>NC_140587.1:671523770-672726270 GCF_964204655.1 Triturus cristatus
CACCAATGTGTATAAGAGAGTTTGGGGGCCTGCAAGAGTGTAGCAGCCACCCCCCACGGAATTTAAAGTACTGACCCTAAGTCTATAAAGTCAAAGAAACTATGAGACCCCTGACTTTTCAGCCTTAGGTTAGTGCTCCCAAGCCTGAAGGTTTTGTTCTACATCCTGAGAGTGCTGGAACCGCTAGTGGTTGGTCCAGTTATTGAATTTTATGTGGCCTGAATGTATTAAATAAAGACACAGACACGTGTTATATTGGTCTTAAATGCTTTATTAACTATACATGGTTGACAGTGTTTTTTGATAAACATTGACATGATTTATTGGTATTAATGATTTTATTTAAACATGGTTATTGATAATGGTGACATTTGGTGTTTTTTGAAATGCTGATTATTTGTCTTTTGATATGGTCAACCTTTGACAAAACCAAAAGGCTTGCCTCATATTAATATGGTGAACCTTTGACAAAGCTAATAGGTTTGCCAGATATGTTGTTGTAGTGTCCCCTCGACAAAGACAATAGGCCTGTTTTATTTAATGTAATGCCCCCTGTGTTATGATGTTCTATCTAGTGTAGGTGGGGAGGTTGTGGTACTGTGATTCTGGGGCTCATGACCCATTAGGGATTAAATGTGGTTTCAGAGTGTCACCAAGATATTCCCATGTACCTGATGTATATATTAGTAAATTAATGCATAGTATTGAGTAGAGTGTGTGTAGTAAATGTACATTTCATGTAAAAAAGAAAAAGTACTGACTAGACAACCATTTATTGAGTGTTATTATTGCATACCAGTGGATGATAATTACTAGCCCACACTACCTCAGCTGACTGGGAATTGGGCTTCTCTGTTTCGCCACCCTGAGAGACTATCATGCTGCAATGGCATGCTTGGTTCACAGTAAGGGGAAATTGTAGACCTATTACTTGTGCAGGCCTCACACCCTGAACAGCTAATATCCTCATTTTTCACAAATGTAAAATAATAAAATGCCTATGTTGTCATGGCAGCAAATGCCCTTGAAGTAGGAGTGCGGGGGGCTACAGTACACCCCCAGAAATAATCGTGCTGGAATTCAGAAGGTTATTGCTTAATAAAGATGCCTTTACATTTTGTCTTTATCATGTCACATTTGCTGAGCATTCACAGACCGAGGTCAAATGGCAGGCTATGTCTTATGTTAGGCTGTGTCTTCTAACAAATTGCTTACTAGTTTAACATGGAGACTGATGTTTATTTTTTCACTCTCTGCCTACAAAGGGAGAGGAGTCTGTAAAGAGGTCTATGTGACAATCCTGCTGGAGTATTGGGAGAGTGAAAGGAAAGGTGGTAAGTTGGTACCTTTAAATGGACTGCACAAATATTAAAAAATATATCAGCATTTAAGCACAAATGAAACACTTTTGTTGTTGTTGCGAAGTGTGATTGGAACACATTTTAATAGCATCAAGACAAATCAAGACACTTAGTAGCATGCAAATTATAGCTATTCACTGAAACCCAATTACCACACATTGTTGTGTCTGCTCTATAAAGTTTTATCACTAATACCGTATGTCTGTGTACATTTAATGGCCATTTCCATGAAAAATGATGGTCCTCTAGCACAGTCTATTTGTAACAGTATAAGTGGGGTGTGACTCGTTTGATACACTTGTTCTTTGTTTAATTGTTCTATGTTTCACACTCCCTGTGACTTGGGTGATGTACCATTGATGGTAGCACCCCACTTTGAGCAATGTTCTAGCAACAGTGCATGGTAGCAAATCTCACAACTGCAATCCATCTAAACGTTATGAGCTAAAGACTTCAACAGAGGGCTTGATTCAGAAAGGTAAACTTACCATTTTGTGTAAATTTACTATTTGTTGGTATTTACAAACTACGAGTTTAGTTTTACTAATTATAATTTTGAGGCTGTGGAGACTTCGCAGTCAGGGCAGAAAATGTAATACATAAAAAGTAAGACACGCTTTTTATATGTGCAGTGTCTTTTGCGTGGCTCCACAATATGCTCCTCTCTCTTCAAACCTATAACAAAATGGGCTGTATCACCTAAAGAGACGGATTTGGTCTTCTCCCGACCTTGCCACATTTGCTAATGAACTTGTTGAAGTTAGGTCAATTGAGGGATCCGGGAGAATTCCATGGCTACGCATGGTAAAAACCATTCTGGTGGAAATGGGATTGGAACAGCTGTGGGTATCTCCAGGAACCAATGTGTTTCCCACCAAACAAGAATTTAAAGCATTGTACTGGGCCTCAGTTCGACAAACCCTAGTGTCTGCTTCTAGTTCTACAAGTCTAACAGGAAGGTTCCTGGCTAATAAGTTGGATCCTTCCCGTGAGAACTACTGGGATATCATTACCAGACCCCTTGACAAGAAACTCTACCATCAGTTTCGGGTGGGATCTCTGCCCTTGAATTCATTCACTAAAAATTGGGGTACTGGAGCAACCGAATTTTGCAAATGGTGTCCTGGCCATAAGGAGACTGAGGGCCACCTTTTATTTGCCTGTCCCATGTATAAAGACCCACGTAGAAAATGGATAAAACCTCTGTTTCAACGCCTTACTTGCAGTAGGTCTGCGGAGGCCATTCGGGCATTGAAGACCAATACCTCAGAGTTGTTTGTGGTGAGCACAGCGAAATTCCTTGGCTGGGTTTGGATTATTAGAGCTAACAAACAGATAGAAATGACTGCTCATCCGAATTGTATTTAAAACATTCATTCCAAAGATGGACATTGTATAGTATTTTAAGATGGTTTTTATCGACTGATTTTATGCTTTTAAAATTTATATAGATGGATTCTCTAAATACAAATGGGATGCTTAACAAGGGTTTTTTTAAATGTATAGTTTTTATTGTGTGTAAAAAATATTTGTAAACTGGACAGTATACGGTGATTGAAAAGCATTGTTCAAACTGTATGCGTTAATTTTGCTGTCTTTTATGATTTTATTATCGAAATAAAGACATTAAACCTGGAACCTGGAACCTGGAACCTAAAGTGATCACTAGCGATGGCAACAGTACTGGGCTGACTGGTGTCTTAAATAGTTGAAGAGCTGCAGCAGAGCTATTTTGCCATTATAGATAGAGGTAAATGGTTGCCTGTCACAGGAACGTTCAGGTCTTGTGCTGCTTTTAACCAAAAATATAGCAGCTTTTGTGATATATCTAAATTAAGCAACACACATTGCACAATATCATCCACAAAGCAGTATCATCACACAATTAAAATATAACATATCACAACAAAATCGTAAAAACTGGATACAACCAGACTCCCATAGTACAACACAACAACATCATATTGTAGTAATTCAGCACAAAAACTCAGCAGTACAAACAGCCAACAGAACACATGACTAGTAAAAATAATTCCACACAGGAAACATGTACAAATGTGTACAAATGCTCTTGTGAACAATGTAGAAAGACCACGCACACCAATTCTTAAGTTGACTGTACACAGGTTGGGGCGTGCTATAGAGGAAAGCGTCTCCTAAACCAGGACGCGTAAATGAATGAGAATTGCACTAGTCAAACCGAATAGTGTCCCTCTAGGCACAGCCAAAATAGCAACGAAGTTGCAGGATAAATCAAAGAGTAGTGCTGGGTTCCAAAAAATGTTCCAACATGCAACATGGCTTCCCATAACGCACCGTTGAATTCTTTGTTTTTGCACAAGCGGTTTAACTTAACAGAGTTTTACTCACACATCGTCGTTCCGAATATTCTTCTCACTTGAATTTTTTTACAGGATTAACAACTTATTCGTTGGTTGCACTCTCATATAATTGACACATTTCGGGATACCTCCATTGGTCTTCGTCTTTCTTTCCGTTAGTCAACTGTTTTCCCCTACTATCACTGCCACATTATTTTAGATTTTTTCACAATGGTGGACTTATGATCATTTACTGATAGTTAACACAACTGAATAGGCCGCTAAATCTCTCCTTTTGTATTCTTTAGGACTTCTCCTGATGAAGGGTCGTGTGACCCGAAATGCATTGAGCGCATTTAAAAGTCCTTTGTTGAACTTTTGTGTTTAATCAACGATCTCGTGAATGTAACGAGGAACCCAACATTGAACAATTATTCGTGAATAAATTTGCATGTTGGAACATTTTTTGGAACCCAGCACTACTCTTTGATTTATCCTGCAACTTCGTTGCTATTTTGGCTGTGCCTAGAGGGACACTACTCGGTTTGACTAGTGCAATTCTCATACAAATGCTCTTGTCACATATTACTACCCCCATGTTAGAAATAGGGTTTCTAGTTGGCAGAGGTATGCACCCTATCCAAGTAGGGAGCACCACTCTAGTCAGGGTAACCTAGACACACACTAAAAGATGACCTGTGCTCACCCTCTGGTAGCTTGGCACAGAGCAGTCAGGCGTATTCAAAGAGGCAAAGAGCAAAGTTTTTGTGCAACACACACATACACAGTAACACAATTTAAACACCACAGCAATACTCCACAGCTGGTAAAAATAATAGATTGTGAAGTTATAAATAATTCAAGACCAAAACAACAAAACTCCATTAAGTAAAAGTTGAGATATGATTTTTTTTAAGAATAAAAGAGTTCTAGCACTTAGAAGCAATAAGTGCAAGTGAGAGGTATCTGGTCGCTCTGGGCCAGGGCAAAGTCAACTATTCAGGCTGTCTGCAATGGAAAGCAGGCTGGAGACAAGAGCCAAGCAGGCCCGGTGAACAGAATACATTGATCCTGATCACAAAAGAGAGATGCAGGGATGTTGATCCCGCAGTCAAGGTGATGCATCGATTTTCTTCAAACAGTGGTAGTGATGTGTTGGGTCCATTGAGCGAAGCGCCAGTTCTGAATGTGGTGGTTCTGAAGATGATGTGCTGGGTTAATCCACCCTGGAGGTGTGATGCGTCGAACTTCTCCCTGCAGTGGCAGTGATGTGTTGGTTCTGAAGTGATGGTACGGGAAGCACTGTGGCGGTTCTGAGTGCGATGCACCGGTTTTATTCCTTCCACATTGTCAATGCACCGGTTCTGCTACATGCAGACTGTAGACGCATCGATTTTTCTGAAGCAAGTATCTGGGTCTACTTCCAGTGAACCAGGCATAGGAGCGGGGGTAGAGACTGAGATATCCCTGAGTCTCAAGCAACAAGAGTCAAGCTAACAAGCCCTTGGAGATCACTTTGGTTGCAAGGCAGAGTCCGCTCACTTCAGCAGGGTCAGAGAGTTGCAGGGAGCATGACAGCACAGTAGAAAAGCAAGTCTTCTGGGTCAGCAGTCCAGCATGGTGACAATCCTTGATGCAGCACAGCAGTTCTTCTGACAGAGTACTCTGACTGGGTAGGTTCAGAAAGTGTCTGATTTGGTGGGTCTGAGACCCAGTACTGATGCCCAGTTGGGTCTTTGAAGTGGGGCTGACTTCAAAAGGGTCTTTGAAGTGCACAAAGGTCTTTTCTTCCCAGCCCTGGCTCCAGACTATCAGTAGAGGGTAATCAACCCTTTGTCTGGAGACGCAGCACTGCCCATTCAGGTGTAAGTGTCAGCCCATCCCTCCCTTCTTGCCCAGGAAGAGCCATCAGAATGCAGATGAAGACTCAGACATACCTAATTCTTTCCTGTGTTTATAGCTGCTTAGAGGAAATACACCAGGTGTAGCTGTAACCCAACCCAGCCATGTATTAGAGACAGGCTGGTGCCACATAGAGCTGTAAAAACAGAGAAATGCCTGATTTCTATAACAGCATTTCTAAAATTGTAATGTTCAATCTAACTTTGCCAGTAAAGAGGATTTATCATTACCATTCCAAAGATATGGAACATGACACAGCTACTCCTTTCTAATCAAGAATTACAGCTTAAAAGTATATTAAAGAATTCCCAATGCGAACCTAAAAGAGAAGTATGCTTCACAGTAGTGTAAAACAAATGCATGTGTTTTCCACTACTGGGACATGCAAAACTTAAAAGTATATGTCCTACCTTCTGTTTACACAGCACCCTTCCCTATGGGTTATCTATGGTCTACCTTGGGGGTGACACTTCTGTAATAAAAGGGGAGTTTAAGGCGTGGCAAAGGGTTTTAAATACCAAGTGAATGTGGCAGTGAAACTGGAAACACAGGCTCTGCAGTACCATGCCTGAGACATGTTTAAAGGGACACTTGTGTGGGTCGCACAACTAGTGCTGCATGCCCACTAGTAGTATTTAATTTACAGGCCCTGAGTATATGATATACAACTTAACAAGTAACTTAGAATTAAATAAAATATGCCAATTGTGTTTACACCAGTGCTACCATGTTGAGCGGAGAATAACATGAACCTTAACACTGGTTAGCAGTGTTAAATTGCTCAGTGTCTAAAGGCCAACAAAAGGAATCAGCAAAAAGAGAAGGTAAGCAAGCAAAAAGTTTGGAGGTAGATCACCCAAAGGTTGATAGGTCTAACACTTCGCTATCCTGTTTTCAGAATGTGGTGGCAAAAGGTATTTGGAGCAAGCACAGCCTTAACAGTCCACTAAGGAGATGAAATTGTGCCAATCAAAAATGTTTTAAGATGTGGTGACGTATGTTAATCTACATCCTGGTAAGAAAATGTCTGTCGGGAGTGCTTTGTGGGAAGAGGTATTACAGAAATACCTAGTTTTTTTCTTGCATCAATGATTTTATAGCTTGGTTCCTCAAAGAGATTTGCTTTTACAGTCAGGAGTCTAATGTTTTAGGAGTGAGATGGCCACGTGCTCTCTTTTATTACAACCTATTGATTACTAAAATACACTTGCACCAGCTATACCCAGAAAAAAGAAAAATGTGATTTCTGGCATCTGGAAAGGTTTTAAGTTGACTCCAATTGTCTAACAGATATTATATTCATAATGAGAACTGAGGCAAATAAATTGGCGTAGTAAGGAAGCCAAGAACTCTAATAGGTAAGGAAATTAGAACCCCCTCCTCCTCATATGTTAGCAAAAAAAAGATCCATTAATGTGGTACTGTTGGCCCTTCAAATGCCTGAGCCCCATTGCCACAGCTTTGCTGCATTATTGATAGCTGCAATACTGTGTGACGCAAAGCTGTTATCAAGCTTAACACTTTGGGATTTTGGAAAATGAAAAAAACTATCAGTGTTTGAAAAAGTTCTAAATGGAGGAGCATCATGAGAAAATAAACAATATCATCTACTCTACTGGGCAGGAGCAAAATCCTATTTCTTTCACTCTATAATAAATGCATAACAAGGCCTCTATTTTGGTATCAGAAAAATGTTTTAATTGTCAATTAATCAAGTCTGTTTGCAGACAGAAATATACCCTAAAAAGCCTAGCCCTTCTTAAGTGGATTCAGAATACAGCAGCATGGACGAAAGTGAGTTGATAATGAAACTGGATTGATAACAGAAGTCAAATGGTTTACATAATATATTTGTTTTTTAAACAAAAACTATTGGAGACAGAGAGTAAACACATATATAGGAAAAAAAGGAGATATAAAGAAAAAAGGAGAAAAAGAAACACCTTTAGTGGATGGAAAATAATTTGCTAAGCAGCAGAAAGATGGAAAAAAGCAACTAAAACCAAAGACTAAAACCAAACACTTGAGAAAAGGCCCACATACCACTTTAGCCTTCTATCTTGTTACATAGGACCTGATTTAGACTTTGGCAGATGGGTTACTCACTTAAAAACAGCTAACCCTGCTACACTGAAAATAGCTTTTGGGGACTTGTCATTGCATGGACATGTCGAACATTACATTTTTACATGTCCTACTTTTGAATACAGTGCACTCTGCCTTAATACCTTTGTGGGCATTAATGCATACTTAGGGGTGACTAAATGATCTTTAACATGGAGGTTTAGGCCTGTTAAATGTTTTTTTTGACAGGTTGAATTTTCAGTTTTTTAAACAGTCAGGTTTTACACTGTCACTCTAGTGGTGGCACAATGGGTGCTGCTTTGTTTCCCGTGACATTATGCCCATTGAATCAATATGTTGATGCTGACCTTGACTGCTCACCCTGGCGATGTGGGGACTTTGCACTGAAAGAGTGAATCATGGTACTAAGTCATGGGAAGGGTGTTCACATGTCCTTTAACCTACAGTGAAATATGTCAGTGTCAGGTCTCAACTATGTTTCCGCAGGAAAGTCATGGACATGAAGAAAGATCCACAACTTCCCTAATCACCTACTGCAGCCAACAAAGGTCAAAGTGAAAATGGTAACCCAGGGAAGAAGGGAAACAAAACAAGGAGAGATAAGAGTCCCACGTCGAACCCCGGGCTGCAACAGAACCAGACAGGGACAAGGCCTAAAAGCTGTAGATAGAGAGGACAGAGAACTGGTAAGTATATAGAAAGGTTCACCTATTATTCCTATTCTCTCTAAATGTACTATCCCATACCTAGGATTTCCCTTCTACTAAATCATCCAAATGACTGAGGTTAACAGGTATATGTCTGGAGGAAAAAACAAGAAACTACTTAGTAAGAGGGAGACTTACACAGAAAGAGAGAAACAGTAGAAAAGTCCTACGCTAATGAGCCTCCCTAGTTACAAGACTTCTTTTTGCGTGGTGTAATTCCCAACTTAAACGTTTTCTAATGACCAAATAAAAAGATGTCACCTTATATTCAGGTATATATAACTAATGTCCCTTTTTCTCCTTTGTAACAGGTTGCTTTATCCAGACAGAAAGAACGGATGACCACAGCGTCAGGATCACGGGATCAGATAAGTATACATAGGGGCAAAGTAAATTGAAATAAATGTCAGCACAAAGTGCTGTTACCATCTAGTTCAGTAATGCAGCCTTTCTTTTATTCTTTTCCTTTTTAGGCACAGGGTTGTCGAGGAAAAACGGAATCCAACAAGCAGAGGAGGTACATGGAACAGGAGCATCGAGAGGAAGAGATCCGGAAAGGAGAACAATGCCGCTACGGAGCAGGACGCGGACGAGGATCTCGACGCCCCCGGAAGAGCACAGTAGACCCGTAAGGGAAGTCGCACTCTCCTGCAACTGGAACGCGAAGTGTTACTGCTCGGGGGTGGCTGCTCTTTGACCTGTATGGTTGGCAGCAGCGCATACATGACCCCCATGTGTCAGCCATTTTTGTAGTCCGCCAAACCCCCCGGGATTGGCAACCTCGACAGTCAGTGCCACAGATAATTACATGTGGTGAGATCAGAACTATGTCCAACACATCTGAGGCTTATGATTTGATACAACATCTAAAATGTATATATAACTAGTAACCTGCACTGACCTTGGGGAAAGTAAGGATAGGAGACAAGTTGAAAAATGCCTTCTCACTGTGAGTACCCTGTGTTAACTTTTAACATCAATACGGTATTGGTGTAGTTCTCTGGCAGCGAGGACCTCCATGTTCAGCAAGTAAAACTCCTTTTAATTGGACTGCCTACCAGACAGCCATCGTTTCTTTCAAGGGGAGCACAGGTTTCCTGTTACTACTGTGGACTGTGTGGAAAAGGTACAAGATATGCTACATTAATCTACCCCTCCTTTTTTAATGGCTTTCATATTTGGCCAGTTTTTATCTTTGATTTATCAAGTCTGATTATTAGACATCCCAGACAGAAGGTTCCATTCATCTTAACATCTTAATCTCATCAGACCTCAGTGAGCTCAAAGAGCAATTGAAATGTGCTCATATTGTGGAACACCAAGGAAGTCTGCCTTATTGGTGGACACTGATGCCTCTAACATCTTGATAGAAGACATTCTGTCCTAAGGTGATCCCATTACAAGGCAATGCCACACTGTTGTCTCCTATTTCAGGAGCATTAACAAGTTTTGTTAATTACATGGAGTTGATGATCAAGCAAAATTATCTAATAGAACACAATATTTAGTCACAGCTTTACTAACTAAAACACAATGTATTGCAAGATATAATAAATGATATAATAAATGTTGTATGTGTTTAAATACTGAGTGAAATGTCATGTGCTGGCAAGGGAGCAAGCCTGACACTTCAATCAGCTAAGGAGGAAGTGGCAAGTTCCAAGCCCAGGACCCTTACATGTTTTAGGGGCCTCTTTCACCCCAACTTGCAAGCAAAGCAGAGGCACTTGTAATTTAGTTGCTTACAACCAACACCAGATTTTATGAGGACAACCCAACATGTGGAGATTGGAGTGATGCTTTTTATGATTTAATAATATCAAAACCTCAATGGTTTGGGGACCAATTATTTAACATACAACATATACAATTAAGCAAAAGAAAAAGAAGGCACCCACAAAATAAATTTCTTCAGAGCAAAAAAGTTTTGTTATTGGAAACAATTTTCACATAAATAACAATACAATACAACAATCAGTACACAAACAAACAATTTGTGCTCACAATGTTACACTAAACAAACACATACCAAAAAATATCTATACAGTTTAAACAAAATTAATGGCAGGGGAATGACACTTTCAATAGGATTTGTCTATATTATGACAGGAACATATTGCAATAAATGCTTTTTCCCAATATGCCAGGGGTGTCGACAGCTTTTCAACCTTTGCAGTTTATTAAGTCATCAACAGGCCACATAGAATTACTTTAGGAGCAACCAAAAGAAACATTTTTGGCACATAAGGCTCACATTACACCATTAGTGTAGAGCCCATGAGAGGGGCACCAAATCAGGTAACACCAGGACAGAGCAGAGGATCAGCAAATCCATCTAGTGTATGGGTCAGTGAGCCCTTCCCCCTCTCGGAATCCCACCAAAGGTATAGTGTGAGGTTTATGAATGTCCAGTGGAGTAGATAGCAATCCGTCATGTTGATGTGGTCTCCTAGTATTTGTATACAAACATACTAACAATATGGAGGGACTCGTCATACAAGGAGAGCCCAGACCAGCACTGCTCACCTCTGTGCTGCTCTCAGTTCATGATCCCGCTCTATGAACGTGTCCAAAGGATGCGCTACCACCAGCAAGATGGAGTGAGAGATCCCTTGTTTAGTTTGCATGAACGTCCCAGGTGGATGCTCTGGCTAGTCCCCTTTGCTAATGCCCAGCTCACATGGACCCTCATTAACCTAACCTGGGCAGTTCAAAGAGTCATCTGGGCAGGTGTGAGAGAGGCTTCATGGTTGCAGTAGGGAAAGTCCTCTATGGGGTAACCACCGACAATCTGTCATCACACAGGGGATCCATCCTTGTTCAGAGCACATTGGTCCATAGGTAGATGCAGTGTGTAAGAGTTCAAGTATGGGCCGTGAATGAGGCACAATGATGCAGCATACATTGGGAGACCCCCAATCCAAACTATCTAGAAGCCCCAAGAGGGCCCGCTGAGTTGGGATATTCAGCACTAGTGCCTTCGGATCTTGCTCACGCAGGCAGCTACCCTTCCAGCCTGAGCTACCCCTCAGAACATTGATAATAAATATGGAAAAGCCACATTACTCGCTTACACTGGTCATATACAGATAATAAGCAAGCACCTGGGTTTCCAATGAGTGGTCACATTTTCTGTGTATTTGAAAAAAATGCCCAATTTCCAATTTTGCACTTTAAGTGGTAAACTGAATTTAGGAACAGTGATTAACTCATTGTGATTTTCTGCGAATATCATTTGGAAAATTGTTACTCCTAATATAGGAATGCATTGTATTTGGATGGGAATGTCTCCTACAAGGTATATGGGCATGTTCCCCTGCCTTGAGAGAGGGCCACTGGAATTGTGCAACTAAAGACTCACAATCGGTGCTGTGGCAACACAGAAAACCAAACCTATTCAAATTCCCTATTATCATAGAAATAGAACGTAATCAGACAAGTTGGAAGAGACTGTATGAGTAGGTGAAACCAGTCACCATATACTACCCGACCAGAAACCAATTGCAGATTTCAAGAATCAATGCAATATTACACAGCTAACTATCACATAATGAGTACTGTCCAACATTCATCCTTCTGTAGAAAAGATATGAAAAAACCCAAATTGTTAAGCATAATCTATTCCTTATTTTTCAATCTTCTCTTTAGATTTTTAAAGTCCAATTGTAGCTCAAGGCAATGTGTTTCATCCACTCAGGACTGCTTCAGGGCTTATATATGTACATTATGATATGCAAGGAATTATGCATGAGTTCAGGACCAAATTATGTGAAAGGGTTTACTAAATTATGAATCAAGAAAATGCAAATATTGTGGCATAATTCTGCACATTTTCTCACAGTATTACTTAATTATTTTGTCATTAACACTCATGGTAGCACTGTCTGTCGAGAGATACACATAATTAGTACCTGTTTGACAATCAAATAAAGCAATAAGCAACAAAAAGATGAATAATCAGCTTTTGCTAAGGGCCTTCCACTATGCAGGAACACGTTACCATATATTTAATAACTTTTCATCCGTTTGAAATAGAAACAATTTTTTTGTGGGAAATATACACATTTTGCACCAGATGATGGATTATGTGGCAAATACGGCAAATCTATAATTTTGCGGAAAATGCTGCAGCCTCAGCATTACAGAATTCTAGATGCCCTGCCTCATGGGACCAAACTGCATGTGAAACTGACATCCTGTCCTTTTACTGGCCCAACTAACATGTTGATCTTGTGAGTGCGCTGAGGCCTAAGCTTGTCTGTTTTAATTCCAAGGTCCAGGACCAGTTCTGTGACCTGGAGGGGCACACGAAACATGACCTCTTTTGTCGTCATGGAACTACTGTCAATGTATTGGGTTGTTAATATGAAGAGAAGAGATGGTGGTGGGATACTTATTATTTGTTCTGGGTTGAGAGAAGTGCCACCATTCAGCTCCACTTATTCTTAGTTCTACTTCCCTGTAATATATGAGTGTATGGATTGTTCAAGGATGGCAAACATTTGGTAGCTAAATTCCATGTGAGCTGTGAGCATGATCTCAGGGACCAGTAAGATCCATTTTGAATTGCCGCTGTTTTAGGATGGCACAAGATGGAGGGTGGGTGCAGCTTTTGTAGACACTGGAAGTGTATTGCCTCCATTGCTGTGGCTCTGTGTGGCTTCAGTCACTGAAGTGAGGGAGAATGGAGAAAGGACAATGATTAAAAAGTCTATGAAGACCTTTTACCAGGCGATTTCTGATTACACTTTTCCAAGCACAACCATTTGGTAGCTGGAAGGGGAGAAGTAGTGTGTCAGCAGATTCTGTTGTTAAAGGTGAGGAAGTTTCTAGGCAGGGCCTACTTTATGGTCTGTTCATGATTGCTCCTGATTGCTACTGCAGGAAGGCTGATTTCAGCCAGGTGCATAGTCTGCACACTTTATTGTGCTCATGTTGTAGGTATCCTTCCTTGGAGTCAGCCATATGATTACCTGCTGTGGGAGCCATCACCTTGAAGAACACTATGTGTGCACTACAGCTAGACAATGACATTTCAAAGGAAACCACCTCAAATGAGTTCCAGGAACTGAGACAGTGAATCCACATCCACTGTCAGACAAATGAGTATAAGTGGAATCAAAACCACTCCACTTTGTTTTAGTTTCAAATAATGTTTGACCAAGGAAAGGAGAGCTCTGCAGAATACTCAAAGAGCTGCTTTGTGACCAAAGCTGGTGTTTGTACTGACAACCTGCCTCCCAGGAGTGAGGGGATATAATCCAAGTCTGTGTAACTTCCTGCTGAAACTGTGGGTCTGCTCAGCCTCTAAAAGCCTGCCTACCTGCTCAAAGAAGGAAAGAGAGACCCAGGCCATGCAGAAGGAGAAACCTAAAAGTGTTTCCATGGTATAGAGCACCCAGAAGAAGCTGATGTCTAATGGTTGTGCTGAGCCAAGTCACAAGAGTCATCTGGACTCCAGAATACAGCTCATATGTAGAACTACATAAATAAACTAATGCCAGAACAGCGTGCTGTGTCAATTACCTCAGCTCTCTGATTGAGGTCACTGCCCATCATCCCATGAAACTAGAAAAGATACTGATGATGTGATTCTGACAAAAGCTACATCCACTGCTGTAACAATCACGTCCCTGCTGAGCAGATCACTTGAGACCTGAACTCAAAACACAGTGAGACTGTGACTTGAATAGATTAATATAATGCTGATGGTAAGAAGATGATCTTGGGCCAGTATGAAATCGTTTACTCAAGATCTGCTAGGACTGAACGATGAATTGCCATTGTGGGGTTGCTTAGTAAACTCACACATGTGCCTGATATTTGCCTATTTCCTTATCTCTGAGATTTCATCATAGATAATGGGGGGGCAGTGTAGATGGGCAGTGTAGAGGGTGTAGGTTTGGGTACCTGTGAGATTGTATACTATATAGCTGTATCCATATTTCATAGTGTAGTATTTCTGGTTGCTGTGATAGTAGAAGTACTTTCTCATAGCAAAACACAATTACTGTTGTTGCTCGGATATGAATTTACCTTAAATAAATGAAAAGACAAGAGGAGTTTGGCAAAACAGGAACAAGTTGGTTTGATTAAACACTGCAGCTTGGAGAGCCTGGACAGATTGTGTCTGCTCAAAATCTCTTGATATGCAAAGTTTTGGCCATCAATTTATACAGTTCATGGGGTACAATAACATGTTCTCTACATTCCAAAAGAGCATCTTAGTCATAAAGCAATCAAATGTGTGCATCTGTTAAGGACACAGATGGCTCTCGACCTCAGGGAGAGGTAATATGGGCCAGAGTGTATGTGTCCAGATGTCCAGCATGAGGAGTGCGTGATCAGTACGTATGGTGTGTATGTTGTGTCCTGATTGGTTGAGTGTACCTATACACATGTGGTATCTAGTTTTATGATATTTCTGGGGAACACAAGCCTTTAGCCAAACCTGTTTTATTGGGGCCTATTACCTCAGACCTGTTTGTTGTATAACTATCTATCTGTGGAATCGATCAGGGTTTTCCCTGGGTGCATGTTTGCCTTTAGTTTATGGGAGACTCCACCTGTGACCTGTTACACAATAGGCGTGGGCATGGGTCGCAGGACCTGCCTGACCATGTATGTCTGACTCAGGGTTGATGGGGAGGTCACCTTGGGTGAATCTGCCAGCAATGGTGTGATTTTTGTTGGAACTCTTAAGAATAATATGACAACCACTGTTATCATTTTTATCGACAATATCAACATTGTGCATACAGTTGTCACCTTGTACATTGGCACATTCTTACTGGCATTGGCAAAGTTATGTTTGCTTTGGTCTGAAGGTACATTGACATTGTTCGTATTGGCCACAATAATATTTTTGTACTAGCACAGATTATAACATAAATTGGAATCATTTTTGCTGATGCCGGCACAAGTTACAGTAGACATTGACATTGCTTTGATGGGCATTGACGTGGCTATGTAGGAACAGGCCAATGTCACAGGCTCACATTGCATTTACTGAAATTGCCATTGTTGGGCCTGCACATGATTATGAAATTCATTGACGTCATATTAACCCATTCCAACATTCTCCCCTCTAGTTGATTCACCAGCTACTCTAGCCGCCTCGTATGCCATGACAGTTATGTTATTTGAAAGCGTGAGTGTGTGTGTAGTGTTGGTTACTTTTATCCTAGCTAAGTGCACACTACCTAATTTGAGGACTGCATTTTTACAGCAAAAAAAACCCCACTTGTAGGAAACCAAATAACAGATGTACAGCAATGAGAATCAGTGTAATGACATCAATAATTTGGATACCCATAAGGGAATCCATGAAAAGATACTATGCAACCAGTCCTGCTCCTGGGCACCTTCCTCCTTCTTCATGTTGGTTTTTAGATGATGCAGTTCTTGTATTGCATGGGCTAATGACCCATTGTCCAGGTCATTCCCAGGAATAAAAGTACAACAGGAAGCACCAATCTTGACACACACCGCACCCTCCATAGATGTCATCAAGTCCAACACGTGCCGATGATGCATTACCATAAGGTGATGGCTCTCTACTCCTCCTTGATAGCTTTTAGGCCGAACTCAGTACTGTTAATTAGTTTCATCACCTCTCATCTGTTTTATTATAAAAAAAAGGGGTATTGATCCTCCGGCATTTACTTGAGCTTCTGTGAAAAGTCTAATTTCCTCTGGGATGTCCTTGTACTGAGCCCAGCCAAAATACTCAGCAGTTCTTCGTCATCAAGCCTGTTGAAGCACAGTTGTTTTTTTCTTTAACAGATGTTGAGACAACTCAGAGAGATCTTCTCCAGGGATAACCAGGGTTGGTGTGTGTATGATCACGAGGGTGCAGATGCTATGCCATTCGGGGATGTGCTGAGTGTAGGCAAGGCCACCACATTGCCAAAACAGATCCATCAATGTGGAGGTACCCCATTGCAGGTCCAGTATTGTCGTACTTTGGAATTTGGGACCGCGTAGGAGGCAGGGCCCTACCCCTGTCTATCCCGGTATTAGTGAACCGCGAATGGTTAATGCGGTCTGTACAAGTGCTTTGTGTAACGTTTTAGCTATGAATGCACTGTGTATACGTTATTATACATCACTACGTGGGTTCCACGTTAGAGCGGTGGCCATCTTATGGTTGCCCTCACATAGGCTACATATCATGAAGCAAATGCGGGCCTTTTAGAGCACATGTGCTTTCCTTTGACTTCTCTGTGACCTGGGCAGCTTGGCTCCGCTGCCCCAGGTCAGTCCGGTCTCACGAGCTCCCCGTCCTCTGGCCACCTGTGATTAGCATCAGGGCTTGACACCATAAAGCCTTTTCATCCTACACGAGCCTCCAGCTAATCTCTTTCGCACCTGACTGTTCCTGTTTTATGGCTTGTTTTCCAAACAGGAGATGCTCATGTTTATTGGGGCCTATCGATATCTGATGTGGGATCTGAGCCTTGCTGGGTAAATAATTACGGGCTGGCTTAACTGGAATGTGGGATGGTCATCATGACTCTGCCTTTTCGTTTGAAATGTATACATGTATATGGCCATATCGTAAAACCAAGGAATGTGTGCCTGAAGCATGATATTTTGTATTTAAGGAGAAGCCCGTTTCTGTGATTTTCAGCAGTCTCCTGAGAACATACACGCTGTTGTACTTCTAGGATACCTGTAATTGGTCTGCAGCCAATAAACTGATCTTTTACTTCACCCAGAAGACTCTGTGTTTCTGTAGGTCTGAAACAGGAAGAACCCGAAGTCATAGGGTGTGTTCCCCTGCACGGCTGGGCTTAAAATTCCCAGTACTTCAGTTGGCGCCCAACGTGGGGCGATTTCAGCGGTACCGGTCCAAGCCTGAGCTTCGTGTGGAAATTCTGGAGGAAGGCCGCCACTTCATCGACCCCTGCATGTCGACGTGGTCCGAAAGTCTTTTCCGCGAGGTTCTCCGCGTCCCGACGGCTACGAAGGACTGCTGCCCTGATTAATCGCCCTGTTTTGGACCCTTGACGATTTTGGTAGAGCGAAACAATCGAGAGAGCCTTCTAGTGACGCCATTGATCATCGATATTCAGTTAAGTATAAGTGGAGCGTCTCCCAGTTTGAATTTGGTATCCTTCGGGATAATTTTGATTTGGAGTTTGCAAACCCCAAAGCCAGAGGACTCGTGTATTCACGAGACTATCGTAATCGATAATCCTTTGAAGTTTGGAACTAGACTAGTGAGCAAAGATGCCTGGTGCTAGTGTATTTGGAAGATTGTTTTGTTTGAGTTGTGGAAGGGATTTCCAGTTAGAGGATTCATGTCCGGTTCCTCCAATTGGAACTCCAACTTATGAGCTTTATGTAAAACATGGCGTGGGCCCCATTGCATATAATGAAGTATGGATCCGATACACCAGAAAGGACGGTGTTTTAAAATGGCCCCAAAATGGTAGTTTCGATACAGATATCTTAGATAATTTGGAAGTGAAATTGTTTAAAAAGAAAGCCCGGCCGGCGATGTTTGATTCTTTCCGCCTATGGCGAAAGGAAGCCAAACAGAAGGAAATTAAGCTAGCGAAAAGAAATAAGAGAGAAAGAGGTATGTCAGTGATGCAAGCAGCTGTGCAATTTAAAGATAATGAGGAGGAACAAATGAATGAGCAATTGCACAGGCAGCGCAAACTAGGGATTGAGAAATGTTACCCTGTTTTGTCACCCCTTGTGCAAGATGAGACAAAAGAGAAAGAAAAAGATTCCCTAATGTCCCATTTGCTAAGTTCGCCACCCCCATATGCGCAAAATGCCACAGCACCTCCACAGCTTGTAAATGTGCAGCCTCCAGTAAATATGCCGCAAGCCTTCCCGCAGCCGCCAGCTCCTCTTCAGCTGGCTCCTATCCCTGCAGTGCAGCCCTCTCAAGGGTCGCCAGTTTTGTTACCTGTTACCCCTGCGCTTCCTGCGACTTTGCCTAGCACACCAGCGGTTTCCCCTGGCGCTCCTTCTTACACTACCCAGGTACCTGTATCTGAATCTGTTTTTCTTCCCTCTGTCTATCCCCCCGTTTTCGCCTCAACTTCTCCTTCAGCACGACAACGACTAGCTAATGTAGTTACTAGTTTAATGTCGCCTCTCTTTGGGTCATCTAGTGTGACTCCTGGCTTACAGCGTAAGCAATTGCGCAGTCAGCTGCCTGGTCCCGACGAGAAAGAGGTGTTAGATCATCTGGCGCGTAGGTGGATTGGTTTCCCTTCACTCTATGATGTGGAATCAGTTGTTACCGTTTTTCACCAATGGGATGCCCCAACACAGAGGTATGTCTTTGACAAAATGTGTGAATTCCTCTGTGAGGAATTGGAGGATAATGGTGCAAACCCAAACCCACAGGAATTGTGTCGAGTGCGATTTGATTTTGAAAAAGGTACAATTGTGGGTCCCAATGTAGATAAAGCAGTTGCGACTTTACTGTCCTTCAGAAATGGCGATTGTCAGCAATCATTGTTCGAACAGGAACTCCCTGTGGGGAAAAAGGTAAAAGCGCGCCAATATCCGATGCGTGAGGTTCCTCCAGTGTGGAGACCTGCTGATTTAAATGCTAATCCAGCTGTCCCAGCTCATTTTCAGCGTGTTTGGGTACATGTCCCATGGAAGCGATCTGAGGTGTTAGCGCTCAAGCAGACATTGATATGTTGTTTGGGAATGTTGTTCCACAGCCTTTATGGGGATCCATTCGTAATGTAGATCACGCTGCAGAATTGGGTAACACATGGGCTAATATCATTGCTGCAGATGCTGGACAAGTTGGTGGCGCGAAACCTGACCCTTTAGTAGCAGAACTCCCTGGTCGAATTATTACCTACATGAAAACTATAATGCCTGCGATGTGCGTAAATTGGGATAAACTATCCGCATGTAAGCAGAAGAAAGATGAGACAGTGTCCGATTTCTTTACCAGGTTTGAAGAAACGTTTATCGACCACAGTGGTCAAGACATGAGCACTGAAGGTGGCCAACGGTTATTTGTTGATAAATTTGTGCAGAATCTACTTCCCGAGTTGTGTAAAAAATTAAAAGACTCAGAAAGGTCCTGGGCTGTTTCCTCTTCAGCGCAAATACTGGCTACTGCACGGTATTATGAAAATAGAGACAAAGATGAGAAGGATAGAACAGATAAGAAAACGAAAGAACTAAAAACAAAGGTCCTCTTGCAGCAGGCCTATCCACCACGTGGAGGACAGAATAATTATAGGCAAACCCAAGGTATCTATCAGCAACCCCAACAGTTTCAGAATAGTCAGCAAATGAATGGGTATTATCAACCACGAATCCCTGTAGGTCCCAACCAATGTTCATATTGCAAAGAGGAAGGTCATTTCAAATATAGTTGCCCTAAATTAATGCAGCGTAACAGTAATGCGTATGGCGCAAGAGGTAGAGGTGGTCAGCAAGCTCCTAGAGGCAGAGGGCGTGGAAATGTTCCCCAGAACGCGCGTCCTCTTCCGCCTCAAAATACCATAAATAGCTTTGATCAGCAAGCCAACGCGACTGGTAATACAGCTCAGTACTACAATAATGATTATTATGCAGAAGATGACAATGTAGAAGATAATGATTACTAGGACAGCCATAGACAGAGAGAGGGAGTTGTTTCAGTGCCAGTGGATCAGAGTGGACCCTATGTTAAAGTAACTACAGCAAATGTAACGGAGCCCTTTCTGCTGGATACTGGTGCTGCAAAGAGTTCAATCATGCATTCAAAACACCCTGGCGCGCCTTTGTCTGGCGAAATGAATGTCTCAGTAGGTTTTTCTGGCGCCCCAGTTAGGATCCCGATTTCTAGTCCTATGTCACTTTCTGTTGGACCTTGTGAGCTAAAAGCACCCCTCATTCTAACAACAGGTTGTGGTGAAAATTTGCTAGGCTTAGATTTGCTAAAAAGATTGCATGCAACGCTATATTGTTCTCCCTCAGGAGTACAACTTACATTAGGCAAGAAAGTGATTTCCCCGATGTATTTGTCTAAAAATGCAATGCCACCTGAATTGTCATCCCTTCCGGATGTCCTTTGGGCTACTGGTCCCAATGATGTGGGTCTTTTGGAAATACCGCCATATGTGGTCACTTTAAAAGCCAATGTCAGATTGCCACGTATTCCCCAGTACAAGATCTCCAATGAAGGTCAGAAAGCATTGTTAGCAATTGTCAGTGATTTGATTAAAAAGGATGTAATTGAAGAGACAAGAAGCAACGTTTGCAATAGTCCTATTTTACCTGTCTTAAAACGAACAGACCCTTCACAGCCACCTGTTTACAGATTTGTGATTGATCTTAGAGAGGTTAATAAGATTGTTGTACCACTGTTTCCAGTTGTCCCTGATATAACTGCCTTGTTAACCATGATTCCAGCCTCCGCTGCATGGTTCTCAGTGATCGATCTGAAGAATGCCTTTTTCAGCATCCCAATTGCACAGGAGAGCAGAGACATTTTTGGCTTTAGTTTAGGAGGCCGAAGCTTCCGCTTTAAACGCGCTCCCCAGGGGTACTGTGAAAGTCCATCAATATACAGTCAGGCTTTAAAAGCGCAGCTTGATGCACTGGTTTTACCCAGTGGCGCTATTCTTATTCAGTACGTTGACGATTTACTAATCGCCGCGGATACTGAAAAGATTTGCAAAAACGCTACCTTATCATTGTTGCGTCATTTGTCTGCCTTTCATCACAAAGTGTCTCTTTCAAAGCTGCAATATTGTCGACAAGAAGTGACCTACTTAGGTCATCTCTTATCGAAGGAGGGAAGGAAACTGACCCCAGAAAGAATTCAAGCCATTACACAGTTAAGTGTGCCAAGAACACAGAGAGAAGTGCGTGCTTTCTTGGGCATTACTTCATACTGTAGGCATTGGATTGCTAATTTTTCCTTGTTGGCAAAACCTTTGTTAGCATTAACATGTAAAGACACACCGAATCCTATTCCATGGTCTGAAGAGTGTCAGAAAAGTTTTTTGGAATTGCGCAATGCATTGTGTTCAGCTCCTGTGTTGGGTACCCCTGACTACAGCAAGCCTTTTACATTGTATGTTCATGAGAAAGATGGTTGCGCATTATCAGTGTTAACACAGCCTTTTGGCGACAGACCGCGTCCATGCGCATATTTTTCGTCAACCTTGGACCCGGTAGCGAGGGCATTGCCAAGTTGTCTGAGAGCCACAGCCGCCGCAGCTATGTCTATTCGACAGTCTGCTGGCCTAGTGATGGATAATACATTGATTGTTATGGTTCCACATGCTGTGGACACATTGTTAAACAGGACCAAGACACAACACTTAACTAGTGCGCGATTATCTGGTTATGAGCTGACACTGTTAGCAAATCATATACACATAAAGAGATGCAACACGTTGAATCCAGCTACACTATTACCAATTCCAGCAGACCTAGATGAGATTAAGCAACATGATTGTCTGTTCAGAACAGAAGAAGAGACGAAAGGGAGAGTAGATCTTAAAGATACTCCCCTGACTGAGTGTGATGGTACCTTATGGGTGGATGGTTCGTGTTTTAAGCTTCCAAATGGTGATACTACTGCTGCATATGCTATCACGACTTTGCACACGATTGTGGAAACTGCACGTGTGCCACAAAATTCGGCTCAAGCAGCAGAATTGATTGCCCTTACAAGAGCATGCGTGTTGTCTGAAGGAATGAAAGTGAACATATATACGGATAGCCAGTACGCCTTTGGCGTGGCTCATAGTTTTGGGCGATTGTGGAAGGAACGTGGGTTCCTGACTTCGCATGGAGCTAAGATTCAGAATGGCAAGCTGGTGAATGATCTCCTTGAATCGCTGACCCTACTGTTGCAAGTTGCGATTATGAAATGCAGTGCGCACAAGAAAATCACTGATGATGTTGGTCGTGGTAATGCGTTTGCTGATGAAGTCGCGAAAGAAACAGCAAAAGATGTGAAGACTCGAATGTATGTTGCAGGCCCTGCCAGATGGGTGGGTGATGTTGGAATGTGTGAAAACACAATAGAGAGTGTAAAGTCCCTTCAAGCTGAAGCCACAGAGAAAGAGTTAAGCAAGTGGAGAGAAAGTATGGGTAAGTAGGATGAGAATGGTTGTTGGATTGATTTGTCAGAACATAGGCGATGGTTGTTACCTGATGCATATGTGCTTCCAGTGGTTACTATGGCACATATCAGTACGAAAGGAATCTGTAAGTTGTTGGCTCCAGTATGGCAGAATGCTGGAATTCCCAAGTGTGCAGAGAATGTGGTCAAGAATTGTATGGTATGCTTGAAGTACAACCCTGGTAGGGGAACCCCAACTCCAGCTGGTCATTTTGCGCCTCCATCATATCCATTTGAAGTTTTGCAGCTAGATTTTATCCACATGGAAAGGTGCAACAACCTGAAATATGTATTGGTGGTTGTCTGCGCTTTTTCAAAATGGATAGAGGCCTATCCCCTAAAAGATAACACTGCTCTATCCACAGCCAAAGCCCTTGTGAAGGAATTTTTCCCTAGGTTTGGAATGCCAAGAATGGTGTGGAGTGATAATGGGAGTGAGTTTGTGGGTCAAGTGATGAAGAATGTGTGTGAGGGAGTAGGGATAAAGCAGAAATTCCACGCTGCAAATCACCCCCAATCAGCTGGATTAGTAGAGCGCTACAATGGCGCTCTAAAACTCAAACTGGCCAAAATCTAGGCGAGCTCAGGTCTTAAATGGCCTGACGCTCTGCCTCTAGCACTCCTGTCCACCAGAATGACTGTGCATTCACGAGTGGGACTTAGTCCCTACGAGGTCGTTTTTGGCCGCCCGGCCAATGTATGGGGTGTGCCAAGACCGGCGAAATTCAGTCAAATCGAACATCCAGTACTGCTTGATTACTTGTACGAATTGACGGCTAAATTACGTGTTTTACACCAACAGGTGCACGATACTCTTCCCCAGGCCTCTGAGGCTCCAGGACACCCTATCGACCCTGGCACGTGGGTTTTGGTAAAAAAAATTCAGCGCAAAAGCAACGATGAGCCTCGTTGGATCGGCCCTCATCTCGTACTTCTGTCTACAAGATCAGCTGTTCGAGTAAAGGGGAAGAAGAACTGGATCCACGGCGCCCACGTGAAAAGGATCCCTTTGCCTCTGCCGTATGACCAGTGGGTCCAGGAGGGTATCGCTGACTCTGAAACAGACACTGTACCTCGTTTTGTGCCGTTCCGTGATGCACGCATAAAAGGCACAACTTCAGCACAACAGAGTGACGATATTTTGCAAGAAGCTGTGCCACCGTCAATTCGATTGGACACCACAGAGCCTGAACTCTTGTTTCAAGATCAGACAGTACCTGGCCGTTTTCATTATAATCTAAGACCAAGGCCTATGGACAAATAAATATTCTTTTTCCTTACCCTTTTGTTTTTGATACCATAGCTCTCACATCTGAAGGACTTTCTTGATTTTTGTTTTTCGAACCACCATCCGGGTTCAGCCACAGGGTCGCGGTGCCAAGACTTTGGGGTACAGGCCAAAGACGTTAGGTCAACGGTTCTGGTTGGTCTAGGGCGTTCCCTGGACTGACAGGCGTACTCCTTATCAGAAGATACTCACCCGCCGCGAGCGGCACTATTAGAGGATGGAGTTTTTCAAGATGGAGAGACCCGCTGAGGAAATGAACTTTAAAGCAAGAATGTGTAAAATAATGAAGAGCAAACATTTTGTATTTTTATGCCTGTTTGTATTATGTAGAATGGTAGTGTTTACTGTAGGATTTGTATTCTTCTCCTCTCAAGAGCCCATTGCACCTACTGTACAACCTATACCTCCTCCTACTGTCTCCCCACACTCTTTTCACCCTCTGCCTGAACATGAACAAGCTAGACGGTCTGAATTTGTAAACAACTCGTTTATTCAGCTCCTGCACCAGCACCAACTAGTGATGAATACAACCAATTGTTGGGTGTGTGGTTTAATGCCACATACCATTAATAAGGGTATTCCTTATCTAGTGCTGCCGTTTAGTTACAATGGATCGTCATGGGCATTCCAGACCATGTTTCTCTTTGCACTAGACGCCTACTCCCCGCGACAACCGCGTTCCATCAGACCTAGCACCAATAACAAAGCTTTAATGAAAGGAGTTGCCGATATGAGCAGAGATATCGATGCATACTCATCTATTCCCAAAGAAGAGTTGAGAGCTTATGTAGGGTGGAACGCGACGGGGTATACTATTAGTCTGGGTGAAAGACAGCGAAAAATCTCATCCCCAATCTGGGTCGTACCCCACATAGGTCGGTTCTGTTTGCAAGGTAATGGTCAGAATCCTAGAGCTCAACTGGGAAGAAGTGACTGTACTGAAACGTACACTTTTCTGTCACAGTTTTCCCCTGCGTTTTTGGCTGCCAAGGGTACATATTTTATCTGCAATGACCAAGCATATACATGGTTGCCCCCTGATTTCTCGGGCACATGTTATATTGCAAATCTGCTACCGCCAACATTCACTGCCGCCTCTGACTATCACAAGACCAGAGTTGTGAGAGGCGTGATTAGTAAGGAGGATACTGCCGGTCAGGAAGCGGGAGACTTCTTTTTGGGTTTCCTGCCGTTTTGGGGACCTATGGTCAATAGTAGGAACCTGAGACAACTGACTCGTGTGGTTGAATCCACTGTTAATGTTACGGCTGGTGCCCTTGGTAATTTGACAGCTGAGCTCCAAGCGGATCGCCTCATGACTTTGCAGAACCGCATGGTTCTAGACGTTATACTTGCAGACTGCGGTGGGGTATGTAAGGTTATCCAATCTAGTTGTTGCATTTTCATACCAGACAACGCTCCAACAGTTTATCAAGCCATCTCCAAACTGCAAAAAATATCTGAATCCATACACGTGGATAAAGGAGATTGGTCACTGGTGGGGTGGTTCTGGGAACTGATATCTGCCTGGGGTTGAAAAGTTCTGATGGTCATTGGAATGATCTTAGCCATCCTTTTCCTGTTCTGTCTGTGCATGCAGTGTGCTCCTGCGATATGTGGCCTTTGTGCTACATTATGTGTAAAGAAACCTGTATCGAGGGACGAGCTAAGTAATAGGATGATGCTACAGCAACATCTCCATGACTTCATAAATATTGACCTAGACTCGGATTGAAATGAGTATAGTTATTGCCTATGTAAGGGCAAAAGGAGGGTCTGTCGTACTTTGGAATTTGGGACCGCGTAGGAGGCAGGGCCCTACCCCTGTCTATCCCGGTATTAGTGAACCGCGAATGGTTAATGCGGTATGTACAAGTGCTTTGTGTAACGTTTTAGCTATGAATGCACTGTGTATACGTTATTATACATCACTACGTGGGTTCCATCTTAGAGCGGTGGCCATCTTATGGTTGCCCTCACATAGGCTACATATCATGAAGCAAATACGGGCCTTTTAGAGCACATGTGCTTTCCTTTGACTTCTCTGTGACCTGGGCAGCTTGGCTCCGCTGCCCCAGGTCAGTCCGGTCTCACGAGCTCCCCGTCCTCTGGCCACCTGTGATTAGCATCAGGGCTTGACACACCATAAAGCCTTTTCATCCTACACGAGCCTCCAGCTAATCTCTTTCGCACCTGACTGTTCCTGTTTTATGGCTTGTTTTCCAAACAGGAGATGCTCATGTTTATTGGGGCCTATCGATATCTGATGTGGGATCTGAGCCTTGCTGGGTAAATAATTACGGGCTGGCTTAACTGGAATGTGGGATGGTCATCATGACTCTGCCTTTTTGTTTGAAATGTATACATGTATATGGCCGTATCCTTAAACCAAGGAATGTGTGCCTGAAGCATGATATTTTGTATTTAAGGAGAAGCCCGTTTCTGTGATTTTCAGCAGTCTCCTGAGAACATACACGCTGTTGTATTTCTAGGATACCTGTAATTGGTCTGCAGCCAATAAACTGATCTTTGACTTCACCCAGAAGACTCTGTGTTTCTGTAGGTCTGAAACAGGAAGAACCCGAAGTCATAGGGTGTGTTCCCCTGCACCGCTGGGCTTAAAATTCCCAGTACTTCAGTATGTGCAATGTCATGCCACAATTCTCGTTGCTGCCCAACAGTATGGTTCCTTCGCCTTTGAAACATAGAGTGCAAAGTAGGTTTCTGTATAATTAGGGTTGCCCCTTCGCGTCCAACCATGTGTACCTATCGATCTCGCTATCTCAGATTTCCTGGCAATGGGGTCTATGCTGGCATTTGACCCCCTCCCATGGGATTCATTCCCCCTGTGTGATTTTTATGAGTGGCCCTGCACTGGAACTCCATGCCTGGGGTCCATTTGTCGTTAACGAAGGTGGCCTCAATGATGTTAATGGCCACCCTGGGACCACAGACTGAGAGGTGACTGGACATTTTTGTGCACTGGTGTGGGGTCTTGATACCTCTAGGAACCTCTTTTGTACACAGTCCCAGGGCCAAACAGTGTCCTTCCCTACCCTATGAGCCCTTCCTGGCCATCCTGCCTACTTTGGATTGGATATCACTTGGCTCGGTGAAGAGATATAGTGCAATGGGGTTGGTCTCGTACCGGGTGATGTTTACTAGTGTACTACAGGGTTCAACTCTATTGGGTTGTATTTTTGCCCTAATTCGGCATAGGTACAGATGGACAAGGCATTTTGCTTTTTTGGGGGCTATCTCCTGTGATAAGTGAAGTCTGTCTGCGCCTACGGTGTGAGGTATCAGTGAACAGACGTAACATCACCTGTTCACAGTTTGTGTGCCTACATTGGTCATGTGCTGATACCAGGAGTTGTGTGGATGTGCACTGTTTAGTGCATAGGGAATACTAGCGTTTGGTTCAGTGTAGATGTATGTGAGGTGAGAGAGGTCTCTGACATGCATCGCAAGAAAATAGGATTAGAGCTAACAAAATCATGTGCATTTTTGGCTCCAGAGGGGCTTGAAAGCACCCCGGCTTGAGAGAACATGTACAAAAATATAAGGGTACATAACTTAGAATGCATTTATAGAATGCAGGATCAACTTCAGGAAAGGTGTCTGTTGTCTGGGTCTGTCTTTTGTTGTTCATTGTCTGTTGGCCAGTATCTGGTGTCCGTAGTCTGGGTGCCCTGGCGTGTTTTAGTCTTGGTACGGTGCAGAAAGAATGACTTAAAAATGAAGTTACAAAGTTACTTGAACTCTGAAGTACTTGAGCGACTGGTCTTTTGAAAGTCTTAGGACAGGGCTGATTAAAGGAATGGTGGGCTGCAATGACATTGGTGCACTTACAGTTTGATTGCTGACATGTAGGGTAAGAGCTGTGGGTCGTAGGTTAACTTGGAAAAACACATTGTAGGCAATTTATTGGAACATTCCTGTTTCATCTGTAAAATGATCCAGCTACATGGTTTTACTGGGGCTATATGGTTTTACTGGGGAGCAAAGTGTCATATCAGGATTGATTGAGGTGGAATTGGTGATGTTTTTAAACTAATTTCAGTGAGCGTTAGAATTTTGAGGACGACCGGGTATTTCTAAACTAATTGTTAATGCGATTTGTATTATGGGTTTGTCCCCCCTATCTTTGCTATAGTGGCAACATTATTTTCTCTGCAGGCAATTCTGTTCAGAGTGTGATGTTTTAACAGGTGCTGAGGTGTCTTTTTGACATATCTGGGCGGCATGCAATTATGAGAAGAGGCACATTTTTTAGGTTTAAGTTTCTGTTGACAGACTGTGTGGCCTGACCCCGATGGAGTGTACAGCGCTGCCCTCTAGCTTCGATCGGTAGGCTGCCACTCTGCACTACCCTGTACTGTTATAACCAACTAATAAGTACTAAAAGACATCCTTGACCTACCTAGAGCTTAGATACCCTGCGGTGCTGGGAGGAACTGTGACCAGAAGTGAGAATGCTTACCTTGGAGGTCGTACTCTGCTGCGGAGGTCTGGCTCTAAATAACAGTGGCCGTGTGAGCGATTTGGAAGCAAGGTCTGTCATTGGATGCCTATAGCCACCAAAAGCCCTGAGGATCCTGCTCACTACCCACCAAGGAGGCGACGATTGCGACTGGGCAAGAAGCTGAGGGCAGGCCGGCTGAAGAGAGGCACTCTGCCTGTGAGGGACGGGCAGTTGCACTGCGATGAATAAGCCCCTGTCCACATCCGAA
Source organism: Triturus cristatus (assembly GCF_964204655.1). NCBI lineage: Eukaryota > Metazoa > Chordata > Amphibia > Caudata > Salamandridae > Triturus > Triturus cristatus. Next base: position 671,552,284 of record NC_140587.1, read on the forward strand.
GAGCTGCATAGACAGGGAGAGTGGATTGGCACCACCACACTAATGGTGAGACACAAAATACTGCAGACCGATAAGTTGGGGCCAGAGCAGGAGGATAGTGGAAGTGGGGTGAGAAGGCTGCCTTGGTCCTGTAAGAGCAGTGTGGCGTGCCAGGTCCAGTCCTGGAACCATTGTTTGAATCCCCCGGGGCACAGTTCGGAGGATACAGCTAGCTCGTGGTGTGGTTCCCGTGCGACCAACTGAGGAGGTCCATGACCGCTTGGTGCTAAATTGACTAGAATCGCTAGCCGAAGTACAGAGAGGACCGGCGCCTGTTGTGGCCACTTGCGGGGGGACAGCATCCACATTGCTTTACTTACACCCAAAGGGAAGTAGGTCCATGGATGCACAGCTGCAGAGACTGATGACATGAGCAGTAACAGGAGTCACTTGAGAGGAGATAGGTGACCTAGAAGCTGAAGACTGACTGACGGTGTCCTTGAAGCTTGCACCTTGTGAGACTCAACAGAGCCTATTTGAAACAAACTGGGCCAGAGTGGCCTCCTGGTGAAAGAGACTGGGGCTGAAGTTCAAGACCTGAGGGCATGTTCCAATCTAATCTGAACCCATAGTCACCTCACTGAGAATTGACTATATCAGAGGGATGCCTGTCTCTTTCAGCACAGACACCACTGCATAAGAGGAACGGTCTTGACACCAGAAAAGGACAAGGAAGGACCGACAACACAAGAATTGCCCACATCCAATTACGACAGGGAAATCGACCCATAAACGCGACCAGGGAGCTGACCACGTTTTGGAGTCCCAAGACAAGAATGAGAGCCCTGCTGGGTCACCAGAGACCCCAAAAACCCCACGCTGCAGGATATTCTGCAGGCCATCATGGCCTCCATTGAGAGACTGGAAGCAAAACCTGACTCCTTTGGCATGGATCTGGAGCTCCTGCGGGATTTCATAGGCACCTGGCTGAGAGGGTGACCACAAATGAGTGCCAACTGACGGAGTCCACCCCTGCTTTGTCTGTACTGAAGGATCGCCTGACGGCAGTTGAAACTAAGATGGATGCACGCGGAGCTTCGGGCTGAAGAGGTGTGAAATAGCACCCGCAGGAAGAACATAAGAGCGGTGGACCTGCCGGAGACGATAGAGAGCACCAATGTGGAATACTTGAAACAATGGCTGGGCATAGAGGTGGCTCTGGAGGGACTAGTGCCCTTCTCTGTGCTAGGAAGTGCGCACCGGGTACCGTTAAGGCCGCCACAGCCGGGTGTTCTGCCGAGGCCTGTGATAGCGCGGCTTCTGCATTACATGGAGAGAGATTATATACTGGCACAAGTGAGAAGTAAAGGTGACCTCCGAGTGGATAACATGACAGTGCGGATTTTCCCTGACTTTTCTAAAGAAGTACAGAGATTGAGGGCTTCGTTCCAGGATGCCAAAAAGGAACTCCGCCAATTCAATCACAAATATGCAATGCTATTGCCAGCACGGCTGAAAGTAATGGCCCCAGAGGGGTTAGAGTTTTTTCATTTCTGGCAAGATACTTGGGATTGACTAGAGATTTGACAGGACACAAACTCTCACAGGGGACTCAGACCACAGAGGGTGCAACGGACCTGCACCCATGGCAGAAGGAAGGAGAGAGAATCCATAGCCCCTACCCAAGAGAAAGTATGGATGGATTGCCAGAGCGCAATGAAGGTGGTGGCATTGATTAGTGGCAAGGACACAGGATGGGCAATGCCTGAGAGCAGTGTGCCAGTGCAGGACACGGACTCCAATCCCCGCTCTAATGTTTCTGAGAGCTTGAGTACAGCGATGCCCAAGATGACACTGAGATCTTCAGACAACATTATCTGAGCAATACAAGAGATTGGTAAAATGCAGGTGCTATTTTGAGGGTTCCTTAGCATTATCTTGCAGTGCTCACACTGCAATGCATATATACGGTGTGGATGTTGATAATTATGAAGATGTTTTGGGCTGGATGGCTGGCAGGCTGACCAAGAGGGTCACAGGTTCATTCACCTCAGCTAGTCACTGTGTAGGCACACCCACGACTATACTAAGCATTTGTTATTGTTAGGATGGGGATGTTCTGAGGACTAGGTGGGAGGAGGACCTTGGTACCCCTATTGAACCGAAAGACTGGGATAAGCTCTTAGAATGAACCCCAAAAGTCTCTAGGACTGCACGCTTCAAACTCATTAACTATTATGTAATTCACAGGGCTTATTTGACACCTGAGCGAGTAGTCAGATATTTCCATGTATCTGACACAGCATGCCCCTGATGTGGAGACATGAAAGCTCGCATCCTCCACATGTTTTGGGCATGTCCTGTGCTGTATACTGTTTGGGAGGGAGTTATATGAATGGTAGACGAGAGCATTGAGAAGTAGATCCCCCGAACCCTGGGGCGCTGTCTCCTCAGTGGGTTCCCTCACCTTGCAAAGACAAAGATAGCAGGGAGGTTTCAGGATCTAGAATATATATTTTTGCTAAGTGTGAAATAGCACGTAATTGGAAGGCAACAGGGGGCCCGCGGCTGACAATATGGAAGAGTGAGTTGGTAAAGTGGGTGAGCTGTGAGGGGAGGATGCTCATGAGGGAGACACAGAGGGGCATGGGGAACACAGATGGAGCCCAAACCTGGGGTGCATTGGTGGATGACCTGACCAACCCGGAGCCAGCCTCACCAGTGGCCTCCCCAGTGGAGTCACTGCAATGATCTATATACATCCCAACTCAGGGCCTGCTCTATATCGAATACCTTTCCACCACATGACGCAGACCAGAGTCGCCCATGAGGGAGTTGTCCCCCTGACCCGAGAGTTATTACCATGGCACATCATCTTTCCTTTTTCTCATATGCAACCCTGGATTCAACAAAGAGATGTGATGTATTGACCTATGGGGGGAGAGAGGGGGGAATAGTTTGATTTTTGTTTGTTTCTTTCATGCTTAGAGATGACAAATTGTGTTGCTGATTATGACAAGGTGCACCTTGACACCACACTGCGTGGCGGTTGTAATGCATGTTTTGGTTGCCTCTGAAAACTCAGTAAAATTGGTTTACAAAAAAAAAAGTTTCCATTGACAAGTGCCCCTTGGATCTTTGCATGTGTCGAGAAATTAGGTTTCTCTAACTCAGGCTGAATTTCTGGGTCCCACCCTTCTTCTGAAAGGGTTGAGAAACTTTGGGCTCTTTTGCATGGGCCCCAGTTGGATGTTCCTTGTTCTTTGATGTTGCCAGTTGTTAGCAATGGTATTTCTGGTTGGTTAGGGTACGCATCTAAGCCAGGCAGAACCAACTAGTCAGGGTAAAGGAGTTACACACCCAAGATAATCCTTGTTCACCCCTTTGGTAGCTTGGCAGAGCAGTCAGGCTTATCCCAGAGGCAATGTGTAAAGTGTTTGTGCAATGACAGTGTAATATTAGTGTAGTATGTCGGCTTGTCACATACCAGTGACACACTACGCACACCACAAAGAGACTTCACACAAGGTTATATAAAAGAATAACCTTTGTATTATACACAAAACACATTAGACCACAATCACATAAATCACTTTGCTACTAGGCGTTTGTCATAATAAAACATAGGTCTTACACCACTTTGCCAACTAGGCATTTGTCAGAATATTACAGGCCATAGATCACTTCGCCAACTAGGCCATCGTCATAACACAATATTTAGGGTAATAAGGCAACTAGTTATAACTTGCCCATGTCAGGAAATACATAATTGCTGGACCAAATATGTAGTTACTACAAATAGTACTTTCACCTAACATGTTTTTCACGATAAATCCCATGAAACCTGGAGCTTGGCACCCTGGTGCTCCTGGTTGGCGGTTTACTATGATGGGGATTCCCCAGCCCGTGGTCAAGTTTCCAGCAGGGCCCTCCATCGAGGTTTGACCCTGCACACTATCCAACTTTCAAGTGCCCCCAAGGTATATAATATAGCAGCTGGCCACGGTCGTGAATGAGTATGAGAATGAGTGCAGGGGCTTAATTCCCCACAAAGGTGGGGGCCGAATGTAGCAGCTGCCTGCGATCAGGTGGCGCAGCTGCAAGGGCTGTATAAGGCTTCAATCCACTACGATAGATAGGCAACTGGGGAGGCCTCGCTGGGCCCTCCACTCCTGACTCAGGCTCCACGCAGGTGCATGCACGACTGTGTCACAGCTGGGGTGAGGACTGGTGGCCCGAAACCGGGTGCGCTGCATTCGCTGGTACTGAGCCCTTTCTGGGCTCAGGTCTTACCTGGCTGTTGATGACCTCTTTTCCCACTCCCAGCCAGATACCAGTGGAGCTTCTACACCTCTTTGAACTCCCGGCCTTATTTTCCTGCCGGCAGCTGAGGCGACGGACCCAGGTGAAACAAAAAGCATGCTGGGGCTTAACTCGCTCGGCCCCTTCCTTCCTTCTATTGGTTCTGCTTCTTCCTCCTAGGGCTGTCGGTGGCCCTCGGGGATGGCCCGTGGTGCAAAACAGGCACAATGTTGACTCTGGCCTTGTCCAACACTAGGATTTCTCCGTCAACCTGAGGGCAGTGCCAGTTCCTCTTGCGGCTTAAACAGTGCGTCAATGTTTCACGGTGAAGAGGATCACTTTCTCCATGCTTGCTTGAATAAACCAGTAGCGTTTCTTGGGAAAAAAGTGAAATAAAGCACTCCCCATGCGCTAATCACTTTTTCAAGGTATAAAGGGGCTCACCACACGCTGGTTAATTCGGTAAGCACTCCCTCAGCTGGAGATTGACAATTCAGTGCTCCACACATGCTCTGAGAAGGCCTCAATAAAGTGCTAATCCTGCACTTTACTTTTACTTAGCTGAAGAACAGTCCAGTCTTTCTTCTTCAACTAGACAGGAGCCACTGCTGCAGGCCAACCCACCCCTCACACAGCAGGGGCAGCGCTCCTCACACAGTTTTCCCGCTCTCCTTCCAGGCAGGTTACTTTTGTTGATCCAGCAAGGATCTTTCCTGAAGTCTTTGATTTCCCTGAGACTTACAACAGGAGGCAAGGACACAGAAGCCCTTGGAGATTCTTCACAAGCAGGATACCACAGCAGGGCAATAAGAGTCAGTAATTTTCTTCCACCACAGACATAAGCAGCAACTGCAGGCGAACCCACCGCTCACACAGAAAAGGTAGCGCACCTCAAGCAGTCCTCCCACTCTTCTTCTTGGCAGGGCCCTCTTTGTTTCTTGAAGCAATCTAAAGTCCTAGGGTTTTAGGGCTAGTACTTATACCCCATTTTGTCCTCTTCGTGGCAAGGGTATCTGAACCCACTCTAAAGCAGTCTGGTCTTCTTTGGTGCAGCATGACCACAGGGGGCGGACACAGCTTTGTGAAAAGGAGACATCCTATTTAGGCTCAAGTGAAGCTTCTCTCACCACTCTAAATGCACACCAGGTTGGTCAGTCCAGCTATGAATGAGTCATCCAGGCAAGAAAGGGCATACCTCAACACCCCAGTGACCATCTAGCGTGAATGCACACCCCCAGCTCCTGTCACCCCAAAACCAGACACTCAATACACAAACAGTCAGAGGCACACAGGATGGTAAAGTAAGAAAATGCCCACTTTCTAAAAGTAAAAGGAACAATTGATGGGCGAAATGCTGAACAATGCAAATATTCACCCCAGTCACAAAGATCTGGGTTTAATCCATCGTTATTTTGCTCAACACGCCACCTCAGTTGGACCCAGCCATATGCAAATCAGTCTTGACCCTGTTACTCATGGGAACAGTTCAGCCCCAACTGCAAAGCCTGGTCCCCCCTGGACCAAAAACAAGCATCCTGTGACAGGTTTTGGGGCATCACCCCTCCTCAGCGAGGCTGGCTGGGTCGCGCCCAATGGGTGAGGGTTCATACCCCGAGGGGGCCTGGTACAGGTCTGAGCTGGGGTGGATAGTGCCCGGGCTGTTGGGACCTGCTATCCTCTTCCTCGCCCGGTCACTTGCTTCCTCCTGGAGCTGTGGATTGGTGTAACCCTGAGATGACTGGTATTACAGAAAGCACATCCCTGTTGGTGTCTGGTGGGGAAGTGCAGATGCCTTACGTACAGGCTCGGCGATACCTTTGTAGGCAGGGGCTACCTCAAAGATGGCCAATAGCTCTAACAGGGCACCTCTTTTAGCCTTTTAAGTACTACATAACTGGTCTTTATATGAGTCTTTGTGTGCTCTAAGGTGTTGGTGTCGAACGTTGCCCCCTTAGGCCATGGAAATGAGTGGATTTTGGTATGCATGTGCCACTTGCTGCAGTGTTTTTCTAATTTCTTAGCATGGGTGGGGAGCCTTGCTTTCTGGTCTAACGGAGTCTCCATGCAGTTTTGGAAATTTGTTTGTTTTAAAAGCTTGCAAAATGTTGGTTATCTTGATATTTTCTTAAACTTAGTTACCAATTCTACTTTTATTTGGGGGAACTGTACACAGGATTGGTACTAAAAACTCAATTTACTGGTTGTGAGCTCCAAAATAACCTGATGTATTAACAGAAAAATTGGTTAACATTAAAATAGAAACAATAATGCAATAAGACAAAAGCAACCTGTAACAAAAGTGCAATTGTGACTTCAAGGCAGTGTGGATAGTTTTGCAGCAGAAACCTAGCAATCATCAACTTCTGATTTGAAATTAATGAGAAAACATTTAAACATGCAGCATGATTTGCAAATATTTCATCAGCATCACAACATCAATAAATGCATAAAAATAGAAAAACTCTAGTAGAGACTAGAAAGATTGACAGAAAAAAGAGTTATTTTGTCCAAAAAACTGAGACCTCTCCTAGTGCCTATAGCCAATGGACAGGGGATGCTCTGCGCTGTATGCAGAGCTAAGGGAGCCTGTTAGTCTGTCACTATCGGCTTGACTGACAAACATTTACAACGGTTTATGCTGAGAAGAAGATATAACCCACTACTTTGAATTAATTGAATATCGCTTCAATATGGCACTCTTTGTCGTTAGAGATATATGGCTGATATATCAAATTTTTTCTTTGTCAATCTTTCCGTTGGTTCGTTACGAATTTACACTGCTTAAGAAGCAGCCAACAATAGATAGGGTGTATATGGGAGTTATTATACTCCTATATAATACGCCTTGTCTGGGATATGGAAAATCAGTCTAACAATATTTTTTCCAATTAGTGTAGGTAATTACTTAGTACTATGTTTGAAACAAATAGTTTAATTACACAAAGTCAACTTTAATTAAATATATACGGAATCATTTTTCTTTATGATAATGGCTAGTGCTTTGTATTTTTCTTATGCACTGGAATATCGCTCCAAGATGGCGCCCTGATACCGTTAGACGCATATGGCAAACACAACATGCTCCTGATGTTATTACGTGTATACGTTCTGCGTCCGTCACATTAAAATGGCAGCGCGTCCCTGGGAATGGTTTCGTTATTGCTTTCGCAGATATCGGCCGGAAGAGATAGATCCCCGTTGTTGGTGAGTTTCAACGTATATTTTCTAAACCCTTTCGCTGTGAACTTTAGGCGCTATCTCATAATCGGTGTGATTTTTGGAAATACTGAATGGCAAATAAAAGAACTCAGGGATTGGGTGTTTTAATTCATACCCTACGAATAATTTGGTCACTAATTTGGGTTACATCTTTGATTAGTGTGATTTTAGCACTATGGTGCATATGCATCAACAAAACCAAAAGCGATTCCTTAATAGCGATAAATAAGGAATCGATATCAAGGAATCGCTTTTCAGAATGCATCAACAGATTCGGCAAAAAATAGCAATTCCTTAAAAATCGCTATATTTTACCGAATATACAATAGCGAGTATAGCAAACACCGAATAGCAAAAAGCGAAATCGGTGTTACCGAATTAGCTAATAGCGATATCGGTATTAGCGAAATCGGTCTTTGCAAAATCGGTAATAGCGAAAACGTAAAAGAACGGGTCGCACAGGGAACGGCATTATGACATCACCACCAGGAAATACTGCTGCCCCACCCTCATTCCCTCACCAGAGGAGCTAACAGGAGCAGGTACTGGAGACTGCCTGAGCCCAGGGAAGCAATACTGACAGGACTACCACCCTACACAACCAGGATGGAGAAAGATGCACCATCCAGCGCTGAAGCTGCACGCAAGAGAAAGCGCAAGTTCTCCGACCGGGAGCTGGAGCACCTGATCGAGGGGGTGAGCAGCAAACACGATCGGCTGTTTGGGAAGCTGTCCCTAAAGGTGCCAGAGGCAGAGAAGCGGTGCATATGGCTCGGCATCCGAGAGAGGGTCAATGCGGTGGGAGTGACGCCCCGCAGCATTGACGATTTAAAAAAGCGGTGGTACAACCTCAGGAAGCGGGCCAAGGAGAGGATTGCTGAGAGGCTCCGGGAGGCATCCAGAACAGGAGGCGGACCATCAACAGTGCAAGCAAACACTGCCCTGGAGGAGCTGGTGGAAGGGACCATCGAGCCTGAGGCCGTCGTGGGAGTCACACAGATGGACACCTCCGGCGCAGCCACAAGTGCCCAAGGTAAGATGCATGCCAGTGCCCATACCCAGCATTGGGTAAAACCATTCCCAACCCCCCAGCACAATCACAGTGTGCATGCAGATTTGCCCCACACAACTTCACTCATAACAGTAGTGCATCATGGGAGTTGTAGTCATGTCAGCCCGGTGTGCATGCACAGGAAAAAATAACATTACATTTCACTACATCAGTAGAAGCTAGAAATAGACAGTTTATTTAGTGAACCATAGAGGGACATGTATGTTTAAAATACTACTTAGTTGTAACTATCCCACTAACCATGCACTGTCTCACACACAGATGCATCTCCTGGTGATTCCGACAACAGCGGCCGGCTGATCTTTTCGGAGACACCAGCCGATTCGGACGTGGATACGCCGCAAGAGACGCAATCACCACCTCCACCAGCAACCACACCACCACCACCACCACCACCACCAGCACCAGCAACACCTGCTCGGGCATCAACTGCAACAAAAGAGCGGAGACGCAGGTCACAAGTCCCACCCATGCAGGTGATGGATGCATGTCAGACACCTGCAACACCATCGGGCCAAAGTCTAAGAATCGTCCCACCGCCTGCAGCACCACCAGCACGTGTCCGACTCCCACTGCGCCGCAGGTCTCTGCGCAGTGCACAAACTGTATGCGATGATGCAAGCTCCCCAAATGGTGGCATTGAGGAACGGATGCTGCGTGTCCAGCGCCTGCAGGGGAGACACATGGCTACAATCAGCAGTAACATAGCGCGCCTTGCAAAAGAAATGCGTTCCACGACTGCTGCAGTGAGGGACATGACCACTGTGGTGGCAGGGGGTAATGGGTACCTGAGGGAGGACATACAGAAACTCACCCGTGCCATGAGAGCAGGGCATGACAGCGAGAGAAGGAGGCACCGGCAGAACTTGCTCCGGTCCGCAGCCTCTACGAAGGCCATCACTAGGCTGAGCAACAGCACCGCTGTTTTGTCACGCCGCTCGGTGTCACTGCAGGTGGAGCTGGGTCATTTTTGCGGTGATATTGCCAAAGACCTGGGCCAGGTGACCGCTGCAGTTGAACACCTGCAGAGCGGTACATTCAGTGCTAGCGCATTGGGAGGGGAGGATGGCAGTGAGGCTGCCTCAAGTGTGAGCAGTGTTTCGGTTGCGGAGGCCAGCACCAGGAGGCGCAGTTCGCGGTGCTCCACAGCCACAGGGACAGGCCGTGGTGAGGTGGAGGAGACACCTGAGAGGAGGCTGGGCGTTCGTGGCAAGCGCCACTAGACAAACTGACAGCCATACATTACCGTGGTGGGGTAACCAGGGTCCTCCCCTATTTGACGCTGCACAGCCGTGACTACAATGGCCATTTGTTGTTCCACTTGTATTGGGGAGATATTATTTTATTTCATGTTTGGCCGCACATACCTCAGTGCTCCTGTGCATTAAACAGAAGCACCACTAATGAAATCGTCATGTTTCATTCTTACCTGGATCAGAAATGATGTTAAGTCTAATTGGTCGCACACTGCTCCACCTACCAAGCGTGATACCCCAATGAAAAATGGTCCCTGAGGTCAGCGTCGGCGAGTACGCCTATGCCCGTGTAATGCATGCAAGTATGAGTAGGTGGAGCAGTGTGCGACCAATTAGACTTAACTTTATTTCAGGCTCCCTTGAGCCGTTGGAGCCGACGGGCTCATGGTTACGCACCTGCACGCTACGAGAGGTACTTGACCTGATAACGATTTTAGCAGCTTACACAGCAACCCTACACACTTTCCTACTCCCTGCTGACGAGAGGCAACTACCTCGAAACACGTATCCAGGGATGGCTAACGCTACTCATACTTGCATGCATTACACGGGCATAGGCGTACTCGCCGACGCGGACCTCAGGGACCATTTTTCATTGGGGTAACACGCTTGGTAGGTGGAGCAGTGTGCGACCAATTAGACTTAACTTTATTTCAGGCTCCCTTGAGCCGTTGGAGCCGACGGGCTCATGGTTACGCACCTGCGCGCTACGAGAGGTACTTGACCTGATAACGATTTTAGCAGCTTACACAGCAACCCTACACACTTTCCTACTCCCTGCTGACGAGAGGCAACTACCTCGAAACACGTGTCCAGGGATGGCTAACGCTACTCATACTTGCATGCATTACACGGGCATAGGCGTACTCGCCGACGCTGACCTCAGGGACCATTTTTCATTGGGGTAACACGCTTGGTAGGTGGAGCAGTGTGCGACCAATTAGACTTAACTTTATTTCAGGCTCCCTTGAGCCGTTGGAGCCGACGGGCTCATGGTTACGTACCTGCGCGCTACGAGAGGTACTTGACCTGATAACGATTTTAGCAGCTTACACAGCAACCCTACACACTTTCCTACTCCCTGCTGACGAGAGGCAACTACCTCGAAACACGTGTCCAGGGATGGCTGACGCTACTCATACTTGCATGCATTACACGGGCATAGGCATACTCGCCGACGCTGACCTCAGGGACCATTTTTCATTGGGGTAACACGCTTGGTAGGTGGAGAAGTGTGCGACCAATTAGACTTAACTTTATTTCAGGCTCCCTTGAGCCGTTGGAGCCGATGGGCTCATGGTTACGCACCTGCGCGCTACGAGAGGTACTTGACCTGATAACGATTTTAGCAGCTTACACAGCAACCCTACACACTTTCCTACTCCCTGCTGACGAGAGGCAACTACCTCGAAACACGTGTCCAGGGATGGCTAACGCTACTCATACTTGCATGCATTACACGGGCATAAGCGTACTTGCCGACGCTGACCTCAGGGACCATTTTTCATTGGGGTAACACGCTTGGTAGGTGGAGCAGTGTGCGACCAATTAGACTTAACTTTATTTCAGGCTCCCTTGAGCCGTTGGAGCCGACGGGCTCATGGTTACGCACCTGCGGGCTACGAGAGGTACTTGACCTGATAACGATTTTAGCAGCTTACACAGCAACCCTACACACTTTCCTACTCCCTGCTGACGAGAGGCAACTACCTTGAAACACGTGTCCAGGGATGGCTAACGCTACTCATAAGTGCATGCATTACACGGGCATAGGCGTACTCGCCGACGCTGACCTCAGGGACCATTTTTCATTGCGGTAACACGCTTGGTAGGTGGAGCAGTGTGCGACCAATTAGACTTAACTTTGGATCAGAAATGATGTTGCGTGATGTATGTCCGCCTCCTATGGCCCTCAGCTGTGTTAGGGACGTGTGCCTGTCGGTGTTGCGCGGGTGGTTGGTCATCCCGGTAGTCGTCATTCCTGTCCACCTCTATAGGTATCCCCCTTCTGGTTGCAATGTTGTGCAGCATGGCACATACAGCTACAATCCTGCAGCAGGTATCAGGTTTGTATTGCAAGGCACCGCCAGTCTTATGTAGGATTCTAAAGCGACTCTTCAGAATCCCAAAGGTCCTCTCTATGACATTCCTTGTGCTTATGTGGGCCGCGTTGTATCGTTGCTCCTGTGGTGTTGCTGGATTGATGTAGGGGGTGAGTATATATTCACGCAGGGCGTATGCACTGTCACCTACAAGATAGAAGCAAAGGCTTAGCAAGGGTGATGAATATACATGTGTGGTGCTCATGTGTGGACGAGGTATGTGTACGTACCAAGCAGGAGTCCCTCTCCGAATTCTCCATTGAGTAGGCGCCTGTGGATGCCACTGTGTCTGAATATGTAGGAGTCGTGTGTGCTCCCCGGTAATTGTGCCACTAGGTCCGTGATGATGTGCTTGGCATCGCACACAACCTGCATGTTGATTGAGTGGTAGGACTTGCGGTTACGAAATATGTACTCATTGGCAGAGGGTGGACAGATGGGGACATGCGTACAGTCGATGCATCCAATGACATGGGGGAAATGGGCCACCTGGTAGAATGCCTGTTTGTTGCGGTCCAACTGCTGTGGGGTTGTGGGGAAGCTGATGTGGGTGTGTATCATTGTCGGCATGGCATCAATGAATTTGTGGAAGAGGCGTGAGAGTGCGCTTTGCGACACGCCTCCGGCTACTGCGATGACCCCCTGAAAACTTCCAGAGGCCAGTAGGTGCAGGCTGCATAGGACCTGGACGTGCGCAGGAATTGCATTGGTCCGATGTGTCTGGTGCTGCAGTAGTGGTTCCAGGTCTGCAATTAGGCGCATGATCATGGCACGATTCAGTCGATACTTGTCGTACACCTCATCCTCATTCTGTCCTAGCAAGGTGATGCACACTCTGAATACTCTCTCCTGGACCCTTCTCCTGCGCTGTCCTGCTGCATTGATTCGCATCCTCCTTGCAAGCACGTAGAGGGCTGCCATTTTGTGCAAGCCGACAGGGTCTCCTGGGCCAAATTTATGGGTTTACTGATTGGTACCATCTGTGGCACATGTATATTTTTTTCATGTATTTTTTTAATTTTTGGTAACTTTACCTCCAGGTTCTGATTCCCCTTAATCTGCTCATGCTAAATAGCGATTTTGGGGATTTTCGGTATTTGCGATTTTTGTTGCATTGAGTACCGATTCGTTATTAGCCATTGGCACTTGCCGGGAGCTAATAGTGATTTCGGTGATTGCGAGTTCGGTATTTTGCGATTATTTATATTTGCGGGTTGGTTATTTGCGATTAGTTATTTTCCCACTAATTTATTTAGCGATTCTTTATTTTTTCCTGATTAGTGTTGATGCATTGGGATTCGTTTTTTTAACACTCGCTAACGGCTGATTTTTCCGATTCGGTATTTTACCGACTGGATTTATATGTTTTTGGGTTTGCACCTTACCAGCAAATGTGGTTGAAATGCTGGTAGCGCATTGATCTTATTTGGCGAAATATATGCTCTGCGTGCGTTAGGGCTATTTGTTGCGGAAATTGGGGACTGGCAATCCTTAGTAATACTGGTTTCTTGTTGGAGATTGTTGGATGCCCGTATTATACCAATTTGTGTTATTTCTATATACGATTTTCGTTGGGGATTTGAGTAGTTTTTTAAATAGAGTGTATGACAAGTGTTTTAACGTAATGCTACATATGGCCAATATTCATGTCAACTAATAACTGAAATTGCTCTAAGTGGGTGCATATCATATCCATCAATAGGATTATCTGTTATTGATTTGTTCTTACAGGACTCTTTAACCATTGGGTCATGTGGGTTTATTGTTTCTCTCCCCTTTCCCTGCTTTGTAGTCCTTTATGCAGGACACTATGGGATGTTGAAAATTCACTAACATGCGGAACAAGGACTGCATTATTATGTTGAACAAAGGATGGCAGTAATATTGTTCTGATTCTGTTCAACCGGTTGTCTGGCTATCATACTGGATGAGCTGCTTATCTCTCTGAGACTGGAATGAATCCACCCTGTTACACATATCCTTTTTGAGTACTGGCGATTACTTTGGATATAGCAATTTGGTGGAACCGTAAAGGTAGGCCTCATCTAATGTTGTGATAGTATCACCTTCTATAGGACCTATAAAATACTTTACTGAATGGATGTTTGATTTTTGTGTATTGGTCATCTATTACAGAGATACTATGCTATTGGAAGACGATTGGTCATGCTGCATATGATTTTCGTTATTTTTGAGAGTCGTCACAAAAGATCATATAGTTGGTAGGTAATACAGCGTATGGGTAGTATTGGGTATATGTTTCATATGTTCACATTATTGGTGAATCTGGATGTTTTGGGTCTATCCCTTTTGATATGCTTCTTTCCTCTTTGGGTGCACATTCTGCTATTCCCTCTCCATTTTTTGGCAATGTATTAAGTAAACAATTTGTATGTGTTTTAGACTGATTCCTCTTACTGTGACAATGGGGGGCTTTGCTTCCTACATCACTCTCATTGTGAAAACATTTCACAAGTTTTGGGCTTGCCACAAGGGGATTACTGTCCTATGTATAATTGGTTTTATGTTAATGAAGAGAGGACCCGGTGGTTGTTGTTGCTATATGTCAGAGTCATCTTGGAGTTGGTGATTCAATCAAAATGGCAAAAAGAAATGGTTATGTACTACATGTATAAGGATGATAATTTAAGAAAAATTGGTTTTTAATGAGTCAGTGGTTAGGTTTTATATTTGTACGTGATTGTGTATGCACCATGTATGAAATGGCTTGTCTTAGAACTAGATTGGATGCTATATAATGTTAAAATATGATGAGTCGTTTATGTGGTGCTCCACTTTTTCTTCTTTTTGTAAATTTCAGCCCTGAAGAAGTCCTAGCGAAGTAGGACGAAACGCTTTGGCTGAAGGATTATTTGAATAATGAAAATCATCAATTGGATTGAGTTGCCTCTCTTACACCTATTGGATTTAATGAGAATTTATGGACACTTAAGAATTGTATATGGAAGAGTGGTGCGATTCTGATTTAGTGAAAAATTGTTTGTTTCCTTTCATAGGTAGCACCTTTGGACAGAGGGTGCTTTCAGAATCTGCACACATTTATTATTATTGTGTTAAAATACTATTGGTAATACTTTCCAGCTGTCCTTTATTTTTGTATAACCTGATAACTATCGGCCTTCTGTGGCCTGGCACAAGCTATACCTGATTCATCAAAGTCCGAATTTTCCCTAATTTCTGAATTGCTCCCTATATTACATCTAGGGGTTGTGTGCATCACTGCTTAACGTCCAGTGATCCAAGCAGAGCAAAAAGGGAACAACTCTCACTTTTGGATGCTATCAGTGTTGGAATTAATAGCCCCAAGAAACTTTGTAACTAAAAAATCAAGTTTGAGATGTTAGTTCTGAATCACATCCAGAGCTTATATGAACTGATTTGCCACTGAGCCCAGTGGTCCAAGCTATTTCTTGCTAATACCAGGAGAGGAGGTGGACCCTGTTCCACACCCAAGGTCAGGCTATCCCTTGCTAACACCCGGGGATGAGCCAGACCCTGTTACATACCCATGGTCAGGCTATCCCTTGCTAACATCCGGGTACAAGGCAAACCCTGTGCTCTACGCCTAAGGTCAGTTAGCTACCTTTTCCTTTCTTCTAGCATGCTGACTAGGGGAAAAACAAATTTGGTGTACTTGTCCTAGTTTGCCATATGGCACATACTGAGACAAAGGATCAGAGGTAGGTCTCTTAACCTATGATGTCTGCCTCTGGATGAACCTCCACAGTATTTATTCCTAAATAAATGAAAAGACAAGAGATGTTTGGCAAAACAGAGACACGTTTAATTAACTAACCGCTGTGCCCGGGAGAGCCTGGACAGAGTGCACCTGCTCGAACTCTCTTGATGTACAAAGTTTTGGCTGTCAATTTATGCGGTTCATGAGGAAAAAGTAAAATAAATGTTCTCTACATTTCTGAAGAAGTTCTTAGTTGTAAATCAATCAAATGTGTGCATCTGATAAGGACACAGGTGTCTCTCGACCTCAGGGAGAGCTAATGTGGACCAATTTGTATGTGTCCAGATGTCCAACATGAGGAGCGGGTGATCACTACCTGTGGTGTGAATGTGTCCTGACTGGTTTAATGTACATATCTACATGTTGTATCTAGCTTTGTGGTATTTCTGGGAAGTATGTCTTTGGCCAAACTTGTTTTATGGGGGCCATTTACCTCGGAATTGTTTGTGGTGCAACTATCTATCTATGGAATTTGTAAGGGTTTTCCCTGGGTGTGTTTTTGACTGGAGGTTGAAGGGGAGGCCACCTTGGGTGAATCTGACAGCAATAATGTGAGTCTGTTGGAATTCCTAAGATTAATATGGCAGCCACTGGTATAATGTTTACTGACATTATCAACATTGAGCATAAAGTTGGGATCTTGTACATTGAGATGTTTCTTACTGGTATTGACAAAGTTTGTATTTACATAGGCCTGAACATACATTGACATTGTTCTTATTAGCAACAATAATATTATCCTACGAGCATGGATTAGGACATACATTGGTATTATTATTGTTGATGTCGGCTCTGCTGTGCGGGCGCAAGTTACGGTATGCTTTGACTTGCATTGACGTACTTATGTGGGCACATGCTAATGAATATGTTACATTTACTGATATTGCAGTTGTCTGGCCTGCACATATCATGACATTCATTGACATTGCATTTACCCATTCCAACACTGGGCTCAACAGTGATTTATTATGTCTGTTTGGCTGTTTGAGTCTTTCTTCCAAACTATCTCTATGAGAAGCGTTTGACTACTCACCCTCACTACCCTGAGAGTGAAGTGCAGAAGGGGTGTAATTGGCCCAATTTGTAGAGTCATAGTAGGATGGAACCCAGGACACCAGTGGCAATCAACCTCAACTTCCACAGAAGAAGCCCAATAACCACTGCTTGCCCTCTGGCCCCCAAACTGGGCTTATAACATGGTACTAGGGAGAGTAGCAAAAGGTTTAACGTGAGATCACCACAGTGAAGCAGTGCGGGAGAAAGTGGAATAGTGTAGAGTGCATGGGGAGTGGCAGTGTACCGTTCAGGAAGTAGAAATTCATGGGTACTGGTGGTGAGTAACTTCTTTGTAGGAGAGCAGTGCAGGGTGAAGAGAGAGAAGAGCAAGGTGATGAGGGAGCACTCTAGAGTACAGGGAAAGTTGTGCATGTTAAAGGGATATGCATTGCAGAGTACAATGTGGAAGTGCAGTGTACAGGAAAAAGTGTAGTGTACATGATGTGGTCAGTGTATTGCAGCAGGTCCACTGTCTCCCTTAGTGCCCAAACGAGCAGCAACAGCAAACAACATGGGAGGCAGAGTGTGTGTATAGCATGTGTCGCACTAACCGTGCACGCTGGGGCTCTCTTCTCTTTATTAACTCACCCTCGACCCCTAACATGGGGTCATGGTATGTGTGTGCACCAGGTGTCCCCAGCTCGGTGCTACATTCCACCAAAAACTTTCAACTGAAAACAAAACAAACTGTAAGTGTTAGGATTACTTTTCATTACACGGTCATACCATGGCAAATAAAACCGGGAGTGATTCTCGCCTTCAGTCACAAATATAGTCTTCGAGTTTCTTAGGCCTCGTGATGGCTGGTCTTAAGTGGTAGGGGTGACCTCAATGTGAGAAGTTGGCCTGATATATGCTGTCCACTAGTTCTAATGGGCACCTTGTATCAGTCCAAACAACCCCTTATTGGTTATATGTTAAAGCCAACCATTATTGAAAGCTATCCTAGTGGTAGCTATGGAGAGCAGCCTTCAGGCTAAGTCTTGAAGGAATGTAAAGCAGCTTGTTTTACCAGTCTATAATCTCTTGAGTCACTAAATGAAATATATCCACACCAGGTATATATAAAATATATGTATTTATTACTAAACAGACCCTCCTAGTCTCTTTATGGGACTAGAGGTCAAAACACATCAGTTACACTTCAATAATCACAGTAAAATAGCACAAATACACGTCAGGCCCTAGGGGCGAGCCAAACCATATACTAAAATAGTGGTATAAAAACCACGACTTTACTAGACACAAGGCCTAGAGCCTGTAGAATCACTGGGACCCCAAGGAACCATCCAAGGTAGTAACACAGGGCACCCATGGGGGCCTTGTGCAGTGTGTGAACACAGCCACGAGCTCCCGTTAGCTTCTATGGGGAAAGTCGCGGTTAGATTTTTAAAGATTAGGGACACTTAGAAATGAGTCAGGACCAAACCCTTTTGGACTTAGGAAGTTCTAGGGCTAGCACCCATGGGAGCACCGGAGTAGTCGTGTTACCTCACCCAGGGAAGCAGGGTGCATAGGTATCTTTTGGTGTCGGGTCCCGTCGTCGATTTCAATGGGAGCTGGCGAAGAAGTGCTGCTGCCGTGAAGATGCGAAGTGTCCGAAGAGATCCAAGCCTGGATCGAAGATGAGAAGAACGTGAAAGCAGAGGGGACAGAGTCTGGGTCACTTGCCAGTGGCCAGGAAGGCGATGAGCAGATGCCCACCGATGTCGGGTGATTTCAGGTGAAAGAGGAGAAGCTTGACTCTTCAGCCACGAGGCATCGAGGAGGACCAGGAGCTGGATTTGAGCTGTCCCGCGAAGGATGTTGAGTGCTGCAGTGTCGGGGCCCGGATTGGACACAACAAACCTTGGCAACAGCAACCCATGCAGAAACGAGAAAGATGCTTCGGTGCAGACCAGCAAGGTCTGGGGGACTCACCACTTGGATGGGAGTCTGGGCATATCTGGAGCAACCAGGAAAGCCCAAGGAAATGCAAAGTTACTCCCTCAGGGACCCACCAGTCAACGGACCAGGGATCGTGAAGGGACCTCACGACGAAACACAAAATGGTTGCCCACCAGTCACTCGGAATGACCAGGCTGACAATCTTCAGTGGACTCAGTGCTCGAGGTAGGGGCCACAAGTCAGCCCAAGCACGACTTCAAGAGATGTCGAGAAGTCAATGCACTGGCAGAAATGCACGGTAACCAGGAGTTCCAGTTCCACGCTACTCACGAGGGCTGCGGGTCTCAGCTTTGCTGTGAACTCGGGTCGGCCTCTGAGATGTCTGTAAATCCTCTTCCTGGGCTGCAAATACTTCGGAGTCCGGTGGGAGCTTCAATGATGCAGACTGGCAAATTGCTTCATTGGTGCATACCAAGCAGGGGAGTCACTCCTTGACCCCAAGGGAGATTTCTTCAGTCCTCGGGTCTTGAGCAGGGTCCAGGGTAATCTAAAGTCCTAAGAACAGGGGTCCCATACTTATACTAAGGTAGGGGGTTGGACATACTCTGGGGACCCACCTATGGGAGGGTTTGGAAAGAGGGGTGGCTACAACCATTTCCTTTGTCCAGTTTCACGCCAGAGCAGGGCCTGGAAGCCCCTGAACCGGTTTGAGCTGGACTATGCACAGGGACACCAAGTGTTCCCCCAGTGCAGGACTTCAAAGCACTCAGAGAGTGCTCCCACCCAGCCACAATACACATCAGCCTGTCTGGGAGGTGGTTACACCTCCCTGTGACAGGAAACCTATTGTCCAGGCCTCCCCTGCCGGAGTTTCGGTCAGCAGCAGGAGACCAGACCTGTGTCTGTGGCTGCAGCATCCATTTTGTGATTGCAGGGCTCTATTAAGTTTCTACCGGGTATATCAGTGCTGTCATGTCTCTCCCTCTAGAAGGGTGGAATCATACTCCCACACCAGTTATTGGTGTGGGAGTATGGTTCCAAGGTGTTTGACACCAAACACAACATGTTTCCATGCAGCAAGTCCAAAGTTAGCATTTACTGTTTGGTTATAATGCACTTAAGAGTATATGGTCAGGCTGCACTACCAACAGCATCAGAGAAGGGTCTCCGAACGCTGCAGAGGGTCTCTGCTCATGCAGGGGCACCCTCTCACATAGGAACCAAGCACTCTGCCTTCAGGATTGATAAGGCCTGCCATAGGAGTGACTTATAGGTTTATATGTGGGTATATGGTGAGATATAGAGAACCTATATCTCAGTAAGGGGTGCAGGCACCACCTTACCCAGGCTGCAGTAGCAGACCTGTGGTGTCATTTTGGGTGGCTTTCCAGGGGTGGCATAATACATGCTTCTGTCCCTGGTAGGTCTCTGGGGTACCTATGCCCTGGGTACATAGTATACCCTATACTAGGGGCTTACAAGGGCACCTCAGTTCCATTCTGAACTGTACCTAAAGTACATAGAACCATTTTAGAGAGGAAGCAGCTAGGCTGGGGCACTGATTAGCAGGGTCCCAGCAAGACTAAAGTCGAAAAACAGTGAAACACCAGCAAAACGTGGGGGTAAACATGTGAAGCAGATCGTACTCTCCTACACTCAAGTTGTCTGGTGCAAAAAATTGGCATTTGGCGTGAATGAGAGTGAGGTCAGCTGCATCAATTCTTGCAAGGACGGCTTACAGGCGGTGGCGGTTTCTCAGAGTCTGGGGAGGTGACAAACTACTTCACTGGACAGGAGTTCATGCCATAAGACACTGAGCAGGTAAAGACTATGACAAGCAGGATGGCATGAAGCTTCCATAGACAAATAGGTGGCTTTTGTCAGCTGTGGCGGGGGTTACGGGATGAGGGTGTGTAACTGTTGCACTCTGGTAATGTTGACTGAGGCCCCTGTGTCAATGAGCGTGGTGCCCGGGTGTGATCAAGTTTGACCTGGCAGGTGGGGCAGGCCCATTGTTCTGGATGTAGGGCACAGGAGATCAGGAAGATTTCATCCTCCTCTTACTTGACCTCACTGAACTTTGCGGTAGGACAGGCTGCTGCACCATCTGGGTCTGAAGCATGGTCATGTGCAATCGCTCCAGAATGCAACACACACTGGCAAAGTGATTGAGGTGGAGACATGTGAAGCAGGTTTTGCCTCTGGCTGGGCACTCAGAAAGCAGGTGTGGAGAGGTCCCACAGTATCCACAGTGGTCCACTGGAGACATACCTGCAGGACCGGGGTTCAGACAGGTGCTTCGCATGGGCCCTCTTGAGACTGTCACCACCAGCGCCATTTTGATTGGCCGCAAAATGGGCTCAGAAGTGACAGAGAGCTTCTGAAGGGCTAGCTTAATCTGATCCGTGCAACCATTGGAGTTATGGGAGTTGGCGAGTGTCAAAATCTCATTGATGGGCAGGTTGGGCCTGCGGAGGAAGTGATGTCAAAGCGCTGCAGAACGGCAGCTCCGTACAATCTAAGCATGCACTTCTTTCTGTGGGTTGTCTTCAGTACAGGTACTGGCTAGTTATTGCAGGCATGATAAAATCCATCAATGGATTCACCCAGCCGCTGAAAGCATGCTATAGTTTGGATCTTTCAAAATCTAGGTACATCTGCACATAAAAGAATGCATTGAGTGCTGTGATGGGTCTGTCATAATCAGAGTCCGCTTCTGTCCCTGGTAGGTTGAGGAAGAGCTTGAAAAGTTATTCCCCTGCATAATGGAGAACTAGTGAGCATTTGGTCTATCTGTCAGTCTCTTTAGTGACCTTAAAGTAATTGTTCAGCAACGCCACCCATGTGCATCAGCTGAGGCCAGCAGTTGCAGGATCACTGAGCTTGCTGAAGGGCAGCAGCAGACTGGTCGCACCACCAATGGCATGGGCTGGCTTGAGGCACTGTGGCAGACAAGTACCTTTACGTCTGCTTGCTGATTCATGCACACAGCTGGTGGAAGGGAGCTGGAGATGTCAGAAAGCTAGGGTGCTGTGCAAACCAGCCTGGTGAAGTGTGAGTCTAGTAAGGACAGGTGTTAGTGGGGCGATTATGTACTACTGGCAGGTAATAGCAGGGCCAGTCCTCAGGTAGAAGCACTGAGTGATGGAACAACCCAGAGGACTCTGGAACACCATAATTGCTGGATACTGCTGGACAGACACAAGTGCTTGAGTGGGGGAAGGGCCAAGTCTGGCTCAGAGGCAGGGCCAGGGTTGCTGCTACTGGTGTGATGTAGCAGGTGGCAGGCCCTGGCTCCAGGGTGACCTCGTGTCCGAGGCTGGAGGCAGCAGATGGCATGAACTTGCACCTGGAAATATCCTGACAGGAAGCCACGAAGATGGCAGTGTCTCTGGGCCCCCCTCTCATTGCCAATGTAGTATGGTGGGTGTGAGGCCTCCCTTAGCACTCAAGCATGCGGCAACAACAAACGACACGGAGGCAAAGTGTGATGTTTGGCATGTGTTGCACTATCTGTGTGCTCCAGGGCTCTCCCTTCTTTATTAACTCGCCCTGGACCCCTAACATGGGGTCACGGTTTGCATGTGTCACAGTGGTGAGAGTCCAACGCACCTTACTATATTTAGGAGCGGAAGCAGCAGCCAGTAAGGATGTGAATGGGTAAGTAAGGCACTGGGAAAACTGGTCAGAAAGAAGGAATCAGCATCAAACGGCTGGACTGCAGGGGTAGGGAAAGCATTGAAATGCGGTAGGCAGGAATTGTTAACAGAGCTCAGGAGAAACTAGAAAAGGAACAGGCTGACAGGTCTAGCTGACTGTGAGGTATCTGGGGGCCAGATGTACGAACACTCCGTTTTGCGATTCCCTAATTGCAATATTTAGTTACTAACATTTAGGAAATTAAAAAATCGTTTGTCTGTATGGTTAAGCGTACTGATTTGTGAGTCACAAATGTGAGGGTCACAAGTAGCAATTACCTAAACTGTTATTGGATTCGATAATAGTGATTCCCAATTTGTGAATGCAATCGCAAATTGCACACACACCCATAAGTATAGAAAATTACTTCCTGGTTCAGGGGAATGACCCTCAAACCTGGAAGTAATCATCCTTGCCACCTTGTGAAGCCTACTGAGAGGAGGTGGTGCAGAATTGTTCTGAAGATAGCGTGCTTTGAGGCAAGGAGGACACAACTTCAGAAAAGAATGGCAAGTCAGGATGCTGATGAGGTGTGTGGGGGAGATAAATACAATTACATTTTTCAGAAACGGAGGTAGAAATCCTTACAGATGAATGCTGCAATCACCATGAGCATGTCTTTGGCAAGACCTCTATGAAGGTTCCTGAGGCCCAAAAAAGGAATGGCTGGTCATGTAGGCCTGAATAAATGCATTTGGAGTGAAACAGCATTCAGTGGATGAAATCTGCAAACGTTGGTATGATCTAAGGTCAAGAATGAAAGAAAAGATGACTACTCGCCTGGCAGAGAGGTGGTGCCACAGGAGGAGGACATTCCACAGTACAACCATGCTCAGCCATGTAAATGCTGATGAAAGGCAGTTTTGCCAGTCACAAAACAAACTGTAAACTACAGCCGGACAAACATAATGTGCCTGGCCTTTCTATGTTACCTCAATTCTGTGTTCAGTGATTCTTTACTAGTCCGGTTGCTATAACGACACAGTCAGAACGCCATGCCGGGGTGTCGTGTCACACTGGAGCAGAGTAGCAGCCAGTCCGCTTAGCCTGCTGAGAGCAGCACACGCTGGCACAGCTTCCAGTCAGTATCTCACATCATAGCAGCAATCCACCTGACAGCTGAGGAGGTGCTATAATGTGTGACTTAGTATTTCAGTGTGGTGATGTGGACCACCACACTGAAATGCGTTAGTCTAATGCCTGATGCGTGGTACTTGGCAGGGCTGCAGTCCTGGTGTCTCAACGCTTTCATTAATTTTAAATACATGTCCCGGTTTTTGGGACACAGGTCAATTTAGCCAGCAAAGGAGAACTGAAAGGTATGCTTTTGTTAAATAATGTATCTGTTTCAGGAAGCACAGGTTGACGTCAGCTGCATGCATATGCTGCAGCAGATGGGGTAGACATAGAGGAGAGGAGGGCAGGGGGACTCAGGGCAGTGGCTATAAGTCTTGCCATAGCTAATGTTCTGTAAGTGTACCATGTAAATAAATATAAGTTTATATTAGTTTTTTTTACAAGGCTATGGAAAAGCAAAAATCACAACAGGCCAGACATAGAAGTAAGGTTGAAAGTTCTAGTCTAACGTTTATGTTTGGCCTGTCATGGAACCCCTTCCAGTTGTGTGAGTGCCCCCTCCGCTTACAGCCTTCCTCAGGCACCAACCTAATCCCCCTTGGGTAATCAAGGACAGAGTCTTGGCTGGTGCCTAGCGGCCGCAGTTTTTTTGAAGAAACATGAAACATAATCACCGTATTCTATTCACCATCAGTGTGCTCAATGATTTCAAACAATATCACATCTATAAAGAACATCACATTGTGATGCTTTGGTTCCTTGCTTCTTCCAGCACTTCCAGCACAACCATTGACCATCTGCCACAGACCCCCAAGCTGGCCGTTCTCCCGTTCTCCCGCTCTCCCGCTCTCCCCAGTGCCTCTGCTGAAAGGCATATGGCCATGTCTGAACTGGGGTGGCGTAGTGGGCAAAAGAACGATGGATTTAACCCAGATCTCTTGACTGGGGGAGAATGTCTGCATTGTCAGCATTCCGTCCATCATTTGTTTGTTGTAACGCTTTTCGCCCTAAGTGGGATGGGTATTCCCAGACGTGGGACCCGTGCTCACTACGCCACTGGAGTCAAGCTATCCTGGCTGATGACGGCTGATAGCCAGAAACCGGTCCTAGGATGCTTGATTCCGGTCCAGGGAAGACATGGCTTGGCAGTTCGGGCTGGACTGTTCCCATGAGGCACAGGGTCAAGACTGATTTGCATATGGCCATGTCTGAACTGGGGTGGCGTAGTGGGCAAAAGAACGATGGATTTAACCCAGATCTCTTGACTGGGGGAGAATGTCTGCATTGTCAGCATTCCGTCCATCATTTGTTTGTTGTAACGCTTTTCGCCCTAAGTGGGATGGGTATTCCCAGACGTGGGACCCGTGCTCACTACGCCACTGGAGTCAAGCTATCCTGGCTGATGACGGCTGATAGCCAGAAACCGGTCCTAGGATGCTTGATTCCGGTCCAGGGAAGACATGGCTTGGCAGTTCGGGCTGGACTGTTCCCATGAGGCACAGGGTCAAGACTGATTTGCATATGGCCATGTCTGAACTGGGGTGGCGTAGTGGGCAAAAGAACGATGGATTTAACCCAGATCTCTTGACTGGGGGAGAATGTCTGCATTGTCAGCATTCCGTCCATCATTTGTTTGTTGTAACGCTTTTCGCCCTAAGTGGGATGGGTATTCCCAGACGTGGGACCCGTGCTCACTACGCCACTGGAGTCAAGCTATCCTGGCTGATGACGGCTGATAGCCAGAAACCGGTCCTAGGATGCTTGATTCCGGTCCAGGGAAGACATGGCTTGGCAGTTCGGGCTGGACTGTTCCCATGAGGCACAGGGTCAAGACTGATTTGCATATGGCCATGTCTGAACTGGGGTGGCGTAGTGGGCAAAAGAACGATGGATTTAACCCAGATCTCTTGACTGGGGGAGAATGTCTGCATTGTCAGCATTCCGTCCATCATTTGTTTGTTGTAACGCTTTTCGCCCTAAGTGGGATGGGTATTCCCAGACGTGGGACCCGTGCTCACTACGCCACTGGAGTCAAGCTATCCTGGCTGATGACGGCTGATAGCCAGAAACCGGTCCTAGGATGCTTGATTCCGGTCCAGGGAAGACATGGCTTGGCAGTTCGGGCTGGACTGTTCCCATGAGGCACAGGGTCAAGACTGATTTGCATATGGCCATGTCTGAACTGGGGTGGCGTAGTGGGCAAAAGAACGATGGATTTAACCCAGATCTCTTGACTGGGGGAGAATGTCTGCATTGTCAGCATTCCGTCCATCATTTGTTTGTTGTAACGCTTTTCGCCCTAAGTGGGATGGGTATTCCCAGACGTGGGACCCGTGCTCACTACGCCACTGGAGTCAAGCTATCCTGGCTGATGACGGCTGATAGCCAGAAACCGGTCCTAGGATGCTTGATTCCGGTCCAGGGAAGACATGGCTTGGCAGTTCGGGCTGGACTGTTCCCATGAGGCACAGGGTCAAGACTGATTTGCATATGGCCATGTCTGAACTGGGGTGGCGTAGTGGGCAAAAGAACGATGGATTTAACCCAGATCTCTTGACTGGGGGAGAATGTCTGCATTGTCAGCATTCCGTCCATCATTTGTTTGTTGTAACGAAAGGCATCCCAAAGCCACTGGTTGCATGGGTCACCATCCTGGGCTAGTGTGCTTTCTAGTCTGTCCATATTCATTGTGCTGTTTCCGCCACGCTGCCCATGGTTCTCTGACAGCTCTCCCATTTCCTTCCAGCTGCTCATGAGAATCCTACCTGCTCCAGGACCCCAACCAAGTTAAGCAGGAACGTGTCCATCCCCACACCCGTCAAGTGGGTCCCATCTGCCTCGTAGTAACCCGGTGTCTTTAGATTGATGAGGCCATACCTTACACAGCCCCACCCATTCCCCTTGCAGACCTTTGCCATTGAGATGTTCAGCTTTCTTCTGGATCTTTCTAACACTGCATGGTCATGTGCACCTTGCCGCTCATGTCGAGCTATGAACTCTGACTATATAATTTCCCCAAGGCGGACTAACCGCGTTGCTGCTGTCAGCCCTGATGTCATGGCCCCCTATAAATCTTTTCTCCCTAGTGTTGCCAAATTATTACCCCCAAGGTGTTTCCCTTACTGGTATAATGCCTTCTGGATGGCTGGCATCAATTGACCCCATCACATGCCTGACTGCCCCAACCACGTCACGGCTATATTTCGTAGCCAAATGCCCTTGTAGTCCTTGCATGCTTCCACCCACTGTTGCCCCCTCATGATGTATGAATGCCCCAGGATCCACACTCTGCACCTGGCTGCACGGGGGGCCACTGTGGGAGAAGCATACTCTTAATTTGATGTGGGACGTATCTAGCTTCTAAATGTATTAGTCGCCCAAAGACCTATCTGCTTGATGCGCTCCTCGCTTTGCCCCCTGACAGCCGCTGAGGTCACTGCCTCTATGCGAAATGAGTGTGATCCGAACTCCATGGCTGGCAGGCCAGTCTTGCTTAGTGCCATTTTCAATACTGCTGTAAACTGGTAGCGGCTTAAGTATGACCCATCCTTATGCCTGAATAGTGGCCGCTCATCCTGCGCCCCCGGCCCTACGTATCCCTTCATGAGACAAACTGGGCAGCATGCCTCCTTTTCCAGGCATTCCAACCTTGAGTTCCTCCCTCTCCCCTCCTGATCCGTTTTTGATTGCGGTAAATACACTGTCATGCAGACGTCTTCCCCCATGTGCAGGCTGTCCCTGGGTTGCTTCTGGAGGGAGGTACCAGCTTGCTTATACGGAATGCCACAAAAAATGGCAAGGGGAATGCTGCTCTGAACAGCGCCACCTTGTGGTCCTACCCGCAGATACCATGGAGCCCCCCCAACAGTTGCACCAACATTTGGAACTCCATTCCGTTGTCTTTATTTGATCTTACAAAGTTGGATCATAAAAAGATACACAAAAAATGTCATACAATAAAAACATTAAAACTACAAATTCCTTCAGTAAAAACCTTTGGTAACATACAAAGAATTAAAAAAGGACGACATAAAACTTAGTACAGAAATCTCAATCATGAAGGTGGCAACATTTTTGCGCAAAAGATACCTGCACCTCCCAGTAGCAGCTTTAGAAAATGTAAAGTGCATATGGCCAAGTACAGCATCATAATGCAAAGCAGCAATTCATAATATGGGAGAGTACATATATATATAGATATATATATATATATATCACCAAAGACACCTTCAAGAAGAGAGCAGAGGCCACAATTGGGGTAAGCATATATATATTCACTTAAAAAACCATAGGTTTCAGATACGTTATAGTTAGAAATTAGCATTTAAAAAACCTTTGAATTTTACTGAAAAAACCATAGGTTTCAGGCACGTTATAGTTAGAAATTAGCATTTAAAAAACCTTAGAAATTCACTGAAAAAACCATAGCTTTTAGGGAAAGTTATAGTTAGATGGACATTTCACTCGTACAAAACCATAGAAATTCCCCTGTTATAGTTAGTTCAGCTAAATATAACTTTCGCCCCCACAATACACTGCTGATGATGTCACATATTACATCACTCATGACATGGTCAGTGACATCACTGATGACATCACTGATGACATCTCAAATGACATGACTGATGACATCACTGATGACATCATCCTGTGACTGCGTGTTTCTGTAAAGTTTAAATATGTTTAATATATATAGAGAAAGGCGTATTGAAGAATGAGTGGGTGTATAAGTGTCTGAATGGATGATTTAGTAGGTGCGTGACTGACTCTATAAGTGAGTGATTAAAGTTATCTTACTGAATGTATGGGTTAGTGAGTAAACTGTGTGAATGTCTGTGTCCGTCTGTCTGTTGGTGTGTAAGCAGCTGCATGGGTTTGCAAATAGCTACATGAGTGTCTATATGGGTTATTGATTGGTTATCTGAGTATCTGTATGGGTGCCTGAGTGTTTGTGTGGGTGGGGTGTGTGTGACTCTGTACATAGATGTGTGAGTGGGTGATTAACTGGGTGAATGGTTTCAAGAGTGCATCTGTGATGGACTGTATGGGTGGGTGGGTGTGTGTATGGGTATGTTAGTGAGTGAATGTATATCGCAGTTGTATATGTGTGAGTAACTACATATGTGAAAGGCAGTACATATGTGTGTTGGAGTATATAAATGGCTATAACTGAGAGTGTGTGATTGTGGGAGTGGCTGTATGGATGAGTCTGTGCTTGTATCAGTGATTGTATAAGAGCCTAAGTATGTGCTAGTATTTGTATGAGTAAGTGAGCTGGTGTGTGTAGGACTGTATAGGTGAGTAAATTGGAGTGTTATTAATTTTTTTACATCACTGACTAGTTGTGTGAGTACCTCTATGGATGAGTTGCGGTGTGTGAGGGTCTATATAGGTGTATGAGTGCATATGATAGTCCTGTACTGAGTGACCGTAAGTATGAGTGACAGTACGGGTGAATGAGTGGATGTGTGTGTAGACCTAAGAATCAATGAGTGGGTATCTAGTTATTGGTCTTGGAGTGTCCATGGTTTTAAGAATGGCAGTCTGTTATTTAGAGTGGGTGTATCAAAAGTTATATTAGCGTGTGAGAAGATGCATCAAATTATCACATGGATGATGTCATCAGTGATGTCATTTGAGATGTCATCAGAGATGTCATTAGTGATGTCACTGACCATGTCATGAGTGATGTAATATGTGACATCATCAGCAGTGCTTTGCGGGGGCGCGAGTTATAGTTAGCTGAACTAACTATAACGGGGGAATTTCTATGGTTTTGTACGAGTGAAATGTCCATCTAACTATAACTTTCCCTAAAACCTATGGCTTTTTCAGTGAATTTCTATGGTTTTTTAAATGCTAATTTCTAACTATAACGTGCCTGAAACCTATGGTTTTTTCAGTGAATTTCAAAGGTTTTTTAAATGCTAATTTCTAACTATAACGTATCTGAAACCTATGATTTTTTAAGTGACTTTCAAAGGTTTTTAACTCCTTCGCTGCCAGGCCTTTTCCCCCTCCTGTGCCAGGCCTTTTTTTGGCTATTTGGGGTAGTGCGCGCTTAGGCCCCTGTAACTTTTTGACCGCATTAGGTAGCCACGCCAAATTTGCGTCCTTTTCTTCCAACATCATGGGGATTCTAAAGGTACTCAGGGTTTGTGGATTCCCCTGGAGGGGTCACAGAAAAGAGCCAAAATACAGCAAAATGTTTTTGTTTTTTGGAAAAATTAGAAAAACGGGCTGCAAATGAAAGCATCTGGGTTTTTCCCTGCAAATGTTATCAAAAAAGGGTTTGTGGGGTTGAAATCACCATTTTCCCAGCTTTTCGGGGATACCTGACTTTTGTCAGAAACCCAACATTTTTTACACAGTTTTGGCATTTTTCTGGGACATAGCCTATTTTTGCTATTTTTTGTGCTTTTGACCTCCTTCCAGTTAATGGCAGAAATGGGTACAAAAGCAATAATGGATCCTGGAAAGCTATACATTTTCGAAAAGAAGACATCATTCTGAATTCAGCAAGGGGTCATTTGTGTAGATCCGTCAAGGTTTTTTTATAGAAACAAACAGTTAAATGTAGGATAAATTGAAATTTAGTTGAAAAAAACAGCCTTTTGTGTCAACGTTTTCACCTGTAACTTCTTCTAATTATGACAGCTCTTTGAAAGCAATATAACGTTGCATCCAATGGACATTACTGGTTGTGGGGATATATAGGACTTGTAGGTTCACCAAGAACCCGACGAACCCAGAGCCAAAAACTGAGTAGTAACTTGCAATGGTTTTTTATTATGTACCGGGTATATAGTAATTATTATGTAAAAAAGTGTACATGGAAAAATCGGTATGAAAGACACCTATGTATTTCTGAAATGGGAACAAAATATAGAGTTTAGATACAGTAGATATTTGCACATTTCTGAAATTCGGAATACTCATACTAGCATGAGAATTATCAGTCATTTTTTAGAATGACTTCTTTTTTACACAATATCTTTCATTTGGAAAGCAGAAATGCATGGAAAGTCAATAGATAATAACAGTTCCTTTACAAATCTGAATTACCGTAAGTCTCCCGATAAAAATGGTACCTCACTTGTGTGGGTAGGCATAGTGCCCACGACAGGAAACGGCGCAAAACGCAACGTGGTCACACCACATTTTCACAATGCAAAATTACCCTTTTTTTGCAAAGTGCCTAGCTCTAGTTTTTGAACCCTAGCTCTGCGGGCACCTTGGGAAACCTAGCAAACCTATACATTTTTGAAAACTAGACACCCAGGGGAATCCAGGATGGGGTGACTTGACTGCCTCCCACCAGGGTCTGTTACCTAGAATCCCTTGCAAACCTAAAAAATTGTCAAAAAAACACATTTTCCCCACATTTCTGTCGTGGAAAGTTCCGGAATCTGCTTGGATCCACAAATTTCCACCCACCCTGCGTTCCCCAAAGTCTTACGAGAAAAACGGTACCTCACTTGTGTGGGTCGGCCTAGTGCCCGCGACAGGAAACGGCGCAAAACGCAACCTGGTCACACCTCAATTTCGCAGTGAAAAATGACCCTTTTTTGGAAAAATTTCTAGCTGTAGTTTTTTAACCCTACCTCTGCGGGCACCTTGGGAAACCTAGCAAACCTATACATTTTTGAAAACTAGACACCCAGGGGAATCCAGGATGGGGTGACTTGACTGCCTCCCACCAGGGTCTGTTACCCAGAATCCCTTGCAAACCTAAAAAATTGTCAAAAAAAACACATTTTCCCCTCATTTCTGTCGTGGAAAGTTCCGGAATCTGCGTGGATCCACAGATTTCCACCCACCCCGCGTTCCCCAAAGTCTTACGAGAAAAACGGTACCTCACTTGTGTGGGTCAGCCTAGTGCCCGCGACTGGAAGCGGTGCAAAACGCAACATGGTCACACCTCAATTTCGCAGTGAAAAATGACCCTTTTTTGGAAAAAGGACTAGCTGTAGTTTTTGAACCCTAGCTCTGCGGGCACCTTAGGAAACATAGCAAACCTATATATTTTTGAAAACTAGACACCCAGGGGAATCCAGGATGGGGTGACTTGACTGCCTCCCACCAGGGTCTGTTACCCAGAATCCCTTGCAAACCTAAAAAATTGTCAAAAAAAACACATTTTCCACACATTTCTGTCGTGGAAAGTTCCGGAATCTGCGTGGATCCACAAATTTCTACCCACCCCGCGCTCCCCAAAGTCTTACGAGAAAAACGGTACCTCACTTGTGTGGGTCAGCCTAGTGCCCGCGACTGGAAGCGGCGCAAAATGTAGTGATGCGACATCAACATTGCGTATCCCAAATGTCGCATCACTACGTTTTGGGCCCTTGCCTGTCGCGGGTTCTTGGGCCTCTCACACAAGTGAGGCACCATTTTTACTGGGAGACCCAGGGGAACGCTGGGAGGTGTGAAATTTGAGTGAGCCTGGTGATGCCACAACTTTCCCACACAAAAAAGTGTGAAAAAAGTGATTTTTTCAGCTAAAATTGAGGTTTGCAGGGGATTCTGGGTAAGGAAACGTTGGGGGATCCACGCAAGCCATACCTCCCTGGAAGCCCCCGGGTGTCTAGTTTTCAGAAATGTATGGGTTTGGTAGGTTTCACCAGATGGCCGCCGTGCACCGGGCCAAAAACCCAAGAGACCCCCCTTGCAAAACCAGGTGGTTTTGAGATAGGCAATGTTGATGTCGCATCACTACGTTTTGGGCCCTTGCCTGTCGCGGGTACTTGGGCCTCCCACACAAGTAAGGCACCATTTTTACCGGGAGACCCAGGGGAATGCTGGGAGGTGTGAAATTTGAGTGAGCCCGGTGATGCCACAAGTTTCCCACACAAAAAGTATGAAAAAAGTGATTTTTTCAGCTAAAATTGAGGTTTGTTGGGGATTCTGGGTAAGGAAACGTTGGGGGATCCACGCAAGCCATACCTCCCTGGAAGCCCCCGGGTGTCTAGTTTTTAGAAATGTATGGGTTTGGTAGGTTTCCCTAGATGGCCGCCGTGCACCGGGCCAAAAACCCAAGAGACCCCCTTGCAAAACCAGGTGGTTTTGAGATAGGCAATGTTGATGTCGCATCACTACGTTTTGGGCCCTTGCCTGTCGCGGGTACTTGGGCCTCCCACACAAGTGAGGCACCATTTTTACCGGGAGACCGAGGGGAACGCAGGGAGGAGGGAAATTTGAGTGAGCCCGGTGATGCCACAACTTTCCCACACAAAAAAGTATG
The DNA here is from genome assembly GCF_964204655.1 of Triturus cristatus. Lineage (NCBI taxonomy): Eukaryota > Metazoa > Chordata > Amphibia > Caudata > Salamandridae > Triturus > Triturus cristatus. Next base: position 671,584,937 of record NC_140587.1, read on the forward strand.
AAAAAAGTGATTTTTTCAGCTAAAATTGAGGTTTGCAAGGGATTCTGGGTAAGGAAACTTTGGGGATCCACGCAAGCCATACCTCCCTGGAAGTCCCCGGGTGTCTAGTTTTCAGAGATGTATGGGTTTGGTAGGTTTCCCTAGATGGCCGCCGTGCACCGGGCCAAAAACCCAAGAGACCCCCCTTGCAAAACCAGGTGGTTTTGAGATAGGCAATGTTGATGTCGCATCACTACGTTTTGGGTCCTTGCCTGTCGCGGGTACTTGGGCCTCCCACACAAGTGAGGCACCATTTTTACCGGGAGACCCAGGGGAACGCTGGGAGGTGTGAAATTTGAGTGAGCCCGGTGATGCCACAACTTTCCCACACAAAAAAGTGTGAAAAAAGTGATTTTTTCAGCTAAAATTGAGGTTTGCAGGGGATTCTGGGTAAGGAAACGTTGGGGGATCCATGCAAGCCATACCTCCCTGGAAGCCCCCGGGTGTCTAGTTTTCAGAAATGTATGGGTTTGGTAGGTTTCCCTAGATGGCCGCCGTGCACCGGGCCAAAAACCCAAGAGACCCCCCTTGCAGAACCAGGTGGTTTTGAGATAGGCAATGTTGATGTCGCATCACTACGTTTTGGGCCCTTGTCTGTCGCGGGTACTTGGGCCTCCCACACAAGTGAGGCACCATTTTTACCGGGAGACCCAGGGGAACGCTGGGAGGTGTGAAATTTAAGTGAGCCCGGTGATGCCACAACTTTCCCATACAAAAAAGTGTGAAAAAAGTGATTTTTTCAGCTAAAATTGAGGTTTGCAGGGGATTCTGGGTAAGGAAACGTTGGGGGATCCACGCAAGCCATACCTCCCTGGAAGCCCCCGGGTGTCTAGGTTTCAGAAATGCATGGGTTTCATAGGTTTCCCTAGATGGCCGCCGTGCACCGGGCCAAAAACCCAAGAGACCCCCCTTGCAAAACCAGGTGGTTTTGAGATAGGCAATGTTGATGTCGCATCACTACGTTTTGGGTCCTTGCCTGTCGCGGGTACTTGGGCCTCCCACACAAGTGAGGCACCATTTTTACCGGGAGACCCAGGGGAACGCTGGGAGGTGTGAAATTTGAGTGAGCCCGGTGATGCCACAACTTTCCCACACAAAAAGGTGTGAAAAAAGTGATTTTTTCAGCTAAAATTGAGGTTTGCAGGGGATTCTGGGTAAGGAAACGTTGGGGGATCCACGCAAGCCATACCTCCCTGGAAGCCCCCGGGTGTCTAGATTTCAGAAATGTATGGGTTTGGTAGGTTTCCCTAGATGGCCGCCGTGCACCGGGCCAAAAACCCAAGAGACCCCCCTTGCAAAACCAGGTGGTTTTGAGATAGGCAATGTTGATGTCGCATCACTACGTTTTGGGCCCTTGCCTGTCGCGGGTACTTGGGCCTCCCACACAAGTGAGGCACCATTTTTACCGGGAGACCCAGGGGAACGCTGGGAGGTGTGAAATTTGAGTGAGCCCGGTGATGCCACAACTTTCCCATACAAAAAAGTGTGAAAAAAGTGATTTTTTCAGCTAAAAATGAGGTTTGCAGGGGATTCTGGGTAAGGAAACGTTGGGGGATCCACGCAAGCCATACCTCCCTGGAAGCCCCCGGGTGTCTAGTTTTCAGAAATGTATGGGTTTGGTAGGTTTCCCTAGATGGCCGCCGTGCACCGGGCCAAAAACCCAAGAGACCCCCCTTGCAAAACCAGGTGGTTTTGAGATAGGCAATTGATGTCGCATCACTACGTTTTGGGTCCTTGCCTGTCGCGGGTACTTGGGCCTCCCACACAAGTGAGGCACCATTTTTACCGGGAGACCCAGGGGAACGCTGGGAGGTGTGAAATTTGAGTGAGCCCGGTGATGCCACAACTTTCCCACACAAAAAGGTGTGAAAAAAGTGATTTTTTCAGCTAAAATTGAGGTTTGCAGGGGATTCTGAGTAAGGAAACGTTGGGGGATCCACGCAAGCCATACCTCCCTGGAAGCCCCCGGGTGTCTAGATTTCAGAAATGTATGGGTTTGGTAGGTTTCCCTAGATGGCCGCCGTGCACCGGGCCAAAAACCCAAGAGACCCCCCTTGCAAAACCAGGTGGTTTTGAGATAGGCAATGTTGATGTCGCATCACTACGTTTTGGGCCCTTGCCTGTCGCGGGTACTTGGGCCTCCCACACAAGTGAGGCACCATTTTTACCGGGAGACCCAGGGGAACGCAGGGAGGAGGGAAATTTGAGTGAGCCCGGTGATGCCACAAGTTTCCCACACCAAAAAGTATGAAAAAAGTGATTTTTTCAGCTAAAATTGAGGTTTGCAGGGGATTCTGGGTAAGAAAACGTTGGGGGATCCACGCAAGCCATACCTCCCTGGGAGCCCCCGGGTGTCTAGTTTTCAGAAATGTATGGGTTTGGTAGGTTTCACCAGATGGCCGCCGTGCACCGGGCCAAAAACCCAAGAGACCCCCCTTGCAAAACCAGGTGGTTTTGAGATAGGCAATGTTGATGTCGCATCACTACGTTTTGGGCCCTTGCCTGTCGCGGGTACTTGGGCCTCCCACACAAGTGAGGCACCCTTTTTACCGGGAGACCCAGGGGAATGCTGGTAGGTGTGAAATTTGAGTGAGCCCGGTGATGCCACAACTTTCCCACACAAAAATTATGAAAAAAGTGATTTTTTCAGCTAAAGTTGAGGTTTGCAGGGGATTCTGGGTAAGGAAACGTTAGGGGATCCACGCAAGCCATACGTCCCTGGAAGCCCCCGGGTGTCTAGTTTTCAGAAATGTATGGGTTTGGTAGGTTTCCCTAGATGGCCGCCGTGCACCGGGCCAAAAACCCAAGAGACCCCCCTTGCAAAACCAGGTGGTTTTGAGATAGGCAATGTTGATGTCGCATCACTACGTTTTGGGCCCTTGCCTGTCGCGGGTACTTGGGCCTCCCACACAAGTGAGGCACCATTTTTACCGGGAGACCCAGGGGAACGCTGGGAGGTGTGAAATTTGAGTGAGCCCGGTGATGCCACAACTTTCCCATACAAAAAAGTGTGAAAAAAGTGATTTTTTCAGCTAAAATTGAGGTTTGCAGGGGATTCTGGGTAAGGAAACGTTGGGGGATCCACGCAAGCCATACCTCCCTGGAAGCCCCCGGGTGTCTAGTTTTCAGAAATGTATGGGTTTGGTAGGCTTCCCTAGATGGCCGCAGGTGCACCGGGCCAAAAACCCAAGAGACCCCCCTTGCAAAACCAGGTGGTTTTGAGATAGGCAATGTTGATGTCGCATCACTACGTTTTGGGTCCTTGCCTGTCGCGGGTACTTGGGCCTCCCACACAAGTGAGGCACCATTTTTACCGGGAGACCCAGGGGAACGCTGGGAGGTGTGAAATTTGAGTGAGCCCGTTGATGCCACAACTTTCCCACACAAAAAAGTATGAAAAAAGTGATTTTTTCAGCTAAAATTGAGGTTTGCAAGGGATTCTGGGTAAGGAAACGTTGGGGGATCCATGCAAGCCATACCTCCCTGGAAGCCCCCGGGTGTCTAGTTTTCAGAAATGTATGGGTTTGGTAGGTTTCCCTAGATGGCCGCCGTGCACCGGGCCAAAAACCCAAGAGACCCCCCTTGCAAAACCAGGTGGCTTTGAGATAGGCAATGTTGATGTCGCATCACTACGTTTTGGGCCCTTGCCTGTCGCGGGTACTTGGGCCTCCCACACAAGTGAGGCACCATTTTTACCGGGAGACCCAGGGGAACTCTGGGAGGTGGGAAATTTGAGTGAGCCCGGTGATGCCACAACTTTCCCACACAAAAAAGTGTGAAAAAAGTGATTTTTTCAGCTAAAACTGAGGTTTTCAGGGGATTCTGGGTAAGGAAACGTTGGGGGATCCACGCAAGCCATACCTCCCTGGAAGCCCCCGGGTGTCTAGTTTTCAGAAATGTATGGGTTTGGTAGGTTTCCCTAGATGGCCGCCATGCACCAGGCCAAAAACCCAAGAGAACCCCTTGCAAAACCAGGTGGTTTTGAGATAGGCAATGTTGATGTCGCATCACTACGTTTTGGGCCCTTGCCTGTCGCGGGTACTTGGGCCTCCCACACAAGTGAGGCACCATTTTTCCCGGGAGACCCAGGGGAACGCTGGGAGGTGTGAAATTTGAGTGAGCCCGGTGATGCCACAACTTTCCCACACAAAAAAGTGTGAAAAAGTGATTTTTTCAGCTAAAATTGAGGTTTGCAGGGGATTCTGGGTAAGGAAACGTTGGGGGATCCACGCAAGCCATACCTCCCTGGAAGCCCCCGGGTGTCTAGTTTTCAGAAATGTATGGGTTTGGTAGGTTTCCCTAGATGGCCGCCGAGCACGGGCCAAAAAGACAGTTGACCCCCTTGCAAAACCAGAACGTTTTGACATTGTTTCTACAACATGAGAATTTCGGCACAATATTGCATGGACAATGTGACAGATATTTTGAGGTTTGCAGGACATTGAGGATAAAAAACCTTTTTGGAATTCACAAGAGAGACATCACCATGAACTCCCATGGGTTTACGACAATATCTACAGTTGGTGGGTTATTTTTACATGGAACATACACCTTGGCAGAGAAACTAAAAAGACAAAGAATCCTGCACAGCCACCTATTCCTCAAACGCACACACATACTGTTTGGATTTGGCATGAGGGCGAGTGATGGTTCAGTATATTAAATTTTATTAACAAGAGATTTCACAAAAATGAAATGCACTGTCAATAATTCAATGGAGAAAAAACTGAACCAATGACTCACAGCTCGTGAGCTGTAAAGCCACGGCAAGGTACCAACCGCTTTACAGGCCATTCACACACCTTTCATACGTGATACACACAAGACCATTCGCACCACCAGGCACAAAAACAACACATTACAAAATTCACAAAAGGGACAAGGTACACCCTGCTTCAGAAAGGCAAATATTACTGCACAGCCATCTAATCCTCAAGCACACACACATACTGGTTGGATTTGGCACGAGGGTGAGTGATGGTTCAGAATATACAATTGTATTAGCAAGTGATTTCAGAAAAATGAAATGCACTGTTAATAATTGAAAGGGCGAGAAACTGAACCATTGACTCACAGCTCGTGAGCTGTAAAGCCACGACAAGGCACCAACCTCTTTACAGGCCATTCATACACCTTTCATACGTGTGAGACATACAAAACCATTCACACCACCAGCCGCGGGCCCATCACATAACAAAACTCACACCAGCACACAGCGCCATTCAAGGGCCCATCACTTTCACACGACGACATTCCTGACACAGCAACTACACAAGCAGATGGATTGCGTGGAGTGGCACTCAGCTAGCAGTGTGTGTAGTGACCAGCAGCAAGTCACTACTCACACACAGCCAGCTGAGCACCAGTCCACGCACACCGCTAGCCGAGCACCAGTCCACGCACACCGCTAGCTAAACACCAGTCCACGCACACCGCTAGCCAAGCGCCAGTCCAGGCACTCCACCAGCCAATCGCCAGTCCACGCACACCGCCAGCCAAGCACCAGTCCACGCACACCGCCAGCCAAGCACCAGTCCACACACACCGCCAGCCAAGCACCAGTCCACGCACACCGCCAGCCAAGCACCAGTCCACGCACACCACCAGCCAAGCACCAGTCCATGCACACCGCCAGCCAAGCACCAGTCCACGCACACCGCCAGCCAAGCACCAGTCCACGCACACCGCCAGCCAAGCACCAGTCCACGCACACCACCAGCCAAGCACCAGTCCATGCACACCGCCAGCCAAGCACCATTCCACGTACACCGCCAAAGAAGTGCCTGTCCACACACACTGCCAACACATTTAGGATTTTTTTAGACAAAAATAAAAACACAAACAAATCACAAATAGATACAAATCTACAAACACAAAATCAGAAACTAAACACATTGCACTAACGCCAACCTTGAAACAGAATCAAATTTTTCAAAGAATACAAACCAATCAGTTAACTTTACCACTCATGAATGCTCCCAAAAATTATTTTGCGTATGGTACGCTCTAAAACAAGCAGGGACACACAGCCCAGGTTTAGATGGACAGTCGGGGCAGTACATACGAATCTCCTTCCGCGTACCTCTTCGCTATCAGACTCTGCATCTCCTAGTGGGAAAATCTTTTGCCGGTGTGGGAGGGATGAAATCAGGAAAGTGGCGATCTTTCAATCGAACCACATCCTCCACCACTCCAAATCTAGGAACACTTGCCTGTTCCACAACAACAAGGCTAGCTATCACAGAGTGCTGAAACTGAAGAAATGTCAACTTTGACGCAGGAGAACACTCCTTGAACACAATAAAAGCATTGAACATTGCTAATTCGAAGAAATGGATGGACAACTTCTTACACCAAACATAAGCCTTCCGAATAGCAGAGTAAGGTTCCAACCTCTGATCTACTCTGTCAACACCACCCATGTGCTTATTGTAGTCTAGAATGCACACAGGTTTGCGCACTTCAGCAACCTGACCCCAAACAGCCACAGGTGAAGTACTCTCATCATGGATGGTAGTCAGCATGTACACATCCCTCCTGTCCACAAATTTTACAGCTAGTAGTTCATCACTACGCAAGGAACTGCACTGCCCCCTCTGACGTTTTTTGCAAACAAGCTCTTTCAGATAAGCTTTACGGTTAGAGCGGATTGTACCACATACAAAAGTGTCCACTTTATACAATTCCTTAAATAATTGCACAGCAGTATAGAAGTTATCAAGGTACAAATGGTGGCCTCTGTTAAACAGTCTCCTAGCAAGATCCCACACAATTTTCTCTGCAACTCCAAAAGTGGACGGACAACCTGGGGGGTCAATAGCAGAATCTCTACCAGTGTACACACGAAAATTAAAAACATATTCTGTCCTACTCTCAGACAACATATACAGCTTAATTCCATAGCGTGCCCTCTTGCTAGGGATGTACTGCCTAAAAACCAAACGGCCCTTGAACAAGACCAAAGACTCATCAATAGATATTTCTTTCCCTGGAGTATAGATCTCAGAAAATCGATCCACAAAGTGATCAAGAACGGGCCGAATCTTAAAAAGACGGTCACAGTCAGGGTGATCTCGTGGCAATGCCATAGAATTATCAACAAAATGCAGCATACGTAGCAAAAGTAAATACCGATTACGAGTCATAACTGCAGGAAATATGGCAGTTGCCAACAAGGGGCTAGTAGACCAATATGAAGCCAAGGTTGGCTTCCTTACCACACCCATCAATAAAGTCAAACCCAAAAACTTCTTAATCTCTTCCAGATATGTGGGAGTCCACCGGGTAGCTCTAGACTGGGGCCTAAGTTTGTCGCTGTTGTTCCTCAAAAACTGTTCAGCATACAAATTCGTCTGCTCAACAATCTCACCCAAAAATACATCATCCATAAACAACAGAAAAAACTGTATAGGCAAAAACTTTTCACAATTCACTGTACACCCTGCATCACTGCTAAAGGCAGGCAACACCGGCTGCACCATGTTTGGATCAACCCAAAGTCCAGCACTTCCAGTAGGAAGCCTAGCAGCCTCAGACTGCAATCCAGATGCCTCTTGCACCATCGGCACAGCAGTTTCCTCCTCTAAGACAGGCACTTCATCCGCACTGAGAGTTGCTTCATCCACACCAAGAGTACCTTCATCTGCACTGAGAGTACCTTCATCATCCGATGATTCCATGTTGAGTGAAAACTCACTGCCAGAATCTTCCCCTCCCTCCTCTCCCTCAGACGCACTGTCAGTCTCATAATCATGCTCAGAGGAAGATTCAAGAAGCATACCGACCACCTGTTGAGCAGTCATTCTACGGCTAGCCATATTGCTTACTAATAAAGGTAACTTGTCAAACAAGTCAACAACAACAAACTCTTTGTAAAATAAGTAATAAACAAAAAGCACCTTTATCAAAAACTCAAATATACTCCAAAACAATACCACTCACTTGCCAGAGGCAGCTAAACTACTCACCACCACCAACTCTGTACAGACACAGTATGGATCAACAATATCCCACTAAAAAAGAAAGAGAAAAGCAATTACACATAAGACTATGCAAAACACATCGCAAACAATTTCATGCTCAAACCACTAACTAAATATGCCGCCATTATGACATCACTTACAAAAAAATTCATTCAGACATTATATTATTACTCATTTGGTGTAAATACAACAACAAAAAATTTCTTACCAACACAATGCAACTACACAAAACTGCAGAACAGCCACCGTCGAAAAGCTTTACACTAGAATAAAAAGAAGAAAAAAAACGTTATTGTAACATATGCATATAATGCTCTAGACCATCACGTACTGCGCAAAATGTATTGCTTGAACCTCCCACTTTCAAAAAGGAAAGATCGATGGCCCAATCCTTTACAAGCAACGCGGCGAGAATCTGGAACTGAGCCTCAGCTCCGGACCACCCCCTCCCTCTTCCCAGTCCTTCAAAACTAACCTCAAAGTTCTCCTCCTGCAAAGACACTTCCAAACTTAATTCACACCCTCTCTATTGTGTGAAGGAAGTCTTTACATTATAGGAAATTCTGTTCTCCATGCCCGTAGAAGTGCCTACCCAGTGTGTTCCTGTGTTTTGCGTGTCTGCCATTTATTGCACTTTTATACCTCTACTTGCACTTTGTACTCTTTTGTAAGTTGACACCACTACAGTACACCTGCTTGTGCTAAGACATCAAGCCTTCTAAGGTCTAGTGGGGCCTTCTACGGTGTAGCATGGGAATGCCTTCAACTATAACCTAATTGTGCCCGCTATAAACACTTGGATGTGGCTCAATTCAAATTATGCACTTGATAAGAGTAATACGCTGCCTAAAAAAAAAAACCACTCCTAGGGAATGCAAAGCATGTGAAATGTAAGCAGAAACAACATGGTTACCTAAACGATCTCTCACTAACTATTCAGAAATCAGCGAGTGGTTTCACCTGAAAAGTTATGGACATGACTAGAGGGCCCTGAAGGGAACCGTTTCACTGTCCATTGCTTACATCCTTACAAAACATAAGCAGTATGGTAGACCACATCCATAAACACAGAACCATGGTGCACATTGTGTTTTCCAATTCACCCATCAACCAGGTATTGCAGTACCTCCAGAAATGGTACACTCTCCCACCCTGGAAACAACAATGCTGTTCAAAGGAAGACGAGAAAACGAAAGTAGCACTACACTGGCAAACTCTGATGCTGGTGTACTTGGATGCAAATAAAATCAATCTAGCCACTTTGCAACCCCTCTGTCTTACTTTATTTCGCCCCCCCTTGGAACAACAATGCTGTTCAAAGTTAGACGAGAAAACGAAAGTAGCACTTCACTGGCAAACTCTGATGCTGGTGTACTTGGATGCAAATAAAAACAATCTGGCCACTTGGCAACCCCTCTGTCTTACTTTATTTCGCCCCCCCCTGGGAACAACAATGCTGTTCAAAGTTAGACGAGAAAACGAAAGTAGCACTTCACTGGCAAACTCAGATGCTGGTGTACTTGGATGCAAATAAAATCAATCTGGCCACTTTGCAACCCCTCTGTCTTACTTTATTTCGCCCCCCTCTGGGAACAACAATGCTGTTCAAAGTTAGACGAGAAAACGAAAGTAGCACTTCACTGGCAAACTCAGATGCTGGTGTACTTGGATGCAAATAAAATCAATCTGGCCACTTTGCAACCCCTCTGTCTTACTTTATTTCGCCCCCCCTGGGAACAACAATACTGTTCAAAGGAAGACGAAAAAACGAAAGTAGCACTTCACTGGCAAACTCTGATGCTGTTGTACTTGGAAGCCAATAAAATCAATCTGGCCACTTTGCAACCCCTCTGTCTTACTTTATTTCGCCCCCCCTGGGAACAACAATGCTGTTCAAAGTTATACGAGTAAACAAAAGTAGCACTTCACTGGCAAACTCTGATGCTGGTGTACTTGGAAGCAAATAAAATCAATCTGGCCACTTTGCAACCCCTCTGTCTCACTTTATTTCGCCCCCCCTGGGAACAACAATGCTCTTCAACATTACACGAGTAAACGAAAGTAGCACTTCACTGGCAAACACTGTGATGCTGGTGTATTTTTATACTAAAAAAAAAAATCAGGGCACTTTGCAACCTCTCTGACTTATTTCGATTCACCCCCCAGCCCCCTACGCTACCAGCACCCACCGATCACAACATAGCCCCCCTCCCCAGCCCCAAAACTGACCTTTACTCTCCGACGCGCAGGAAGCAAATGGCTTCCTGCGCCTCGGAGAGCAAAGGGGAAGCCTCCGATGACGTCAGCGCACCTCGCGTGCTGACGTCATCGAAGGCGCGGGCGGGGGGGGGCGGGGGGAGGCAGGGGAAGGTCTTCCCCTGCCTCCCCAGTAAAAAAAAAAGATCGACGAATCACGGGGGGAGCGCCAGCGCTTCCCCCAAGGGTGGGTCCCATGACGAGATGGTCTCGTCATGGGCACAGCGCGACTGTGCTCCATGACGAGACCATCTCGTCATGGGCACAGAAGGGGTTAAAATGCTATTTTCTAACTATGCCTACAGAGGTAGAACATGTGAAGAAAGAAGAAATAATGCACAGAAAGAAGCAAAAGAAATGCAGAAAGAGGTAACAGAAGTCCACAAAGATGAAGAAAATTGCAGGAAGAAGCAAGACGTGCAGAAAGAACCAACAGAGGAAAAGAAAGAGGAATTGTTGCAAAATCATCCTGTGCCCACAACTTTTTCAGACGGGTACTGGTGGTAACTGACTCTGACTAACCAGGCCTAGAGCCAGTGCTATGCTAAAAGACACTTAGAATACAGTGAAAACACCTACATACACTAGGGAACACTATGCGTTGCGCTACCCCTGTGATTAGCATGACCTTGTCTGTAAGGCCCTAGTACATAATAGGGCAGGGGGATTAAAACTACCTCTTAAAATCCGCCACGGGGTGCGTTTGCACAGTGGTAAAGGGAGGGGGCGGGGCCTGAGGTGACGTGTGCAAACACTCCCGTTGGCGTATTTTAAGTTGGGAAATTAATTCCCCTTCTATCCTGAGGGCCCATGGGGGCCAACTAGCCCACCAGGTTCCTCCAGTAAGCGCCACAGAGCTGAGTTGCAGAGAGGTGTAAAAAGGAGCATGGCCTGGACCACCTCTCTGCAACGCAGTGCAGTGGCGCTTACTGGAAGCACCTGGTGGGCTAGTTGGCCCCCAGGGGCCCTCAGGATGGAAGGGGAATTAATTCTCCACCTTAAAACACGCCAACTGGCGTGTTTGCACATGGAAGCTCAGACTCCGCCCCCTCCCTTCACCACTGTGTAAACATGCCCCATGGCATGTTTTAAGTTGGGGGATTAAGTCCCCTTGAATCCTGAGGGTCCCTGGGGTCCAGCTAGCCCACTAGGTACCTCCAGTAAGCGCCACAGAGCTGCCTTGCAGAGATGTGCAAACAGGGGCATTGCCTGGACCATGTCTCTGCAAGCAGGTCTGTGGTGCTGGTGGGATAGTTGGACCCCAGGGACCCTCAGGATTGAAGAGGAATTAATTCCCCAACTTAATATGTGCCACAGGGCATGTTTGCACACTTGTCACCTCTGGCCCCACCCCCTCCCTTCACCACTGTGCAAACGCACCCCGTGGTGCATTTTAAGTTGGGGAATAAAGTCCCCTTGAATCCTGAGGGTCCCTGGGGTCCAACTAGCCCACCAGGTACCTCCAGTAAGCGCCACAGAGCTGTGTTGCAGAGAGATGTAAAAAGGGGCGTGGCCTCTGAACACCTCTCTGCAATGCAACTCCCTGGCCCATACTGGAGGTACCTGGTGGGCTAGTTGGCCCCCAGGGACCCTCAGTATTCAAGGGGAATTAGTTCCCCATCTTACAACACACCAGGGGGCGTGTTTGCAGAGTGCTGGAGGGTGGGGGCGGGGCCTCCTGCGCGATGCCTGTCTTTTTTTTTAATTAATTTTTTCAGAAGGGGGGCTGTGTGGCCCCCTTCCTTTCCTATTTTCGGGCCCTGGTGAGCCCATCCCGCAGGGCCTGACCCCTATTTTGTTAAATAAAAAAAAATGGAAGGGGGGGCCACTCATGGCCCGGGGGACCCCATCCCCGGGGCCTGGCCTCTCGTTGGGGACCATGGGGGCATCCCCAACTCCCCCACGGTCCTGCTGGCTCTCCGCGTCCTGCGGGAGCCGGCATTGCTTTTCCACAAGGGGAGCTGCTGACATGCAGCTCCCCTTATGGAAAAGCAATTCTGCTTCACTTCATTGAAGCGAGAACAGGTTTCCCTGCTCTCGCTTCAATGAAGCAAAGCAGAGTTTGAAATGACAGGGCGGGTGGGCACCCCGGAACACTCCTGGAGCCGGCGCTGGGGGTGGTGGTCCCCAGGGCCATGAAGGGCCCCCCTCCCAACAATTGCACAGCCCCAGGGAGGTGCTGAACCCCAGGGCCGGGGGTCCATTACGGACCCCCGAATTTAAATACTAGTGCCCCGGGGAGGTGGCAGTCCCTGGGGTGTGTGGGGGGCTCGAGCTCCCCCACACAGGTCTACTATTTTTTTTTTAAAAAGCCCCGGGGGTGGCGGTACCCGGGGCAGCGGGGAGGGGATGTGTGCCCCCCACTAAATAATTAATCAACGCCCAGGGGGTGACGGTCCCTGGGGCTTGTGGGGGCCTTTGAGGCCCCCATACATTAAAAAAAAGAAGCCCCGGGGGTGGCGGACCCGGGGCTGCGGGGGGGGCTGTGTGCCCCCCGCAAAGATTTATAGAAAGCCCTGGGGGTGGCAGCCCTGGGGCTGCGGGGGTCCCCCTGGGCCCCCAAAATTATTTTTTGCCCATGCCCCCGGGACTTGGCCCACCCGGTAGCTACTTAATAACGAAGCGCGGGAGGCCGCGCTTCATTTTTTTTAGTTTTGCGGGCGGATCCGTGGATCCTCTGCGCATCCCGCGATTTAAAAAAATATATATAATTTTTTTGGCCCTGGGGGTCCAGGGGGTCAGGGTGTTTCTACCCTACCCCCTTTTCTTGTTTTGCGCATTTGTTTTACTGTTTTCTTGTGCCTCGGTTCTACCGAGGCACAAGATGGCTGCAAACACTTTTGGAGCGTTGACAGCCAATTAGCATTAAGCTCCTGATCAGGAGGGTGCGCGGATCCTCCATGACTCTAGATATCACTACCTTAATTTGTCAAAAACTATTGAACGGATTTACATCATTTTTAAAAAGGACGCTTTCTGAGCCAAACAGTACCTTTTTGCCCAATTTGGTGTACTTCCGTTCAGCAGTTTTTACTATAACCGTGTCTAAAGTTTCCTATGGGAAATTGATTTTTTTACCTCTATTTTTTTAATTTCTCGGGAACTACTGAACGGATTTTCACCATTTAAAAAAATGGTGCTTTCTGACCCAAGGGCTACCTTTTTGCCAAATTTGGTGTAATTCCGTTCAGCAGTTCGGGCTGTAGCTGTGTCTAAAATTTCCTATGGGAAGTAACATTGGGAAAACGCGTTTTGGGACCCCCTTTTGTCTCGGCCCCCGCTTGACGAATCACCCGCAAACTTTCAGGATAGGCGCTGACCAGAGCGCCCCACCAGTTTTAAAACTTTCGCGAAGATTCGTCAACCGGCGCCAAAGTTATTGGGAAAAGAATGTTACGATTTTCTAACTATAACTACCTACTGGCGACTGCCAGTAGGTAATATATATATATATATATATGGGGCGTACCAAACCATATACCAATAAAGTGGTATGAGAACCATGACTGAACTAGACACAAGGCCTAGAGCCTGTAGAAGTGCTTGGACCACAAGGAACCACCCAAGATAGTGACACAGGGGACCCACGGAGGACGCGTGCAGTATGAGAACACAGCCGCGAATCGCCATTTACTTCTATGGGGAAAGTCGCGGTTGGAAATGAAGAGTTTAAGGACACTTAGAGGATATCTACGAGCGAACCCTTTTGGACTTAGAGGTGTCTAGGACCAACACCCACGGCAGCACCAGAGTACTCGAGTTACCTCACCCAGGGAAGCCGGGTGCATAGGTGTCAAATGGTGTCGGGCCTCGTCGCTGTTTTCAATGGAAGCTGCTCAGGAAGTGCGGCTGCCGTGAAGAGGAGAAGTGTCCGGAGAGATCCAAGCCTGGATCTAGGATGGAAGTGACCTGAAAACAGAGGGGGCAGAGTCTAAGTCACTTACCAGTGACCAAGGGCACGATAGTCCAATGCCTACAGATGTCGGGTGCTTCAGGTGAGTTAACAGGTGTCGTGACTCTTCAGCCACAAGGTCCAGGAGGTGTCGACAATGACCAGGAGCTGGATTCCAGCTATCCCACAAAGTCTGTTGAGTGCTGCGGTATCGGTGACCAGATTGGACCCAACAAGCCTAGGCAACGGCAAGTGACTTGGAAACAGAGAAAGGACGTTGGTGCAGACCAGCAAGCCAACGGGCTAGTAATCGCAAAGGAGCCTTGAGCGGTCGCACTGGAAACTGGCCCATGGGTCACTCGTGGAGTGGAGGCCAGAAATCTTCAGTGCAGGAGGTGCTTAAGGCTGGGGCTATTTGGAGCCCAAAGCACAACTTCAAGGAAGACCAGGAAGATGATGGATCAGCAAAAGATCACAGTGTCCAGGGGTCACGGTTCCACATCACCCACGATAGCCACGGGCCTCAACTTTGCTGTGGACTCAGGGTAGCCTCGGGGAAGTCTGGAAATCCACCTCTAGGGATGCAGAGACTTCGGTGTCCGGCGGGAGCTTCAGAATTGCAGACCGGACAGTTGCTTCTTTGGTGTCTGCCAAGCAGGGGAGTCACTCCTTGACCCCAAGGGAGATTTCTTCAGTCTTCTAGTTGCAATAAAATGTCGAAGGTCCAGGATATATGTTGCAGAGTTTCGTCCAGGGTAATCTAAAGTCTCGAAGACTGGGTTCCCATACTTTGGGGGTTGGACATACTCTAGGGACCCACCTATGGCAGGGTTTGGAAAGAGGGTTGGTCACACCCATTTTCTTTGTCCAGTTTCACGCCAGAGCAGGGGCAGGTAGCCCCTGCAACCGGTTTGAACTGGACTATGCACAGGGACACCAAGTGTGCCCCCAGTGCAGGACTACAAAGAACCAGAGAGTGCTCCCGCCCAGCCCCAATACACATCTGCCTGTATGGGGAGCTGGTTACACCTCCCTGGGACAGGAAACCTATTGTCCAGGCCTCCCCTGCCATAGTTTCGGTCAGCAGCAGGAGGCCAGACCCATGTCTGTGGCAGTGGCATCCATTTTGTGATTTCTGGGCTTTAGAAAGTCTTTACCGGGTTAGACCCGTGTGAACATGTCTCTCCCTCTAGAAGGGTGGAATGCTACCCCTGCCACCAGAACTGGCGGGGGATAGTATTCCAAAGTGTTTGACACCAAACACAACATGTTTCTGTGCAGCCTGTCCAAAGTTAGCATTTACCGTGAGGTTATAATGCACTTAAGAGTATATGGTCAGGCTGAACCACAAACAGCATCAGAGGAGGTCTCTGAACACTGCAGAGGGGCTCTGCTCATGCAGGGGCACCCTCTCACATAAAAACCAAGCACTCTGCCTTCAGGATTGTTAAGGCCTGCCATAGGAGTGACTTATAGGTTTTATATGTGTGCGCAATGGTAGTGATATAGGTAGCCTATACCACAATAAGGGGTGCAAGCACCACCTTACCCAGGCTGCAGTATCAGACCTGTGGTGTCATTTTGGAGTGCTTCCCAGGGATGGCATAATACATGCTTCAGTCCCTGGTAGGCCTCTGAGGTACCTATGCCCTAGGTACATAGTATACCATATACTAGGGGCTTATAAGGCACTCCAGAATCCAATTAGAAATGTACCTAATGTACATGGAAACCATTTTAGAGAGGAAGCAGCTAGGCTGGGGTCCTGATTAGCGGGGCCACAGCCAGACTAAGGTAAAAAAAAACAAGCACTCTGCCTTCAGGATTGTTAAGGCCTGCCATAGGAGTGACTTATAGGTTTTATATGTGTGCGCAATGGTAGTGATATAGGTAGCCTATACCACAGTAAGGGGTGCAAGCACCACCTTACCCAGGCTGCAGTAGCAGACCTGTGGTGTCATTTTGGAGTGCTTTCCAGGGGTGGCATAATACATGCTTCAGCCCCTGGTAGTCCTCTGAGGTACCTATGCCCTAGCTACAATGTATACCATACACTAGGGGCTTATAAGGCACTCCAGAATACAATTAGAAATGTACCTAATGTACATGGAAACCATTTTAGAGAGGAAGCAGCTAGGCTGGGGTCCTGATTAGCAGGGCCACAGCCAGACTAAGGTAAAAAAAAAAACAAGCACTCTGCCTTCAGGATTGTTAAGGCCTGCCATAGGAGTGACTTATAGGTTTTATATGTGTGCGCAATGGTAGTGATATAGGTAGCCTATACCACAGTAAGGGGTGCAAGCACCACCTCACCCAGGCTGCAGTAGCAGACCTGTTGTGTCATTTTGGAGTGCCTCCCAGGGGTGGCATAATACATGCTTCAGCCCCTGGTAGGCCTCTGAGGTACCTATGCCCTAGGTACATAGTATACCATATACTAGGGGCTTATAAGGCACTCCAGAATCCAATTAGAAATGTACCTAATGTACATGGAAACCATTTTAGAGAGGAAGCAGCTAGGCTGGGTGTCCTGATTAGCAGGGCCACAGCCAGACTAAGGTAAAAAAAACAGTGAAACACCAGCAAAAAGTGTGGGTACCCATGTGAAGCAGATCCTACTCTCCTACAGTTAGTATCTGTATGAATAAGTGAAGTGGTGTGTGTATAACTATATAGGTGAGTAAATGGGAGCGTGTTTGATTCTTTGCATGACTGACTAGGTGTGTGAGTAACTCTATGGGTGAGTGGTGGTGTGTGAGTGTCTGTATGGGTTTATGAGTGCATATGATACTGCTGTATTGATGAGTGACTGCATGTATGAGTAACTGTATGGATGAATGAGTGGACATGTGTGTAGACCTAGGAATCAGTGAGTGGGTATGTAGTAACTGGCATTGGTGTGTCTATGGTTTCTAAAATGGTAGTCTGCATTTTAAAGTGGGTGTAGCAAAGGTTATATTAGGGTGTGAGGAGGTGCATCAGATTAGCACGTGGATGATGTCATCAGTGATGTCATTTGAGATGTCATCAGTGATGTCACTGACCATATCATGAATGATGTAATATGTTAAGTCATCAGCAGTGCATTGCGGAGGCATGAATTATAGTTAGCTCACCTAACTATAACAACCAATTTTCTCTGGTTTTGTATGAGTGAAATGCCCAACTAACTATAACGTCCCTGAAACCTATGGTTTTTTCAGTGAATTTCAAAGGTTTTTAAAATGATAATTTCTAATTATAACGTCCCTGAAACCTCTGTTTTTTAAGAGAGTTTCAAAGGTTTATTTAAATGAAAATTTCTAACTATAACGTCCCTGAAACCAATGGTTTTTTCAGTGAATTTATATGGTTTTTTTAAATGCTAATTTCTAACTCTGCCTACAGAGGTAGGACATGTGAAGAAAGAGGAAGAAAGGCGCAAAAGGAAGCAAGAGAAATGCAGAAAGAGGCAACAGAAGTCCAGAAAGGCGAAAAAAGTGAAGAAAGAAGTAAGAGATATGCAGAAAGAACCAACAGATGTGCAGAAAGAGGCCTTGTTTCAAAGTCATCCTGTGCCCCCAACTTTTTGTTGACTGGTACTGGTGGCAACTGACTCTGACTAACCAGGCCCGGAGGCAGTACTATGCTCAAAGACACTTAGAATACAGTGAAAATACCTACATACACTAGGGTACACTATGGGTTGGGGTATCCCTGTGATTGGCATGACCTCCCCTGTAAGGACGTAGTTCATAATAGCAAACACAAGGAGATGATGGACGGAGCGCTGAAACTTTTCAGACACTCACCCCCAGTGACAGATCTGGGCTGAAATCCATCATCATTCTTTAGCTAACTTTGCCATCCCAGTTGAGACACAACTATATGCAATTCAGTCTTGACCCTGTGCCTCATGGGAACAGTCCATCCCGAACTGCAAATCCATGTCTTCCCTGGACCAGAAACAAGCATCCTAGGACCGATTTCGGGCTAACAGCCCTCATCAGCCCATAACGAACAGGGTCAAGACTGATTTGCACATGGCTGGGTCCAAACTGGGGCGGTGTGGTGAGCAAAAGAATGATGGATTAAACCCAGATCCTTGTGAGAGTGGGTGAATGTTTGCATTGTCCAGCATTCCGTCCATCAATTGTTTATTTTGCAAATGACGCCCTAAGTGGGAAGGGTATGCCCAGACATGGGTCCCGTGTTAACTACACCACTGGATTCAAGCTAACCTGGCTGATGAAGGGTAATGCCCTGAAACCGGTCCCAGGATGCTTGTTTCCGGTCCCTGGAGGACCTGGCTTGACAGTTCGGGCTGCACTGTTTCCATAAGGAACAGGGTCAAGACTGATTTGCATGTGGCTGGGTCCAAACTGGGGTGGTGTGGTGAGCAAAAGAATGATGGATTAAACCGAGATCCTTGTGACTGGGGTCAATGTTTGCATTGTCCACCATTCCGTCCAACAATTGTTTCTTTTGCATATGTCACTCTAAGTGGGAAGGGTATGCCCAGACGTGGGTCCCGTGCTCACTACACCACTGGATTCAAGCTAGCTTGGCTGATGAAGGGTGATGCCTTGAAACCAGTCCCAGGATGCTTGTTTGCTGTCCAGGGAGGACCTGGCTTGACAGTTCGGGCTGGACTGTTTCCATATGGAACAGGGTCAAGACTGATTTGCATATGGCTGGGTCCAAACTGGGGTGGTGTGGTGAGCAAAAGAATGATGGATTAAACCCAGATCCTTGTGACTGGGGGTGAATGTTTGCATTGTTCAGCATTCTGTACATCAATTGTTTCTTTTTCTAATACATAATAGGGCAGGGGGATTAAAAGTACCTCTAACACAGAGGTGCAGAAAGAGGAAAGAGAGGTGCATACACAGGCAGGAAAGGTGCAGAATCAGGGGACAGAGGTGCAGAAAGAGGCAAGAGAGGTGCAGACAGAGAAAAGAGGGGTGCAGAAAGAGGCACGAGATCTGCAGAAAAAAACAACAGAAGTGCTAAAATAGGCAAGTGAGGTGCAGAAAGAGGCAGGAGATCTGCAGAAAAAAAGCAACAGAGGTGCTGAAAGAGGTATGTGACGTGCAGAAACAGGCAGGAAATGTGCAGAAACAGGGAACAGAGGTGCAGAAGGAGGCAAGAGAGGTGCAGAAAGAGAAAAGAGGGGTGCAGAAAGGGGCAAGCGATCTGAAAGATGCAAGTGAGGGACAGAAAGAGGAAAGAGATCAGCAGAAAAAAGCAACAGAGGTGCTGAAAGAGGCAAGTGAGGTACAGAAAGACGCAAGAGAGGTGCAGAAAGAGGCAATAGAAGTGCAGAAAGAAGCAACAGATGTGTAGAAAGAGGCAAAAGGGGTTCAGAAATAGTAGAGAGAAGTGCAGAACGAAGCAAAAGAGGTGCTCAAAGAGGCAAGAGGTATGTAGAAAGAGGCAAGAGCAGTGCAGAAAGAACCAAGAGAATTGCAAACAGATGCAACAGAGGTGCAAAAGGAGGCACAAGGGTTGCAGAAAGAAGGAAGAGAAGTGCAGAAAGAAGCAACAGAGGTGCTGGAAGAGGCACAAAGGGTGCAGAAAGAGGCAAGAGAAGTACAGAAAGAAGCAACAGAGGTACAGAAAAAAGCAACAGAGGTACAAAAGGAGGCAAGAAATATGCAGAAAGAGTCAAGAGCAGTGCAGAAAAAACCAAGAGAAGTGCAGAAAGAAGCATCCGAGCTGCAAATGGGGGCACAAGTGCTGCCGGAAGGGGGAAGAAAGGTATAGAAAGAGGCAAGAGAGTTGCACATATAGGGAAGAGAGGTGCAGAAAGAGGGTGGAGAAGTGCAGAAAAAAGCAACAGATGTGCCGAAAGAGGCAAGAGACGTGCAGAAAGAAGCAAGTGAAGTGCAGAAAGAGGTAACAGAGGTGCAGAAAGATGCAAGAGAGGTTCAGAAACAAGCAATAGAAGTACAGAAAGAGGCAAGAGGATTGCTGAAAGAAGCAACAGAGGTTTAGAAAGAAGCAAGAGAAGTGCGGAAAGAGGCAAATGAGGTGCAGAAAGAAGCAAGAGCAGTGCAGAGAGTACCAAAAGAGGTGCAAAAAGATTCACAAGGGGTGCAGAAAGAAGAAAGAGAAGTGCAGAAAGAAGCAACAGAGGTGCTGAAAGAGGCACGAAGGGTGCAGAAAGAGGCAAGAAAAGTGAAGAAAGAAGCAACAGAGGTACAGAAAGAGGCAAGAGTGGTGCATAAAGAGGGAAGAGAGGTGTAGACAGAGACAAGAGAGTTGCACAAATAGGGAAGAGGGGTGCAGAAAGAGGCAGGAGAGGTGCAGAAAGAATTAACAGAGGTGCCGAAAGAGGCAAGAGAGGTGCAGAAGAAGCAAGTGAAGTACAGAGACAGGCAACGGAGGAGCAGAAAGACACAAGAGAGGTGCAGAAACAAGCAAGAGAATTGCAGAAAGAGCTGAGAGAATTGCTGAAAGAAGCAACAGAAGTTTAGTAAGAAGCAAGAGAAGTGCAGGAAGAAGCAACAGAGGTGCAAAAAGAGGCAAGAGAGGTGCAGAAAGAAGTAGGAGAGGTGCACAAAGAGGCAAGAGAGGTACAGGAATAAGCAGGAAGGTTGCAAAAAGAAGCAAGAGAAGTGCAAAAAGAGGCAAGAGAATTGCTGAAAGAAGCAACAGAGGTGTAGAAAGAAGCAAGAGAAGTGCAGAAAGACACAAGTGAGAGTGCAGAAAGAAGCAAGTACAGTGCAGAAAGAACCAACAGAAGGTGCAGAAAAATGTAGGAATGGTGCACAAAGTGGCAAGAGAGTTACAGAAAGATGCCAGGGGGTGCAGAAAGAAGGAAGAGAAATGCAGAAAGAGGCATGAGAATTGATGAAAGAAGCGACAGAGTTGTTGAACGAAGCAAGAGAAGTGCAGAAAGAGTCAAATGAGGTGCCGTAAAAAACAAGAGCAGTGCTGAAAGAACCAACAGAGGTGCTGAAAGAGGCATGAAGGGTACAGAAAGAGCAAGAGAAGTGCAGAAAGAAGCAACAGAGGTACAGAAAGAGGCAAGAGTGGTGAAGAAAGAGGGAACAGAGGTACAAAAAGAGGCAAGAGAGGTGCAGAAAGAGAAAAGAGATCTGCAGAAAAAAGCAACAAAAGTGCTGAAAGAGGCAAGTGAGGTGCATAAAGAAGCAAGAGGGGTACAGAAAGAGGCAAGAGCAGTGCAGAAAGATCCAAGAGAAATGCAGAAAGAAGCAACAGAGGTGCAAAAGGAGGCATAAGGGGTGCTGAAAGAAGGAAGAGAAGTGCAGAAAGAAGCAACAGAGGTGTTGAAAGAGGCACGAAGGGTGCAGAAAGAGGCAAGAGAAGTGCAGAAAGAGGGAAGAGAGGTGTAGAAGGAGGCAAGAGAGTTGCACAAATAGGGAACAGGGGTGCAGAAAGAGCCAGTAGGTGTGCAGAAAGCAGCAACAGAGGTGCCAAAAAAGGCTAGAGAGGTGCAGAAAGAAGCAAGTGAAGTGTAGAAAGAGGCAACAGAGGTGCAGAACGACACAACAGAGGTGCAGAAAGAAGCAAGAGAAGTGCAGAAAGAGGCAAGTGAGGTGCAGAAAGAAGCAAGAGCAGTGCAGAAAGAACCAACACAGGTGCAAAAAGAGGCAATAGTGGTACAGAAAGAGGTAGGAGAGGTGCACAAAGAGGCAAGAAAGGGACAGAAAGAGGCAGGAGATGTGCAAAAAGAAGGAAGAGAAGTGCAGAAAAAGGCAAGAGAATTGCTGAAAGAAGCAAGAGAAGTGTAGAAAGAAGCAAGAGAAGTGCAGAAAGTCACCAGTGAGCTGCAGAAAGAAGCAAGAGCAGTGTAGAAAGAACCAACAGAGGTGCAAAAAGAGGCAAGAGGGGTGCAGAAAAAGGTAGGAGGGGTGCACAAAGAGGCAAGAGAAGTATAGAAAGAGGCAGGAGGGGTGCAGAAAGAAGTAAGAAAGGTACAGGAAGAAAGGAATATTGCTGAAAGAAGCAACAGAGGTGTTGAAAGAGGCAAGTGAGGTGCAGAAAGAAGAGAGGTGCAGAAAGAAGTGAGAGAAGTGCAGAAAGAAGTAACAGAAGTGCAGAAACAGACAAAAAGGGTGCAGAAAGATATAAGAGGGATACAAAAAAAGGCAAGAGATGTGGAGAAAGAGGGAAAAAAGGTGCAGAAAGAGGCAAGAGGGTACAGAAAGAGGCAACAGACGTGCAGAAAGAGGGGAGAGAGGTGCAGAAATCAGAAGAAATGTGTAGAAAGAAGCAACAGAAATGCAGAAAGAGGCAAGAGGCAAGAGGGGCACAGAAGGAAGCAAGAGTGGCTTGCACACCATTAGTACCAATTTAACACCCACATTTAGCAATAAGTAACAGGTGACCATTCTAGGTTTGCAAAGGGCCTTCCACCATGCTGTAACACTTGTCGCTGCATTTTTAGTGACATTTGAGCTGTTTGAGCTAGAAACAAGGCTTTTTTTGTACAAATCTGCAGATTACTGAGCAGATGATGAATTATGTGGCTAATGCCAAAAATTTATAATTGTGCGAAATTCGGTGCAGCCAAACAGTCACATAATTCCAGTGCCCCTGCTCATACCTCTGACTAGGTCCACAAGTGCTCCTCAGTGATTCCTTTTTTTTTTGTCTCACTGAGTTCAAAGTTGAGTTTCTATGGAAATGAGGAAGACTAAACCTGGGGTCACCACTCCACAACACTGAGTACTGTACCACATAATTACTCTCTATAACACATAATCACACTCTACGTGATTCCTGCTCACTAAATACCACATACTTTCTATCCACATAATTTAACTTCACAACATACCACATAATTCCACTACACACAACGTACATCCACTGCACTCCAAAAAACATTAGTAAAAAACTTTTACATTTACAATGCCAAGTGATCAAACTCTCGCAAATGCGAAACCTATTACATTGCAAACACTTCTTTAACTAGTAGTCTCGTTTGCAGAGTGGTGTAGAAAGGGTGCTGGGCCTATGACCAGCGCTCAGGAATTCCACTGCGTAGGATTTGCAAGAGGTACCAGAAGGGCTTCTTGACCCCCAGAGTCCCTCAGAAGTAAAGTGGACTTTATCCTCCATCCTGTAGTGTGCCAGGAGGCACGTTTGCAGAGTGGTGGAGAAAGGGGGCATGGCCTCTGAAGACGTCTTAGCAATCCTACTGTATGGGACTTACTGGAGGTAACGAGAGGGGTAGTTGGCCCCAAGGACATCCTTGGGGGCCAACTCCCCCTCCTATTACCTCCAGTAAGTACCACACAGTTGGTGCACAGAGGATGAAGTCCACTTGTGTCCCGAGGTCCTCAGGACACAGAGGACCTCATCGCCCCACCTGCAGTGCACCAAGAAGCACGTTTGCAGAGTGGTGTAAAAAGGGATGTGGCCCCGGACCACCTCTCTGCTATCCAGCTGTGTGACGCTTACTGGAGGTACCTGGTGGACTAGTTGGCCCCCAGGGACCCTCAGTATTCAAGGGGACTTAAATTCCCAACTTAGAACGCACCAGGGGGCGCATTTGCAGAGTCATGCAGGGAGGGGGGCGGGGCCTCTGGCAAGTTGCTGCTTTCTTTTTCTTATTTTTTTTATTTTATGGGTGGGCTGCGTGGCCCCCCTTCCCTGGGCCACTTTTGGCCCCGAGGACCCGATCCCCCGGGGCCTGGCAGCCTTTTTTAAAAAGAAATTTAGGGGAAAGGTGCCACGTGGCCCCCCTCCAGAGGCCAATTATGGCCCTGGGGACCCCTTCCCCTGGGGCTTGGCCAGCCTTATTTTTTTATTGTTTTTTTGGAAGGGGGGCCGTGCGGCCCCCTCCTCAGGCCAATTATGGCCCCAGGGACCCCATTCTTGGGGGCCGGACTTTCCGGTTTTTACACATTTTTAATTACAGGGGAGGGGGCCGTGTGGCCCCCCTACTGGTCCACTTCTGGCCCCGGGGACCCCATCCCCCGGGGCCTGGCCTCACCGCTGGGAACCATGGGGGGAGCCCTAATGCCCCCACGGTCCCAGCCGGCTCCCCGCCTCCTGTGGGAGCCGGCATTGCTTTTGCACAACGGGAGCTGCTGACATGCAGCTCCCCTTGTGAGAAAGCAATCTGCTTTGATTTTTAGAAGCAAGAGTAGGTTTCCTGCTCTCGCATCCAAAAACCAAAGCAGAATTTGCTATGACAGGGCGGGAGCTGTGCTCCTGCCCTGCCAAAGCTAAGAGCAAATAGCAAAGAGCAATGTCCCGGGGGTGGGCACCCCGGGACATTGCTGGAGCCCGCCCTAGGGGGTTGGCGGTCCCCAGGGTCATCAAGAACTCCATCATTTTTAAAGCCCCAGGGAGGTGGTGGTCCCTGGGGGTCTGTAACGGACTACCGCATTTGAATATTTAGTGCTCTGGGAGGTCGTGGTCCCAGGGAAAGTGTGGGGGGGCTAATTATTAGTTATAGACCCGGGGAGGTGGCGGTCCCCGGGGCTTGGGGGGCCTGTGAGGCCCCCCACCCAATTTTAACAAAGCCCTGGGCAGGTGGCAGTCTTCGGGGCTGGGGGGGTGGGTGCCCCCGTGCATAAATTATGAAGCCCCGGAGAGATGGTGGTCCCCGGGGCTGTGGGGGCCCCCTTCGGGCCCCCACACCTTAATTTAGTATTTCCCCCAAGACCTGATCCGCCTGGGGGCTTTTTAACAAACAAAGGGTAGGAGACCGCACTTCGTTTTTTTCATAATTTCAGCCGAATTCGCGCACACACCACGAATCCGGCCGAAATTATGAAAAACAAAATGCTTTTTTTCGGGGCCTGGGGGTCCTTGTGGGACACCCTGATCAGGCCTAGGGGGTCAGGGTATTTCTACCCTGCCCCCTTTTCTTGTTTTTTACCTTTCTTTTTTACCTTTTTCTTGTGACTCAGTTACCGAGTCACAAGATGGCTGCCAACACTTCCTGGTTGGGAGTGTTGGCAGCCAATCAGAGTGAAGTTCTTGCTCGGGAGGAGTCACGACTCCTCCTCGGTGCTCAGATATATACATTTTTATTTTTTGAATTTCTTAGCAACTACTGAACGGATTACACCATTTAAAAAAGAGTGCTTTCTGAACCAAAGCCTACCTTTTTGCCAAATTTGGTGTAATTCCATTCAGTAGTTTGGGCTGTAGGCATGTCTAAAGTTCCTACAGGAATTAACATGGGGAAAAAGTGTTTTGGGACCCTCCTTTTTTCTCGGCAGGAGCTGATCGGAGCGCCCCATTAGTTTTGAAAGATTTGCGAAGATTCGGTAAACGGCACCAAAGATATTGGCAAAAGAAAAAATGCTTTTTGAATAGAAGCAAGGTCCTAACTATAACCACCTACTAGCAACTGCCAGTAGGTTATATATATATATATATGCTGTGAAAAGAATAAAGCGGCTTTACACCTCGTGAATGTGCGCCCATGCAATAATAGTAATGAAAATCTTCTAGTAAACGACTGATGATATTTGCAGAGCAATACAAAATGTATTAAGGTCTGGCTGGATTGCTTGTCACATGGGCGGTTGGTAATGCAAGAGGAGGAGTATTGACCTAGTGGTTAAATTTATAAGCCAGAGGATGGAACCTAGCCTAAATCTGGCTAATAAGGTTGCTGGTACACGCTTGTCACATTTAAAGATAAGGAGCAATCTTTGGGGCCATCTAGATAATTAAATAATCCGTAACTAGGGGTTTGGCCACTTCCGTTACTTACCTGGTGGCCTGTTTGGAATTCAATTGACCATTAGCAGTCCCCGTGTTTCAGTGGCAACCTTCCCCATCCATTCATTGCTGTCCTTCAGTAAAAGGAACCTGCCATGTCTATCCCCGTGGCTAGTTGTGCATAGTGGGCCACTGCTCAGAGGTGCACCTGCTCCCACACCTTACTTCTCCCTACCTGGAAAGCCCCCTGTATAAATCTTTTCACATGCTCACTTGTAACAGAACTGGGTCCCGCTGCATTTGTTGTTTGTTGGAACACTTCCCAACACTTACAAAATCATTTGCTTTTCCGGGCACCAGTGAATTCTCCACCAGCATCTTAAAGGCAGCCCCACCATGCGCCACGTCCAATCGGGCATTGGCGTCAGAATCAGCTCCGCGTGGGGTGCCAGCTCTCAGAATCTCTGCCAATGAAAACGGGACACTCCATCATCAATGGAATTCTCACACCCTGGTACATGCCTAGCTTTAATTGCTATGTTATTTCTCAGTTGGCATCCCACCAGGTGCCTTAAAAGCTGCACCACCTTTTGGCATTTGCCGGTCCTTAAGTTTACTGCCTGCACAACTGCGTGGTTGTCCACCCACAGAATGATTTGCCTGTTTACGAGTTTTTTTTCCCAAAATTGTGAACGCTACAATGATGGGAAATAGTTTGAGCAATGTGAAGTTTTTGTGACCCCCTGCTTCATGCCAGGCCAGTGTGCCACAGTCTAGGCAGTGCCCACTATTGCCCCAAAGCCCTTGATTCCTGCAGCGTCTGTGAATAGCTCCATCTGTTGAGCCATCACCCATGGTTTGCGCCACAACAGGGTGCCTTTAAAGTTGAGCAAGAACACGTCCCATTGCCACACGTCCTCCTTTACCCCCTGCCGTGCTGCCGGGATCACCCAGTTGGCAAATTTCAATTTCCCAAACAGCTGCTGGACCTCCCTTAGCATCACCTTCTTTTTATTTTGGTGCCTCTATATTATCTTGTGCAGTTCCTCCACCTCCTCTTTGGGTAGCCCATATACTCAATTGACTGCATTCAGCTCAATTCCCAGGAAGGCCAGCTGCATTGTTGGCCCCTTTGTCTTTTCTTCTGCTAGACGCAGATGCTTTCCTGTGCCAGCTCAATGAAGCTGCTCAGGAATCGTGGTCCAAATAATGTATTCGCCCCCGTTGGATGACGAGTCCCTACCGCCCACTCAAAGTAACAGCTGAAGGCTTTATAGTAAGCGCAGGAGATGGCGCACCCCATTGGGAGGTATTTGTCAAAGTAGTAGGCCTTGTTTAGTTGAAACCCCAGCAAGTGGTACCTGTCAAGGTGTACTGGCAGCAGGCAAAACGCTGCCTCAATGTCTGTCTTGGCTAGTAATGCCCCTTTACCCATTGTTTTGATTCTGTCCACTGCTTCATCCAACGTGGCGTACATGACTGAACAGTTCCTGTGGTCCAGCCCATCGTTGACTGATTCACCCCGTGGGCATGATAGATGGTGGATAAGCCAGTATTTCCCTACCTCCTTCTTTGGCACTATGCCCAAAGGGGAGACCACACAAATTTTAAAAGTTGGCTCTGCAAATTGCCCCGCTATTCTACCAAGTATGAGCTCCTTCACTATTTTTTGTCTCGCTATCCCTGGATTATCTATTACTGACTTCAAGTTCCTACTGAGACCGCTGACCTGCGGGCCGGTATATGGGATCCAGAACCCTGTAGTAAACCCGTCTGCTAGAAACTGTCACCCTTTTTGATTGGCATTCCTGTTCAGCGACTGGAACAGTGCCCTTATCTTAATAGGGGTGGGTAGGGAGGCCGGCAGGTTCAATAGTTGCTCTTCTTTCCCCTCACCCATTGTGTTACCTCTTGGTATCCTTGCTGTCCATTGCCCCTTTGGCTTTTCTGCACTCACTGGCTGGGTGGGCCCCCCACAATTGCTGCAAGTGTACCTGAATTTGCACGCACGCCCCCATTTGCATTCATCCTTATCACATTTCCAGAATGCTGCGGTCTTGCCTTTCCCAAACTTAGCCCCAGCGCCCCCTTTTCTTGCTCCCGTGCTGGGGGACCTCATATCGCCCTTTGCTCTGTGAGTTGCAAAAGGAATGGTTGCTCCCGTTTATTCCCTTTCTTGCAGCCACCATGTGATTGGTAAAATCTTCTACATCCTGGTTTGCATTTTTTCCCTAAAACCATCGTCGTGCCGGAGCCAGGTGTCCCCCTGATACTTCATCTGCATGCCATGCATCCTTTGTTCATGGAGGAACAGTGCTGCAATGCTCTGCAGGAATCTTTCCTCAAATACACTCCCCAAAGTTCAAAAGGCTCTTAACCAATTTTCGATTGACCGTTTAACCCTTGGCCATTGCCTCTCCTTCCTGTCTTCCTCTTTTTTTATCATGGCTGGTATGGTACAACCCTGCCCTGCGCACTTCTAGCGATAAAAAGGTATCTATATATTCCTTTCGCCAGATCCTCTCTTTCACTGATAGGGAGATGAGGCTGGCTAAGCCGGTTTCCCGTGCTGTGATGGTTGGGACCCCAGGGGAAGGCCCCATGTACTCCCTAGCAGACTTCCCCTTCCCCCAGCTTCCTGTGGTGTTGCCCCGACCACGCCTTTGTAAGATCTGCTTCCCCTGCTGCAGCTATGGGGGGTTCTCCTTGGTTCCACCCCCTGACACCCCTTTGAGCTTGCTCCCTCCCTGCCTGTCTCCCCGCTGCCAGTCTTAGGCAGCTACTGGGGCTTAGGTGCTGCTCTGCTCCCACCTTGTTCCTCCCCAGCCACTTTATTGATTGTGCCTCCTTCCATGTCCCTCCCCAGGCTCCGGATCTGCCATGGAAACATGCTAGGCCACCCAAAGCCTTCATAGCCCGGGGGTAAAAGGCCTCCGGCCACTGGCCATGGCCACCAGTGTGTACCCATGTGAGGTCCCATGAATGGAGATGTGTACCCCGCCTGTGCCCCTCTGGCACCGCTGAAGTTTGGACCCTGTGGGATTGCTACTGCCAGTGCTTGACCCTTCTGATTGCCCCCCTGAACCCTGCAATGTGGCATTGAACACCCCTACTTGTGTCCCATAGTTTGCAATGCCGGTCGTCCTCCTCTGGCCCCGCGGCGTTTCCCCACCTTGCTTGTTGTGCTTTTTCCACCATCGACTCTCTCTGCCAGACCTTGCTTCCCCTCCTTGACCATTTACTGGGCTTTCACTGCTTTGTTGCTCTCCTCATTGCTGACCTCCTCGCTGTCTGACAGCATCCTTTGACAAGTCCTTGTTAGGTTGAGCCTAGCGCAGCGCACATGCGTTGCCCTAGGAGAAGGCCTCTTGGAATCACTTCAGACTTTTTGCAAACTCGTGCGTGTGGTGTTCGATTTTCCACACAATCTATTGGCCTTTGCATGTGGCTTTCAAAATTGAAAGCACGCAGTTGGCCAAAGGTGAGTGCATGTCCCACCTTTTCTAAAAATGTTCACTTCAACAGCGTTTAGTTGCCGGAGCGGACAGCGGCGCGCAGCGTGCCCTCTGTTGTGGATCATGTTTCATTTTGAGACCTTGCAGCTTTCCTTACAAGGCACGTCCCATCCACCCTGGCCAAGGGACAGAACCTACAAGCACAACAGTGCACGCTTCTTTTCCAGCACTCGCATTTATGACAATAAGATCCTAACAAGGCGCGTACCCTGCACCCCGGCCAAGGGACAGACACCACCGCCACAAGAGTGCGCACTTCTTTATCCAGCACTAGCATTTCATCTATGTCAGCACTCTCTTTCTGCACCGTTATCTTTGTATTAGTATATTATTGCCAAGACATATGCTGTACTCTGTTATTGGCCTCTATAGTAGCCTCTTTTTCGGTGCCATCTTAAAAATTGACCTCACCTTTTAACATTAGCGTTTTTTCATCACCGTGGTGCGCGCTTCCTTTCACACCTCTGCTCAGCTGTGGTGCGCGCTGCCTTAGACATCTCTGAATATGGCACACTCAAGCTGTGGTGCGTGTTTCCTGAGAAGGCAGGTCCGTGGATGGTTCGCTGTTTTGTTCTCCATGTTCCTGTAGATAGGACAAGCGCATAGTGATTTTTAACATTAACAGTAAAGATTACTTGGCACACAATTTGTCATACCCGTTTATTTCAAATACAGAGCGGGACTCATTCATCTGAGCGGATGCCAGGTGGGGTGAGGAGAGACCCCCTACGTTGAGGGGTAAGCTTTCTACTAAATAAGTTTTCATTTTGGTAAAACAATTTTTGAATCCAGCACAATTTTCTATTGATTTGTCTATTTAAGTTAAATGAAAGACATTATTATTAATCAAGTGGAGCCTTGTAAGCATCTATTTTTTCAGAGATAATGTTGTGATAAAAAGCCTGTGAACACCATTGATATTTCCATTATAATTTTCTTTATTGTTATTTTTAGGATTTGAGTATTACTCCACGAATACTCGGGAGGGTTTCAGAACCTGCATTCAAGTAGGTTTTGTATTTTCATTTCTTTTTTGGATAACACACCATATAGCAGTAGCATGTTTATTCTGGTCCTGACGAAAGCCTGATTGACACCCAATCGATAGGCTGAAACATGTAGACCAACTCTAGGACACTTGCAGTTATTCTTTCAAACTGCTTTTGCACTGTTTTTAGTCTCATCACTTGGCCAGTTATTAATAAAATGGTTGTACTGACCCAGTAGATGTTTTTAACACTTGCACTCATTGATTTTGTTTTTCTGCACTGCTTTAACACCATCAACCACATCTAATTGCATCTTAGCGACATCATAGTAGATCTGGAGTTGTGAATTTCATTTCTTCCTCTCTGTTCATACACCACATGGTTCTCCTGAACTGGAGTCGAGTGTATGGTTGAATCCTATATGATGATGTACGCTACTTTTAGTGGCTGATGGGATTCAATCTCAATGAGACTGTTCACGTTTGTGCTTTTTTCCTGACTTTGAAGAGGCTTATATAGAAAGTATTGGCTCCTAAATTTTGATCCTGGTTTCCGTTTGTTGATATTGCATTAAGGTAAAGGGATTGGTAACCATAGGGTCGTTAAATATTTTTCCCTATGACCCCCATTCAAAATTTATTATTGTTATAGCGTGTTTCCTTTCCCCACATTGCTTTTGGTGCTCGCGCGATGCAGGGGCGTAATGCAGGCCCTTGCTGGGGGCTTAATTTGAGCCGGTGTTTGCCGATGCGCACATGGGCGCTTAATTATTAGCACTTGCTTTTTGTGTGTGCTTGCTGGCACCGGCTGCTAAATAATGCCTCTGCTTAGCTGTGGCGTGTGCTACCTTTCACATCTCTGCACAGTGCACGGCTGTGGTGCGTGCTTCCTTTCCCTTCATTGCACAGTACACAGCTTAAAAATTGACTGCACCTTTTACCATTCACGTTTTTTCAGCACCGCGAGAGTGCTTCCTTTCACACTTCTGCACAGCTATGGCGCATGCTACCTTTGACATCTCTGCACAGTGAACTGCTGTGGTGTGCGCTTCCTTCCCCCAATACACAGTACACAGCTTAAAAATCGACCACACCTTTTAACATTCATGTTTTTTTATCACTGTGGTGCATGCTTCCTTTCACATCTCTGCGCAACTGTGGTGCGTGCTACCTTTGACATCTCTGAACAGTGCACAGCTGTGGTGCATGCTTCCTTCCTCCCATTGCACAGTACACACCTGTCGCAAGTGCATCCTTTCACCCCACTGCACAGTAGTGGCGCATTCTTTCTTTTACAACACTGCACAGTGCAGATATGTGTTGTGTGCCTCCTTTCACCCCAGTGCACAGCTGTGGTGCGTGCTTCCTTTCACCGCACTGCACATTGCACAGCTGTGGTGTGTGTTTCCTTCACCCCACAGCATGTGCCCCCTCCATCACACCCACGTTGTTCTCTCGTCTTCTGTTTAATAAACAGATTTCACACACAGATGCCCAGGTTTCCGATGTTTGCATTTGTGAACTCACTGCACCTCGCAGCTTTTCTTACAAGGTGCGTCCCATCCACCCCGGCCGAGGAAAGACCCCACCGCCATAAACTGGAATATAAAGCGCCCCGACAGAAGCACCAAGGCGCTGGACCTTGCACCTTTCCTTACAAGGCGCGTCCTTTCCACCCCGGCCAAGGGGCAAACTCCTCCGCCACAAGCTGTTGTGATAGTATGATAATATTACTAATTTTTATTATTCCTAGCAACTTTGGTAATTACATTATTGCCCTTTATTACACTATTTGTTAGTTTTTAAATCATCAGCAGCAACATTTGTGCCCCTGTGCTGCCCGGACAGAAAGCACACCAGTACCGCCACTGTAACAGGAGGCAGACCCACCACACCTCCCACACTTCCAACAGACAGCTCTACAGTAAACAGTCTGTGTATTGTTTCTTATCGCTGCAATGTATCTCCCTTCACTGGCTCCTCATCCGTCTCCTTCACTCCTCCCCTCTCTCCCTCCCACTGTCTCCTCCCCGAGATTGGTGCAACAGACTAAAGTGTTTAGGCTCATTTAATCTGCAGGAACGTTAGTACCCTTAACAGGCCCACGCTGCCACCGTTATTTTATTTTTCAGCTACACTGATTATATTGAAATGCCAAAAGCATCCAAACATCCAACAAGGTACCTACTATACAAAATAAAGGACACTGAGCATTAAAAGATATTTAGTTTTTGAGAATATTGTTAAATAAAGAGTTTTCCATGGGAGGCCTGCACATGGGGACAGTTCAGAAAGCCAGTACATTTCATTCTACAGGAGGCCTACAGTTCAGCCGCTGCGTACCATGCGTCCCTTGTGTTACAGATCTTTTGAGTGTGTTTGTGTGTGTAGTAGTCCAGGCTCTTGGTGCTCGCTCGATCCAGGGGCGCAACGCAGGCCCCTGCTGGGGGCTCAATTTGAGCCGGTGTCTACCGATGCGCACATGGGCACTTAATTATTAGCAATTGCTTTGTGTGCATGCTTGCTGGCACCGGCTGCTAAATAATGCCTCTGCACAGCTGTGGTGCGTGCTCCCTTTGACGCGTCTCGACAGTGCACAGCTGTGGAAACTTTTTCTGTGCCCCAGGATGCGCTAAAACACTACTAAATAACATATAGATCAAAATGCTTAACGTAGACGGGACGGGCCCCTCTCTTTAATCCTACATTTGATCTGCATATGAAGGTTAGTACGCATTTGCTGGATTATTAAGACTGCCCTTCGCTCTTTTTTTATTTTCTTTGTTACGAATTATTGGAGCAGTTGCATTGTAACAAAAGTGGAAAATGACTACAGCCAAGGGGAGAAAGTCGTTATCAGGAGGATCTATTGTGGGTACAATTGACCAATTCTTAACCAGGGCATCTTCTGTGCTGCAACATGAAATTGAAATGACTGAAAAGAGGCTATCTACGGAGCCGATTTTTGATAAGCGGTCGTCAATGGGCAGGCTGGCCCTGTTGTCCTCACCAGTGCCTAAATTAACAGTCGATATTGTGCCCTCTGGTTACACTGGTGAGGGCAACCAGTCATCAAAAGTAGTTGGCAGCTTGTCAAGTCCCCCAGCTACTGTGGACTCGGTAGTAGCTGGCCCAGCCATCCGCCCTCAAAATCACGAGCTTTCAGTAGCAACTAGATCGAGTTTGCTAACTCGGTCTGCATCTAGTTCTAAACTGGGGACTATTTATCAGGTACCAGACTTAGCGGTCAAAAGAAAGCGTGGTGGAGCCACACTGAAGAATAAAAAAGAAAAATTAAAAAATGTGGCAATTTGGGGACAAATCCGACAATAGGATCTGTAGCTGAACTCGATACACCCCAGCTTACTGCACATGGGCCTTCGACCTTACTTAGTTCTGGCGACATCTTTTCCACTGAGTCCAGGGAAGACTTTTGGGCTAAATTGGAACACATATTTACTGAGACCTGTCTTCCTATTTATGACAGACTGAACTCTATAGAACACAGACTTTCACACCTTGAATCACTGCTTAACCCCGCACAGGCAGAAGGTGGTATGCGGGCTGAAGTTGGTAACGGTAACATAGAGGGGTTGTCTAGGACAACTAATGCAGTTTGCTACCATGTAACCCAACCGGCCACAAATAACTTTGTCTGCCCCAACTGTTTTACCCGATCAATTCCCAAATCAACCTAGTGATACTGTTGTGCTCAATGATCCAGCAAATCCTAGAAATACAGAGGGTGGGGGGGACACAGGGGCAGTAAGCTATGATCAATCAGCAATCATGGCTAAGACCTCTGATGTACGAAAGAGTGTGTTTCCACGTATAGATCTTCCTCCTGAATCTATACCTTATGTGGTGGTTCTAGCAGGGGTTCCTGTTTTAAGCCAGGGAAAAAAGGAGGTCTACAGTGAGCTTAAAAACAAATGTATCCACTGGCTAAACTACAACAGGCCTCTCCCAAACCAGGTTTCTAGTGAAATTCTCTTTGCTAGACGTGTGGACTGGGTGGGGCTCCGGGCGAAAAATATTCGGGGCGATTGTGTTGTAATTAATTTCAGGAATAGAAGGGCCGTCAAGCACATCTGTAACTGGGTGGTAGAGAGCTCAGCAACACAAATAAAATCTTTTCCCCTAACTTACTTCTAACCGGCTGCGCCTACCAACTTACACACTGATTCTATTAGAAGAAGGCAGCCTTGGGGGGATAGGGAAAATCCAGGCTTTAATTCCCAGCCAGGATATCCTAATTGGAAGGGATCCCAAAATTTTCCCCCGGCACTGGCTATGTTCCATCATAATAACAGATTTAGCATTCTGGATAAAGTAGATTGACGTTCGAGGTGTAGTTTACCCCCACTTCCCAAAGTTGATAATATGAGTTTTTTAGCAGCTAGGGAGGGTCCTGTAATGAAATGTAGCATTTTTCAATATGGTCCTCTGGGGGGAGAGAGCACTTCTGTGGCATCTAGAGGTAACGGCAGGGCGGGTAATACTAGCAAGCACGTTGATGCCCCGTCTCCAGTAACACAGGAGGGTGTAAGCAGCATGGGAATCAGCATAGCTACGAGAAGAGAAGGGGCTCGACTCGGGGATGGGGGGTTGCACATGGTTGATCCACCACTTGGGGCAGTTAGTTGTAGTAGGACACATAAGAATTTTAAAGCATGGGAGGTAAACAGTAACATCAAAATTCTCTCATGGAATTTGGCAGGGATCAAGAATAAATTATTATGTCCAGATTGGGGTCTGTTTGTAGAAAAACATGATATTTGAGAGGTTTTACCACTTTTAACATACCAGCCACAACGAGGGGTAGGGGCAGACCATCCGGGGGGCTAAGAATCTGGGTGGGCACGCACCTGGGTGTTAAAGCAGAGCAGCTGCCAACAAATTCCCATGATATACAATGTGTCCTCTTATCCCTCCCAGCTAACAAACAAATTGCCCTAATTAATATCTACTCAAGGCCAATGCAGAGTGGGCAAGAGTCTAGAGTCATTGAACAATTGAGAGACTACATACTGACTCTTGACCCAGAGAACATTCTGATAATAGGGGGCGATTTTAATTGCCAGTTTGAGCCCCTTAGTAATGTGAGCCTAGATGATTCAGATAGTGAGAATCAGTACTGGAACATCCCGGAACCCCTGATCCCACCCGTTAAGAGCGTGGACGCCGCTGGTCCTCCAAATAAATTCATTTATTTTTTCTTTTTCCCTGAGGGCTTGTAATGGGAGATTCAAATCAGATAGACCTGGCTTACCAACATTTAACAGAGAAGGGCAAACCTCGACCATAGACTACATTATGGTGGAATCCAGATTTTGGGATAGGGTCCTGGATTTTCAGATTTACCAGCGGAAAGACAGTGACCACAATGCTCTGGTTATGACACTTAAGCCAGGGAGTTGGGGCCTGTCCAACTACTCAGTAGTGCCCACTCTAGTTCAACAACCTCTCCTGCTACATAACAACAGGCGGAGAGTAAAATGGCCCTACATACTGGGTTCCCCAAATAAGTTAGCACACATATACCAGCAGGCTGTGCCGTATCTTAGTGAAATGGCTGGGGTTGGGCCATTGGGCACTCAAGTAGGGCTGGACGCTAGGCCGGTAGAAATACACAATCATCTGACTTCCAAGATGCTTGGGGTGTTCTATCCGGAAGTAAGCATTAAAGAAAAACCGGTCCTATCTCATCCCTGGTACAATGCCTCCTGCCGCAAAATGAAAAGAGATTTATTAGAAGCTTTAAAGGCCAAGGACAAGCCGAGGATAAAGGAACTTCGGTTGCAGTACAAGCAGGTTGTTCAATCTGAGAAGAATGTCTGGGAAGCAAATAAATGGGAAGATCTGAGAACTGCTCTCCAGTATAAGGATTTTAAATCCTTCTGGGCAATAGTCAGTGATGGTGGGAGGGATGGTGGATTAGCGATAGTAGCAAATATAGCACCAGCAGTATGGGAAGCCCATTTTGGAACCCTGTATGCACATTCGAGCACTGACGATTTAGCACCTTCAACTTTTGGCCCCCTCCATGAGTATCGATTGGGGGGGTACAGGAGATTACTATCGTTGAAGTTGAATCTGCTATCGCCAAGCTATTACCTAACAAAGCGCCCGGTCTTGATAAGCTTCCAGGGGACCTATTTCGGTCAGAACCAAAAATATGGGCCCCTTATCTCTGTGTCTTGTTTAATTCCATCTTAATGGGAATGGATCCGCCAGATTCCTGGCGAGACGCAGAGATAGTTCCTATTCACAAGAAAGGCTGCCCCCTACTACCGTCCAACTACAGGCCCATTAGCCTGATAGATATCACCCAGAAGCTGATGGGACAAATAATCCTGGATAGAGTCCAGGCCTGGGTTGAGGAAAATAAGATCTTGAGTACTCTTCAGGCCGGCTTTAGGACGAGCACGTCAACTATTGACCAGATCTTCAGACTTCAGGTCCTGTATTGGAAAACAGTGAGTGTGGAGGGTGGCAGCCTCTACCTCATTTTTGTTGACCTGAGGTCTGCATTTGATCTGGTCCCTAGGGGAAAATTGTGGAGGGTACTTTTAGATCTTGGCATCCCAATATACCTCCTGGATGTGTTAATAAGGCTCCACACAGAAACCTATGCCCAAGTCAGATGCGGGAAGCATGGAGAATTGTCTGCTCGTTTCCCGGTAAAAAAGGGGGGTGCGCCAGGGGTGCGTCCTGGCCCCTACCCTTTTTAGTTTATACATAAGTGGGCTTATAGATCATTTATTAGGTATAAAGGATATTGATGCCCCAAGGTTAGTTACAGGCCGGGTACCCGCATTGATGTTCGCGGACGACACTTTGTTGTTGTCCAAGACATCAATGGGTATCCAACGTACCTTGGATGGCTTCGCCGATTTCTGTGCACTAAGAGGCCTGGAGATAAATCTATCTAAAACTAAATTTATGATTTTTAACCCACCCAGGCAGACCCGCCCAAATCCAGTATTGGATGGCATACCTTTGGAACGAGTAAAAACCTTTGAGTATTTGGGCATCATCCTTGTGGAACATTTGGAATGGGATGCCCAAGTAGCAAAGGCTGCTTTAAAGTTGACACAAACGGTGGGTGGGATTTCGAAAATGCACAGAGTATCTGTGTACAAGCCTGCTGCTCCAG
Organism: Triturus cristatus; assembly: GCF_964204655.1. Taxonomy (NCBI): domain Eukaryota; kingdom Metazoa; phylum Chordata; class Amphibia; order Caudata; family Salamandridae; genus Triturus; species Triturus cristatus. The sequence goes on from NC_140587.1 coordinate 671,622,402, forward strand.
TTATAGAAATGTATAAAGTACAGGCTAGAGCGGCTTCTATGTACAGGGCGGAGCTTTGAGGGCATTTTAGGCCCACAAGTCTCATAAGGGTGGAGCACTCATTTATGAGGAATCTGTTGGGATTGCCAGTTAGCACTCCGTTTGTACCTCTTCGGCTGGACCTAGGGTTTTTCCCTATTGAGGAGGAAGTGGCCTGGCCACTTACCTACTGGAGAAGAATATGGTCAGTTCCTGAACTAGCTCCCTTTAGAAGTGAGTTCAGGGATGTGTGGGCTGGAATTAGAACCAGGAAAATCCATATTGAGGAACTCTGTAATAGGATTGGCTTACCCGAGTTATGGGGAACACCAGAAGTAGTGTGCCCGGCAATATCTAGGGCCGATTTGGTATACCACTATAGGCACCACAATCTATTGTCTCTTCACGTGTGCTCTACAGTTGGTAGACGGACATCTCAGTTCCTCCAAGTAAAAGAGGATTACAAAAAGGAGGATTTCCTTGACCTGATTAATTCAGCTTCGGCAAGGAAACTGTACATGCAATTTAGGATGGGTAGTCTGCCGCTCATGTTTTTTACCAGTAAATGGGACTTAAATAAAAATACTGAGTGCCCAGCGTGCAAATACCATCTTGAAAATGAGATCCACGTCCTGTTTTTTTGTCCCAAATATCAGACTGTACGCAATCGTTGGGTGAAACCTATCTGTAGGAACCTTGGCTTCAGAGAATGTTATAAGGCGATGAGAGTATTAAAATATGGTACGCACCCTCCTATCGTTTTCGCTGTCTCCCGCTTTTTAAACGGGATGTGACTTAAACGCAGGAATTTTTTAATGAAATAAATTGTTGACTTACATATTTATAGGAAATTTAATGTATACCTCCGATAACCACCTTCAACGGTTTAATTTGATTTTAATATGTGCCGGTTTTAAATTTGTAATGTAGGTGTATATATATGATTGTGATTGATTTTGATTTGGTGCATGTTATTTATTCTCTGTAACATAGTGTTTGTGATTTTTAGGTGATGCTGCACTGGTGATGTGTTTGTGCTCAGTTGCGGCTGAGGTGGTGTTGTGTTGATGCTGTGGTGGGGCTGTGCTGGTGCTGAGTTGGTGATGAGTTGGTGCTGCACTGATGCGGAGGTAGGGCTGTGTTGAGGGGGTGGTGTTGATTAGTGCTTAGGTAATGCTGTGCTGGTGGTTAGGTGGTGCAGGGTGATGCTGTGGTAGCACTGAGTGATGCTGTGCTGGCGCTGTTCCAATGCTAAGGTGGTGGTGCTGCACTGATGCTGAGGTAGTGCAGTGGAGCTGCAGTGGTGCAGAGGTGGTGTTGAGGTAGTGTTTTGGTGCTGAGGTGATCCGCGCTGGAGCTGAGGTCTGAGGTGGTGCTGCACTTGGACTGAGTGATGCTGAGGTTGGTGTTGTGGGAGTGCAGTTGCATGCGGTGTTAGAGAAGGGAGATGGTATTACTTATGTCTAAAACTGTAATTTTATATATGCAGATTACATTTGGTTTATCCATAAAGTATAAGCATTTTGGCAGTAGGAACAGCGGTGCTTAACGCGATAGGAACCGCAGATTGGTAAAGTTAAACATGGCGCTTACCGACGTATATTGGAAAAGCCGCCCTAGCGCTGGTTAAGCTCCTGTCTTGACTGACTTTAACTCCCATTGACTCCCTTTGACTCGCACTGGCTCCCATTGAACCTGTGGGGGGTTTGGCTCTGCAGGTGAGTGTGCTGTGAGTGGGAGCAACATTAAAGGACAGCGTTTGTATGTTGGTGTTATGTCGTTTTGATTTTGCCTAGGAGCCGCTAAAGCATCGCGTTCTCAAAGCGGCAGGAAACACTAAACATTTATGCAAGGCGGCTGAAGCCACAAACAAGTATTCTCAGCGGCAGGCGCCGCCAAAACATCTCCCCAACGCGGCGGACGCCGCACATCAAGAAAATCAAATGGCAGAAGCCGTAAAGCAACCCGGACCCTCCTTAAGCTCGGAAAGCAGCTTTTGTGAAGCAACAGAAGCCGCTGGTCTTTACCCATACACCAACTGTTAGTGCAGTTGTGAGATCTTAATTTGTTGGTTTTCTTCAGGTGCATGGCAGGCAGCACTGCCTCCCATTGTGAGGATAGTTCTTGTTTTCCAGCTTTTATTTGGGTGTCCTGGTTGTACTCTGGTACTCTGGAGCAAACACCAACAAGAGTTGCTATACTTTGGTTCAGTACTTCCTCTTTCCTTTCTGCACTAACACCCCTTCCATGAAGAACCATAAAGCCGTATAGGGTGCCGCTCGTAGGAGCTGACTTGTGTTTGCCACCTTTGGGACCCAACGTTCAGGAACCAGTGCAGCAGTTTCCGTCTTCAGCTGCCTCATTACTCCTCGCTTTGCGGGTGCCACTTGTAGGAGCTGACTTGTGTTTGCCGTTCCTCCTCACGGCATCCTCATCCCGGAACGCGAAGCCAAGGGCGGGCCCGTCTGAGCCCGTCCGAGCATCACCTAAATATCACCAAAACTTCCCTCAGCACCACCTCAGCATCACTCAGCACCACCCAGCATCAGTCAGCACCACCCCAGCATCACTCAACACCACCTCAGTATCAACCAGCACCACCTCAGCATCACACAACACCTCAATGTCACTCAGCACCACATCAGTATCACTCAGCACCAACAAGCACCACCTTCCACAAGCACACCACCACCTCAGTATCAAACAGTATCAAACAGTACCAATTCAGCACCAGTACAGCACCAGCCCAGCATCAGCATAGCAGCAATGCAGTACCAACTCACCACACCACGGCATTAGCACACCACCAACTCAGAACCAGCGCAGCTCCACCTCAGCAGCAAAAATCCCTAATCCCTAATGCAGCACCATTTCAGCATTAACACCGCACCACATCAAACCCAGTGCAGCATCACCTCAGCACCAGCACCAGTGCAACACATTACTAAGCACCACTTAAAAACAAACACAGCACCAACAAAATATCACTCAGTACCACCTCAGCATCACTCAGCACCACCTAAGTATCATTCACTACCACCACAGCATCGCCACAGCATCACTAAGCAGCACTTCTGCATCACTCAGCACCACCTAAGCACCAGCACAGCACCACCCAAGCACCTTATCACCACATAACAATATTAGCATCAACACAGTAACACCTCCTTATCAGTGCATCACCACACCAGTGCAGCAACAAGTCACCATCAGCACAGCACTACCTCATATGCACTGCAGCAACACCCCATTATCAACACAGCACAATCTCAGCATTAGCACAGCACCACCTCCACATCAGTGCACCACTACCAGTGCAACACCAGCTCAGCCCCACACCAGCAGCAATTCAGAACCAATGCAGCACCACTTCAGCATCAATACAGCAACACCTCAACACAGAACCAAAACAACATCACTCTGCACCACATAAGCACCAGTTCAGCTACACAAGGCCGGCATAACTCATCACCACAACATCACTCAGCACCACCTCAGCTTCACTCAGTGCCACCTATGTATCAATCAGCATCACATAAGCATCACCTCGGAACCAGCATACCACCACTTCAGCATCACCTCAATATCATTCCGGATCACCTGAGCATCACCTCCGCCACTAGTGACAATCACTTCAGTTTGGCATAAAAATTTGACATCTATTAATTCTTCACAAATAACTCTCCACTACTCCTATCTAATTAAAATACAATTTCACAACATCCACCCTCCCGTTGTTTATATCCCACACCTAACAATAAAAACTATAACAAAAATGAATTACAAGCAAGGAAAAATTGAAAGCATTGCATAAACAAATAAACTAGAACACATTTTTTGCATTAATTTTGGTTTTTAGTACAATACTTCTGTTGTATATAATGTTTTTTCGGTTACATATAAGGTGACAGAAATAGTTATAACACTTTTTTATTATAACTTATAAAATTTCAACATGCTGCACAACATTCACAATGCTCTACAACACATATTAAAAACATTAACAAAGCCAGTAGCTCTGTCTAAACACTTATAACGCCCCAAAGGCGAGACCTATTGGCTATGCCAATGCTTGTTTGCCTTGCGACCTCTGCTCCCTGGTCCTGTGGTCGTAAGTCTCCCTTTTTCCTTTTCTTTTTTCTTTGGCTTTGCCCTTTTATCTGTGTTGTGGGATGCTGCTATTCTGGCTGCAGGCCTCCCCTTCCTTGGCCTCTGTCTTCCACCTGCTTCTGCAGGTGAGGGGGGTTTCGCTGTCCTGGGCCTCTTCACGGGCCATTCCCCCAGCTCCCCCAACACATGCTGATTCACCCAGTTCCACCACCGGCTCGATACCAGCCGGTGCACTCTCTCTAGTAGCACCTCCAAATTGTCATCTATTTCTGTGCCCCTGCCCGCCCAGCCGGACGCCTTTTTAAGAGGAGCAGGGACTCTTTCCTGCGCGCTGTCTTCTTGGTCTGAAAATTGGGGGGGCCATTTTCTTTTCCTGTGGCTCCCTAACCGGCATTCTTTTCTCTTTTTCTAATCAGTCATGTGCCCCGTGCCGGAACGCCCCTTTCGGCGGTCCTGCCATCAGTTCCCCCTGATGCTGGCTGCCCTCGCACCGTGTCTTCCAGTGTATCCGACATGTCCGGAATACGCCTGTTGCTCACGTGCCACAGACTTCTGCAGGTGCCTATTCGCCTCCCAGGCTGCCCTCCGCTCTTGTTTGGATGGGTTGGGTGCTTTGCCGCGTGTGCAGGGTTATCACAGCACTGCGGTTTGCCAAAGTCAGTACCTCCCCTCTTCGCTGCCCCCCACGACACCGTCACTTCCCTTTACCGCACTCCGTCCTTGGGCAGCCCGACTTGGGTTTCCTCAGGGTGGTCATGGTTCCAAGAATGGATTCGGCAGCCACTGAGTACAATGTTCCTCTCAGTGAATCCGCCGTACAGCCAAGAGGTTCCTGAGTTCAGCAACGAGTGGTCCCATCGACAAGGTTCCAACCATGAGAAGTCCCTTGCCTCCTTCCGTTATCCTGGCTTCACCTCGGGTGCTTCACTCTAATTGGGGGGTTCAAACCTCGCCGACCAATAGCCAGCCTGCTTTTTCCCAGGCTCCCAGCTCCTTTTGCAGACTTTTGCCTCGCGTTCCAAAAGTCCCCGCCCCCAGGAGGCGTTCCTCGCTGGCCCTCCGAGCTCAGGCTTTGCCTTCCGGGCCCGTGCCATTTTTCGCTTCTACAGCATCTGGTCAGTCTTTTCATAGGCAAAAGGGATCTAAGTAGGGCAGCAGTTTCGGGAAGATGCCGATGAACGAAGGCAAGAGGTAGGATATGCATAGTGCGGAGGGACGTTGGGGTCGAACAGCCGAGCTACTTACTATAACGGAGAAGGAGGGGCAGGAATGCCGGGCCCCGGGGGAAGCAGAGTCGCAGACTAGTCTTCCCCCGGGGTCATTCGCGCAGGGGTAGGACCAGGTAGGGTCAAGGGGTGGAGTTAGGGGGTGGGTATAAGAGCACAGGGGAGGAAGGCGACTTCCTCTTCCTGCGCTCGGCACCATCGGGAGGGATTAGCAAAGGCCACCCGCCCACCCTGCAGTTGGGTTGGGGTTTAGGGTTGGCTAAAGCGTGCCAGTTTAGGACAGGCTGCGAGGGCTGGCGGTACTTTGGAGGGGTGGGGGGAGTCATTAGCGGGCACACCCATCCCTCGGGGGGGAAGAGTGAACGAGGTGGGGGTAATGGAGGCATGAGTGAAATGGCCGATGAGAGCGGGGAGGATGCAAGGAGGTTTGTGGAATGGTGAGGAACGGAAGGGGCATGGAGTGGTACAAAGGGGAGTGTGGAGTGGGTGAAAGGAGTGAAGGGTTATAGAGTGTTGTGGGGAAGTTGTTATTCAGGTAATGTTTGGTTATTGTTTATTGTTGTGCAGCCTGGTCCTAATAAATGGCCTTTTAAGCTTAAGACACGGTGTGGTCTGTTTATTGCGCGAGTAGTGTGCGAGGCCAGGAAGAACACGAGAAGGCAAGGCATGAGTTTCGGTAGCAGAGTCTATAAATGCTACAATGCATGTAGAGAAATGGCTGGATTTAATATATCTGGCAATCTCGTTGCCTTCTTGTTCAATTTATATGCCCTACTGAAATATCAAAGACATGCTCTACATAGATGCTGGCGGTCTTGCTTGCCAGATTTTCAAGGACGCCAGAATTCTTCTCAGGCCACATCTGATCTCCATTTTATGAAAACTGTTCAGATGCCTTGCCCACCAAACGCACGCACATTCACACATTGAAAACGTTCCTTAAATTCATATTTCATATTTAAAATTGGCTTTTCAGTGCTTTTTAATGTTCAAACGTGACGTATTCCCACAATCCGTGTAATATTTTCCAGGCGACACATTTTTCGATTCTTTGGAGATTTTAGGGAGCGTTTCCTGGTTCCTTGTCTGTGAATGGCATCCCGAACATTCCGAGCGATTAACGTAAACATCCCTTTTATGGCTGGAATTCTAGTAGCCTCTGCGAAAACTCTACTGGTTCTCAGCTTTGGAATTTTATGTTTTGGTGTTTATTTTGCGCACGTTCATACAATTCAAAACTGATCTCTTTTATTCATATTGCAGGTGTCTAACTCAAACCAAGTGTTCATAGCCACTGTTCGGGAGACCGAATGCAAACACGCATCTCAAGCAACGACAATTAGATCGCCTGAATAAATAAAACAAAAAGTACATAAAGCTATTGGTGTTTTGGACCGTCTGAAAGCCAAACTGTGCACCAACAATGTTTTTATGTAATTTTTTTTTGTATTGAAGCGAATGAATACAGTGGTGGGTCTAGAAGTTAATTTTAGGGGATTGGGGGACAGACATTGTGCCACTGTTAAAACTGGTGGGGGCTCTTTCAAAGGGGAAATTGTAAAGTAGATAGATAGATAGATAGATAGATAGATAGATAGATAGATAGATAGATAGATAGATAGATGGATGGATGGATGGATGGATGGATGGATGGATGGATGGATGGATGGATGGATGGATGGATGGATGGATGGATGGATGGATGGATGGATGGATGGATGGATGGATGGATGGATGGATGGATGGATGGATGGATGGATGGATGGATGGATGGATGGATAGATAGATAGATAGATAGATAGATAGATAGATAGATAGATAGATAGATAGATTACCTAGTGGCAGTCACCAGTAGTTCGGACAGTGCCTCGAAACTTAATGTGTCCCAGTAATGTCCCCTTGCCACAAAGTGTGTAAAGCTGCAGAAAGCGGTGCAATTTGCATTGAAAAAGGCACATTTGCAGCGTAAAATATCTTTTCGACTAGAAGGTAAACACCAATGCATTGTTTTGCATCACTTTGTGATGGTGCAAGGCCTTAATATTATGGCTCAATATTAAGCTCCATTTCTATTGACTATTTAAATTTTTCCATGAGTCTTTAAAATTCCTGTCTTTTGACTCAAGCAAAGATATTTACGCATTATGGGGCAGATTTACAAGACCCTTGAGCCACTTTTGTGTCACTTTTATCATTGGAAATGTGACGCAAAAGTGGCGCAAGGAGCTTGTAAATCTGCCCCCATGATTTTACAGTTTATCTTACAAAGTACTAATGTACTCTTCAAAGAGGTCAATTTTTATGTTATTTGACCCAGTATGTGAACTGAAGGCTGTATTTGCTGCTAAAATATTTGTTGTTCTCAGTTTTGCTGAGTGGTACTATGATCAACATATTTTACATTCTCAGACCTCCCAGCCCTCCCTCACATTTGTTTCCTTAGATAACATTCTGACATATATTCGAACCTGGAACAGGGCATGAAAACGAGTTGGTTTGAGCATAAAAATCAAGCACCCACTCTAAAATAAACTTCATTTTTAGGTCTCGCCTAGGCAGCGCTTGCGCTGTCTCGTTGAGACATGCAGTATATACTTTAGTGAGTGGAAGACCGCCTCTTTTTAAATAGTTGTTTTCATTTGTTGTCCAGTGTGCCTTTCAAACCTTCTGTAGTTGGTATTGGTTAATAGTGTTTTAAGTCCCTCCTTTTGGGCTCTTAGCCACGCCTATGGCTATTGGCCCCTTTACTTGTATTAGGGGCGTTGTTTTGGTTTTTGGACTTTTTTATTTGAAGCACGTGATGCTGGAGTGCCTCCCAGGCACAGACACATTTTCTTCATGTCTCGCCCCCTGCCCTCCCGTTCGCGCTTTCTACAACTGCTGCTCATGCAAAGCGCCGCTCCCTCCCCTGCTCTCCCGTTCGCGCCTTCTACAAATGGGCCGCCCCCTCCCCCGCTCTCCTATTCATGCCTTCTACAAATGCGCCGCCCCCTCCCCCGCTCTCCCGTTCGTACCTTCTACAAATGCGCCGCCCCCTCCCCCGCTCTCCCGTTCGTGCCTTCTACAAATGCGCCGCCCCCTCCCCCGCTCTCCCGTTCATGCCTCCTACAAATGCGCCGCCCCCTCCCCCGCTCTCCTGTTCATGCCTTCTACAAAAGCGTCGCCCCATGCTACTATTGTAGGGAAACTTGCTGAAAAATCATGAAAGGGTAGTTGGAATTTGTTTCTACTGCATCGTTTACCGATTTTATCGAGGTGCAATAGCATATAAATAGTACTTCATGCCCCAATTAGGATGTCCTGGGGTATATCTAGTCAGAGATCTCACATTGTTTCCTTCAAAATACCATTCTAAGATGGCCGCTGTATTCGCTCAGTACCGGTTTCCTTTTCCGCGGCGGCACACGCATAACACAACAATGCATTGGGGGGGCCAGCGCTCTCCGATGGCGCAGCGGGCCCAGCCAATCAAGGATGGCCTGAACAGATGCCGCCAAGCTCAGTTTCTTGCAGTTGACTGGCTGCAAGGAGAGTCTGGGAGGAAGCCGCAAAAGGACTGAGAGCTGGGGCTTCACGCGCGGGAGAGGGGGCTCGGAGCGAGGCGCACTCCTACATTTACTGACAAGGCAACGTGCCGCCGCTGCCTAGAGATAACAGGTGCTCTAACGCCGGCCTACCATGGTGGACCGCAGCCTCCACACCACCAGTTGAGTGCAAAGCGGGGTGAGTGCTCCCTGCTGTTGACAATAGGGGTTGTGTTTGCGCGTTACACTGGAGCAGCTGGATGTCTCCATTGCTGGGGTCCGGAGGTTGTGCAGGGAAGGAGATTGGTTCTGAATGTGTTATGAGTCGGGACTTATGTGTACTTGCTAGACTGTGGAATATTGGCAGGGCGCAGGCCCTCTGTAGATATGCGCTGCCTGTATATGAATGGATAGTTTAAAGTGATTGTTCTTGGTGGCAGCAGATGTTTGGTGCACTGTTGCCGTGTCCTGTGACATCAGGGGGAGGTGGCGTTGTACGCTTTGTGGGGAGCCCTCCAGAAGCAGTTCTTTAGAGGAGCATTTGCTACATAGGTGGAGTGCCATGGCAAGGCAATAGAGAATTTGCATGGAGCAGTGATTCAAGGGTGTAGGTCGGTGTACCCTTCCTGTCATATGCAAAAGGTATGATTATAGCGCGTGGTGCAACCTTTTCGGAGGTGAACTTGCATGTTAAGGCTGATAGCCAGTGTTGCAAAAATACTGAGCTCCGATCATTGGAGTTGGCTTTGCCTGTCTCAGTTTTAGGAGAGCCCTGCAAGCTGAACCTCCTGGACAGCTGCTCTTGACCCCAAATGTCCCACAACCTTACTCCGAGTGACGGGCAGTATCCCGGCGCAGGTTCCCAGTGGTGCACGGGGCAGGTGATTCCGAGGGTGGCCGCTCCTACTTGCTTGTCTGTGGGTGTACGTAGCAAGAGTTGCGGTGCCAGGCGGGGCGCGGGTATGTGTGAGGGGGAGGAGGTAACATGGCTGCCCGATCTGATTGTTTTTGTTTCGATGACCGGGGCCGCCCTGCAGAGCGGATTACATGTAAATGATCTGTCTTTGCTGCCGGGGTCTCCCTAGGGTCCGGGCTGTGATCGCTCTTCGATGGCGACATTGTTTGGCTCCAAAGTCGTCACCAGTGTTCACTCTGCACAGTCCCAACTCCTAATCTCCAATCCTAGCTCCCCAATTCACAATCTTTGCGATGCAGTCATTGAGTCAAGCCAGACCATACCTGGCGTGTCACGCAGTTTGGTGCTTACTTTCCCTCCATGTTAAAAAACAGTAGATGTTTCAGCCCCAGGCTAATGTGCTGCATAGCTAAATACATATAAGGTCCCAAAGGCGAGACCGATGCATTGCAAATGCTTGTTTTCCTTTGGTTTTCTCCTTGCACTTTAGGTAAGCACTCCTCCTACCATGCATATAACACTGTATTAGACGGTTTAGGGTGATGCAATACTACTTTGAAAACACCGAGGAAGAAAAAGAAAAGAATAGTTTAATTCAAGACACTGGAGATAAAAAAACATGTGTACAACTTTACATGCAAGAAATCATATTAGGGCCTTAGTTGACGAAAAGGATTTTGTGAATCATCATAAAAATAACTTTATATCAACTCTAAGAGACTTAATTGTACATCTTAGCACATTTGATTACGAACACAATAAAGATATAAAATAAATAAAACATGAACATGATAAAAATACTGGATTCAATATATACAATAAAAAGTTATAAAAATCATAGTTGAGTGAGACTGTGATAAATCTTGTATAGCATCCCTTGGTCTTGAAGGATCTAAGCCCAGGGGGTGACAAGTTCAAGCGATTTCAAAGTTCAGTTCAAATGCATCAGTCATATATATGGAAAAATAGTTGAAGTAGTGTTGGCCCAACAACCTTTGTCTAATGTATCACATTGCGCGAAGGAAGTTGGAAACAGAATATATGATACTGCACCTAGTATCTGACTTGCAGATTCTCAAAGTCCAGTGGCGGTTCTCAAAATGGAAGAGTTGTCAAAGAGGGACAATCCAGCGTGAGGTCTGACTTGCGTAGGCAGGGTGGGAGAACAAAACGTTTTCTTCATTTTTGGCACACAGGCAGCTTACAGGGCATAGTTTGTTGGGCGTGTCGTCACTTTTGTTCCATGTGCTAGTGTAGGCTACCAGTGACAGGATCCCCAGCCTGAACTTGATCATCAGGGATCTCGCCGGTGGAGCAGTCACATAGTCCATGTATTCTTCCAGGCGCAAATCGCACTTAGCAGATAAAAAAAGAGTTAGACAAACTACTAGAGGGTACAGCCGAAATTGATGCAAAAGACAGTGTTCCAAATAGTTAGACGTAACAGATTCCCAGGCATTTTTAGGAATGGTGCAAGGATTCAGCCAATATTCCATCAGACCAAGCTTAAACAGCCAGGGTTTTATATGCATATCCAGGGAACTGTAAGTGGGACTTTTGTGTAGGTTGCTCATCGTTTTCCCAAAGAAAATAACCATTTGAATAAAAAATTACTGAAAGTAAGTATAAAAAATAGAAATGAGTGACAATGTTTTCATATGTAATTTTATTGCCCCAGTGGCCAATCAACAAAAGTAAAACAGCTTTATGACCAGCAGACCTCTGCTTTTTAACGGTGACATACAGTTGGTTGGTTGACCCTAAAAATGTGATTCCTAGATCTATAACCCAGTTGTATGTTGTAATGATTTCTTATTTTTTTTATTTGGTATAGATAAAGCATCAATGCATAAGATAAAATCTAATGAGTGAGAAATTAGGTATGATTGAAAACTCAGCATTCTTCAACTGTACCAAAGAATCCGAGTTTGGGAATAGTGGTTATATGTACAACTCAGAGTTTGAGTATTATGCAATTCCCAAGGCATATTGCAAAATGTGTTCTTTCTTGCAAACAGACTTGCGTTTGGAAGCCAAAGATGGAGAAAAATGCACTATATAATAAACAAATCCATTACTCTTTTGAATTCCCACACAATTAATGGTAGAAACAACACCCCTCCTTTCTGGGTGGGTCTATCACCAACGACAGGAAAGCTCTCAAAATGCAACAGGGAAACATCAAGATTTTTCTTTAGAATTTCAGTTTTTGTGGGTATGTTGCTAGGTGCGATATTTAGGCTCAGGATTGGCTGGCAAAAAGAGAAATATTGCAATCCACGCATAGACATCCTGATTATAGGGTGGTGAGATTTACATGGATTTCGGCATTTCCCACCAGAATGCCATGTGTTGGACTACACCTTCTGGGCAAAGTCATCCTCAAATGTTTGCCTTGCCGCCCTGTGCTCTGAACCTGTTTTTGTTGGTTTTTAAGATTCTGTGCAGATTACCACTGCTAGCCAGTGCCAAAGAGTTTGTGCTCTCTCGTTTAAACATGGCGAACTTGCCCATTGGCACATTAAGTTCCTACCAAAGTGGAACTACCTGTACCTAGTTGCTGTAAATCAAATTCTACTAAGGGGTATGCAGCACTGATTATTCTGCCCATTTAATTAGCCCTTTAAACATGTCTCAGACCTGCCATTGCTGTCTGTGTGTGCAGTTTTGTCCTGGCAAAATAAACCTTTCACCAGGCCTACACATTCCTTTAAATGCATGTAAGTCAACCAAAAGTAGGCCCAATACAGGCTAGAGGGCAGGATGCAGTGTATTTAAAATGTTGGATATGTACTTTAATAATGTTCATGTCCTGGAAGTGAAAAAAACTGTTAAGTTCATTTTTTCACTACTGCAACTCTCACCTCTCCCATAGTGTAGCATTGGATTACCTTATAACATTTAATAAGTGAAAACTTTCAATTGAGAGCAGGTAGAAATGCCAAGTTTGTTGTCTACAGAATTGTAATTTAAAAAGCTCTTCAAAAGTAAAGTCCGAGTTTAAGTCACAATTCTGGGAATGCTACTTTTAGAAACTTTGCATTTTCTTGTACTGACCATTTGGTGCCTGCAGCCTGTATCCTGGGTCACATAATGTGTAGCTGGTAGTTGAATATTTTGTATTATTCCCAGACAGTGAGGCAAAGGGGGAATATCTCTGACTTAATAATAATAATAATCATAACTCGGTATTTGTAAAGCGTGAACTAATCAACCCTAAGGGTCTCAAGGCGCTGGGGACAGTCAGGAAGATTACGCTAGCTATTGCCCAGAGTTAAATGGTTGATGGGCTGAGCTTCCGCTGGTGCCAGGGATTGAACCGTGAGCCCGTGCTCTGGAGTCAGCCACCCTGGCCACTGCTCTGGGCAGAGCTGTCACCTACCACACTTGCACTTCACAAAGACTCTGCCTCAGAACACTTACAAAGGGTTTCACACTAGTCTTTTGTGGCACCAGACAAACTAGGGCCAGGGCAGGGTGGCAGACAATTCGAGACATCTCTCTAGGGGGAGGGTTCTAGAAGCATCTCCCACTTCAAAGTGGGTAACATGTATAAATAGTGAACCCTTAGACCCATCTTTTCAGTACACTTCTGGGCCTGAGGATGACTCAGAAGAAGGGCTGTTGTGCTCCTGCAAGAATGACTGTCCTCCTGCCCTGCAACTCTGCTGTCCTGCTGCCTGAGTGAGAAGGACTGGATCTGCATCTTGAACCCAGGACAACTAGAATGGCTCCAAGGGCTAGTTGGCTTACCTGCTGATCAGAACCACAGGCACAGAAAATTCTCCAACCATCTTGACCCCTACGCCTTGACTCTGCCTGCTGTGAGTCCTAATCTCAATTTCCAGTCCTGGACCCTCGAAAGTGGGGCTAACACTGCTCTGTCAGCCACGCTGTGGTTTCTACTACAACTGGTACAGCATGACATACACCCGGCACAGCTCTTCACTACTTTCAACAGAACCGAAGCAGCTCGATGCAGGCTTGATGCAAGTGTGGATTGCAGTTCATCGGAACCACCGCTGCAAGATGCATCCTTAACGCGGACCTCGCATTGCTCCTTGGGCCCTCCACTGCGCGGCACAATGCTCCGCAGTCAAGAAATAAAGTACATTTCTCAGCTGGACTAACATGTTCCCTGTATCTGGCCCATGCTCCATCGTGCTCAGCCTGAACCTGTGACTTTATTCCAGTGCAGCACAACCAAATATCCACACTTGACACTTTGTGCTTCTAATCACTGTTTATACATAAACCTTTAAATCTGCATTTCTACAGTTCTACTAATTGTTTTTTTGTTGTTCAGGGGCAAATAATGTAATACGTTTTGCTATATTTTCTAAATTTGTGTGGGATTTTCCTTGTGTTGAGTTTTCACTTTATTGCTATTTCTGTGCTGAAAAAATACTTTGCAAGTTGCCTCTAAGTTACCTCGGACTGTCTTTGTGCCAAGCTACCAGGGGGTTAAGCACAGATTCATTTGGGATCTAATTGTGCTTTACCCTGACAAGAATTGTGGTTGCTGCTTGAGTAGGGCTCCACCCCCCTCAACCAGTACCAACATTTCCTATATCCTTCAAACATCAAACCTAGGCTATAATAGCATATTCCTCACATTTCCGAAAGGGATAGTTTCAAAATTTTGGGAAATTGATCAAAGTCCTATCACCCAGCATTCACATCCTTCTCCTGATAAAAACAGTACCCCACTTGAGTGGTTGGCCTATCACCCCAACAGGAACATGCAAAGAGGTGACATTAAGATTTTTCCATAGCATTTCAATGTGTCTGAGGACATGGCTACCTACGATATTTGGAATCAGGGCTAGCGGCACCCAGAAAAAAACCCCTAGACATTTATGAAAAGTAGACATCTGGAGTGTAGTGTGGTGTGGCATATGTGGATCCCTACACTTTGTTTGTGCCAAAAATGCCCTGTAAACATCAAACTATATGTAAAATAAAATATTTTGCTCATATTCCTGATAGGGGATGTTTTGATATCTGCAGTGATCAACCAAAGTCTTACCTTCAAATACTCCCCCATGTCTCCTGATAAAAACAATACACCTTGTATGGGAGAGTCTATCACCCAAGATAGGAAAAGCTCAAAATGCAACATGGAGACACCTAAAGGCATATTATCAAGGACGGCGTTAAAAATTATCGCCGGTTTGGCGGCAGAAAACTGCAGCTAAAGCGGCGATAATGGGCATGATAGTAGGCCCTTGAGAATTCCAATAGAAGCCCATGTTCTGGTGTGAACATGGGGTTCTATTGGAATTCTCCAGGGCATATCATCAAGCCCATTATCGCCGGTTTAGCGGCAGTTTTCTGCCGCTAAAGCAGCGATAGTTTTAACGCCGTCCTTGATAAAATGTCCACAAGATTTTCCATAAATCCAAACACAATACTGGGTGACGGACCTGTTGAATAGCAGCTCACTCTTCTCACTGCTGTCTTATAGCCAATGGTATTCGTGTACAATTCTCCAGCACCTGTCACCCTTTGGTGCTACTGGCCACAGATTCGCTCAACAAATTTAACAAAAGGTGGTGCACCGAACAAAGCACATTTCAGTCCATTTATATGTTCTTTAATTTCATCCATTATTCTTATATCCACATAAGATCTTAAAAGCAGCCAACGTGTTTCGTTCCTTTAAGGCACAAGCCTTTAGAACTGCTTCAGGGCATTAAGCGCAGAATGCACAAATATCGTTGTATCCGTAATCAATAGAGGACTTTTGATAATCCTTCAGTAATATAGTGACATTTTCAATAATCCAAATCATTCAACCTTATAACATGAGTGTACAACTGAACCGTCTTGGTTTAAATCAATTGAGGATGTGCTTCTGGTAGCAAAAGAAGTTCCGAGTAGTAAAGTGTTCCGCCTTGATACGCGGCTCTCGACTTTCTATCCATCCTCCCTGGAAAGAATCCACACCAACATTTTCCGTCCGAATTTCAATCTTTCTAGTGATGTGGGTAGCTGTGGTATTTGGTCCAGAACCAGCCAGTGCTCAGGAGATCCTACCAACCCCAGACATTTCTAACAATTGTACACATGGGAGACTCCAAAGTGGTGTTGCTTACGAGGATCCAATCCATTCTTCCTACTCAGAATACCCTTAAAACATGAAACTTTGGCTAAAATAACACATTTCCCTTACATTTCTAGGAGAAAAAGGTCCAGAATCTGCAGGAATTGACCAAAGTCCTACCACCTGCCATTCCAATAATTCTCCTGATAAAAATGGGACCCACTTGTATCGTGGCCCTGTCGTACTGGAAAGGAAATGGCCAAAATGTTGGTCATGTGAAGTCAATGTATTGTCAATGTGGTCTTCACACGAATATAGATTTTGTAATTTCCTATCATAGGTGAGGTCCACAACATATGTGAGGTGATTGTCTTGGGCAAAATTTAGAAATGCAAGATGGTAAGACTTTTGCGTTTGGCTGAAAGTGCCTGAGATTTCTGCCATAATAATTGGTAAAATGTGTTTTTTGACCGATAGGTTGACATTTGCAGGCTATTCTGGTTAAGAAAATGTGTTTGGATTCATAAAAGCCACAGACCCATGGATTCCCCTGGTCTCTAGTTGTCAAAAATTCCTAGGGTTGGTAGGATTCCCTGGGTGCCGGTCGACTCAAGGATCCGTATTCTACAGCCATCACCCATGGAAAGAGAGAAGTAATGGACTGGCTATGTGCTTAGTTTCGACTTCCACACAGCATTCTTGGTCAGAAAAGCTGCTTGCCTCCGTGGAAGGCACCCAACCTGGATTCCAATGGGTCTCCAATTTTCCCTGGGTGTCGGCTGATCCAGAGTCAAATACTGAAACTGTTCCCTATTGCCAGTGAGAGGAAATTGAGATTTCTTTGGGCGTAGTTTCGACATAAGAGCCAGAAGAGAGGGGCAATTCCACATTCTACCTCACCTTGAAGGCCAAAATACTATCTGGTGCCTGGTGTGGGGCCTCTCTCTGACCAATGGGGCAGAAAGACTTCTCAGGGTACAGGATGGAAATGCGGCCAGGATGGACCGCCTCCACATCATTCTAAATTCATTTGAAGTCAAATACCCTATGTCTAGTGTGCTTTCTGTCACCCTGTGGAAGGCAGACTAAGTATGCCCCCAAATCTGCTCTCTAGAGAGGCATAACGCCTGTATGAGTATTAGGGGTAGGGGATTACCTGATGTCATTATAGGCCTGCTTGCTTTATAAAACAAAGGTAATTCCTGTTGCCTAGTGGGCTTTCTGCCCCCTGGTGTGGGCAGCCTAGGGGTAAATCCTGCCTAGTCTCCTTTTCCAGTGAGCAGAAAGAATGTAAAGACCCTTGGTAGGGAGGAGCAATTGGTCATGCCTTGGGGGCCCTCCCCCACCTCGATGCTAATGGTTGTAGTTGTGTGTGGATCCCTGCTCAGAGACTGTCCCCTTGCAGCAGTTACAGAGCAGGGATCTACTTGGATGGGTACCACAGCAAAGGGGGGAATCTTCCCTTTCCATTTCCAGTTTAGATCAGTACTTGGGAGACAGAGCTGTGCCCCAAGCACCTATGACACTGAAAGCAGATTCTCACCTTCCCTTGATTTTCAAGGTAGTGGTGACATCACACGCTCAAGCTTCAGCGAGTGAGACAAGTACTGGGAATGGGAGAACAGCCATTGGGTGCTAGAGGCCCCCATCAAGTGGCCCCTGGCAATCGACCCCCGGCAAGTGGTCCTCAGCAAGCGGCCCTCAGCAAGTGAACAGCGGACATTAGGCCCTCAGCTTTGGACTCACGCAACAGCCAGCTTTGCTGTTTCTTCCACCTTTGACGCCACCTTTGCCACCAGCCCCTGGCCCCTTCCCCCATGCGGGCCCAGTTGGAGTTGGGTCCGCAGAGACTGCCGATTTTGAGCCATAATTGAGCCGGAGTGAGCAACAGCAGAATTGGAGGTGGTTAAGTTACGAGCTGCTATACTCCCCACTTGGGGCAGACGCGGCTGGCATCAGGTTGGTGCGGGTTGCCCCATCGGAGGGACCGCATCCTGTTCTCACTGCTCACTGCTGCTGGTTACCCTTCTCAGTCTGGCTCGTACCACCCCAGGGTAGTACAACAATAACAATCAGGACTTCCTATACCCGAAACCAGTGTACCTGCCAAATGTCACGCCCCAATCACATGCAGCTCACACCCACAGCCAGAGCCCGAGCTTGCTTCTTTGAGGTGCTGAGCACAACCAGTGCAGCTGCTGGTTCAACTGGCAACAGTGTGTGGCACTAGGGCACCTGTGCTCTGTCTCTCCAGCAGCAGCTCGGAGTCGACCGGTGCCAGGCCTGTGCAGCCTGCTCTATATCCAAGGGCCCTTGCACAGACAGACTAGCTTCTGCCCACACATCGGCATCCAGGGCACCAGTTCTAAAAAAAGATTTTGGGGGCCTAACCTAGTCATTTACAAACGTACATAATTTATTGTACATGTAATATGCACGTGTTGATGTAAAGCGTTCTGACTCTGTGCATTGGAATGAGTAGGGCTGTACAAGAAAAAACAGTGGTACTTAAATTATTTTTAACGCCTCCTCAGGTGTAGTAACTAAGCTCTATATAAATGCAATTTGCTTTGTGTAAATACTGGGAAACACCAACACATCTGACATTCTTACAGTGCATGCATATCTCCTAAAAAGGAACTGAACAAAGTGAAAAAGTTGCCGCTCTTAAGTTTTTGTGAAGTGCAAACAAGGCGTGAGCCTTTGTTTCCCCTCCGCTCCATTTGCATCACGTGTGAGGCTCCTGACTGCTCCCTGCCAAGAGACTCAAACAAAAGGAGGTCTGATGACCTCTCAAATTCGGCCTTTGTTAAGAGACCAGCAGGAGTCTTAAATAAGAAAGCCCAGTCTCCGCCTGCAGGTTGTTGCTTGTTGAAGATGGAAAGCCGAAAACGTGCAGACGCTGCTGAAAGTGTCCCGGTGTTTGGAAATTACACCGGGACGAGTTCAGCACATTATTCAGTGGGGCCCAAATTCTTGGCAGTGTGGACGGCGTTCACCATGTGAAAATAGTAGGTGGACGCTGTCCACCCATGTGTACCCCCGACTCGTGCACTGTCTGCATCCTTGTGAACCTACAAGTTATCAAATCATAAACCTACATATCCAGTCTGGGGAACTACCTTTACAACGCAACTTTTACAACGCTATGCTATTACAACGCATTTGTTACAACGCAAAAGCTTTTACAACGCATGCTTTTACAACGCATGCTATTATATGGTAAGTACTTTTACAACGCATGTACCATTACAACGCATTCTTTAAAAATGCCTTTACAACGCATGCATTTACAACGCATGCATTTACAACGCATGATATTATATGGTAAGTACTTTTACAACGCATATACTATTACAACGCATTTTTTAAATTTGGAATGTTAACTTAAATAAATATATATCGTATATTTAAATGTTTTTTATAAAAATATAAATTTAAAACAAGTGAGTAGTTTTACAAAATATTAATACTTGAGTATTTTTCTAATATAAAAGAGTTTTTTTAAAGTTAATTTAATACTTGAGTATTTTTCAAAAAAGAAAGAGTATATTTTAATTTAAATTTAAAAATATAAGTGTGAGTAGTTTAACTAAATATTAATACTTGAGTATTTTTCTAATTTAAAAGAGTATTTTTAAGTTAAATTAATATTTGAGTATTTTTCAAAATAGAAAGAGTATATTTTATTATAAAATTAAAAATATAAGTGTGAGTAGTTTAACAAAATATTAGTACTTGAGTTTTTTTCAAATATAAAAGAGTATTAATATTTATAAAAAAAGAATTTTATTTTGAGGAATTATTAAATGAGTAATTTAATTTAAAATTAAATTTGTTTTTAAAATTTAAAAAAGGATTATTATTAAATATTAATACTAGAACAATTATTTAAAATTAATAACAGTTAATTAAAGAAAAAATTAGTATTAAGAAAGATTAATACTAGAGTATTTTTAAGTTACTTATATAAAGTTTAATGTTTGTCTAAAAAAAGGAAGAGTACTTTTGGAGTATTATTTTTTAAAATTAGAGAAATGAAAAAAAAATAAAAAAAAAATAATTAAAATTAAAAGAGTAATAAGAAATGAATTTAAGAAATAATAATACCTTAAGAAAAAATCCCAGGAAAAAAATAACTTACTTGAAAAAAAAATTCCCACGCTTTTGCATTGAAGTCTATGAGATAATTTGTCCTTCATTTATTTTGGCAGCTTCAGAAAATACAACCCGCGGAACAAGAAAAGAAGAATCAGAAAGAGAAGAAAGAGCAAGTTTTGAAGGAAAAAGACAATAGAGTCGAGGTTAGGAACACATTTAGTAAATTTACAATTAAAAAGTTACATTTTTAATGAATAAATTACAATTTAAAAAATAATGACAGTAAACAAATAATGTTTTCTAAATATATATTTATTGAAAAATCCATAAAAAATAAACCATATTTTTATTAAATTTTGCAGTGCATTTAACAATTTTTAGAAAATATATAAATATTTTATTAACATTTTTAAACATTTATTTACATATTAGTTAAATAAAGTAGTCCGTTAGAAATATTGATGCACGCGATGACGTAATGACGTGAGCGTCGACGTAATGCGCCATTTTGAAGAGCATCGGAGGAGGAAGCAGCAGGAAGCTGATCTGCGTCCAGGTAGGAAACATTTTCACTTTTAATTATAGATTAAACCTTTAATAGTGATACATATATAGTAAGGAAAGAATAAGGAGAGGTTGCGGGAAAACTAATTGATGTTTTAAATGTTTTTAAACATGTCCACAATAATGTCATTAATGTATGCCTATGTCGGGTCGCGAAAAGTTATTTTTGTAATTAAAAAATGTATGTAACTGTTTAAAAATTAAAAGTTACTGTTCACAAAGTTTATTTCTTTACTTCGGAACTAAAAAAAGTGATTTTGAACTTCATTTCTAAGTGAAAAAAAATAGCGTACTTGTAAATTTTGGGAGAAAAAGATGGAATAAAGATTGGTGATTATGCAGCAATGTGCATTTTGGATTATGGCTTGACATGTACAATTTAGATTGGTTTGAGTTTTGGTGATTTTTTAGGTCGGAAATAAAAAAGGAAGTTTTCTGTAATTATATTAATGGCGTACGGATGTAGAAAATTTAGTCATATACTATGGGAAAGTAAATTTGTTGACATTGGTAGCTGTGCTAGAAATGAAGATTTTGGAAAAAAAAAAATAACCCGACTTGTTTGTTTGAAAAAATTTTTAGTAAATACATTGTATGCCAATTGTAATTTGAAAAATGTATAAATTTGAAGCAAAGCAGGAAAGTAATAAAAAAAAAAATTTAGGAAGAAAGAATGTTAGAAAGATTTTCCAGGTAGTCTATAGCCACACACAACGAAAATTGTTGTACAATAGCCAATGGTCTCTCAGACATTTCCCTTGTTTTGACTGTTACTCGTGGGTTTAGACTACCTGCGAGTGTTTGGGCTATTCTCATTTCTTGAAAACTTTGCTCCTTCTTCAATGTTTCCAAAAAAGAGTAGAAGTTTGGATGAGGTTTGCCAATTGTGTGGTTGAAGGAGTTATGCCATCCCTCAATGGCATTGTTTGTTTTTGCTCCTCCCTCTAAACAACTCGTGTAGCAGTTCCACCACTCCACATGGAATCGTGGCTTCCTCCTGCGACCCGATCTGCTTAGGTGTCCAATCCATGTGTCCTCGAAATAATTTAGAATGGGTGCCAATTTTTCTTCGTTACTCGTGTAATAAACAGATTCTATAATTGCAGTGTAGTACTCGTCCACACTATCGGGAGCAACAAAACAAAGTGCAGTTAATTTTTTTAGTTCAAATTGCAGTTTGCTATCACGAGAATATTCTGCAACTAGGGATGTTTTTTGTAATTTACGCCAAAATGCCTGGGAAAAATGAAAAAAAATCCCTGAATTTGGGTATCCGTGTACGTTTTAGTGATCACATTGATCATGCTCAATTCAAAATCAATAATTATTTTCCGAGGACTTTGAGATGTTTTACTTTTAATCACTGATAAAAGTTCAGTGTATGTTGCAGAAGTCTTATCAGGTAGCAAACTGTATACTAAGGGAATTACACTATTGTTAATTTTGGCATGTATAGTGTAAATTTGAGTGAAAGGATGGGGTGTACTTTTAAACGTCCCATCCATCATCCAAATTTCACTACTTTCTAACTTAGCAAGGTTACGTGGGGTACTAAAAATGAGAATTCGTTTCTGAGGGTTTTCGTTGTCATGCAGAAGGAAAGGTTCATCAGAAAAAGAAATAGAAAGATCATGTGGAATTCTAATGTCAGAGAAAGAATGTGGTGTAGATAATTGAATGTTACTTGCCTGCTTTTGTCTTTGAATAATTCTTCTCAAATTAGGAATTATAGGCATGTTACTAGCAACATGACTGGGGACATGCTGTGCAACCTCTCTTAAAATGGATCCTGTAGAATCATTGGAGGTGCTTGCAATAGCTTTCATTTCGTTCACAGTTTCTCTAATTTCTACCTCCATTGCAGAGGCAGAGTGGTTATGTTCAGTGGTTTTCACAACTAAATTATCAACAGTAACCGCTCTGCCACTGCAATGGGTAGTGTAGTATTGCACACACCTCCAATGATTTCTAGTTAAACTTATTCTTTCCTTACTATATATGTATCCACCATGGTTTAATACATTTTTACCCTTCCTGGATTTAATATACTTTGCAGCTTCCAGACTAGACATTATCTGAAAAGAGAAGAGAAGAAAAACAAATTAGTCTGAAAAATTAAATGAAATACCTAAAATATAACAGTTACACCAACCAACACTTTCCCTACTGCTGCACCTTCCTGGAGTTGGAATAGTAAATTGCACCCCTACACCATCCAACACTTTCCCTACTGATGCACCTTCCTGGAGTTGGAATAGTAAATTGCACCCTTACACCAGCCAACACTTTCCCTACTGCTGCACCTTCCTGGAGTAGGAATAGTAAATTGCACCCCTACACCATCCAATACTTTCCCTACTGCTGCACCTTCCTGGAGTTGGAATAGTAAATTGCACCCCTACACCATCCAACACTTTCCCTACTGCTGCACCTTTAAATGTTGTGTAAAAATACCTTGTTTTGTTGAAATTGGTTTTCTTGGTGAGTCTTCTTAAGTGGGGATGGCCTGTAGGCTGGAGTAGACACTTATGCGTTGATTTCAATGGTAAAACAAATACAAATGTCTGCAAAAGTGATAATAGGAAAAAATGAGAAAACTTAACTTTGAAGAGATATGCAAATTTACAAAAACTTTTTGCAAAAATTAAATCCATTTTAATATATAGTACATAACACTTTCCCTACTGATGCACCTTCCTGGAGTTGGAATAGTAAATTGCACCCCTACACCATCCAATACTTTCCCTACTGCTGCACCTTCCTGGAGTTGGAATAGTAAATTGCACCTCTACACCATCCTACACTTTCCCTACTGATGCACCTTCCTGGAGTTGGAATAGTAAATTGCACCCCTACACCATCCAATACTTTCCCTACTGCTGCACCTTCCTGGAGTTGGAATAGTAAATTGCACCCCTACACCATCCAACACTTTCCCTACTGCTGCACCTTTAACTGTTGTGTAAAAATACCTTGTTTTTTTTAAATTGGTTTTCTTGGTGAGTCTTCTTAAGTGGGGATGGCCTGTAGGCTGGAGTAGACACTTATGTGTTGATTTCAATGGTAAAACAAATACAATTGTCTGCAAAAGTGATAAAAGGAAAAAATGAGAAAACTTAACTTTGAAGAGATATGCAAATTTACAAAAACTTTTTGCAAAAATTAAATCCATTTTAATATATAGTACATAACACTTTCCCTACTGATGCACCTTCCTGGAGTTGGAATAGTAAATTGCACCCCTACACCATCCAACACTTTCCCTACTGCTGCACCTTCCTGGAGTTGGAATAGTAAATTGCACCTCTACACCATCCTACACTTTCCCTACTGATGCACCTTCCTGGAGTTGGAATAGTAAATTGTACCCCTACACTATCCATCAGTTATCCTATTTCTGCACTTTAGTCGAGTAACAATAGCAAAAGGAATGACTATTAAATTGTGGAAATTATAATACTCATAATGTAAAATACCTTTTTCAGTTGTTGTTTGTTCTCCTGCCTTTAAGGTAATGCTTGCTGCAGGATATAGTTATTTTTTTGTAACCGATTTACTGTGGAAAAAAAAAGTTTAAAAAATTTAATGTTACTTTGACAACGTTGGTTTAAAAGAAAACCATTTTTGAAAATTATGATATTTGTCAAATGAGTATGAGTAACAATTGGTTAAGACAAACATAATACACATTGAATGCATTTTAAAATAAGAATAATAATGGATACACCTGCACTATCACTCAATTACTCTACCGCTGAATATTCTGGGACTTAGAATACTAATAGTTATCTCAGTAACTTGAAACGCTTTTTCACATGTAGTACCTAACTGAAGTCCTATTAGTAATTGTTACCCCTGCACCATGGTATAATTTCGTTTATGATGTAGTTTGTTTGAGGGGAAAAAAAAGTTACCTTTGCAATAGAACACTTTTGCTAATGCTAAAAATATATTGTTAAAGTAAAATATTTTAATTTAAATTACATTTACCTTCACAATCGTAAAGGTGAGTTGATTCCTTTGAGGAGATACAAAAATAGGTACACCAATTCTTGATTCTCAATATTTAGCAAGTTTCTGTTTTAGGAAAAGAAAGTAGTTGTTTTAAGTTGGTATATATTTTTTGTGATAACAAATTAGAAACAGTACATTTTAAAAGTTAATATTAAAAATTTAAAAATATATTTTGTATGGAAAGTCGACATATTTTACGCAAAACCATGGTTTAAAAATATTTTACAGACTTACTAGTAGTTGTCTACTAATAATGGTTTTCCGAAGGAATTCAGTGCTCTCTCTGAGGAGGTCGCAGTGGAGGTGACAGAGGGTCAGGTTTTGACGTCTGGTCTCTCTGGTAGTTGATAATCAACTGATTGCAAAATGGTGTCTTCCTGGTATTTATAAGTTTTACTCTGTGTCACTATTAATTTTTTTAAAAACTGCGTTCGATGTGTTTTTTTTTATACTTTATTTTACTGTGGAAAATGATAATTTAAAAATGCATTTTAAAATGTATTGTTTTCACTCATTTGCTCCGTTTTGGCATCCATTTTGGAACATGTCTTTTGGTATTGTTTTCATAGAAAGTGTTGTAGGACAAGTTTTACAAGTGAGATGGTTAAAATGGCGCCTATGTGTATGTGTCTTCTGTTTTACTCTGTTTACTTACTTTCCGATTTAATCATGATAAAAATGTGTAAGCACTGTTGTTAATTCTATCATTCTTTTTGTTAAACTTTGAAATGTGTGAAAACGGAATTTTATTGGGGATTTTGAGTATTAATTTTAATACTCGAGTATTAATTTTAATACTCGAGTATTAATTTGGTAATGCATTTCAGTAGATTTACGCTCAGTTTTTCTCCACATTTTAATAAACTTCCCCACCCTAAAACCCCTAATTTCCCTGCATCCCGTGCCAGATTTTATTGTACTTTTAAATAAAAAAAAAAAAAAATCGCGTTGTAATGGTATGCGTTGTAATAGATTTCGTTGTAACAGCACTTTTCAGTATTTTAATAGGTTTTGCGTTGTAAAAGTATTCGTTGTAAAGTAATGCGTTGTAGTAGTACTTGCGTTGTAAAAAATGCGTTGTAATGGTATGCGTTGTAATAGTATGCGTTGTAACGTCATACATCCATCCAGTCTCATCACAATCTTCAGCTGCATCCCAGCATACAAACTACGACAGCAATTCACCTCTGGTTCTTCCTGCATCGGACGCCTGGTGTACATTCTTTGACGCGACCCGTGCCTCATGGTGTCTCAGGGTGCGTGCAGGTAGGTGACACAAGTGTTACAAGGTACGCGGCTCAGAATATGCCTAACACATTGGCACAACTCCATCAATTGAGAGGTGAGAGAATCAAATGCCAGGGTGTTCAAGGCCCGACCAAAGGCCCCCCAGCCAGTGTGCCAGGACCCAGGTCCACCTCCCCTGTTGCACAGAAGTGGTCAGCATTAGGCTGGTGTGGCATGTACATGAGGAGGTGGCCAACAGCACTGCGAGGCTACTAGCACTGCACATCTCTGCAGTTCCTCCATAGCCTGTCTTGCAAAGGAAGTGGCAGATCTTGCCGAATTCAACAAAGGAATTAGTGAATAGGCCCTCTTTTCCATCGGCCATCTTGAAGCAGCTTTAAAGAAGACCTTCATTGATCCTAAGCGGCATTGACAAGTCCCCCAAAAGTGCAATAGTAAACGTGCTCGTGCTCATGCCCTTCCCCCAGAGTTCAAGCAGGAAAACATCTGCAGAGGGGAGGTGTGGCAGCAATTCTTGTGACCATCTCCCCAATCAGAACTATGAGATCAGGCAGAACGAGGAGGAAGCCCTCGGTCCCAACAAGGCATAGAAAGTATAAGCTGGGAGGTGTGGGAATTACCAATAACCCAGAGGATCCCCCCCCAAGCCAGCCCAAGACTCCATCTTCCAGTGCACCCCCTCACCTAAATCCGCCAAGTCTCCAGCACTGGGATCAGCTTGTATTATGACCTTTGACCATCCCACCGTAACCACAACCTGTGATAACACCTCATCCACACCAATAAATGTCACTTCCACTCTTCCATAGTTTGGTGCAGCTGGAAGAGAGACTATTGCTGTTTAAAGTTGAGGCGACAGTACATTCACCTCCGAAAATCAGTCCCATTTCAGACCAAGACGAGTCTTGTGGTAGCGTGGTGATGGGAGACACCAATGCTCAACTGGATCTACACAAGTCAACAGCCTCAGGGTCACTTTAACACTAGTGAAACAGCAGCCTAGCCAACATTCTTCCTCCTGGGCGATAACAGTTAACCACCACACTTCATCACCAGCTGCTCCAGCAAACACCATATCTGCTTTCCCGGAAATTGCTCTTCAAGTTAAGCAGCCCAGCGCACAGGACATCCAAGGCTCCCCTAAACCAGGGCTCATGCGAACCTAGCAAATACAACTCATTCTGCTTCATCAGTGGAGACACACATAGGCCACATCATTTACTTCTCCAGGCCTTCTGCTATTCCCAGTCCACCAGCTACCCAATGTGCCAGGTCTCAGACAGGGAACATAATAATACTCTCACTCAACAAGTGGCACAAGGACACAACAAGCTCCAGAGGGCTCCATGCACCTGCCCAGCTGACCTGCTGCAACTGGATCTGCCTGTACCTGCACCTGGACCTGCTTGAGCCCTGCTGGCCTCTGCTAGAGTGAGTCCCTGATCTCCAAGAGGTGCCTCCCATACTGCTAGACCGTTGGCTGGCATCAGAGTGCATTACTCTACAATGAAAATTGCAATGTTGGAAAAATAAACACATTGCTCTCAGCTACTGCAAACGGGCTAATTCACACCAAGACTCTGCCACCAGCGACAACTGCCAATGCAAAGCTCCGCTGAACCCAACGCTTCGCTCTACAGCAAACACCAGCAACAACTGGCAATGTGAGATCTGCACTTCGCTCTAAAGCAACGACAGTCCGCTGTGACCGACAATGTGAAGCTCCAGTAAAGACTATCTGCAGTACCCAACCGGCTCTTCATGCTACAGCAATGACCATCTGCGATGCTCTCCCTGCTGCTCGTGGCCTCCTCCACTGCCAACAGAACTCTTCACACCAGACTCTTAGAAGATAACCTTTTCAGCGGGACCAACCTGGTCCCTGTACCTGGGTCGCTCTCCATCGTGGTTGGCCTCAACTTGTGACTTTCCCCCGGTCTGGCACAACCAGATTACCTTGAGTGGAGCTTTGTGCGTTTAGGCCCTATGCTTACCTAAATCGTTGAATATGCACATCTCCTATTCTACTGATTGGATTTTTGTCATTTTGGTCTCATTTTATTTAGTAAAATCACTACATTTTTCTAAATTGGGGTGGAATTTAACTTGTGTTGTGTTTTTACTGTATTACTCATTGTGTACTTCATAAATACTTTACACATTACTTCTAAGTTAAGTCTGAATGCTTTTGAACCAAGGTGAGGTACCAGACGTTTAAGCGCATAGTGACTTTTATTGTTCACCCTGACAGAGATTGTGGCTGTTGCTTGAGAAGGGTATTCAACAGAACAATAATCCTACGGAATATATTTACTGGGCGGAATATCTCACCATACCTGAAGCTTGTTACAAAGTCATCAGGGAGCCCAAATAAATATAAATAAATAAACGTAGTAAAGAGAAAAGATACATTAAAATCAATCAGTATAAACGTATACATATAACATAACAAATATATTTTTTACTATATTAATATTTCTCATGAAGCATTGAATAAATGTATTTCAAAGACAAAACAAGTGTATCAAAGAATTTTTAAAAATATATATAAAAAATACATACTCATTTGTAAATACATTATATCGCTCTGGTCTACAAAAACATGTCTTGCCCCTGACGGCTCTATCCTTACTCACCACCTTTCATACCTCATTCATTCCTCAAAAACAAAAACAATCAAAATAACCTTATCAAAACAACAAGACATACCTAATAATACAAAGACCTCTAGAAAGAGAGAGTTGGCTCTTTTTTTGGAGAAACATTGATTGCCTTTCTTCTTTGAACAACCTAATGTTACCATTTAATAGTCTTAATATATTCCAATTAAAACAACATAGCCTGAATGGATTGGTCTTCGTGTCTTGTTTTCTGAATCAGCACTGATGCATGTTTTGGTGAATACCCACAGTCCTGATTACACCTTCCTCAGAGGCTAAAAGCATATAAATTTCAGACGGGCAAAACACCAGAGGTACAACCAAAGTCTTGTCTAGAAAATATATATTTTTTTATATATCAGCGCTCCTCTAAGGAGTACTGGTCTTGTTTACTTCTCTCTGGAAATAGCTATATTGGAGAGGCTTGAATTCATTTTTTGCATGTCAAGTCATTGAACAACTGGTGTTGGACTCAGTTTAAAGGCACAGAACAAGCTGCCTATCTTATTTAGATTGTTGATAATGTCACCAACCGAAATCTGATGTTTCACATCTTGCAGCCAATTCCTAATATAACAAGCTATTAATCGAATATAAGGGACAAGATTTCCCCTGCCAGCTGGCTCATGATCAAGCCATCTGCGCAACCAGCCTGTTACAGGACGTGATGGATGGTCAAGGAGCTTCTCCAATCATGAGAACAGATGACTGACGACTGACCTAGAGATGTCCAGACTCTATATCCTAAAGCACCAGAAGAAAACTACTGTACCTGATCAGAGGGAATTGGAGAAAAAGATATCCTAAAAAGTAAAATCCAGTTACCATTACCTTGTTTAAACTCCAGCTGTAATTATGCTCTGTGACCCACCTTAAACCCTGGCTGCTGGCTCTAGCAGAAGGCGTTGTGACATCAGAAGTCAACTGTAAAACCTTATTATAGCAAAGCAGCTACATCATTTCTATAGTACAGATGACCAGAGACGTCATCGGTTGCCTGTAACATAAATAATTGTGAATTAATTTTATAAAGGGATTGCAAATTGCAGGCTCTCATGTATTATATATGGGATAAATTACCCCCTTTAGTTCGTTCTAAAGATACTGCAAGTCACCAATGGGTTCCCTTTCCATATAGAGGAACGAGGCTGCAGGCCGGGTTCCTTTACAAGCTCATGAAACTCTGAGGCGCCTGGCAACACCCTTATAAAGTTTGGTCAGAAGCACTTTATTCCATATAATACATGGTCAG
Source organism: Triturus cristatus (assembly GCF_964204655.1). NCBI lineage: Eukaryota > Metazoa > Chordata > Amphibia > Caudata > Salamandridae > Triturus > Triturus cristatus. Next base: position 671,652,081 of record NC_140587.1, read on the forward strand.
GCCATAACCCTACCCACAAACCACTTCTGTCCTAGGGACTGATTCACAAAGGGCCTCCGCACTCACGGCAGTTACTTCTCAGTCATGGGGGAGTCTCCGCACTCGGGCGGAATCTTCATAATGAGAAATCTTATTGCAGAGATTCCGCCCCGAGTGCGGAGAATCCCCCCAAGACTGCGGGGTGTGAATCAGGCCCTTACTGTGGTGCTCATTCATACCACAGAGATAGTATGTTTGTGAACATGAATAATACAATTAGAATCCCTGGTGCAAAATGAAATACACCAAAAAGCACTCAGAAACATGTCGCAATAAGATATTAAAATCAGTTTTATATAAGTTAGATTATAAAAACGCTGTAGCTCAGAATGTTTAGCAACATGCAGAGGAATTATATTGTTCCCTAAAATGTTGGAAAATTAAACTCATTGCCAGAAATATCTCCTTTGTGCTTATCACTGTTCATATAGAAAAGCAGAGCACAAGCAGGATATTCCATGTTTTCATTTTGTAAAGTAAAGCTTTACTTATGCTCTGTTACCTACGTTTGCCCATCGCTGCTGGCTCTGGCAGCAGGGCTTGAGAAGTCAGGGCTCAACTGTGATAAGTTATTCCAGTTCAGCAGTCACATTATTTTCCTGGTACAGGTACGTCACTAGCTGCACGTAATAAGGAAGTTAAAGACGTGCACACTGCCATGTATTATGCCGGAGTAACATTAATCTTTTGAATCGGCAGTGTCCAAAAGAGTTTAAGCAGGTCATTAGGGCTTTTTCCAAGCCTGGAGATGTCACCAGCACTCAGCTCTACATTCTTCAAGCCCCACAGCTGGGTTCAAGCAGGTGGGTGGGCAGGAGAATCGACTCCCAAATGCTTAACGGGGGTATGGGAGGGGGGAGGGGGTGGTCTGAACTATACAACCTAATTTTCTGCCCTATGTGACATCACCAGAAGCAGTCTAACATGACATGGTGTCATGGGTAATTAGTTATTTGGCAGTGAGGAAGCCACTGTGCAGGGAGAAGAGGGGTCTACCAGGAAGTTATTGATTTATTCTTCAGCAAACAAATGAGAACAAACAAATGCACAGCAAAACCTTCCAGTGTGGAAAAGCAAATGTGTAACAGAAACCAAATCTCCAAAATAATCATAAAGAATAAGAGCTTCTAGGCAAACTCTTTCACGGACGTCTATGATAAACCTTGAAGAACTGCAAAACAGCAATGGCTATATGGCCCTAGTTTTATGTTAACATTTATGTGAAAGAGGAAAATGAACCAATCGATCCACAAAAATAAACCTCTGTGAAAGTTACAGTGGTATATGAAATGCTAAAGAAAGTTTAGAAGTCACAAACATGCAACGCATCCCGTCTGAAAGTTGTTCAATGTGTGCTGAGAAATTTCGTCTTGAACATGTTCCGGTTGTACCGTCACGTGCCTGCTGCTTGACTGTAATGTGTTCACTCATAGGATTTATTCTTTCAAACAGCATATTTATTTGCTTCAGGGCACTCATTACAAGGCATTGGAACTAGGGCTTAAGAAGACAATTTTATTTGCCCAGGCTCACACAGTTTGTTCAAGTGGCACGACCAATATTCAAAACACAGGCTTTCTGATGAAAATTCTCCAAATTAGACTGTTATATCACTAAGAACAACTCCACTAGGCAAGAACCCGAAATCCAAGCACCTGCACATGTGTAGGGTGTTTCTTCTATAGCCTAAGGACACATGATGGGCACCTTGCATTATGCTAGCACAGGCCAAACCAGACCAAGCTCTCCTGCCATGTGCCTACACCAGCCCCTCCATGCTACACCCAGACCACACCCAGGTCACTCCCAGAACTCGAACTTGGATACATAGGGGCAGATTTACAAGAAACTGACGCATCTGTAGAGATGCATCAGTTTCCCTGCACCAGCCTGTGATACCCTTGTGCCACCATGGATGCGTTGTACCATGGCGCAAGGATTGACAGATGCGTCAGAAATTCTGATGCATCTGTTGGCCCAAAAGTCACGCATTGCTGGAGTCGTGTTGCAAGCACGACGCAACTCTAGCAATGCATGTTGAGGCCTATACGAATTGTACTGCGTCACTCCTTACGCCTGCTTCAAGCAGGCATAAGGTTTTGAAGCAGTTGCGTCCTAAAAGTGGTGCAATGAAATCTTGTAGATTTCACTGCACCACTACTATGATGCTTTCCTGCGTGGGAATGCCCACCCTGCATACATTATACCTGACACAGGTATAATGTGACGCAAGGCTTTACAACGTGACACATCTCCCTAGAAGCATCACGTTGTAAATTGGCTGCATTGTTTACGCCGCCAGTGCATCACTGAAGTGATGCAACAGCAGCGCAAAAGTGTCGCAAGGGGCTTCTAAATCAGCCCCCATAGATTGGGCCTAAGTTACAAGCCCATTACACCACCAGTGCGTCACTTGTTTTGATTAACGAGTAGCGCAGTGTGCCTGCCCATATTTACAAGGCCACGTAAAATCACCCTGCATGACCTTTCATGACCTTGTAAACATGGGCCACTTTCACACATTGCTTTGTGGGAAAGCGGCATTCCATGGGTGTTGCTATGGGTGTTTCCACACAACATCCATGGAACCTGACACATTCCCAGATTTACAAAGTGTTGTAAACCTGGAATGCGTCAGAATCCTACGCCTCACCAGTGGCGCAAGGAGGAGAAATACTGGAGTCACCATGGACCAGAACTCAATGCTGGACCCAGGGAATAGTTCTGTGCCATATTTACATGGTACCGGAAGGTGCCGGCCCCACTAGGGGGGTCATTGGCATATTTTGTGTATACTCTAATGACTCAGAAGAAACAAGATTTAGCTTGCAGGCTTTGCAGGTTGGGACAGTACCCCCAAAGTCTGAAACAGTGGTCTGGATTTTGTAGGGTTTTTGGTGGAACCCTCAGATTAGCCCTTTGGCATTGGCATTACCTGTGGGTTCCCGCTATCGATCCTCTGGACTGTAGCCTCTGTAGCCCATTTAATAGAAGAGTTTTCCGTGGACTCTCCTAGCATCAATTATTGCCTTTACTTCGAACTCAGGGTGTTTTCCCATTTGGATGCATGGTGGGGGATGTTCTGGTCTCGCGTTATGATTATATGGTTTAATGATATATAAATGGCAGATAGGATGGATTTCAAAATCATCAGACAGTTTTGATTTGACTGTCACTGGATTTATCACCTGAATAATTGGATTGGGACCGATAAGTCGGAGTTGGAGCTTGAAACTTCCCTCCAATTTCAGAATCTTTGTGTTTGCCAGATCTGATCTCCTTCTTGGTGATTGCGTTCCTTTGATCAAAGGCCACCTGCCGTTTCTTTAGTTTTGTCTCTAGTTAATCTAAGTTGTTCCATGGCTTTCAACTGAATCGTAGCTAACTCTGGAACCCTGTCATCATCACTTTTCCAGTCCAATGGCATATTTTTCGAGTGCTGTCCTGAGATATGTTGAGTTTCTCTACCCAGCTGGAGATAAGTATGGCAAATAAACATCTCAAGAATTGTTGTAATGATTGATTGACAAATTTAGTTTGTCCTCTGTTTGTGGATGATAAACTGATGAAAGATGGGAGTCAATATCGAAGGATGCATATACCTCTCTTCAAAACCTAGATACGAATTGGGGACTTCGATCTGAAATGTTTATGGTGGGCAAACCATGTAATTGCATAATGTGTTATATAATGGTCTTTACTAACTCTTTATTTGAGAGAACATTTTTTTAAAGATCTCTTTATTGTAGATAAAGCATACAAAAAGACTTTGACATTGAAAAAGAGATAATACACTCAGGAGTGGGTGGTCCATTTGGGTGGAGGAGCCACGCCCTTCCACCTTTTGCCTCGTATGAACAGTGTCTGTCAGATTGGAGAAAGGTCAGCGTGACAGACACTGTTCACTTTCAGTTCAGGCAGCCAGGAGCCAGACATGCGCATTTAGCGCTGGCTACTGGCTGCCTGAACTGAACTTTGCTGGGCTGAGAAAGTCACCGCTCCTGTGGGCGTGTTGTTCTCAGCTCAACAAAGGTCCCTGAGACCCTCCCCTCAGTGACAAGGGCTAGCGTCACTGATTGCCTCACACCTGGGCACTTCAGTTTTAAGCCCTGAAGCGCCCAGGGTTGAGTGTCAATCAGTGGCACTTCATCACAGAGTGGGGTGGGGTCAGTAGTCTCACTGACCCCATCCCACTCTGTGATGAAGTTGGGACTGCTGCCTTCCCTCATTGGCTGACCTTAGGTCGGCCAATGAGGTAAGGCAGCAGTCCCAAGCCTTCTAGAACCGCCAAGGCAGCACCAAGCTGGCGGCAGGTAAGTGTATGTTTTGTTTTCTTTTTAAAGTATTGTTTTGTGCATGTGTGTGTGTATGTATGAATGTTTGGGAAAGAGTGTTGTGAATGAATGTGTTTGTGTGTGTATGTTCTTGTGTGTGAATGCATTGTTTTGAGTGCTATGTGTAGGTGCGCATTTATGTGTGTACCATCCTCCCCCTCCCTCCAAAACGTACTGGCAGCCCCTGAATACACTGTAGCACCACAACAATGCCACACAAAGTCGAATCCCACTCAATCCAACTCATCCCTCCCCACCCACATCCAGATATTTCACAAGGCTGCAGATGAGCGCCGATGTCCTCGATGCACAGCATCAAAATCAGTACTTTCAATAGGGGCACATAGCCCACCCCGATAGTCATTCCATTTTACCCAAATTTTGGCCCATTTCTTTAGACACCCCCTGCTCTAATAAACTACTGTCTCTGCGAGCATGCACCAGTCCATGTCTATCTTCCAATTACTCACCTGCAGTGCCAAGTCAGCCCTCCAAAACCGAGAAATATTGTGTTTAGCCACCATAAATCTCAGCGTCATCCATGATTGGTCCGTGCGGGGGAGGGCAGTCGCATTCCAGACATTAAGCATCACTTTGCAGCGGCCACATGTCACTCCTGCATACACTATACATTCAAGTTGCAACTGATGCCCAGTATTGGTGTATTATCGGACATCTCCAGAGCATGTGAAAAAAACATATCTACGTGGCCACAGTTTCTTTGACACAATGTAGTCCAAGTTCGTCTGCTCTGTCCCCTAGTAGTGCATGCATAGTAACATATATGTAAGATTTTTAGTTGGACCAGTCAGAATCTAGACCTTATAGCCACCTCGCTGAGGGATGTCAAAGCCTCAGGTCACTCATCATCCTCTAGACCCTCAAGGTCCCGCTCCGAACGATCCCGCAGCTGAGTCAGGGTGTCAAGTGAGTTATTAATATGTTTATGGTAGGTGAGGGAGATTGCCAGTCTGGGCATGTGGTCAGTGAAAAATCTATCTTTCAGTGGGGATAATTCAGAGAGGTCCATGCCCTTTGTCAGCGCTCTCTGTAGTGCATGCCGGATTTGCGGATAATGATAGGTTTTAGTGGGTGACTATTGGTTTTCATTCTGCAGGTATGAAAATTGGATCACTCCACCCTGTGCCAACAGATCCCCCACCATGGATAGGCTGAGTAGATCCCACTTATCAAAGCTCTTTTGAGTCCCCAGTGTGCCTGGTTGTGCTGTGTCCCACAAGGGTGTGGCCTATGGAATCCTAAGGCGTGATGTGTGTTGTGTCAGAGGGTGAGTGTAATTGCAGTTGGGCTCGGTAGGGACGTGGTTTATAATCCCCCATAGATGGCCCTGAGATATCCCCCAGGTTGAATGACTAGTTTATCCATACGATATGCTGGATCTTCCATTGGAAGATGGACCCAGTGATTGATGACAATGAGATGTGCTGCCGAATAGTATTTTAGTATGTTAGGCAGAGCTATTCTGCCATCAAACCAGCCCCTCATCAGTTTTTTTGGTAGCTATTCATGCAGGACCTCCATCCAAGAGCAATATACGGATTGCACTCTCAATCTCCTGGAAGTAGGACATTGGGGCTGGGTAGGGTGTATTTTGAAGAGCATAGAGAAAGTGAGGCAGTGCCGTAATTTTAAACAGAGCAACCTTCCTAAACAGCGACATGGGCAGGGCTCTCCAGCTTTGAACTTCTCTTTGGAGTGCCAGTGGGGGTGCCAGATTGAGGCATAAAAGATGTCTGGGTCTGCAGTTACATATATGCCTAGGTAATAAAACCCCTCTTCGACAATGTACGCTTTGCAGTCCCTGGGGTGGTGTGGGGCCTGACAGTGCAGGAGATAGATTATGGATTTGTTCCAGTTGATGGTGTAGCCAGATAAACGATGGAACAGAGTGAGTATATGGAGGATTCTATCAAGTGTGAAAACCGGATCTGAGACAAAAAGAAGACTGTTGTCAGCATAGAGGGTTATCCTGTCCTTCCAGGTCTCCATCCACCTCAGTCCGTTAATCGAGGGTCGCACCTAATCCAGGCGACCAAGGGCTCTAGGACCTGAGCATAGATCATTGGGTAGAGTGGGCAGCCCTGTCTCGTCCCACGTTGGAATCAAAACACTTGAAATATATTCACGGTCACCTGGACCAGGGTGTGTGTATGGAGGAGCCGTATCCATGCCAAGAAATGTGGGCCGAAGCTCATCTTGGCCAGGACTTCAAACATGCCTGGTCACTCGTACATGTCAAATGCCATACAGGGATCTAGTGAGAACACAAAGGCATCTTCACAAAATTCGGCTGCATGGACAAGGACCCCTTGCAATCAATGCAGATTAAGAGAGGTACTTCTCCTCAGCATAAAGCCGGATTGGTCCAGATGAATCAATGTCTGAACTACCTGGACCAGCCGAAAGGACAGTGTATTTGCCAAACATTTCACCTACCCGTTTAACAACTAGATTGGCCTATACCAGGTGCAATTCTCAGAAGGTTTGCCTTCTTTATGAATGACAATGATATTTGCCAATCACTGTTCCGTGGCCGGGGAGCCTGACTTGCGGATTTCCATAAACATTTACAAGAGAAAGGGAGTGATTTTTGAGGCTTTGATCTTGTAAAGCTTGATGGGTATGCCGTTGGGGCTGACTGCGTTGCCAGAATTCAGGTTACAAATTGCCTGAATGATTTCAATTTCGGTAATTTCTTCTTCCAGCAGTGCTCTATCTGCCAGCGAAAGACCTGGGAGTGGAATATCAGATAGCAGTTCACTGAACTCTTCCGCTGTTGTGGTAGGTGCTGGGGAGTATAAATGTGCATGGTAAGTCGCCAAGGTTTTAGCTATTTCCTGTCTCCCATTCACCAGCCCCACGCCCATCAGTCCACAGTTCAAGCACACACCTGCAGGCCCTCTCCTTTCTGTCAAACCATGCCAGAAGTTACCCAGACTTATCACCCATCTCACATCGGCAGGATTGGGTTGCTCGATGACTGTCCCTAGCGTCCTCCATGGCAGTGTCTCGGTATTCCTGCAGTTCTAAGGTTAAGTTGGATTAAAGCATACATGGCCTGTGCCAGCTCATGGTTTCCTTCACAAACGTTTCTAAATGGGACCATATTTTTTCTTTTTATGCCCACTATCAGCAAGAGAAACTGACCCTTTTTAGCTGCCTTGTACGACTCCCAGAGGGTCTGTGCTGAGTCCACTGAACCTTCATTTTCCTCAAAATATTGTTCTGTGGCTACAAGGAGACCAGCGGGGATGCAGGCACATTTAGGTACTAGGGGCTGAGTACAATGCATTTGTTGTCACTTTGGTCAAGCCACCACAGACCGCCTTGCACCAGTGTAACCAGGGTCAATAAGTTTGCAAATGTTCCTTAAAAAAACCCTCATATACATACACAAGTTATGGGCGGTATATTCTGGTTCTCCGCCTCTAAGTGATGTGGCAGCATCATCATTGGGTTTTTAGCATAGGTATGCTGACCTCCACCTGGAGGAAGACCAATTGGTATTACAGTAGTGCCAAGTAATGAAAAATGTGGGTGCAGTGCTCATGTGAGGTGGGTTAAAATTCTCTACACCACCATTTTGGATGACTCTTTAATGGTATGGAGGTGTGAAAAAATGTAAAAACAGTACTGGTGCGTGTATAGATTAAGTTACCAATCTTGCGCCCTCTTAATTTATGGACTTGTGCAGAGTCTGCACAAGTCGCTGTTCCAGCCTCGAGTGAGAAGGTCTGAATAGCTGACCTGACTTGACCTGACCTGGACCCTGAAGAAACCCCGCAGCAGGGAATTATGAGGGACAGGTACTATTGACCTGACCTGCATGTACTAAATGGGTAAGTCCATACATCACTTACCGTAGTTGCCGCAACGTGCATCTACCCCTTTTTTTGGTCCTGAAGAAAGCCCCTAGATCCTAATGGACAACGAGGCTGAAACATGTCGAACACCGATGAACCTAAGAGTGCGTAAGATTGGTAGCTTGATCTATACAAATGTGCATTGTAGGTGTTATTTTAATTTGTATGGAAAAGAATGCATGATTGAAAGAGTGTGTAAGCTAATGCATGTACCCAGTAATTAATGCTTTAGTAAAACTGTATGTATATAGTGGCTCAGTGTTGCTAAAATATTAAATATTGATGTATAAGTGGTTTTTATGTACTGAAGTGTATTTGTAATTTACTTAAAATATGGGTTAAAGTTTAGAAACTAATAATTCTAGGTGCTAAGAAGCATCATTTAACCACACACCAACAATTGTAATGGAATATGTGAAATTAGCACATGAGCACACAGCGACCAGTTGGTTGAGTGGGTGTCTACTTTGCGGATACTAATGTTGTGGAATCTAAGATGAGTGAAGTAGCAAACAGAGGGTATATGGCACGAAGGATGTGTACAATTAGGAAGGATCTGGAGGTGCCCTCAAGAGGGAGGACACAAGGGGCATGATTCACAATAGTAAACTTACACTTTTGTGGAAGTTTACGTTTATTTGGAATTCACAAAACTGCACACAAAAGAATGCGATGTGCCTATCTTTTTATGTGCGGAGTTCTCCGTCATATCTTCAGAGTCTGTACACATAATCATTTGTTTAAAATGTAGTTTTGTGAATTCCACACAAACGACAAACTTACCCCAAATGGGTGTTTACCTTTGTGACTATGACCCATAGACAGTTGGCCAATTTGATATTTTAGAGGAACTAAACATAGAAAGGAAATAGCAGAGCTTGTTACAAATAACTGAAAAGTGACATTATACATAGGAAACAATATAGCTAAATGTGAATTTGTTGAAACTGCAAACTGCAAAGTGAGTTTGAAAGAAATGTTAGGTATATTGTATTAAAAGTCATGCCTTCGTGAAAGGACGAGTATTGAGGCTGTCTTGCAGTTTTGGAGACAAAGTGAGGCTTCCAGTAAGTCATATCATTTTGTTTAGCAAATCAAGAGAGCAAAAACGTGAAGGGACAATTGGGCAGTGACCCATCAGCAGCACAGTGAGCACAAGTACAACTTCACACATTTGTAATTGTAATTTTTTTTATATAGCGCTTACTATCCTTAATTTGGCACTGAAGCGCTTTTTGGTGGTTAGCGCACTACTCCAGAACCCAAAGTTGATTAGTGGTGGGTTAGTTTACAGAAATATAAGTTGTTAATCAGAGCGGCTAGTATGTGAGTCTGTTAGTTACATTGAATAGCATAAAGGAGGGATAAAGGAGGGAAGAGTTTACAAAGGGTTATTTGGAAGATCATAATAGTAAATTGATGTTTGGGCTGAGTCAGAGAGTGGAGGTAGAGAATATATTGAAAGAGATATAGGATGAGACATAAAGTGGTGAGTTGGAGACAGTTGAAGGTTTTTTTTTATGGTGGGAATAAAATAATATAGTTAAATATGTACATAAAAAGGCGTACATGTATATAGAAAACAATAAATAGATATAAAGTTGTATTATATAATTTTCCATATCTACACATATAGATAAATATTTAGAAACTGAGGCTTTCAAGTGTTGGTGAACCGAAAGCTAATTTATTTTCATAAAATCTTACATATACATAAATGTGTTATGTAAAAAAAAAATGGATTTGTGCATTTACCATGCCTGGCTCTGAGAGTGCATGTTCTTACAGCTTTAGAGAAGAACACTGTGATTACCTGTGTGCTCTGCCTGCCCACAGGTCCGCTGGTTCTGGAAGAAGCTTTCTGTATTGGGACATATACAGGAGTGGAGGTTTGTTTATTGCATGTATTTGGTGATTTTATTCCTGATGGAAAGTTTTCTTGTTCCATGTTTTGCTTTGCGAGTGATACAAAGCACATTGTAGGTGGATCTTCTGGCAACTGGAAACCAATGTAAGGCCCTCAAGGCAGGGAAGATTTGGGTTTGTGGCTTTACATGTAGGAGTAGCCTGGAAGCAGCGTTCTGAATTCATGGTAGTCATTTCATAGTTGATAAAGATGATACATGGTAGAGGCAATTTGTGTAATCAAGTTTACACAGTACAAGAGAGTTAGTAGCTTGGACCTTGTGTGGAAATTCTCGGTGGGGGAAGATGTGTTGCAGCGCTTTCATAGTAATGAAGTTTGATCTTGATTCATTGATAGTTTGGAGTCCATGCAGGTTTCTTTCTTCCTTGGATACTTTATGAGGTGGTCCCAGATCGTCAGGCTAGGCGGAAAGTGGGTCATAATTTTTCCAATTGCCTCATGTGAGTATTTCACATTTCTAGGCATTAACTTTGAGATGGCTCCATGTCATCCACAGAACAACCGTTTGGAGGCAACTGAAGATTTTTTTATTTTGTAATATTTTCAGTTTAAGAAGTATTTGTGCACCATCAGAATTTGAGCTGAAATTCATTGATGAGTGCTGGTAATTACATCATGTAGATGTTGAAAAGCATGGGTGAGATTATAGAACCTTGAGGGACCCCTGCTTTTGTGAAATATGGCTTGTATGAGAAAGGGGGAGTATGGATGACATTTTTCCTGTTTTGGTGGTAGTATGCTATCCAGTCGAGAGCAGTCCCCTCTATGCCCACTTCATGGAGTCTTTGTACTGCAGTGTCATGATGAACTGGTCTGAAGGCAGCTGAAAGGTCCAAGAGAAGTAGTGTATTAACCCTGTTCTTGTCTACTGTATTTGATCATCCCAGATGGCGATGAGGGCAGATTCTGTGCCTCTTCCTGGACAGAACCCTGTTTGAAAGTTAGAAAGTATGGAGTTATATTCAATGAATTGTGACTTCTGGGTGAATACTGCTCTTTCTATCAGTTTGACCAGGAAAGGTGCATTTGTAATCAGTCTGTAGTTGTTTGGTTCTTGTGGATCCAGGATTGTTTTGATTGTCCTTTAAAGACTTATGTTGTTGAAGAATTATTGATGATTGTTCTGACTGGTGTGATAGCAGAGGTATTTAAAAGAATGTTCTTGAAGATTTATGGTAGACAGGATCTGAAGCTGGCCTGCTTGTTTTCACAAGATCCATAAATTCAGTTTCAGATAGTTGTTTGAAGGAATGCTGAGGCTGGGTTATTCCACCCTTGGTTGGGATTAGTGGGAAGAGGCTGGTGCTGGTAATTTTCCTTTGTTTAAAATAGGAGCCCAACATGTCTGGTTTGGTTGTGTAATGATTTTACTGTTTGTCAGTAACATTTTGAGAAATGGGATGAGTAGTTTCTTCACATTTATGTTTACGAAATTCAGTGAGAATCTTATAAAAATATTATTTGCACATTTAGCATTTTGTATTCTGTTTGAATAATACTTTTTTAGCCTTTTTTTGATTGATGACTTGTATATTATGTTACGTTTGTGTGGGTGAAGTTTGTCTTGAGTGCTATGAAAGGTGTGGTACAGCTTTGCAATTTGTTGTTTTATCTTTTTTAGTTCTGCTTTTATCCAAGGTGCATGATTTCTTTTAGCCCGTTCTGTTGTTTTAGTGGTATTAAGGTATCAAAACCTTTGTGGAGCTACTCGTGGAGTTTTGAACTGAATTTATTGTGTTTGGATCTGTGTTTGATATTATTATTAAAGAGTTCAAAATTGAATTTGTTCCACAGTTGATATGTGGTTGCATGTAAGGTGCCGTTAGGTGTGGTGAGTTGTGGAGTTTTGTGTTGGAAAGCTACAAGATGGTGGTCTGACCATGTGACTGGTGTAATCCTTTGAAAGGTAACTAGCTCTGCATTTACAAAAATGGCATCCAGGATGTGTCCAGTGATGTGTGTTATTTTGTGGTTGATCTGACTTGAGTTCAGTGTGTCTAGGCCCGAGATGATAGTTCTTGGATGAGGCATTTTCAGCTTTTCAATTCATATTTTTAGGTCACCAAGAATGAGCATGCTGGAGTGTAGTGTCATAAGTTTTGAAACTGTGTCTAGAAACATGTCTTGGAATGTTGCAGTGCCAGGTGGTGGCCTGTAAAGAGAAGGAAGTTACAGGTGGAAGTTGGACCTAGGGATGCATCTGGTGATGAGGGCCTCACAATCTTGTATGAAATTGTTGTCAGCCTTGGTGAGATTTATTTTTTGCTTGAATATAACAGCTGGTCCGCCTCCTCTTTTGCCTTTGCAATTTTGCTTGACAATTGAACAGCCTGGAGGAAGAGCTTCATGCAATACTAGAGCCATGTCATCTCCCAACCATGATTCAGTTATTCAATAAGTCAGGTTATATATCAGTGAGTAGGTCGTAGATGTGGTGCTTGTTTTTAGAAAGTGATTGAGCATTTATTAGTGGGCAGTTTAGAGATTGTGTTTTGGCGCTGGTAGGACTTTGTTTTCTAAAAGAGAGAGTAGTATTCTTTGAACTTGAAGCAGGTGTATTATTTGTGTTGGTTTAGTAGCAGGATAGCAATAGTATTGTTTGTCTAAATTGTAATCCTCATCCAGCTGACTTAGGTGGCATTTTGTTGGGTGTGTGCATGCAGGTGGTGGAAATGGTGGTTGAGAGTGAGTTGATGGGCCGTGTTGTTTTTGTAGAGTAGTCTTGTTGTTTAATAATAGGCAAGGAGATATGTCTTTGTGAAGAGTGGTATGTTGTTTATTTAATTTCAGTATGTTTAGGGTGGAAGATGTGTGTGTTTGGGGGAGGAGGTGGAGCATATGGCTCATGTTTGAAGGATCTAAATTGTGCAAGTGATGAGGGGCAGGTGAATGAGTGTTTTTGTGTTGGGGTGTTTATGGAAGGTGTTGGTGAATATAGAACAATTGTGTGCAAAGTGGGTTTAGAATCTGTATTATTGGTGTAGTAAAGAGGGTGGGAGTAGGGCTTGTTTCTATTTTGTGTTGAAATGTAGTATGAACTTGTGTGTGTTGGACCTGGCCCTTTCCTCAAAACCATTCCAAACTTTTTTGTCTTCCTCCTCCTACTTTTTGCAGAATGTTTTTTGTTGGCCATAGGACTCTAACCAGTGTTAATGTACTTGTGCTCTCTCCCTAAAACATGGTGGAATTGGCTTATACCCAATTGACATATTTAATTTACTTGTAAGTCACTAGCAAAGTGGCACTACATGTGCTCAGGGCCTTTAAATAAAATACTACTTGTGGGCCTGCAGCACTGATTGTGCCACCCACTTAAGTAGTCCTTTGAACATGTTTCAGGCCTGCCTGGGTGTGCAGTTTTAACCTGTCATGTTGACCTGGCAAAATAAATCTTTTGCCAGTCCCAATCCTTCCTTTCTAATATATATATATTACCCCTTAAACCGCCCAAGGGCAGGGTGCAGTTTATTTGAAAAGCTGGACATGCATAAATACGTTTTACATGTCCTGGTGGTGAAAAATATTTACATTTATTTTTCCCTATTGCATGGTCTATCTCTCTTCCTATACGATAACATTGGTGTAGCCTTTTTACATTTTGTAAGTGTAATTTTCCAGTAGGAAAAGATAAGTGGTTCATGTTTGGTGTCTCTGGAATCCTAATGTAAGATTCTAACTTATGATGAAGTCTGATTTTAAATTACAATTCTGAAAATGGCACTTATAGAAAGTTGGTATTTTCTTGCCATAGCCATTTAGTGCATGCAGCCTGTCTCTGGTCACATAACGTGATGGAGTTAGCAGTTGGGCTTTGTGTATTCCTCCAAAACAGCCACACAGAATGGGAGCTTAAGTTTGTCTGGATGGCCATCACAGGCACGATGGAAGGGAGGAGCTGGATCCACCCTCGCTTACACCTGAATAGGCTGTGTCCTGCCTCCACACAAAGGGCTGCATACCCTCTGTAGTTAGTCTAGAGTCAGGGCTAGGAAGGCGGGGCATTTGTACACTTCAAAAGCAGGCCTCTAGAAGCTTCTCCCTACTTCACAGGCACAGCCGTATATAAATGAAGGACCTCAGACACCACCACTTCAGTACACTTCTGGGCCTGTGGATACTCTGCCAGGAGGAAGGACTGCTGTGCTGCTACAAGTACAGCCACTCTGCTGGAATGCTACTCTGAAAGAGCTGCTGCCTTGCTGTGCTGACCTGCAGCCTGCCGCCCTGTTGACTGGGAGGAGGAACTGGACCCATCTTGAACCAAGGACCCAGAGTGACCTAACCCCTTCTCTGCCAGGCCTCCCCATGCCAAGCCTTTTATTGGCTATCAGGGGTAGTTTGCACTTAGCCCCCATTTGTTTTTCTCCACATTTGCAAGGGATTCTGGGTAAGAAAACGTTATTGGATCCATGCAATCCATACCTTCCTGAACTCCCCCTTGTGTCTAGTTTTCAGAAATGTCTCAGTTTGGTAGGTTTCCTTAGAGGGCCAGCGTGCCCGGGACTAAAATCATAGGTGACCCCCTTACAAAACCAGCTCATTTTGGCATCGATAATTTTGATGCCTTCATAATATGTTTTGGGCCCTTCTCTGTCTTGGGCACTTGGCCCACCCACATAAGTGAGTTAGCAATGGGGGTGTTCCGGCGCTAGCAGTGCATTCAGTAGAGAAAGAAAAGGGATAGGAGCTACGGGCGGCCAAAAAGGCAGGTTTTCAATGCTTTCCTAAATGCTTGTTCATTCTCTAGCTTACGAAGGTAGTCCGGCATGGAGTTCCTCAGTTACATAGTTCTCACTGAGAAATCTCGACCACCAATCGTGGCTTTAAAAAAACTAGGAATCCTGAGAAGTTTCTGGTGATTTGATCTCAAGGCCCTAGTCTGGCAATATTTCTGGAGTCTATGTCTTAGGTAAACAGGGGCCCTGTCCCTGGTTGCTGTATAGGCGATGGACAGCGCCTTCAACTCTATCATCCGTTGGACATGCAGCCAATGGAGGCTCTGCAGGTGGGCAAAAATGTGGTGATGGACTGGCCCATTTCTAATGGGTCTAGCTGCAGCATTCTGAATAATTAGCAGTCTTCGAATCAGATAAGCTGGAAGACCCAAATATAGGTTATTAGCATAGTCTAACTTCGATTTAACCATCGTATGGACCACAGTCTTCCTACAGTCCATAGGCAGGAGATGAAGAAATCTCTGCAAGGCTTTTAATTTGCAAAAGCCGGACGAGGAAACTTGGCAGATCTGGGCTTTACAGGAGAGGTGTGTGTCAAACTTAAACCTGAGATTCCTAGCTGAATCCACTGGGATCGGTGGGGGATTTAGCTCCGACCGCCACCAAAGATTGGAAAGTAGAGGAGAGGGTTGTTTGAAAAGCAATACCTCTGTTTTGTCGGTATTTAATTTCAAACAGCAATCTGTCATCCAGGTCGAGATGTTGGTCAGACAATGCTTAAAGTTGTCGAATGCTGCCCCAGAGTGTTCTCTAAAAGAGAACACTAGCTGAATATCATCAGCTTAAGAGGCAGCTTTCACTCCCCACTGTTCGGCTAGCGATGCAAGGGGGCTAAGATAAACATGAAATAAAGTAGGGCTCAGAGCCGCCATGGTCTAAGGCTTCACGTACCATTTCCGCCTCTTCCAAAAGGGCTGTCTCTGTACTATAACCTGATCTAAAGCCAGATTGGGAATCGTGAATACAGTTGATAGACTCAAGGAAGTTAGATACTTGTTTCTGAAGTTCCTTCTCAAGGATTTGGCCAGAGCAGACAAGAGAGAAATAGGTCTAAAATTCTTGAGCTCCGCAGGATCGGCATCCTCTTTCTTCAGAATCAGCAGGACATAGCCTGTTTTCCAGATGGTTGGTGTTGGACTTGGCCCTTTTTGCAGGGTCATCCCTGAACCTTTTGCCTTCCTCCTGTATTTTTCTGACCTGTTGTTGGCTGTTTTATGACTCTGGGCACTTTACCACTTCTGATCAGTGCTAAAGTACATATGCTCTCCCTATGGTAAATTGATGTATGGATTAGTGACTCCATGATTGGCTGGTTTGGTTTACTTATCAGACCCTAGTACAGTGCACTGAGTGTGCCCAGGGCTTGTAAACCAAATGCTGCTGGTGGGCTTGCAGCACTGGTTGTGCCACCCACAGAAGCAGCCTGTAAAAGTGTGTCTTAGGTCTGCCATTGCAGGGTCTATGTGCAGTCTGGTACTGCCATGCTGACTGGGCAAGTGCAGCCACTTGCCAGTCCCTAAACCTTCCCTTTTCTTCATATCAGACACCCCTATGGTAGGCCCAAGGGCAGGGTGCATTGTAAGTATAAGGTAGCACATGCCCTGGTGTGTGTGGCATCTTCTAATAGTGAATTACAGCCATGTTCGTTTTTCACTATTGCAAGGCTACCTGTTCCCCATAGGCCAGAATGGGCAGTTTGATTATTACATCTTATAATCCTAACTGACTCAGGGAACCAGGTAGAAATTCGAGTTTAGTATGCCTGAACTCAGAATGATAAAATGCATCTTTTAGTGAAGTTGGTTTTAACATTCTGTATTTGAAAATACCACTTTTAGAAAGTAGGTATTTTCTTGCCTAACTATCCAAGCCTGCTTCAGCTAGGTTGTGTATTCCTTGTCTGGAGTGTGAGTGACAGGGGCTGGGGGACTCCAGGAGAGAGGGTGAGTCAGCACAGGGCTGAATAGAGAGATCTGCATGCAGATGGGTGGGAGGAGTTGCACCTGGGACCTGAATAGGGCTGTGCCTTCCTTCCACAATGCTGGCTCCACCTCCTGTGGTGCGTCTGATATCTCTGCCCTGCACTGTGAAAGGAAAGAATGAGTCTTGTCAACAGAGTTCTCCAGGACTGACCAGAACTGGTTTGGACTAGGCAAAGGCATCTCTGCCTTCAGAGAACAAAGAGAGACTGTGTATAAATGAGGGGACCCAGACCCCAAGACTTTAGATCACTTTTGGGAAACAAGAAGAAACCTTTGCTGAGGAGAGGAACCAGAGAGAGTGAGGAGAGACTATCTCTAATCTTGAGGGATTGGGCTGCAGTGGTTGCCTAACTGCCAAAGAGAGGAGAAAGGAACTTTGTGTGTACTTTATGCAACTTGTGAAGGATCTCCAAGGGCTTGAGAAAAGAGCTTGACTCCTGCTGAAGTCTCAGGGACAATAGACTTCACCAACCAGCTCCCCAAGAGTTCTTTGGAAGTGCCTGCAGTTGTGCTGGGCTTTCTGAGGGACCGCGTGCTGCAAGGAGCTGGAAGCGCAACTAACGAGCAAGAAGTGTGACGCCAAACTGCCGCTGTCGCTTCATAACGCGAAAATGCCTCGCATCGCCAGACAAGAGGATCGACGTCGCATCAGATACTGCTGCATCACCGGGAAGTGTGTCGCAGGGCCTGTCGCAGCTCAGAAGAATCGTTGAGTCATCGCAGTGCCACACAAGCGCCTCGTATCGCCAGAGAAGAGGATCAACGTCGCATCAGATGCCGCTGCGTCACCGGGAAGCGTGTCGCAGGGCCTGTCGCGGCTCAGAAGAATTGCTGAGTCACCACAGGGCCGTCGCATCGTTGCCGAAACGTCTTGCATCGCCGGAGAAGAGGATCGACGTCGCATCAGACGCTGCCATATCACCGGGAAGCATGTAACAGGGCCTGTCACGGCTCAGGAGTATTGTTGAGTCGCCGCACAGCCGTCCAGCGTGCACGCATCGCATCGCATCAAGAAGAAGATGCCATCTTTGTCGCATTGTACCGGATCTTCATCGCATCACGGCGTTGCGGGCTGCATCGCCACGGAAGCGCAGTAAGAAATCGATGCACCACCTCCCCTCGCAGAGAAGAACCAACGCATCCCCTACGCAGCAGTAGGGTCCCGCTTCATCACCGTTTTTGCGTGTAAGGAACCGACGCATCACCTTCCCTGCAACACTTTCTTTGTATAGCGTTACGCATCCTAAGGTACATTGAACTCAAAGTGTCGCACTTTAACATCTAAAGAGGACTAAGCCAATTCTACCATTTTAAGTACAGTATTGTGGATTTTTGTTGTTTATGGTCTTGTGTTAAATCTATATAAAGAATACTTATTTTTAATACAACTTGTGTGGTGTCCATCTGTAGTGTTGTCACTGGGTTACTGTATGTGTTCACAAATGCTTTACACATTGCCTCTGAGATAAGCCTGTCTGCTCGTGCCAAGCTACCAAGGGGGTGAGCAGGGGTTATTTTAGGAGTGTACCACCTTATCATGACTAGACACAAGGGCCCCTATTTGGACAAAGGTACCTACCTCTGCCAATTAGAGACCCCCAAATCTAACAGTTGGGTAAATGCCCGTCATCAGGGAAGAGTTCTAAATAGGGTTTAGTAGCTGATTGTGCCAAGAAGTCAACAATTTAAAATACTTAGCCGGGCAAGGGTCGCCAGGCGAGCCAGATTTACATTTACTCAATTCTAGCACAGACGCTTCTGGGCCAAACGGGCAAAATTCGGACCAAATGCTATGTGGATCTTAAATAGGTTTTAGCGTAGTTGATGACCCAGCTGGGGAGAAAGAGGAATAGATAGATTGTACTTTCTCCTGAAAGAAGATAGATACGTCCTCACAAAGGGTAGCTGAGGGAGCAATGGTACTATCCAGAACCAACTGTTTGATAAAGCCTTGAACAGTCTTAAAGACTTCTTTAACTGAATAATCAGAGCCCTTAATTTGGTTGGCGATATAATCCCTGATGGTGTTACGTTTTAGCCCATGATTTCTTTTTAAAGCTGTTCTACAAGCGTACTTGGCCTCTGGGCTGCAGGCTTTACGCCAGGCCCGCTCCAGCTTCTACAAAAGCTTTTCCGCAAACAGAGTTCCGACATGAACCGGGGGGCAGAGGGTTTATTCCTGGCCAATGTCATAGTTTTAAGTGGCAACACAGACAGAAATGTGCACACATTGTCCTTTGTCATGTCAAAGTGATCAAGCAATGATGGGGATAAACTGCAAACGTAAAGGGATTTTGCAAGATGGAAGGTTCCATCACACATATGTTGGAGCATCCCATCAGGAAAACTCAAAATCAGGCCATTCTCATGCAGCCGCAGTCCATGCAGGTAACAGCGGTGGGCCACGTGGGGGGGATTTCAGGGAAGATGCAGAGGGAAAAAAATCTATAATTCATTTTCCCTCTTCATCGTCCCTCGAAATCAACCCCCACATTGCCCCATGGCCCCACCTATGTTACGTACATGGACAGCAGCTGCACTTATGACTCATTAGGCAACTGTTGGAAAGCATTGAGGCTTAATATGTTGCATATTATGAAAGCTACTGTGATGTTCTTAGATATTTTGCACTACATTGAAAGGCAGCATATTTAGTGAAACAGTTTCAAAAAGACACAACAAACTTCATATAACTATAGGTATTTAGGAGTGAATGTTTTTGCTGTGTATTGAAGTGTATTTGAAATGTTTCAAGGGCCATATATTTCCTTCTGCTGTAGAAGTCATTTGTCAATTCCCCCAAATCTTTATTTCTGACAGCCTAGGTATCTGCATATTATGATTAATTTCTAAGCTACTTCAGTACAGAATTCATGCATAATTGTTGGCAATTGACATATACTTCAGTCACTTGGAGTAAGTGAAATGTACAAACAAACGTAACCTGTTTTCAGTTTATGCTAATACTGGTACAACATAGCAGCATTTTTTGACACACATTTCTTCATAATTTACTTTTAGTGGATCCCACGTTTGTAGTGAGTTCAGGCACCCCTTGGAAGCATAATGCATCAGGCACTTGGGGTTCCTATTATGAATCTATTTAGTTGTTATTCCCAGAGTGGTTCCTGTTTTTGTTTTCCTCCTTTTCTTCGCTGAGTGTTCACACCCTCTACTTGTGATGAGAAGTCAGATATAGCAGTTTCTGTTGCTTTGTGGATTTCCTCCTCCATGTCTACATGCAATGACCATTCTGTGTGCAGATCTAGGACCACTAGCTGTAGTCTCCTCTGTGGCCTCTAAAAGGGGCATGCATGAGGGAACATCACCCAGCCATGTCCCCTTAAGTGACAACCTCCTTTCTGCCAGTTCTCTTTCTTTGGACACCACACTGACCACTCAAATTAAAAAGGAGTCCAATGTGCTGTCAGTATGATGGTTAGTGGAGTTGGAGGGAGCAGGCTCCTTCCCAGGACCAAACTTTCATTTGCCCATGTTTAGACAGTAGATTTATTACCAACACACCAAGATAAAAAAAAGCATCCATCAATGGATGAGCCAAGAGGGGTGGCTCAGCCCAGCCTCTGCCGCACGATGACAGGCAGAGAGACGGTCTCACCCTTGGACTGGACTTGGCCTAGCCACAGCACACAGACGTTCCACAATGCGGGATTGATTGAACTGCTTTAAATGCATCAGAAGATGGCCCTGTCCACTCCTGGGCTGTCACTGCAACCACACCTCCTGGTACATGCTGGGTTGGGGGATGGCACCCCTGCAACCTTGAGAGTTGGTGGGGGCCAAAGACCCCTAGTAGTGCAAATAAAGTTACCTGTGCTGCAGAATTGCTGGTAGTGCTTTAAGTCCCTTCGAAGATGGCCCTGCCCACTCCTGGGTTATCACTGCAAAGTTGCATACTGGCACGTGCTGGGTTGAGGGATGGAGTTCCCTGTGACCTGGAGAGTCGTTAGGGCCAAAGACCCATTGTAGTGCAAATAAAGTTATGTTATGTCATTTTATCTGGGGCAGGCAACGGAGAAGGTGCCAACATCGATGGGGAAGCAGCTGGCCACAGTGGTTACAGTACCCACAGCAAGGGACCTAGTATACCGGAGAGTGAGGTGACTGCAGTGGAGGCCACTAGAGACTCTTCATCTTCTTTGGAGACCTCCTCAAGTGAGTGGTCCCTAGTGATGTCAGACCCTACTGCATCTGTTACACCTGCATCTTTGTACACCACCCATCTCCACTCTTCCTCTTACTCCCTCGCAAGTTGGCCAAGCCTGCCCCCCTAAGAGTGGCTGGTGTCTCCTTCGCTCCAGGCACCTCACTTCCTGCCTTGTCCCCCCTGGCTGCACTGAGTGAGGAGGCTATTACCCTCCTCAGGAATATTCCAGTTGGCCAGACTTCACTAGTGAATGTAATATAAGGGCTTGGCTGCCAATTGCAATACATGGTAGCCTACCTGGAAGGCATTCACACTCCTATGTCTGGCCTACAGAGGTCTTTTCACCCAGACACAAACAACACAAAAAAGAGGCAGGCATCCAAATAAACAGACACTATCCCAACCCCCACACAACCACAGACACTGCACTCACCACCACAGACACATTCACCACCCCAGCACGACCACATACACTGCACCCACCACCAAAGACACATCCCCCACCCCAGCACACCTCCAAACTCTGCACCAATCACCACAGACACATTCACCACCACAATCACAGCCCCAGACAGCACACCTACCACCACAGACACATCCACCATCACAACCCCAGACACTGCACCCATCACCACAGCCACATTCACCACACCCACACCCAGCACCTTCACAGCATACACACACATGAAAAAGAGAAACATAGCCACTCACCCATACAACACCCACTGTTGGAAAGTGGGTTATTAATAGCAGGAAATATATATCTACCACTGGCAATAAGGCCACTAACACAATATAGGCTCATTACAGGTCTTAAAAACGTATTCCCATACTCAACCTTTGATAGTTTGGCTGTGATTAGGCAGGCTTAACTTCAAAGACAGCTATGTAAAGCATTTAAAAACACAAATTTCAATAATTAAGACACAACACAGAATAAAAATCCAACACCAATATATAAATATAGGAAATCTTTTTAAAATGCCACCAAAATTAAAAGATTCCAATGTAAGGAACCGTAGATATGAATTTTTAAAAATGTAATACTCTATAGCACATAGAAACCTGGGACATCTGGTCGCTCTAGACCGGGTCAAAGTCAAAGTTTCAGGCTGACCGCAATGGAGCCCTGCGCAGATTCTCCTTGCAGTAGGTCTGGGTCAAAGTTTTTACCTTCTGACTTAGAATCTTTTCTGGAGCTTTTCTTACCGGGGCCCCTCGAAGCTCTCAGCCAGCCGGGATTTGGTGAGGGTTCACTGGCTTGCCTTGTGACAAGCTCCCGGTTAACCTTGTGAATGTCTGACCTCTGGAGCTTTCCAGTAGGACGAACCAGAGATTGAGGCCAGCTCATGGTTGAAGGTGGGCTGCTTGACTCTCGCGATTGGTCCAGGTCACCTGTCCTATGTTTGGACTTAGAAACTTTTACGGAGCTTTATCTTGCGAGGTCCCTCGGTGCTCTCCACCGGGCCTGCTTTGGTGAGGGGTCGCCGGCTTGGGTTTCTGCTTACTCCAGATCAAACTTTGGAAGTTGGACCTGCGGAGCTTTTTAGCGGGGCTCTCGGTTAAGGGTCGCAGACTTAGCTAGCCAGGTCAAGTTGGTGTACTTATGGAGCTTTTTTTCCAAAGTTGCTCCAAACTTCTCCAACCCTCTGCAACTTCATCCTGAAGTTAACCAAAGGGTCCCAAAGTTTCCAAAACGTACTCTAAGGGTCTGAAAGGTCCAAGATGGTCCTTGAACATATGGGACTTCAGTTTCCACAATCCACTTTGATAAAGCCCTCACAAGTCCACTGGCAGTACTCCAGGCTGAGGATTATTGGTGGTGATGTTCCAGGTGAGTGCTGTTAATGTGTAGCTTGCAGGGAGTTCACTATTTAGTCCATCTGAACCAAAATAGTCCACAGGGCTGCAGTTCTGCATTGTGCAGCAGGCACAGTCTTCAGAGTACAAGGCCTGGTTGGTGCAAATGAAACTTGTTAGCATGGACCCTTCTTCTCGCTTAAGTTTCAAGCAGCAGATCTGAGAGGCGCGAGGAGCGAGATGGGCCTGGACTTTTGAGGTCGGTGGGGTCGACCGTGGGCTTTTTGAGCAGGGGCCTGACTTCAGCGCGTTTCCAGTTGTCTGGGAAGGTGCCTGTTTTGAAGGTGGTGTTGATGGTGCATTGCAGTTCAGATGCGATGGTGTCTGTGGCTCTGTGGTAGATGTGTGGGGGGCAGGGGTTGGTGGGGGCCCCCGAGTGGATGCCTTTCATGGTCGTGGCGGTGTCCTTGGTCGTGATTGGTATCCAGTTGGAGATGGTGGGCTTGCTGATGTCTTAAGGGGGAGGAGGGGCTGTTGTATCTTGCGGGTGGTCAACAAAGTTGTCATAGAGTGGTCTGATCTTGAGGTGGATTTAGGTTCCAAGCTTGTCGCAGAGGTCTTTGGACGGGGTGATGTCTGTGGCTTTGCTGCATGAGTTGGTGAATTCCTGAATGACACTGAAGAGTTCCTTGGAGTTGGTGGAGTTGGTCGGGATTTTGTTGAGGATGAAGTTCCTTTTGGTTGTTCTGATTTGGTTGTGGTAGTCTGTCATGGCGTCCTTGTAGGTGGAGTAGTTATCTATAGTCTTGGTGTTCCCCCAGTTCTTTTCCAAGCGCCTGCATATGCGCCTGGTTTATTGGAGGTTGGTGGTGAACCAGGAGGCTTTTCTGGGGCGTTGTTTGCCGGGGTTGCGTAGTGGGAGAGCTCGTCTGCGCAGTTGGAGATCCAAGTGTGGAGTCCTCTGGCTGTGATGTTTGTGTCCGATACCCAGGTGTGGTTGTCTCTGGTAAGGGTAGAGTTCAGTTGCTCATCAGTGACCTTGCTCCAGTTCCTTCATGGTGGGCGGGGGGCTGGTATTGGTGCCTTCGGTTTGTTTACGGTGAAGTGAATGCAGTGGTGGTCAGTCCATGTTGGTTGCATTGTGTGGCTGAAATGAACGCTGTTACCTGCAGCGAAGATGGGGTCAAGGGTGTGTCCTGCTCTGTGTGTCGGTGTGGTGACGAGTTGGTTGAGTCTGATGTTGTCGAGGTTGTCACGCAGGATGGTGGAGTTGGGGTCGCTGGGGTTGTCGAGATGGAAGTTAAGGTCTCCAATGAGTATGTAGTTCATTGATGCAATGGCGTGGGGTGCGATGAAGTCGGCGATGGCGGAGTTGAAGGGTTTCCGGGGGCCGGGGGGTCTGTAGATGAGTGTTCCACGTAGTGTGGTCTTAGGGCAGGTCTGGATCTGGAAATGCAGGTGTTCTGCTGAGGGGAAGTTTAGCTGGAGGTGGTGAGGCAGAGGGTGCTTTTGTGGGTGATGGAAAGGCCTCCTCCCGAGTGGTTGGGGCGGTCCTTCCTTTGGATCTTGTATCCGTGTGGGATGGCAGTGTTGATGTCAGGGGTGGAGGCGGCGTTTGTCCAGGTCTCTGTGAAGAAGGCAACATCGGGTGAGAGGGAGTCGAGTAGGTTCCAGATTTCCATGGCATGTTTGTGTATGGAGTGCATGTTGAAAAGGATGCATCTGAGGGTGTTGTCAGTGCTGGTGGTGTTGAGGCCCAGGGTGGTGGTGAAGGTCCGGCGGCAGTGTAGGAAGGAGAACTGGCTGTGGGTCGTGTTCGGTGAGGCCTGTTGGCAGTGTCTGTGTCTTCCGGGGTTGAGTGTGAGGAGGGCAGCGAAGTCGTAGCGATGGGAAGTTGTAGATCCAGGGTTTCTGGCGCTGGTCGCGATCGGGTCTCGGACGGGAGCAGACGGGCTTGCCTTCGGTGCTCCTTTGGAACGCCTGTGGCGCAACCACGCAGCGGTCACCATAAGTAGGGGAGAGGGGCGGGAAGAGAGACTGGGAGGGGGAGTGCAGGGGGGAGGGGTCACATGGGCGGAAGCAGGGGGAAAACTAAACTAAAATTAAAAATAGGTTTAAGGGGGCTACTGTGCTGAGGGGACCTCAGCATGGCAGAGCAGAAGAAGAGGGCAGGGGAATTAGAAAATAAAAATAAGGCATCAGGCAGGTGGAGCAGGTAAAGGTCTGAAGTGGGCAGGAGATGGACTGCAGCCTAGAACCCTCACCAGGGGGAGGGCTCTGCACGGAGGCAAGACATTGGAGTGGCGGAGCTGCCAGGGAGAGAGTAGACCCAGGCCAGAAGTCTTGTTCTCACTCGCGCTCCCCTGCAGTGGTCTCCATAAGTAGGGGAGGGGGCGGGACGAGAGACTGGGAGACAGGAGCGGGGGTAGTGCAGGGGAGAAGGATCTCGAGGGCAGCAGCGCAGGAAAACTAAACTAAAATTAAAAATAGGGTTAAAGGGGCTACTGTGCTGAGAAGACACATAGCGGGGCAGAGCAGAAGAAGAGGGCAGGGGAAGTAGAAAATAAAAATAAGGCACGAGGCAGGTGGAGCAGGTGCAGCTCCGAAGTGGGCAGGAGACGGACTGCAGCCTAGAACCCTCACCAGAGGAAAGGCTCTGCACAGAAGCGAGATGTCAGCGTGGCAGAGCTGCCGGGGAGAGAGTAGACCCAGGCTAGAGGTTTCGCCCAACGTGTGGCACTATATTCTCCCAGAGAGCACAATTTCTCCCAAATACATCATGACTGATTTTCTAGCATAGAGAATAGAGCTGGCTAAACACCCACACCCCCAGGATGGTTAATCTCCTTAGTCTCTCCCCCTTACATCTGCTCATTCTTTCCTTAATCCTACATCTGTCTGGGTTCAAAGAGGAGAGGTGTAAATGAAACTGACTTCTTCTGCCTGTCTCCTCCTTCCATTGAAGAATATTGTATATGACCCCACCCCTGCTCAGGCATTCCTATGTAGCAGAGCCCAGCCCTCCCAAAAGAGCTGTCTAACCACAGGGGCTATTTATCACCTCATCAGAGGAGCCTGGCTAGTCCACTTAACTCTGACCAATCAGGACAGACCACTGGAAAGCTGAATTTTGGCATACAGGCAAGAAAGTCTTATAACGTCTTGTCTGTACACTTTCGAAGAAGTTCATCAATACCATGTTGTTGGATTTATCAATACCATTCTAGAAGACCGTATATGGTATTCTTATGTTTCTCCTAGTGGGAATTATTAGTTAATATCTTCCTACCATGTTAAAATATTTGGCAGGGAAATTGCAATAGGAAAAAGGCCTTGAGTAGTTTTTCCATCACCAGGGCTAATTGGAACATATTTTATAAGGACCCTGCCTTTATCTACAGGGCCCCCACTCCTGGAGCACCTAGGGAAGACTTTAGGGGTTCTGAATATGTAAAACTATTGCAGATACTCACACCACAGTGCTCCTAGTACAAAAGTTGATTGTGGGAAACACTTTACAACACTGTGGTGAGTGAAATGTCCAATTTCTCTAAACCCAGGGCATATAAAACTCATTTTATAAGTGTCCTCCTTATACCTACCTGGCCCCCTTACCTACTATTCACAGACATTGTAGGTTATCAATTTCTAAGTTCCCCAAACACCAAAGTCGAGTTTGGGCACAATTTTCATTTTAAAAGCAGTCCTGCAACACAGGGCTGCTTTTAAACCTACCTCAGGCTTCAGCAATGCACACATGCAAGTGGAAGAAGTGCTGATGGCCTCTAAACTGCAGTGTCCTTTTATATACTAGGGACTTAAATTAAAGTTAGTTTCAATCCCCCTGCCCTATTATGTACTAGGGTCTTATAAGGGAAGTCATGCAAATCATAGGGGTATCCTAATTCATAGTGTACCCTAGTGTGTGTAGGTATTTACACTGTATTCTAAGTGTCTCTTTAAGCATAGCACTAGCCCTGGGCCTGGTTAGGCAGACCCCAGGGTCCGTTAGAGTCAGTTAGCACCAATACCAGTCAGCAAAACAATTTGGGGGTTGCCCAGGGCACACAATGATTTTGAAATGCACACCAACAAAGCAAGACTCACCCAAATGTTCATGACATACACCAGACCCAAAAACACCTGCACCATTACCAGACACATGCACAACAGACACTTCTCTACCTCCCAACCCCAACTCTCTCCCGACCATCATACCCTATTTTCCCATTAATGTCTGCTGTTTGCCCTTGCCCTGAGCCCTGCCACACCCACCCCTCACACCTACCCCTTCCACCCAAACCTATCCATTCCAAATTGCAACTCACCCCTCAAAAGACCGTGCCCACCCTTACTGCCCCCAAGGCACCCCCAAAAAGGGAAAGGCTCCTATTAAAAAAGCATGACCCCCCCTCCCAAACCCAAGACCACCCCTCTCAAGCTAAGGACACCCCTTATTTATGTTTTTATTTTTATTTGAAAAGTTTTATATAGTGCTGGCTAGACCCAGAGGCATCAGAGAGCTTTACATGAGGATATCGTTACAAACGAACAGTGATACATAGTTACATTTGATCACTGGAGCATAACATAGCATAGAGAAAGAAAACCGTGCTACAAAAAAATACATCAGTTACGAGAGCTTTATAAAACGTAGAACACAAGACCTAAGGAGCAAAGAGGGAAGTGGGGGAATAGTAAAAAGGGTTAGAATGTAGAATAAGTCTGGCAGACCGGTCAAGGAGGATAGTACTTCAAGGGATATAAAAAGTCAGAGTAAATGAATTGAAACAAACCGGAAAGGGTCAAGGGATCAAAACAACAACCAGTGCCGGAATCTCTCGCTGAGTCCAAGGATCAAACAACAACCTGTGCCGGGCTCCCTCACTGCATCGGGTAGAAATTAGAAATGGCACGGGTGTGAAGGGGGCGAAAGGTTATCTCACATAGACCAAACGAGAAGAGGGGGGTGAAGGAGTCTTAGGAGGGGGTCGACAAGAGGCAAAGGTCAGTCGGTGGCCCAAGTACATGGCTTTGGCCAGCGGCATGGCTTGCAACCTCAAGATGGAGGATCCCGGTCATGGACCTCAGTAGCTTCATAAACAAAATGGCAGGATTGCGGTTAAACAAAAAGTTGATCGAAAAGCAAACATTAAAGCCTACCGCAGGAACAGGGCTGAATGGGGAGGCAGCAGTCAGACTCTGGTGAGAGGAAGGTTGCAGGGCATGAAACTCTCTCCGGTCATCGCAGTCCAGGAAAGACAGCACGGGCGCCCCGGGCAGCAGCCCCGGCAGAGGAAGGCAGTTGCGGGGCCATGAGGACGTGCATCTCGGCAAACAAGGGAAAGCAAGCTTGGAGGTGCAGATCAGTAGCACCACGGCACTCTCGCCAGTCTCGCTCCTGCATAGCGTGATGCCAGGCCACCATGCCTCAGGTCCGGAGGGCAGGCAACGGAAATCGTAAAGGTCCGGAAAGACAGGGGAAATGACCAGAGGGTTGACCCCCATCTCATCCCCCCAACAGCCACCAGTCATCTCAACTGGGCAATACGGTGTGCAGAACTCGGATTCCGCCATCGGATGAACCTCGGCGAGTTGTCAGGAAGGCGGGTAGTTAGGTAGGAAACCAAGACGGAGAGACGAAGTAAAGTGTGCCAATGACCAGCTGGGTAGGTGACGGCTGTGGGGAAGACCCACAGCCAATCTCTCCTTTAGCTACTTGGGTAGCACCACCAGTCAACAGCCACGACGCTAGGTCTCAGCGGTCGACGGAGCACTCATGATTCTTCCGGAGTTTCAAGAGCAGGTCTCAAAGTTCAGTCACGGGAACTCGGAGAATCGGAAGGACCGCCTTCCAACCCCAAAACCTCCTCCCAAGTAGCATACTTGAGGTGCGTGTTCTGCCCGCTTGATGCCCCTTCCCCTGGCAGGGCAATTGGAGCCAAGCTGAGTTCCATGGCGCACATGTGCACAGAACTTTTTGACCTCTCACTTATGGACTGGCACTTGCCTTGTTTCATACAAGTTGGGAGTTTTCTCATTGTGAATAAATTACAATGTTTCTTTTTACCAAGTTTGTCATGGAATACATTTTCCTTTGCAATTGCTTGATTCCTAGCAATGTTTCAGTGTAAAATGTATAGCACCTATTTTTCTTTATCATGATGGCAGGAAGTACTTCATACTTTTTAAATGTCCACTATGTCAAGTGCATATATTGGTTCACATGGTATGTGGTGGTGATTAGAATTTTGGTAGAGCCATTCAACATGGTAGTGGACACATGCACCAACAAATAGATGTTGAGACATTATTTAAGGTTTTTTTTACAGGTGAAATGGGGAAATGTTACATGGATGAATATGTAGAGTGCTTCAAATTTGGGACTGCCATTGATTTTCCAGGTAATCTATGTGGTGAGGGTTACAGCTTGTCTAGTGCAATTGTTACATTAGGTTACATTGCATTTCTCCCAATGATGTGTGATGCATATGTTTTTGTATGACAATTTTCAAACTTTATTTTCGCACACCTGTATGGTGAGTTTCTGATTTTTGATTCGATATCCTTTTTTTTTGCAAGTGTCATTTTTTTGAAGTCAGCTGGCACCTAATTTATGAACACAATGTGTCTATACAGGTGTGTTACTTTATATTTCTTTAATGTCAACATTAAAGACATATGCATTGGACCTGGTATGCTATTGCTTGTGTGTGTAATTTAATAATGCATTAGTCCTGAGCATATGTGAAAAGCCAAGTGTAAAAGGTAACAGGTAATGGTGGGCATTTCCTTTCGTTCCGGCGATGACAGTGTTGATTTGCATTGTGATCAGCCAGCAGCAGCAGACACAGGACATGTAGGATTGCGTAAATGGTGGTAGAGGAAGTTGGAAGGTAAATGAGGGGGATTTGTGCCTTAAATGCATTCCATTCTGCCAGTGTAGCTGTGGAGGTTTGCCCACCACAGTTGCACTGGCGGGTAGGCACATCGTGATTGACCCAGCAGTGAAATTGGCAGTCCTTCCTCGGACAGCCCCTTTTGCCTATCCTGCCATCAACGCAATTGAGATTTCTTGGTGGTGACAGCAGGACTGTGGCGGTCTTTTGTCTATGCGATAGACAATATCTAAATAGGACGGGGAGACCACCAAGTCAGTGGGTGGGAAGACTGCCAAAAAAGCAACCATGTGACCTGATCCACCAAGATCTAAATCAGGCCTATAGTTTCCCTTTTTAAAGCTTTATTTTGGCTTTTGATGCCATAAAAGTAAATAAACTAAGTAAAAACTGTTAAAAATGCAGACATTACAACCATCAAATACAAGATTGTTCTAGTATGAGAGGTAAGGCATCACAGCATACAAGAAGAGTATTATTAAGTCACTAGTGGAAAATAGCATGATTAATTCATTAATGCTTGTGATGCAAATATTTATACAAACAGGTGTCTGGAATAGAATAAAAGCCAATTTTTGGCATTCATTACAATAACAATTGCTAAAAAAGATAAAAGACACTAGTATAAAAACTTTGGTATGATCAAGTATGAGAGCCATAGGCAATGTAGCATACAAGCGGTAAGTTACGCGAGCAAACAGTGCCATATTGCAACAAATCAACACAATTATATACTCAACTTGAAGGTTGCATGTAGATCTTAATATGGTCCATAAAGCAAAGCATTAAAATGAAAGAGACTGAAGGCTATACAGCATTCGTCCTTGATCTTAATAGCCACATCTGACCCAGAAGCCTTGCTAAAGAAGATGCATAAAGTGGTCTAGGATCTGATCTTAGGATCCTAAGGGCAGTGCAGCTACCTCTTGTCCCCAATTGCTTTGAAAGATATATAAATATTTATATATATTGTTTATTTGCATTGGTGAGCATTTATGAATTTGAGATTTATCTCTGTATTCCCTTTTTTGAAAACGATATAATGCTCAGTAAACAGAACGACAGTATGTTTTCACTTTTTATGGTCATGTGACCAAAAACGTGTTGGTTGTGGGTGTGCACTTTAAGCATTTAAAAAGAATCATTTTTGCTGTGACCCGTATGTGAACAAGGGCTCCTGGGCCCGAAATGCGTTATTGCTGAAACAATTTGGGTCTAATAAAACCATCTCGCCAGATCCCTGTGGTCCGTCTCCTTCTTCGTCAGTCCTTGGAGGTTGTTTGGAGTATACGTTCTGTATATATATATATATATATATATATATATATATATTCACTGAAAAAACCTTAGGTTTCAGGCACGTTATAGTTAGAAATTAGCATTTAAAAAACCTTAGAAATTCACTGAAAAATCCATAGGTTTCAGGGACGTTAAACCAGAGAAATTCACCCATTATAGTTAGTTGAGCTAACTATAATTCACGAGCCCGCAATGCACTGGTGATGACATCACATATTACATCACTCATGACATGGTCAGTGACATCACTCATGACATCACTGATGATATATGCAAGGCCAGTGGCACGTGGTGCCACTAACCCTGTTCAACACAAGCCGATCCCACATGTGTAACTGTGTCATGAGTCCTGAATGGCAGTGACCCCAAGTCCGTGGCAGCGATCACAGCAGCATACTCCCTTTGCTCAGTTAGGCATATTTCCATATGCAAGGCCGGCGACAAGTGATGCCACTAACCCTGTTCAACCCAAGCCGATCCCATATGTGTAAATGTGTCCTGAGTCCTGAATGGCAGTGACCCCAAGTCCATGGCAGCGACCACAGCAGCATACTCCCTTTGATCAGTGAAGCATATTTCCATATGCAAGGCCGGCGACACTTGGTGCCACTAACCCTGTTCAACACAAGCCAATCCCACATGTGTAACTGTGTCTTGAGTCCTGAATGGCAGTGACCCCAAGTCCGTGGCAGCGACCACAGCAGCATACTCCCTTTGATCAGTTAGGCATATTTCCATATGCAAGGCCGGCGACACGTGGTGCCACTAACCCTGTTCAACACAAGCCGATCCCACATGTGTAACTGTGCCCTGAATCGTGAATGGCATGATCCCAAGTCCGTGGCAGCAACCACCAACCTATGCATGTGGCTGTGGGCCCAGGCTCACCGCTACCTCTGGCCTACACTGCGGTCAGCAGGACTCACAATTCAGATAGTCACGATTGCAGATGACGCAGTAGGCAAGAGACATAGCTCCCACTGCGGTCCATCCGCACCAAGCAGCATCACAGGCTCATACACTTCGACAATGTATTCTATACATATTTCATCTTTTCATGATACGCCTACAGTGCGGTCAGTAGGGCTCACAATTAAAATTAAATCTTGATTAATTAATTGCATAGTCCACTAGGCAAGTAACTATCACAGGCCTAAAACCTACATAATATCCTTTTAGTATCCTTGCTTCAAGAACTTTTTTTATATCAGTTATACCTTTAGTACAATCAACAAATTCATCTTCAAGTGCAAACAAACACTCAACAACAGTCTACACTGCAAGCAACAGAGCTTTCAATTTGAAATTTTGACATGTGGTGCCACTAACCCTGTTCAACATAAGCCGCGACACATGGTGCCACTAACCCTGTTCAACACAAGCCAATCCCACATGTGCAACTGTGTCCTGAGTCCTGAATGGCAGTGACCCCAAGTCCGTGGCAGCGACCACAGCACCAGACTCCCTTCGATCTGTTTGGCATAATATCCATATGCAAGGCTGGCGACATGAAGTGCCACTAACCCTGTTCAACACAAGCCAGTGACACGTGGTGCCACTAACCCTTTTCAACACAAGCCAATCTCACATGTGGAACTGTGTCCTGAGTCCTGAATGGCAGTGACTCCAACTTCATGGCAGCGACCACAGCATCAGACTTCCTTCAGTTTTATTTGTTGTTGTTTTCTTTAAATAAAATGTTTCATATCTATGCAAGACAAAGATTCTTATTTGTCCAACCGCACAGGGACACTTCCGGGCCCAAGAAGGTTGTTGGGGGTATGTTGGTAACGTGGGAAGAGGGTGCTTTACTTGCTGATGTGGGGAGAGTCAGAGTGAAAGGGTTATCTCTCACAGAAAGAACTCCGATATGTTTTCAGAAATGCCTCAGACAGATGCCAGCTGACGGACTGAATCACAAAATGCTTTTTCAAGGCTTATGTAGTGTGAGTTATGAACAGTTTGCACCCAGACTCGCAGAGGGACAACTGCTGCCCGTCCGCTCGACTCACAGATGCAGTACTGCGAGCCGTCTGCTCACAAAGGAACAGCACCGTAGTAGTTCACAGAGGTACAGGCACACTGGCTTCTAACGGCATAGCTGCGAAGTGGTGATGTTAGGCAGAGGCAGCGTGAAAGAGTTATCTTGCAGAAACAGAGCTCCGGTATATTAAATTGCCCCCGAGACCTTTCTTTTATATTTTCACTCGATGCGAGAAAGCCCGCTTTCTGGACCAAGACCTTGCTCCCTGTCAAATTTGATGTAATTCCATTCAGCAGTTTGACCTGTTGCCTTCCCTAAAGGTTCCTATGGAAAATCCATTGAGAAAACATGTTTTCTCACCCCCACATACCTACCTGACGCAGGAGTGCTCTAGTTGTCAACATGCCATGGCCACTCCCTGAGGGCAGGTTTGCACACACACCACACCCATGTGGCACATGCGTCACAGGCCATGTGACCATGCAAATATAATGCATCGACAACGTCACATCCGATGATGACTGGATGGCGGACGCTCCACGGGTCTGAATCATAAACAGCCCATGAAGAGTTGCGCAGAGGGTTAGTCGCACCCTGAGCTGCATGGCCGTCAGGGGCCTACCACCACGTGGTGCCGACTTGAGTTGCACAGGGTTAGTCGCACCTTAACTTGTATGGCAGTCAGCGGCCTACCACCGAGTGGCGCTGACTTGCGTTGCACAGGGTTAGCGGCCCCAAAAGCTGATGTGGTCTCCGCCATTGATAACTCAGGACTCAGCAACATGTGTGAGATCTGCCGGGCCGCGGGGAAGTTGATGTGGTCTCCGCCATTCATGACTCAGGACTCAGCGCCATCTGTGCGATCTGCCGGGCCGTGGAGCCTTGATGGGCACTTGGAGGGCCCACTGGTAGACACTCCGGTGGCAGCAGGTAATTATTTGGTCATGGCTGCGCAGGGGTGGCAGTGTCTATCTCTCTCTCACACACTTCCCTGTCTTCACTCTCTCTCTCACTCTCTTCCTTCCTTTCCTTCTATCTCTCTCTCTCTCTCTCTCTCTCTCTCTTCTCCCTTTCTTTCCTTCCCTTTCTTTTTTTCTCTGGCTTTTTTTCCTTCTCTCTTTCTCTGTGCCTTACTCCTCTGATATGTGCATTACATACGTCCTTATTTTGTGCTTTATTTTCCAGGCTGTGTCATCGACATTGATGGACCCGATAGGAGTCTTCCGCCTTGTTGTGTTGAGTTTTTTAAATTTCAACAAAGGTTTTGGTTGTTACTTAAGTGCTGTGTCACTCTTTCTCTTTCTAATTACTGTTATTTGGTGGTGTCCACCATGGTGTTAACTTTTGGGGCAGTCATCGCGGAATACTGGTGATGTCCGCAGTTTGCACCAGCTTCTGAATAGTGTGTTAGATTTAGCTTAACTTTAGTTGCATTAAAGTGCTGATAATGAGATGCAGAGTAGGCGCTCTCGTGCAAAAACACACGAGGTGCACCTTTGCGATCTATTTTAATTACTAAAATCCTTTATTGAATTCCACTGTGGTAGTGGGTGCATTTACAGTGTACACACAAAATCAATAAAGAAATCTCATTGTATTTATATTAATTGGGAATAGTGGTTCAGGTGCTAGATCTTGATGAGATAAACTGCCCAGTTTGTTTATTTTTCTGTACACGACAAAACCACATCACAACTTTCACAACGAAAGCCAAAAAGTACGAAGCGAAACAAATTCCGGCGATAAGCCGCTTTAGCACTAGAGATTTTACATCTAATTCTGCTGGTGTTAAGCAGGACGACTACCTGCAGCATGAAAACAAACACAGCCAAGAGCCACACCTGAACACCCACAGGTGCCATAGAGTCAATGAGCATGATACACGGATACCCATGAGGGCCATAACACTCCTCGCAACATCCCAAGGACCGCCAACGCCCCCCGAACTCGCATATGAGCAAGTATGTCCGTGTGGTCATTGTGTTAGCATGATAGGCACCGGCCCTGCAACATCACAGTGTGCTGTCTTCAGCGGATGTTACCATGTCACCTCAGCATTAGCAGTGAGCTTGGAGACGTAGCTACTCACGCATCCTCCTGCATGCACAAGCCGCAAAGGGAAAGGGGTGTCTCACACATGTCCATGTGCAAGAAGAGTGGTAAGTGTGTCTCTGTGTTGTGCTGTGGCTGCCACAAGGGTCGCAGCAGTCGATGTTGTAAAGTGGCATGCACCACCTCCAAACATCAGTGTCACGGTGTGAGTGGAATGCCGCAGGACATGCGCCAATTGGCATTACAAAGGTGTGCCGTAGGAGTACACGGGATACAACAGTTCAGTGCACAAAGTGTGGGGGCTCATTGGAGGGAGGAGCAGCTGTTTGGCAACGTAACACACAGTGAACCCGCCCATGTGCCACGTGCTGGGCATCTCATCCATGATGACCAGGGTCGCAGACATCCCACAACACCCACGACCGGCCTTTGTACACATCCTGTATGAATGCACCTGGAGAAGTTACTGTAAGGATGAAAGGTTCTTTGTCTGAGTTATCTTGTGCTAACACATCTGCTGCTCCGAGAAGGAACTTGCAAGTAGCCAGCCCCTCCTGACAGATATGATAATATTTGCATTCGTCTCCCACCCTACCCACTGCCCGATTTGAGAACGAGTGGACATCCCACACTCAAAAGTCCTTTGTCGCAGTTAGCGTGCATGAAATGGCCTTCACACGTACTCCCACCACAACCCTGCCCTACACCCATTGCACACAGACCCGGCTCATTGCATCAAGCTGTGCTATTTCATCCACAAGACTGGCACACGGAAAGCCAGTGCACCTACAAGCAGAGCCACCGACGCATAGCAGGGCATCCCGAACACATGGTCGACTCCATTCACGTCCAACTATACCTTGCACATCTGCTGCATGTCCTGGGTGCACTGCCTTTGCAAGTGCTGCGGGTCACTTACCAGTACCATATAAAAGTTACTGTGTTGCAAACAAAACTTCCTCCTACTACGTATAAAATATTGCTGACACTACTTGGACAGGTGTGGCACAGCGCCCAGAGCACATGACTTCACAGCATAGGACACACAGCTTGGGCTCACGATTTCATCCCCGAGTCCAGCAGGAGCTCACTTTAGCAGCATGACACTCTAGGCAATGCCTCACTTAATTTACGTACCCCGCAGGGGTCAGTAGATCAGCGCCTTTATCGCCGAGTCCGGCAGCATCTCAGCTTACGCCCCCAGTGCCATCAGACCCGTACGAGTGAGTAGTTTGCACTTTCCAAATACCGAATTGATTTGATATGCGCGAATTTACCTTCGCACTCACTGTATAACACCCCCTAAACACCATACACAGCTTACAATATTCGAAACAAAAGTTTCTCCGAGTAGGTATAACTACATGCTGACACTACTTGCACAGATGTGGCACAGCGGCCAGAGCACATGACTTCACAGCATATGACACACAGTTTGGACTCACGCTTTCATCCACGAGTCCGGCAGCAGCTCAGCTTAGCAGCATGAGACTATAGACAATACCTCACATATTTTCCATACCCCAGCACTTTCAGACCAGTAGGGGTCAGTAGTTCGTCCTAGTAGGTATAAACACATGCTGACACTACTTCCACAGGTGTGGTGCAACGGAGAGGGCACCTGACTTCACAACATAAGACACACTGTTTGGGCTCACGCTTTAATCCCCGAGTCCCGCAGCAGCTCACCTTAGCAGCATCAGACTCTAGGCAATACCTCACTTAATTTCCGTAGCCCAGCACTTTCAGCCCGGTAGGGATGAGTAGTTCACTTGGCACCCCTGTATAGCACACCCTAAACACCCCACAGAGGTTACAGTGCTCCTACCCTCCTCTTTCCTCCTTTTTCACCCTTTTTCCCCTTACTTGCTTCAACAGAATCACAAAATGGCTGCCAACACTTCCTAGTTGCAACTGCTCGCCCCGCTCGCAGCCAATAAGCAGCAAGCTCGTGCTTGTAACGCCTCAGCCAATCAGATGGCAGAATTCCCAAATATTGATATCTGTAAATTTCAATATTTCTAAAAAACAACTGAACGGATTTACACCAAATAAACAAAAAAGTGTTTTCTAGACCAAGACCCTTCTCCCTGCCAAATTTGGGTTAATTCCGTTCACCCGTTCGACCTGTAGCCTTGCCTAAAGCTTCCTATGGAAATTAACATGGAGAAAACACGTTTTGGGACCGCCCTTTTTTCCCAGCCCCCCTTGACGAATCACCCCCAAACTTTTAACATAGGAGTTGATATGAACAAAGAATTTGTTTGGAAAATTTCATGAAGATTCATCAAACAACGCCAAAGTTATAAGCAAAACAATAAATGCTCCTCCTATGGAAACTTGGTCGTAACTATATATATATATATATATATATTCTCCAAAAGATGCCCCTGCATTGAAGACGCACTCCTCCAGCCAGTAAGTTCAAACCTTTTATTACGTGCTAAAGAGATGTGCTTTTTTAATCTGCCTCTGATGAAAGAGCATGAATGCTCTGAAACGCGTTAGGTAAATGGACATAAAAGCGGAGCTGGAATCCTGTTCCTGAGCAATAAAAGGTTTGAACTTACTGGCTGGAGGAGTGCGTCTTCAATGCAGGGGCATCTTTTGGAGAATATATATATATATATATATATATATATATATATATATATATATATGAAGAAACAGCTCCTGCTGGGAACCAAACGCATCAGCCGGCAAAGCAGTAGGTAAAGTAATCCCAAAGCAAAAACAAGTGAGACGCGTTCTCAGGAACGACACTGGGATATCCCAACAGTCGGCTTATTCCTTCATGAATTGCAACGTGGCACGTTTCGGCCATCAAACGGTCTTGGGCG
The DNA here is from genome assembly GCF_964204655.1 of Triturus cristatus. Lineage (NCBI taxonomy): Eukaryota > Metazoa > Chordata > Amphibia > Caudata > Salamandridae > Triturus > Triturus cristatus. The sequence continues at coordinate 671,690,025 of NC_140587.1, forward strand.
TTATATGCGGGGGGCCTCGCGGGCCCCCCAAGCCCCAGGGACTGCCACCTCCCCGGGGCTAAAATTAAAAAAACAAAGTGTGGGGGCTCCTGCCCCCTACAACACTGCCCCAGGGACCATCACCTCCCCGGGGCACTAATTATTTAAATGCAGGGGTCTGTTGTGGAGCCCCGGGCCCAGGGGACCACCACCTCCCAAGGGCTTTGCATACATTGGGAGAGGGGCTGTGCGGCTGCCCTCCTGGAGCCCTCCTTGGCCCTGGGGACTGTCACCCCCCAGGGTCGGCTCCTGCAATGTCCTTGGGTGCTCTGCCCGGGACATTGTCGTTTGCTATGGCAGGGCGGGAGCACGGCTCCAGCCCTGTCATAGCAAACACTGCTTTGCTTCGTTGAAGCGAGAGCAGGAAACCTGCTCTCACTTAAACAAAGCAAAGCAGAATTGCTTTTGGGCGAAGGGAGCTGCATGTTAGCAGCTCCCCTTGCCCAAAAGCAATGCCGGCTCCCACGGGAGGCGGGGAGCCGGCAGGGACCATGGGGGCATTGGAACACGCCCCACCGTCCCCATCAAAGAGGCCAGGCCCTGGGGTATGGGTTCCCCAGGGCCAAAAGTGGCCCCCTCCCAAATAAAAAATAAAAAAAGAAGCAATGCCCTGAATGATGGGGCCCCGGGGCAGACAAAGGCCTCAAGAAAGGGGCCATGCAGTACCCCTCCATTACAATTTTTTTTGCAGGGGATGGGGTCCACTTGGCAGAAATTGGCCTCGGGAGGAGGTCCGGCAGGACCCTCTTCCCGTTTTTTTTATCTTTCTTTTTTTACATGTGGCAGGCCCTGGGGGATGGGGTCCCCAGGGCCCAAAATAGATAGAAAGAAGGGGGGGCCACACAGCCCCTTCTAACATTTTTTTTTAAAGCCGGCATCTCACCAGTGGCCACGCCCCCTCCCCCTCCCTGCACCACTCTGCAAACGTGCCTCCTGGCGCATTCTAAGTTGGGGGATTAAGTCCCCTTGAATACTGAGGGTCCCTGGGGACCAACTAGGCCACCAGGTACTGCCAGTAAGCCCCACACAGCTGGATTGCTGAGAGGTGGTCCAAGGCCATGCCCCTTTTTACACCACTCTGCAAGCACGCCTCCTGGTGCACTGCTGTTTGGGGGAGGAAGTCCACTTTAGTCCTGAAGTCCTCAGGACACAAGCGGACCTCATCGCCCAACCAGCAGTGTGCCACGAGGTGCGTTTTTCAGAGTGGTGTAAGAAGGGGCATGGCCTCGGACCACTCTCAGCAATCCAGCTGTGTGGGGCTTACTGAAGGTAGATGGTGGGCTAGTTGGCCCTTAGGAGCTCTCAGGATTCAAGGGGGCTTAATCACCCAACCCAGAATGTGCCAGGAGGCACGTTTGCAGAGTGGTGGATAAAGGGGGCATAGCCTGTGTCCACCTTTCAGCAATCCTCTATCTGTTACATACTGGAGGTATCTGGAAGGCTAGTTGGCCCCTAAGGACCCCCAGCAGCGAATGGAACTTTAATCCCCATCCAAGAGCGCACCAGGAAGTGTGTTTGCAGAGTGGTGGGGAAAGGGGGCATGGCCTGCTGTGAGAACTTAGCAATCCTGCTGTGTGGGACTTAATGGAGGTAATAGGAGGAGTAGTTGGCCCCCAAGGATGTCCTTGGAGGTCAAATACTCCTCTTGTTACCTCCAGTAAGTCCCACACAGTGGGATTGCTAAGATGTCTTCAGAGGGCATGCCCCCCTTTCTCCACCACTCTGCAAACGCACCTCTTGGCAGACTACAGGATGGGGGATGAAGTCCAATTTTTGGGGGGGCCAAGAAGCCCTCATAGTACCTCCTGTAAATCCTACAAAGCGGAATTCCTGAGCGCTGGTTGGAGGCCTAGAACCCTTACTCCACCACTCTGCAATCACGACTACTTGTTAAAGAAGTGTTTGCAATGTAATAGGATTCGCATTTGCGAAAGTTAGAGCAATTGGCATTGTAAATGTAAACATTTTTCAATAATGTTTTTTGGAGTGGAGTGGATGTACGTTGTGTGAAGTGGAATTATGTAGTAAATTGTGAAGTGAAATTATGTGGCTAGAAAGTATGTGGTATTTATTTTATAGGAATTATGCAGAGTGGGATTATGTGTTACGGAGAGTAAATATGTGGTATGGTAGTCTGTGTTGTGGAGTGGTAACCTCAGGTTTAATCTTCCTCATGTCCATAGAAACTCAACTATGAACTCAGTGAGACAAAAAAAGAAGGAATCACTGAGGAGCACTTGTGGACCTAGCCAGAGGTATGAGCAGGGCCACTGGAATTATACGACTGGCTGCACCGACTTTCACACATTTATTCATTTTCCGCATTAGCCACTTCATTCATCATCTGCTCCCTAATCTGGAGTTTTGAAAAAAAAAAGCCTTGTTTCTGGCTCAAATGTTACCAAAAATGCGGCGACAAGTATTACAGTTTAGTGGAAGACCCTTTGCAAACCTAGAATGATCACCTCTTACTTATTGCAAAATGTGGGTGTTAAATTGGTACTAATGCTGTGCAAGCCACTATTGCTTCCTTCTGCACCTATCATGTCTCTTTCTGCATTTCTGTTGCTTCTTTCTGCACATTTCTTTCTTTTTCTGCACTTCTCTTGCCTCTTTCTGCAAACCTCTTCTACTTTCTGCACCACTCTTGCCTCTTTCTGCACCTCTGTTGCCTCTTTCTGCACCTCATTTGCTTCTTTCTGTACCCCTCTTGCCTCTTTCTGCAACCTTATTCTCTCTTTCTTCACCTCTCTTGCATTCTTTTGTACCCCTCTTATGTCTTTCTGCACACTTTTTGCCTCTTTCTGCACCTCTGTTCCTTCTTTCTGCACTTCTTTTGTTTCTGTCTGCACATGTCTTGCTTCTTTTTGCACCCCTCTTGCCTCTCTCTCCACCCCTCTTCCCTCTTTCTGTACTTCTGTTGCTTCTTTCTGCACTTATCTTGATTCTTTCTGCACCTTCCTTGCCTCTTTCTGTACCTCTTTTGCCTCCTTCTGTACTTCACTTGCTTCTTTCTGTACCACTTTTGCCTGTTTCTGCACCCTTATTCCCTCTTTGTGCAACTCTCTTCCTGTCTTGTCTCTTTCTGCACCCTTTGTACCTCTTTCAGCACCTCTGTTGCTTCTTTCTGCAGTTCTCTTCCTCTTTCTGCACCCTGCCTGCCTCTTTCTGTACCCCTCTTGCCTCTTTCTGCACCTCTCCTACCCCTTTCTGCACCCCTCTTTTTTACCCTCTGTTGGTTCTTTCGCACTCCTCTTGCTTCTTTCTGCACCTCTCTTGCAAATTTCTGTACCCCTCTTGCCTCTTTCTGCACCCCTTTTACCTCTGTTCCCTCTTTCTGTCTCTCTTTTGCCTGTGTTTGCAATGCTCTTGCCTCTTTCTGCAGTTATCTTGCCTCCTTCTGCACCTCCGATGCTTCTTTCTACACTTCTCTTGCATTTTCTGCACCCCAGTTGCATCATTCTGCACTTTCCATGCTTCTTCCTGCACCCCTGTTGTCTCTTTCTGCACTCATCTTTCCTCTTTCTATACCTTTCTTGCCTGTTTCTGCATCTCACGTGCCTCTTTCTGCACTTTTCTTGCTTCTTTCTGCACCTCTGTTGCTTCTTTCAGCAATTCTCTTGCCTCTTTCTGCACTTCTCTTGCCTGTTTCTGCACATCACTTGCTTCTTTGTGCACCCCTCTTGGCTCTTTCTGCATCCCTCTTTGTGCAACTCTCGTGCCTCTTTCTACACCTCTCTACCCTCTTTCTGCACCACTCTTGCTTCTTTTTGTACCTCTGTTGCTTCTTTCTGCACTTCTATTGTCTCTTTCTGCACCCTTTGTGCCTCTTTCAGCACCTCTGTTGCTTCTTTCTGCACCTCTATTCCTTCTTTCTGCATGCCTCCTGCCTCCTTCTGTACCTCTGTTGCCTCTTTCTGCACTTCTCTTGGTTGTTTCTGCACTGCTCTTGCCTCTTTCTGCATCCCTCTTGCCTCTTTGAGCACCTCTTTTGCTTCTTTCTATACTTCTATCTCTTCTGTCTGTACCCCTCTTGCCCCTTTCTACACCTCTGTTGCTTCTTTGTGTACTTCTATTGCCTCTTTGTGCACCTCTATTGCTTCTTTCTGCAGCTGACCTGCCTCTTTCATTACCTCTCTCACTTTTTTCTACAGACCTCTCGCCTCTTTCTGCACCTCACTTGCCTGTTTCAGCACCTCTGTTGCTTTTTACTGCAGATCTCTTGCCTCTTTCGGCACCCCTATTTTCTCTTTCTGTACCTCTTTTGCCTCTTCATGCACCTATGCTGACTCTCACTGGACCTCTCTTGCCTCTTTGTGTATCTCTATTTCTGCTTTCTGCACTTCTCTTGCTCTTTCTGCACCCAGCGTGCCTCTTTCAGCACATCTGTTACTTCTTTCTGCACTTCTCTTCCTTCTTTCTGCACCCCTCTAGCTTCATTCTGCACCTCACTTGCCTCTTTCTACACCTCTGTTGCTTTTTTCTGCAGATCTCTTGGCTCTTTCTGGACCCCTCTTTTCTCTTTCTGCAACGCTCTTGCCTCTTTCTGCACTTCTCTTGCCTGTTTCTGTACCTCTCTTGCCTCTTTCTGCACCTCTCTTGCCTCTTACTGCACCTCACTTGCTTCTTTGTGCACCCCTCTTGGCTCTTTCTGCATCCCTCTTCCCTCTTTGTACAACTCTCTTGCCTCTTTCTACACCTCTCTACCCTCTTTCTGCATCCCTCTTGCCTCTTTGAGCACCTCTTTTGCTTCTTTCTGCACTTCTCTCTCTTCTGTCTGTTCCCCTCTTGCCCCTTTCTGCACCTCTGTTGTTTCTTTATGTACTTCTATTGCCTCTTTGTGCACCTCTATTGCTTCTTTCTGCAGATCTCTTGCCTCTTTCTGCACCTCATTTGCCTCTTTCTCCACCTCACTTGCCTTTTTCAGCACCTCTGTTGCTTTTTTCTGCAGTTCTCTTGCCTATTTCTGCACCCCTCTTTTCTCTTTCTGCAATGCTCTTGCCTGTTTCTGCACTTCTCTTGCCTGTTTCTGCACCTCACTTGCCTCTTACTGCACTTCTCTTGCTTCTTTGTGCACCCCTCTTGGCTCTTTCTGCATCCCTCTTCCCTCTTTGTACAACTCTCTTGCCTCTTTCTATACCTCTCTACCCTCTTTCTGCACCACTCTTGCTTCTTTTTGTACCTCTGTTGCTTCTTTCTGCACTTCTATTGCCTCTTTCTGCACCCTTTGTGCCTCTCTCATCATCTCTGTTGCTTCTTTCTGCACCTCTATTCCTTCTTTCTGCATGCTTAATGCCTCCTTCTGCACCTCTGTTGCCTCTTTCTGCACTTCTCTTGGTTGTTTCTGCACTGCTCGTGCCTCTTTCTGCATCCCTCTTGCCTCTTTGAGCACCTCTTTTGCTTCTTTCTATACTTCTATCTCTTCTGTCTGTACCCCTCTTGCCCCTTTCTACACCTCTCTTGCTTCTTTATGTACTTCTATTGCCTCTTTGTGCACCTCTATTGCTTCTTTCTGCAGCTGACCTGCCTCTTTCATTACCTCTCTCACTTTTTTCTACAGACCTCTCGCCTCTTTCTGCACCTCACTTGCCCGTTTCAGCACCTCTGTTGCTTTTTACTGCAGATCTCTTGCCTCTTTCGGCACCCCTATTTTCTCTTTCTGTACCTCTTTTGCCTCTTCATGCACCTTTGCTGACTCTTTCTGGACCTCTCTTGCGTCTTTGTGTATCTCTGTTTCTGCTTTCCGCACTTCTCTTGCTCTTTCTGCACCCTGCGCGCCTCTTTCAGCACATCTGTTACTTCTTTCTACACTTCTCGTCCTTCTTTCGGCACCTCTCTACCATCATTCTGCACCTCACTTGCCTCTTTCTACACCTCTGTTGCTTTTTTTCTGCAGATCTCTTGCCTCTTTCTGCACCTCACTTGCCTATTTCTGCACCTCACTTGCCTTTTTCAGCACCTCTGTTGCTTTTTTCTGCAGATCTCTTGCCTCTTTCTGCACCCCTCTTTTCTCTTTGCGCAACGCTCTTGCCTTTTTCTGCACCCCTGTTCCCTCTTTCTGCACTTCTCTTGCCTCTTTCTGCAACCCTCTTGCCTCTTTCTGCACCTCTGTTGCTTCTTTCTGCACTGCTATTGCTTCTTTCTGAACCTCTCTTGCTTCTTTCTGCCCCTCACTTTCCTCTTTCAGCACATCTTTTGCTTTTTTCTGCAGATCTCTTGCCCCTTTCTGCACCTCACTTGCCTCTTTCAGCACCTCTGTTCCCTCTTTCTGCACCTCTCTTGCCTCCTTCTGTACCTATGTTGCCTCTTTCTGTACTGCTTTGCTCTTTTTGCACCCTTCACGCCTCTTTCAGCACCTCTGTTACTTCTTTCTGTACTTCTCATCCTTCTTTCTGTACCCCTCTTGCCTCTTTCTGTACATCTCTTGCCTCTTTGTGTACCCGTCCTACCCTTTTCTGCACCCCTCTTGCCTCTTTTTGCACCTCTGTTGGTTCTTTCTGCACTGCTCTTGCTTCTTTCTACACCTCTGTTGCTTCTTTCATCAATTCTCTTGCCTCTTTCTGCACTTCTCTTCCTTCTTTCTGCACCCCTTCTGCTTCTTTCTGTACCTCACTTGCCTCTTTATGCACTTCTCTTGCTTCTTTCTACACCTCTGTTGCTTCTTTCAGCAATTATCTTGCCTCTTTCTGCACTTCTCTTCCTTCTTTCTGCACTCCTCCTGCCTCTTTCTGGACCTGTCTTGCATCTTTGTGCACCACTCCTATCTCTTTCTACACCCCTCTTGCCTCTTTTTGCACCTCTGTTGGTTCTTTCTGCACTGCTCATGCTTCTTTCTGCACCTCACTTGCTTCTTCGGCAATTCTCTTGCTTTTTCTGTACTTCTCTTGCTTGTTTCTGCACCTCTCTTGCGTCTTTCTGCACCTCTCTTGCCTCTTTCTGCACTGCACTTTCTGCTATCTGCACCTTTCTTGCCACTATCTGCTCCTCTGTTGCTTCTTTCTGCACTCCTCTTGCCTTTTTCTGTACACACAGGGCTACTTTTAAGCTGACTTCAGGCTCAGGAGTGCTCACATGCAAGTGCAGAAAAGGGCTGCTAGCATCTAAACTGCCATGCCCTATTATATGCCAGGGACTTAGAGGTAATTTTAATCCCCCTGCCCTATTATGTACTAGGGCCATACAGGGGAAGTCATGCCAATCACAGGGGTACCACAACCCATAGTGTAACCCAGTATATGTAGGTGTTTTCACGGTATTCTAAGTGTCTTTCAGCATACCACCAGTACCAGTCAGCAAAATGTTGGGGGCACTGGATGACTTTGCAGCAAGGCCTCTTTCTGCACCTGTGTTGGTTCTTTCTGCATATCTCTTGCTTCTTTCTGCACTTTTCTTCGTCTTTCTGGACTTCTGTTGCCTCTTTCTGCATTTCTCTTGCTTTTTTCTGCGATTTTCGTCATCTTTCTGCACATGTCCTACCTCTGTAGACTTAATCAGAAATTAGTATCTAAAAAACCTTTGAAATTCACTGAAAAAACCATAGGTTTCAGGGACGTTATAGTTAGAAATTATCATTTAAAAACCTTTGAAATTCACTGAAAAAACAATAGGTTTCAGGGACATTATAGTTAGAAATTAGCATTTAAAAAACCCTTGAAATTCACTAAAAAACCATAGGTTTCAGGGACACTATATTTAGAAATTAGCATTTAAAAAACCTTAGAAATTAACTGAAAAAGCCACAGGTTTCAGGGACGTTACAGTTAGTTGGACATTTCACTCTTACAAAACCAGAGAAATTCAGCCGTTATAGTTAGTTGAGCTAGCTATAACTCGCACCCCCGCAATGCACTGCTGATGACGTCACATATTACATCATTCATGACATGGTCAGTGAAATCACTGATGACATCACTGATGACATCTCAAATGTTATCACTGATGACATCACTGATTACATCATCCACGTGATAATCTGATGCACCTCCTCATATCCTAATATAAGCTTTGATACACCCACTCTAAAATACAGACTACCATTTTCGAAACCATAGACACACCAATACCATTTACTACATACCCACTCACTGACTCCTAGGTCTACACAGACATCCACTCATTCACCCTTACAGTCACTCATACATGCAGTCACTCATCAATACAGCACTAACATATGCACTCATATACCTATACAGACACTCACACACCGCCACTCATCCAGAGTTACTCACACACCTAGTGAATCATGCAAATAATCAGTCACACTCCCATTTACTCACCTATAAAGTTATACACACACCACCTCACTTATTTATACAGATGCTAACACATACTTACTCTCTTATACAATCACTGATACAAGCACCCACTCATCCATACTGCCACTCTCACAATCACTCATTCTCACATTTAGTCATTTATATACCTCAACACTCACACATACTGCCTTTCACATATGTAATTACTCACTCATAAACCACTGAGACATCCATTCACTCACCAACACAGCCATACACATACTCACCCACCCATACAGCCCTTCACACATGCAGTCTTGAACCCAAACACCCAGTGAATCACAGAACTCACACATCTATGCACAGAGTCAAACACCCCCCACCCACCCACACAGACACTCAGGCACCTATACAGATACTCAGACAACCAATCAATAACCCATATAGATACTCATGTAGCTACTCACCAACCCATGAAGCCGCTTACACACCAACTAACAGACTGATACAGACCTTCATACAGTTTAGTCACTAACCCATGCATTCAGTAAGACACATTTAATCACTCACTTATATTATCAGTCACGCACCTACTAAATTATCCATTCAGGCACTCATACAGCCACTCATTCTTCAATACACCTTGGCATTTATATATATAAAACATATTTAAACTTTAAAGAAACACACAATCACTGGATGATGTCATCAGTGATGTCATTTGAGATGTCATCAGTGATCAACAAACATATGTACAAAAGGGTCATAGGGAAAATAATTAAAGACTGAGCAATCTCCAATCCCCATTCAAAGACTTAACAACTAACATGAGATACTCAGTCTATTTACACTAAACAGATACCTAATGAGAATCGTGAGATAGAATAGTGAAACTGAAAGTAGAAACCTAAGAGATCAGATAGTTTGCTCATAAATCGGTAAGATAATAGAGTCCATCAGCCCACCCTTATTGGCGGAGCTTCGTCATCTGGGCCTATAGGAGAACAGGATCGCTGGCCACAGTCTTGAGCCACCAGGCCCTGCTGGGCACCTGACCCTGATACTCCTGAAGAAACTCTTACCCAGATGTATGTTCCAACTATGTGAACTCCAAAAAATGTGCAGTGCTCTAGTGCATGTGCTAATTAAGAATGACTACTAGGGCAAAAGAATCTATATTTATTGTGAGTATGTCCAAGTGTCATGTCTAAAATAACCTAATAGTCTTGAAATATATAGACTAATTCCTAGCTAAATCCAATTGTGGTCGACATGTTTCAGCCGGATGGGTCACTCGACCCGGCTTTCTTCAGGACCTCAAAAAATAAAAATAGCTACTGCAAAGTAAACGCAAATCGTGCAAGTGTATATGTAAGACAGTTCTTATAACAAATAATAATGTATGTGCTGGTCCGACCAGTCCGTGGCTGTAGCCACCCTACCAGATAAACGGACCCAGTATTTGGAAGGTAAGAATCACCTCTTCTTTCCTAAAAAAGAAAAGAGTCAAACTATCACAACCAAAATAGCTGCAAAAATCACTATCTCAAAAAGTACCTGTTCATTAATGCCAATTAGGCACTAATATTATAGATGAAAACCCCACAGGGTGGTCACATTCATCAAATCAAAAATTAGATTGTAACTATATTGGACTTACCCAGCTTTGTGTGGGAGAACCGCCTCACCTCACCCGGCTGACTGCTCGGAGAAAGAGGCACCGCTCTGTTAGTAGGTAGAGTAAAAAACAGAAAAGTTTGCCTCATGCTACCAATCTGACTGCATACTCCACCCATATATCAAACACTGTAATGACCCTAAACAGGCCTAAAACCAGAAAAACACACAGCCCCTGATTGGTACGCCTGTGCAGGAAAAGCTTAGATGAAACCTCAATTTTTAGAAAAAGCCGCTGAGAAAGTCTGATGCTAGAGAGTTCTGCAAACTGAAGAACTACAGGGCCAAGGAGAGCCCTCTGTATGCAGACCCTCACTCCTTGTTACTGAAGATCGAAAAAAACTAAGTTAACAACAAGATAGCGTAATAAAGGGAATTGCTTGAAAACACATTAAAAAACGCCATCAAACTAGGAATTAACGTTAGAACAGGAGAGGGACTTAAGAATATGATCAATATTGAAAGCTCTCCTTTCTTACCTATCCGTCGGTACTTCAGACCAGGCTGCGAACAGTCTGGGAGGTGATGGTAGGCGGAAGGAGAGCTCTTTTTAAACCCGCCGTAATTGGCGCAAAAAGACCTAATCTGTAACAGCTGCCACTGTAAAGCCTGTCAGTGGGCATGCGCCTGAATTTGTTCAGTGCGCAAACAGAGACACTGATTCTCACGCATGCGCACAACGGTAGTAGGTATAACTGTCCTGCAAGCTTGAAGGCTCGTCATGCTCGAGAGAAATACACTGATTCCCACGCATGCGCACAACGGTAATAGGTCTAACTGTCATGCAAGCTTGTAGGCTCGTCATGCTCGAGAGAAATATACTGATCGCTGCAACCACGGAAGTAACCGGAATTAAAGAAAATGTACTGTGTTCCGGTCCGTGCGTATGCGTAGGGAACAAGAACCAAAAATGCTCAAGGGAAAGCAGCGTCGGCCCATACACCTGACGCGAACCATCACATAATAAAAAGTGCCGTGATCAAAACCCAGTTCAGTGTTGGGACCATAAAGGTAATCTAGAGATCTACGGGTCCCCAACTACAATGTAGAGGATCTGCTTGGTCAGAACTTAATCTGGGGGGTACACAGACACCATCTGGGCCGTGCTTGTCCCAAAGTAGAAAGTGTGCAAAAACCATGAAATCAAACATCCCAAGGTGGATGGTTGGACATGTTTACTCAATCAGCGGATGCCTAAAGGTGTAATAAGTTGTGTTCCATGGAAGTGAACACAAAAGTCAAGCACCCACAGATGAGAAGTAGAATTGACTTGACCTTACTCCAAAACGGGTGCCTAACTACAATGTAGACGATCTACTTGATCAGAGCTTCATCTGGGGGGTACACAGACACCATCTGGGCCGTGCTTGTCCCCAAGTCGAAATATGCAAAAGCCATGAAACATACATCCCAAGGTGGATGGTTGTATGTGTTTACTCAATCAGTGGATGCCTAGAGGTGTAATGAGTCGTGTTCAATGGAAGTAAACACAAGAGTCTAGCACCCACAGATGAGAAGTAGACTTATCTTAACCTTACTCCAAACGGGTACTACACAAAAAGTAAGGGCAATTGATAAGACGTTTGTGTGTCATGTCAGTTCGGAATGTCCTTCAAATTAGAGTGTCTTGATCAACGGCAGAGGGATTGTCAAAATTTCAAATCAAGGACCATAGAATGTTATCATTCAAACCCTGTGTGTCAGTTTTCATTCTGAAAATCCATTTCTGCTCTTTAAGAAACAGAAATCTGGACGTGTCTGCTACATGCTGAGGGATCACAGGACGTTCAAGCACCAACCATCGCAGATCATCGGCCTTGTGATTTTTTTGAGAGGACAAGGACACGTAATCATATAGATCATGCCGTCGGAGTTGCAGTTGAGTCCGGTACGAGGCCATTATCTATGTGGCACATGTAGTGTTTGCCCCCAGACGACCAAAACTACATCAGTAGATATAGGTACTAGTCGTCCGTGGATTTTGCAGCGTCACACCAACTGCAACTCCGACGGCGTGATCTATATGATTACGTGTCCTTGTGCTCTCAAATATATTGGTTACACTACACGTAAAGTTAAGTTACGTATTAGTAAGCACAAAAGTACCATCCGTTGCAAGAAGCAGTCCACTTGCCTCACCGATCATTTTCTTGCAAAAAATCACAAGGCCGATGATCTGCGATGGTTGGTGCTTGAACGTCCTGTGATCCCTCAGCATGTAGCAGACACGTCCAGATTTCTGTTTCTTAAAGAGCAGAAATGGATTTTCAGAATGAAAACTGACAGACAGGGTTTGAATGATAACATTCTATGGTCCTTGATTTGAAATTTTGTCAATCCCTCTGCCGTTGATCAAGACACTCTAATTTGAAGGACATTCCGAACTGACATGACACACAAACGTCTTATCAATTGCCCTTACTTAGCATCTACACCTTAAGTGTATTCGTGAACTAAACAACAGCTCCTTTGTGAGACTTCAGAAACTCATACAGATGAGGAATTCTACTGTACTTCACCCTCCTCTGATTCTTTAGGACATAAGGACACAGGAGGTCTTGGACTTGGCCCAAAGATCAACACTTTGTCAAACAGACACATCACTCTCTGGGTGTGAGAAGCATGCACCAAGTTCAGTATCCCAGCATATTTCACAGCAGTATTGGTGATCAGGATCACCTGGTAGGGTCCTTTACATTAAGCCTGGGTGGTGAACTACGCTCCGCTCGCGGAGTTTGCCAAGTTTTGGTAACTTCGCGGATCGCTCAGAGCGCGAAGTTGCTGAATACTATGCAATCTATAGCGTAGCGTAGTTGTTTGTCTTCCTTGCGCGCTCAATATGCGTTCTCTCGCTCGCGGTAACGTCTTACCGTGATTCTGCGTTCGCCGACTCGATTTTCTATCCGTTCGTTTGCGCCACGAGATTTGTAATATGACCGCCCGATCCCGCGAGAGTGTGCGAACGCGAACACGTCATTCAGACGTGCGAACTGACTTCCGGCGGCAATCTTGGTAGGATCGCAATCCTGAACGTGCAAAAACTACAATCTGGCGAAGAATATCTCTCGAGCATCATAAAACCTTCTCGAAAATGATCCTTTTGCTCAGAAAAACTCCTCAGATTGTGATTTGGCTGTAGTCTTTTGTGCAAGGAGTCCTTTTTTTTTTAACTCTTTTTTTCAAGAGGAAGGGAGTGCCCCTAAGTCTCCAACTTCCTGTTCCTGCCCAGCAGGCTCCTCCCAGTGCTTTGTCCATGTGCTGTTCACTTTCATTCACTTTTTGTATCTGTCTGCTGCATCATATCATTGGATTGGATTTATTTGAGGACTTTTGGATTTGAGATTTAATTTTACAAGTAAGTTGGAGAATTGGTGTGCATGTTTGTTTGATTGGGGCTTGTTTGTACCTACAGTTTTCTGGGATTTTCATTGTTTTTAAAAATTATTGCTGTACTTTCAGTAGGGGCCTAGTTGTTTTTCTTTGAAATTTCAGCCAGTAGTCCCTGAGGTACCCATGGGTCCATGTTTCGGTGGTGTGTGTTGAATTTAAACATCATGTAGGGCATGGATGGCATAGGATTGAATTGCTAAATGTGGTTGTGGTGTATTTCACTGTTTGGGTGTGTGTGTTAAATACCTTTGTTGGATGTGTGTGTGTGCTTGATGTGTAACTTTCCAATCCTTTTGTAGCCCTGTTGATTTTCGTTTTTGCATTTTTGTATTAAAGCTGTGTTGTTTAGCAGGCCTCCTTTGTCTGGTCATATATAGGCCTGCTTCAGTTCATTGTTTTCCATGGCCTGTTGTGACTGTGAGTGACCATGTGGCTTGGTGCCATTTTGTAGTGGTAGCTTAGTAGTGTGCTTCTTTTTCCATATAGTCCTGCATGTCTTTTCTTTGTTCCCCTTGGCTTATGCTTGTTGTTGTTGTGGCTTGGCCATGTGGGTGGCGGCCATTTTGTGAAGACAGGCAGTGTGCTTTTGGCATACTCTTGCATTGTCTGTCTTCCATTTCTTTTTGTTGTGGGTGGCTAGCGGCCATTTTGTGGAACCATCCAGGCAGTGTGCTTGCTTTTGCCATTCAGTTCCAAGCTTGTGGCCTAGTCTGCCAGTAGGCCCAGAGGTAGTCATCATCAAATCATGGGTGCATAAAAACTGTTTCTGTGTTGTCTGTTGAATTTTAACATCATGGATGGCATTGGATTGAATTGCAAAATGTGTTTTTTGTAGTGGAATTTCAGTTTTTGGGTGTGTGTTAATTAAATAGGGCTTTTCAGCCAGTAGGTAACCCTAGGAGTTCAGCTCGTGTAGTTTTGGCAACTCTGCACAGCGCGACAACGCGGTCTTACAGTTTTTGTCTTCTTTGCGTGCTCAATATGCATGTTCGCGCACACGATAACGACTTTTTGTACAGTTCGCAATGCCGAACACGCAGAATTTGCAATCTGGCAAACATTATCTCGCGAGCAACATAAACCTTCTCGAAAATGATGATTTTGTTCATTTTGCTAAAAAAACTCCTCAGGTTGTCATTTGGCTGTAGTTTTTGGATAATGGAGTCATTTTTATTTTTTTACAATTTTTTAAAAGAGGAAGGAAGTTCCCCAGAGACTCCAACTTCCTGTTCCTGTCCTTTGTATTCACTTTCTTGTTATTGTGGTGGGTGGCCTGACCATGTGGGTGGTGGCCATTTTGTGAAGCCAGGCATTGTGCTTTTGCCATAGGCCTGCATTGTCTGTCTTGTATTCCTTTTCTTGTTTTTGTGAGTGGCCTGGCCATGTGGTGGCAGCCATTTTGTGGGACCAGCCACTGCTCTTTTGCCATAGGCCTCCAAGCTTGTGGCCTAGTCTGCAAGTAGGCCCAGGGGTGCTAGTCATCAATAATCATGGGTGCCTGAAAGTTAAAAAACTGTTTTTGTATTGTCTGTTGAATTTTAACATCATGTATGGCATGGATGGATTTGGATTGAATTGCAAAATGTGGGTTTTACTTCTTTCCTGGTGTATCTTTCACTTTTTGGGCGTGTTAAATAAATGCCTTTTTTTGTGTATGTGTTCGTTGTTGTTGCTCCCTGATGCTGCATCCATCCCATGTGATACACAAATTTAGGGCAAACAGGCTCCACTACATTTATGTTTTTGTTCTGTGCTATTCTTATTCTTCCTGAGTGTACACAGTACAGTACACCAGGAAAGCCCTAGCCTTGTTGTCAAAGTCTCATAAATGGCTACACTGTTGTTGTTCACTGACTTACTAAATTTTTATAATTGTGAACCACACACTAAGAAGTTATATATTATATTAGTTTGATTGTACTTTCTTTTGACTGATGTTCTTCTGGCTTTTTTGCTTTTAGGTGCACAAAAGACTGAGGAGGTGTGTCATCATCGCCCGTTGTGGTGCCAGACAGACGTCCTGCTGCTGTACACGACGTGACGTGTGAGTGACCTGACCAGCCATCTCTGCAACTTGTGCAACTGAGTGCTGCTAACATCTGAAGAAGATGCCCCCAAAGAAAGCAGGTAGCAAGTCCTCCAGTACCAAGAAAGTTGCTATTGAGAAGAAGGAACAGAAGAAGAAGGAAGTGTCACTTAAGTCTGGTGCGCCACCCAAAACCTTTTTTGGGACACCAAAAATGACGCCTCCAGCAGCGGTGTCCGGGGGCCAAGCTGGGGGCAGCACCTCTGCATCAGTGGGCCCAGCCCATCAACCCAGGCCCAAGCAGATGAGTGTGGAAGAGGTAGCCAGCCTAATGGTGGAAAGCAGTGATGCTGAGCCTGACCTAAACTCATCGCTATCTCAAAGTAGTACAAAATCAACGCAGGAGGGAACACAGCAGATAAGTGGTCAACAACAACAGCCGCAACCACCGCCAGCAATAGTAGTTGTTGTTCTTCCCGAAGTAGGGGCAGTTCAGGAAATTGAGCCTCATGCAGAGGAAGAAGAGGAAGCCACTCATTCAGAAGTTCAATTGTCTTCCAAATCCCCAGCAAGGAAAAGGAGGGTTAGTCCATCAAGTTCTTTGCCAAGCCCCCCTTCTGATGATCTAGATGCTACTTGGAAGCCACAAACTGAGTCTGAGAGGGAGACACGTCCCAAGACCAGGCTAGGGAAAAGGAAGGTTCCAGAAAGCCTTAAACTTATGGAGGTTGATGTTGAACAGCAGGATGATGATGATGATGAGCCAGTCATCACGAACATCACTCCCGGCCCCGAGGGGATGGAGACCAACATTATTACCCTATCCAAAATGGCTGCAAGGCATGTAGCACGCATACCTCCAACACAGGTAACACCAACACGACCTCCAGCTTCCATATTTACATTAGCAAAGGGTCCTACATCCAGCACAAGCACTACCTCAGCAGAAGTAGGTAGTGGTACTGCAAAGAGTCAAATTCAACGCACACCTTCCAGTTCATCCGGCATTGGAAGTGGCACCTCCAGCAGGAGACAAAAGTTAAGCTCCCCAGTGTGGGACTTCTTTACGGTTAGCGAAAAGGAGGAGAACATTGCTATATGCTCCGTTTGTCATACCTCTGTTAGTCGGGGTAAGCTTGGTACAAACTATGGTACTGGAGGCCAAATGACCCATCTGAAAAAACACCACACAATCAACTGGGAGGACCACCTTCGTCACAGAAAAACTGGAACCATTGCTGTTGGTGGGGATAAACGAGTAGAAGGTCCGCTTATGGTGGAACAGGAAGAAGAAGAAGAGGGAGAGGGAGACATTCTCTATGGTAGTGGTACACAAAGTAGCCCTGTCCCCAGCACTGCAGTGGTACCGCCCACATCCTCAGCAACATCTCAGTGGAACAAGAGTAAGAGTCAGCCTGAGACACCAAGGAGTACTGCATTGAAAAAAAGTGCATAACAGAAAGGAATACCACGCAGCCTACCATTCTTAGCATGTTTACTAGGCCGTAGAGCAGTACGAACGCAACCACCCAATAGCACGTTTGTACAATGCGAAGCTGGATAAAATGTTAGCACTGGACCTCCCTTTTTCTTTTGTTGAAGGGGTGAGTTTTCTGGAATTTGTGACAACCATCTGCCCAACCATCTGCCCAAAATAAAAGGTTCCAGCCCCTACTATTTCGCCAGAGTTACTGTTCCAGCACTACATCACGACGTGCTGGAATTGCTTGGAAAAGCCTTAAAACAGAGTGCTGTTCAGAGTATCCACCTGACAACACACATGTGGACCAAGTGCCAAGCCACTGATTACATGTGCATCACTGCACACTGGATCTCCTTTTCGGGTGTTAGAGATAAGATATCTGTAGGTGTTGACACTGCTGAGATTTTTAATGACACTCGCAAACATGCAACTGTAGCCATGTTTGCTATGGAGAAATCTCATACTGCTGCAAACATTTTGGATGAGTTTAACAGCAAGGTCTTTGAGTGGCTGTGACCAAGAGGGCTTAACATTGGTTTTGTTGCCACGGACAATGGCAGTAATATAGTTAGGGCCATGAAAGATGGGGGCTATTTCAGGGTCCCATGTTTGGCACACTGCAATAACATTGTTGTTCAAGACTTTCTGAAAAATGAAAGCAAAGTCAGCAATTTATCGACCACCTGCAGAAGAATATGCACACATTTCAACCATTCTTTTAAAGCCCGGAAGCAGCTGAGGGTCATTCAACGTGAGCATAAAATGCCAGTCAAAGCACTCATTCAGGAGGTGCCAACACGTTGGAACTCAACTTATTACATGCTTGATCGTCTGTTTGAGCAGTACATACCACTCAATGCTTATGTCATGAAAAGATCAGGGGATCCTACTGTGAAAGGCATGACCATTGAGATGGCCCAATGGGACCTCGTTAAATGCCTGACAGAGATGCTACTTCCTTTTGAGGTCTTCACACGTGAAGTCAGCAGAGAGGACTGTACTATGGGCCAAGCTATCCCACTGTTGTACATGCAAGAGCTGAAGGAGGTGTCTGAAACGTACGCAGGTGTGGATGACAAAGTAGACGCATATTATTTGGCGGACACCTTAGCCGTTCGCTTATCTGAAAATACAAAGATTCAAAATAACATTGTGTCACACCACCATTACATTACTGCCTCAATTTTGGATCCACGGTACAAATTATTTCTGAACAGTAATGCTGTAATTCCATTTCCAGAAGTGGATGTTGCCAAGTACAAAACTTTGATAGCTGAGGAAGCCACTGACTTCGAAAACGAACGGCTCTTAATTAGAGGTCCACCACCCCAGGCCAGAACAAGTACTACAGGGCACCCAGAGTCAAGTTCTACGTCAGAGCCTGAGAGCAGTGTGTTTGCCTCCCAGCTCCCAGCAGTCACCAACACTACCAGCAATAACATCAACAGCACCAACAGGATCATCAGCCACATAAAAAAAGGCAACTGATTGGTTTCTACGGAAAGGGTTTTGAAAGTCCATTGCTGATGCAAAGGCAAAAGAGGCCAAGCAAATCGGAGCACCCCTGAACATTGAGTGGATGGTCCAGGCCTATCTGGATGACACAACAGAGTTCTTCATGGAGCAAAGCCCATTGGTGTATTGGTATGGGAAAAGAAGCCAATGGCCAGTGCTCAGCAGGCTGGCGATAAAGTATCTGGCTTGCCCTGTTGCAAGTGTCTCTTCTGAGCGTGTTTTCAGTGCTGCTGGTGCCATTGTAACTGTGAAAAGGACCAGTATCTCGCCCAAAAGTGTGGAGAGGTTAACCATGATCAAAATGAATCAGCACTTTATACCACCGGAGTACAAAATACGTGAATCACAGCAGGAAGAGGAGGGCGACTTCAATGACATAAGTAGTGGGTTACATGACCTACTTGAACCACCAGAGTTTGGGGAAGAGCTCCTCTTCCCTGACAACTAGGCTTTCAAATTGTTACTTTCTTCCTTCCTTTATTTGTGTGTGTATCTGTCTTTCTGGTTCAAATCTAATCACAACAAATCCATCAACACCGTCTCCTCTTTTTATTTCCCTATTGGAGTTGCACGTCTGTGCATTTAACTGCCCACTCCACTCCTTAGAGTCCTGCTCCATCTTCCTGACTCGCCCTAAATACATTTCCAGCAAGCCAGACATTGGATGGAGATGGAGAATAGTACAATAAATGTTGCCTCTAACAGTCCCTCCATAAGAAGTGAAACATGACTATAGCTATCTTCCGTTTTGTTTCCAAGCCGAAACTCATCACTGTCAGAAGGCTAGGCATCTGATCTGACAACCAAAGAGAAGAGCAAGACAGGTAATGATTAATGAATGATGGCATGCATTGCATTGGAGGCTTGCTGGCTCAGAGTGAATGTGCATGAAGTCGAACTATTCTAGTTAATCTACAAAGTATAAGGCCAATATCTGTTGCAATGTTTTAATATGAAATATAAACTTAATCGGAGTCACTACAGACTGAGTTGGTGTTGGACAACACGTACCACACAGTCATGATGACCATACTATCTTTGCACGCAGTCAGTCAGTTGGATTGGAGATGATTGATGGAATCACTGCGTTTCAGGAACTGGCATAAAAGGTAAACACAACAATTCAACAAGAACCACAGCAGACCTAGGCTACATGCCTGTGTAGTGGTGGAGTAGAGTGTAGTGGTATGACTGACAGTGGTGCATCGATCTAGTCACTTGATTTGGAAAATACTAGGTTGCTGTGTATGCCTTTTGTCTGGCTCTGTCAAAATTTAAGGTAAATGAAGGCTGGGTCACGGCCCGGTGCCGTGGGCCTGTTCTGTGCTGGCTCATGTCCTGTTGTTGTTGTAGCTTAATGCTGTAGTGTAGACACGATGTATCCAAGCTGCCTCAGTCTGAAAGTGTTCTCTCAAGAGTCTTGTCTTCTCTTCTTGCACTCCACCGTAATTTATGCTTTCCTGTATTCAGTTATTTTTCAATACCCCTTTTATTTTTCCATCTGCACTTACAGGTTGGCCTTTACCCTGTGCTATACTGGGAGAAACAACTCACACTTACCTTACCAATCCGCATCAGGCAGGCAGTGGCACCCAAGATTGATGTGCGGAGTGTCTATGGAAGGGAGGACAAAGATGAATGACGAGATGCAACTCCACAATTGGACCAGGATAATACAGTAACTTTAGTATCATTCATCATTCGTCTTTTAATTTATTTGATTCCTTTTTTCTCTTCAATCATTACGACTGTGTGTTGTGGTTTGTTTGGTAATTGATCCCTACAACTATTTTTTAATTTTCTTTGCTAGCCTTAAAAGTAAGCCCGGTACAGCATGTAATTTGGGTCTCTCGGAGGGCATACAGGCAAGGCAAATTTCATATTAATAATTATACTGCTGCCCTGTACTGTCTAATTGTGTAGTAGTAGTTAGTAAGTACTACTCATTAAACATCAAGTTATCTTCATCATCATGCATGCATTTCCTTTTTCTCCCTTTATAGATTTATTGGATAATGGATCATGGTCGTCTTCCAAGATTGTGTTTTACTTTTGTTTTGTCCATGTGTACTATTTTTCTTTGTCAAACCTTTCCCCAAACCCCCCTTCCCATCCATTCATCAATCCCTAACCCTCTTCCCACGGGCTGTGTGATTTATATTGAGGTGTGACTACCTTAAATGTACACCAACAATTGATCACACGCTTGCTGGGGCAGATGTGGTGAAAGCAACACTAATTCAATTTCAAGACAGGGCAAGGATCTTCTTCTGCTTGCCCACCCATGCTGTACTTTACTTTTTTCTACTACTCCTCCCACAGTCTCTCTCAGGCAAGGGACTGTCTCTTTTTTTTTTCAAATGCTAGTGCCAGTGTCTACTACTACCACCACAACCATGGCATCTTCTCCATTCTCTTGGGAAACCATGCAGCCATCGCTGTGCCAAACTTAATCATCATCAATCACAGGTAAGATAAGTTTGGTGGGAGATATAATGGACTAGGAGGAGAGACTGACAGTACTAGTAGGACAAATAAAATAACTCAGTGAGGGGTACCGCATCTATCTGTTTGTGTGTTACAAAATCGGCAGATATTTTAAATCAAACACTGGCTGCGGGCCTGCAGCAGCAAGGAAACCATGTGACGTAAATTCGTAAAACAGTAACCCACCCACAAAACATTAACATTGTATGTTTAAGTATAAATATAATTTATTACCCTACCAAAAATAAACTATCCCACTGTGACCTGACCCACCCCTCTCCCTAACCCCAACCAATGTCCAAAACCCAAAAGTCCCAAATCTCCAGAAACCCCAACGCCCAATACCCACCCACCAACAAAAGGAATTAAAAAGGGGAAATTCAACATGGTCCTAAATTCGGCAGGCTTTGAGATGTTTATCAATTAGGATCTTGACCCGTTCCTCTAGGTGCTCCTCCAAGCATGCCATCCGGAGGAGCATCCGGTGGCGAAATGCCCTGCAGTTTCAACCAGGGTGGGGGGAAGCAGTGCTAGATGTTATCAAAGCACGGCGGCGGATGGCTGCCTGACCGTGGTGCTGTAACACTGGAGGCGGGGCCTGGCTGGGGCCCGGGGCATTGGAGGAGGCTGCAGCTGCAGCCGCCTCCTCCTCCTCCTCTGCCACCGGTACTCTTCGCAGATGGCCTCCAGTTTACGGTGCCAGGCCCTGGCTGCCAACTCCTTCCATGTGGGTTTTTCTTGGTAAGGAGGATCTATAACAAGAAAGAAAAAGAATATTGTAACCAATACTCTTAGCAAAACAGTAACACAAAATTAATTCAACACATAGCGGCACAGTATCTCTAGCAAGCACAGTACATAACATTTGTGGTAAGTATCTATCCTCCCACTTACTTGGACTCTAACATTTGTGGGAGTTTCAGGCATTATACTAGCACTATTGACTCCAGTACACACCAGTCATCTTCTTCGTATCTCTAGTTTAGCGAAATTACATAACCTTGTTGTAGCCGGAATGCCAGCTTAGTCAGCTAAGCTTGCACCCAAGAGAAACATAAGAGTCATGATGCAGACTCACGTTAGTTTTATTTACTACTACGGTCTGCAGGTGGGGAAGCTCATATTTTTCTATTACGTGTGGCACTGGCCATACTCTCTCTGCTACATGAGGGCAATTGCTCAATTTCACTTTCACCCTGCCCTGGGTACTACAAAAAGGCAGATTATTTATCTGATCCAATGATCATTGCTTATATTTTATATGGGAACACGACATGAGGTCAGTAGCGGTCGGTGGTGGGAGTGCTGCTGGGGGCTGACGTGGGGATGAGGAGGAGCAGGGTGGGGGGGGTAGTAAACTATGGTTTACGGACAATTACAGGGCCTTTGTGCTCCTTCCTCAGAGGCAGTTCCAATGCATTTTGGATGACATTTTTACACGGCGTGTCCCACCGTGAAGAGTTCGCACCGCCCTTTTGAACTACCAAGGGATCGTCTTTCCTGAATTTTCGGGGAATACATGATGGCGCAGTCAGTATGTCATTTGGAGCAGGACTTGCCAAACTGAAGCCCACTGGAGGGCTATGAATGGTCCTTGTATTGTTTCAATGCACACAACCTACTGGAAGGTAAAAAGTAAACGGAAATTAACTACAAGTCCCAGTGTGCATTGCATTTGGAATCGGGCACACCGGAGGCTTGGTATTTAATTGAAATGACACAGGGGACTGTAATTATCCGGAAACACATGTGCATTGGAACTGCCTCTGAGGAAGGAGCACAAAGGCTCTGAAACGCGTCAGGCAGGAGGCAAGAAATTATCGGAATGTCAATGCCTGCACCTGTTCGTAATAAAAATTTTGTTGAAATCAATGACTGGAGGAGTGCGTCTCTAAATGCAGGGGCATTTTTGGATCACATTTTTACACGGCGTGTCCCACCGTGAAGAGTTCGCACCGCCCTTTTGAACTACCAAGGGATCGTCTTTCCTGAATTTTCGGGGAATACATGATGGCACAGTCAGTATGTCATTTGGAGCAGGACTTGCCAAACTGAAGCCCACTAGAGGGCTATGAATGGTCCTTGTATTGTTTCAATGCACACAACCTACTGAAAGGTAAAAAGTAAACGGAAATTAACTACAAGTCCTAGTGTGCATTGCATTTGGAATCGGGCACACCGGAGGCTTGGTATTTAATCGAAATGACACAGGGGACTGTAATTATCCGGAAACACGTGTGCATTGGAACTGCCTCTGAGGAAGGAGCACAAAGGCTCTGAAACGCGTCAGGCAGGAGGACAGAAATTATCGGATTGACAATGCCTGCACCTGTTCGTAATAAAGATTTTGTTGAAATCAATGACTGGAGGAGTGCGTCTCTAAATGCAGGAGCATTTTTGGATGACATTTTTACACAGTGTGTCCTGCCGTGAAGAGTTTGCACCGCCTTTTTGAACTACCAAGGGATCGTCTTTCCTGAATTTTCGGGGAATACATGATGGCGCAGTCAGTATGTCATTTGGAGCAGGACTTGCCAAACTGAAGCCCACTGTAGGGCTATGAATGGTCCTTGTATTGTTTTAATGCACACAACCTACTGGAAGGCAAAAAGTAAACGGAAATTAACTACAAGTCCCAGTGTGCATTGCATTTGGAATCGGGCACACCGGAGGCTTGGTATTTATTTGAAATGACACAGGGGACTGTAATTATCCGGAAACACGTGTGCATTGGAACCGCCTCTGAGGAAGGAGCACAAAGGCTCTGAAACGCGTCAGGCAGGAGGACAGAAATTATCCGAATGACAATGCCTGCACCTGTTCGTAATAAAGATTTTGTTGAAATCAATGACTGGAGTAGTGCGTCTCTAAATGCAGGGGCATTTTTGTATATATATATATATTGGTGCCGCCAAGAAATGGATTTTGGTTCTGGTGCCCCAGCAATATCAAAATTATTTTTGTTGGGGACTCCGGTTGTGGTAAAAGGAGCAGATAGCAGCACCCACTGGAGGGTTAAAATTATGTGGTCTACAGCGCACTACATGACCCAGCATGCCTAAAATCAGCTTAACGAGGCGCCCACCTGGGGAAAGACAATGTCCGTTTAAAAGGCAAGCTTCGTGTTGGTGTACTGTTTTTGACCTCAAGTTGCTGGCTCCCCTCTGACGAAGGTCAAGATGTGACCGAAATGCATCAGGAAATGCCACCCTTGAAATAAAATCCTTCATTACCGGATGGAGTGCGGCTCGTTCCTTTCTTGGGTAGAGAGGTCTGTTTGATGTATAAGTGGCTTGGTCCAGCCCTGAGCAACGCACCGCCTACTAAGAGCGCCAGAAAGCACCCGAAAACGGACCAACCTTGTGGAAGTGGAAACACAAAGGGTGTTTGGTGCCGCCAAGAAATGGATTTTGGTTCTGGTGCCCCAGCAATATCAAAATTATTTTTGTTGGGGACTCCGGTTGTGGTAAAAGGAGCAGATAGCAGCACCCACTGGAGGGTTAAAATGATGTGGTCTACAGCGCACTACATGACCCAGCATGCCTAAAATCAGCTTAACGAGGCGCCCACCTGGGGAAAGACAATGTCCGTTTAAAAGGCAAGCTTCGTGTTGGTGTACTGTTTTTGACCTCAAGTTGCTGGCTCCCCTCTGACGAAGGTCAAGATGTGACCAAAATGCATCAGGAAATGCCACCCTTGAAATAAAATCCTTCATTACCGGATGGAGTGCGGCTCGTTCCTTTCTTGGGTAGAGAGGTCTGTTTGATGTATAAGTGGCTTGGTCCAGCCCTGAGCAACGCACCGCCTACTAAGAGCGCCAGAAAGCACCCGAAAACGGACCAACCTTGTGGAAGTGGAAACACAGAGGGTGTTTGGTGCCGCCAAGAAATGGATTTTGGTTCTGGTGCCCCAGCAATATCAAAATTATTTTTGTTGGGGACTCCGGTTGTGGTAAAAGGAGCAGATAGCAGCACCCACTGGAGGGTTAAAATTATGTGGTCTACAGCGCACTACATGACCCAGCATGCCTAAAATCAGCTTAACGAGGCGCCCACCTGGGGAAAGACAATGTCCGTTTAAAAGGCAAGCTTCGTGTTGGTGTACTGTTTTTGACCTCAAGTTGCTGGCTCCCCTCTGACGAAGGTCAAGATGTGACCGAAATGCATCAGGAAATGCCACCCTTGAAATAAAATCCTTCATTACCGGATGGAGTGCGGCTCGTTCCTTTCTTGGGTAGAGAGGTCTGTTTGATGTATAAGTGGCTTGGTCCAGCCCTGAGCAACGCACCGCCTACTAAGAGCGCCAGAAAGCTCCCGAAAACGGACCAACCTTGTGGAAGTGGAAACACAGAGGGTGTTTGGTGCCGCCAAGAAATGGATTTTGGTTCTGGTGCCCCAGCAATATAAAAATTATTTTTGTTGGGGACTCCGGTTGTGGTAAAAGGAGCAGATAGCAGCACCCACTGGAGGGTTAAAATTATGTGGTCTACAGCGCACTACATGACCCAGCATGCCTAAAATCAGCTTAACGAGGCGCCCACCTGGTGAAACACAATGTCCGTTTAAAAGGCAAGCTTCGTGTTGGTGTACTGTTTTTGACCTCAAGTTGCTGGCTCCCCTCTGACGAAGGTCAAGATGTGACCGAAATGCATCAGGAAATGCCACCCTTGAAATAAAATCCTTCATTACCGGATGGAGTGCGGCTCGTTCCTTTCTTGGGTAGAGAGGTCTGTTTATATATATATATATATGATGTGCTGCAAACTACTGTGAGTCAACTGTATTGTGAAAATACTACTTATATTCCCCTCCGCTTTGCTACTCTGGCGCAGTTTCTTTTACATTCTCTTCAAAGTAAGACTCTGCTTCCAGTGACAGTCTCCACCTATGCTATCTATGATGAATACCATCCAGGCATCCATCCATTAAAAGTAAATGTCTATCATTATTTTTTATATATCTCTTAAAAAAACCTTAGTTGGTTTCACCAACAACCACCCATGCATCCTCTCCTTCCTTGCTTGCCTTGGCTTTGAGTTTGACCCAAACACCGCTGATGATTCTTGCTTTCTAGTATCCACCCATACTGTGTCGCCCCCCCAGGCAGGCATCTTCTTTCACCTTCCACTCATCCCTCAACAACCCATGCATCTGATCTGATTCCTATCAGCCACCTATGCATGCTTCCAACATCTCCTTCTCTGCCAGTCATATTACATCTTGCCCGTCCTTCCTCCTTCCACCCTTCTTTCCCTCTTTGTTCAACACATCCATCAAGGTCATCTGATCTAACTTTTAGTCTTCTCCATAAAACTTTCACAGCTGAGTTGGAGTCAGATAGAAGAGGCCATTGGTTACTCAACTCACGCTGCTAATGCTATTGCTAATGCATTGCTAATGCTAAGTAAAGGATGTCTTCTTCAACCGTTGTATAATGTTCACTACAATTTAATACTTAGTACGTCTCACAGTACAGTGAGTGAAGTGAACACCCTTCCAGCTAGTAGTAATGTCAATAAGTAGTGAATATAACTTACCACCGCCCGTCACTGCTGCTGGCTCCCCCCTGTAGCTCCTGCAGGTGCCGCATGTTCTCCTGCCTCCTCCGGAATGGCCGCATCGCCATTGCCGCTGGCCCCGCCGGCACTGGTGGTTGGTAGTACACCTAGAAAAAACATTACACATTTTTAGATGCCTGTACACCATCCCCTATTTTATTAGTTTTTACTAGGAAGATTGAAAAAAAAGTTAATACAACATACATCATCACTTGTCCAAATCGGGTACTAGAGTAGAGTCAGTAGACAGACACTAGTAGTGTTATGGTACCTAGGGTCATCTAGTCCTACTCTACTCTTTGGAAAGTTAGCCTGAGCCATGTAACCATTTTAGATTCATCATGTCTACTCTTTTGCGCATAGTACCTCGCAGCTTGTTGTGCAGTAGACGCCTTGGAGGCCACATGAGTGTTGCGTACAAGTGAAGAGGTAAAAAAACAAGCCACTTTGTTATGGAGTTCGGTTAGTCCGCATTGCTTAGCCATAACATGTCACACTTTTTGGCATGACTGCGAAATGCTTGCATAATTGCATTATACTATCTAACGCGCACCATTTTTCTCATAATAGGCGGAAGATTCCCTTCTACAAACCAGAGATTTGCAGAGCTTATGATGCAGGTAACCAGCATTTCTACATTCTACGGTGAGGGGTCTCCCAGAATTCACACAGATCTTTTGTCTTCTATCATGCACTTGTAAATGTTTACTGTTTTAATCTTATGTATTTTGCTGTTGGAGCTGGCTGTTGTAATTTCATAGAACAACGTACAGAGCTTGTTGTTTGAAAATAAACCTTTTGAACTTACACATAGACTCTGTGGTATTTGGTGTGGTGGGGTGGACTTACACGAGTGAGTGAGCGAAAGGGTGTTATGTTCTGGGTGGTGTAATCATTGGGTATCTTCGCGTGGGGGTTCGGGACCTAATGAGACACTATAGCTAGTCGGTCAGTGGATTGTGGGTTCTGACTGAGGTGTGAGAAAGGTCCAAACTCCCATCACCAACATCCTATTTTCTTGTGGATAGTTCTGTATGTGGCTGTGCAGAATCCCCACAACAGTAGTAGTATGTACTATCCTATCAGAAATGCTAGTCAAATATCTGGTTGGGCATTTTGTTGGTGGGAATTGTCAAAGCCTCAAGATTAAGAAGACTAGAAGAGGACAACCCAAAGGACAGGACCCAGTGGCTAGAGCTATTGGTCAACCTGAGTTTTTATTCAAAAGAAAACCTTAAATAAAGAGTGTCAAACTGGGCAAGCTTAGCTACAGACAGACTAATAGCAGTAGTAGTACAGAGAGTCATAGCAGAGGCAGTTAGAAGGAACTTAGTGGTAGGGATAACCAGCATTTGGAAACAGATAGTCAAGGTCAAAGAAGCTTTTGCAAAAAATAGAATTAGGAAGTGGAACCATAATTAATAGTTTGGAAAAAAAAGGTGTAGTAAAAGTTAGGGAAATATAATTGTTAATATTAACCACTGGAGGACTTACTGGGACCAGCAGCAGGGCCCTCGGTAGAGGAGCGGTCCTCTGGTTGTCCTGCCGACTCGGACCCCGTCTTCTTGCCCCTGGGTGGTGCTGATCATGTAAGATATAATAAAGAAAGAGACAAACATTAAGGAGTGCTGTGAAACAAATAAATCATTTAAAAAAATGCTCAAAAACCATTTTAGGAAACAACAATTGCAATAAAATTGACCTATCTAATCAGATCGACTACTGGGCTGCTTGTGGGATTCACGGACCATCTACTTATTTATGAACACTAATCCAGTGTTCCATAATCATTCTGATTCCAGAATACTAACGAAGCCTAAGTACCACCTGACCTAGACCACCTATTCCAGATGGGCCATTTGTTCACTAAGTCTGCATTTCCGTTTTTTTTAGCCTTTAAAAATGCATAGATGAGATGGAGGACACATGCATAAATTTGTGCATACACCAAATTGTGGGTTGGTTGCGTCTGATGTTGTTCTGCTACTGACTGACACTGCTAAGCCTACCACTCACTAAACAAACTACAAAAGGTTCTACGGAGGACTGGGGTAAGCAGCACTCAGTGACAGAGGAGGCTTCACGCAGACCGTAAAAAAATGATGAACTAATACTAACTAAACCTAGTATCCAACCACCACTATTTCACAGGAGGACAATGGAAGGACTAGAGTCTCTCTAGCAATAGCATTATCTAACTTCAGTTCTCTAAAGTAAACTCTTACATTAATCAGCCCAAGCTAGTGCAAAGTTGCAAACAAGTAAGAGTAGTGCCGAGCAACCGTGTCCTACAATCACTGAAGATTTATAAACATAATTTACCTGCAATGTAAGCAGCAGTAATCTTGTTATTCGTCAAAAAATTATACACAATACTTATACTACTATATATTAGCTACTCACCAAGCCCCACAACCTCGATACCTAGCAGGTCCAACAGGTCCTGCTCCCGGTCCAGGACGTCTGACTACCGGTGGGCCAGCTGGTTATGGGTGCGCCGGACCCCTGAGCAGCGAAACACTGCCCGGTGCACCTTTGCCCACCGATGGTGACGCTCCTGGGTAGGGTACCCGGAGCCTGGCCTGCCGCCTGCTGCCAAGGTCAAGGGAAGGTGGCGCTGGATTAATAAAAGGAGGGTGGCCACCTCCGCCTCACCAAAAAGCTGCCGGGCCTGCACCCCTGCAGGGCGCATTCTTGGGCGCAGGCGCCTTGCCCTTGGAGCCGGTAGTGCTATCCTTGGCTATGGTTCTGGGGTGTGTGGGAGGCGGAAAAGAAAAGTTAGAAGGAAAAAATAAAGCTAGGGTGAAGAAGTAGGAGCTTAAAAAAAAAAGTAAAATAAAACAGTAAAAAAGTTTAAAAAAGCAGTAAAAGTAGAAATAAAATGCAAAATATAAACTTAGGGACAGAGAGAGATAGATGATAAATAAAAAAAAGTCAGAAAAACAGTGTAAAAAACTATGGATTGCAAAGATTGAGGAAGGATAGAAAAGTAGGCCCAGAACCATAGCATAGAGTGAAAAACAAGATGGCCGCGCCCATCGCGACAGCGTCGGTAAGTTCGCGCGATAGTTCACCGCAAACACGCAATAATCGTCGCAAACAAGTAAAACGAGCTCCCGAACATGACATGCGCATCGTGAACACACTATACGCGACCCGGAACAGGAAATAAGGCATCGCGAGCGGGCGTGACAATTGGAAAACAAGATGGCCGAGCCCATAGGTGACCGCATGGGTAAGTTCGCGAGATACTATCCCCTGAGCACGCAAACAGCGCCCGAACATGCACAACGCGCTACCGAACAAGAAAAACACATCGCGAATGGGCTCCCCAAGCAACTACGCACGCTCGCGTAGCTCGCGTAGTGCAATGACATCTTCGCGTAGCTTGCCGTAGCTTTGCATAGCGCGACTACGCGAACTACGCCCAGGTTACTTTACATCTCCATTTCAGGCAGGATTTTCAAACACGCTTTTTGATCATAATTCAGTCTCCAGGGTTAAGATTGTGGCGCTGCTCCTGATTCGGAGTGGTAGTAGCAGCTCTATCCTGGCGAGAGACAGAACACACCACATCAGCTAACCCTTTGCAGTAGCCGAGTATCATGTCATCTGTGATGTTCATAAGTGCATGCGCAGCTACAGCAGTCAGTCACGTAGCACATCCCATGAATATTTGTGGGGTGATAATCCAGTCCTCCTGTCAGTACTGCTTCGGAGACTCATCAGTTCTAACGGTAAAGCTTCTGGCCATTTCAATGAAGTAGATGCACAGACTTTGGTCAAAAGTAACTTCAGCATCCCATCTAACTATTCACGCATACCCGAAGCTTCAGGATGATAATTACAATGCAATCTGTGTTCCAATTGAATTGCCAAACACAGCATCCTAAAGACCTCATTATTAAAATGGGCTCCCCTGTCTGACTTCAGAGAAATCAGAAATCTAAACCGCGGAATGAGTTCTCGTAATAGCAGTTTGGCTGCAGCGAGACTGTCATTTCTCTGTGCCCGGTAAGCTTCCTCCCATTAGGCTGAAAAGCAATCTTTAACCAGGATATATGTCAGCCCATTACAAACAGCATCTCTATTGCATCTTGTTAAAGGTTCCTCTGGATCTTCCTATGTGACTTAGTGTTACCAGAGTCCTTCTCGCTACATTCATCTGCTGACATGTCACACCTATGGCATAGTTCCTCAGCTAGAATACTGAATTGGGTATTTAACCAGTTGCACCTGAACAATATAATTATTGCTTCCCTCCCATCCTCCCATTATGTGTGGGGCCATGGAAATGTCTTGTAATGGGTAACAAATGGCTATCTGGCAACACAGTTCTTCCATTCTCTGAAACCCAAATATTGCTATTTTTGATACACCCTTCTCTGATTCATCCTTGCTGTTCAGTCTCTGAAACTTCCTCTTGCAAACGTTTGACTTCTTCCCACTATCAGTTACAGACAACAACATTGGAAAGGTGGTGTCCTCATTAGGCTTATTTCGATATTATCTGTTAAATGAGCATACCACAATCACGTAATACCGAGCAACTTCATTGGCATATCTATTTCCAACTGTGACGTAATCATTATTGCTTCTGTGGACTGCATATTTAACTAAAACAATTTATTTTGGCAATTGTAAAGCTTCCAACAATTTCATCATATATTTACCATTTTGGATTGGGGATCCAGATGAAGTCATGAATCCCATCTCCGACCACAACTTCCCAGAGTCATATACCACACCAAAGCTGTACTGACTATATGTAAATATAGTTACTCGCAGTTGAGCTAAAAGATAGCAAGCATGAGTAAGGGCAATTAATTTCCCCACTTGTGCATAGGTAACACCACAAACCCATGAGACTTCCACTACTTCCTGAATTATACAAACAGCATAAACTGCTCTCAAAGACCCCTCATTATTTCTCAAACACGAGTCATCCGCAAAAGTTACATAGATAGGTTCAGCAAGAGGTTCATCTTTAATGTCTGGTCTTGGCTTGGTGCATAAATCTGTAACATCAAGTCAGTCATGTTGTCAGATAATGGCTACAATGCCGCTGGATATAGAGTTTTATATCTTTTTAATGTTACATTGTCTGCAGCAAGAATTTGTTGTTTATATTTTGTAAGTCTGCTGTTTGTCAAATATTGAGTATTATCATGGGTGAGCAAAATTTCTACTGAGTGGGGACCATCACAGTAAGAAGATTTCCCATCAATATGCTCCCAATACTGGCACTCAGCCCTGCAATTGTTTCAAGGCATCTGGCCGCAGGACTGCAACAAGGTTAAGACTAGTTGAAAAATATGCCACAGTTCTTCAAGAGTCTCCATGTAACTGAGTAAGCACTGAGAGAGTGATGCCCTCCCTTTCACTGTTAAACAATGTGTACATTTTACTGTAATCAGGTGTTCCCAGGGCCGAGGCATGATAGAGACTTTCTTACAGTTCTAGGAATGCTTTTAAGTAGTTGTTGTATGATGGAAGGAGATCCGGAACATCCTTGTGTACCAGCCTCAGTAAAGGCTTGGCCACTAGGGAATAGCTGGGTATCCAGTATCTTCAGTAGCCCACCATTCCCAGGAACATTTTGGCTTCTTTCTGTGTTTTTGGTGGATTCATTGTTAGAATGGTCGCAATTCTCTCTTCTGACACCTTCTCATTCCTTTTCAGTGAGATGTCCCACATAAAGAACCTCTCTCCAAGAGTATTGCACTTTGTTCTGAGACACTTTGTGTCCATTCTCAGCCAAATGATTCAGAAGAGCAATCACGTCTTGTTTAAAAGCTTCTTGTGTACTTGATGATAGAAGTTAATCCTCAATGTACAGAGCAATAACTGAATTGCAAGGCATTTGTAAAGTCTCAATATTCTTTTTCAAGATCTGATTAAAGATAAAAAAGGGTCTCGGTATACCCTTGTGAAACTTGGCACTATGCCAAAACTCTATCTCTG
Organism: Triturus cristatus; assembly: GCF_964204655.1. Lineage (NCBI taxonomy): Eukaryota > Metazoa > Chordata > Amphibia > Caudata > Salamandridae > Triturus > Triturus cristatus. The sequence continues at coordinate 671,722,397 of NC_140587.1, forward strand.
AATATAAACGAGAATGAGTATTGACTGTTCTCATGCAGCAGGATAGAGAACAAGTCCTGGCAGAAATCCAAGACAGTAAACCACTTGTCGCCACAGGGAATCTGAAAAAGTATTGTAGCTGGATTTGGTAGCTCGGGAAGACATGGAACTACAATATTGTTACTTTTTGAAGATCCTGTACAAATCTATACTTGCCATTGGGCTTCTGTAAACCTATAATCAGCAAATTGAAAGGAATTCCAGCAATGTGTCTCAAAATCCCTTGTTTTAACATTTGTTCACTCACTGGAGTAAATCCAGCCACCATTTCAGGAGTAAGATTATATGGTAGTAATCTCGGAAAGACTGCATTTTTGCTTTATTGTGATTCAGACTGATTCTATACCTTTGATTAGTCTGATGTCTTTTCCTGAGATATCCCATATTTCTGATTTAACTGTATCTCGCAAATTTGAAGGCATATCCGCTCCATTTTCACAGGACATGATCCTACAAATGTGTCTTGTCTGGTCATTTCAAATTCGATATCTTCATCATGTGTTTGAAATTCAACACCATCTGGTGTGCAATAAATTGTGCAGTTTAACTTGCACAAAATATCTCTTTTTAACAGATTCACAGGACTCGAATCACACACAACAAATTGTTGATCTTCCTCAAATAAGCCTATTTTGACAGGTACTTTCTTTGAAACAGGGTCACTTAGTTGCTTATTTGTGACTCCTACAACTTTTATAATTTTTCAAGAGAGGGTTAGGTCTGGGACTTCTGCTGTATCAACAATGGATGGCGTAGCACCTGTGTTGAGAAATGCCACTCCTTCTACACATGGTCCACTCTGGTTTACCTCCAAGACTGTGCCAAGTACTCAATCTTCCTTACCCTTCAGGCACCATCATTGTGAATTATTAGAATCAATGCTCTTGTTCTCCAACATGAGGAACTCTTGAAATGGGTTCAGATTTTGAAAATGGATTTAAATGGGCTTGAAATCCCTGATTCATATTGAATCTGGGCTTTATCCATATTTTGTGGGGCATTGGACTTTGTAGGACCTGCATCATAGGGACTTGTGACTGTGTTGACTTCTGCATTCGCTGGACTGGAACATTTGTATCCAGGTTTGGTTGACACCTTGCATTTGCCCATCACCACTTACTCAATTAGTATCATCACCACTTACTCAATTAGGATTCTGTCTACACTCTCTAATTCAATGCCTAAGCCTATTGAAATAGTGATAAGGAATTGATTTTTTCAATGTTGTAATGTCTATGACTCAATTTGGATCAACAGGAATACCTTGACCTCTACCCTGTGAAGTACCCACGACACCTTGGGCCATCTAGCCTCCATTCTGGAAACCAACAACCTGTATTTCACCAACATTCCCTACATACGACTGGTTCTAAAACCCTTTCCAGCTTACTCTGGGCCAACATAGATTTTTCTATGAGCCTATTCTGCTTCATCTCTTGCTCATCACTACAGTATTTTCTATATTTTAGGATTTAATCTAAGGGGTTTGTGTGCCAACAAATCACATTCTGTTATATGTACATACTGATTCCTGGTCGCAACCCAAGAACGAACTGTCACACAAAACTCATCATACTTCCCGTTTTGGGATTGTCTCGTATGCTATGCTGTTTGAACCCCTGCAACAATCGTCTATAATAAACATGCACCAGTTCTGCAGCTTCTTGACTAGTCCTATTGATCTTCAACCAATCAATATCCCTCACTGGAACTTTTCCTTTAAAAAAAGTAATCACCTCATCATACTTTGTCAACACCACAGGTCAAGGTGCACAAGTGCGTCCTTCTCTTGGAGGTTCTGTACGTGGCCATTGCACAGCTATTTTACATTTAGCCTGTAGATCACTCAGTACCACAATATCAAAGAAGGTATTCAGATGTGTCCACCAAACCTTCAAAATCTTCACAAACCTGTCAACTTGTGTATACCACTGGACAGGATTATCTGTCATTTTTGGAAAGTTTTTTGTGAATGTCGCAAAATCAGCTCTGATCCATAGTATATGCACATACCCTCCAACCGGTATCTCCCTCATAGGGAAAGTTACAGCCTCAGCATACCATTAGTTTCCATAATATCTGCTTGTTTCTTTTTCTTTCCTTGTTTGTTAGCCCTACTTACTCTCTAATCTGTCAAAATTTTCCATTTCCGAATCCACCTCAGCAATTCGGAAATGTCTAATCTCATTCCTAAGACCACATGGTCACAATTGTTTCATCATCTAACTGTGCCCTTAAACTTTTCTGAAAAGGAATGCTTTTAGTGATATGTACCTTGCATTTACCTGCCACCAACTCTGTCCATTTATCGTGTGTGGTAGCTGTTCGTCTTGTGAGCTCCTTGCTCAGATATATCAATTAATTCTCTTCGTATTGTTCAAATGTGAAATATTGAAACATGTCCTAATAATCTTTTTCAACTTCACCTTCAATTTTGGTACATCTATGGGTCTTGACCATTTCTGGTTTGTGGTTGGTCATCTCTGTACCTCCTGTTTCTTAATTTTCAGGAGTTTCCTCAAACCATTGGAAACAAATTCCATCATCAAGTGGTCTTGTCTCTCCGTGTGCAATAAGTGTTGTAAAAGCAATCCTTCTCACTTCTCCTAATGATTCGACATTCTGGGGTGGGGTCCAGGCAACAATCTGTGAATTTAGTGATGTCGGGCTTAAACCCTGTCGTGGTTACCCCTCCTACAGCACCCAGAACTATAGGATTCGGTACGATATTGATTGGTGCAATTGCAACAGGAACTGCTAATGTTTGAGCTGGTACAGCCTGTGATACTGGTGTAGGAACAGATACAATACACGCTGTAACACCTTGCTGCTTCAACAGGGCAGTTGCAATTGAGAGTGTTTGTTGTGGTCCCCTAATCTGAATCACATTCAGGTCTGGGGCAGTAGCCACTGTACCACTAGTGGTTGTAACACTTTCTGAACCTAATGCTGGAGTCACATTAGGTGTCCTGTATCCTTTTTCAATAATATTGTTTATGATATAAGTTACTAATTTAGTTTTCACACTTTTAAAGCAAAAGTAGAAGTGTTGGTGAATGAGTACCACAGGACATTTGGTTCACCTCTTACTTTGAGGAACTTAGGCAGTATTCCCCAGAATGCTTGCCTCAGTTTCAAAGGTCGATATGCTCACTCATTTCAAGGAATGTAGGCCTCTGAGGTATTCCCGGACACTGCCAACTTGCATTCACAAAGTGGAAGGAGTTGGATTTAGCAAAGTGAGTGCACTGAAGGAGCTTGAAAGACACGTTTTCTTGAGCTTCAAGTAGCTTGAGTCAGGACTTTGATGAGGATAGAGACATTACTGGGTAGAAAGCTTAGGCTAGGTGTGCTTTCACAGGGATGTAGCATAGGTAGAAGGCATATAGTAAAGGTAGTACAGATACACGTGCCATCACTTCATCTTCACCTACAAATTCAAACTCAGTGGCACTGCACTCACCTTGATACTGAATCATTCACTCTCTTAACTAAACAGATGACTCCAAACCATATAGAACACAGCAGGAAGCGTCCTCCCTCAACATCCAAACATGCACAGACCCTGCACCTCAAACCAATTCAATGACACCCATCCATAGATCTTTTCAAACTCCTGAAACACACATTTAAAGCCTTACACAGAACAGGTCCAGCATACCTCAATACTACCTCAGATTTCAGAAATCTTTCAGACACCTTTGCTCAGCGGACTTGTACTGGCACACATTCAATGCATATGCAGTACCAGAACAAGCAGAAGTGACTGCTCCAAAATGGCCCCAAAAGGGTGAAATGACCTGCCTCTACACAAATGCACTGTCTCTAAAATTAGTGCATTCTGCAGGATGCTGAACACTTGGAGCTTTGATTAGGTTGATCCATGGATCAGCTCTGACTAATCTTGTGGCAGTGACAGATACCCTCTCGTTTGATGGTGCGCTTTACAAAAAATCTTAACATTACAGAGAACTCTGCACTCATCACTACATGTCTGGATAAAATGTTTGTCCTGCTTGCAATGTTTAGCCTCTGTCACAATTTATTATATATTCAGTTTACTGTATGACAAGTGTGTTACAGTCACAGCACTGCACATAACAGTGGATGTGATAGATGTTATGTCTCACTGACTATCCTGTGTGTCAAAAACTAACATTCCTCATAGTTTATGATGTGTTCTTTAGGGAACTTAGGCAGTATTCCCCAGCATGTTTGCCTTAGATTCAAATGTAGATATGCTCACTCAGTACAAGCAATGTAGGCCTCGGAAGACATTCTTGGACTCCCCCCACGTGATTGAACAAACTGGAAGGACTTGTAAGACTTGTCTTCCTGAGCCTCGTGTGGCTGTCATGGGAGCCATTAGTAAAGGTTCACAAGGCATGCATTTGGTAATGTTCAGAATGGATATTGTTTATTTGGCAGGTGGAAAAAATGTAGTCAAATTGTTTATTCATTTGTGAAGGTTGTGGATGCACCAACTGTCAACATGTTTAGACATATATTTTTATAGAGGTTTGTTTGTGGTGTGTGTGTGTGCAATTTGGTTGATGACTGGATGAGTGGTTGTCTTGAATGGGGATTCCGGCCTGTGGTGAATGAAAGTGGTGGGGCCTTGAATGGCGGTGGTATGTTGATGTGAGTGCAGTGACCTGTTGGATTGGGCCCATGACCGGTGGCATGAAAGTATTGTGTCTGGTATGTGAATCGCATGTAAATGGACCATAAAGTGGTTGGTTCCTTAACGTGGCTTAACGGCACACCTTCAGTTGTCTTGATTTCAATATTCAGATACTTTGATAAGTATTTGTGCTTTGAACCTAGAGATCCTGGGGGTGCTAAAACAAACGAGTGCAAGTGGGTGGATTAACTTAAAAACAATTGTACCAGATTTATATCTGTGGCGGTAAGGATACTCTGTCGCAATGGCGTTTGAGTATTCTTACCATGGAGAGAATGGGCTGTTCATCTGATATATATGGAGGTGGACCATTGGTGTAACCGAGGGGATGACTACTCCATCTCACACATGACTGAGTAAAGGCCATCTGCGGCTGACCTCTTCGTATGCCCACCTAATTTAGATGTGCAGACATACACCTCAGTTTTCACTACCCATTACCATTTAGAAATCCATGGTGGTAAGGGGCAGTAAAAACTGTCTAATGCCCCCTTGCCATGGGAGATAACGCCCATGGCGAGAGGGGCATTTTTCAAAAAGAAACTCTGACTTCGGGACCTTGTTTTTGAAAATGTTAAAACAAAATGATCGAAGGATCTGTCATGTTGATGGAGCAGTGCGTCAAAAGTAAAAAGGTATTGACAAGAAACTCCGTGACCGTGGCTCCTGTCAATGTTTTTTAAATGACCATTAGCTTGGATGTCATTTCTAAATTTGGCAGGGGGAGTAATCTCTACATGGCAGATAATAAGTCCTCTGTTAAGAGTTTTGTTTGTCAGCCAACTTGTAAATTAAATATGGACCTTACGGAGAACTCCTTTTTTTTTTTTTGTAAGAGGTGTCTAGCATGTTGGGTATAACTTACATTGATTCTGTTCACTTTCCCATAATGCCGTACAAAACTTGAAAGTGCGTACATGGCTAACATTGCTCATTTATTTACATTTTGTGTTGAAAAGTTTTGTAAACTTATTTTCCTTCCATTTCTGTGATGGATACGTCCGGAATCCGCAGAGATCCACAAAATTCCTACCACCCTGCATTATTGCACTTGTGACGATAAAAACGCTGCTCCACTTGTCTGGTGGGGCCTGCTCATGTTTAATATTTCTTTATTTCAACAGTTATTTGCTATGGGAAAACCTTGAGGGATCTACACATGTGACCCGTTGCTGAATTCAGAATGTCTACTTTTCAGAAATCTATAGCTTTCCTGGATCACCTATGGGTTTCACATTAGTTTTCACCACAAACTGTAAGTAGGTTGAGAGCACAGAAAATAGGAAAAATGGGCTACCTCTTTAAAAGATACCAAAACTGTGGTACAAAATTAGATTGTTTTCTTCAACTATGCATGTTCCTGAGAGATGGGAAGATGGTGACCTTAGCCCAGCAAACCGTTCATTGACGTAATTTTTAGAAGAAAAAAAACAGGCACTATTATCTGAAACACTTGTTTCCTACTTTTCACAAACAAATCAGAATTTTGTGTGTTTTGCCTATTTTCTCGGTCCCCTCCAGAAAATCCACCAACCCTGCATACCTTTAGAATCTCCAGGATTCTGGAAAAAGGTTGCAAATTTGGCGTGGATACCTCCTGTGGACAAAAAGTATGCAGCCCTGAGAACAAACTACCCCAAATAGCTAAAAAAAATGCCGTGTACAGGGGGCGGGGGGGGGGGGGGAAGACCCAGCAGTTAACGGGTTGCGCTAAAGTTTGACTGTTCTTCGACAACGACTTGGTAAATTTAGGTAGATTGGAGGCCATCTTTCCATGAAAAGCTGAGTACCCACTGTCTAGGTAGTAGTGAACAGCATCACTTTCACCAGTAATAGTCCTTGGACATCCTTTCAACTGCAGGAATCATGGAAAAGTCCTAGGGGCTCATTTATGAGCCCCTGCGTCACTTTTGCGCCGCCGGTGCGTCACTTTTTGTGACGCACCAGTGGCATAAAACATGCGCCATGTTGCGCCATATTTACAAAGTGACGCATCTAGGTAGATGCGTCACTTTGTAAACCCCTGCGCCACATTATACCTGTGCCAGGTATAATGTATGCAAGGGGGGCGTTTTGACGCAACAAAGGGTCGTAAAAGTGACGCAGTGAAATCTACGAGATTTCACTGCGCCACTTCTAGGGTGCAAATGCGTCAATTTCTTGCGCCTGCCTCACAGCAGGCGTAAGACTGACGCAGGCCCTTTCACATGGGGCTTGCCCCATGTGAAAGGACACATTGCTGGAGTTGCGTCACTTTTGTGACACACTCCAGCGATGCGTCACTTTTGCGCCTACAGATACGTCAGAAATACTGACGTATCTGTGACTCCTTGCGACATGATGCGTCATACTGTAAATATGACGCATCACTGGAGTCGCAGGGAGGGCGCAGTGAAAAGTGGCGCATCACTGTTTTCACGCAGTGATGCGTCACTTTTCATAAATGAGGCCCCTAGTACATAATGGAAATATTTTTTTAATTACATGTACACATTAAACTTATTGTTGGTTAAAAATGTTAGATATAAAACACTGATATAAAAGGAAGGGCAGAGCTGAGCTGGCGATTATTAAATCATTCACATCCTACTTAAATATCCATAGTATCCGTCCCATGAAAGGCAATTGCAGGACCACGATTTAATCACAAAACCTCTCACTGTTTGAAAAATAGTGGCAGCAGATGGCCCTGATGTCTTTCTCTCAGACACAAGTGATGTAACCTCCAAGTAAATAAACCTTTCTCGGCCTAGTTCTGGCTCTGGGTAGGATAGTCAGGTGCGTGGCTTCAGGGTGTGTGTGTGTGAGGTGTTACACCCCCCCAAAAAATATATTTTCTCATTAATAGTTGGGTACTGGTGCTATCACTCGGGCATGGTGTTTGTCGGATTTCACTATCAATGTTTGCGTGCACACAAACACACACACTTTCTCCCTCTCACTGTTTTGAAGGTCTTCAAAAATATTGGTTATTCTATAAAATATTGTTTTCTCTGACTTAGTACCCTCTACCTCTTCCCACTACCTCTTAATCCCATCTCATGCGCCCCGTTTATGTATAATGTATTTTAACTTTTCATGACAGCTTCATTGTTAGAAAATCTGAAGCTTACCACCCCCATCAACCTCCCAACATACCAATTTTACTGGCCAAGCCACGCCCCTGAGGATAGTCTTGAACCTAAGTAGCCCTATGTATAGAGTCGGTGTCTTCCTGTACTGCTGCGTCGGAGGTAGACATATGAGCGGTCATAAAGGGCCTGGAAAGAATCTCTTACTGCATCAGGTAGGAATTCAGAGGAGGAAAGAGACGCATTAATCTTCACGAGCCGGCTGCGCTCTTTCTGCGTGTAACATCCAGTAAACGGAAATGTTTACGAACAAGCAGGACTTCCCTTTCCTTCTGAGGTAACATAAGGCCCGTCGCCTAACGTGATTTGTAGAGGACATCACACGACTAGTTAATGCAAGAAGGTGTTAGCTAACTTTTGGAGTCTGTTTTCAGAAGCTTTTACTTTAGAAGCAGATTGCAGCTAAAAATCCGGTTCGTCATTATTTTGGGGGAGATGTGCTTCGATCGTATGGGCAGCAGCAGGTCCTGAAAACCTACACCTCTCAGATATCTGTTCTTAAACTTAAACATCATGTCGCAATTCGCTAAATTTTGCAGCAACAACCAATGTAATTAACCATGTATAGCTTTTTGTAAGACACTAACTACTGCTACTCAAATGGACCAATCAAGCGACGGCGCTTTAGGTTATGCAAACGAAAAAACAAACTTCCTTGCGAGTTTAAGGTTTTGTCCATTCCATAGTTATATCTGGAACCTAAATATTTACCAGGAATGTCCATTTGACTCCATAAAACATTGAGAGTAAGCATTGATTTAGGATGCTAAAGTGAATTTACGTCACGTTACACAAGTTAGATGCGGATTTATATGAATTAAAAAAAATATGAATTGGGATACTGAAGTGACCTCCAGTTATATATATTTTGAAGAGGTTACATAACACCGTAGGGTCCAGCGTGTTTGGTGATAATGCACCCAAATCTAGTACAGAGGCACAATTGTTCCTTTGGTTTCCCAATAGCTTGTCGGACCGTATCTGTGACTGTACAGTAGAGGCAGTGTTGGATACCTCAAACTGGGCACAGGGTTAAATCTGGGGCGTGGCTACCAGTGGTGCAACTGGTGCAATGCACCGGGTCGAGAGGTGGGAGAGGGGCCAACAACAAACCCTAGAGCCCTTGGAGGGCACCTACATAGCCATCCTGGAGTTCGGAAGGTAAACAAGGATTAAGGATGACTTCAAATTTTGTTTTTATCTTGTCACATTATCTGTGCATTCAAAGACAAAGGTCAAATGTCACCCAGTTCTTCGAGCAAATTGCAGCTTATTCTTTTAACAAGGAGGCAAGTGTTCACTTTTCTTTCACTTGCTGCAAGCTGTGAGGATTTTGTAAAGTGAACTATGATCACCTTATTGTCCACATTTTTCAAAATAATTAAACAGGCCGCAAAGCACAATTTAAGTGTTAATTCTAATTCTAAAGTGTGAAGGAAACAAAGATTTTAATTGGACCAAAACAAATCTAGAAACGTTACTTGGTAAAGCACAAATTACGAATATCTGTTGAAATCCAATTTTAATGCATTATCGTTTGAGTGATTTAATCAGTAAAATTGTAACAGTGCAAATTAAGTTGAGATATCAATGGGAAATTTGCTGTCAGTATATGTCAGTTTCTACCACACCATGCCTTAGTAATATATGTATTACAGTGCACTCCGTAATGCAACACCACCTACATACTACGCCCTTACCACTCTCCTGCTGAATGGGTGTTTCTCATTTAGAACACTTCTGTGTATGAAGCTTGGATTTTTCAAAATCTCTATGAGTTCAGTAATGTTACATTGAAGGCAGCACCACCAGTCTGAACGTTGTTGCAGCACCACTGCCTACTAGGCCCACATGAGCTATTACAGCACTGGGAGCTTGCTGTTAGCTCGGTCCGATTTCCTCAGCTGCATGAGTAAAACTTCGAACAGCAGAATCTACTGAAGCACCTGCAGGGGCACTGTGAAGGCCTCATTGCGTGCGCACTGAATGGTCGAGCAGTGCGCCTGCTCACCTTTTGTAAATGCAGAGTACGCCATCTGGCCCTGGCTGCTTGATACCAGCAGAGGTCAAATAAGTCAGGCCAATGGTGCTGGGTGCCTTATAAAGAGAAGGCAGTCACAGTAATTGCTGCATTCAGCCTGACCAATGGAGGGCAGACAATGGCAGTTCATAAAAGAACATAGGGCCCAATCAATCACCTGCAATTAAGTATTCTCTCTTAGCCTGGTGGAGGGCTTTACATATGTCAGGCTGAGACTACTACACCTGCCAGATTTATAAATGACCGCCTAGCTGGTAATCATTTATAAAGGCATTGATAGGAACCACCATCACAGCGCTTCCTGTCAATGCATTTTACTGTTTGCTACAGGGTTGCATCGGAAGGAAACAGCCCTGTAGCAAACAGTATTCTTTTTTTCTTTTCAAAAAGAATATCGTGAAACTGTATTTTCTTTTTGAAAAGAAAAAAAGTAATGCCCCCCTTGCCACGGGAGGCTTATCCCATGGTGGGGGGACATTATAATTGTTTCACTGTTCCTTACGGCAAGGTTTAACTTGGCGGTAAGGAGCAGTAAAATATGATTACGTCTGCCTATCTAAACTGGGTTGGAGGGGATATAGCCATTTCTCCGATGCCCTGACCCCCCAGGGGATTAATCGCAGCAGAGTCAGGAGTAGTTTCTGCTGTGATTAAACCTAAGATCTGCCCGTATGTAAAGGTGGCAGGAGGACTTCATTCTTGGCAATAAGAATACTCCATCCCTATTGCATCAGAGTATCCTTACCTCCAAGAAATATATTGGGCCCATGGACTTAATTTAGACATAGTGCTGGAACTGGGAAAATGAATGACTTGTGCATTGTTTGCTTTATTTTATGCTAAAAGAATGCACAGAAAACTATAAAACAACTTATTTGAGTCACAAATATATAATTCTTGGCAAACATGGGCAAACTGAGACAGAAGCAGGTGAACATATCAACAGAGGAGGGTGAACACTCCCGGAATGCTGCAGACTTGTCCATACATACCCATCTAGACAAAATGCTTGTGTCTATAGCGTACACTAAAACAACCCTATAACAAGATATAGGAGAAGTGTCTGTTGGGCTGGGCCTCCTTCAGGCAGCACACCACAAATTGGTGGACAAGGTGAAAGAAGTTGAGCTTGCGGTGGAAGATCTGCAGCTACAGCAAGTGACCACATCCTGTAAAATTGAAGAATTGACTGCCAGGGTGTCGATGCCGGAGCAGAGAGCCAAAGGCGGGGAAGGCCAGAACCGCGACAACAGTATCTAAGTGGTGGGGATCCTGGAAGGAACAGAAGGTGTGGAAATGGTGTCCTACCTCGAGGACTGGCTCAGACAATCAGTAGTACCAGCACTACTTACACCGTTGTTTTGCCTTGGAGAGAGCCCACCAAGTGCCAACGAGGACCCTTGCACCGGGGCGACCCCTTCGCCCTGTTGTGGCAAAATTCTTACCCTACAGGGATAGGGACATTAAACTCCAAAACACCTGGACCAACCGCCCATATGTGATCAAGAATAAACTGGCTAACAAATGCAGCAAATAATTGTCTGCCCTCTACTCGCACCAAAGGGAGTAGGCATCGTTCTCCAGCCCCATGGTTTAACGACAGCCTTAAAATAGAAAAATCAAAATGCAAAGTATTAGAATGCAAATGGCGTAAAAAGTACGACCCTAATGCCAAAAGAAGCTATCATGAAGCCAGAAAACATTATCATGCTGCCTGTACAAAAGCGAGAGCTGTTTTTGTCTCTAAAACAATTATCGAAGCAACTAACATGCCTAAAACTCTTTTTTCCAAAGTCAAGGAATTGGCGGGCGCACATACCACAGCTGTTGCACCCCCACTAAGCACACAACAATGCCAGGCGTTAGCTTGTTTCTTTACTGAGAAAATCGATAAAATTATCTCAGACATCAAGACAAAAAATTCTGATCCTGACCCTCCCCCTCTTTCTGACCCATTTTTGCCTCAACCCATTGCTCTGGGTGAAAATTTTCTGGAAGCCTGGCCGACTCTTTCATTAGAGAAATTGAAAGGAATCCTAAAAACTGTTAAATCCGGCTCCCCTAGGGACCCCATCCCTATTAAAATTATTAAAAAATTGGATGACCAGTCTTTGGAAATCATTGCCAATCTCTTAAACTTATCCCTTGATCTCGCCACTGTCCCAACCTTATGGAAGCATGCCATGGTGACACCCCTTTTGAAAAAGCCTACTGCAAACCCAGAAATACTGGCCAATTATAGACCTATATCTCTGCTCCCTGCTTTTTCTAAATGTCTTGAGAGACACGTACACTCTACTTGAGCCACTTTTGCAGAAGAAAATTCCCTACTCCATCCTTCGCAATCTGGCTTCAGGGCTGGTTTCTCGACTGAAACCGCCCTGTTAGGTGTCACTGAACACATCAGAAAACTTCTTGACCAAGGCCAGACGGTCGCACTTGTGGACCTAAGTGCGGCGTTCGACACCATCTCTCATGAAACGCTTATTAAAGAGCTATATACAAATGGTGTAAGAGGAAAGGCTCTGGATTGGATCAAATCCTTCCTGGCAAATAGAACCTTTCAGATCGCATCTGCACAAGCCGTGTCAGACACCTTACCTGCATCACATGGAGTGCCTCAGGGGTCCATCCTGAGCCCTCTGTTTTTTAATATCTATCTTAAACCTCTGGCAGAACTTGTTGAAAAGTTAGGTCTAACGCTTATGAATTATGCCGACGACACCCAAATCATTTTTTCCCTATCTGAATCTTGTCCCCACTCCCCGTCGTTACTCAAGGAAGGACTATTAAAAATATTGAACTGGATGACTACAAACCAGTTAAAATTGAACGGCGACAAGACGGAAATACTGATTTTGGGTAAGGATCAAGTTCTCTGGAACCCTGCACATTGGCCGGACCAGATGGGCACTTTTCCTACCCCGGTATCCCATGCTCGAAATCTGGGCTTTATATTGGACAATGCCTTATCCATGGACAAACAGGCTAGCAAAGTAACCGGCCTTTGTCTCACCATAGCTAAATGGTTGAGGAAGATCCTGTGGATGTTGCCAGTGTCAACGCAAAAGACCGTAGTCAATGCCCTTATCACATCAAGGCTTGACTACGGCAACATCCTCTATCTGGGTGCAAATAAATCTGTGATCGGACGACTACAGGTAGCGCAAAACGCTGCGGTCAGACTCCTTTGTAATATTCCGAAGAACTCTGGAGTCTCGAACCATCGTCGGAATCTTCATTGGCTCAGGATAGAGAGCAGAATCCGCTTCAAGGCCCTGAACTACATGTTCAGAATAAAAGCAGGAATAGCACCAAAATATCTCCAATCTCTTGCCTGCCTCTATACGCCCAAGAGAAACCTCCGGTCACAGACAGCAGCCTGTTTCTGCATACCAAGGTTTAAACGTGCAAGAACAGGTGGCAGATCTTTTGCCTATCTGGGACCCTCCCTGTGGAACACGCTTCCCCCCGGTATCCGGAAGGAAGAAAACTACTGTAGGTTCAGAAAGCTTGTAAAGACCTGGCTGTATGAACAATAACCACTTAACAGTCACCTCCTTCTCTGTCCTCAATCTAGCTGTGTCTAGGCGCCGGGAAACCGTTTTTGGGTAGCTGTTGCGCCCTATAAATTGATAAAATAATAATAATAATAATAATAATAACAGAGTATCGATATTCTCAGACTTTACCACAAAAGTGCAGGCTCTGAGGGCTTCATTCTTGGAGAAGAAGAAAGCATTGACAGGTGAAGGCATCCAGTATTCCCTAATGTTGCTGGCCAGGGTTAGAATAATTCTGGAGGGTAAGACACACTTTTAAGACACCCTGGAAGATGCGTGTTCGTGACAGGAGGAGTATAGGTGGGTAGACCCTGCCGACATCAGGGTGGTGCAGAGTCGACGAAAAGACCGTACCGGAAGAGGTTCATGAGATCCAGAAGAAGAAATGCACTGAGAAAGCCCATGCCATCACAGACGGAGCAGGAGAGGATGACAGAACTACAGGCGGAGGCTTAGATCATATCACGCCAGGCAGCGGTGGAGGGCACAGACAGGCCCTCAGCTCAGAAAACGTGACACACAAACTCTGAAGACTCGACACTGAGCAAGGGAGCACTGCTAGTTGTGACCCCGACATTAGTAGATGAACTGATATAGCTCCTGGGCTGGGGACCGGGGTCCACCATATAGTAAGATGAGAACTATATGACAATCGCTTCCCCTGGGGGGTGGTGCTGCGCCTCCGGGGGGGTGGGGGCATGGGTGTTGGATCTGGACATTGTACTCCTTGTACAATGATGGTTATTAATTGGTGTACAACTGATGACTGATTGGTGCTACCCAACTGATGAGGCAGCTGAAATCTGGGCTGGAGCGGCAGATGCAAGGGCAATGTCCTATCCCCTACCCTGACTGTCTTTTCTACATTTCTTTCTTTTATAGGTGTGGCAGCCAGCTGTTGCGAAGCAGCCCTGGGGCTGGGGAGTTAATCGTTTGGAGTGTTTAGCATTTGTCTGGGAGGCCTACACAGTATCATTAAAGTGGGGTTTAAGGGGCGTAGGGGATTGTTTGCTAAGTATATGTCACACACGACACCTCTGCATCATGAGGTGAACATATCATCATGGAATGTGAGAGGGATGGGGACAGCCTCCAAGCACCATAAAATACATAGCTACATCACACGTAGAGGAGCGCAAATAGTAATGCTACAAGAGACCCACCTCAAAGAAGAAGAGGGTGCCCAGCTGAGAAGAAGATGGCAGGTCCAACTCTATGCCACATCTTACTCCGCATTTTCGAGGAGTGCATTATTATGGATTAGAGCAGGCAAACCCTTCAAGGTAGAACACCTAATTTTAGACCCAGAGGACAATATGTGTTGGCAAAAGGTAGATTGCTGGGCAAGGAGATCATGTTAGGGAGTTTATATGCCACAAACCAAGATCAACTCCTGTTTCTCAGAGGATTATCCGTGCACCACTCCACTTTGGGCAAAGATGACCGCCTTCTAGGGGGAGACTTTAATTGTGCAGCTGATATATAACTAGACAGATCAACACCTCTGATTCAAGGCATGTGGGCATCCAAAATGGCAAAGGGTTTCAGAGAGTGGCTAGGCCAATGGGAACTCGTAGATGTTTGGAACCTTCGACACCGCTCACTGAGAGATTACTCTGATTACTCCTACCTCTACAGTATACATACTAGACTAGACATGTTTGTTTGCTCTGCGCACTTGCGCCCCCATGTGTTGTTCACTGAATACCTAGGGCGCACTGTATCAGACCATAATCCCTTGTTGTTCCTTCGACCCCTGAAGTAACCCATGTTGACCCCCACATGGCGAATTACTCCCGCCTTACTTGAGGATGCGTGCTTTAGGAATACACAGCAAAAGGTTATATCTGAATACTTCAGTTCAATTAGGGCACAGCTGGATCCACGGTGATAGAATGGGAAGCATTTAAAGTTGTGATAAGGGGACATTTTACGGGGCAGCTGGTAGGAGTGAAAAAGAACTGTTGGGGGAAATAACTGCACTGGATGCTAGCTTACATGAGCTAGGAGCCAAATTGTCCTCAGACAGAATGGCACATAAGCAACTAGAAGACACTGGGAAATCATATAATGATCTACCACCCCCCTGCATGTTAAACATGGACTTTAAGGTCCTGAGCACAGTCCTGGTCATGAGGCTTTTGTCATATATGCCACACCTGGTACATGAAGATCAGAATGGTTTTATACCAACCAGGTCTACATCTGACAACCTCCTTAAGCTTTTTCATGCTATGCACAACCCAGATAGAGGACAGTACCCTGAGGCACGCCATATGTCCTTTGACATTCAACCCCATCAGGGGAGACTTTTTATATGCAGCCATGGAGAGAATAGGCTTGGGTGGCAGATGTATCAGATGGGTGAAACTGATGTGCTTGTGCCCTACAGTGTGGGTCAGGACAGGAGGGGTGATTTCACAATGATATACTATACACAGAGGGACCGGACAAGGAGGCATGCTGTCCTCTATCTTGTTTACACTGGCAATTGGACTCTTAGCAGAAATCTTTATACAGCAAAGACACAGCCAAGGCAAACAGATTCGAGGGAATGTATATGTTATATCCCTCTATGCTGATGACTTATTGTTGTATTTGGGTGGGGGGTGGAGGCGTGATCCAGACTTTGAACTGTACTACCTGGCTGCCCAACTCCAGTGGCTAGCGCAACGGCTGGATGGAAGGAATCAGGAAACGTTGGGACCAATAGGTAGGGTGGAGAACCAGGGATTGCTTCTGGCCAAACTCATGCTTTCAAAGTAGGACATCCTTGAACCGGGCATGCTATTACAGGTGGCGCTGAGGTGCTTGAGGAGATGCCTCCGACGAATGACAGGAATTCTGATATATGCCCCCGATATGCCACTGGTAGGGTTCCCTCCCAGTGTCCCACTCGCCCCATTCACGGGAGCCCAGTTCTCTGAATAGACGGCTGTCGGGTCATTACAGTAAGTGACTGCTTTCTAAAGGGAGTTTTCATCCAACTGGAAGATTTCCTATCCCACTATGACCCACTACATTGTCAGTTCCTGACCTACCACTAAATAGTGCACACATTTAGGGACCTATGGCGGGAAGACCAAACGGAACCAAAGACGCATGATGTCCTTAAGGCATTGGTGACTCTGGGGGTGGCCAGAACCTTATGAAATGGCTCTTTAGAGGTCAGATAGAGATGGTCATGAACCAGCTGGAATGAGCGCGTAAAAAATGGGTTGCCATACTAGGGAGAGAGATACAGGACAGGGAATGGATATGGGTGTTGGAGAGTCCAGAACTGGTGTGCAGAAACTCCAAATTGAAGCGTATCCAATTTAACTATATCCACATGGTCTACCTGACCCCCCCACAGGTTGCGTATAATGAACAGAGGAGTAGTTCACTACTGCCCCAGATGCTGAACTCAAGATACAGGGTTTGCCCATATGGTTTGGGAATGAGCAGGGTTACAGGGATTCTGCGGATAAGTGATGGAGGCCATCAACAGAGTGTTGGCCCGCACATTCCCTTGCATAGCATAGTATTGCCTATTGGGGCTCTTCCCCAGACCCAATGCTAAAAAAGGTGGCCTCCAGATTTGCAGACCTGGCCCTGGTCCCAGCATGCAGGCAGACAACCGTGGCATGGAAGTCCACAGAAGGCCCTACAGTGACAGCATGGGAAAATTTTAGACATGTGTGCCAGGGCAAAGGAGAGGGCGCTACAATGTGAGGGTGCCAGAAGGGTGCACCATCGCATGCTGGTGGGGTTACGGACAGAGATTCTAAGAGCATGGAATACCCGTAATGAACCGCAGTCGAGCCAGAGTGTGGGTGAAACATGGAGCATGGAAAGCACCTGAGGGAGCTATTCTGGCTCTAGATGGACGGTGATGAAAAAGAGATGTCTATGCGGTGAAGCTCGCGCTCCTGTTGAGCACCCAAGGCTAAAAAGGTAGGCTCCAGACTTACAGACCTGGCCCTGGTCCCAGAACGTAGGCAGACAACCATGGATTGGAATCCTTAGTAGGCCCTCCAGTAACAGCATGTAAAAAAATGTAGATATGCAGGTCAGGGCGGAGGAAAGGGAGCCACAACTTGAGGATGCCAGAGGGGTGTGTCGTCGCCCGCTGGAGGTGTTATGGACAGAGATTCCAAGAGCATGGATACCACTAATGAATCACAGTCAAGTGAAAGTGTGGGTGAAACAGGGAGCATGGTTAGCACCTGAGGGAGCTATTCCGGTGTTAGGTGGACAGTGTTGAATAAGAGAGATGGCTGTATGGCGAAGATTGCCCCGTGCTCCTGTTGCGCCCCCTGCGCTACCTCGTGACTTCCAGAAATCCTACTCTTGGGGTTAGACTGACCCCTCCCATAAGTGAAACTCGACCCCGATATACTGAAAGATAGTTGGACCCTACAGACGACTCATGGTTAGACAGTTTCTGTTTTATTTTTAGTTTTTCTATCACCCTAAAGTTGGATAATGGGAGCACTTTTATGGCATGAATGATAAGCATACACTATTAGAGGATACTGGTGACTCTGCCGGGAATGCAAATAAAACAAGAGTAATCGAATAGTTCAAGAGCTAAAGGGGATAGCAAAGGTAACACACTGCAGATGACAAAATTAGGGTATGGAAAACTAGATGTGAATCCTGATGTTGTCATAAGTGCACAAATAATGGAAAGCGATGTGTTATCCCATGAATGAGAGCTATAATGCTCTTGTAATTGTATATGTGCAAGTGAAAGAAAATGCAAATAAAGAAATATTTAAAAAAATGCATATTTCTTCCTTATTAAAAACAGAAATAGGAATGGTTATCTTTCTGAGACCCATGGACACTGGCCAGAATCTCGGAAAGCAAGAGTTTGCTCTCCAGAGCGAGATACTGAGAGAAGGAGAACTGCAGTAACTGTTATACACAGTACTATAGTAAAGGTGGACGAGCCATAAACTAACAGGGAGAGCCGGGTTAAGGGTTTGTCTTGGTTCTAAAAGTCGATCTTCATTATTGGAGCCCAGGGTCAAGCTGAACCGTGAAAACAATGGTATGGACATCATGCAACACATACTATATAAAAATATGATAAATTGTCTTCAAAGTAAAAAAAAAAGTAGATTTCTTTGGCAAGTGTTTCACCTTACTACATCATATAATTTCACTGCATTGAGAGGTGTGTTTCAAAAGTGATAGTTTTTAAACATGAGCTTAAAAACATTCATGCCCCACGCCTCTTTCTGTTGACAATACCATTAGTGAACTAAGAGGAAAGTCAGTTGTCATGTGTACCCTATATGGGTGCATATTCTTATTTTACACAACGCAACATTTTAGTCCATTAAGTCACACACAAGACAGATTTTCATACAGCACACATCCTCATGTATTTCAAGGTTTCCTCATATGCAATTATGAAAAAATAGGAGGCACAATAAAATTAAATAATTGACTAGGATCACATAATGTGTTCAAGTGGCCAAGCTGGTATTGATCCCAGGTTTTCTGGTTTGACATTGTATAATTCAGCCACTATATTGGCAGCTCTTTCTTGCTCCTGTTTGACATCAAAGTTTAATGCTTTGTTTTTCATTCTTAGTGCTTGAGGTTAGAATGTGAGTAGCAGGAACAAGCCACAAGAAAGCACAGCTCATTTTGGGCTTGCTGTATCAAGGACACCTTGAGCTGAACCAGAGCCTAGCATCTATCTCAATTCTTCAGTAGCTCACCAACCTCTATACTTTGCTCTGGGCACCCTGTGCCTGAAATAAGCTTAGATGGTGCTGTCAGTGTGATACCCGTTTTTTATGCGAGGATCTGTTAGCTTGGACAGAAGATGACCCTCTTGAACCTGTGCTGCATGTGTGCGGAATCTACACAGCTGCCAGAAGCTGCACATTGTGTGTGTGTGTTTACACATAGGCCTGGATTACTACTGCAAATGCTGTCTGTGTTCTCTCATGCAAAGGCAGCTTCCATTGTTTCTAATTAGACTGGTATGTGTTGTATGGGTGTGAGGGAATGGTGTACTCCTGCCAAGAGTAGTAATTATTTTAGGTGTGAAAATCTTGCTATGCATGTGAGTCAGAGTAAAAGCTCAAACTGATACATACCAGTGTTTTTCCTCACACTTGTACCAATTCTGAAATGCTGCTTGCTCATTTTATCTAAGGGAGATGCTAAGTGGTGCTTCCCAGTGCCATACTTGTTCTAGGTCTCTGAAGGAAAGTTGCAGTGGCTGGTCAGCAGTACCACACTTGTTCCATGTCTTTAAAGGAAGCTTGCACTGGTCCAGCAGTGCCACATTTGTTCCATTTCTTTGAGGAAAGCTTTCACTTGCTGGCTCTGCACTACCACACTTGTTCCATGTCTTTAAAGGAAGCTTGCACTGGTCCTGCAGTATCACACTTGCCCCAGTTCTTTCAGGCCAGATTGTGTTGCACTTGACCAGTGCTGAATGTCTTATGCATGTGAGCCAAGAACCCCCCACACTCCTGCTCTCTGTACTCACTCTATTTCTGTGTGTTTTAGTTTTGACCAAAAGACTGTTTTAGCTGTCCCACTATCCTCGTCTAAAAAATAATGCATAATCTTCCTTACAGAAAATGGGCTTTAGCTAAGCCCAGTTCAGTTATTCATCATACAGATTGTCATTCACATATTAGTTCAGCCCTTCACAGAATAATACATATAATTGGAACTTATATAAATTTTTTTTATTGCAACATTTTTTTATTGTTTTCCAACACATCGATACAACAATCAACTCTCAATCCTCGCCCATTCAGGAAATACCCCACATTTACCAGCATTTCCACTCAACCGTCCCACCCGGCCCCTTCCCCCCCCCCACCTCCCCCACCCTCTGTCAGTGTGCCCCCATCTGCTACCCCGGTCCCACTCTCGATGCGTCCCCTCCCCTTGGTCAATGCAATACAGGGGCCCCACCTCTCCCTACATCTACAGGACCTTCCCACTAGCCCAATCCAAAGTGTAGGCGGTCTGGGCCCGCCATTCGCCTCAACTACTCCCCACTCCCCACTACCACTTCCTCATCAGACCCACTCCCTTCCTCCCCCGACTCGGACATCAGCCCCTGGAGTTCTACCACCAACGCTTCCCATGCCCGGGCTGTCGCTAGCGCTTTTTCGTCATCTTGCCGGAGGGCCAGCTGCACCCGGAGCGTGCCCTCAGCCCCCGCCCAACATTCCAGGGCTGATCTCCAATGCAGGAAACTGGGTCCCCCCCGGGATTTCCAGTGCAGTGTCAATTCCCTCTTGGCCATTATCAGCCCTAGATCATAAAATTTGCTTGTGACCTTCTTGCGACGGGTGTGGGGGAACCAAAGCAGCAAGCAGGTCCCCATCTCCGGACCAATGGAGCGATCCGTGACCCGGTTCAAGCACTCCACCACCGCTTCCCAGTAGTCCCCCAACTGCCTACAGGCCCAAAACATGTGTCGAAAGTCTGCACCGTCCACCCCGCACCGCGGGCACTGAGAGTGCGCTCCCCCGAAATATTGTAGCACCTTAGCCGGTGTCAGGTACGCTCTGTGTAATGTAAAAAACTGGACTAGCTGGAACCTGGCATTCCTCGTCCCCTTCCATGCCCTCCGCACCAGCGTGGACCATGTAGACTCAGGGATCTCTTTCCCCAGGTCCGCCTCCCACTTTTCCCTCAAGGCGCCCAATGGGAGGAGGTTCTCCGTCGACAGCCTGCGATAAAGGCATGTGATGGCCTTGGCCGTCCCCGCCGCCATCACTACATATTGGCAACCCGCGGCAGTCGGGGGCTCCGACAGCCCCACGTTCCAATGCCTCTGGAGGCTCGCCACCAAGGCCGCATGAAGCAGGAAGTCTCCCGCGGAAGCCCATAAGAGTCCTGCAAGTCTTGAAAAGGCAGCAGTACTCCCTCTCGAAATAAGTCCCCTACCATCTGGACCCCCATTTCCTCCCAGACCGCCAATCCCGACCAGTCTCCTCCATGCGGGAACGCCGTACACATCCCCAGGGGGATCTCAGGGGCATAGGGGTGAACTATGGCGGCCTTTCTCTGGCATCTGTTCCAGCATAACCGGAGGGTACGTTCTTCCATGGTAAGCTGGGCGAGGTCCAACCTCTGGTGAAGGACTATAAAGGCCAGCACGTGGCGCGGGATTAGTCTGCCCTGGGGGCCTTCCGGGCCCCCGTACTCCCTGGCCACCGCCTGCGTGAGCCACTGGAGCTGGGCCGCCAGATAGTACCATTCGAAATCCGGAGCCGCCAAGCCCCCCTCTGCCCGCGGCCGCCGCAAGGTGGTCAGCGCCACTCGACGCCTTCCCGAACCCCAAATGAAACTCGTGGTGAGTACCCGCAGCCTCGCAAAAAACGACGCTGGGATCCATATTGGAAGGGTACGAAAATAGTAAAGGAGCCGCGGCAGCGCCACCATTTTCAGCAGCGCCACCCTCCCAGCACACGAGAGCGGGAGCGTTTTCCAAAATCCCATACTACTCCTTAGGCCTCGAAGCGCTCTACCCACATTCCCTTCCAGCAAATCAGCCTGGGTATGGTAGATGTTAACCCCCAGATAGCGGAGACAGCTGCCTTCCCAGCGGATATGGCCCAACGCCTGCGGGGGCTGTCCCCCTCGCGACAGCGGGAACAAACATGTTTTACGCCAATTGACCTTAAGCCCAGACAGCCGACCAAACACCTCCAAAAGGGCAACCGCTCCCTCCAGTGCACCCGCCGCGTCCTCCAAGAACATCAGTAGATCGTCCGCATAGAGGGAGATATAATGCATATCCTCCCGCAAGGACACCCCTACATACGCCCCCCCTCGTCGGGCATGAGCCGCCAATGGTTCAATGGCCAGCGCGAACAGCAAGGGGGAGAGGGAACACCCCTGTCTCGTCCCCCTCCGGACATGGTAGGAGGCCGATATTGTGACCCCCGTCTTCACCTGGGCTGTAGCCTCGCTATAAAGCAACGTGGTCCAGCGCACAAAGTCCTCCCCCAAACCGAACTCCCGCAACACTCGATACAAATAAGGCCATTCCACACTATCGAAGGCCTTTTCTATGTCGACCGACAGCGTACAGGCCTCCGGGAAGACCTCCCGGTCCAGTTCCATCACTCGCAGTAACCTTCTCACGGAAGTGGCAGTGCTGCGTCGAAGAATAAAGCCCGCCTGATCCGGGTGGACTAAGGCGGCCATATGACCCAAGAGGCGCGACGCCAGTACCTTACTCAATATCTTATAGTCCACCGTCAACATGGAGAGCGGCCGATATGCCGTGCGCGCGTCGGCCTTCCCTCCGGGCTTTAATAAGGGTATCACAATCGCCTCCCGAGCAGAGGCGGGTAAGCACCCACGTCGCCAAGCTTCGCTGTAGAGGGCCTGCAGCTGCGGGGCCAACAGATCCGGAAACGCCGCATAGAACTCGACAGGCAACCCATCCGCCCCCGGGGTTTTCCGGCGCGCCATATGTCTAATTGCCGCCCGAATTTCACCCAGCGATATGGCACCGCCAAGTTCTTTCCCAATCTCCGGGTCCAGGCGAGGTAGGCGGGCCTCCAGCAAGAAGTCCGCTAGGCCCTCAGGCTCCCCCTCCATGGTGCTATCGTATAACCCAGCGCAGTATCCGGCGAACTGCTGATTTATCCCCTTCTGGGAATACACCGGGGCACCCCCCGCGTCAGCCAGGGCAAGTATCAGTTCCCCCGGGCCGCCGGGTTCGCCAACCAAGCCAAAAGGGATCCCACCTTATCGCGCTCCGCGTGCGCTCGCATTAGGTAGCTTTTATGGTCAAAGCAGCGGAGCCTCTCCACCTGCACCGCCACACCCTCGCGTGCCTCAGCAACCGCAGCCAGCTCACCGTCTCCCGACTGATGCGCCCGTTCCGCCGCCCGCAGCAGAGCCTCCGCCCCCTCCACCTCCTTCAATAGCGACTTCCTCACTCCGGCTGTGGACGAGATACAAAACCCCCGAACAACCGCCTTGAGCGCGTCCCATTCCGTCGCCCGGCTTGCCGTCGTACCCGAGTTTCGCTCGAAATATTGTGTTAAGCAGTCGCTAACCTCAGCCCGGAAGACCGGGTCCTCCAGAAGCAGAGGGTTAAGACGCCACGTGGGAATAGCTTGCCGCTGCCTGGACCACTGCAACACCCCCAGACAGGGGTTATGATCCGAGAGAGTTTTCGCTAGATACTCACTATCAGCGAGTGGACGTCCGAAGAACACAGTATACCATCCAATCTGACATACAGCTCATGGGGGGAAGAATAGAATGAGTAATCCCTGTCCATCGGGTGATGAGTACGCCAAGTGTCTACCAGACCCCAGGTGTCCTGCCAGCTACTTCGAGTATTGGGCACCCGACGCACCGCCGACTGTGCCAGGGGGGGGTGGGACCTATCCAACTCCACATCCGTTACTGAATTAAAGTCCCCTCACAGCACCACCGGCCCCGTCAAATACGCCGCCAACTGCCCCGACAGCCTGGAGAAAAACGCCGCCTGGTCCATATTAGGGGCATATACACTACACATGCTCAAATCCCTCCCATCCAGCCGCCCCTGCACTGCTACAAACCTGCCCTCCGGGTCTACCAATGTCATCAGGGGTTGGAAAGGGACACCCGCTCTCACCCAGATCAGAGCCCCCCGGGCAAACCTCGAAAAGGTGGTGTAGTATAATTGGCCCCGCCAGCGCCGCTGCAATGCCTTCCCCTCCTCTCTATCTAAGTGGGTCTCTTGAAGGAAGGCTACCTGAACCCCTCTCCGCACTAAGTATGCATGGATTTTATGTCTCTTCACCATAGAGGTGAGCCCTCTCACATTCCAAGTCACAATTCTCAATTCAAGGGGGGTCCCCATCCCATCGTCGAACCAACCATCCCATCCTACCCCTCCAAGGCACACTGACAACCCCCTGAAACCCTAAAACACCCCAACTCCCCGATTCCCCACCCCTCCCCAGAACAGGCTCTAAACCGCAGTCACCCATCCAAATACTCCCCCAAACAGAAACCAAATACTCTGGTAGCCACCAGAGTCTCACTATGTCCGTGAGGTTGAGGTGGTGACTCTACGCCTGACGGGTTGACGGCAGTCCTCCCCAAATCATCCATGCCCAGTCTCCGTCAATGTCACTCCCCCCCAGCGGTCCATCCCCCGCAGGCTCCCCCACCCCCACCCCCGGGGTCCCCGAGGATCTCCAGACCTTCCATCCATGGGTACCACCTGATATCCGGCCCTCCCTAAGCCCCAGCAAGCTCGAATCAGCGTCCCTCTCCACATGTACCCAGTCCTCCCTGCCCAAGTCCCTTAGTTCAGAGCCCGAGCACTCCCCAAACCTTCAAGCGTCCAACATTCCATCCGCCGTCCCCGGGGTAACATCTGGCAGCACCTCCACTTCGTCGACAGCGCCATCCGAATGGGAGTCCTCCGTGCCCTTCCTAGAGCCCGAATCCTCACTGGGCTGGGAGGCCGTGGCCCCGGAAATCACAGAGACCGCCCGCAGCGCAGCTCGCCTCTCCAGAGCCGTCTGGGATGCACCCGGAGATCGGGCCCCCGCCGTCCTCACCCTGTTGCGTCTGTTGCGACGGGCCTTCGTCGGGGCACCCCGCGGCCCCTCTCCAGCGGTATGCGCCGCCGCTCGGGGCCTGGCCGATTCCAGCCAACTCCAGGCTGCCGCAGGGTCAGTGAAGAAGAAAGCCGCCCCATCCATCACCACTCGGAGACGGGCCGGGAACAACAAAGAGTATTGCAGCCCCTCTTCCCGCAGTGCCCTCTTCACCGCCAGGAATGAAGTACGTCTGCGCTGAACCTCCATGGGGTAATCCGGGTAAATAGAGACCCGAGCGTTCTCCACCTGGTAGGGTCCCGAAGTTCTGGCCCTCTGAAGGATAATATCCCGGTCCTTGTAATGCAGCAGACGGGCCACCACCGGTCGGGGCGGCCTGCCCGGGTCCGGGGGACGGGCCGGAACCCTATGCGCCCTCTCCAGAGTAAAGAACCGCGTGAGTCCCTCGGGCGCCACCACCTCTTGCAGCCAGGTCTCCAGGTAGGTTATCATATCTCCCCCTTCGATCTTTTCCGGCAGCCCGACTACGCGAATGTTATTGCGGCGGTTGCGCCCTTCAGCATCCTCGGCCCTCTTTTCCAGAGTCACCACCCGCCGTAGGAGATCCGCTGTCTGATCCTCCAATACCTTCTGCGCTGGCTCCACCAGGTCCATCCTGTCCTCCGCGGTCTTGACCCTGTCCACCAGCTTCCTGTGATCCGCCCGGAGCAGCCCCAGGTCCGAGGATACCTGGGCGATATCATTCTGTAGCGCCGTTTTTGTGTCCGCTATGGCCTGTAAGATCTGGTCGAGCTGTCGCTGCTGTAGGCCCGCCGCAGAATCGGCGTCAGTGCCACCCTTGCCGCCATCGGTAGGGTCCCCCGCCGACTCCACCGAATGCCCTCCCGGCTTGAGTCGTGGCTTGACCATGCTCCCGGTCAGGCGGCGCTTCCGAGAGGCCCTCCCCAAGCGGCCTCCAGGCCCGCTCACCAGACCTGCGGGCGGTGCACCCCCTCGTCGGCCCCAGGGGCCTGCTCCACCGTGCCTTCGGTCCGCCGGGGAACCAGCGCCCTCCTGCCTCTCACCGGGCTCCTCGGCGGGGGGGGGCCGCCAGCCGTCCCTAGAGCTGCTGTGTCCGGGGCCTTGTCCGGCCCTCTCCACTGTCCTCCGAGAGACGTCGGGATCGTCGCACCACCCAGAAGCCAGGACCGCCCGTCCGCTGCCTGTGGTCAGTCAAGCCGCTACCTCCAAGGGGTCGCTGCACCCACCGCGTTGGCCCACTTAGCACGTGGCGTCTCGCTGCGGGCGCTCCAGTTCCAGGCCCTCCTCCACCGACACAAGCCCAGTGCCGTCCGCCGTGTCGCCGCTGCCCTGCAGCTCAGCCACCGCCGCTAGGTCACTCTACTGCTGGCATCCCAGCTCCGGGCTTCGCTCCGAGGGCGATCCCCGCCGCCACTCTCCAACCAGCAGGGCCAGGCCGGCACTTCAGGTGCCCGCGGCCGATGCAGCCTCACTTCCGGCCCGCTCCGCCAGCACTGTGGGCCGCTGCTTCCCGTCCCCTCAGAGGCCGCCCAAGATGGCCGGCGGCCGCCCGCTTCCGCCGCTTCTCCGTCGCTGCGTCCGCCCACTGCGTCGCGTTCCACCCCGTCCGACTGCTCCAGGGGTTCCGAGGTGGCAGGGGGAGCCCTCCGGGAGCGTCAAACCGCCGGGGGGACACTCGTTTCAGGATCAGTTGCTGGGCTGGATGCGGAGCTCGTCGCTCACGCGTCCATGCCCGTCGGCTGCCAAGCCACGCCCCCCTAATTGGAACTTATATAAATGATGTTGAAGGGTATACTAATAATATAGCCTCACCAAATCTCCCGCCGGAAGAGAAAACATTCTTAGATTTAGCAATACAGATGGAGGAGGTTAAAACAGCACTGAATAGTCTCCCTTCAGGCAAAGCGTCTGGCCCTGACCAGATTCCACTCGAGTTCTATAAGGTCTTTCAAGATATTTTCATTCAAGACTTCTTCGATATTCTCAGTTTAGCACAGACAGGGGAATCAGTTCCTAACTCATGGGGGGGAGCAGACATTGTAATAATCTTGAAGAAAGGAAAGTCTCCGATACTCCCCGGATCTTATAGACCAATTACGTTAATAAATGCAGATGTTAAAATATTTTCTAAAATTTTGGCTAAAAGATTGGGCAGAGTCATTGAGAGGATGGTTAGTCCATCACAGCATGGATTTATTCCGGGGAAAGGCACCACCCACTATATTAGACGGTTGGTGACACTATTCGATGCAACAGAAGTCCTGGGAAACCCTATGGCAGCCTTATTTTTAGACGCAGAGAAGGCTTTTGATAGGGTTTCCTGGGATTACCTCTGGGCAATTATGAGATGGTTTGATATAGGGGAGGGATATATCCGTGCAATTCAGACACTATATAGGAACCCTATAGCCAGGATCAGGGTCAATAGAGGGTACTCTTCAATAATCAGGATAAGCAGAGGGACTAGGCAGGGGTGCCCGTCATCCCCATTACTATTTGCCCTCTTTATAGACCCATATTTACGTAACCTAGAGGCTAATGCTAAGATACCTGCAGTGATGATTAATGGAAGAGCGTGTAAAATACTGGCATACGCGGATGATGTAGCCATTATAACATCTAATCCATCGGAGGCTCTTAGTGAGGTGGAATATGAAGCACTCCGTTTCGGACACTTGTCTGGATATAAAATTAATAGCACTAAGACACAGATTGTTAAAAATAGATATACGTGCTGTACTGACAACCGAGTTGTTAGTTCAGCAGTATATCTCGGTGTTCAGCTTTCCGCAGAGGTGGAGAATGTGGTAGAGCAGAATATGGCCCCGCTAATAGCAACTGTACGATTAGATTTGGAACGAATGAATAACCTTCATTTGTCTTTGGTTGGGTGTACCAATGTAATTAAAATGTTAATACTGCCGAAATGTCTTTATTTTTTTAGATCTATTCCTCTGTTTTTTGAGGCTAGGTGGTTTCAAATATTAGAGTCAATTTTGAACAGATTTATTTGGGCTCAGGGGAAAACACGCAGGGCTTATAAATTTATATCTCTTTCCAGAGAAAGGTGGGGGTGGGGTGCACCGGACTTTAGATTGTATTATTGGGCCGCAGTGTTACAACATATGCAGGGTTTAATTGGGGGGGGGGGGGGGCACATGACTGCTGGGACATCAATAGCTCCCTGGAGGTATATGCAGTAGTTTTTGGTGAAGAAGTCGAAAATTGTTTTTTGAATTGTATTGATTTTTCATATTACAAAAGGACTAGGTTTAAGACAGTTAGTGCAGTTATTAAGATATGGACTGCATTTAGGAAAAAATACGGAATTGGTAGGTTTAACAGATATATTCGACTATATCGGAATAAATCATTCCCGGAACTGATCTTTGCGGATAATGTTATGGCAGAATGGGCGAGTAAAGGGATAGAGCAAATAGGAGACATGATGAGCCAAGAGGGAGTAGTGCAGTTTGCGGACCTAAGAACTAAGTACCAGCTGGATGCTAGAAGTTTTTTTAAATATCTTCAAATCAGGAGCTTTCTGAATACTAAGAAAGGGGGGCCCGCTGGGTTTGGGAATAATGCAATTTTGGATAAAATAAGTAGGGGGCAGGGCTGTACAATACGAAGTTTTTATGCAATATTAGCAGAAGCCAAAACGGATGATATTTCTAAGTTTGATAATAAATGGATGGAGAAGCTATCCATTGAGTCGGGATGTTTCCAGGAATCATTGGTTCTTGGATATACTGTTTTGTGCTCAGCCCCACTTCAGGCCCAGCATTATAAAACAATATATGCCCTGTACTATACTCCTGCTAGAATTGTACAATGGGGGGGTACCAGTGGGACGAGTTGTCCAAGATGCAATTCTATAGGAGCTGATATCATTCATATATTTGCATCTTGTCCCCAGTTATATACATTAAAACAGGATTTGGAAATGTTCTTAGCTACACACTTAGGTATTCGTGTCGCATTGTCACCAATCTTAGTATTACTTGGGGTCAGCACAGACCCATCGGTCCCACATCGGGAATTCCTGTTTATAGCAATGGCAGTATATAGATTAATGATTGCCAGGGCTTGGCTGGACACAAGACCTCCGGACATGCACCAGTGGTTGGCAAGCTTATTGGGTGCTTATAATCTGGAAAAAGCAATTTATGCACGTAAGGGTAAAAAAAAGAGGCAACTCGGGTTGAAAATCTGGGAGCCTGTAAGGACATGGAAGGAGGGAATGGTGTTAGCTTAAGGACTTTGGATTGTTTGTTTATATATCTTTTGGTATAGTTGTTTATATACCCATTTATCCTTTTTTTTTAATGGTTCTTATGGTCGTGAAGTAATGACCAAAAAAACATCAAAGATGTATAGTGAATGAGTTATAAAGTAACGTAATGTCAATACTAACTGAGTTAATGTTGTATATAGGATTATTTTTAAATGTAATAATGCTGTGATCATGATGTATTAGTGTTGGAATATAAGGAAAATTGGGAAGAAAATCAATTAAAAAAAAAAAAAAAAAAAGACTGTTTTAGCTGTCCCACTATCCTCGTCTAAAAAATAATGCATAATCTTCCTTACAGAAAATGGGCTTTAGCTAAGCCCAGTTCAGTTATTCATCATACAGATTGTCATTCACATATTAGTTCACCCCTTCACAAAATAATACATATAATTGGGAAGTCGGTCAGCCTCTTCAGGCATTGGCTTTGTTATCAGTTTTTGGCTCTGCCTAGTATTTTGGATGTTAGGTAATCTAAGTAACAGATACATATTATTATTAGTCTGCATCCAGGTGAGTGCGACCTCAGGAGAGTTATTCCCCAGCAGCTCAACTACAAATGTAGACTAATGCTAATTGAGTAATGAGAGTACCAGCAACTCAGCAGAAGTTGCTGCTGGACCACAACTTTCTAATTCTAATCTCCAGGCAAAACCTGCTGCAAGCTTCAAAACCATGCCACCATCTTGAAACGGCATTCTTTATACTCTGCTTTTTTACTGTTCTAAAATGGCAGATCAGGGTAAAGTTTACCTTTTATATTTTTGCATTGAAGCACATGCCCTCTGCAATCAGTTGGCATATGTTATGCTTTTGTTTTTCTTTATTTATTTTAGCATATGCTTGCACTACAAAGAACACTATCCCCTTGTTTTTAGAAGGTAAATTGAATTGCTTTTTGATGCCAAGGCTCTTCCCTGCAAAAGTCCACAAAGATCAGACTCACATAGTTTGCAGTGCTGGTCCAGGTGTGGCTGATGGGAGATTAGATAACATCAGTGTACATTAAAGCTGCAGTGTATCTTACTTTAAGAGATCTGAATTGCAGATACTTTATCTGTGACTCCTATGTCATCATCTGTCTAAATCTGCTCCCTCCTAGCAAGCAGTGTACCTGTGTGTGAGAAGTGTGCTTCTGTGAGTGCAAGATAGCCACCATGTTTTGTGAGTGCATTGGGAGGGGTGTGCATGTGTGAATACAGGATTAACATTGTCTTTTGTGAGTAAGTGGTCTACAGGTTGAAAGCTGCATCTGTGTGAGGCATATGCTGGTGTGAAGCCAGCGTGAGGGATAACCCAATGTGAAGGCAACAGTGTAAGTGTGGGGCCCTTCATGTTATGTCTTTGTGAGTGCATTGGGAGGGGTGTGCATGTGTGAATACAGGATTAACATTGTCTTTTGTGTGAGCGGGGTAAGTGGTCTACAGGTTGAAAGCTGCACCTGTGGGAGTGCAGAGTGAGGCATATGCCTGTGTGAGGCCAGCGTGAGGGATGAGCCTCTGTGAAGGCAGCAGTGTAAGTGCGGGGTCCTTCATTTTATGTCTTTGTGTGCGCACACTTTACAAAGGCCAAACCTATTACCTTTGGTAATGCTTTTTAGGGGTATGGCTTTGACTTGAAGAAATGCAGTACAGGGAGGGGAAATACAATAGTGTGTGAGCCCTATTCAAGCAACAACAACAATAAGGGTAGGGCACAAGAAGACCCTAAATTAAGCTGTGCTCAAACCCCTGGTAGCTTAGCACAGAATAGTTAGGCTTAATTTAGAGAAAATGTTTAAAGTGTTTGTGCAACACTTCAAATAGAAAAACATAGAAAACCCCATACAAAATGATCCTACATGAGGTTTAGAATAACAGAGTATTTTTTTCTAAATCAAACAAGAGCAAAATGTCAAAACGTCAAAAATCCAATCAGTAAAACTAGAGATATTCAATTTTAAGGTTTTAGGTAAAATTAGCACGAAAAGACTGATATAAAGACACAAGTTTAGGCCGACAGCGATGGTGCTTGGGCTTGCTGCACACAACCAGTTAGATCCGCTGAACAAAGTACTTTAAATCCTGGTTGCTGAGCATTGCATTGATCCGCGTTGAAGATGTGCCGCACAGTTGTGGTGATGTGCCAGTTCTGAGATGCGGCATGACTGCAGTGTGAGGTCCTGTTGCATCGGCGTTGAGGATCTCACTGACAGGTCTTGCGATGCAAAGTCAGGTGTTGAGGATGTGGTGCACAGCTACCAATGCATTGATTTTGAGGAGCTGCAAGACTGCAATGCGGAGTCTGGTGTCATTGTTGAGGCTGCCATAGATGAGAGATATGAGGACCTAGGTTGAATATGTGCCATTGGTAATGCATCAGTTCTGAGAACTGTGGGGGTGATGCAGGTCTTTGCAATCGGTCAAATCCATGCAGAAGCAGAGATGCATCAGCTCTACTCAAGGATAAACCACTCAGCCGAGGAGATACATTAGTTCTGCTCGAGGATGCGCCACTCAGCATAGAAGATGCATCAGTTCCAGTGCACGCTCCTTAGGCCTACTTCCAAGGGACCAGGACATGGGTGGCACCACTTGGCAGGATAGACTCACAGATGGAAGAGTCCTGGTGCAGGTACAAGGTTGTTGGAAGAATGTTGTGTCCCTGAGGCTTCAGATCAGGAGGCCAGCTAACTAGCCCTTGGAGTCACTCTGGGTTCTTGGCTCAAGAGATGCAGGTCCAGTCCCTCTCACCTAGACAAGAGGGAAGCAAGCCAGAACAGCAGAGCAGCAGTCCAGCAGAGTAACAGTCCTTTAGCAGCACAGCAGTCTTATTGGGAGAGAATCTACAGGTCCAGAAGTGTTCTGAAGTGGTGAGTTCTAAGGTCCTTCAGTTGTACACAGTTGTGCCTTTGAAATGGGGAGAAGCATCTAGACGCATGCCTTTGAAGTGCACAGATGCCCTGCCTTCCCTGCCCTGGCTCCAGACTAACTACAGGGGGTATGTATCAACCAGTCTGAGACTAGAATAGCCAGCACCCACAAGAGTCCAGTTAATTATTCAATCTTTCAAACAAGACACAGAACCTTTGACGAAGTGACACAGGTGAAAAATTGCCAGGAAGAATTAAAATCTAAAAGCCTGCAAGCGCAAAATACAGATGGCCCAAACAAGGAAATTTCAACCTACTCCATTGCACATATTGTTTCTCACCCCTAGGAAAATTTTACTCTGAGGTAGTAAACACTAATTCCAAAAGCGCGCCCAAAGGAGTAGAAAGTTTGCAGCCCTATGGGCAGTCAAAGGCACCAGTCAAGACCAGCAGAAGCTTGGCAGCCCAAACAAGCACATAGGCCTGCGTAAATGCAATTACGTGAGCAGCTGGAGACGCTGCTGCCAGCACCAGAGCGGGACATCTGCATAGCAAAGATGCCAACACCAGTAATGGAAATGAAATGCGAAGGCCAAAATACAGTCATCTCTCAAGCAGCATGGAAGATGACACCCTGTGATCAAAAAATCCAGATGGTCAAGCAACCCTTTAGCACTAAATTGGATGGAAAAGCACAAGTCGTGCTATGTTTGAACAAAAGTCAGACAGGGATCTTTGAACGAACAAACATGAAAAATGACCAGGCATGTAAGAACGAGAAAAAAGAAATGGAAGAAGAACCAACGGTTAACTCATCGCTCACTGTGATCTTCACCCCTGAATTCGAAACAAAAGGCCCAGGCGACATCATAAACCGGTCAAATATCTTATACCTCTTGTTGAGCATACCCTCACTGGCCTACCCAACATCAGCTCAACTAGCATCGGTGTATTTCAAAAACTACACCTGGATAAGCCACAGAGAGTCAACCCTAACGAAGTGGACAAGCAGGGTAGACACCCAAAACATCATGGCAGAAAAAGACTTACTCAACAATTGGGGGATACACGTAGACAATTACACAATGTAGAAGTACTCCCATGTCCTCCTGCAGAGGCCACAAACTCAAGGGGTACAACAACCCTTCAAATGTGCACTAAGGGGCACCAAATCAATTGTGAAACAATTCTGCGATAATAACATCAAAATCCAGTGCTACAAGAGTGGTGGAACTTGATATTGCACCGAGGTAAGAGCAACGCACGATTCAAGGGCATCAGAAGACTGGGCCTGGATCTCAACGGCACTGCATACCAATGGGAGGGCAAATTCCCAGCACAGGAAAACACTTGATTTCTTCCGGACACCAACACCACCGGATTTTAAGGGAAGCCCAAATCCCCTGCATTGAAGGAATAAAGGAGCAGACAACAAGATCTAGGATCGTAATAATAAGCCTGGAATGTTGCAGGGATTAAAACCACCATAGCAAACAAAGAAGCTATGGAATTCTTCCAAATAGGAGACAATTTCTGTTTACAGGAAAAATGGCTGACAACACCAAGCTCTATTAAAGGCTTTCAGGTGATCCGCACACTGGCTCACAAGAAAAACCTCTTTGGAACACCCATCGGTGTGATCTCGATTTTTGTAAAACGAAACCTGCAAGAACGAGTCAAGGAATGGCCCACGCACTCATCCGATGTCCAGATCCAAAATATAAAAGAAATAGGATTAGAGTGAACACCAACTTCAATTGCAGTAATTAACCTCTATGAGATGGAAAATACCACAAACATTGAGATAATCACTGAATTGATCAAAGAATACCTTTATGAACACCCGGGGCATGAGTGCATTGTGACCAGGGACTTCAACATGACAGATCTGTGCTGCCCAGAGCAAAATAAAGTGGAGAGTGGGTGGAATCTCATAGAAGCCTGCATTAATGAATTTAAACTGGGGTCTGTGAGTCAAATAGAGCTGATTAATTGCAAACCACAATCCACTTTGAAAAACATCTCCACTCTAGACTACATTTTTCTGAGCAAAGAATTTATTGAGTAGGTGCGAACATAATAGGGTGCAACACACTACTGCAAGTGATCATCACCCACTATCCAATCTTGAGAACGCAAGCGCCACAATGCATGAGATACATCTTCCAGCTGGTCAAATGCTCACTTCAACTGGCGAGCATGCATTAATAAAAAGAATCAAATGGGGGCTCTCTTGCCGGGCCAGATATAACCAGCGCAAGCAGGTTAAACAAACAACCGGCATTGAGAAAAGATGGACAGAAAAAATTGATTCTCTATTTGAAGCTCTGAATGCAAGAAAGCTACCTACACATAAAGGTAAACTTACTGGAAAGGGGCCCATTTATCAATTTGATAATAAAGAATTCAGCAAGAGCAAAATGACAGGCAGGCAGAGTCACAGTATAGGAGAGAGAAGTGCACGCAGACCAAAACAAATCTGAAAACATCTAGAAAAAAACACAAAAAACACTTGGCAGATGAAACAAACTTACATAGCGGAGAAATGGAAATATATATACGCGCTACTAGCGCCCAACAAGAACTGGGAATTTTGGAATTACGTCAACGGCCTTAATGGTGGAATTCATACAGAGAAAACTGTACCTGCCAATGAATGGGCAGCCTATGCAACAAAGCTCTATGCCGACTTAGATAAACCCTTCGACGATATCATGGTGATGGAGGGCAACCATCCTGGCGAATATGAGGTAGCTCACACTGTCATAACTGAAAAAGAAACCCTTATCACTCTGAAGGGCACTCAGAAGGATGGGGCTCTTGGACCCAATGACCTACCGGGCAGCATCTTCAATGAAGATTGAGAATTCTGGAACCCCCACATCCACAGCCTGTTCAATCAATGCTTTAACATATCGGCAGTACCGGACTCATGGAAAGGCTCCATCTTGCACCCCATTTATAACAAGCATTTACACTGCAATAGGTCTCGCATTGTCAAGAGTTTAGGCTATTGGCATTGTAACTGACAATGGCTTTTATTCATCTGTTTAGAAAAGTAACACATAATTAAAAGACATTGTTATTTACAATGCCAATAGCTTAAACTATCAATCTCGGAGAGGTAGCGGGCCGGGCAAGTGGGAGGGGTGAGATGGTGCTGGGCTTGGCATTTGAAACTTGATAAAAAAAAAAAAAGATGGCAGCTGCCATAGTTTAAGCGGACTGCCGTGTCAAAATAAAGAAATATATTGAAAGAGGGCCGCGCTTGGAAAATAAAGAAAGATTGGAGCACAGCCGCTATAGAGAAAGCAGATTCCGTTGGCAAAGTAAATAAAAGAAAGGAGTGCTGGGTTACAGGAAAGCATGTAGTGGGTGGAATAAGAGAAATAATTCAAGAAAATAGTGCTGAGAGACTAAATAAAACATACAGAGTAACACAAGTAAAAGGTCAGGCCTCACGGGAGGTTACAAATGCAGACAAGTTGGTACTAAGGAGAGATTACTATATGTATTTATGAATCAAAAGCAATGATTTAAAAATGACAGTAACGAGAGACAATTAAAAAGATGGGCGAAAATGGGCATAGCTTCATGTCCAAACCTGAATACAGCATGCCTCGCAGAGCAGTACATGGGCTGCCCAGGCTAAACCTGAAAACGTGTAAAACCATATGTAGCAGGGGCAGTCTGCTGGGAGGGTCTGAAATGCGAAAATGCGGGACTAATTAAGCATGCTAATCAAACCAAAGCAGGCATATATAAAGGGCACAAACACAAACAAATTGAAAAAAAGGGAAGTGCTGCAAGCAAAAGTCTACATTACAAGTACAGTTGCAACTGCACTAAACCGAGACAAAAAGGGCCCTAGGCTAGTCTTAGGTTGCGTAATAACACATGGTTAAATTGAGTCATCATAGTTACATATTAGAACATCTATATTTTATGAATAGCAAATAAAATTTCTTATGTTTACCGAAGGCATTTTCTCTGAAGGAAGAAAGCATAAGCCAGCCCAAAATGACTGTAATTCTTTCCATTGAATAAATATATAAATAAATATACTATTTTACTTATTTAACGGTAAATGTATATTCCAAGAAAGACACCACTAAAGCAGCGCCAAGAGGCTATGTTAATGTCTGATGTTGTGCGTTCCAAAACCCACAAAATGACAAGAAATTATCACAAATATCTGCAAGACCTATCTTCACATCTTCTCACCACACAGTTAACATAGGACCACCTAAACACCAGTCTTTGAGTGCCCCTGAACCGTATGAAGGAAATAAGGCTCCGGAAAGTCTACGAGCCCACACAACTGCCAGAAATACACTATAAAAATAAGTTGAGCAAAATGCCAAATTTCCAAAATATGGACCAATGAAAGGTTTTTGTACAATAATTACTGAGGTCCATCCAAGATTCAAGCTGCAATGTCACACGAAAGAACACTGCAAACATGAAATAGTTATACATTAGCACACTGAAATCTCTACCTACAAACACTTGCAAACTATGTATCCAGGGGCGTAGGAGACACTAAAATTCGGGGGGGGGGGGGGCCAGGGACAACCTTGTAGACTTTCCAGTGACCCTATACAAATAACCGCCTGTTAAACAAATCCAATCGCATCGTTTTGAAGTGAAATATTGAGAAAAGCAGGCATGTAGTCACAGTTTGCATGTATGCTTTATTGGTATTTACATTCACATAGTAATCAGACCAAATGTTAAGAAAACATGTATATGAATCTTGCATCTTCATGCACCAAGCAAGCAGAGGTCGCTGACTTCGGGTGAGGGCGCTGTGTTTGCAAGTGCATTATGGTTTGAAAAGTACCTGCTGCTGCATTCCTGGTCCCCAACAATTTTCAGGCAACAATAAAAATGTGAAGATAACTTTGGTGATTAATGTTCTTTATTGAGAGAGATCAGAGGTTTGACTAGTGGAAGTTTTGACTCATGGTAAGGCAGCCACAGTGTGTTAATATGCCTGCTGCAAAGAATGTGCACCACGCAGATCACAAAATGCATATAATGTAAATAAGTCAGTGAGTTATTGCTTTTGTCTGAAACATTCTTTTGCTATTTGCAGTTTATAAGTTAAAATCCTAACATTGAACAGTGAGCTATTAACCATCATCAAAGAGCTGCATGAAAACTGCAAGGTATAGATTAGAACAGTATGATTTTTCCCAATGTCTTTAATTATCCTAATGTTGGAAAATGGGTTCATTAGGATGGAAATCAATTCTGATTATTAAACAGAACCCCCAACCATGGTGTTATGTTTTACATTCTGAGTTTGTGCTTCTCTAGGGTTGCACAGCCACCCTGTGCTGTGGGCATTCCCCAACTTTTTGCTGACTGTTACTGGTGGTACCTGACTCTGACTGACCCTGGGCTCTGCCTAAACAGGCCTAGGGCCAGTGCTATGCTGAAAGAGACATTTACAAATACAGTGAAAACACCTACATACACTAGGGTGCACTATGGGTCAGGGTACACCTATGATTAGCATGACCTCTCCTAAAAGGCCCTAGTACATAATAGGGCATGGGGATTGAAACTACCTTTAAGTCCCTAGTATATATTAGGGCATGGCGGGTTAGAGGCCAGCAGCTCTTCCTGCACTTGCATGTGTGCACTGCTAAAGCCTGAGGTCAGTTTAAAAGCAGGCCTGTATTGACGGACTGCTTTTAAAATGCAAATTATGCCCAAACTTGACTTTTGGGTTTAGGGCACTTACAAATTGATAAACTACAAAGTTGGCGCATATTTGGTATCCCCAGGGTTTCCCCTAGGTGTCCCAGGGGTGGAGGGCCAAGTATTTACAAGGAGGGCCCCTATAAAATGAGTTTTATATGCCCTGGGGTTAGTGAAATTGCACATTTTACTGCCTACATTGTAGTAAAGTGCTTCCCAAAATTGGCTTTTGTACTAGGAGCA
Organism: Triturus cristatus; assembly: GCF_964204655.1. Lineage (NCBI taxonomy): Eukaryota > Metazoa > Chordata > Amphibia > Caudata > Salamandridae > Triturus > Triturus cristatus. Next base: position 671,760,528 of record NC_140587.1, read on the forward strand.
CTGTGAAGTGAGGATCTGCAATATTTTTATATAATCAGAACCCCTAAAGTCTTTCCTAGGTATTCCGGGGGTGGGGGGAAGGGTGGGGGGATTCTGTAGGTATAAGCAGGGTCCTTATATAGGCCCTGGTATTGGAGAAATTGGCCAGTTCATTTTTCCATTGCAGATCCCCAGCCCATAGGTTAACACTGCAATAGGTTATTAATTAATAACTGGAAAAAGGAAAGCCATAAAACTAGGATTAAATGACTCAGAAGAATGCTAATGATAAATGCAGCAATGTGGTATTGCTGAATTTATTCTAAAATGTACAGACAAGAAGTTATAAGATTTTCTTGTCTGTAAGCTACAATTCAGACCTCTAGTGCTCTGCCTTGATTGGTCAGAGGTAAGTGGATTAGCCTGGCTGTTTGAAGAAGTGATAAATGACCCCTGGAGTTAGGAAGCCTTTCTGGGAGGAGAGGTTGCTAGGCATGGGAATGCAAGAGCCAGGGGGAGGGATAGTAAATAATGCTCTTTAAGGGATGGAGGAGACAAGCTGGAGAAATCACTTTCATTTAAACCTCTCCCCCTGCCCCACAGCCGGATGGGGGGATTAAGGAGGAATTCCCAGATGTAAGGGGAGTGGACCTAGGTAGATGAAGCCATCCTGTAGGCTGGTTTAATTCGTTCTGCTTCCTCTGCTGGAAAATCAGCCAAGACGAATTTTGGAGAAATTGTGCTCTCTGTGAGAAAATAATGCCACACTTTAGAGGATGTGGTCATACCCTGGAGCGTTGCCCTGCACCTCATTGGACAGGAGTGACCTCCTTCTTGACCCAGAGAACTTGGAATAAGTATCTGAGAGGGACAGAGCCTCTCAGATGATGCTGCTTCAAACTTGGGAGAAAAAGGGTCCCTGCTGAGGAGTTTGATTTGCACCAACCATGCACTAGACTCTAAAGAGTGTGCCTGTTGCACAATCAGGAATTACAGCCCTGTGGACTACATTGCTTCAAAAGGACTAAAGAGTGGACTTCCTGCAAGTTGAAGGTTAACAGAGCTCACCTGGACCACCACCACCAAGAATCCCCAGACTGGAGAACTACCAGTGAATTTGTAAGGGTTTGTCCAAGTGGATTGTGGGAACTGAAGTCCCTTTCAAGGACCATCTCGGAGATTACAGACCTGTGGAGTACGTTTTGGACACTTTGTGACCCTTTGGAAAACTTCAACCATGAGTTGGCCTGCTGTCCAGGTTCCTCCCAATGAAAAGCTCCAGTGGTCCGACTTCCAGAGTTTGATCGGGCGTAGGCGGAAACCCAGGCCGACAAACCCTCACCGAATCTGGCCTAGTGAAAAACATTGAGGGACCCCACAAGAAAAAGCTCTGTAAAAGTTTCTAATTCCCAATGTAGAAAAGGTGACCAGGACCAACCACGAGAGCCAAGCCACCCACCATCAACTGTGCGCCAGCCTGGATCCCTGGCTCGTACTGCTGGAAAGCTCCGGAGGTTAGACTTTGATAAGTTTCACGGGGAGCTCGTTGCAAGGCAAGCTGGCAAACCCTCACCAAATCAGGGCTGGCTGAGAGCTTCGAGGGACCCCGGGAAGAAAAGCTCCAGAAAAGTTTCTAAGTCAGAAGATAAAAACTTTGACCGAGTCCATTTTAATGTATCTTTTCCAATCATTGTTACTTCTGCTGGGGTACTTACATTACTATTTCCATCAGAGTGAATGCTGCTTCAGAGCATCACCAGGGACCAGTCTCTTGTCTGTAATTGTCGGAGGGTTCCACTACTAAAGAATGCTTGCAAACTGCACTGTATACAGCTTCTGCTATTTCTCATTCATGCCTCCCCCCACGTACCCTCCCACAGTATGTAAGAATATAGAGCCTCAACAGGCAGGACTTGTTGCTTGAACCCCATGCCATCATATTCACATTCAGCCGCGGCGCGTGCAGGTAAGAGCAGTGGGGCTGGGTTGGGGGGACATTTTACAGACGTCCACGAGGGAAAATTAAATAAATATTTAATTTTCCCTCGTCATCGGTCGAAATCTCCCCCTCCTACCCGGCCCCTCTGCTCTTACCTGTACAGGCAGCGGCTGTTCTCATTAACTGTATTTGTAAAGTGCACACGGAGTTGAAAGGTAATGGAGTGCTTTACAACGTCAAAGGCAGAGATCCAACCAGAAAGTGAATCTGGGTGGGAGGTCTTGGGTTTTGCGATGGGAGGTGGAATCTTTACTGTGTTGTGATGTAGTGTTCTTTAAAGATATGCATCTTCAGCTCCTTCCTAACCTGAATCATACTTGGGGTGGTCCTAATGGATACAGGGATGTAATTACAGATCCTGAGTGTGTGGGATGGGGTAGGTCTGTTTCCTCGTTGTTTTATTGGTTCTTGAACATCTGTGTCCCCCTGAATGAGGGTATCTGAATATGTCCCTCACTGGCCTGTTGATAATTTTGCATTGTTTGTTAGATATGACCTACATGACTAGGCATAATACTGCAGATGAGGCCTCACCAGTGATGTGTACAGAACCTACAACTGTCTGCTGAGTTTGTATCCCAATATCCAATCCAGTAGTATTCATACTGGTCCCACGTTGTTGACAACTGAATTCCACAGATTGCATTCTTTTAGAGCCATCATCTCTCTGTTATTCTGGACCCATATTCATACCTAGAGCTGATACGCTCCTAGCTGCCAATTGGCCACATGTCAAATGTAGGCCCCTCAGGCCATTCTGGATTTTTGTCACACTGTACTTTGCATGCCTGGATTTCAAAGTCCATGCCTACAGTATAAAATGTAAAACTACAAGTACCAGTATGCAAAGAGCTGCTGGCTAAAGAGCCATGACTGGCTAATGACCTCATCTGTGATTATTGTCCACTTGGAGCTTTAAAATTTAAAGTTACTCTGCTGGAATTCTAATTTGTACAGTATTCAAAACCATAGTTTCTCAATGGAAGCCCACTTGAGTGTCCCTAGTTCAAGAAGACCCACAGCTGTCACAGACAAGCACAAAGAGACAGCACTAAGGGCATGTGGTGCTAAAGCACTTGGCCCATGTTTTATTGAGTATTTAAAGAAGATGCCCTAGCAGGCCTGCTGAGTTTGTATCCCAATATCCAATCCAGTAGTATTCATACTGGCCCCACGTTGTTGACAAGTGAATTCCACAGATTGCATTCTTTTAGAGCCATCATCTCTCTGTTATCCTGGACCAAGATTCATACCTAGAGCTGATACGCTCCTAGCTGCCAATTGGCCACATGTAAAATGTAGGCCCCTCGGGCCATTCTGTTTTTTTTACTCACACTGTACTTTACATGCCTGGATTTCAAAGTCCATGCCTACAGTATAAAATGTAAAACTACAAGTACCAGTATGCAAAGGGCTGCTGGCTAAAGAGCCATGACTGGCTGATGACCTCATCTGTGATTCTTGTCCACTTGGAGCTTTAAAATTTAAAGTTACTCTGCTGAAAATCTAATTTGTACAGTATTCAAAACCATAGTTTCATAATTGAAGCCCACTTGAGTGTCCCTAGTTCAAGAAGACCCACAGCTGTCACAGACAAACACAAAGAGACAGCAAAAAGGGCATGTGGTGCTAAAGCACTTGGCACATGTTTTATTGAGTATTTGAAGAAGATGCCCTAGCAGGTCTGGAAATTCAAAGGTAGATGGGGCACCAAATGGCGCAGTGGGGTCATAAGAGTTACTCACATTTCGATTGTTGGTGCAATATTGTGAGTAAATCTCTTGCACTTTTTGAATCACAAGCACAACAGTCCTAAGTGGGAAAATTAAGTTTTAAATTGGTAACATTGTCAGACCATTAATGGTACAGACTCGATAATGGGGCAACTTGGTTTACACTTTGCGTGCCTGCAAAAAGGGCCTCATATTTCTATCCGTGTTCAGAGTGGTACTGCCTGAATAAGTGTGGCTTACCTTTAATGTTAGCAGAGGACTCCATTATATCATAAGAGACACAGTGGTCAAGTCATGGGCTTTCCGTTTCCTGACATTGCTCTCAATGTACTAATCCACTTGGTTAAGCTGATACAATGCAAGACTATCTATCCCAGAATGCATTATTGTGTTTTAGGAAAGTCGGGGACTGCAAAATAGATAAAGTGTCATCTGGTACCTTTACTAGGCTTCTTAGTGAAGTGGGAAGGCACAGGGAATGTGCCCTATGCAGTCTGTGATTCCTAATTTCAAGCCCCAGCTCCCACATGAGCCAACTGTGATCTGAGAGTGCCGCACTTAACCCCACAGTCAGGCTCCGATAATACTTCAGTTCAAAAGGGCTAGACATTCAAAACACAATAGGCAGGAAGCAGTGGTCGAAGAGGAGAAAAAATGTAGGAGAAGTGTGGGCAGAGAATCAGAGGGCAAGAATAACCTGAGATATGGGTCGGTGGGCGGAGTCAGAGGTGTGGCCAGAAAGAGCAAAACTTCCCTATTTTTAGTATTTATTTGGCATTTCACTGACCAATTAATTCAACCAATAGATACACATGCTTGTTTAAGGTTTAGTATGAGTTATTTACATTAAAATACATTCACAAGGAGGCATATGTTTTCAATCACAGAATGTGCCTAATACTCTTAAAAGTGGGATCACAAGCCATTTGTCTCCAATCCAGGCAGTTTTGGTCATCAGCACTTCTACTCACTTATTCCACAAGTGCAGTTCAAATATGAATGGTAAAATATCCTAGTTTAAAAAAAAAATTCCACTTAATTATGGCTGTACCATATTTGCCACATAATACATCATCTGCAACATAATCTAACCATTTCTCCCAAAACAATTTTGTAGCTCAAATGGATCAAAAATTACAAAAAGAAATATGACTTATGTTGCTGTGAAGTGTAGGGCCCTTTGCAAAGGTTGACTGGTCACCTTTCTCACTGCTGCATTTGTATGTTACACAGGTACTAATGAGGCAAAAGCTTTGCAGAGGCTGTTAGTGTGTATAACTATGTCAAAATAATAAAGTATCATAAAATGTACCACATTACGATGCAGCCTTGTTTTTTGCTGCGTAATTTAGTCAACACTGCGACATAATTTTGGCCTCCATTGCTGCATAACTCCAGTGGCCCGAAAGCAGGCTGCACATGTTAAAAGTGTTTGTGCACGAAGCAGAGACCATGATGTTTGCGAACTTAGGGACTGATTACAATGGCAAGCAGACCTCAGTCCGTCCGCCATCGAATTGGGGAATGGGACTGCTCGCCTACAAAGTGGCGGCCCCACAATCGGCATTACAATGCGACCGCCACAACGGCGTTCGCAATGCCTATCTTTTACATTTCAGCAGGTGCAGGTTACATATATCACTGCACTATGTGGCAGTGCCACATGGTGCAGTGATATGTAGGGGGGCACCTATGGTGCCCCCTAGGTCCCATGTCTGGGGACCGGGGGTAAAGGGGTCTGCTACGGGCCCCCGATGTCCCTTTCCGCCAGCTTTTCTATGGCAGGTGAACCGCCATCAATAGGCTGGCGGGTAAGGGACATCGTAATCCCTACTGCAGTGCCTGGTAGGCACCACCAGCATTGTAGGAACTATGAGCCCCACCGCCGTACAGGGGGGCTCAAGGAGCCCGTCGGGTGTGTGGGGATCCATCTTTCCGACTGCCAGGGAACTGCCCGCCATTGTATTATGGCGGGCGGTGATACAGTCACCGATGGCGGTGGGACCGTCATCGACGGGGTAATGTGGTGGTCCCTCTGCCATTATAATCACCCCCTAAGTTTGGTGTGCATGCAAATCCTACTTTGCCAACCCCTGGTAAGTTGCACTACTAGCGCTGAAAAAGGCCAATGGAGGCACCAATGGGTGAGGTGGACTGGCCTCAAGGGTCTTGTGACTTCAGTGACATAGTCACTGTTGCTCTAGTGTGTGCTTCTTCGTATGCCTGCCCGCAAGGCTGGAGGTGAACTGCATGGATTGTGGTGGGCATAACTCACACTTGCCACCGTTAGGGTCCACCTGCTGGTGCTAAGACACCAGGGCTTCAAAGACCTATCGGGCCTTCAAAGGTGTAGCATCGGAATGTGCTCTGCCAGGAGAGTGGTCTGGTGGACTGGTCATGAAGGCTGAAAATGGTTCTCCAGTTCCAAAATTGGCAGTGCCACATCCTCTCCCACACTGAACACCATACTGCCCCACTGGGAGAAACTCGCACTGCGTTCAGCTACAACCCAATTGTACTGCGACTCAATTCAAATTATGCATTAGACAAGAGTAAAATGCTGCCTGAAAAAAAGTAATAAAACCCTGAAAAAAGCAAACACTCATAGGGAATGCAAGGATACGCAAAGCATGTGAAATGTAAAAAGGAACAACATGGTTACCTTAACGGTTTTAAACTCATTATTCAGAAATCAGGAAGTGATTTTGCCTGAAAAGTTCAGGACATGACTACAGGACCAGGAAGGGACCCGTTTCAATGTCCATTGCTTATATCTAGGCTCACCTGTTTTCAGTTTTTATTTTTGGTAAATTCTGGTGGGGTTTTTTCAGTGTTTTCAAGTGATTTCAATACCTTAAAAAACAGTGGTTATCAGTGGTTACACATTTTCACGCCATTCAAAACAACATAAACAGTGGTTTTCCGGTGTTTATGGAACGTTTTGCTTTTATTATTGCTTGCTTTATGCACTTATAGTGCATGGTCTACAGACAGTGTACGTACAGTGTATATGAGGTCCAAATACATTTTTGCAAATTAAACTTATTGTAGTACACCATACAATACTTCTTCAGTGAGTCTTTGGTCATTTGTGCTTGTATTTTCCTTCCCATGTAAAATCTTTTCTGTGAAAAGGCCCTCTCAACATTGGCACTTGAGTTGGGCAACGCCAAAACAGCCAGTACACAATTTGCTAACTCTGGCCACTGACATAGCCCTCCATGCCAATACTAGTGCACTTGAAGACTGTGATTCTCTGGGCAGGTTCTGCAACATTTGCATTGAACTGAGCACTTATACTCTCAGAGTTATTGAAGTGGTTAAAAATGAAGCAGCACTTTTGAAACTATGGAGAATTTACGGAAGGGATCTAGAACTTGTACAGAGTACCATAGTGAGGTTTCATTGACTTCGAATACCATGGTTGGTGATGGGACATTTCTATGCATCATTGCAGGCCATTTTTCATACATTGTAAAATAAAATTCCTGAATTGCTCTTCAACATTGCTTTGCTAACCAAGTGGCAAGCACTCTAACATGAAACATGTTGCAGGGCCAAAGTCACTAAAGTTGTCACCCAGCCTACTCTCAAGGAGATGTTTCACATCTACACCAATTATGCTGAACACTTGGCAGACAAGGGTGTTGGCAGACTCTTTTTTGTATTATGTCTACTACAGCAGTTATGTTTTCTTGTAAAAATCTAAGAATGCAGTAGTGTACTTTTTTTCACATCGCTATCAATATGCGTCCAAGATCCTAACATTTCTTGCCTTTGGCATCATCATTCAGCAAAAATGCTGTGAACGGTTGCCACATATATAATAAAGTAGTCACAGCCCTTTGGACCATCAGCTAAGTGACACAGTTGGGATAACTCTTTCTTTGATGCCACACAAAACACAAAATGAGAAATATTCACTTTTTAGTTCCCGTGCATAACAAGACAGTGCACCAGAATGGACTTAAAAGTCAATAGCATTCTTCATTAACTCTGAAGATTGTTAAGATGCTTTCAGCATACCATCTAACGTGTGGCAAGGATCTCTTACAGAGAAGCACTTCAGCTCAGGTATCGAATTTGACAGGCCATCACACAACTTTTTCATATACATAGCTGAATCACTGCAAATACAAACAATATAACTCCAATCTATGTTGAACTCGGAAAGAACCTTTTTGCAGCAGCATTCCAAGTGATACTGCGTTCCATGTTTTCCAAAAGTCTGGTGTCATGTTTTCACCACTATCCCAGATGCATTGTGATAGCACTCTTTTCACATATACTTGTCACTATACCTTGCATTGAATGTTTAAAGCCTGAGGTGTTGGCAATTCACCTACTATCAATACTGACTCACTAGAAAATGGAGGCTGATGCATCAAGGGGTTTTACTCATTCTCTGTGGGTAAATGTGATGGCACATATTGGGAAAGATTCTTACGAATAAACCAGCCGTTTTACCTATCAGTGAAAGAATCAAATGCAACCAAAATATCAAATATAATGTTGATATTTCCTGATTCTTTACAGTTTATAAAATAATTAAACAAGCCCTAAAACATCCTTCTAAACCCTGCATCTTGAGACCAAAGACCACAAAACTGAAAAAAGCAAAAGGAAGAAGAAACAATATTTTAATGACATCCATAAACAACAAAACTCTAACAGAATAATGTTAGCCCAGTCTTTCTTGCTGCTAGTTTGTATAACAAAGTTACATTGTATTGGCTACTTCAGAAGGAAAAAAAATGACTCCTTTGCTTTCTTTGAAAGGCATTTAGTTTGTGGTTGTGCAGGTGTTTTTTCAGTGTTTATATGTTTACACTGTTGAGGGCTATTTGCCTTTCGGTGGGGTTTTACCAGTTATTACAGGCTTAAACCTAAAACCAGACAGCCTATTTATATGCTTACAAAATGTAAGCATTTTGGTTTAAAAAAGACCACATCCCTAAACACAGACCTGCGGTACACATTTTATAAGCTAAAATAATTAAAACAGTTGAAAACAATCATATTAAATGTTTTCCACTCCACCCATCAACCAGGTATTGCAGTCCCTTTAGGAATGGTGCACTTGCAGTGGGAAAACAATATTGTTCACAGAAAGAAGATAAAAAGGAGGTAGCGCTTCACTGGAAAACTCTGTAAATCGGCGTTAGGTGCATGGGTGTAAATAACAACCTGGCCTGTCTGCTGACCACTCTGTATTGCTTTATTAGGTTATTTAATTATTTTTTGTATTTTCTTACTTTTTTCTCTCTGTCCCGAGGCTGTACTTTGGAATAGAAAATGGTCAGAAAATGTGGACATTTCCAGCCAAAGTGTTCTGCTCGTTTTTGGACCCATTTCACAGGGGAACAAAAAAAGAAAAGGAGAGGCAAGAGAGAGTACGTAACAGCTGTCTCTTGAAATCAGCGAGCAAGACAGAGACAGAAAGAGATGGAGGAATAAAGAGAGAGGGGGTCACAGCTGCCAGAGGCAGAGCAGGAGAAGCGGACACTGTCCTTACCTTCTCTGGGCATGATCGAAAAGAGACACGTTTTTTTCCTTCTCTGCCTGTCCCAGACCAACCAAGCCTTACTGCAGCATAACAAAGGAAAAAGAGGGCAGGTGGCCTCTTTGACTGCAGGCAGGTCACAGGTCAAGTGCAGGGCCATTATTAGGGAGCGCTTTCGCGTGCTAATGGCCCTGCGAATAACAGACAGGAGAGGGGAAATTTGTTTGTCCCCTCGCCCCCCCACCCTTGTCCCCCATGTCCCCCAATTCCAAAATCTGGGGGGATATATCCCCTGCATCCCCCACTCTTCCTACGCCCATGTATGTACCACTCCAAAGCTGCATTTCTTCATTCTAGAGACGCCTGCACGTCCTAAAGATGCTCTGCACAGACAGCTAGAACTCGAGCAGGGCTAATTCTACAATTACACGGATGCCTGGTGTCAGCACGCACTTTCTGAAAGGACTACAATTTTGCGCTTCTGTTGACAGCTGACAGATCTCCACAATTGATCTGTTGGGTGTGGCCAGGCGAACAGTAAGGCGCTTTTGTAGTTCTTGTCGTTCGAGGAATCTTCACTTAGCCCACACACTTTCTCCACGAGTGCCCGTACGATTTGATCCTGCTCCTTCTCGTAGTTTGTCCAGTGCGCCATGGCTGGGTGAGCTCTAGTCACCCAATGCCTTCACCAAGGTAACCAGGGTGCCGATAACCCACTATAACCCGTCATCATCCCAAGCATGAACAGACACTCCTCCTAAGAAAAACCCCACCCACACGACAGCCACAACGACTGCCCCAGAAGACTCTTTTCGTTTTCATTCTGAGTACACTGAAAGCTCTGCCCAAAATTTAGTGATGGTGGAAACAGAAGAAGGACCAGGAAACAAGAGCCTAAAATGTTTTAATTAATTTTCAAGCTTAAGATCTTTTTTTTTGCAGTTTTATCTAGCGCAAACTCGACCCCAATGTATTGGAGCTCTTTACATGAGCACCAGTTACGTTACACTAAGATTGCCACTTCCTTGGAAGTTGGGCGTCTCCAAACAATTACGTACTGATCCAGCTAGCATCTTCTTGCTGGACAATCAAAACAAACCATTAATGAAATCGCCATGGGAAGAACGAGATACACAGAGGAGGGACAATTGCAGTGCTCGACCAATGAAAAGCAAGCATTTCAGAATGCCAGAAAAAACAACCAATGGCAATCGGTGGGTGTGGCAAACCCTACAGAAGAAAAATAACAGGTCGATCGAAGCTCGACCTAAAAAGGGGGATGATTCCCCTCCAGAGAATTACAGACCTCATTATCAAACAGGATTCTGGCCCAATTCATCTACGTCAGATAACGCCACTGCCTTGTCATATTTGGCAACCAGGGCCACAGAGGTCGCCTTCCCACCGCTCTATGCCTGTTTTGTATAGTAATATAGTGCCGCCTTTGATGGCGTTGGCCGTAACATACTTTCGGCAAAACTTTGCAAAGTGGGGCATCAAGGAAACCTTTGACATCCAGTATGATGCTCCACACTGGCACATGGGTTCGCACCAATCTTACGCAGACACATGTAACGGCCAAGATCTATACAAACAAAGGGTTATAACAGAACTGTGTGATCACTCCCACCCTGTTTAATCTATACACCGTGGACTTGGGCTAGGCGCTTTTGAAAGTCAACATCTTTCTGCCCAAACTACACCATCTTCGACTCCCCATTATGCAGTATGCGGACGATCTGGTATTATTGGATCAAACCAGAATTGGTATGAAAAGGGCATTGGAGACATTACATCTATTTAACATGGAAAGCAAACTCCAAGCTAATGCCACAAAAATGAAGGTTCTGATCTTTGGTCATAAACCAAAAAAGCAACTGCTAGAATGGTATCTTGGACCGTTAAGGATTGCCACCACTAACAAATGTAATTATCTGGGAATTCAATTCTCAGACACTGGCAGATCAGCATTGCAGGCCAGGGTACTGGAAGCCAAGGCAGCTAAGGTTACACATCAGCTATGTAAAATAAACCACAAGTTCCAAAGCCATTCCGCAGAGGTTATTCGATGGGTCATGCAAGCAAAACTATTTCCAACTCTGAGCTATGGCCATCTTGTCTTCCCAGGACTGCTTACTGAAAAATTGGAGTCGACTGCACATAATGGCCTACTGAAAGGTATTCAATCTCCTGTACTCAACACAGCGCACATCGTTTCAGCTGGAGTTCAATATCTCAATGATGGACATTGAATGCAAAAAAACTTTTCCATTGTGTGATTAAGGCGGGTCCTGATACAATCAGGGAAGCACTAAAAGCAGTTCTCCAGGACAACAACAGCTGTTGGGCTAGGTATCTCATGGAGACAAATGAGTCACTGGCCTGCCCCAGATAATATAACTGACACATTCTTAACAATGGCCAGCCTAAAACGTTTACAGAGGTAAGTGCATTTCAAGAGAAAAGGATCTTGACCGGATTAGATATACTCCTGGCACAGAGGGCCTTGTCTATTCCCACGAAACCACAGCTTGTCAACCATATCTGAATCCAGGGCTGGGAAGGCAAGCCTTACAGAACATACTGAGGATCAGGCTCCTAACACTGCCAATATGGGAATACAGGGCCCACTGGAAAAACACATTGCCAGGAAACAAGGCATGTTGTTTGTGCCAATATGCACAGAATCAGCCAAGCATATCATTTGTTGCTGCCATGTCGTGCTGGGACAGAAACGATTATACCTAAGAACAATGGGGGATATTTACAAGAGAAGTGGCGGAGCGTCTCGTTAGTCTCCTTGGCTTAACAACGCTCTCCGCTACTTCAGAAACTCAAGACTACACCATATTTATAAGAATATGGTGCAGCCCTGTTTTTCCCCCTGTGCTGGCACTACACTTAGTAGTGTAGCGTCAACGCAGGTTCCCTTGCGCTATTGTGCAAGGGTGTCTGCGCTGCAGGGGCAGATTATTCATGTACAGGAAGGTCCCTCTTCCTGCACATAAATAATCTAGAAAAGCCGTTTTGTCACTTCTATGTGTGCTGCTTAATGAAGCACAAATGGAAGTTACATAATGTCTTTTTTTAAATATTGTTTATGTGCAGGAAGTGGGAAAACCAGAGCACAGTGTAGGACCCAGGGTGAAAAAGAAGTGTTGGAGCCTGACATTATGAACCAACCTTCCAAGAGAAAGAGCAAGAAATCTGGAAAGCCAACTTCTATTCAGACACCAGATCAAATCCCCTCTTCTCAGGGAGAAGTCTTGTCAATCCCAGAGGTAAATGAGCCCTAGGAGCTTGGGCCTCAGACAACAGAGCTTTTAGGCCCAAGGGTACCCTCTAGGAATGATCTATGTCCACTCTTGAAAGCCTGAGGAAGCAAGCTGCTGATCAGGAAAAGGGAAGTGTCAGGGCTTTCACAGGACCTATTGGGAGGAGGAACTCCTATACACCGAGGCCAGAGACCCCAAACCTGGTGCCATTAGCAGAGTGGTAGTGCCTCAGCAGTTTAGAGAGTTTCTCCTAACTTTGGCACATGACATTCCCCTAGCTGGGCATCTTGGCCAGAACAAAATGTGCAGTAGGTTGGTGAACCACTTCTACTGGCCAGGAATGTCTCAGAAGGTGAAGGAGTTGTGTAACTCCTGTGCCACCTGTCAATCCATTTGCAAGACAGGCAGCCAACCAAAAGCCCCCTTAATGCTACTCCCTGTGGTTGGGGTTCCCTTTCAGAGGGTTGGGATTGACATTGTTGGTTCCATTGATCCTCAAACAGTATCAGGAAACCAATTTATTGTGGTGGTAGTGGATCATGCCACCAGGTATCCTGAGGCAATGCTCCTGTGGACCACCACTGCTCCTGCTGTGGGAAAGGTCCTTCTTGGAATCTTCACCAGGGTTGGGTTTCCCAAAGAGATAGTATCAGACAGAGGTACAAACTTTATGTTGGCATACCTAAAACACGTTAGCTGTGTGGAGTGACCTATATGTGATTTACACCATACCATCCACAGACCAATTAGGCCTGTGAAAGGTTTAACAAAACCCTAATAGGAATGATTGGTGGAGTCTGCGAAGGTTTTACTACCATGCATGCTAGTTGCTTACAGAGAGGTGCCACAGAAGGGAGTAGGGTGTTTCCCCTTTGGGCTTCAGTTTGGACACCCTGTAAGGGGACCACTCGGTCTTGTGAAAGAAGGATGAGAGAGACCGCTCAAATAACCTAAACATGATATTGTGGATTACATACTTGGCCTTCATTCCAGGATGGCTGAATGCATGAAAAAAGCCAACACAAACCTTGAGGCCATCCAAGAACTCCTAAAGCTCTGGTATGGCCAAAAGGCTGCCATAGTGGAGTTCAGGCCAGGGCAGAAGGTGTGGGTTTTGGAGCCTGTGGCACCTCTGGCCCTACATGACAAATGGACTGGGCCCTACTGTATCCTTGAACGAATAATGGAGGTCACCTATTTGGTTGACTTTGACAAATGTAGGAACCCTAAGAGAGTTACACATGTTAACTGCCTGAAACCCTATAATAACAGGACTGACATGACCATGCCCATGGCTACATATAAGGCTCAGGAACCAGAGAGTGATCCTCCTCTCTCACAACCCTAAAGATGGATCAGTTGAAGGAGTGGTCTTGTCAGACACCCTCACTGACCAACAGCAGACTGATTTCAGGCAAGTCTTAAATCAGTTTGCTGAGTTCTTCTCCCTTACCCCTGCTCTGCCTAACTGTTGTGCACATGATGTGGCCTCGGTGAGAACCTACCTGTCAAAAATAAACTTTACAGGTGGTCTGACCATGTGAAGGAGAGCATCAAGGCTGAAGTAAGCAAGATGCTGGAATTGGGTGCCATTGAACCCTCATAGATCCCCTGAGCCACCCCAGTTGCTTTTGACCCCAGGGTGGAAAGCAAGAAATGAGGTTTTGTGTGAACTATCAGGGCCTCAATGCAGTCAAACAAATTGATGCATATCAAATTCCTAGGGCTCGCAAGTTAATTGGCAGATTAGGGGAAGCCAAATATCTGAATACCTTTGATCGCACGTCAGGGTAATGGCAGATAGGTCTGAGCCCGGAAGCAAAAGAGAATTCAGCCTTCTCATCCCCAGCTGGGCACTTCCAGTTTACTATGATGCACTCTGAATGGAAGAATAGCCCTGCCATCATCCAGAGGTTGGTGAATAGAGTCCTTGCTGGATTGGAATCATTTAGTGCAGCATATCTGGATGATATTGATGTCTTTAGCTCTACCTGGCAGGATCAACTAATCCACTTTGGGAGGGTCCAGAAGGCTCCACAGAGTGCAGGCCTCACTATCGAGGCAAGCAAGTGCCAGATAGGGCAGGGCAAGGTTGTATACTTGGGCCACCTAGTGGGTGGAGGCCAAGTTCAACCTCTACAAACCAAAATCCAGACCATTCTGGATTGGGAAGCTCCAACCACCCTACCTCAAGTCAGGGCATAGCTTGGATTGACTTGGTACTACAGGAGTGTTGTACAGGGATATGGGTCCATTGTGAACCCCCCTCACAGAAATAACCTCAAGAAAAGGCCCAAAAAGGTTAATTGGACATTAAGCTGTCAAATGGCTTTTGACAACCAGAAGGATGCAATGTGCTTCATATCAATTCTAAAAGCTCCAGATTATAACAAGCAGTTCATAGTGCAGAGGGATGCCTCTGAACATGGGATAATAGCAGTTCCATCCCAGACCAATGGTGATGGAAATAACCAACCTGTTGCTTTCATAAACAGGAGGAATCTCCCCTGTGAAGCAACGTTGGAGTTTAATTGAGAGGGAAGCCTTTTGTGTGGTTTGGTCCTTAAAGAAGGTGAGACCTTACATGTTTGGTTCTCACTTCCTTATCCAAACTGACCACAGACCTCTCAGATGGCTCATGCAGATGAGAGAAGAAAACTTCAAATTGTTAAGGTAGTCTATATCCCTAACCGGAAATAGACTTTACTGTGGAACACAGACCTGGGATTGACCATGCTAATGTAGATGGCCTGCCCAGGTTCTTCTACTTCGAGGACAAAGACTCTCTAGGGGAAAGGTTAGTTTCATCCACTGTAGTTTGGAGGAGGGGCATGTAGAAAGGTGCCTCTTTAGACATGGTTATCCCCCACTTTTTGCTTGATGCCTGCTATGATTTCAAACTGTAAGTGCACCAGGCCCCTGCTAACCAGGCTCCCAGTGCCATATCACATTTCCAAAACACTGTAGTGCAATTTGCACAATTTCAGCTACCCCTGTAAGTTGCTAGTCAATGGTACCTTTGGTACCTAGGGCATGGATACTGAAGAGGGTCCACTGGAGCTGCACCACAAATTGTCCCACCCCAGTGACCCCTCACCAAGACCATGCAAACTGCCACTGTAGACTGTGTGTTTTGGTGCAGAGGAAACCTATGAGTTGACATGGCACATACACTCTGTGAGGTATAGGTAAGTCACCCCTACTGTAGGCCTTACATCCCTATGGCAGGGTGCAGTATATCACACGTGCAGAGATATCTCCCTGAGCAGATATGACCCTATAATTCTGAGTCCATTCTTGGATATTGTAAGTGCACAGGGAAGCCATAGAGAGTATATGGGCTGGGTTATGAGATCCCTAGTTACATGATGGCTTCACTGTACCCTAGCTTACTCAATTGTGAGAAGATATCACAAGAAACACACACATAGCGAGAAGGTTCAAGCTATGTGTATTTTTTTTCTTTATGAAACGAACATTGAAAATTGTAGAAAAAGAACAATCATATTAATTTTTTACTCTCGCTATGTTTCATGAAGTGCACGCGCTCTCTGGAACCAAGCCAAGGAAAGTACAATACAAAGAGATTTATTCCGTCATAGATCCTTATTGTAACGCATTTCGACTGTCAGGCGGTCCTTCTCACACAAAGTGTACATACAATACAGAGTGTCCTAAGTACAAATGCTAGAAACAGAGGTAGGACTCAGTGACATGTAACGCATGAACAGAGGACTGTCGGCCAAATGGGGAGTGTCATCTTGTAAAGGTAATGTAGAACTGAGAGCACGTGCACTTTGTTTTTTTTACCTGGAATTTACCGGTGACCCTGCTGGTTCTCGCGCCACCTCTCAGGGGTCTCCTGGTTCCCGGAAGGAGCGCCTTTTTACTGGGGATATATATTTTTATGTGGAAAGCCAATTTTGCTTTGGAAGAAAAGATTTTTATTGAAGGTACACGCGGTATTACAAGTACATACATTTTATGAATGAATATTGAATTTGAAATATACACATACTATGCTAATCTTTCTTACATTTGTTATTTCAGACCTCCTTCCCAGCAGTCCCTTTCCCTCCTCCTTTCCTTCACCTGGCATCTAAGGGGTACTGTGTTAGTTTTATTTATGAACCCAGGGGTACCTGGAGGTGGGTCCATTCTTAGCATCGTGCCATTCCTGAAAAGCATCTGAGTCTTCCCAGACAGCCCTTACAGAATAGTAAGCCCATGATCATTTTCTTTTTCCGGGTGGCACGAACTTCAGAATGGCTTTCTTAAATGATGTACTCAATGAGGTAGCCACACTACAATTAGAAAAAGTTGTAGCTAGAGCTGCGACAACAACTTTAGCAAATAAAGTAGCAAGGATTCAATCCACTATCACCCCTCTTCCTACCAATGGAGACACTAGTTCTCTAGGATACTCATCGCCCCAAAATATTTCTGTGACAGTACCTCTGTCGATTTCACCTCGCAACACAGGAGACATTTATGGGTTATTCAAACAAAATACAGACATTCCTGAGTCAAATAGAATTGCTTTTTATGTGTCGAGCATCCGGATGCTCAATCTTGGGTCCCCTTCCTTATTTTTTTTCTAGGATGGAACTCTGCTCAGTGGGCAGTTCCTTTACTAAACCAAGATGACCCAATCTAATATAACTAGTATAGTTTCAAGGTAAAATTTGACAAGGTATTTGATCTGATACCCTGTCTGCTGATAAGGAACTCTTAGGGCTTCATTCCTAGTCTGGTGGTCCCCAGGCTGCCAGACTCGTGGTGGGACAGTGGTGGCAGTCTTATGACCACTATATTATGACCAGTGGTTGTGCCGCCCTAGGACCGCTGACTCTGCCAGGGACGGCGATTCCCTGGCAGTGATGTGGTGGTCCAAGGGCATCCATATGCTCAGCGGGACTGCCGTGGTCTCACCAAGCATATTACAAGTTTCCTCTCTGCCAGGGGTTTCATGGCAGTTTCTCCTCCATAAAAACCCCAGTCTTGGAGGAAACAAAGGGCCCCCTTGTGCCCCAAGCCCTGTTGATGCACACAGGAGGCATATCATTTGACCTCCCTGTGTATATGCACAGAAATTCCAGCATGGCATGGACCTTTCAGTCAATGCCATGCTTGAACTTTTTTTGATGTTTCCATTGCGGTGCCTATTTTATAGGCACCACTATTGGAACACTAAAGGAATCACCCACCAATTACAAAAAAGTCATTATTTGGCAGGCAGTTCTCACGCGGGTTTGGCAGTGCAGCAGACAGGTAGTCCAGCCGCCGCATGTCAAACTTGTAATCGGCCCCTCAGAGTCAAAATAAGCCCATTACAATTGGCTGGTTGCAGACACAGCCTTGCATGATGAAAAAAGAGGAGATATATTTTATCAGGGCTTAAAAGATGATCTTAAGAGCACAGGTGGTACCCCAATCCAAGGATTACATTGACCTTATTCATCTTTACCTCTGACTTGATCATTGTTGGATTTGGCCCTTTTTGCAGGGTCATCCCAGAACCTTTTGCCTTCCTCCGGTATTTTTTCTGACCTGGTGTTGGTGGTTTTAGGACTTTTGGGCATTTTATCACTGCTGTTCAGTATTAAAGTGCATGTGCCCTCTATGGTAAACATGGTAAGATTGGTCTACACCTGTTTGGTGTATTTAATTTACCGCTCAGTCCCCAGTAAAGTGGTATATCATATACCCGGGTTGAGTAAATTAAATGCTACTGGTGGGCTTGCAGTGCTGATTGCGCCACCCACCAAGGTAGCCTTTTAAACCTGTCTCAGGCCTCTGCCATTCAAGGACTGCGAGCGCAGTTTACTGCTGCTGTGAGGAGGCATATAAAGTGGTTGTCACGCCTGTGATTCCCCTTTTACTACGTATCAGTCACCCATAAGGTAGGCCCTAGCTAGCCCTATGGGCAGGGTGCGGTGTAGGTAAGAGGTAGGACATGTGCCTTAACTGTGTGGCATGTCCTGGTAGTGACAAACAGATATTTGGTTTATCACTACTGTGAGGCAGTCCTCTCATAGGAATGCATTGGGGTTTCCATGATATGTGTTTCAGTGGTAATTCTTGACGTGAGAGTAGTAGTGTGATCACATTTGGTATGTTTGGAATAGTGGCAATATATGCTGTGTAATGGTGATCACAGATTTATTATAACTATTTTAGAAATGCCACTTTTAGAAGTGGGCATTTCTGTGTGCTATGTGTCTTTGTGCCTGCTTTTGTGTATCGCATGTCTGGTTCTGGATGACAGGGGCTGGGGAGGTGCAGTGACTCCAGAGGGGCTGGGTGAGTCAGCGCTAGGCTGAATAGGCCGATCTGCATTTGGAATAGTGGTATGAGTAGCCCCTGACCCTGAATAGGACTTTGCCTGCCTTACACAATGCTGGCTCCGCCCCCCTTTGGTGTGTCTGGGTCCAGAGCCTACACTGACAATGGGGTCTGTTGTGCACTTGATAAGTGACACCCAGAACTTGTTTGGACTAGGTCCAAGGCCCTGTGCCAGGGCAGAACAAAGACTGGAAGTAGTATAAATATTGGGGCTGTGACCCCATGTGCTATGCTTACTGGGACCTGGACTGCTAAAGGAGGAACCGCCGGGGACCACTACACAGGGCAGAGGGCCCCTCGTGCTGGCCTGCCTGCAACAGCCATCTACTATTCTTTTTGTTGTGGTTGTGGGGAGCACAACTAGCGATCCTGCTGCCCACGAGTGTCCAAATGGGAGTGCTTTCCCCTGCCCTGCAATTCGGGCTGTGCCGCACTCTCACTACGTGGACAGGATGAAGGGCTCCTTTGAACGAAGCCAGCGAGGAGTGAGTGCTCTACGAGGGGTAGAGTAGCGGTGTGCCGTGTGCCTCTCAACCCTCCCGGACAGAAACACCGCAGCCCACAAGGCGGGTGGGAGCCTACCCCAAACTCGGTCTTCAGAAGGAGTTGCGACTCACTCCCAGGGATGCCAGAAGTCAGGCGTGGAGATTGGGACCTTCAAGGGCTGTTGTTGCCTCAAGCGGGAAGAGTCAGTTGGTAGAGGCATGGCTGGAAGGAGCTCCCCAGTGTTGCCCAGCAACTCCCAGCAACTCCCCGGAAGCCAGGCATAAGCAAAGCCTGGTTGTGGGCGGGGTCCCGGAAGAAGCAGACGGAGACCTCACTCCGTGTCCCGACTCCTACCCCAGCAGCAGCCAGATGAAGGAGGATCGGAGCACCGCCATTGACCGCTGGTCGCCGGTTGCAGCAAACTTCTGCACCCTATATCGCTCAGCCCCCAAGGAGTAGTGAGTGGGGCTGAGCCTCTTTTCGCTAAACCCAGGTCGCAGTGGTGACGGGCCCTGCCATTTGTAATGGTGAGCCTCTGTGCTGCATGATTGCTGGCAGCTGCACCCTTACCGGGTGTTGGGGGCATTTGTACTTTTTCACCTTTCCCGGGCAAGCCCAGTAGGGGCCCTAGATTGGAAGGTGTCGCCGAGGAGGAGCTACACCGGACCTGAGTGTGAGGTCGGGCAAGACCTCAGTTGGAGGCCTCGGTGCTCCACGCTGGGTGTATGTGGAAAATCACTGCATCACAGGCACGGGACTGAAGGTGCCCTGAGGTGTACTGCTGAGGGAATTTCATGGCAAAGGCCTCACTCTAATAGCCCCATATGTGTGCCTTGACATTATGATGTGCTGTTGGGGCACGCAACATGCAGTTGTCAGGGAGGGGCGCCTGGTTGTGCAGTAATGGTGTCAAGGCATAATGGTCTGATGCTGTTTTGGTAATATGTGCACCCTATGAACAGTTATGTTTACACCTGAGATGTGCTCATGAGAGGTGTACTGTACCCGTGTTTACTGTGGTGCACTGAGGTGGTATATGTGGAATATGCTCTTCTATGTAATGCTGTGATGCTCATGCCTCATGCTTGGTGCTAAGTGCACCCTTACCAGCACTTACGGGTTGTCTTCACTAATTGTGAGTTCTGATGGTTATGACAGTGGCCCGATTGGCCCTGTAGTGTATAAAATCCCTGTAAAGTCATAACAAGTGCCAGTTAGCTCAGTGTATATATGTAATTACGTTCTAATGTGTTTTATGAGTAATACAAAGGCTATTTTTGATGTAACCTTGTGTGGAGTTTCTTTTGTGGTGTGCCTAGTGTGTCGCTGCTGTGTGTGTGTTGCGCAAACACTTTACACAGTGCCTCTGGGATAAGCCTGACTGCTCTGCCAAGCTACCAAGGGGGTGAGTAGAGGTTATCTTCAGTGTGTAAATTCCTTCCCCTGACTAGTGTGGTATTTTCTGCAAGGCTTAAGCGCTTGCTCTAGCCAACCAGAAATCCCATTTCTAACAATCATCAAATGAATGAGCTAAAAGGAAACCAGCGTAGAAAGTTCTGAAGTGTTGATCAGGTGTTTACATCCTCAACTGGACCAAATCCCCAATGCTTAGGTGAACCTATGGACATTGGACATATTCATTCTCCACTATCCAAAGATGAAAAAGAGTTTAGACGCCGAATAAGTCTTTTTATATATATTGTGGCTAGAAAGGTAACTTTGTGAGAGAATGTCCTACTAAACCTAAGCCTAGAAGTGATCCAAAATCAGAAAACTCAATTGAAGAAAAAGTCGAAGGAAAACTAGAATGATGAAACAGTACAGAAGGGGACCTTTTGGGTAGAATATGGAAAATCCTTTCCTTGACTTCAGAACTTTTTAAAGGACCTACGAAACAGCTTATATTATCCATGACTTTGACATTCCAGAAATTCCCTGCCTATGATATTCAAGTTACGATTGACTCTGGCACCACCGGAAACGTAATTGATTCCACTATGGCCTGAGATATTCATATTAAACTACAGAAGAAGAACATACCAGAGAATGTGCTTGCTGTAGATGGAAAGCCTTTGACAACTGGCCTTATTATCGACCACACAAAAGAAGTACAGTTAAGATATGTAGAGGCCAATGGCATACACGAGGAACTCATTAGATTCAATGTTATTGATGTGCCACAATATAGATTCATCATCGGAATGCCATGGCTGGTGCTCCACAAACCTTTGATAAAGTGGGACTCCCGCACAGTAGAGTTTCCCTCTGTTTATTGTCGAGATTAATGTCTACAAACATTGAGTGATACCAAAAGGATCAATTGTGCTGCTCCAGGACAGTCTCTCATAGTTTCTTGTATAGCCGCTACAGCCTCAGAAAAAGATACTGAATTTCCTGACCAGTATGAACACCTTTCTAATGTCTTTGATCAGATACAAGCAGAACAATTATTCCACATCGACAATATGATTGTCAAATAGACTTAGTTCTCATCCCTTGGATATATGTTCTTGCTGAGACTGAAACCCAACATCTAAGAGAATATCTTGACAAATATCTGGCCAATGGGTTCATTCGACCATTTAGATCTCCTGCAACCTCCTCACTTTTCTTTGTACCCAATACTAGTGGCAAGGTATTAACATGTATTGACTGCTGTGCTTTGAATAAGATAACTGTAAAGAATAAATATTATCTGCCACTTATCCAAGTTTTACTAGATCAAGTAAAAGGAGCCTAGATATACTCTAAACTAGATTTGAAAGGGGCTTATCATTTGGCAATGGTTCCGCAGAGTAGATGAGTGGAAGACTGCTTTTAAAACCTGATTTGGTTTATTTGAGTACCTTGTAATGTCATTTGGGTTATGTAACACCCCAGAGGCATTTCAATATTTTATCAACAATGTGCTCAGGGAACTGTTAGATCATTTTGTTGTAGTTCACATCGATGACATCCTGATTTATTGCCCAAATGAAAACGCACATGTTCAACATGTAGCAGCTGTACTGGGTGCCTTGAGAAAGCATATGTTGCATTGTAAGCTAACTACATGTGAGTTCCATGTAACGGAGGTCGAGTTTCTGGGGGTCATTCTATCTCCTTCTGACATGAGTATGGCAGAATGCAGGGCCCAAGCAGTCAGATATTGGCCAACCCCAAACACTATACGATATGTGCATAATTTTTGGGGATTCGTCAACTTCTATAGAATATTCCTTGATCACTTTTAACAGGTCACAACACCCATAAAACATTTACTGAGAAAGGGAACACTATTGCATTTGTCTCTAGCCGCTGAGCAGGCTTTTGAAATATTGAACAAAGCTTTGAACCAGTGCACCAATTTTACATCATCCTAATACTGAGCAACTCTTCATTGTAGAGGCTGACACCTCCAACTTAGCCATTGGTGCATTATTGTTACAAAGACATTAAAGGGCTGGTCAGTTGCACCCTATTTCCTATATGTCAAGAAAACTGCTCCCAGCATAAAAGAACTACATGATTGCAGAAAAAGAACTATTAGCCATTAAAGAAGCTTTCAGAGAATTGCAAAACACACCATAACTGTCTTTACCAGTCATCATAATTTGCAATTTAAGTGATCAGCCCGATTGCTTACACCTCGACAAATACGATGGATTCTTTTCTTCTCAGAGTTTGGTTTTATAGCAACTTTTCACCTAGGAATGCAAAATAAAAAAGCTGACTCATTTACAAGGCAAGAAACTGAAGATACCTCATTTAAAGGTGAACAATTATCTATCTTAAAACCTCAAAAAGGTAATTAATGTTTGGAGTCACAATACCTTTTTGAATTAAGTTTGTTGCAAGTTGCTACAAGACAAACTGCAAGCATAGGTGACATAACACCTCAGTCGAAAAGTCATTGATAATTTACCCTTTCCAGAACAATTTTTTTTATTCCTCCTACAAAACTCTGACAAATGGTATTTACCTGGTGTCACATAATTCCAACAGCAGGTCATCCAGGTATAGCACAAATCATGGATCATGTTTAGAGATGATTTTGGTGTCCTACGTTGCAAAAAGACATTTCAAAGGCCATCTAATATTGTTCTCTGTGCTTATAATAAATGAATCAAAGATGCGTTCTTCAGTTTATTCATGTAGCTTTATTCTGGTGAAACAGGAATCACCTAACCGTCCTGGCAAGACGCAGTTACAGACTCCAAACCATGGAACGTTAGGCACGTAATAGAATTATTATCATTATGTAATAGCAGTCTCAGCCTGGCTCAGACTGCCTGATAATATAGTACACATCTCCTTCCTTTACTTACTAACATAAGTGTAAAACAATTAATAATATAACACAGATGAGAAAATGCAAACAAAACCCAGAATTAGTAAAAAATTGAATAATACGGAAAGACAGCACAGGACAGGTAAGTGGACAGGGTTGGGGCAAGGGTGGGTGGAAACATACATAAGGGAGGGCACTGTCAATGGCAACAACAACTATTTGCAATGTTCCCTTTTAAATTATGCTCCCCTAGAAAGCATAAATTCCCCTGTTCAGAAGGCGAAATGCACAACTCTTCTCATTTTCATTGCAACAACAATATATGGTTATTCATGTGAAGGTTACATACATATATAATCCTTCAAGTATGTAGGTGTCCTTCTCTCCCTTGTACCCCCTTCCCTTTGAATGGAACCTACGGGCTCATACGAACCTTCCCTTGAGGACTTACTGACATTGTTATGATTACTTTTGAACTCATCATTGCTTATTTATGACCATGTGGGCTCAGATGCTTCCACACCTCGTGAATCAGAGACCCCTGCTTTTTGATAGAGCGATACCCTTCTGAGATTCCTCATCTGACCATTGTGCACTTTTACCCGACTACCGCCAACAACTTTGACTTTATAAGGATCCTTAACTTGGATAATCCCTTACTTACTCCACCTGGTTTGACATTCACTCAATCACCCTCTTGAACAACCTTAGCACCACCATCCAGAATTGTCATTATACCTCTTGTATGGCTATCTTTTAACCATGACAGAACTAATTTGGTGCCAGTTTGAGTGCCACGCATGAATTCAAAAGGACTCTTCACCATTCCTTCATGCACTGTAGTACGATATCCCACAGTGTTTCCTTAATGGCCTTCTGTACAGTGAATCTTGCTGCAACAGCTAACTGCATTGTCCCCTTCACCAATCTCTTCACCCACTCACACAACCCATTCCCTTGTTGATTATAAAGTGAGGTACATGCATGTCTTAACCTAACTTTTCCCCAAAAGTCTTCCATCTCCTTTGAAGTTAGCTGAGTGCCATTATCCATAAGAGTTACTGATGGAATTCCTTCTCTTCTTAAAACTTACTAAAACATTACTGGTTGAATCCAGTGATGGACTTGATGAAAACAACCTCCACTTACCTTGATCCAGCATCGACCAAAACAGCAGCAAACCTTTTATGCTCTTGCCAACCATAGAAAGGTCCAATAAAATGTAAACAAACCTTCTCCCAAAGTACATCTGCCTCAAAAACATGTTGCACACATACCCCTTTGTGCAAAACAACACATGATAATTTTTTTCAGGCTCTCTACAAAAGTCACAATTTTCAACCCATTCCTTTATTTGTTTGTCCATGCTTGGACCACCAAAATCTATCCTTCACTCTTCTTCCTATTAATGTCTGCCCCAGGTGACCCTCTTGAGCTAAGCTAATCAACCTACCCCTAATGGACCCTGGTGGCACAAACCTCTCACCTCTCAACAATACCCACTCATCTTGCATGTACAACTCCTTTTGTATTTTATAAAAAGGTCTAAGACCTTCCGGCACAGTACTTTCTCTCGACACACCCTCTTTGACCATCTTTACAATACCCTTGAATGTATTATCCTCCTGCATGCCTTACACCTATTCTACTTTTGTGATGGAATTTCCCAGGCCCTTAGTGATATCGTCCAAATTTGCCACAACCTCCTCAACTTCCAATTCCTCAGACACCGCCTTAGTGTCTGGTAATCTCAACAAGCAGTCTGCTACTTTGTTTCTCCACTCAGGGACATATTGTATTTGGCACAAGAAATCCTGTAACCTCACAGCCAACCGGGCCAACCTTCCAGAGCAGTTCTTTGTTCCATTTGGACCCAGCACTTTAAGAAGAGGCTTATGATCAGTTCTCAATGTAAAGACTGCACCCTACTAAAATTCTCTGAATAGTCTGGTGGTTCATGCAGCTGCTAGTGCCTCACACTCTACAGTTCTCAATGTAAAGACTGCACCCTACTAAAATACTCTGAATAGTCTGGTGGTTCATGCAGCTGCTAGGGCCTCACACTCTATCACTGAATAATTCCTCACATCAACTGTCAAAGAGTGTGAGGCAAAGGCCACAGTGTTCTCTTGTCTGTCATGTAGTAATTCCAGAACAGCACCAATGCCCACCGCATTAGCATCAATGGTAAGCACGGTATGTAACCCTGTTCTGAATGGTACCAAGATTCCCGCCTGTTCAATATTATGCTTTATCAGGGTGAAAGCTTTCTGTTGCTTTTCACCACATGTATACTTCCTACCTTTCCTTAACAGTCCTCTCAATGGCTCCTCCTTATGTGCAAATTCCTGTACAAACTTTGAGTAGTACTCGACCATTCCCATGAATGATGTAAGTGTGTCCCTATCATCAGGCACTTCCACATCCACAATGACACTGACTAGGATTGTTTGGGCCATATTCCTTCTCTTGTTATGCAGTGCCCCAAAAAGTCCACTTTCTCTACCACAAACACACATGATTTTTCCTTCCACAAGGTTAACCCTGCCCCCCATAATCAAGATCATACTTCTCCCAATGTCCTGCTATGATCCTTCTAATCAGTTCCATAAATTAAAATGTTGTCTTGCCCTGAAAGATTCCTGTAATAATTCTTTAAAAAGCACTGGCTGCCAAACACAACCCAAATGGAAGCCAATTGAACTGAAATGTCACTTCAGGTGTTATGAAGGATGTGTACTTCTTTGAAAGAGGATGCAGTTTATCCTGGTGGTATGGAAAATGCAAATCCAGTTTGGAAAATACTTTTACCCCAGAAAGTATCAAAATAATGTTGCTTATGTTCGGAAGCGGAATGTTATACATGATCAGATTTTCATTTAAGATCCTCAAATCCACACAAAAACATAATGATCCATCCTGTATCTTGGTTATAACAACTGGAGCCAACCATTCAGCCACCTCCACTACCTCTATATAGTTATAATCAAGCATTTGCCTAATAATGTCTTTAACTTGCATTCTAGATGCCATGGGTATTCTCCTTGCAACTTGTGTGACTGGCACTGAATTATCATTCAACCGTATTTCATGTTAAACCCTTTAGCCTCACCTAACTTTGCATCAAAGACCTGAGCATTATATTTGAGAATGTCCTGTACACTACTATCATCAATAATGATGACCTGTTGTTCCGCTCTTGGGTCCACCCTAATGTTTAAATCATATTGATGAGTCCACCCTAGTATAGCTGGTCTCTCTGGAGCAATGTACACCTTACCAGTAGACTGTCTTCCCCCACAATTTATTGACACTTCGATATAAATCAACACTCCATTGTTCGTACCCTGATAACCCTTCAGGACCACATCAGAGGAGAATAGTGCCATGTCCTTCCACACTGCATCAAATATCTCCTTGGGAATAATGGTGTATAATTATCCTTTGTCTACTATAGGAAAACACTTCACCATTAATATCAAAGTCAGCTTTTGGTCGAATCCTATTCTTAGCTATATCACCAGCCTGTTCATCCCCCTTTACCATGAACACCCTTTTTCTGTATCTTCATCTTCTATGGCAGCTATTTTCTAGTAGAAGATTTGCACATACATCATGCATAGTGCCACTTCTTTCCACATTTGTGGCATTCTTTCCCTTGAGCAAAACAGAACTTCAAGGCTGCAAAATGAAATGTACTCCCACACCCATGACATGCCCGTGTGGAGTCCTTCGCTGAAGGGAAGTACTTTTACTCGTTTTAGTTTTACTTAAGCTGGTACCAACACCACCTGTATTAGTTTTGCTATGCACTACCTTGATGCCCTCTAAGTAACCCTGCATAGTTGCTACCTTCATTCCCCTCTCCTGTTGCAGAGTTTTCATGTCCCTCATGTACTTTTCAGACTCCTCTACTACTTTTGCTATTGCAATAGCTTCCTTTAATGTTGGATTGCTTGCAGCCCATAACCTTTCTAGTGCCTTTTTGCTATTGCACTGTACATTCAACTGGTCCCCATATACTTAGACCAAAGTGGATCATTTGAAACCTTGGGGATTGTTGCTCTTCCAACTCCTAATGAACCTTGGCAGCATATTTTTTTCTTGATTTCTTCACTGGTTTGCCCAAAGATCAAGGAAAAGACACTATTATGGTAGTAGTGGACAGTCTCACAAAAATGGTTTATTTTTGTCCTTGCAAACAGATTTCTACCTCTAAGGAACTATCACATATACTAATGGTTCGCTTAGTCTATCTTCATGAACTTTCATAAAAAATCATTTCTGATAGAGGGTTACAGTTCACCTCCAAGTTTGAGCAGGCCTGGTGTTCAGTACTTCAAATCAATACAGTCAGGTACGCTAGCTTTCATCCACAGATGATCCCACTGAACATGTCAACCAAGATCTGAAACAATATCTCATACACTATTTATAGGATCCGCCAGGCTCTTGGGTTGATTTGCTTTGGTTTCCCGACATTGCATACAAGGATGCTAAACACTCGCCATGAGTTACTCCCCTTTCTACAGTAACTATGCCAGACATCCCTGCTTTCTTCCTTTTAAAATGAAAGTCAAAGAATACAATACCCCTGCGGTATTGGAACAAATCCAGAAGTTTCAAACAGTTTGGAAACTTGCCTGAAAAAAAGTGATAAAGGCAAAATCTAGATATAAAAATCAAATGAATAAGAGAAGACTAGAAGGAACAGAGTGTAAAATCGGGGATCAAGTGTGGTCATCTACTTGCAATCTTCACTTCTCACATAAAAACAAATTTAAGCCTCAATTTGTTGGTCCATATAAGATTCTTCTCCAAATCAATCCTGTCACATTCAAATTAAAATGACCTCTTAATTCCAGGACTCATCTAGTCTTTCACACCTAATTATTGAAACCTGAAATTCCCAAGAAACAGAAGACATTTTCACCATTTTTGGTCGATGATCAAGTAGAATACGAGAAATTGAGTATTCTGGATTCTCACTATTGATGTAAAAAAAGAAGAAAATTCCTGGGAACCTGTAACAAATGTACATGCTCCTCGACTTGTGGCATGTTTCCATTCACAACATATGCAAAAACCAGGCCCCATGAAACAG
The DNA here is from genome assembly GCF_964204655.1 of Triturus cristatus. Lineage (NCBI taxonomy): Eukaryota > Metazoa > Chordata > Amphibia > Caudata > Salamandridae > Triturus > Triturus cristatus. Next base: position 671,789,222 of record NC_140587.1, read on the forward strand.
TCTTGAGAGGAGAATACTGTCATGATCTGGAATGAGATGACCGTTTCAGGTATATACCGATGGACAAGGTTAATAAATAAAGAAAAATCAAACCTCGTAGTACATGGTCTTTTGCCCTGACCTGCCTGTGCATCTCCTATATTTCACGTAGCCACATCCAGTGACCAATTCTTACTATTCTAAAAATTATTTGATGGACAGACAAAAGGAATGCTCTCTCTATGATTTTCAATTGTTGTATTCTTAGAACCTTGGAAGGAGAGTTTGTTATCTCCCAATCATTCACAATCCTCCTGGAGCCTAGTAGCTCATACATCTGCCAAGTGAATGTGTTTCACCTTTGTGAGCTGTTAAACAGTGCTGTGGAAGCACATTTGTTTTTGGAAAATCAAAGTTTCATCTAGGAAAATCTGTTTCAGGAATGTTTAAGTATAGCATGAATGCATTTGTCTTTCTTGGCAGTGAATGCAGTTTCAATCCTTGAGGTTATGATCAACAAATGTAGCATAACTGTAAATGCACAATGGCCTGCATAGAGTGGATTAACCCGAAGCAATCAGCAGAGTACTTTGATCACCCCTTATACTTTCAAGTAACCATAATAAATACATGTCGAAACCTTTCACCATTATTTATCAAACATATCCTTGAGAGAGGCCTCATTTCTTCGTGCTAAATATAGATTTGTTGGCCACGAGAATCCTTAACCATTTTAAAGTACTACATCTCCCAGGTACTTCTTGCGACCCACACACGCAGCGTTGCCAGGCAGCTGGGCGTTTATGTGCGTACGTCACTCTCCAGGTAGAACCTTATCTTGTTTCCGCTCCTGAGGTCTGCATTACCAGTGGCACACAGTGGAATAAGCCAGGTTCACACAAGTGATGATCCCTTTGATGAAGTAAGGAGGAATGGTAAGGCCCCTGGGGAATCTGTGTTTTCTCTACCGGATACATTTACTATTGTACTTTTTTTATCACATCTACATTCACTTATTAGCCTCTATAGCCTGAGATGCTCCGGTGGAAGCAGATCTGCAACTGGATCATGGCAATCAATCACATTGGCATTGAGACCACACACATATCACTCTGAGCAGGAAGTAGGCTTTGAATGCACATATGTACATATATCATGCTTGGGCATGTGTGGATGTTTGGAGTTGGTGTTTCTTAGCCTTTTTCTATAGTGCAGTTTCTGAATGATCAAAAAATGGTTAAGAAATAGAAAACCCATGCCTTAACCATTCCTTGACGTCTGGGCATCTTGTTAATTGTTGCACGCATAACACCCAGAATTAATTCTCCTTGAGTCTGACACACCCGAAGTGACTTTTCTGCTGGTATGCACACATGGTTGATATATACAAAAAAAGCCCGGTCCACTTTGGCTTTCACTGCCCCCCCGCGAGACACAGGCCTGGGATCAGATGTAATACTATTTAACAGATAATCAGATTTTCTTATCCTTACAATATTGGAAGAATGACCTCTGATCTTGTTTTCTGTTTGTGTATGTGGTTTATGTGTTGTGTTTTTTCTTGTGTCTTCCCCACTCTTGCTATCCTCAGAGTGTGACTACAAGGGAAACCACCCACTCCATGACCACCCTACTGGTAACCCCTAACGTCTAGGGTAAGGTGTTGGATCTACAAATACTGTACTTTGCCTATATTAAGTAATAGTAGATCTATAAATATCTATTGAGTGTTTTTGAGGTTCTGAGTCACATAATAAATAAATTTACCTTTGTTTTGTGCATGCAGAGTTAGCTGCTCCTATTAACCAATTGGGGATCCACCACACTATATGACTTCAAACGTGAGTCAATAATACCCCCCTGATTTTTATTGCATGAGAGGCTCCTTTACTGTATACCTGGTTGCATCAAACACATGCACAGAGTGTATAACCGTCGATTCCCCCCTGCAATAGGTTGTCTATAGAATTCAGGAATTTAGAAGCCCAGGTAGGATTCACCTGCAAATAGGTTTTGTGGGTAACACTCGCATCCCTACCTAGGGTTCAGTGAACTCTTAGGCCAATACTATAGGGATCCACTAGCCCTAATGAATGCCCCAGACCTATTAGTCTAATCATCAAGTGCAGAAATATGTTGGCGAAATAAGAGATGGGTTTAAGTCATCGTTCGCTATGATACCCGTCAACAAGAACTGTTTTGAATATACCTAGAGTCCTCACGGAAAAAGGTGATAACCCAGGAACTCTAAGGTATTTTTTTTTATAATTCTTTTTATTAAACAACATGAATTGGTGTGGTTACATGAATCAGGTGGATAATTTACAGTTAGTAGTAATTCATTCAGCATAGTGACAATCGTGGTGAGCACAAGAATGGAGCAATGAAATATCGTTGGATACAACATTTATGGTGAAGACAGGTCGTCAGCAGTGGAGCTGCGTAGAGGACTACAGATCTACCCTCTGTACATATTCCATGCCCCCCAGATTTGGGACCACTTCCTGGGGCAACCCCTCGCAATATACACTGTCTTTTCCCGAAACATACACCAGTCCATGTGTTTCTTCCATTCTGTTATGGTGAGTGGGTTTGCGGCTCCACATAGCTAAGCAATGTTCCTTTTTGCCACCATGAAGCCTAGTGTTACCCAGATCTTACCCATTCTGTTCAGGTCGATGGGTTCCCATACATTCAATAGGCACCTCTTCGCTTCAGGGCGGATAACTAATTCCAACACTTTGCCAAGTACTGCATGTATCTGGTGCCAATACCTATGAATCAGATCACATTCTCAGAGGATATGCATGAACGTTCCCTCATGACCACACTTTCTCCTGCATTCCCCCCCTTCTGCCCTCCCCATGCAGCCCAGACAAGGTCCAGTAACGTACTCTCTATGTAAGATTTTGAGCTGTACAAGTTTTAACCTGGCTGAAATAGCTACTTCCCTTGGGGAGGCCAGTGCCTCCTGCCATTCCTCGTTGTCCAGTTCAGGCCATCTCTCTCCCACTTTGCCCTGGTGCCCTGGAGGGGGTCCGGGGTGTTGTTCACCAGTTTTTTATATGTTAGGGAGATTGCTTTCTCTTGTAAGTACCCAGCAAGCAGTCTATCCTTGAGAGGTGTGGATTCTGGGAGGGGAGGAGCCTTTAGGTAGATTGGACTGTAGTGCATGTTGGATTTGGAGGTAACGGAATTATTCTGGGGTGGTGAGCTTGTATTTCTGTTGTAAGGAGTCAAATGTCACCACGTCGCCCTTTGCCCACATGTCTCCGATACTCGAGATCCCTATGAGATCCCATTTGTCAAAACCTTTAGACTTCCATAAGTCGCCCAAGCTCTCTGAGTCCCAGAGGGGCGTTGCTAGTGTTAGTTTCCGCTACCATCCCAGACTTTTGGATGCTGTGTGCCAGACCTGTACATAGTGATTTGTCGGTCCAGTGAGGGGGAACCTCTGTGGCCAAGAGTAAAGGACTCTGTTGTAGTTCCCACCCGGGAGGTGCCACCGGTCCATGGCGTAACCCGGGTCGTCCATGCGACGATATGTGCCATGATTAATAGCTGTGAGGTAGGCCGCCCAATTGTATTTCTTAAGGTCTGGGAGGCTAATCCCACCGTCGTACCAGTTAAGGGTGAGCTTGTTTAGTGCTATTCGGGGTTTCCCTCCCCACAACAATCCCTCTGCAGGCCCTCAATTTCCCTAAAGTAATGGGCAGGCATGGCAGTTTTGTAGCACATAAAGGAAGCGAGGCAAGGACATCATCTAAAAGAGTGCTGCCCTGCCCAACAATGAGAGAGGAAGCGCCTTCCATTCAGATATGTCCTGTTTTAATCTTTGCATTGGGGGGAGTAGTTTGCGGTCGTAACGGAGTTGTGGATTGGACGTAACATAAATCCCCAGTTACTTAAAGCCCATCGTTTTAATTTGAATAGGACAGCCCCTGGGCACAACGGTCGGGTCTCCGTGAAGGACATAAATGAGAGATTTACCCCAGTTAATGGAGTAACCAGAGAATCTGCCAGAGCTTGCAAAAATGTCGAACACTGCGATCAGCGATGCCTTCGGAGCAGCCAGAAACAGAAGAATATCATCCGCATATAGCGAAATACGGTCTTCCCATGTTTATGCCCATTGCAGACCATGAATAACTGGGTCTCTATGGACCCATGCCACCAGAGGCTCCAGGGCAAAGAGGAGGGGGGAAAGCGAACAACCCTGGCGGGTCCCCTGACCCAGCGCAAACACATCAGATTTTTTGTTATTCACCACAACCTGAGCCAGGGGCTCCGAGTAGAGGAGTTTGATCCAGAGGATAAACTCAGTCCCAAACCATATCTTCATCAGCACAGCAAAGAGGTAGGGCCATTTGATGGTATCGAATGCCATGGATGCGTCCAGTGAAACTATTATTGCTGGTTCTTGTATCAATTCCAATCGCCCCATAACCCTGTGCACTCTACGGAGAGCAGCGCAGTGTTGCGCTGAGGCATAAAGCCCGGCTGGTCTGGGTGCACCAATCCGCGAATCACTTTTACGAGACGGTTGGCCAGGAGTTTAGTGAGAATTTTAGGGTCAGCATTTAGGAGAGGGATAGGTCTATACGAGGCGCAATAAGTTTTAGATTTGCCCTTTTTATGGATGGTGATGAGCGTGGCCACCCTCTGACCTGGTGGGAGTGTCCCCTGTGTCTTGCTCTCTATAAACATGGATTGCAAGTGTGGAGCTAGTTTGTCTGGTTCCAGCTTATAGAGTTCAATTGGTAGGCCATTGGGACCCAGTGCTTTGCCTGACTTGAGGCTTCTAATCGCTAATGCTATTTCGTCGCTAGTGAGGTCACTGTCCAGTAGTTCCCGGGCTTCAACTGATAGGTTAGGGAGTGCTATGTCCCTGAGGAGGGACTGCAAATCTTCTACCATTTGAGATGTGTGGGTGCGATAGATGTCACTATAGTGAGCTGCAAACAGATTGGCAATAGCTTGGGGATCTGTGGTGGATTGACCATCTTTATCTATCAATTCTGGCACCAACCCGGCTGCTATGAGCTTACCTGCTTTGTCCCCAAGGTCGTAAACTCTGCCCGCTGTCTCCCTCCCTATGGATCTGGCCCAGTCAGTGGCTATTGCTTTATATTCATCCTTTTTGAGTTTCAACCCGCGGAGCTTTTCCTGTGTCACCTCCTCCTCCAGTTCCCCTTCCAGACTAAGGACCTTACTTTCAACAGCCACCAGTTCCTTCATTTTCTCCTTGCGTGTTCCGGCTATCAGGGAGAGTGCCTGCCCTTGTATCACCAACTTAAATGCCTCCCTCAGGGGGGAGTCTACCGTGCCTTCATTTTCTTGGAAGTATTGGTCAACAGCTTGCAACAGGGCCTTGTACACCCCTGGGTCACGAAGATACCACGGATTTATAGGGGCTATCTTACCCCCCCGACCTATCGCCAAATGAGCCCACAGTGGGGAGTGCTCGGAGATGCAGGCCTGGTGGTACATAGATGGACATAGAAGTGAGTGTACGTCCCTCCCACTGCCCCGTGATACCAATATTTCTCCCAAGGTCATGTGACCATGTAGATTGGACCATAAATGGGAAGGAGTTTCGCATCAGTACTCCTACTTCCCGTGAGCCAGTGGTGAAACCTGCGTGGGCCGCCAGTTTGTAACCCCACCTATTGAGTGCCTTGCAAGAATTTCCCACCAAGTGTGTCTCCTGCAGAAGGACTACGTCCAGGGTCTGTCTCCTAATATACTGTAACACCACACAGCGCTTAACCTTGTCCCCAAGCCCGTTCACATTCCAGCTCAGGAGTTTAATATTGCAATCCCCGTGCTTGTTCATGGAAATATGTGAGTGTCACTTGTTCCTCCCATAGAACACAATCTCTGCGTGCCGATTAATTAAAAACAGAACAACTAACAATACCCCAATCCCAACAACTGCCCTTCCTGCTCCCCTGTACTCTGGGCCTTAAACCGCCCATGAACTCAAACATGCAGAGTGCCTGTCGCCCAACTGAAGAACTAATTGTAGAAAAGTGGGGGGGAAATGGATGCCACGTCTTCCCAACTCTCCCCTAAGTCAATAATCTTCCCACAGCTCCCCGACAGGGGCGAGTCCCAAGAGTCGTGTCCCATCAAACATGTTCAGTCGCCATAAGTCAGTTGCTGTCTCTGTTACATGGTACCTGCGACCCTCGCTGACACAGGGAAAGTTCAGTGAAGTGGCGGATCTCCATGCGCCTCAGACTTGAATCCTGCCGTCTCATGAGCGGGCTTGCTGGTTTTTCAACAGGAGTTATGCTCCTTAGCTCCTCGCCAGCCATCCAGCCATTCTGCCAAATGTTCGGGAATGTCAAAGAACCAAGTCCGGCCGTCCACCTCCATGTGAAGTCTCACCGGGAACAGCATGGCATACTTCACACCTTTTTCACGTAGCAACTTTCTGACGGCTAGGAATGATCTCCATTGTTTTTAGACTGAAGAATCACGTCCCTGTCACGAAATTTCAGTACCCGCACCAACAACGGTTGCAGGGGAGTCCCAGGCTCTGGTCGTCCCCCAGGTACCCTGTGCACTCTTCCGATCACCAAAAACTTGGAGAGGCCCTTGGGCTGAAGATAGGTAAGAATGAGTTCCTCCACAAAGAGGTCTGGTGTCTACCCCTCCGCCCGTTCCGATACACCCAGAATTCGTATGTTGTTGCGACGGGTGCGGCCTTCGTAGACATCCAGCTTACTTTCGGCAAATGTCCGGAAGAGTTGTAAGTCACGGATCTCGGTTTGGACGTGTGAAGTGTCGTCCACCAAGCTCGTTGTTGTGATCTCCAATTGTTTGACCTTTTCGATGATTTTCTCTAGGTCCACCCTGATGAGTGTAACGTCAGTGGAAATTGTGTCCATCCTTTGTTCCAGAGAAGACTGGACTCTGATATGGCCTCCATGACGTCCTTGAGCAGTAGCTGTAGGCCCACGTTTCACGAATGCAGCTCAATTTGTGAGGTGGGGACGAGGTGATGTCACCCAGTCATCTGAAGATGGCCTCGACAGCGCACAGGACTCACTAACCAGGTCCGAAACCGACGCCTACGTCACTCAGCTCTCAGACAGGTCAGAAATAAATTAAGGGATTGAGCCAAAGTGTCCTTACACGCAGGCACTTCAACAGCCTGTCACTGCAGAGCCACAGCACCACCAGGGTATGAGGGGGAGGAGGGGAAGGAATGAGTCCTGTATTTGTGCTTCTCTAGGGGTCATAGCAATGCAAAGTTTAACTATGTGGGCCCATAGTCCGGGTCGACGTCTCCTTGCGTCGTTACGCACTCGGCAACAGTAATCACTTTAATGCCTGGCTGTGCCTTCCGTCCAGGCCATGAACGGCGCTGTTGAAATCTCCATCTACGGGAGTCGCACAGTTGCGGTTCTTGCACCAATGGGATCAGCAGGTCTTCCTTTCTCGAACGCTGATCTTGGGGGCCAGGATAAGTGTCATGTATAGTCAGGGATGAGAAGGGTGTGACGGAGCAAACTCAACCAGCAGCCATACTGCTACGCTACGCTGCATGGCCATGCCCCTCTCTAAGGTATTTGTAGTTTGTCTGGATCCCGTGGATCCCGTTCTTGTACAGTAGATTTATGTAGGAACTTCCTCCTACCATTGAGTCTTCACAGAGGTCGAGTCTGCCTTGGTTGTATGGTTTTAGCGGGGTGTGGAGAGGATATCGATGAAGCATGACACTGTTATGTGGGATAGGCATCCTCTTCCATTAAGGATGGACTCCCTGTTTTAAACTGTCCCATATTGTATACAGTATGAGTTTATTGACTCTAACTAGGGTCTCTATACCTTCTCAGTTCCCACTGGCATCCTACCTTTTTGTGATTTACAAGTGAACGCTGTTTAACTGCACTTCAATTTCAAAAGTTAAAAGACTTTGTACATACAATAACATTTCCTCAGATAAATAAAGCTCACATTGTTATCAAGAAAGTTGAGGAAAGTGCATGCAGCTTGTTTGGTAGTGAATGTTGTTATTTCTGCTCTCACTTTTAAAAGCTAAAAGACTTTTTTTATCTCTTGTGAGACAAAATAAGATTCACTGTGTTTACAAAGATGCTCGAAGAATGTGGATTTGTCATATTCAGCAGTGAACCCCGTTAATTACTTTCAGTTTCAAAAGTTAATAAGACTTCATAACAACAACTAACTCTTTAGAGAAAAATAAGACTTGCTTGTTCAAAAGCTTCAGGAAAGTGCAAGGGTTAATGATTTACCTAAAGCAATCTTTGTGAGCAATTCAGCCTTATTGGCATATATAAACTGGGATCAAAATATCTTAATACGCACTGAGGAAAGCACAATCAAGGTGAAATATATCAGTACTAATGAAACTTGATATATTGAAGAAAAGTACAGTTGTTTGGAGTTTAAAAAACACTATGAATTCACACACTAATGAAAGTGCAGTCATGATCAGAATTTAAGGCATTACTATTTATAAGATGAGAAAAGCTTACTCAATTGTGTGTATTTTGTTTTCTTTATCAGAGGAACATTGTGGGAAAAGAACAAATGTATCAGGGCGTACCTCTCTCTACTTTTCATTAAGATATATATAGTGACATGTTACTAATAACACTGGACCTTTCTACCCTGTATACCAGCATCCACCATGTAGATGGCCTGCGGGCAGTACAGCATTTTCTGCGTATGAGACCATGGGGAATCACCCTGCACAATAATATGCTTCTAGAAATGATAGAATGGTGCCTTACCAACAATATTTTTATTTTTGACAAACAATTGTATCAACAGCAGAGGGGAACCGCGATGGGCACCTGCTTAGCCCACTGCTATGCAAATCTTCACATGGGCTGGTGGGAGGACCAGGTGCTCGGCGGCAAGGATATGGAATATTGGTCACAACATACAGCTTTTTGGCTTAGGTATATTGACGTCCTCTTTGTGTCGTGGCAGGGCACAGAGAAGGAAGCCAAACGGTTTGTTAGGGAGCATAATGAGAACAATTTAAATCTGAAATTCACCGCTAATATTAGCCCCACCACAATAGACTTTCTGGATGTCCGCATAATGGTTGGACCCAATGATTTGGAAACTTCGGTGTTCAGAAAGCTCACTGCTGGTAATACTATACTCCATGCCAATAGTTTCCACCCAGCACCACTCATCAGAAGCATCCCATTTGGGGAACTATACAGAGCCAAAAGAATCTGTAGCAGCCATGAATCCTATACTGCCACAGAAACTGAAATGCTAAAAAGATTTAAGCAAAGAGAATATTCAGACAATATCTTAAACACAGCCTGTAAAAGAACTAGGTGCATAATCAGGGATAAAGCACTGTTTGATCCTACTAAAACCTGTATGAAAAGAATGAACACCACAGATATACCAAGATTTATAACCACTTATAACCAGGAACACCAAAAGGTGCGTCAGAGTATGTCACAACATTGGCACCTCCTGAGAGAGACCCAATCACAGGTACACTAATTTCTAGATGCCCTATGATCACCTACAGGAAGTCAAAGGCTATGAGAGACTATTTAGTCAAAAGTAACTTTGAAAGAACCTGGTTGACGAAATATGATGGCTTCAGAAGATGCTTTAAGTGTAAGGCATGTAGGAACGGTGAGAATCATACGTGCATAGAAACACCACTCAATAAGGTAATCAAAATAAGGGGTAATTGGACATGCAAGTCAGACTATGTTGTGTATGTTCTTTGGTGTCCCCGCAAGAAAATGTATGTGGAGAGTACCACCTTGCCAGTACACAAAAGAATACTACAGAACATCCGGGCCATCATACACAAAGATTGAAGTTACCCTGTTGCCCGCCATTATGAAAAAATCCATCATGGTGATCACACAGCCATGAGATATAGCTCTGTGGCACAAATACCTAACAAGAAAAGAGGAGGGGACAGAGAGAAGGAACTATGCAAACTTGAAACCTGGTTTATCTTAGAACTAGACAGCATGGAACCTGTGGGTCGAAAAATAGACGCAGAATTACATACTTGTTTTCTATGAGAGAACAATATAAGCGCATGTTATTTCTTTTTCTCAATGAGTGTGGTTATCTTGTATAGATTGTATATAATCTGAAACATGTGGTTACATCATGTTACATCCGGTATAGAGTTTTCCATTTTGCATTCCTGTGTGAGTTACGTTGAATCATGAATTATGTATTTCTCAACATCAGAATTTACTTTCAAATTTTCTTTCCATGCTGTTTTCTAGATTATATTTTAGGGTACCTATGGTACTATGAGGAGATGGCACATATTCCACATCCGCCTATGTGTATTTCTGAGACAATTTGATTAGACATTAGCTCTGAAGGGTTTTCCTGTCCCAAACTGGACATGTATATACTTTTGTTGGTTTTGATTAATTTTACAACAGTGCACTTTATATTATGTGATAATACACTACATGGTGTTTATGGGGCACTTGCCCTTGATTGCCTGTGTACAGTTCGAGGCATTTTGATAGAGGTATTTAAAATTTGGAACCAACTATAGTTGCAACATTGTATTATTTAAACATTTTGATAGCAATTTGCTGCACAAAATTTGAATATAAGATTTCACATTTACATTGCCAATGTATGTGAACACTTAGAATTGCCTATGTTTTCTATATCCATTGCACCTTTTGTTTATGTTTACCAATTGTATTTCACTATATAAGTTCTTTTAAAAATGGCGCTCACTGTCGTGATCAAGGCTGCTGTGAGCAGTTGAAACGTGTAGACAGTCACTCGGCACGCTCTACAATAAATCATTTGCTGAACACCGTGCCATGGAGTTCATCCGTATCCTTTGTTTATAAGTTGGGATATATTGTTGCATATATATATATACATATATAAGGATCTTAAGCCTATTTCTCTTTGAAAGGAAAGATTTTCAAGACATTTATTTAAAGTACCAGTGGTATTACAAGCATATACATCTTATATGATTATTGAATTTGAGATATACACATGCTATGGTAAACTTTCTTATAATTGTCATTACAGACCTCCTTCCCAGCAGTCCCTTTCCCTCCTCATTGCCCTCACCTGGCATCTCAGGGGTCCTGTCTTAGTTTCATTTAGGGACCCAGTGATGCCTGGAGGTGGGTCCAATCTTAGCATAGTGCCATTCCTGAGAAGCATCAGAGTCTTTCCGGACAGACCTGCCAGATATAGATTTTAAATAGGGTGGGGGTCAGGGTCTCTAAACTGGACTTTAAAAATCACACTGAAGCATTCTTTAATTGATTTTTGATTTATACGTTCTATAGGAAGAGTATGACAACTAACAAGCAATGATGCTGTTTAAAATTGCATATTATTCCATTAGTTTTTATACCATTTCTAGTTGGCTTACTGTTGTATTTTGTTTCACCAGTTGGATATGATTCTCCAACAAATAACAGTAAAGAGTTAACCACTCCATATAATCGTTTAACAGACACAAAGTTACTATATAGCAAAAATTGTTACAATTGCACATTTCTTCCAACTTCAGTGTCAGAGTGTGTGACCTGTTTGCAACATCCTCTGATTTATTCTTTGTCATGCAATGTTTTTGGAAATATTTTTTTGGATCAAGTATTGCTACTGCCTATTTTTACTGGCTACAATGTCTCCTTGGAAGCACTACCTGAAACTGAATCTGTTTCTAATCATTTTAGATACATTATGCATTCTAGTGGGGATACTAATAAGACTAATAACAAGTTTGTGTGTAATTTAAGCAATGTGGAGCCTGAATTTATAAAACAGCATCATGAGAGAAAAGTGAGAATTTGCAGAAATTGGAAATAAAAGGGACAGAATTAGAAAAAGAGACTGAAGAGAAATTCAGATATTCAAAAATGTATTCTAGGCTGTGAGTGGACAGGAAAAGAAAGAAGTATTTGTATGGAGTGTGAGAAATCTCAGATTATTGAGTCAGTTGAATTTAAGGGTAAGAGTGAGTGCAACATGAGTTATGGGTTTGACGAGGAGTTTCTGAATGGTAAAGGGAGGAAGTGATGAATTTCAGTGGTTTTCTTAATTTAAAATGGTATGTTTAACCTGACATTTTCACCCAACTATAATGTTCCTTTAACTTTTGCTTTTTTAAAGGAATTTCGGAAAAAAAACTTAAATTCAAAGTAAGATAATATTACCATACCCATCTAAAACATCACTTTTATCTTTGTTTTCATCAGTAAATTTCTGGGGTTTTTTCAACGTAAGGTAATATGTTACTGCAATACATAAAACCAACCACACACTGTGCATGGCCTTTTGCCCTGTGAAGCATAGGCTGGGCCACAGGGGCCTGGCCTATTGGTGGGCCCTGCATCCAAACCACCATGGGCAGCCAGCCCAAGGCTGTGAACAATGTGAGGTTGGCTGAAGGACCTGCCCGTGACCATGCCTGCAGTCAACCCCTCGCAAGTAACCAACCCGGCCACACACAGCATTTAACACAAAAACATAAAATGTGGGCATACTGGCTTTAAACAAGGGGTGAGTACATCAATATATACATAAAGCAGATGTATCATCTGTTCTCCAAAAATAACCAATATTTTTAAAATCAAATCTTTATTTTAGTAACTCTCACAATACAATGATTCAGGGAATATTATTATGATTTTTAATAGAGTTTTAATACAAAAGAAATTACATTTTTTTAAAAGTGTTTGCAAGTTTGTACTCTGCCTACAGCACACCATAACATAAAAAAAAGCTTGATAGTGCCCCTGTCTCTTCTAGGGGCACCAGAAGCATGAAACAATGCAATTTTAAAATGCCCGTGGGCAATACGGGGCACTCCTTCCTAGAAGCAGTGAACAGTAAATGAGCGAATCCTAACACTCATTTATTAGCTAATTCATTTTTTATTTATTTTGGGTATCCTGGTGCTAACCCAGGAAAACCCACAATATTTTGTTTTGGTAGGGGAAATGTGGTCCTTGCTGGCTCTGGGATGGGGGCCGGACGTACATGATCCCTTTAAATATGTGTTTTGGCCTTGAGATGGGATCCCCGCAGCCTCGCGGGCTACCCTGCCAGCACTCATCACTGGTGCCGGCAGGAGCTGGCAATTATCTTTTAGAAAATTGGGTTGGGGCGTGTGGCCTGATTAGGGCTGTGGGGTACAGCTACAGCTCGAACTGCTGAACGGAATTACACCAAATTCGGCAAAAAGGTAGTGCTTGGTTCAGGAAGCGCCCTTTATTTAAATGGTGTAAATCAGTTCAGTAGTTGCTGAGAAAATCAAAAAATAAAAGTTTCGATATTTAGAGGCATGGAGGATCCGCGCACCCTCCCGACCACGAGCTTTATTCTAATTGTCTGTCAACACTCCAAACCAGGAAGTGTTGACAGCCATCTTATGACTCTGTAGATCCGAGTCACAAGAAAACAGAAAAACGATTGCATAAAACAAGAAAAGGGGGCAGGGTAGAAACACTCTGTCCCCCTAGGCTTGCTTCGGGGGTCCCACAAGAAAGCATTTTTTTAAAAAATAAAATCGTCCGAAGTCGCGCTGGGTGCGCGAATCCGGCCGAAAAATTAAAATAAAATGAAGCGCGGAGCCCGCGCTTTGTGGTATTGAAGCCCCTGGGTGGGCCCGGTCTGGGGGCAGTGAACAAAATGTGCGGGGGGCCCCAATCCACCCACACAGCCCCGGGGACTGCCACCTCCCTGGTGCTTGATTACATAGTTGCGGGGGGCACGCAGCCCCCCAGCCCCGGGGACTGCCACCCCCAGGGCTTTTATTAATTATTTGTGGGGACATACAGCCCCCCCGCTGCCCCGGGGACCACCACCTTTGGATGGTGCTTTGGATGGGAGGGGGGCCACGCAGCCCCCCTCCTGGAGCCAATGATGGCCCTGGGGACCGCCCCCCCCCCCAGGGTTGGCTCCTGCACTGTCCCGGGGTGCCCAACCCCGGGACACTACTGTTTGCTATGGCAGGGCAGGAGCCTCGCGGCTCCTGCCCTGTCATAGCAAACTGTGGTTTGGATTTTGGAAGACAGAGCAGGAAACCTGCTCTCTCTTCCAAAATTCAAACCAGATTGCTTTTCCACACGGGAAGCTGCATGTCAGCAGCTCCCCATGTGGAAAAGCAATGCTGGCTCCCGCAGGAGGCGGGAAGCCGGCACGGGTCGTGGGGACATTGGGGCTCCCCCCACGGTCCCCAACGAGAGGCCAGGCCCCGGTGGATGTGGTCCCGGGGCAAGGAGTGGCCCAGGAGGGGGGCCACGTGGCCCCCTCTCCAATAATATTTTTTTTTAAATGCAAAAAAAAATCATGCAAAGGACGGCCCCGGGGGATGGGGTCCCTGGGGCCATAAATGGCCTGAGGAGGGGGGCCATGTAGCCCACTTCATAATAATAAAAACATATTTGGCCATGCCCCGCGGCCCCCTTCCCGTTAATATATATATATATTTTTTTTTAAATGGGGTCAGGCCCTGGGGGATGGGGTCCACAGGGCCCTAAAAAAGTAAAAAGAAGGGCCCCCCTTCCAAAAAATAATAATTATTAAAAAGACGCGATCATGCTGGAGGCCCCGCCCCCTCCCAGCAACACTCTGGAAGCACCCCCTGTGGCGTGTTTTAAGTTGAGGAATTAATTACTGGGGGTCCCTGGGGGCCATCTAGCCCACCCGGTACCTCCAGTAAGTGCCACAGGGCTGCATTGCAGAGAGGTCATCGAGGCTAAGCCCCTTTTTCCACCTCTCTGCAACGCAGCTCTGAGGCGCTTACTGGAGGTACCTGGTGGGCTAGTTGGACCCCAGGGACCCTCATGATTCAAGGGGACTTAATCCCCAACTTACAACGCGCCAGAGAGTGTGTTTGCAGAGTGGTGGAGAAAGGGGGCATGGCCTTTGTCTACCTCTCACCAATCCCACTGCGTGGGCTTACTGGAGGTAAAAGGTAGACTAGTTGGCCCCTAAAGGACCCCAAACAGTGAAGGGGCCTTTAATCCCCATCCAAGAGTGTGCCAGGGAGCGCGTTTGTGGAGTGGCGGGCAAAGTGGGCGTGGCCTGGAACGAGTTCTTACCAATGCTGCTGTGTGGGACTGACTGGAGGTAATAGTTTGGGAAGTTGGCCCCAAGGATGTCCTCGGGGGCCAACTACCCCTCTTGTTACCTCCAGTAAGTCCCACACAGTGGGATTGCTAAGACGTCTTCGGAGGCCATGGTCCCCTTTCTCTACCACTCTGCAAACGTGCCTCATGGCAGACTACAGGATGGGGGATGAAGTCCAATTTAGTCCTGAGGGAGTTTGGGGGTCAAGAATCATTCCTGGTACCTCCTGTAAGTCCTACGCAGCGGAATTCCTGAGCGTTGGTTGGACGCCCAGCACCCTTTCTCCACCACTCTGCAAACGCGTCAACTAGTTACAGTAGCATATTTCTGCACCTCTGATTTAGAGGTAGTTTTAATCCCCCTGCCCTATTATGTACTAGGGCCTGACAGAGAAGGTCATGCTAATCACAGGGGTACCCCAACGCATAGTGTTCCCTAGTGTATGTAGGTGTTTTCACTGTATTCTAAGTGTCTTTTAGCATAGCACTGGCTCCGGTCCTGGTTAGTCAGAGTCAGTTACCACAAGTAACCGTCTGAAAAAGTTGTGGGCACAGGATGATTTTGCAACAAGGCCTCTTTCTGCTCCTCTGTTGATTCTTTCTGCACATCTCTTGCTTCTTCCTGCTCTCTTCTTCGTCTTTGTAGACTTCTGTTGCTTCTTTCTGCATTTCTTTTGCTTCTTTCTGTGCGTTTTTTCTTCTTTCTTCACATGTCCTACTTCTGTAGGCATAGTTAGAAACTAGCATTTAAAAAACCTTTGAAATTCACTTAAAAAACCATATGTTTCAGGCACGTTATAGTTAGAAATTAGTATTTAAAAAACCGTTGGAATTCACTGAAAAAAACCATAGGTTTCAGGGAAAGTTATAGTTAGTTGGACATTTCACTCGTACAAAACCAGAGAAATTTCCCCATTATGGGTAGTTCAGCTAACTATAACTCGCGCCCCCGCAATGCACTGCTGATAATATCACATATTACATCACTCATGACATGGTCAGTGACATCACTCATGACATCACTGATGACATCTCAAATGACATCACTGATGACACCACTGAGGACATCACCCATGTGATAATTTGATGCATCTTCTCACACCCTAATATAACCTGTGATACACCCACTCTAAATTACAGACTGCCATTCTCAAAACCATAGACACTGCAACACCAAGAACTACATACCCAAACACTGATTCTTAGGTTTACACACACATCTACTGACTCATCCGTATAGTCACTCATTCTTATGGTCACTATCATATGCACTCATACACCTAAATAGACACTCACACACCGCCACTCATCCATAGAGGTACTCACACACCTAGTCAGTCATGCAAATAATTAATCACACTGTCATTTACTCACCTATACAGTCCTACACACACCAGCACACTTACTCAAACAAATACTGGCACATTCTTACGCTCTTATACAATCACTGACACAAGCACACATTCATCCATACAGCCACTCTCACAATCACACACTCTCACTTATAGACATTTATATACTCCAACAAACATATATACTAGGCCTGGGCGGTAAATTCAGATCCGCTTGCGAAATTTGTGGAATTTGGGTAATTTTGTGTTCCGGGAAGAACGCGGAATTACCCAAAATTATGCATTCCGCGGATTCACGGAGTTATTTGCTTGTTCATGTTCTCGAAATGCATGTTCGCGAGATATTTCCCCCCGAGCACGCAAACAGCAATCACGAACAGGAAAAAAGCTTTGTGAAGAAGCAATTCCGCGTGTTCCCGGAATTTCAGCTTATTCGCAGAGATTTTTTGCCATTTTGCGGAGCTTTGCATAGCGTGCCTATGCAAATTCCGCCCACCCCAATATAAACTGCCTTTCACGTATGCAAAAAAGAAGCAGAGAACACTGGGTAGTTCTCAAGTTTAGGTGGAAAGCAGCTCCTGTATGGAGCACTCTCAACACCAGCGACACTCTAGATCTGCTCACCTCAAATGTCTGTTTTTCTATCAAAATCTTTAAGCATAGGATTAGCACAGTGCCATCCACGCCGAGATAGAAAAGGACAAAGTCTTTTGCCATTTATACAGCAAAGTCTTTAAGCTTAGGACTAGCACAGTGCTGCCCTTGCCGAGCTGTAAAATGACAAAAGCCAATTACCACTCCAGACACAGCATTACAGCTTTGAATTGGTAAAATACCTATCAAGCCAACCTGAAATGAGTAAAAGCAACCTCTGACACAGTGTTTCGCTCTAATGAGAGCTCTTCAGAGAGGTATAGCTTTGTCCAGACACAAGGGAGCACCCAGTATAAGTCAAAGAAATACTCTTTCAGGCATAGAGTGACAAATAAATTATGCAAAAAAGAAGCAGAGAACTCTGGGTAGTTCTCAAGTTTAGGAAGAAAGCAGCTCCTGTATGGAGCACTCTCAACACCAGCGACACTCTAGATCTGCTCACTTCAAATGTCTGTTTTTCTATCAAAATCTTTAAGCATAGGATTAGCATAGTGCCATCCACGCCGAAATAGAAAAGGACAAAGTCTTTTGCCATTTGTACAGCAAAGTCTTTAAGCTTAGGACTAGCACAGTGCTGCCCTTGCCGAGCTGTAAAATGACAAAAGCCAATTACCACTCCAGGCACAGCATTACAGCTTTGAATTGGTAAAATACCTATCAAGCCAACCTGAAATGAGTAAAAGCAACCCCTGACACAGTGTTTCGCTCTAATGAGAGCTCTTCAGAGAGGTATAGCTTTGTCCAGACACAAGGGAGCACCCAGTATAAGTCAAAGAAATACCCTTTCAGGCATAGAGTGACGAATAAGTTACCTTTAAGGCATAGAGTGACGAATAAATTATGCCAAAAAGAAGCAGAGAACTCTGGGTAGTTCTCAAGTTTAGGTGGAAAGCAGCTCCTGTATGGTGCACTCTCAACACCAGCGACACTCTAGATCTGCTCACCTCAAATGTCTGTTTTTCTATCAAAATCTTTAAGCATAGGATTAGCACAGTGCCATCCACGTCGAGATAGAAAAGGACAAAGTCTTTTGCCATTTGTACAGCAAAGTCTTTAAGCTTAGGACTAGCACAGTGCTGCCCTTGCCAAGCTGTAAAATGACAAAAGCCAATTACCACTCCAGGCACAGCATTACAGCTTTGAATTTGTAAAATACCTATCAAGCCAACCTGAAATGAGTAAAAGCAACCCCTGACACAGTGTTTCGCTCTAATTAGAGCTCTTCAGAGAGGTATAGCTTTGTCCAGACACAAGGGAGCACCCAGTATAAGTCAAAGAAATACCCTTTCAGGCATAGAGTGACGAATAAATTATGCAAAAAAGAAGCAGAGAACTCTGGGTAGTTCTCAAGTTTAGGTGGAAAGCAGCTCCTGTATGGAGCACTCTCAACACCAGCGACACACTAGATCTGCTCACCTCAAATGTCTGTTTTTCTATCAAAATCTTTAAGCATAGAATTAGCACAGTGCCATCCACGCCTAGATAGAAAAGGACAAAGTCTTTTGCCATTTGTACAGCAAAGTCTTTAAGCTTAGGACTAGCACAGTGCTGCCCTTGCTGAGGTGTAAAATGACAAAAGCCAATTATCACTCCAGGCACAGCATTACAGCTTTGAATTGGTAAAATACCTATCAAGCCAACCTGAAATGAGTAAAAGCAACCCCTGACACAGTGTTTCGCTCTAATTAGAGCTCTTCAGAGAGGTATAGCTTTGTCCAGACACAAGGGAGCACCCAGTATAAGTCAAAGAAATACCCTTTCAGGCATAGAGTGACAAATAAATTATGCAAAAAAGAAGCAGAGAACTCTGGGTAGTTCTCAAGTTTGGGTGGAAAGCAGCTCCTGTATGGAGCACTCTCAACACCAGCGACACTCTAGATCTGCTCACCTCAAATGTCTGTTTTTCTACCAAAATCTTTAAGCATAGGATTAGCAAAGTGCCATCCACGCCAAGATAGAAAAGGACAAAGTCTTTTGCCATTTGTACAGCAAAGTCTTTAAGCTTAGGACTAGCACAGTGCTGCCCTTGCCGAGCTGTAAAATGACAAAAGCCAATTACCACTCCAGGCACAGCATTACAGCTTTGAATTGGTAAAATACCTATCTAGCCAACCTGAAATGAGTAAAAGCAACCCCAGACACAGTGTTTCGCTCTAATTAGAGCTCTTCAGAGAGGTATAGCTTTGTCCAGACACAAGGGAGCACCCAGTATAAGTCAAAGAAATACCCTTTCAGGCATAGAGTGACGAATAAATTATGCAAAAAAGAAGCAGAGAACTCTGGGTAGTTGTCAAGTTTAGGTGGAAAGCAGCTCCTGTATGGAGCACTCTCAACACCAGCGACACTCTAGATCTGCTCACCTCAAATGTCTGTTTTTCTACCAAAATCTTTAAGCATAGGATTAGCACAGTGCCATCCACGCCAAGATAGAAAAGGACAAAGTCTTTAAGCATAGGACTAGCACAGTGCTGCCATTGCTGAGCTGTAAAATGACAAAAGCCAATTACCACTCCAAGCACAGCATTACAGCTTTGAATTGGTAAAATACCTATCAAGCCAACCTGAAATGAGTAAAAGCAACCCCTGACACAGTGTTTCGCTCTAATTAGAGCTCTTCAGAGAGGTATAGCTTTGTCCAGACACAAGGGAGCACCCAGTATAAGTCAAAGAAATACCCTTTCAGGCATAGAGTGACAAATAAATTATGCAAAAAAGAAGCAGAGAACTCTGGGTAGTTCTCAAGTTTAGGTGGAAAGCAGCTCCTGTATGGAGCACT
The DNA here is from genome assembly GCF_964204655.1 of Triturus cristatus. Lineage (NCBI taxonomy): Eukaryota > Metazoa > Chordata > Amphibia > Caudata > Salamandridae > Triturus > Triturus cristatus. The sequence continues at coordinate 671,809,087 of NC_140587.1, forward strand.
CTCAACACCAGCGACACTCTAGATCTGCTCACCTCAAATGTCTGTTTTTCTACCAAAATCTTTAAGCATAGGATTAGCACAGTGCCATCCACGCCAAGATAGAAAAGGACAAAGTCTTTTGCCATTTGTACAGCAAAGTCTCTAAGCTTAGGACTAGCACAGTGCTGCCCTTGCCGAGCTGTAAAATGACAAAAGCCAATTACCACTCCAGGCACAGCATTACAGCTTTGAATTGGTAAAATACCTATCAAGCCAACCTGAAATGAGTAAAAGCAACCCCGACAGAGTGTTTCGCTCTAATTAGAGCTCTTCAGAGAGGTATAGCTTTGTCCAGACACAAGGGAGCACCCAGTATAAGTCAAAGAAATACCCTTTCAGGCATAGACTGACGAATAAATTATGCAAAAAAGAAGCAGAGAACTCTGGGTAGTTCTCAAGTTTAGGTGGAAAGCAGCTCCTGTATGGAGCACTCTCAACACCAGCGACACTCTAGATCTGCTCACCTCAAATGTCTGTTTTTCTATCAAAATCTTTAAGCATAGGATTAGCACAGTGCCATCCACGCCGAGATAGAAAAGGACAAAGTCTTTTGCCATTTGTACAGCAAAGTCTTTAAGCTTAGGACTAGCACAGTGCTGCCCTTGCCGAGCTATAAAATGACAAAAGCCAATTACCACTCCAGGCACAGCATTACAGCGATCACAATCCTGTGATTTTAGAGGTTTTAGCATATGGAGTCCTGGAAAATAGGATGATTGACACACTGTGTGCGACAGGTATTGCGCTAAAAGATCAAAATCGTAGGCTGAAATGGGACCAAGTTATTCCAACAACCTTTTTACAGGAAACAATGGCCAAAGTCGCTGATGAAATTGCCATCTGTTTAGATAACAAAATCCCGAGTGTCATAATGGTTGAGGCCTTTAGTGTCATTTGTCATCAAGTCAACTTAGATTTGACTGTAAAGGCAAAGTTTAATAAACCAATGGGCCCTAGATGGTTCGATATAAACTGTTCTAGGGCCCATTCAGCCCTTCTTAAGGCCTTAAAGTGTAAACCTAGAGACAAAGTGTTGATAGCATTATTGAGGAAACAATATAATTCAGCCACTAGGAAGAGGAAATCTGAGATTAAAGAAGAGGCTTGGAATGATTTGTTACTGCCCGAGACACAGAAAGATAGTGCTAAATTTTGGGCAGTCATAAATCACCCATATTTTGTGGGATTAGATAATCAGAGAGCTGACTGTATTATCCCAGATGAACAGTGGGTGTCACATTTTAGTAATATTTATAGCCAAACCCACACTATAATAGATTGCGAAACACCCGTACCAAAACCATTAACTCATATTCCTCCCTTTACTCAGGAAGAGGTGATACATGCAATTAAAGATACACTCTGTAAAAAGGCACCAGGGCCAGATGGGGTCCCTGCAGACTTCTTTAAGAGCGCTCCTGAACTTAGCTCAAAAATTTTAACTAATATTTTTAATGCCACAAGGGAATTTATTTTCCCCCCTAGCTGGGCAATTTCGACCATTGTGCCAATCTTCAAGAAAGGACAGAGGACAGACCCGGCCTGTTACAGGCCTATCTCTCTTATTGATTCGAGTGTTAAAATCCTGGGGAGAGTCCTCTTAGGTAGATTGTCCCTGATTTTAGAAAGTAAGGGTATTTTATCTAATGCACAATATGGCTTTAGAGCCAATAGAGGAACTTTAGATCAGTGCCTAAACCTAGAGCTAATTATAAACAAATATGTAGTCGCTAGGGGTGGTTCACTGTACATGGCCTTTATGGATCTCTCCTCAGCTTTTGACCTGGTCAACAGGTCGAAGCTTTGGGGGATCCTTTTGGGCATGGGCCTTGACCCCCCTTTAGTCGATTACTTAGCTGTGCTACATAAGGATCTCATGACTTCAGTTAGAGTCACTAGGGAAGGAAGATGCACCTGCCTCTTTAGGTCAGAGAGGGGGGTTAGGCAAGGGTGCATACTTGCCCCCCTCCTCTTCACCCTATATATTAATGACCTTGAGGCAGTAATGTTAACATCACATAGTGATATTCCGCGTGCAGGGGAGACAAAGATACCTGCCCTCCTGTACGCGGATGATGCTGTTCTTCTCGCACGTTCTGGAGTTGCATTGAATAAACTCCTTTTATCTTTTGGAGCTTTTATGTCATCTTTGGACATGAAAATTAATACAGAAAAATCACATGTAATGATCGCTGGACCCGCAGGTAGGAAAAAAAAGATGCTAACATTTTATTGCGTGGGGAAGGAGGTTTAGAGAGTCCCTTCTTTCCCATACTTAGGTGTGACTTTTGACGAAAAGGGCACTTGGGGTCCTCAGCTTCTGGTTAAAAGTAGTGCTGTTGCTAGAGCGACCGCAGGACTGTTGGGTTTTGCCAAAAAACTGGGCGCCCGTCCCATGGAAAGTATATTTAAAGTTTATAAAGCAAAATGCTTGTCAGTCGCCCAGTATGGCTCTGTCATCTGGGGATATACTAGCTCCGCTAAAATACAGAATGTAGAAAATAAAGTTTTGAGATCTCTCCTTTCTGTTCCCCAATCAACCCCGACATTCGCATTGCACACAGAGGTAGGCTTGGGCTACATATCTGATATTTTAAAATTAGCCCCAGTGATTGGCTGGCTAAAAACCTGGCTTAACCAGGGGCTCACATTAAATCACATCATTTTAAAAGATTGTTTAGCCCTGGATAGAGCACTTAAAATCCCATGGGTAAGATATGTGAGAACCCAGCTGTCTTTAGCAGGCCGCCCGGAGCTCTTCTCATCTCCAGATGAAATAACTCATGAAGATTTAAAATTAGTTAAAAATACATTGGTAAATCTATATGCCCTGGAAAGGGAAGCACTAGAGCTAAAAAAAACCATGGTAAGGAAACACTATTTGCTTTCCTCTGTTCCTGGAATGGAACCTTACCTTCTTTGGGTAACAAATCCTTACCATCGTTTTCTCCTAACGAGATTTCGCTTTGACTCAATTCATTTTATATTGGGTAATTTCAGAACCTGGGCTAGACCTGATGACGCTGAACCATGCGATTGCGATCATTTTTCAATTCAGGATACGATGCATTTTATCATGTTTTGCGGTCATTATACTGAGATTAGAAAAAGATATTTGCTCCCCATTTTACGTACTCAGGGCTTTATTCAGGTAAAACCAGCCCTGTTGTTCTTGCAACTTCTTCCTAATATAAAAGTAGCCTTCTCTGTCGCTAGTTTCCTAGTGGCAGGAGCACGTTTAAATAAGTATCAAATAAGGCACAGGCACTTTATCTCTGAAAAATGAATTTCCTCTCTTTTTAACAAACCCTTCTTTTTATACCTTTTAAATATTTATGTATGTTTTATTGTAAAATTTAATGTTTCGTTTTGTGATAATTGTATGCAAATTTTGTGATCTGATGAAATGTTGTTATGTATTCTTGCTCGATCTTTTATGATTTTTAATAATCGAATAAAGATAATTGACTGACACTCCAGGCACAGCATTACAGCTTTGAATTGGTAAAATACCTATCAAGCCAACCTGAAATGAGTAAAAGCAACCCCTGACACAGTGTTTCGCTCTAATTAGAGCTCTTCAGAGAGGTATACCTTTGTCCAGACACAAGGGAGCACCCAGTATAAGTCAAAGAAATACCCTTTCAGGCATAGAGTGACAAATAAATTATGCAAAAAAGAAGCAGAGAACTCTGGGTAGTTGTCAAGTTTAGGTGGAAAGCAGCTCCTGTATGGAGCACTCTCAACACCAACGACACTCTAGATCTGCTCACCTCAAATGTCTGTTTTTCTATCAAAATCTTTAAGCATAGGATTAGCACAGTGCCATCCACGCCGAGATAGAAAAGGACAAAGTCTTTTGCCATTTGTACAGCAAAGTCTTTAAGCTTAGGACTAGCACAGCGCTGCCCTTGCCAAGCTGTAAAATGACAAAAGCCAATTACCACTCCAGGCAGAGCATTACAGCTTTGAATTGGTAAAGTACCTATCTAGCCAACCTGAAATGAGTAAAAGCAACCCCAGACACAGTGTTTCGCTCTAATTAGAGCTCTTCAGAGAGGTATAGCTTTGTCCAGACACAAGGGAGCACCCAGTATAAGTCAAAGAAATACCCTTTCAGGCATAGAGTGACGAATAAATTATGCAAAAAAGAAGCAGAGAACTCTGGATAGTTGTCAAGTTTAGGTGGAAAGCAGCTCCTGTATGGAGCACTCTCAACACCAACGACACTCTAGATCTGCTCACCTCAAATGTCTGTTTTTCTATCAAAATCTTTAAGCATAGGATGAGCACAGTGGCATCCACGCCGAGATGGAAAAGGACAAAGTCTTTTGCCATTTGTACAGCAAAGTCTTTAAGCTTAGGACTAGCACAGTGCTGCCCTTGCCGAGCTGTAAAATGACAAAAGCCAATTACCACTCCAGGCACAGCATTACAGCTTTGAATTGGTAAAATACCTATCAAGCCAACCTGAAATGAGTAAAAGCAACCTCTGACACAGTGTTTCACTCTAATTAGAGCTCTTCAGAGAGATATAGCTTTGTCCAGACACAAGGGAGCACCCAGTATAAGTCAAAGAAATACCCTTTCAGGCATAGAGTGACAAATAAATTATGCAAAAAAGAAGCAGAGAACTCTGGGTAGTTCTCAAGTTTGGGTGGAAAGCAGCTCCTGTATGGAGCACTCTCAACACCAGCGACACTCTAGATCTGCTCACCTCAAATGTCTGTTTTTCTACCAAAATCTTTAAGCATAGGATTAGCACAGTGCCATCCACGCCAAGATAGAAAAGGACAAAGTCTTTTGCCATTTGTACAGCAAAGTCTTTAAGCTTAGGACTAGCACAGTGCTGCCCTTGCCGAGCTGTAAAATGACAAAGGCCAATTACCACTCCAGGCACAGCATTACAGCTTTGAATTGGTAAAATACCTATCTAGCCAACCTGAAATGAGTAAAAGCAACCCCAGACACAGTGTTTCGCTCTAATTAGAGCTCTTCAGAGAGGTATAGCTTTGTCCAGACACAAGGGAGCACCCAGTATAAGTCAAAGAAATACCCTTTCAGGCATAGAGTGACGAATAAATTATGCAAAAAAGAAGCAGAGAACTCTGGGTAGTTGTCAAGTTTAGGTGGAAAGCAGCTCCTGTATGGAGCACTCTCAACACCAGCGACACTCTAGATCTGCTCACCTCAAATGTCTGTTTTTCTACCAAAATCTTTAAGCATAGGATTAGCACAGTGCCATCCACGCCAAGATAGAAAAGGACAAAGTCTTTTGCCATTTGTACAGCAAAGTCTTTAAGCATAGGACTAGCACAGTGCTGCCATTGCTGAGCTGTAAAATGACAAAAGCCAATTACCACTCCAAGCACAGCATTACAGCTTTGAATTGGTAAAATACCTATCAAGCCAACCTGAAATGAGTAAAAGCAACCCCTGACACAGTGTTTCGCTCTAATTAGAGCTCTTCAGAGAGGTATAGCTTTGTCCAGACACAAGGGAGCACCCAGTATAAGTCAAAGAAATACCCTTTCAGGCATAGAGTGACAAATAAATTATGCAAAAAAGAAGCAGAGAACTCTGGGTAGTTCTCAAGTTTAGGTGGAAAGCAGCTCCTGTATGGAGCACTCTCAACACCAGCGACACTCTAGATCTGCTCACCTCAAATGTCTGTTTTTCTACCAAAATCTTTAAGCATAGGATTAGCACAGTGCCATCCACGCCAAGATAGAAAAGGACAAAGTCTTTTGCCATTTGTACAGCAAAGTCTTTAAGCTTAGGACTAGCACAGTGCTGCCCTTGCCGAGCTGTAAAATGACAAAAGCCAATTACCACTCCAGGCACAGCATTACAGCTTTGAATTGGTAAAATACCTATCAAGCCAACCTGAAATGAGTAAAAGCAACCCCGACACAGTGTTTCGCTCTAATTAGAGCTCTTCAGAGAGGTATAGCTTTGTCCAGACACAAGGGAGCACCCAGTATAAGTCAAAGAAATACCCTTTCAGGCATAGACTGACGAATAAATTATGCAAAAAAGAAGCAGAGAACTCTGGGTAGTTCTCAAGTTTAGGTGGAAAGCAGCTCCTGTATGGAGCACTCTCAACACCAGCGACACTCTAGATCTGCTCACCTCAAATGTCTGTTTTTCTATCAAAATCTTTAAGCATAGGATTAGCACAGTGCCATCCACGCCGAGATAGAAAAGGACAAAGTCTTTTGCCATTTGTACAGCAAAGTCTTTAAGCTTAGGACTAGCACAGTGCTGCCCTTGCCGAGCTATAAAATGACAAAAGCCAATTACCACTCCAGGCACAGCATTACAGCGATCACAATCCTGTGATTTTAGAGGTTTTAGCATATGGAGTCCTGGAAAATAGGATGATTGACACACTGTGTGCGACAGGTATTGCGCTAAAAGATCAAAATCATAGGCTGAAATGGGACCAAGTTATTCCAACAACCTTTTTACAGGAAACAATGGCCAAAGTCGCTGATGAAATTGCCATCTGTTTAGATAACAAAATCCCGAGTGTCATAATGGTTGAGGCCTTTAGTGTCATTTGTCATCAAGTCAACTTAGATTTGACTGTAAAGGCAAAGTTTAATAAACCAATGGGCCCTAGATGGTTCGATATAAACTGTTCTAGGGCCCATTCAGCCCTTCTTAAGGCCTTAAAGTGTAAACCTAGAGACAAAGTGTTGATAGCATTATTGAGGAAACAATATAATTCAGCCACTAGGAAGAGGAAATCTGAGATTAAAGAAGAGGCTTGGAATGATTTGTTACTGCCCGAGACACAGAAAGATAGTGCTAAATTTTGGGCAGTCATAAATCACCCATATTTTGTGGGATTAGATAATCAGAGAGCTGACTGTATTATCCCAGATGAACAGTGGGTGTCACATTTTAGTAATATTTATAGCCAAACCCACACTATAATAGATTGCGAAACACCCGTACCAAAACCATTAACTCATATTCCTCCCTTTACTCAGGAAGAGGTGATACATGCAATTAAAGATACACTCTGTAAAAAGGCACCAGGGCCAGATGGGGTCCCTGCAGACTTCTTTAAGAGCGCTCCTGAACTTAGCTCAAAAATTTTAACTAATATTTTTAATGCCACAAGGGAATTTATTTTCCCCCCTAGCTGGGCAATTTCGACCATTGTGCCAATCTTCAAGAAAGGACAGAGGACAGACCCGGCCTGTTACAGGCCTATCTCTCTTATTGATTCGAGTGTTAAAATCCTGGGGAGAGTCCTCTTAGGTAGATTGTCCCTGATTTTAGAAAGTAAGGGTATTTTATCTAATGCACAATATGGCTTTAGAGCCAATAGAGGAACTTTAGATCAGTGCCTAAACCTAGAGCTAATTATAAACAAATATGTAGTCGCTAGGGGTGGTTCACTGTACATGGCCTTTATGGATCTCTCCTCAGCTTTTGACCTGGTCAACAGGTCGAAGCTTTGGGGGATCCTTTTGGGCATGGGCCTTGACCCCCCTTTAGTCGATTACTTAGCTGTGCTACATAAGGATCTCATGACTTCAGTTAGAGTCACTAGGGAAGGAAGATGCACCTGCCTCTTTAGGTCAGAGAGGGGGGTTAGGCAAGGGTGCATACTTGCCCCCCTCCTCTTCACCCTATATATTAATGACCTTGAGGCAGTAATGTTAACATCACATAGTGATATTCCGCGTGCAGGGGAGACAAAGATACCTGCCCTCCTGTACGCGGATGATGCTGTTCTTCTCGCACGTTCTGGAGTTGCATTGAATAAACTCCTTTTATCTTTTGGAGCTTTTATGTCATCTTTGGACATGAAAATTAATACAGAAAAATCACATGTAATGATCGCTGGACCCGCAGGTAGGAAAAAAAAGATGCTAACATTTTATTGCGTGGGGAAGGAGGTTAAGAGAGTCCCTTCTTTCCCATACTTAGGTGTGACTTTTGACGAAAAGGGCACTTGGGGTCCTCAGCTTCTGGTTAAAAGTAGTGCTGTTGCTAGAGCGACCGCAGGACTGTTGGGTTTTGCCAAAAAACTGGGCGCCCGTCCCATGGAAAGTATAATTAAAGTTTATAAAGCAAAATGCTTGTCAGTCGCCCAGTATGGCTCTGTCATCTGGGGATATACTAGCTCCGCTAAAATACAGAATGTAGAAAATAAAGTTTTGAGATCTCTCCTTTCTGTTCCCCAATCAACCCCGACATTCGCATTGCACACAGAGGTAGGCTTGGGCTACATATCTGATATTTTAAAATTAGCCCCAGTGATTGGCTGGCTAAAAACCTGGCTTAACCAGGAGCTCACATTAAATCACATCATTTTAAAAGATTGTTTAGCCCTGGATAGAGCACTTAAAATCCCATGGGTAAGATATGTGAGAACCCAGCTGTCTTTAGCAGGCCGCCCGGAGCTCTTCTCATCTCCAGATGAAATAACTCATGAAGATTTAAAATTTGTTAAAAATACATTGGTAAATCTATATGCCCTGGAAAGGGAAGCACTAGAGCTAAAAAAAACCATGGTAAGGAAACACTATTTGCTTTCCTCTGTTCCTGGAATGGAACCTTACCTTCTTTGGGTAACAAATCCTTACCATCGTTTTCTCCTAACGAGATTTCGCTTTGACTCAATTCATTTTATATTGGGTAATTTCAGAACCTGGGCTAGACCTGATGACGCTGAACCATGCGATTGCGATCATTTTTCAATTCAGGATACGATGCATTTTATCATGTTTTGCGGTCATTATACTGAGATTAGAAAAAGATATTTGCTCCCCATTTTACGTACTCAGGGCTTTATTCAGGTAAAACCAGCCCTGTTGTTCTTGCAACTTCTTCCTAATATAAAAGTAGCCTTCTCTGTCGCTAGTTTCCTAGTGGCAGGAGCACGTTTAAATAAGTATCAAATAAGGCACAGGCACTTTATCTCTGAAAAATGAATTTCCTCTCTTTTTAACAAACCCTTCTTTTTATACCTTTTAAATATTTATGTATGTTTTATTGTAAAATTTAATGTTTCGTTTTGTGATAATTGTATGCAAATTTTGTGATCTGATGAAATGTTGTTATGTATTCTTGCTCGATCTTTTATGATTTTTAATAATCGAATAAAGATAATTGACTGACACTCCAGGCACAGCATTACAGCTTTGAATTGGTAAAATACCTATCAAGCCAACCTGAAATGAGTAAAAGCAACCCCTGACACAGTGTTTCGCTCTAATTAGAGCTCTTCAGAGAGGTATACCTTTGTCCAGACACAAGGGAGCACCCAGTATAAGTCAAAGAAATACCCTTTCAGGCATAGAGTGACAAATAAATTATGCAAAAAAGAAGCAGAGAACTCTGGGTAGTTGTCAAGTTTAGGTGGAAAGCAGCTCCTGTATGGAGCACTCTCAACACCAACGACACTCTAGATCTGCTCACCTCAAATGTCTGTTTTTCTATCAAAATCTTTAAGCATAGGATTAGCACAGTGCCATCCACGCCGAGATAGAAAAGGACAAAGTCTTTTGCCATTTGTACAGCAAAGTCTTTAAGCTTAGGACTAGCACAGCGCTGCCCTTGCCGAGCTGTAAAATGACAAAAGCCAATTACCACTCCAGGCAGAGCATTACAGCTTTGAATTGGTAAAATACCTATCTAGCCAACCTGAAATGAGTAAAAGCAACCCCAGACACAGTGTTTCGCTCTAATTAGAGCTCTTCAGAGAGGTATAGCTTTGTCCAGACACAAGGGAGCACCCAGTATAAGTCAAAGAAATACCCTTTCAGGCATAGAGTGACGAATAAATTATGCAAAAAAGAAGCAGAGAACTCTGGGTAGTTGTCAAGTTTAGGTGGAAAGCAGCTCCTGTATGGAGCACTCTCAACACCAACGACACTCTAGATCTGCTCACCTCAAATGTCTGTTTTTCTATCAAAATCTTTAAGCATAGGATTAGCACAGTGCCATCCACGCCGAGATGGAAAAGGACAAAGTCTTTTGCCATTTGTACAGCAAAGTCTTTAAGCTTAGGACTAGCACAGTGCTGCCCTTGCCGAGCTGTAAAATGACAAAAGCCAATTACCACTCCAGGAACAGCATTACAGCTTTGAATTGGTAAAATACCTATCAAGCCAACCTGAAATGAGTAAAAGCAACCTCTGACACAGTGTTTCACTCTAATTAGAGCTCTTCAGAGAGGTATAGCTTTGTCCAGACACAAGGGAGCACCCAGTATAAGTCAAAGAAATACCCTTTGAGGCATAGAGTGACGAATAAATTATGCAAAAAAGAAGCAGAGAACTCTGGGTAGTTCTCAAGTTTAGGTGGAAAGCAGCTCCTTTATGGAGCACTCTCAACACCAGCGACACTCTAGATCTGCTCACCTCAAATGTATGTTTTTCTATCAAAATCTTTAAGCATAGGATTAGCACAGTGCCATTCACGCCGAGATAGAAAAGGACAAAGTCTTTTGCCATTTGTACAGCAAAGTCTTTAAGCTTAGGACTAGCACAGTGCTGCCCTTGCCGAGCTGTAAAACGACAAAAGCCAATTACCACTCCAGGCACAGCATTACAGCTTTGAATTGGTAAAATACCTATCAAGCCAACCTGAAATGAGTAAAAGCAACCCCTGACACAGTGTTTCGCTCTAATTAGAGCTCTTCAGAGAGGTATAGCTTTGTCCAGACACAAGGGAGCACCCAGTATAAGTCAAAGAAATACCCTTTCAGGCATAGAGTGACAAATAAATTATGCAAAAAAGAAGCAGAGAACTCTGGGTAGTTCTCAAGTTTAGGTGGAAAGCAGCTCCTGTATGGAGCACTCTCAACACCAGCGACACTCTAGATCTGCTCACCTCAAATGTCTGTTTTTCTATCAAAATCTTTAAGCATAGGATTAGCACAGTGCCATCCACGCCGAGATAGAAAAGGACAAAGTCTTTTGCCATTTGTACAGCAAAGTCTTTAAGCTTAGGACTAACACAGTGCTGCCCTTGCCGAGCTGTAAAATGAAAAAAGCCAATTACCACTCCAGACACAGCATTACAGCTTTGAATTGGTAAAAAACCTATCAAGCCAACCTGAAATGAGTAAAAGCAACCCCTGACACAGTGTTTCGCTCTAATTAGAGCTCTTCAGAGAGGTATAGCTTTGTCCAGACACAAGGGAGCACCCAGTATAAGTCAAAGAAATACCCTTTCAGGCATAGCGTAACGAATAAATTATGCAAAAAAGAAGCAGAGAACTCTGGGTAGTTCTCAAGTTTAGGTGGAAAGCAGCTCCTGTATGGAGCACTCTCAACACCAGCGACACTCTAGATCTGCTCACCTCAAATGTCTGTTTTTCTATCAAAATCTTTAAGCATAGGATTAGCACAGTGCCATCCACGCCAAGATAGAAAAGGACAAAGTCTTTTGCCATTTGTACAGCAAAGTCTTTAAGCTTAGGACTAGCACAGTGCTGCCCTTGCCGAGCTGTAAAATGACAAAAGCCAATTACCACTCCAGGCACAGCATTACAGCTTTGAATTGGTAAAATACCTATCAAGCCAACCTGAAATGAGTAAAAGCAACCCCTGACACAGTGTTTTGCTCTAATTAGAGCTCTTCAGAGAGGTATAGCTTTGTCCAGACACAAGGGAGCACCCAGTATAAGTCAAAGAAATACCCTTTAAGGCATAGAGTGACGAATAAATTATGCAAAAAAGAAGCAGAGAACTCTGGGTAGTTCTCAAGTTTAGGTGGAAAGCAGCTCCTTTATGGAGCACTCTCAACACCAGCGACACTCTAGATCTGCTCACCTCAAATGTATGTTTTTCTATCAAAATCTTTAAGCATAGGATTAGCACAGTGCCATCCACGCCGAGATAGAAAAGGACAAAGTCTTTTGCCATTTGTACAGCAATGTCTTTAAGCTTAGGACTAGCACAGTGCTGCCCTTGCCGAGCTGTAAAATGACAAAAGCCAATTACCACTCCAGGCACAGCATTACAGCTTTGAATTGGTAAAATACTTATCAAGCCAATCTGAAACGAGTAAAATCAACCCCTGACACAGTGTTCGCTCTAATTAGAGCCCTTCAGAGAGGTATAGCTTTGTCCAGACACAAGGGAGCACCAAGTATAAGTCAAAGAAATACCCTTTCAGGCATAGAGTGACGAATACATTATGCAAAAAAGAAGCAGAGAACTCTGGGTAGCTCTCAAGTTTAGGTGGAAAGCAGCTCCTGTATGGAGCACTCTCAACACCAGCGACACTCTAGATCTGCTCACCTCAAATGTCTGTTTTTCTATCAAAATCTTTAAGCATAGGATTAGCACAGTGCCATCCACGCCGTGATAGAAAAGGACAAAGTCTTTTGCTATTTGTACAGCAAAGTCTTTAAGCTTAGGACTAGCACAGTGCTGCCCTTGCCGAGCTGTAAAATGACAAAAGCCAATTACCACTCCAGGCACACCATTACAGCTTTGAATTGGTAAAAAACCTATCAAGCCAACCTGAAATGAGTAAAAGCAACCCCTGACACAGTGTTTCGCTCTAATTAGAGCTCTTCAGAGAGGTATAGCTTTGTCCAGACACAAGGGAGCACCCAGTATAAGTCAAAGAAATACCCTTTCAGGCATAGAGTGACGAATAAATTATGCAAAAAAGAAGCAGAGAACTCTGGGTAGTTCTCAAGTTTAGGTGGAAAGCAGCTCCTGTATGGAGCACTCTCAACACCAGCGACACTCTAGATCTGCTCACCTCAAATGTCTGTTTTTCTATCAAAATCTTTAAGCATAGGATTAGCACAGTGCCATCCACGCCAAGACAGAAAAGGACAAAGTCTTTTGCCATTTGTACAGCAAAGTCTTTAAGCTTAGGACTAGCACAGTGCTGCCCTTGCCGAGCTGTAAAATGACAAAAGCCAATTACCACTCCAGGCACAGCATTACAGCTTTGAATTGGTAAAATACCTATCAAGCCAACCTGAAATGATTAAAAGCAATCCCTGACACAGGTTTTCGCTCTAATGAGAGCTCTTCAGAGAGGTATAGCTTTGTCCAGACACAAGGGAGCACCCAGAATAAGTCAAAGAAATACCCTTTCAGGCATAGAGTGACGAATAAATTATGCAAAAAAGAAGCAGAGAACTCTGGGTAGTTCTCAAGTTTAGGTGGAAAGCAGCTCCTGTATGGAGCACTCTCAACACCAGCGACACTCTAGATCTGCTCACCTCAAATGTCTGTTTTTCTATCAAAATCTTTAAGCATAGAATTAGCACAGTGCCATCCACGCCGAGATAGAAAAGGACAAAGTCTTTTGCCATTTGTACAGCAAAGTCTTTAAGCTTAGGACTAGCACAGTGCTGCCCTTGCCGAGCTGTAAAATGACAAAAGCCAATTACCACTGCAGGCACAGCATTACAGCTTTGAATTGGTAAAATACCTATCAAGCCAACCTGAAATGAGTAAAAGCAACCCCGGACACAGTGTTTCGCTCTAATGAGAGCTCTTCAGAGAGGAATAGCTTTGTCCAGACACAAGGGAGCACCCAGTATAAGTGAAAGAAATACCCTTTCAGGCATAGAATGACGAATAAATTATGCATAAAAGAAGCAGAGAACTCTGGGTAGTTCTCAAGTTTAGGTGGAAAGCAGCTCCTGTATGGAGCACTCTCAACACCAACGACACTCTAGATCTGCTCACCTCAAATGTCTGTTTTTCTATCAAAGTCTTTAAGCATAGGATTAGCACAGTGCCATCCACGCCGAGATAGAAAAGGACAAAGGGGCATATCAACAAGGGCTTTATCTCTGCTTTTTTGGCTTTAAAAGCCGAAAAAGGAGAGATAAAACTAGCGCCCTATCAACAACAGGGTGCTAACATGCATATGTGCATGTTAGTACCCTTTTACTCTACGCTTCCCCTTGCATCTCTAATGAGATGCAAAGGGGGCGTTCAGGAGTAAAATAATAGGAGAAATTTCGCTAAGCGACATTTCTCCTATTATCAAGAATGTCGCTAACCCTGTTAGAGACAAAAAAAAGCAGCGCTAACCGCGGTTAACGCTGCTTTTTTACGTCTGGTATTTTTCTGACTTAGCCATGATATCCTGAGAAGGAGGATATCATGGCTAAGTTTGCCTGTCCCTATCAACAAGGTAACGTGAGATTATCGCTGGGTTTCCAGCGATAATCTCATGTTAGCCTGTTAGCGTGAGGATTTTTATCGCTATTGAGATAAGCGTTGCTAATAGCACGCTATCTCAGTGATAAAACTTCACACTAGCCGGCGATAATTATCCTAGCGCTAAGTACGCTTAGAGATAATTATCGCCGGTTGTTGTTGATATGCCCCAAAGTCTTTTGCCATTTGTACAGCAAAGTCTTTAAGCTTAGAACTAGCACAGTGCTGCCCTTGCCGAGCTGTAAAATGACAAAAGCCAATTACCACTCCAGGCACAGCATTACAGCTTTGAATTGGTAAAATACTTATCAAGCCAATCTGAAACGAGTAAAATCAACCCCTGACACAGTGTTCGCTCTAATTAGAGCCCTTCAGAGAGGTATAGCTTTGTCCAGACACAAGGGAGCACCCAGTATAAGTCAAAGAAATACCCTTTCAGGCATAGAGTGACGAATACATTATGCAAAAAAGAAGCAGAGAACTCTGGGTAGCTCTCAAGTTTAGGTGGAAAGCAGCTCCTGTATGGAGCACTCTCAACACCAGCGACACTCTAGATCTGCTCACCTCAAATGTCTGTTTTTCTATCAAAATCTTTAAGCATAGGATTAGCACAGTGCCATCCACGCCGAGATAGAAAAGGACAAAGTCTTTTGCTATTTGTACAGCAAAGTCTTTAAGCTTAGGACTAGCACAGTGCTGCCCTTGCCGAGCTGTAAAATGACAAAAGCCAATTACCGCTCCAGGCACAGCATTACAGCTTTGAATTGGTAAAATACCTATCAAGCCAACCTCAAATGAGTAAAAGCAACCCCTGACACAGTGTTTCGCTCTAATTAGAGCTCTTCAGAGAGGTATAGCTTTGTCCAGACACAAGGGAGCACCCAGTATAAGTCAAAGAAATACCCTTTCAGGCATAGAGTGACGAATAAATTATGCAAAAAAGAAGCAGAGAACTCTGGGTAGTTCTCAAGTTTAGGTGGAAAGCAGCTCCTGTATGGAGCACTCACAACACCAGCGACACTCTAGATCTGCTCACTTTGAATGTCTGTTTTTCTATCAAAATCTTTAAGCATAGGATTAGCACAGTGCCATCCACGCCGAGATAGAAAAGGACAAAGTCTTTTGCCATTTGTACAGCAAAGTCTTTAAGCTTAGGACTAGCACAGTGCTGCCCTTGCCGAGCTGTAAAATGACAAAAGCCAATTACCACTCCAGGCACAGCATTACAGCTTTGAATTGGTAAAATACCTATCTAGCCAACCTGAAATGAGTAAAAGCAACCCCAGACACAGTGTTTCGCTCTAATTAGAGCTCTTCAGAGAGGTATAGCTTTGTCCAGACACAAGGGAGCACCCAGTATAAGTCAAAGAAATACCCTTTCAGGCATAGAGTGACGAATAAATTATGCAAAAAAGAAGCAGAGAACTCTGGGTAGTTGTCAAGTTTAGGTGGAAAGCAGCTCCTGTATGGAGCACTCTCAACACCAACGACACTCTAGATCTGCTCACCTCAAATGTCTGTTTTTCTATCAAAATCTTTAAGCATAGGATTAGCACAGTGCCATCCACGCCGAGATAGAAAAGGACAAAGTCTTTTGCCATTTGTACAGCAAAGTCTTTAAGCTTAGGACTAGCACAGCGCTGCCCTTGCCGAGCTGTAAAATGACAAAAGCCAATTACCACTCCAGGCAGAGCATTACAGCTTTGAATTGGTAAAATACCTATCTAGCCAACCTGAAATGAGTAAAAGCAACCCCAGACACAGTGTTTCGCTCTAATTAGAGCTCTTCAGAGAGGTATAGCTTTGTCCAGACACAAGGGAGCACCCAGTATAAGTCAAAGAAATACCCTTTCAGGCATAGAGTGACGAATAAATTATGCAAAAAAGAAGCAGAGAACTCTGGGTAGTTGTCAAGTTTAGGTGGAAAGCAGCTCCTGTATGGAGCACTCTCAACACCAACGACACTCTAGATCTGCTCACCTCAAATGTCTGTTTTTCTATCAAAATCTTTAAGCATAGGATTAGCACAGTGCCATCCACGCCGAGATGGAAAAGGACAAAGTCTTTTGCCATTTGTACAGCAAAGTCTTTAAGCTTAGGACTAGCACAGTGCTGCCCTTGCCGAGCTGTAAAATGACAAAAGCCAATTACCACTCCAGGCACAGCATTACAGCTTTGAATTGGTAAAATACCTATCAAGCCAACCTGAAATGAGTAAAAGCAACCTCTAACACAGTGTTTCACTCTAATTAGAGCTCTTCAGAGAGGTATAGCTTTGTCCAGACACAAGGGAGCACCCAGTATAAGTCAAAGAAATACCCTTTGAGGCATAGAGTGACGAATAAATTATGCAAAAAAGAAGCAGAGAACTCTGGGTAGTTCTCAAGTTTAGGTGGAAAGCAGCTCCTTTATGGAGCACTCTCAACACCAGCGACACTCTAGATCTGCTCACCTCAAATGTATGTTTTTCTATCAAAATCTTTAAGCATAGGATTAGCACAGTGCCATTCACGCCGAGATAGAAAAGGACAAAGTCTTTTGCCATTTGTACAGCAAAGTCTTTAAGCTTAGGACTAGCACAGTGCTGCCCTTGCCGAGCTGTAAAACGACAAAAGCCAATTACCACTCCAGGCACAGCATTACAGCTTTGAATTGGTAAAATACCTATCAAGCCAACCTGAAATGAGTAAAAGCAACCCCTGACACAGTGTTTCGCTCTAATTAGAGCTCTTCAGAGAGGTATAGCTTTGTCCAGACACAAGGGAGCACCCAGTATAAGTCAAAGAAATACCCTTTCAGGCATAGAGTGACAAATAAATTATGCAAAAAAGAAGCAGAGAACTCTGGGTAGTTCTCAAGTTTAGGTGGAAAGCAGCTCCTGTATGGAGCACTCTCAACACCAGCGACACTCTAGATCTGCTCACCTCAAATGTCTGTTTTTCTATCAAAATCTTTAAGCATAGGATTAGCACAGTGCCATCCACGCCGAGATAGAAAAGGACAAAGTCTTTTGCCATTTGTACAGCAAAGTCTTTAAGCTTAGGACTAACACAGTGCTGCCCTTGCCGAGCTGTAAAATGAAAAAAGCCAATTACCACTCCAGGCACAGCATTACAGCTTTGAATTGGTAAAAAACCTATCAAGCCAACCTGAAATGAGTAAAAGCAACCCCTGACACAGTGTTTCGCTCTAATTAGAGCTCTTCAGAGAGGTATAGCTTTGTCCAGACACAAGGGAGCACCCAGTATAAGTCAAAGAAATACCCTTTCAGGCATAGCGTAACGAATAAATTATGCAAAAAAGAAGCAGAGAACTCTGGGTAGTTCTCAAGTTTAGGTGGAAAGCAGCTCCTGTATGGAGCACTCTCAACACCAGCGACACTCTAGATCTGCTCACCTCAAATGTCTGTTTTTCTATCAAAATCTTTAAGCATAGGATTAGCACAGTGCCATCCACGCCAAGATAGAAAAGGACAAAGTCTTTTGCCATTTGTACAGCAAAGTCTTTAAGCTTAGGACTAGCACAGTGCTGCCCTTGCCGAGCTGTAAAATGACAAAAGCCAATTACCACTCCAGGCACAGCATTACAGCTTTGAATTGGTAAAATACCTATCAAGCCAACCTGAAATGAGTAAAAGCAACCCCTGACACAGTGTTTTGCTCTAATTAGAGCTCTTCAGAGAGGTATAGCTTTGTCCAGACACAAGGGAGCACCCAGTATAAGTCAAAGAAATACCCTTTAAGGCATAGAGTGACGAATAAATTATGCAAAAAAGAAGCAGAGAACTCTGGGTAGTTCTCAAGTTTAGGTGGAAAGCAGCTCCTTTATGGAGCACTCTCAACACCAGCGACACTCTAGATCTGCTCACCTCAAATGTATGTTTTTCTATCAAAATCTTTAAGCATAGGATTAGCACAGTGCCATCCACGCCGAGATAGAAAAGGACAAAGTCTTTTGCCATTTGTACAGCAATGTCTTTAAGCTTAGGACTAGCAGAGTGCTGCCCTTGCCGAGCTGTAAAATGACAAAAGCCAATTACCACTCCAGGCACAGCATTACAGCTTTGAATTGGTAAAATACTTATCAAGCCAATCTGAAACGAGTAAAATCAACCCCTGACACAGTGTTCGCTCTAATTAGAGCCCTTCAGAGAGGTATAGCTTTGTCCAGACACAAGGGAGCACCAAGTATAAGTCAAAGAAATACCCTTTCAGGCATAGAGTGACGAATACATTATGCAAAAAAGAAGCAGAGAACTCTGGGTAGCTCTCAAGTTTAGGTGGAAAGCAGCTCCTGTATGGAGCACTCTCAACACCAGCGACACTCTAGATCTGCTCACCTCAAATGTCTGTTTTTCTATCAAAATCTTTAAGCATAGGATTAGCACAGTGCCATCCACGCCAAGATAGAAAAGGACAAAGTCTTTTGCCATTTGTACAGCAAAGTCTTTAAGCTTAGGACTAGCACAGTGCTGCCCTTGCCGAGCTGTAAAATGACAAAAGCCAATTACCACTCCAGGCACAGCATTACAGCTTTGAATTGGTAAAATACCTATCAAGCCAACCTGAAATGATTAAAAGCAATCCCTGACACAGTGTTTCGCTCTAATGAGAGCTCTTCAGAGAGGTATAGCTTTGTCCAGACACAAGGGAGCACCCAGAATAAGTCAAAGAAATACCCTTTCAGGCATAGAGTGACGAATAAATTATGCAAAAAAGAAGCAGAGAACTCTGGGTAGTTCTCAAGTTTAGGTGGAAAGCAGCTCCTGTATGGAGCACTCTCAACACCAGCGACACTCTAGATCTGCTCACCTCAAATGTCTGTTTTTCTATCAAAATCTTTAAGCATAGAATTAGCACAGTGCCATCCACGCCGAGATAGAAAAGGACAAAGTCTTTTGCCATTTGTACAGCAAAGTCTTTAAGCTTAGGACTAGCACAGTGCTGCCCTTGCCGAGCTGAAAAATGACAAAAGCCAATTACCACTGCAGGCACAGCATTACAGCTTTGAATTGGTAAAATACCTATCAAGCCAACCTGAAATGAGTAAAAGCAACCCCGGACACAGTGTTTCGCTCTAATGAGAGCTCTTCAGAGAGGAATAGCTTTGTCCAGACACAAGGGAGCACCCAGTATAAGTGAAAGAAATACCCTTTCAGGCATAGAATGACGAATAAATTATGCATAAAAGAAGCAGAGAACTCTGGGTAGTTCTCAAGTTTAGGTGGAAAGCAGCTCCTGTATGGAGCACTCTCAACACCAACGACACTCTAGATCTGCTCACCTCAAATGTCTGTTTTTCTATCAAAGTCTTTAAGCATAGGATTAGCACAGTGCCATCCACGCCGAGTTAGAAAAGGACAAAGTCTTTTGCCATTTGTACAGCAAAGTCTTTAAGCTTAGGACTAGCACAGTGCTGCCCTTGCCGAGCTGTAAAATGACAAAAGCCAATTACCACTCCAGGCACAGCATTACAGCTTTGAATTGGTAAAATACCTATCAAGCCAACCTGAAATGAGTAAAAGCAACCCCTGACACAGTGTTTCGCTCTAATTAGAGCTCTTCAGAGAGGTATAGCTTTGTCCAGATACAAGGGAGCACCCAGTATAAGTCAAAGAAATACCCTTTCAGGCATAGAGTGACAAATAAATTATGCAAAAAAGAAGCAGAGAACTCTG
Organism: Triturus cristatus; assembly: GCF_964204655.1. Lineage (NCBI taxonomy): Eukaryota > Metazoa > Chordata > Amphibia > Caudata > Salamandridae > Triturus > Triturus cristatus. The sequence goes on from NC_140587.1 coordinate 671,828,971, forward strand.
GGTAGTTCTCAAGTTTAGGTGGAAAGCAGCTCCTGTATGGAGCACTCTCAACACCAGCGACACTCTAGATCTGCTCACCTCAAATGTCTGTTTTTCTATCAAAATCTTTAAGCATAGGATTAGCACAGTGCCATCCACGCCGAGATAGAAAAGGACAAAGTCTTTTGCCATTTGTACAGCAAAGTCTTTAAGGTTAGGACTAACACAGTGCTGCCCTTGCCGAGCTGTAAAATGACAAAAGCCAATTACCACTCCAGGCACAGCATTACAGCTTTGAATTGGTAAAAAACCTATCAAGCCAACCTGAAATGAGTAAAAGCAACCCCTGACACAGTGTTTCACTCTAATTAGAGCTCTTCAGAGAGGTATAGCTTTGTCCAGACACAAGGGAGCACCCAGTATAGGTCAAAGAAATACCCTTAGAGGCATAGAGTGACGAATAAATTATGCAAAAAAGAAGCAGAGAACTCTGGGTAGTTCTCAAGTTTAGGTGGAAAGCAGCTCCTTTATGGAGCACTCTCAACACCAGCGACACTCTAGATCTGCTCACCTCAAATTTATGTTTTTCTATCAAAATCTTTAAGCATAGGATTAGCACAGTGCCATTCACGCCGAGATAGAAAAGGACAAAGTCTTTTGCCATTTGTACAGCAAAGTCTTTAAGCTTAGGACTAGCACAGTGCTGCCCTTGCCGAGCTGTAAAATGACAAAAGCCAATTACCACTCCAGGCACAGCATTACAGCTTTGAATTGGTAAAATACCTATCAAGCCAACCTGAAATGAGTAAAAGCAACCCCTGACACAGTGTTTCGCTCTAATTAGAGCTCTTCAGAGAGGTATAGCTTTGTCCAGACACAAGGGACCACCCAGTATAAGTCAAAGAAATACCCTTTCAGGCATAGAGTGACGAATAAATTATGCAAAAAAGAAGCAGAGAACTCTGGGTAGTTCTCAAGTTTAGGTGGAAAGCAGCTCCTGTATGGAGCACTCTCAACACCAGCGACACTCTAGATCTGCTCACCTCAAATGTCTGTTTTTCTATCAAAATCTTTAAGCATAGGATTAGCACAGTGCCATCCATGCCGAGATAGAAAAGGACAAAGTCTTTGCCATTTGTATAGCAAAGTCTTTAAGCTTAGGACTAACACAGTGCTGCCCTTGCCGAGCTGTAAAATGACAAAAGCCAATTACCACTCCAGGCACAGCATTACAGCTTTGAATTGGTAAAAAACATATCAATCCAACCTGAAATGAGTAAAAGCAACCCCTGACACAGTGTTTCGCTCTAATTAGAGCTCTTCAAAGAGGTATAGCTTTGTCCAGACACAAGGGAGCACCCAGTATAAGTCAAAGAAATACCCTTTCAGGCATAGAGTAACGAATAAATTATGCAAAAAAGAAGCAGAGAACTCTGGGTAGTTCTCAAGTTTAGGTGGAAAGCAGCTCCTGTATGGAGCACTCTCAACACCAGCGACACTCTAGATCTGCTCACCTCAAATGTCTGTATTTCTATCAAAATCTTTAAGCATAGGATTAGCACAGTGCCATCCACGCCAAGATAGAAAAGGACAAAGTCTTTTGCCATTTGTACAGCAAAGTCTTTAAGCTTAGGACTAGCACAGTGCTGCCCTTGCCGAGCTGTAAAATGACAAAAGCCAATTACCACTCCAGGCACAGCATTACAGCTTTGAATTGGTAAAATACCTATCAAGCCAACCTGAAATGAGTAAAAGCAACCCCTGACACAGTGTTTTGCTCTAATTAGAGCTCTTCAGAGAGGTATAGCTTTGTCCAGACACAAGGGAGCACCCAGTATAAGTCAAAGAAATACCCTTTAAGGCATAGAGTGACGAATAAATTATGCAAAAAAGAAGCAGAGAACTCTGGGTAGTTCTCAAGTTTAGGTAGAAAGCAGCTCCTTTATGGAGCACTCTCAACACCAGCGACACTCTAGATCTGCTCACCTCAAATGTATGTTTTTCTATCAAAATCTTTAAGCATAGGATTAGCACAGTGCCATCCACGCCGAGATAGAAAAGGACAAAGTCTTTTGCCATTTGTACAGCAAAGTCTTTAAGCTTAGGACTAGCACAGTGCTGCCCTTGCCGAGCTGTAAAATGACAAAAGCCAATTACCACTCCAGGCACAGCATTACAGCTTTGAATTGGTAAAATACTTATCAAGCCAATCTGAAACGAGTAAAATCAACCCCTGACACAGTGTTCGCTCTAATTAGAGCCCTTCAGAGAGGTATAGCTTTGTCCAGACACAAGGGAGCACCAAGTATAAGTCAAAGAAATACCCTTTCAGGCATAGAGTGACGAATACATTATGCAAAAAAGAAGCAGAGAACTCTGGGTAGCTCTCAAGTTTAGGTGGAAAGCAGCTCCTGTATGGAGCACTCTCAACACCAGCGACACTCTAGATCTGCTCACCTCAAATGTCTGTTTTTCTATCAAAATCTTTAAGCATAGGATTAGCACAGTGCCATCCACACCGAGATAGAAAAGGACAAAGTCTTTTGCTATTTGTACAGCAAAGTCTTTAAGCTTAGGACTAGCACAGTGCTGCCCTTGCCGAGCTGTAAAATGACAAAAGCCAATTACCGCTCCAGGCACACCATTACAGCTTTGAATTGGTAAAATACCTATCAAGCCAACCTGAAATGAGTAAAAGCAACCCCTGACACAGTGTTTCGCTCTAATTAGAGCTCTTCAGAGAGGTATAGCTTTGTCCAGACACAAGGGAGCACCCAGTATAAGTCAAAGAAATACCCTTTCAGGCATAGAGTGACGAATAAATTATGCAAAAAAGAAGCAGAGAACTCTGGGTAGTTCTCAAGTTTAGGTGGAAAGCAGCTCCTGTATGGAGCACTCTCAACACCAGCGACACTCTAGATCTGCTCACCTCAAATGTCTGTTTTTCTATCAAAATCTTTAAGCATGGAATTAGCACAGTGCCATCCACGCCGAGATAGAAAAGGACAAAGTCTTTTGCCATTTGTACAGCAAAGTCTTTAAGCTTAGGACTAGCACAGTGCTGCCCTTGCCGAGCTGTAAAATGACAAAAGCCAATTACCACTGCAGGCACAGCATTACAGCTTTGAATTGGTAAAATACCTATCAAGCCAACCTGAAATGAGTAAAAGCAACCCCGGAAACAGTGTTTCGCTCTAATGAGAGCTCTTCAGAGAGGAATAGCTTTGTCCAGACACAAGGGAGCACCCAGTATAAGTGAAAGAAATACCCTTTCAGGCATAGAGTGACGAATAAATTATGCAAAAAAGAAGCAGAGAACTCTGGGTAGTTCTCAAGTTTAGGTGGAAAGCAGCTCCTGTATGGAGCACTCTCAACACCAGCGACACTCTAGATCTGCTCACCTCAAATGTCTGTTTTTCTATCAAAATCTTTAAGCATAGAATTAGCACAGTGCCATCCACGCCGAGATAGAAAAGGACAAAGTCTTTTGCCATTTGTACAGCAAAGTCTTTAAGCTTAGGACTAGCACAGTGCTGCCCTTGCCGAGCTGTAAAATGACAAAAGCCAATTACCACTGCAGGCACAGCATTACAGCTTTGAATTGGTAAAATACCTATCAAGCCAACCTGAAATGAGTAAAAGCAACCCCGGACACAGTGTTTCGCTCTAATGAGAGCTCTTCAGAGAGGAATAGCTTTGTCCAGACACAAGGGAGCACCCAGTATAAGTGAAAGAAATACCCTTTCAGGCATAGAATGACGAATAAATTATGCATAAAAGAAGCAGAGAACTCTGGGTAGTTCTCAAGTTTAGGTGGAAAGCAGCTCCTGTATGGAGCACTCTCAACACCAACGACACTCTAGATCTGCTCACCTCAAATGTCTGTTTTTCTATCAAAGTCTTTAAGCATAGGATTAGCACAGTGCCATCCACGCCGAGTTAGAAAAGGACAAAGTCTTTTGCCATTTGTACAGCAAAGTCTTTAAGCTTAGGACTAGCACAGTGCTGCCCTTGCCGAGCTGTAAAATGACAAAAGCCAATTACCACTCCAGGCACAGCATTACAGCTTTGAATTGGTAAAATACCTATCAAGCCAACCTGAAATGAGTAAAAGCAACCCCTGACACAGTGTTTCGCTCTAATTAGAGCTCTTCAGAGAGGTATAGCTTTGTCCAGATACAAGGGAGCACCCAGTATAAGTCAAAGAAATACCCTTTCAGGCATAGAGTGACAAATAAATTATGCAAAAAAGAAGCAGAGAACTCTGGGTAGTTCTCAAGTTTAGGTGGAAAGCAGCTCCTGTATGGAGCACTCTCAACACCAGCGACACTCTAGATCTGCTCACCTCAAATGTCTGTTTTTCTATCAAAATCTTTAAGCATAGGATTAGCACAGTGCCATCCACGCCGAGATAGAAAAGGACAAAGTCTTTTGCCATTTGTACAGCAAAGTCTTTAAGGTTAGGACTAACACAGTGCTGCCCTTGCCGAGCTGTAAAATGACAAAAGCCAATTACCACTCCAGGCACAGCATTACAGCTTTGAATTGGTAAAAAACCTATCAAGCCAACCTGAAATGAGTAAAAGCAACCCCTGACACAGTGTTTCACTCTAATTAGAGCTCTTCAGAGAGGTATAGCTTTGTCCAGACACAAGGGAGCACCCAGTATAGTTCAAAGAAATACCCTTAGAGGCATAGAGTGACGAATAAATTATGCAAAAAAGAAGCAGAGAACTCTGGGTAGTTCTCAAGTTTAGGTGGAAAGCAGCTCCTTTATGGAGCACTCTCAACACCAGCGACACTCTAGATCTGCTCACCTCAAATTTATGTTTTTCTATCAAAATCTTTAAGCATAGGATTAGCACAGTGCCATTCACGCCGAGATAGAAAAGGACAAAGTCTTTTGCCATTTGTACAGCAAAGTCTTTAAGCTTAGGACTAGCACAGTGCTGCCCTTGCCGAGCTGTAAAATGACAAAAGCCAATTACCACTCCAGGCACAGCATTACAGCTTTGAATTGGTAAAATACCTATCAAGCCAACCTGAAATGAGTAAAAGCAACCCCTGACACAGTGTTTCGCTCTAATTAGAGCTCTTCAGAGAGGTATAGCTTTGTCCAGACACAAGGGACCACCCAGTATAAGTCAAAGAAATACCCTTTCAGGCATAGAGTGACGAATAAATTATGCAAAAAAGAAGCAGAGAACTCTGGGTAGTTCTCAAGTTTAGGTGGAAAGCAGCTCCTGTATGGAGCACTCTCAACACCAGCGACACTCTAGATCTGCTCACCTCAAATGTCTGTTTTTCTATCAAAATCTTTAAGCATAGGATTAGCACAGTGCCATCCATGCCGAGATAGAAAAGGACAAAGTCTTTGCCATTTGTATAGCAAAGTCTTTAAGCTTAGGACTAACACAGTGCTGCCCTTGCCGAGCTGTAAAATGACAAAAGCCAATTACCACTCCAGGCACAGCATTACAGCTTTGAATTGGTAAAAAACATATCAATCCAACCTGAAATGAGTAAAAGCAACCCCTGACACAGTGTTTCGCTCTAATTAGAGCTCTTCAAAGAGGTATAGCTTTGTCCAGACACAAGGGAGCACCCAGTATAAGTCAAAGAAATACCCTTTCAGGCATAGAGTAACGAATAAATTATGCAAAAAAGAAGCAGAGAACTCTGGGTAGTTCTCAAGTTTAGGTGGAAAGCAGCTCCTGTATGGAGCACTCTCAACACCAGCGACACTCTAGATCTGCTCACCTCAAATGTCTGTTTTTCTATCAAAATCTTTAAGCATAGGATTAGCACAGTGCCATCCACGCCAAGATAGAAAAGGACAAAGTCTTTTGCCATTTGTACAGCAAAGTCTTTAAGCTTAGGACTAGCACAGTGCTGCCCTTGCCGAGCTGTAAAATGACAAAAGCCAATTACCACTCCAGGCACAGCATTACAGCTTTGAATTGGTAAAATACCTATCAAGCCAACCTGAAATGAGTAAAAGCAACCCCTGACACAGTGTTTTGCTCTAATTAGAGCTCTTCAGAGAGGTATAGCTTTGTCCAGACACAAGGGAGCACCCAGTATAAGTCAAAGAAATACCCTTTAAGGCATAGAGTGACGAATAAATTATGCAAAAAAGAAGCAGAGAACTCTGGGTAGTTCTCAAGTTTAGGTAGAAAGCAGCTCCTTTATGGAGCACTCTCAACACCAGCGACACTCTAGATCTGCTCACCTCAAATGTCTGTTTTTCTATCAAAATCTTTAAGCATAGAATTAGCACAGTGCCATCCACGCCGAGATAGAAAAGGACAAAGTCTTTTGCCATTTGTACAGCAAAGTCTTTAAGCTTAGGACTAGCACAGTGCTGCCCTTGCCGAGCTGTAAAATGACAAAAGCCAATTACCACTGCAGGCACAGCATTACAGCTTTGAATTGGTAAAATACCTATCAAGCCAACCTGAAATGAGTAAAAGCAACCCCGGAAACAGTGTTTCGCTCTAATGAGAGCTCTTCAGAGAGGAATAGCTTTGTCCAGACACAAGGGAGCACCCAGTATAAGTGAAAGAAATACCCTTTCAGGCATAGAATGACGAATAAATTATGCAAAAAAGAAGCAGAGAACTCTGGGTAGTTCTCAAGTTTAGGTGGAAAGCAGCTCCTGTATGGAGCACTCTCAACACCAACGACACTCTAGATCTGCTCACCTCAAATGTCTGTTTTTCTATCAAAGTCTTTAAGCATAGGATTAGCACAGTGCCATCCACGCCGAGATAGAAAAGGACAAAGGGGCATATCAACAAGGGCTTTATCTCTGCTTTTTTGGCTTTAAAAGCCGAAAAAGGAGAGATAAAACTAGCGCCCTATCAACAACAGGGTGCTAACATGCAAATGTGCATGTTAGTACCCTTTTACTCTACGCTTCCCCTTGCATCTCTAATGAGATGCAAAGGGGGCGTTCAGGAGTAAAATAATAGGAGAAATTTCGCTAAGCGACATTTCTCCTATTATCAAGAATGTCGCTAACCCTGGTAGAGACAAAAAAAAGCAGCGCTAACCGCGGTTAACGCTGCTTTTTTACGTCTGGTATTTTTCTGACTTAGCCATGATATCCTATGGAAGGAGGATATCATGGCTAAGTTTGCCTGTCCCTATCAACAAGGTAACGTGAGATTATCGCTGGGTTTCCAGCGATAATCTCATGTTAGCCTGTTAGCGTGAGGATTTTTATCGCTATTGAGATAAGCGTTGCTAATAGCACGCTATCTCAGTGATAAAAATTCACACTAGCCGGCGATAATTATCCTAGCGCTAAGTACGCTTAGAGATAATTATCGCCGGTTGTTGTTGATATGCCCCAAAGTCTTTTGCCATTTGTACAGCAAAGTCTTTAAGCTTAGAACTAGCACAGTGCTGCCCTTGCCGAGCTGTAAAATGACAAAAGCCAATTACCACTCCAGGCACAGCATTACAGCTTTGAATTGGTAAAATACTTATCAAGCCAATCTGAAACGAGTAAAATCAACCCCTGACACAGTGTTCGCTCTAATTAGAGCCCTTCAGAGAGGTATAGCTTTGTCCAGACACAAGGGAGCACCCAGTATAAGTCAAAGAAATACCCTTTCAGGCATAGAGTGACGAATACATTATGCAAAAAAGAAGCAGAGAACTCTGGGTAGCTCTCAAGTTTAGGTGGAAAGCAGCTCCTGTATGGAGCACTCTCAACACCAGCGACACTCTAGATCTGCTCACCTCAAATGTCTGTTTTTCTATCAAAATCTTTAAGCATAGGATTAGCACAGTGCCATCCACGCCGAGATAGAAAAGGACAAAGTCTTTTGCTATTTGTACAGCAAAGTCTTTAAGCTTAGGACTAGCACAGTGCTGCCCTTGCCGAGCTGTAAAATGACAAAAGCCAATTACCGCTCCAGGCACAGCATTACAGCTTTGAATTGGTAAAATACCTATCAAGCCAACCTGAAATGAGTAAAAGCAACCCCTGACACAGTGTTTCGCTCTAATTAGAGCTCTTCAGAGAGGTATAGCTTTGTCCAGACACAAGGGAGCACCCAGTATAAGTCAAAGAAATACCCTTTCAGGCATAGAGTGACGAATAAATTATGCAAAAAAGAAGCAGAGAACTCTGGATAGTTCTCAAGTTTAGGTGGAAAGCAGCTCCTGTATGGAGCACTCTCAACACCAGCGACACTCTAGATCTGCTCACTTTGAATGTCTGTTTTTCTATCAAAATCTTTAAGCATAGGATTAGCACAGTGCCATCCAAGCCGAGATAGAAAAGGACAAAGTCTTTTGCCATTTGTACAGCAAAGTCTTTAAGCTTAGGACTAGCACAGTGCTGCCCTTGCCGAGCTGTAAAATGACAAAAGCCAATTACCACTCCAGGCACAGCATTACAGCTTTGAATTGGTAAAATACCTATCAAGCCAACCTGAAATGAGTAAAAGCAACCCCTGACACAGTGTTTCGCTCTAATTAGAGCTCTTCAGAGAGGTATAGCTTTGTCCAGACACAAGGGAGCACCCAGTATAAGTCAAAGAAATACCCTTTCAGGCATAGAGTGACAAATAAATTATGCAAAAAAGAAGCAGAGAACTCTGGGTAGTTCTCAAGTTTAGGTGGAAAGCAGCTCCTTTATGGAGCACTCTCAACACCAGCGACACTCTAGATCTGCTCACCTCAAATGTCTGTTTTTCTATCAAAATCTTTAAGCATAGGATTAGCACAGTGCCATCCACGCCGAGATAGAAAAGGACAAAGTCTTTTGCCATTTGTACAGCAAAGTCTTTAAGCTTAGGACTAACACAGTGCTGCCCTTGCCGAGCTGTAAAATGACAAAAGCCAATTACCACTCCAGGCACAGCATTACAGCTTTGAATTGGTAAAAAACCTATCAAGCCAACCTGAAATGAGTAAAAGCAACCCCTGACACAGTGTTTCGCTCTAATTAGAGCTCTTCAAAGAGGTATAGCTTTGTCCAGACACAAGGGAGCACCCAGTATAAGTCAAAGAAATACCCTTTCAGGCATAGAGTAACGAATAAATTATGCAAAAAAGAAGCAGAGAACTCTGGGTAGTTCTCAAGTTTAGGTGGAAAGCAGCTCCTGTATGGAGCACTCTCAACACCAGCGACACTCTAGATCTGCTCACCTCAAATGTCTGTTTTTCTATCAAAATCTTTAAGCATAGGATTAGCACAGTGCCATTCACGCCAAGATAGAAAAGGACAAAGTCTTTTGCCATTTGTACAGCAAAGTCTTTAAGCTTAGGACTAGCACAGTGCTGCCCTTGCCGAGCTGTAAAATGACAAAAGCCAATTACCACTCCAGGCACAGCATTACAGCTTTGAATTGGTAAAATACCTATCAAGCCAACCTGAAATGAGTAAAAGCAACCCCTGACACAGTGTTTTGCTCTAATTAGAGCTCTTCAGAGAGGTATAGCTTTGTCCAGACACAAGGGAGCACCCAGTATAAGTCAAAGAAATACCCTTTAAGGCATAGAGTGACGAATAAATTATGCAAAAAAGAAGCAGAGAACTCTGGGTAGTTCTCAAGTTTAGGTGGAAAGCAGCTCCTGTATGGAGCACTCTCAACACCAACGACACTCTAGATCTGCTCACCTCAAATGTCTGTTTTTCTATCAAAGTCTTTAAGCATAGGATTAGCACAGTGCCATCCACGCCGAGATAGAAAAGGACAAAGGGGCATATCAACAAGGGCTTTATCTCTGCTTTTTTGGCTTTAAAAGCCGAAAAAGGAGAGATAAAACTAGCGCCCTATCAACAACAGGGTGCTAACATGCAAATGTGCATGTTAGTACCCTTTTACTCTACGCTTCCCCTTGCATCTCTAATGAGATGCAAAGGGGGCGTTCAGGAGTAAAATAATAGGAGAAATTTCGCTAAGCGACATTTCTCCTATAATCAAGAATGTCGCTAACCCTGGTAGAGACAAAAAAAAGCAGCGCTAACCGCGGTTAACGCTGCTTTTTTACGTCTGGTATTTTTCTGACTTAGCCATGATATCCTATGGAAGGAGGATATCATGGCTAAGTTTGCCTGTCCCTATCAACAAGGTAACGTGAGATTATCGCTGGGTTTCCAGCGATAATCTCATGTTAGCCTGTTAGCGTGAGGATTTTTATCGCTATTGAGATAAGCGTTGCTAATAGCACGCTATCTCAGTGATAAAAATTCACACTAGCCGGCGATAATTATCCTAGCGCTAAGTACGCTTAGAGATAATTATCGCCGGTTGTTGTTGATATGCCCCAAAGTCTTTTGCCATTTGTACAGCAAAGTCTTTAAGCTTAGAACTAGCACAGTGCTGCCCTTGCCGAGCTGTAAAATGACAAAAGCCAATTACCACTCCAGGCACAGCATTACAGCTTTGAATTGGTAAAATACTTATCAAGCCAATCTGAAACGAGTAAAATCAACCCCTGACACAGTGTTCGCTCTAATTAGAGCCCTTCAGAGAGGTATAGCTTTGTCCAGACACAAGGGAGCACCCAGTATAAGTCAAAGAAATACCCTTTCAGGCATAGAGTGACGAATACATTATGCAAAAAAGAAGCAGAGAACTCTGGGTAGCTCTCAAGTTTAGGTGGAAAGCAGCTCCTGTATGGAGCACTCTCAACACCAGCGACACTCTAGATCTGCTCACCTCAAATGTCTGTTTTTCTATCAAAATCTTTAAGCATAGGATTAGCACAGTGCCATCCACGCCGAGATAGAAAAGGACAAAGTCTTTTGCTATTTGTACAGCAAAGTCTTTAAGCTTAGGACTAGCACAGTGCTGCCCTTGCCGAGCTGTAAAATGACAAAAGCCAATTACCGCTCCAGGCACAGCATTACAGCTTTGAATTGGTAAAATACCTATCAAGCCAACCTGAAATGAGTAAAAGCAACCCCTGACACAGTGTTTCGCTCTAATTAGAGCTTTTCAGAGAGGTATAGCTTTGTCCAGACACAAGGGAGCACCCAGTATAAGTCAAAGAAATACCCTTTCAGGCATAGAGTGATGAATAAATTATGCAAAAAAGAAGCAGAGAACTCTGGGTAGTTCTCAAGTTTAGGTGGAAAGCAGCTCCTGTATGGAGCACTCTCAACACCAGCGACACTCTAGATCTGCTCACTTTGAATGTCTGTTTTTCTATCAAAATCTTTAAGCATAGGATTAGCACAGTGCCATCCACGCCGAGATAGAAAAGGACAAAGTCTTTTGCCATTTGTACAGCAAAGTCTTTAAGCTTAGGACTAGCACAGTGCTGCCCTTGCCGAGCTGTAAAATGACAAAAGCCAATTACCACTCCAGGCACAGCATTACAGCTTTGAATTGGTAAAATACCTATCAAGCCAACCTGAAATGAGTAAAAGCAACCCCTGACACAGTGTTTCGCTCTAATTAGAGCTCTTCAGAGAGGTATAGCTTTGTCCAGACACAAGGGAGCACCCAGTATAAGTCAAAGAAATACCCTTTCAGGCATAGAGTGACAAATAAATTATGCAAAAAAGAAGCAGAGAACTCTGGGTAGTTCTCAAGTTTAGGTGGAAAGCAGCTCCTTTATGGAGCACTCTCAACACCAGCGACACTCTAGATCTGCTCACCTCAAATGTCTGTTTTTCTATCAAAATCTTTAAGCATAGGATTAGCACAGTGCCATCCACGCCGAGATAGAAAAGGACAAAGTCTTTTGCCATTTGTACAGCAAAGTCTTTAAGCTTAGGACTAACACAGTGCTGCCCTTGCCGAGCTGTAAAATGACAAAAGCCAATTACCACTCCAGGCACAGCATTAGAGCTTTGAATTGGTAAAAAACCTATCAAGCCAACCTGAAATGAGTAAAAGCAACCCCTGACACAGTGTTTCGCTCTAATTAGAGCTCTTCAAAGAGGTATAGCTTTGTCCAGACACAAGGGAGCACCCAGTATAAGTCAAAGAAATACCCTTTCAGGCATAGAGTAACGAATAAATTATGCAAAAAAGAAGCAGAGAACTCTGGGTAGTTCTCAAGTTTAGGTGGAAAGCAGCTCCTGTATGGAGCACTCTCAACACCAGCGACACTCTAGATCTGCTCACCTCAAATGTCTGTTTTTCTATCAAAATCTTTAAGCATAGGATTAGCACAGTGCCATTCACGCCAAGATAGAAAAGGACAAAGTCTTTTGCCATTTGTACAGCAAAGTCTTTAAGCTTAGGACTAGCACAGTGCTGCCCTTGCCGAGCTGTAAAATGACAAAAGCCAATTACCACTCCAGGCACAGCATTACAGCTTTGAATTGGTAAAATACCTATCAAGCCAACCTGAAATGAGTAAAAGCAACCCCTGACACAGTGTTTTGCTCTAATTAGAGCTCTTCAGAGAGGTATAGCTTTGTCCAGACACAAGGGAGCACCCAGTATAAGTCAAAGAAATACCCTTTAAGGCATAGAGTGACGAATAAATTATGCAAAAAAGAAGCAGAGAACTCTGGGTAGTTCTCAAGTTTAGGTGGAAAGCAGCTCCTTTATGGAGCACTCTCAACACCAGCGACACTCTAGATCTGCTCACCTCAAATGTATGTTTTTCTATCAAAATCTTTAAGCATAGGATTAGCACAGTGCCATCCACGCCGAGATAGAAAAGGACAAAGTCTTTTGCCATTTGTACAGCAAAGTCTTTAAGCTTAGGACTAGCACAGTGCTGCCCTTGCCGAGCTGTAAAATGACAAAAGCCAATTACCACTCCAGGCACAGCATTACAGCTTTGAATTGGTAAAATACCTATCAAGCCAACCTGAAATGAGTAAAAGCAACCCCTGACACAGTGTTTCGCTCTAATTAGAGCTCTTCAGAGAGGTATAGCTTTGTCCAGACACAAGGGACCACCCAGTATAAGTCAAAGAAATACCCTTTCAGGCATAGAGTGACGAATAAATTATGCAAAAAAGAAGCAGAGAACTCTGGGTAGTTCTCAAGTTTAGGTGGAAAGCAGCTCCTGTATGGAGCACTCTCAACACCAGCGACACTCTAGATCTGCTCACCTCAAATGTCTGTTTTTCTATCAAAATCTTTAAGCATAGGATTAGCACAGTGCCATCCATGCCGAGATAGAAAAGGACAAAGTCTTTGCCATTTGTATAGCAAAGTCTTTAAGCTTAGGACTAACACAGTGCTGCCCTTGCCGAGCTGTAAAATGACAAAAGCCAATTACCACTCCAGGCACAGCATTACAGCTTTGAATTGGTAAAAAACATATCAATCCAACCTGAAATGAGTAAAAGCAACCCCTGACACAGTGTTTCGCTCTAATTAGAGCTCTTCAAAGAGGTATAGCTTTGTCCAGACACAAGGGAGCACCCAGTATAAGTCAAAGAAATACCCTTTCAGGCATAGAGTAACGAATAAATTATGCAAAAAAGAAGCAGAGAACTCTGGGTAGTTCTCAAGTTTAGGTGGAAAGCAGCTCCTGTATGGAGCACTCTCAACACCAGCGACACTCTAGATCTGCTCACCTCAAATGTCTGTTTTTCTATCAAAATCTTTAAGCATAGGATTAGCACAGTGCCATCCACGCCAAGATAGAAAAGGACAAAGTCTTTTGCCATTTGTACAGCAAAGTCTTTAAGCTTAGGACTAGCACAGTGCTGCCCTTGCCGAGCTGTAAAATGACAAAAGCCAATTACCACTCCAGGCACAGCATTACAGCTTTGAATTGGTAAAATACCTATCAAGCCAACCTGAAATGAGTAAAAGCAACCCCTGACACAGTGTTTTGCTCTAATTAGAGCTCTTCAGAGAGGTATAGCTTTGTCCAGACACAAGGGAGCACCCAGTATAAGTCAAAGAAATACCCTTTAAGGCATAGAGTGACGAATAAATTATGCAAAAAAGAAGCAGAGAACTCTGGGTAGTTCTCAAGTTTAGGTAGAAAGCAGCTCCTTTATGGAGCACTCTCAACACCAGCGACACTCTAGATCTGCTCACCTCAAATGTATGTTTTTCTATCAAAATCTTTAAGCATAGGATTAGCACAGTGCCATCCACGCCGAGATAGAAAAGGACAAAGTCTTTTGCCATTTGTACAGCAAAGTCTTTAAGCTTAGGACTAGCACAGTGCTGCCCTTGCCGAGCTGTAAAATGACAAAAGCCAATTACCACTCCAGGCACAGCATTACAGCTTTGAATTGGTAAAATACTTATCAAGCCAATCTGAAACGAGTAAAATCAACCCCTGACACAGTGTTCGCTCTAATTAGAGCCCTTCAGAGAGGTATAGCTTTGTCCAGACACAAGGGAGCACCAAGTATAAGTCAAAGAAATACCCTTTCAGGCATAGAGTGACGAATACATTATGCAAAAAAGAAGCAGAGAACTCTGGGTAGCTCTCAAGTTTAGGTGGAAAGCAGCTCCTGTATGGAGCACTCTCAACACCAGCGACACTCTAGATCTGCTCACCTCAAATGTCTGTTTTTCTATCAAAATCTTTAAGCATAGGATTAGCACAGTGCCATCCACGCCGAGATAGAAAAGGACAAAGTCTTTTGCTATTTGTACAGCAAAGTCTTTAAGCTTAGGACTAGCACAGTGCTGCCCTTGCCGAGCTGTAAAATGACAAAAGCCAATTACCGCTCCAGGCACACCATTACAGCTTTGAATTGGTAAAATACCTATCAAGCCAACCTGAAATGAGTAAAAGCAACCCCTGACACAGTGTTTCGCTCTAATTAGAGCTCTTCAGAGAGGTATAGCTTTGTCCAGACACAAGGGAGCACCCAGTATAAGTCAAAGAAATACCCTTTCAGGCATAGAGTGACGAATAAATTATGCAAAAAAGAAGCAGAGAACTCTGGGTAGTTCTCAAGTTTAGGTGGAAAGCAGCTCCTGTATGGAGCACTCTCAACACCAGCGACACTCTAGATCTGCTCACCTCAAATGTCTGTTTTTCTATCAAAATCTTTAAGCATAGAATTAGCACAGTGCCATCCACGCCGAGATAGAAAAGGACAAAGTCTTTTGCCATTTGTACAGCAAAGTCTTTAAGCTTAGGACTAGCACAGTGCTGCCCTTGCCGAGCTGTAAAATGACAAAAGCCAATTACCACTGCAGGCACAGCATTACAGCTTTGAATTGGTAAAATACCTATCAAGCCAACCTGAAATGAGTAAAAGCAACCCCGGAAACAGTGTTTCGCTCTAATGAGAGCTCTTCAGAGAGGAATAGCTTTGTCCAGACACAAGGGAGCACCCAGTATAAGTGAAAGAAATACCCTTTCAGGCATAGAATGACGAATAAATTATGCAAAAAAGAAGCAGAGAACTCTGGGTAGTTCTCAAGTTTAGGTGGAAAGCAGCTCCTGTATGGAGCACTCTCAACACCAACGACACTCTAGATCTGCTCACCTCAAATGTCTGTTTTTCTATCAAAGTCTTTAAGCATAGGATTAGCACAGTGCCATCCACGCCGAGATAGAAAAGGACAAAGGGGCATATCAACAAGGGCTTTATCTCTGCTTTTTTGGCTTTAAAAGCCGAAAAAGGAGAGATAAAACTAGCGCCCTATCAACAACAGGGTGCTAACATGCAAATGTGCATGTTAGTACCCTTTTACTCTACGCTTCCCCTTGCATCTCTAATGAGATGCAAAGGGGGCGTTCAGGAGTAAAATAATAGGAGAAATTTCGCTAAGCGACATTTCTCCTATTATCAAGAATGTCGCTAACCCTGGTAGAGACAAAAAAAAGCAGCGCTAACCGCGGTTAACGCTGCTTTTTTACGTCTGGTATTTTTCTGACTTAGCCATGATATCCTATGGAAGGAGGATATCATGGCTAAGTTTGCCTGTCCCTATCAACAAGGTAACGTGAGATTATCGCTGGGTTTCCAGCGATAATCTCATGTTAGCCTGTTAGCGTGAGGATTTTTATCGCTATTGAGATAAGCGTTGCTAATAGCACGCTATCTCAGTGATAAAAATTCACACTAGCCGGCGATAATTATCCTAGCGCTAAGTACGCTTAGAGATAATTATCGCCGGTTGTTGTTGATATGCCCCAAAGTCTTTTGCCATTTGTACAGCAAAGTCTTTAAGCTTAGAACTAGCACAGTGCTGCCCTTGCCGAGCTGTAAAATGACAAAAGCCAATTACCACTCCAGGCACAGCATTACAGCTTTGAATTGGTAAAATACTTATCAAGCCAATCTGAAACGAGTAAAATCAACCCCTGACACAGTGTTCGCTCTAATTAGAGCCCTTCAGAGAGGTATAGCTTTGTCCAGACACAAGGGAGCACCCAGTATAAGTCAAAGAAATACCCTTTCAGGCATAGAGTGACGAATACATTATGCAAAAAAGAAGCAGAGAACTCTGGGTAGCTCTCAAGTTTAGGTGGAAAGCAGCTCCTGTATGGAGCACTCTCAACACCAGCGACACTCTAGATCTGCTCACCTCAAATGTCTGTTTTTCTATCAAAATCTTTAAGCATAGGATTAGCACAGTGCCATCCACGCCGAGATAGAAAAGGACAAAGTCTTTTGCTATTTGTACAGCAAAGTCTTTAAGCTTAGGACTAGCACAGTGCTGCCCTTGCCGAGCTGTAAAATGACAAAAGCCAATTACCGCTCCAGGCACAGCATTACAGCTTTGAATTGGTAAAATACCTATCAAGCCAACCTGAAATGAGTAAAAGCAACCCCTGACACAGTGTTTCGCTCTAATTAGAGCTCTTCAGAGAGGTATAGCTTTGTCCAGACACAAGGGAGCACCCAGTATAAGTCAAAGAAATACCCTTTCAGGCATAGAGTGACGAATAAATTATGCAAAAAAGAAGCAGAGAACTCTGGGTAGTTCTCAAGTTTAGGTGGAAAGCAGCTCCTGTATGGAGCACTCTCAACACCAGCGACACTCTAGATCTGCTCACTTTGAATGTCTGTTTTTCTATCAAAATCTTTAAGCATAGGATTAGCACAGTGCCATCCAAGCCGAGATAGAAAAGGACAAAGTCTTTTGCCATTTGTACAGCAAAGTCTTTAAGCTTAGGACTAGCACAGTGCTGCCCTTGCCGAGCTGTAAAATGACAAAAGCCAATTACCACTCCAGGCACAGCATTACAGCTTTGAATTGGTAAAATACCTATCAAGCCAACCTGAAATGAGTAAAAGCAACCCCTGACACAGTGTTTCGCTCTAATTAGAGCTCTTCAGAGAGGTATAGCTTTGTCCAGACACAAGGGAGCACCCAGTATAAGTCAAAGAAATACCCTTTCAGGCATAGAGTGACAAATAAATTATGCAAAAAAGAAGCAGAGAACTCTGGGTAGTTCTCAAGTTTAGGTGGAAAGCAGCTCCTTTATGGAGCACTCTCAACACCAGCGACACTCTAGATCTGCTCACCTCAAATGTCTGTTTTTCTATCAAAATCTTTAAGCATAGGATTAGCACAGTGCCATCCACGCCGAGATAGAAAAGGACAAAGTCTTTTGCCATTTGTACAGCAAAGTCTTTAAGCTTAGGACTAACACAGTGCTGCCCTTGCCGAGCTGTAAAATGACAAAAGCCAATTACCACTCCAGGCACAGCATTACAGCTTTGAATTGGTAAAAAACCTATCAAGCCAACCTGAAATGAGTAAAAGCAACCCCTGACACAGTGTTTCGCTCTAATTAGAGCTCTTCAAAGAGGTATAGCTTTGTCCAGACACAAGGGAGCACCCAGTATAAGTCAAAGAAATACCCTTTCAGGCATAGAGTAACGAATAAATTATGCAAAAAAGAAGCAGAGAACTCTGGGTAGTTCTCAAGTTTAGGTGGAAAGCAGCTCCTGTATGGAGCACTCTCAACACCAGCGACACTCTAGATCTGCTCACCTCAAATGTCTGTTTTTCTATCAAAATCTTTAAGCATAGGATTAGCACAGTGCCATTCACGCCAAGATAGAAAAGGACAAAGTCTTTTGCCATTTGTACAGCAAAGTCTTTAAGCTTAGGACTAGCACAGTGCTGCCCTTGCCGAGCTGTAAAATGACAAAAGCCAATTACCACTCCAGGCACAGCATTACAGCTTTGAATTGGTAAAATACCTATCAAGCCAACCTGAAATGAGTAAAAGCAACCCCTGACACAGTGTTTTGCTCTAATTAGAGCTCTTCAGAGAGGTATAGCTTTGTCCAGACACAAGGGAGCACCCAGTATAAGTCAAAGAAATACCCTTTAAGGCATAGAGTGACGAATAAATTATGCAAAAAAGAAGCAGAGAACTCTGGGTAGTTCTCAAGTTTAGGTGGAAAGCAGCTCCTGTATGGAGCACTCTCAACACCAACGACACTCTAGATCTGCTCACCTCAAATGTCTGTTTTTCTATCAAAGTCTTTAAGCATAGGATTAGCACAGTGCCATCCACGCCGAGATAGAAAAGGACAAAGGGGCATATCAACAAGGGCTTTATCTCTGCTTTTTTGGCTTTAAAAGCCGAAAAAGGAGAGATAAAACTAGCGCCCTATCAACAACAGGGTGCTAACATGCAAATGTGCATGTTAGTACCCTTTTACTCTACGCTTCCCCTTGCATCTCTAATGAGATGCAAAGGGGGCGTTCAGGAGTAAAATAATAGGAGAAATTTCGCTAAGCGACATTTCTCCTATAATCAAGAATGTCGCTAACCCTGGTAGAGACAAAAAAAAGCAGCGCTAACCGCGGTTAACGCTGCTTTTTTACGTCTGGTATTTTTCTGACTTAGCCATGATATCCTATGGAAGGAGGATATCATGGCTAAGTTTGCCTGTCCCTATCAACAAGGTAACGTGAGATTATCGCTGGGTTTCCAGCGATAATCTCATGTTAGCCTGTTAGCGTGAGGATTTTTATCGCTATTGAGATAAGCGTTGCTAATAGCACGCTATCTCAGTGATAAAAATTCACACTAGCCGGCGATAATTATCCTAGCGCTAAGTACGCTTAGAGATAATTATCGCCGGTTGTTGTTGATATGCCCCAAAGTCTTTTGCCATTTGTACAGCAAAGTCTTTAAGCTTAGAACTAGCACAGTGCTGCCCTTGCCGAGCTGTAAAATGACAAAAGCCAATTACCACTCCAGGCACAGCATTACAGCTTTGAATTGGTAAAATACTTATCAAGCCAATCTGAAACGAGTAAAATCAACCCCTGACACAGTGTTCGCTCTAATTAGAGCCCTTCAGAAAGGTATAGCTTTGTCCAGACACAAGGGAGCACCCAGTATAAGTCAAAGAAATACCCTTTCAGGCATAGAGTGATGAATACATTATGCAAAAAAGAAGCAGAGAACTCTGGGTAGCTCTCAAGTTTAGGTGGAAAGCAGCTCCTGTATGGAGCACTCTCAACACCAGCGACACTCTAGATCTGCTCACCTCAAATGTCTGTTTTTCTATCAAAATCTTTAAGCATAGGATTAGCACAGTGCCACCCACGCCGAGATAGAAAAGGACAAAGTCTTTTGCTATTTGTACAGCAAAGTCTTTAAGCTTAGGACTAGCACAGCGCTGCCCTTGCCGAGCTGTAAAATGACAAAAGCCAATTACCGCTCCAGGCACAGCATTACAGCTTTGAATTGGTAAAATACCTATCAAGCCAACCTGAAATGAGTAAAAGCAACCCCTGACACAGTGTTTCGCTCTAATTAGAGCTTTTCAGAGAGGTATAGCTTTGTCCAGACACAAGGGAGCACCCAGTATAAGTCAAAGAAATACCCTTTCAGGCATAGAGTGATGAATAAATTATGCAAAAAAGAAGCAGAGAACTCTGGGTAGTTCTCAAGTTTAGGTGGAAAGCAGCTCCTGTATGGAGCACTCTCAACACCAGCGACACTCTAGATCTGCTCACTTTGAATGTCTGTTTTTCTATCAAAATCTTTAAGCATAGGATTAGCACAGTGCCATCCACGCCGAGATAGAAAAGGACAAAGTCTTTTGCCATTTGTACAGCAAAGTCTTTAAGCTTAGGACTAGCACAGTGCTGCCCTTGCCGAGCTGTAAAATGACAAAAGCCAATTACCACTCCAGGCACAGCATTACAGCTTTGAATTGGTAAAATACCTATCAAGCCAACCTGAAATGAGTAAAAGCAACCCCTGACACAGTGTTTCGCTCTAATTAGAGCTCTTCAGAGAGGTATAGCTTTGTCCAGACACAAGGGAGCACCCAGTATAAGTCAAAGAAATACCCTTTCAGGCATAGAGTGACAAATAAATTATGCAAAAAAGAAGCAGAGAACTCTGGGTAGTTCTCAAGTTTAGGTGGAAAGCAGCTCCTTTATGGAGCACTCTCAACACCAGCGACACTCTAGATCTGCTCACCTCAAATGTCTGTTTTTCTATCAAAATCTTTAAGCATAGGATTAGCACAGTGCCATCCACGCCGAGATAGAAAAGGACAAAGTCTTTTGCCATTTGTACAGCAAAGTCTTTAAGCTTAGGACTAACACAGTGCTGCCCTTGCCGAGCTGTAAAATGACAAAAGCCAATTACCACTCCAGGCACAGCATTAGAGCTTTGAATTGGTAAAAAACCTATCAAGCCAACCTGAAATGAGTAAAAGCAACCCCTGACACAGTGTTTCGCTCTAATTAGAGCTCTTCAAAGAGGTATAGCTTTGTCCAGACACAAGGGAGCACCCAGTATAAGTCAAAGAAATACCCTTTCAGGCATAGAGTAACGAATAAATTATGCAAAAAAGAAGCAGAGAACTCTGGGTAGTTCTCAAGTTTAGGTGGAAAGCAGCTCCTGTATGGAGCACTCTCAACACCAGCGACACTCTAGATCTGCTCACCTCAAATGTCTGTTTTTCTATCAAAATCTTTAAGCATAGGATTAGCACAGTGCCATTCACGCCAAGATAGAAAAGGACAAAGTCTTTTGCCATTTGTACAGCAAAGTCTTTAAGCTTAGGACTAGCACAGTGCTGCCCTTGCCGAGCTGTAAAATGACAAAAGCCAATTACCACTCCAGGCACAGCATTACAGCTTTGAATTGGTAAAATACCTATCAAGCCAACCTGAAATGAGTAAAAGCAACCCCTGACACAGTGTTTTGCTCTAATTAGAGCTCTTCAGAGAGGTATAGCTTTGTCCAGACACAAGGGAGCACCCAGTATAAGTCAAAGAAATACCCTTTAAGGCATAGAGTGACGAATAAATTATGCAAAAAAGAAGCAGAGAACTCTGGGTAGTTCTCAAGTTTAGGTGGAAAGCAGCTCCTTTATGGAGCACTCTCAACACCAGCGACACTCTAGATCTGCTCACCTCAAATGTATGTTTTTCTATCAAAATCTTTAAGCATAGGATTAGCACAGTGCCATCCACGCCGAGATAGAAAAGGACAAAGTCTTTTGCCATTTGTACAGCAAAGTCTTTAAGCTTAGGACTAGCACAGTGCTGCCCTTGCCGAGCTGTAAAATGACAAAAGCCAATTACCACTCCAGGCACAGCATTACAGCTTTGAATTGGTAAAATACTTATCAAGCCAATCTGAAACGAGTAAAATCAACCCCTGACACAGTGTTCGCTCTAATTAGAGCCCTTCAGAGAGGTATAGCTTTGTCCAGACACAAGGGAGCACCAAGTATAAGTCAAAGAAATACCCTTTCAGGCATAGAGTGACGAATACATTATGCAAAAAAGAAGCAGAGAACTCTGGGTAGCTCTCAAGTTTAGGTGGAAAGCAGCTCCTGTATGGAGCACTCTCAACACCAGCGACACTCTAGATCTGCTCACCTCAAATGTCTGTTTTTCTATCAAAATCTTTAAGCATAGGATTAGCACAGTGCCATCCACGCCGAGATAGAAAAGGACAAAGTCTTTTGCTATTTGTACAGCAAAGTCTTTAAGCTTAGGACTAGCACAGTGCTGCCCTTGCCGAGCTGTAAAATGACAAAAGCCAATTACCGCTCCAGGCACACCATTACAGCTTTGAATTGGTAAAATACCTATCAAGCCAACCTGAAATGAGTAAAAGCAACCCCTGACACAGTGTTTCGCTCTAATTAGAGCTCTTCAGAGAGGTATAGCTTTGTCCAGACACAAGGGAGCACCCAGTATAAGTCAAAGAAATACCCTTTCAGGCATAGAGTGACGAATAAATTATGCAAAAAAGAAGCAGAGAACTCTGGGTAGTTCTCAAGTTTAGGTGGAAAGCAGCTCCTGTATGGAGCACTCTCAACACCAGCGACACTCTAGATCTGCTCACCTCAAATGTCTGTTTTTCTATCAAAATCTTTAAGCATAGGATTAGCACAGTGCCATCCACGCCAAGATAGAAAAGGACAAAGTCTTTTGCCATTTGTACAGCAAAGTCTTTAAGCTTAGGACTAGCACAGTGCTGCCCTTGCCGAGCTGTAAAATGACAAAAGCCAATTACCACTCCAGGCACAGCATTACAGCTTTGAATTGGTAAAATACCTATCAAGCCAACCTGAAATGAGTAAAAGCAATCCCTGACACAGTGTTTCGCTCTAATGAGAGCTCTTCAGAGAGGTATAGCTTTGTCCAGACACAAGGGAGCACCCAGAATAAGTCAAAGAAATACCCTTTCAGGCATAGAGTGACGAATAAATTATGCAAAAAAGAAGCAGAGAACTCTGGGTAGTTCTCAAGTTTAGGTGGAAAGCAGCTCCTGTATGGAGCACTCTCAACACCAGCGACACTCTAGATCTGCACACCTCAAATGTCTGTTTTTCTATCAAAATCTTTAAGCATAGAATTAGCACAGTGCCATCCACGCCGAGATAGAAAAGGACAAAGTCTTTTGCCATTTGTACAGCAAAGTCTTTAAGCTTAGGACTAGCACAGTGCTGCCCTTGCCGAGCTGTAAAATGACAAAAGCCAATTACCACTGCAGGCACAGCATTACAGCTTTGAATTGGTAAAATACCTATCAAGCCAACCTGAAATGAGTAAAAGCAACCCCTGACACAGTGTTTTGCTCTAATTAGAGCTCTTCAGAGAGGTATAGCTTTGTCCAGACACAAGGGAGCACCCAGTATAAGTCAAAGAAATACCCTTTCAGGCATAGAGTGACGAATAAATTATGCAAAAAAGAAGCAGAGAACTCTGGGTAGTTCTCAAGTTTAGGTGGAAAGCAGCTCCTGTATGGAGCACTCTCAACACCAGCGACACTCTAGATCTGCTCACCTCAAATGTCTGTTTTTCTATCAACATCTTAAAGCATAGGATTAGCACAGTGCCATCCACGCCGAGATAGAAAAGGACAAAGTATTTTGCCATTTGTACAGCAAAGTCTTTAAGCTTAGGACTAGCACAGTGCTGCTCTTGCCGAGCTGTAAAATGACAAAAGCCAATTACCACTCCAGGCACAGCATTACAGCTTTGAATTGGTAAAATACCTATCAAGCCAACCTGAAATGAGTAAAAGCAACCCCTGACACAGTGTTTCGCTCTAATGAGAGCTCTTCAGAGAGGAATAGCTTTGTCCAGACACAAGGGAGCACCCAGTATAAGTCAAAGAAATACCCTTTCAGGCATAGAATGACGAATAAATTATGCAAAAAAGAAGCAGAGAACTCTGGGTAGTTCTCAAGTTTAGGTGGAAAGCAGCTCCTGTATGGAGCACTCTCAACACCAACGACACTCTAGATCTGCTCACCTCAAATGTCTGTTTTTTTATCAAAGTCTTTAAGCATAGGATTAGCACAGTGCCATCCACGCCGAGATAGAAAAGGACAAAGGGGCATATCAACAAGGGCTTTATCTCTGCTTTTTTGGCTTTAAAAGCCAAAAAAGGAGAGATAAAACTAGCGCCCTATCAACAACAGGGTGCTAACATGCAAATGTGCATGTTAGTACCCTTTTACTCTACGCTTCCCCTTGCATCTCTAATGAGATGCAAAGGGGGCGTTCAGGAGTAAAATAATAGGAGAAATTTCGCTAAGCGACATTTCTCCTATTATCAAGAATGTCGCTAACCCTGTTAGAGACAAAAAAAAGCAGCGCTAACCGCGGTTAACGCTGCTTTTTTACGTCTGGTATTTTTCTGACTTAGCCATGATATCCTATGGAAGGAGGATATCATGGCTAAGTTTGCCTGTCCCTATCAACAAGGTAACGTGAGATTATCGCTGGGTTTCCAGCGATAATCTCATGTTAGCCTGTTAGCGTGAGGATTTTTATCGCTATTGAGATAAGCGTTGCTAATAGCACGCTATCTCAGTGATAAAAATTCACACTAGCCGGCGATAATTATCCTAGCGCTAAGTACGCTTAGAGATAATTATCGCCGGTTGTTGTTGATATGCCCCAAAGTCTTTTGCCATTTGTACAGCAAAGTCTTTAAGCTTAGAACTAGCACAGTGCTGCCCTTGCCGAGCTGTAAAATGACAAAAGCCAATTACCACTCCAGGCACAGCATTACAGCTTTGAATTGGTAAAATACTTATCAAGCCAATCTGAAACGAGTAAAATCAACCCCTGACACAGTGTTCGCTCTAATTAGAGCCCTTCAGAGAGGTATAGCTTTGTCCAGACACAAGGGAGCACCCAGTATAAGTCAAAGAAATACCCTTTCAGGCATAGAGTGACGAAAACATTATGCAAAAAAGAAGCAGAGAACTCTGGGTAGCTCTCAAGTTTAGGTGGAAAGCAGCTCCTGTATGGAGCACTCTCAACACCAGCGACACTCTAGATCTGCTCACCTCAAATGTCTGTTTTTCTATCAAAATCTTTAAGCATAGGATTAGCACAGTGCCATCCACGCCGAGATAGAAAAGGACAAAGTCTTTTGCTATTTGTACAGCAAAGTCTTTAAGCTTAGGACTAGCACAGTGCTGCCCTTGCCGAGCTGTAAAATGACAAAAGCCAATTACCGCTCCAGGCACAGCATTACAGCTTTGAATTGGTAAAATACCTATCAAGCCAACCTGAAATGAGTAAAAGCAACCCCTGACACAGTGTTTCGCTCTAATTAGAGCTCTTCAGAGAGGTATAGCTTTGTCCAGACACAAGGGAGCACCCAGTATAAGTCAAAGAAATACCCTTTCAGGCATAGAGTAACGAATAAATTATGCAAAAAAGAAGCAGAGAACTCTGGGTAGTTCTCAAGTTTAGGTGGAAAGCAGCTCCTGTATGGAGCACTCTCAACACCAGCGACACTCTAGATCTGCTCACCTCAAATGTCTGTTTTTCTATCAAAATCTTTAAGCATAGGATTAGCACAGTGCCATCCACGCCGAGATAGAAAAGGACAAATTATTTTGCCATTTGTACAGCAAAGTCTTTAAGCTTAGGACTAGCACAGTGCTGCCCTTGCCGAGCTGTAAAATGACAAAAGCCAATTACCACTCCAGGCACAGCATTACAGTTTTTGTCATTTTACATGTAATGCTGTGCCTGGAGTGGTATGTGGCTTTTGTCATTTTACAGCTCGGCAAGGGCAGCACTGTGCTAGTCCTAAGCTTAAAGACTTTGCTGTACAAATCACTTGGCCTCTTATTAACATTTGTACCATCAGTGGATATATAAAATTACAAGAACACATTCATTTAAATTATTCATGTATCTTAATGTTCACGATATGGTATTTATTGTATGAACTTATACTATTTTAAGATGGTGCTGAATATGATGTTGTTTCACAGTCCTATTTTCATTTTGATTATCTTTATTGTTCCATGGACATATAATGAATGAACATTTTCAACAAGTCATGTGAACAAGCCCTTTTGAGGGCGAAACGCGTCACAACAGGCTTATGACTGCAATAAAACTCGTTTTGTTGGTATAACCGCGGACCCTGGTGTTTATTTCTGGACTTGAGTGCTCATTTGGAACGCCGTTCTACTAGTTATATATATGTATATATATATATATATATATATATATATATATATATATATATATATATATATATATCTGTCTAAAGGAGAACGTTTTCATGTTTGAAAAGGAATTCTACAAACAACTACAAGGCACTTCCATGGGCACCTGCTTCGCTCCCAGCTATGCCAATCTGATGGTTGGCTGGTGGGAGAAGCAGGTGCTCTGGAACGAACAAACTGAACATTGGACTCTATGTGTATCAAAATGGCTCAGATACATTGATGACATCTTTTTTGTGTGGGAAGGAACAGAGGCGGAACTCAATCTGTTTATCAATTGTCTTAACCAGAATGATGTCAATCTTAAATTTACTAAACACTACAGTCAAGAATGTGTCGATTTCCTTGATCTGAAACTCAGTAATGATAACGGCAGAATTAGCACTAATCTTTTTAGGAAGAAAACAGCAGGAAATTCAATCCTGCATGCTGCCAGTGCACATCCACCGAGTTTCAGGTGGGGAATCCTCTATAGTGAATTTCTAAGAGCTAAGCGTAATTGCAGTACCAACCCAATGTATGAAAAAACGAAGCAGGAAATGAAAATGAGATTCAAGGAAAGAGGGTACCCCAGAAAAGCGATACTGCAGGCTGAAAAAAGAGTGGATAGTCAATCAAGGGATGAAATTCTCAACAAAACCAAGCAGACTGTAATTACTCAGAACAGTCCCATAAAAACAGTAAGATTCATAACGAAATATTGCAGTCAATCCAATCAGATGCGGAGTATCCTCAAAAACAGATGGGACATCCTTAGACAGGACCCAATTTTGAGAAATGAAATAGGGGCCACCCCATCAATTACATACATGAGAAGTCCATCTCTCAGAGACATGCTGGTACATAGCCATTTACAAACGAAAGAAACAAGCTGGCTTCAGCAAATGAAGGGTTTCCGGAAATGTGGGAATTGTAAGGCTTGTAAAAACAGCAATAATGTATCAGAAGTCACACTCAAAAGAACGAAAACGCTCTG
This sequence comes from Triturus cristatus, assembly GCF_964204655.1. Lineage (NCBI taxonomy): Eukaryota > Metazoa > Chordata > Amphibia > Caudata > Salamandridae > Triturus > Triturus cristatus. Next base: position 671,855,778 of record NC_140587.1, read on the forward strand.
GAAAATACCGAAACTCATTACATGCAATACTGACTTCGTGGTGTATGCAATAGTATGTCCTTGCCAGCTATGGTATATCGGATCAACCACCTTTCCGATTAAAAAACGTATCCTAGAACACTGGCGAGCAATCACGAATTGCGACCAAACTTACAGCACGGCAAGACATTTCTCGAAGGAACATGGGGCGGACTGGACCAAAGCCAAATATTTTGGATTGGATACAGTCAAACCCAATACGAGAGGAGGGAACCGTATTGCTTCTTTACGCAAACTTGAATCACGTCTCATCCTCCTGGCAGGCACCAAATTCCCGGATGGCCTGAATCAGGACGAGGAACTTTATTCCCACCTACAATGAAACACCAATTGATACTGAAACATAAAGACCTTGGTGGGCTACTCATGCCCTGCCCATATCTCTCTCCCCCTCTGAAACCCCCCCCCCCCCAAAAAAAAAAAAAAAAAAAATTGCACTTTTGTCTTTTTCTGATCATAATTTATTGAATGTACAGGATTAAGGAAATTACATGTAACCAGTGAATGTGAAATATAGCTATGTCCTTGAACCATGGTTGTGTTAAACTATGTTATTAATTCAATCTGTCTCTTTGATTCTATACAGGAACATCACTATGAATTCACCTGTATCTCACATCAGTGATAGAATTACGAGCACCGGAGTTCTCCCTACTCCAAGTCAACATTTGGATAAGATGTTCAAAGGGCACTAGACCCTCCATCACATTTTTCGCTTTATGTTTGTGAGAACAAATCTCTATCACATGATTTTGAAACCACACCAAATTTGGTTACATAGTTTACCAACAGGCACTAGTCCTCCATGACATGTAAACATATGTGAAACTACACCTTTGCATACTCACCAAATGGTTACTGTCACAAACATACAATGAAAAGAATTGTATTGTTAATTTATTTTCTGTACTTCTCTGGAATTGTAATTCCGTAAAATTTGCAATTATACAAATTTGTTGTTTATTTTTTCTATGTCTATGCTTTTAAAAAAGTGCACTTACCCTATTTAACTGGTGCAAATGGAGACTATGGTCATGTGACCAAGACCACGGACGTGGTCGAAACGCGTCGTCCTCTTCTGCCCTGTGAAGAATAAAGCTGCTTTGATGATCGAGTGGGCTCGTGTGGATTCTTTTCTGGCTTTGAATCAACTGTTTCGAAATATATATATATATATATATATATATATATATATATATATATATATATATATATATATATATATATTATATATATATTTTTTTATTTTTTTATTTTATTTTTTTTCACTGAAAAAAACATAGGTTTCAGGGACGTTATAGTTGGACATTTCACTCATACAAAACCAGAGAAATTCTGCCGTTATAGTTAGTTCAGCTAACTATAACTAGCGCCCCGCAATGCACTGCTGATTACGTCACATGTTACATCATTCATGACATGGTCAGTGACATCACTGATGACATCACTGATGACATCATCCAGTGACTCTGTGTTTCTGTAAAGTTTAAATATGTTTTATATATATGCCAAGTTGTATTGAAGAATGAGTGGGTGTATAAGTGTCTGGATGGAGGACTTAGTAGGTGCGTGACTGACTGTATAAGTGAGTGATTAAATGTGTCTTACTGAATGCATGGGTTAGTGACTAAACTGTGTGAATGTCTGTATCAGTCTGTCTGTTGCTGTGTAAGCTGCTGCCTGGGTTGGTCAGTACCTACATGAGTGTCTCTATGGGTTATTGATTGGTTGCCTGAGTATTTGTATGGGAGTGTGTGTGTGGGTGGGTGGGAGGTGTGTAACTCTGTGCATAGATGTGTGAATGGTTGATACACTGGATGTATGGGTTCAAGATTACATGTGGAAACAGCTGTATGGGTGGGTGAATGCGTGCATGGGTGTGTTGGTGAGTGAATGGATGTCTCAGTGGTACATGTCCAAGTAACTACATGTGTAAAAGGCAGTGTATGTGAGAGTTGGAGTATATAAATGACTATACGTGAGAGTCAGTGATTGTGAGACTGGCTGTATGGATGAATGTGTACTTGTATCAGTGATTATATAAGAGAGTAAGTATGCGTTAGTATCTGTATGAATAAGTGAGGTGGTGTGTGTATAACTGTATAGGTGAGTAAATGGAAGTGTGATTGATTCTTTGCATGATTGACTAGGTGGGTTAGTGACTCCATGGATCTTTGGCGGTGTGTGAGTGTGTATAGGTGTATGAGTGCATATGATAGTGTTGTATTGAAGAGTGACTGTATGTATGAGTGATTGTTTGGGTGAATGAGTGGATGTGTGTGTAGACCTAGGAATCAGTGAGTGCCTATGTAGTAACTGGTCTTGGTGTGTCGATGGTTTCAAAAATGGTAGTCTGTATTTTACAGTGGGTGTATCAAAGGTTATATTAGAGTGTGAGGCAGTGCATCAGATTTTCACGTGGATGATGTCATCAGTGATGTCATTTGAGATGTCATCAGTGATGTCACTGACCATGTCATAAATGATGTAATATGTGACATCATCAGCAGTGCATTGCGGGGGCGCGAGTTATAGTTAGCTGAACTAACTATAACTTCAGAATTTTTCTGTTTTTTTACGAGTGAAATGTCCAACTAACTATAACGTCCCTGAAACCTATGGCTTTTTCAGTGAATTTCAGTGGTTTTTTAAATGCTAATTTCTAACTGTAATGTTCCTGAAACCTATGTTTTTTTCAATGAGTATATATATAGGTATGAGTCAGAGAGGCTAGATTTTTAAACTCATTGTATAAAAGAGTACAAACTGTTGTGTTTTCAGAGCTTACACCATAGTTCCTTTCACCGTACACAGCAATTGTACTATTGAGGAATTGGCTCTTTAACAAAGGAGGAAGGGACATTAGGTAATTAGATTTGGTTCTCTTCTTAAATAGTGGTCTCCATTAGCTAGCAACCATTACATACTAATACAGCAATATTTATTTTACAAAATCTACAGAAGTCAAATGACCCCAAAGTCCTGAAGTGACAGCCAGACATCCATCTGTCCTCATCCCATCGTCCCTTTGGGTCAGGTCGGGAACAGCTGCTTCCTCTACTTGACCTACCGGGAAGCTGGAAATTCTCAACATGCTCATTTCACTCTTGCGTATAAACCCTGGTAAGACCCTGACACTTATATGTCCCTCGTTTTTGTGTGTTATTTTCACCCACGGAGCACAGTCATGTTACTTGTGGCCTATCTCCTTTCTGCATTTGTGTTTTTGTACACAATTTAGTTCTTTTGGTTTCTGTTCACGTTTTATGAAGGTTTCCTTTTATTCTCTGTTGTGTCGGTGAAGCTTTCCTTTGTTTTTCATGTGTTGTTTATGTTTTTGGCAATAGGGTAAATCTTGTTTTTGCATTTTGCATGTTTTACATTAAAAAAAATTTGTGAAAGCTAAAGTCGGGTGTAAAGCTAATGCACTAATGCACCAGAAGCCACAGTTGTCTTAGTGCTCAAACATTTCGTGCACCCTAAAGGGTTTCAAAAGGAGTGTCAATTAGCAGATATCTGTAGCTGTTCTGTACAATGATGCTCTCATGTGTCTAATCAAGATTAATTCGTGTATTATCATTCATTGTGTCCGAGCTGATGACGTACTCAGAGATTCCTGATATTGTAAGGAAATAATACTGCTCTTGCACAACACATTTATTTGAAATTTTTAAATTAAAAAACCCATGCATGGATTTTGTGAGCACTCGCTTGTGCTACACCGCATTAATGGCCTGCCACCAACCTCAGTTCTGCTAATGGGTGCGGAGTCATCAAAAAGCTTTGCATCTCATCACATTTCAAAGTTGTCTCTGCCGTTATAGCATACCATTGGCCATCTTTTTGGGATTATCGTTTATTGTGTCCGTGCTGATGACATACTCGGAGTTTGCTGATATTGTAGGGAAATAATAGTGCTATTGCAGCAACACATTTATTGGAAACGTTTAAATGCAAAGACCCATGCATTGATTTTAGGAGTGCTTGCCTGTGCTACACCGCTTTATGTGCCTGCCACAGACCTAAGTTCTGCTAATGGGCCTGAATATGATACAGTCAGTTGGAATTGAAACCGGCCGGTCATTCTGACTGGCTTCTGGCCGGCTCTAGGAGCCCATCTGCCAGTCGGAGACCGGCCCGTAATCTAAATGGAAGGCGTTTATGCCTTTTGGATTACGATGCACGATTTTCAGCATGAAAAACCTTTTGAAAAGCATGTTTGGGGGCCCCTAGCAAGGCCCCCTTCTGTAGTCAGCCTCTTGTTGGGGGCCGAGGGGGCTCCATAGGTGCCCCCTTGTTGATCCCTGCACCGTGTGGTAGGCACCTTGAGGTGCCTGCCATAGGGTGTAGGGATGAACACAGACTTTCATTCCTCTATGGGAGCTTGAGTTACGGCCGGTTTATGGCCATAACACGAGCTCCCATATAGGAATGGGAGCATGCAACAGCACCATGTGCGTTCGCATCGTGATTAGACAACAACATCGAAATAAGCCCCTAAGTCTCCTGAGTCATTAAATCCATAACCCCAAGATAGCTATATGCTCTTCAATTGGAGTGCAAGGCCTTCTCGTGATTGTTTCCGTGATTACATTTTGTGGGCCGAAAAATGTTAAACGAAAGACTCAGAGACATGTTTGTTTTATTTTATCGAAATAAACCCAAAACAATGTGTGATAGTTTTCACTCACAAAATGTAATATTAAAAAAAATGAAAAAAGAGCGAGTCACAGATATTTTTCTATTAAAACTTCATTAATCGTTTTTCTAATAATCAATATTAAGAAACATTACATTTTGTGAATTATTGAAATATGCATTTGATTAAAAATATTGGGTATTTTTGGAGAAATATAGTGGATCTGCTTTATATTTATATATTTATATGCTCATCCTATGCTAAAATCAATTGGCTCACTTTAAAATGTTGCCGTTGCATAAGGCTGACTGTGGCATATGTTTGGCTGCTCGCGGGCCAGGCCCTTTCACCAGCTTGTGCAGCAGGGTGTTGGCATTATGTATGGTATGCATAATGTATGGTAATAAAATATCGCAAAATTTTATTTTAAATCCTAGAAATTCACTAAAAAAACAAAGGTTAAAAAGACATTATAGTTAGGTGACAATTTCAGAGACAAATTAGCATTTTAAACTAAAAACAACCTCTGAAATTCACCAGTTATAGCTAGCTCTAGTAACTATAACTCGTACACTAATGTAACTATAACTCACGCCGTCACCATGCACAGCTAATTACCTCACATATTGCTTCACTTATGATATGTTTGATAACATCACTGCAACTTTGAAATTACATAATTGATGAACTGGAGGGAGCCCGAGTTACAGTTAAGTTTGGGTGCCAATTTTACTTACTAGATGCTAACTGCTACTGGAGGCTAGGGTTATACTTCATCTCATCTTTTTGTTCTTCCCAAGGGACAGGGCCGGACTGGCCGTAGCAGGCACCGGGCTTTTTCCTCGGTGGGCTGAAGGGGTGGAAGCCAGTTTTGTACCCGTGGGGGCTGGTTTTGCAGCAGTGCTGCATAATCGGCCCCCTGTAACAAAAGCGGGAGCAGTGCTTCTCACAAGCCCAGCCTCCCCCCCCCCCCCAATGGCCAGTAAAGCAGCAATCTGCCAGGGCTGGTGGTTGTTCCCAGTCTGCCGTGCCAGGGGACGATGTCTAGATGGAGATAACATTGATCCTTGCCTGAAAAAGAACAAGAATTAAAGAAGGACATCTGTGCTGTGATTGTTTAGTTCAGCTATAGATCCATATTCGAAGGCATATATTGTTATATTGTTAAACAATAAAGGCCACAGATTGCCTTCTTTATTTAATAACACACCCACACTCTGTTGCAAATATTTCATTGGCTGCTTGCAGTGAATTTGAATTGCTGTGGGTAGCCTGCTGCTCCAAGAGCACACACCACTTATGTGAGGGAAACCCAAACACAAATAGTTTTCCGTGTTTTTGTTTATGACACTCACAATTTTTCCAGTCTGTCTTCAAAGAGCATTATAGCAATTTTGTAAAATTAGCTCAGCTCTACAAAAGTGAAGTGAAGTAAATAAAGGATGGATTTTACCATGTTTGCATTTGGGCAAACGTTTTTGTTTAATTATACTTCATGGGATTTGTGTTTTCTGGGACACCATGGCAGTTTAAGAAGTTAAAATAGCTAGTGCGTAGAAGAGGTCTCAACTATCCTATACACTGGTAGACACAACTTCAGTCCACTACCGTGCTGCTGGGAGAACTTTGGAAAACCTTGCATAAGTTATGGGGAGCCCAGAACACATCATTTCATTAGGAACTGGAGGCATGCAACCAGACAGCTACTGTACTTAGCTAACTGACTTCGACCAGTCACTGACCTCTGTGATACATGGGAAGAACTTTCCAGAAGACGATTCTGGATGCACTGCTACCCTATAGACATGACATTTTTAATCTTACCATCAGAGCTTTGCAGGTAATTTTCTCAATTTACTTTTTTCTTGTAACAATTTTTAACTTTTAGTAAGTGGAGGCTGGCACAGGTTAATGCAGTGGGGTGGTGGCGAGGGGCGCTGAGTGGGAGGGGGAAGTCGACAGAGGACGAAATAGGTATGATTAAATAAATAAATAATACCTATTCTGACGTCTGTCGACTTCACCCCTGCGGTGCCCTGCTCCCCAACCACGCGTACATGAGCCGCCGCCGCTGCTTTTACTCAAAACTTGTGTGGCATTCTACCTCCTTTATTTCGAACTGTATTGTTGCTTGGTTGTTGCGATATACTTAACACCCCCCCATTTTCAATGACACATTAACCTTTTCGCGGCCCATGCTGTGTAATGTGACCCAAGGTCAATTTAATTGAAACAGTTTTTTTTGTGCGAGGAGCAAAGTGCTTTCTGCATGGAGTGTAGGACACGGGCCACATGAAAACTGTGAACTATTTCTCATATGCTGCCAGATTAGCAAACCGACTGCATAATCACCCCTTTAAAACATCACACTATTAAACATCAAACCTGTTGACTTTGTCAAAGCATTGTTTGTGGAAAGGGCAGTTGGTCCAGCAGCTGCTCCAATTAGACAGTGAGGGGCATATATTTGCTAAGATTTTAAGTTGTGTTTGCACCACAAAAGTGACGTAAATTGACGCAAAATCTTTTTTTTACCTATTCTCTTTCCAGTGCTAAACCTGTTTAGTGCTGGAAAATCACTTGAAAGTAATGCAAAGCAGGCATAGCACTGCTTTGCATTACTGAGAGCCGAGGGGGTGTTCTATGGGTGGTGCATTGGTGTTCCTGATGGAGCGGGTAAAATGTTTTCTTTTATATACCCAATCCATTTATATATGTTTGTATTAAAATGACTAATGATTAATCATAATAATTAATAGAGTGTTGTTTAAGAAACTAATCAACCTTATTAACCGAGAGAATATACGTGGGATTGCTTTGCATGGCTAAAGATAATATGTAAACTAAGTCTTTATGCATATTAATAGGATAAACGTTGCTTATGTTATGTTATCATGAATTCCGCTTAAATAAACAAGAATAATGGCTTTGGACGTGGCATATGGCTAGATAAATGCACACACATATGGGTATTAGCAAGGGAAATAACACTGTTTAACCATTTCAATGTATTAATGACATTTTTGTGTTTCTTTGCTTAAGTTGACCATATGGGCCTGCTATAAAATGGCCACCGACTGAATCAGACCTTATGAAGTAAAAGCAATGAAGGGAATGGAGAAACGCGCCTGCGCAAACCTCAGCAGATGCGACCTGCCGGTGAACTGTCATCGCTGTACCCATCAAGGCTGCACCAGGCGAAAAGCCAACCCTTCAATACAAATTGTTGCGACCTAAACCATGAATTGCCAACGTTCCCATACATTCGTTTTGGAACTTTTAGCCTGTGGGAACGACATTGAATGTTTCCTAATGAATTAGGATGTACTTTGATTCACCAATGAGAAGCTCTGGAAAAGAAGATTGTAACCTTTGAATGTAAATTTTTAGTATAACTAATAGTAGACTAGAGAGGGTCGTTCTGAACGCACTTTGTCATATCCAGTATCCTGATGTTATGCTGACGGAGAGGACGGTGACTCTGCATGATAGAACAGAACTTTGATGATTTAACTGAGGACCAGATTCTGACTTAGAAAACGACAATTAGCCAGATTAGGTAAATATGACAAAAGCTAAAATTTACTAATTAGGTTTAACCTGCATTTGATTTAGATAAAGAAAGATTAATTAAATTCATGTGTTGCGTTGTTCTGTCATTGGAATGTATTATTGATTGAGTCAGAGAATTAAGGAGTCATTAAGCTAATTACAACTAAAGGATTCATCAATCAAGTTTGTTCTTTCTCCTTGATGGGAGGAGGAGTAGAGGGATTCTGTTAAGTGATGTTAGCGAGTTCCCATCAAGGGAAGCAGTGTAGTTCGGAACCCAAATGTCTTATCCCCTTTTCTGAATAAAAAAAATATACGGATAGATTGATTAGAATGAATGTTGGTGTTATGGGCCCCACCAGCGTGTGATGTGTATGTGTGTGTGTGACTGAGAAATCACTCTGTCCGTGGTAGAAAGGGGAAATTGAGGAACATGAACTGCAGCAGTTTTTCTGGTAGCTAGAGATGGTTTTTATTGTTTTGGTTTAATGATTTTTGGCATGGATATAGCTTATCGATATTGATTGGTATTGATATTTGTACTAACACTATATGTTGAAGTCGTATTGAGTTTTATGTTGTCTGCACGGCTTCTGGGATGTAGGAAGTCGGGAATTGGTAACAGTTCCGTAGCAGAGCAGAGGTAAGCGCTGCTCTCGGGAAAGACGGGATTGTGGTTGCCCGTAGGTACACGGGAAAAACGTGTGACAATTGAAGTTGCACGGCGCATTGTCTGGGTTCGATTCGGTAGCATCGCCGAGTGTTACCATTAGAGACATTTTTCTGTGTGAGGGAAGTGTGAATGATAGCGAAGGGTACCTGTGAAATTTTGGTCTTTAAGTACCAGGAAACCAATTGGCATACCGATAACGCTTATCACTGAAAAGGTAGCAGGTATTCCCTGAGCTTGTTAGAAGGACAAAGTAGAAGTAAGCGCTGCTTTGTTAACGTATGTCATAATTCTGTAGTAGGACAGACTGTTCGCTGTTCTCGGAAAAGACAGGATTCTGTGTGAATGAACTACATTTTCTTGTGTGAAAGTGCGTGAATGAAATAGCATTCGGGTTAATTGTGAAACTCTGGTTTTATTTCTCAGGAGCATTGCATTTCCAATTATGTGTCTTAAATCCGGAGAAACAGTTAATTGATGCTTGGTAGAAGGGTGAAGTAGAGGGATGTGCTACTTTATCAACGGAAGTAACAATTCTGTGGTAGGGCAGAGGTAAGCGCTGCTCTAGGGGAAAACAGGATTCTCGAGGGAAAGGTCTATTGCTATTCTGTGGTTAGCGAAGCAGACAATGGAGATGTTTATATGTTGTAACTAACAGTATTGTAAAATTGAAACAAAGTCTACCGAGTAGTTTTGTAAAGGAGGGGTAGACTGGAGACAGGAGTCAGGAGCAGGAGCTGCTGCAGCGACTGCTGACGTCAGGAAGACCGCGCTGGGATTGCACAGCTAGTCAGAGGGGTAAAACGCTCTGAATTGGTACGTCAGTGAAAAGCCGCGCTAGGATTGGAGAAGTACAGGGTGACATAAACGCTCCAGGATTGGTGCGTTAGTGTGAGTCGCGCAGGGATTTGAGATTGTGACAGTGACGTAGACGCGCCAGGATTGGTGCGTGAGTGAGAGTCGCGTTGCTATTGGACCAAAGATCATACAGTTGAAGAAAAGACTAAAGGGTTCCCGAGAGAAAAGAAGATGTATTATCATTCACCCGAGAAAAAGAAAAAATCCTTGTTTAGTAAAATGAAAGGATGGTTTGTGAAAGACACAGAGATTGTGACTAGGGAAGGACAGTTACTTCCTCCGACGAAAACCCCCGCATCCTTCATGGTTGCGAAATATGGATACCATACTTGCATTTGGTTAGACGATTGGGCAAAGTATACAAAGAAAGACGGAGTTTTAGCGTTTCCAGAAAATGGTTCATTTAATTTGGCAATTTTAAGGAACTTGCGGGAGAGAATGATGAGCTTAGATCCGCGGCCTAGACCGACGCAGTTCGAGGCTTTGACTGAGTGGGAAGACGAAATGCATGAGCGAGAAAAACAGAGAAATGGCAGTAGATATAGATATATGTTCGGACGGCCAAATGATTGCGAAACTCATTGTGATCGAATGAGAAGGTGGCGAGACGCAAGTATGACTGAAGGACTGTTCACGTAAGAACTGCAGGGGAAAGTGAAGGAAGGAAATGTATAGAGAAAAGGCATAATGTAGAACCTAGAGGGTATGGAGCAAATGAATCAGAAGATGATGTCCTAGATGATATGTTTTACAAAAACCCACCTCCGTACAGACAGGAATCAGAGATAGTAGCTTCAGGTACTCCAGTGAGGGAAACCCTACGAATCATCAAAACAGAAATTGCAACTCCAGAGGTAAAGAGAAGAAATTCCCTTAGGGAAAGAGAGATGGAAAATAAGACTGAAAGTGAAAATTCGAGGGAATGAGCAAAAACCACGTTAGAACTGACAGAGAAAATAGGAGAATTGACTAAAAATCTAGAAGCAGTTACAGTCCCTGTAACCATAGGTCCAGTTATGCCCATTTTTGAGAAGAAGAAAGAAAGTGAGCATGGTCTAACAGTTCCGTACGTGAGCAATAGACAAGCAGAACAACCCCTAATGAAAGCAAGGGAAAATCCTTGGAGACACACCATGAGTGAAGGGGAATTACATGTGTCAAATAACCCATTTTATAATCCTGATACTGTAGAAAGAATCAGAATGGTAGGGGGACCAATATTAGAAACATAGAGAATGACAGAACCAGGGAATGTAGAAAAATCAGTAGGTATAACTACAGATGAATTGAGTGAATGGCTGAAGGGCTTGCAAGGTAAAGAGAAAGAATCCCAAACCATTGATGTGGCAAAATTACGCATGGTGTTAGAAGAATTAATAGTAGGGACAATTCCCACAGAAAAGCTGAAAAATTACCAGGATGAGGAGCTGTTGTTCTTATGTAAGAGTGTCACTTGGAGAGCAAAGAATTTACATGACAGGCTAGAAGAAATAGCAAGTGAAATGGGAATTGACATGGACAAGGTAAAAGCTTTACAGAAGCCTTACCGAGTGGATTTCACGGAAAAGTATATTGAAAATCGGAACACTGCAGGACGAATAGGGCAGATTAAGGACATAATTACATTGTTAAGGAAATGGGGAGATGTGGACAAATGGAAAAGCAGGTGGTATAGAAAGCGGGATGATACCTCAGACAGAACTTTCTCAGCATTTCCTGTGAGAGAAAAGGAAAAGGTAGTGACAGAGTTTCCTATGAGAGAGATTCCAGGAGGGGGATATGTGCATGTCCCTTGGACAAGACAGGACATTTTGTCATTTACAAATGACTTCCCTCGATTGCGAGAAAAGCCCGTCGAGTGGTACAGACTAGGCCTGGGCAAAAATTTCGTTCCGTTCGCGGAAATTGCGATAATTTGGCATTTTTGCGTTCCGCGGAGAGCGCGAAAATGTCAAAAATTCCGGTTTCCGCAGCTTGGCGATAATTTGTTTCTTGCTCGCGCTGTAAAATGATACATTCTCGCGCGCGCGCGATCGCCTTACCTGAATCCCTGCGTTCGCCGACAAGTTTTCTTGATCCGGTCGCGTTCTCCATGAGATGTTGTATTGTTTTTAGCCATTTGCGCTGTCTCGCGACAGTTCGCGCCCGCAGTGACGTCATGCGTCGCGCGATCACGTCTTTCTTCTCGCGATCATGCACCGCGAGAACAACTCAAAACAAGATGGCCGCGCCCGCAAGCAACCACATGGGTAAGTTGGCGACCCGCAACCATGCAGAAAATCTCGCGAACATGCCGGAAAAAAACTTCCGCATCTTCGCGATATTTCTGCTTGTTTGCGATAATTTTAAACATTCTCGCGATAATTTGCGAAGGTTAATTCCGCAAATTCCGCCCACCCCTAGTACAGACAGGTAGACAGATTTGTTAAGTTGTCAAAGGTGCTGTGGATTGATCTAAATAGCCTATTTGATATAATAGTGCCAGCCGACTTATGGGCAGAATGCAAAATAGTCATAGATTGGCCAGCTAAAGAATACCCGAGAGATCCCAAAACAGGAGCACCAGACCCCGAGGTAATGAAGAAATACGAACAAGTTATGGTGTTTTTGAAAAACAAAGTGCCTCCCAAAGAAACAGATTGGGTTAAAATAGATCGAACGCATCAGGAAGTGAAAGAATCAGTTCATGCTTACTATGAAAGGCTAATACTACCTTTCAAACAGTTTAGTGGAGATGAGAATCTTGGAGAGAAGGATCTGAGTCATTTTGTGTACAGATTTGTGTATGGTTTACGTCCCAAAATTGGTGAAATGATCAAGCAGCACATTGTAGATTGGCAAAGCAAGAAAATTGATGAAATCCTGAGACATGCCAAATACTTTAGTGATGAGATTGAGGCAAAGCAGCGAAAACTAAAAGAAAAGGCAATGTGGGCTCAAGTGAAAGTCGCAGAAAGATAGGAAGCTCAGCTGGTCGAACAAGCCAATAACCCAGGAATCAAACCGAGATTTGGCCCAGGAAAGGGAAAAGGTAATATAGAAGAAGCTAAAAAGAAGTTTCCATGCCACAATTGCGGAAGGTTAGGGCATTGGAAATCCGAGTGTAAATATCCACCAAGTACTAATAATGAAAATCCATCATTGAATCCATAGGTGCAGTGTGAGGTGAGTGGCCCACCGCAGCGACAGCGGAAGGCTGTTAATCCACAGAATCAGGTGCCAAAACCGCCATTACCGCAAAGCAGAAATACCCAGAAATATAGCAAAGAAGTGGGATTCTACAATGAAAAACAGGTAAACAAACCGCAACGTGCGAGCGCAGTTTCACAATATTGGCTGCGAAATGATGAGAGTGAGTCAGAGGAGAATTATTGACGGTGCCGAAGAGAGGAAGAAGAGTGCGTACTTGGTGCAACTCTAGAAATAGATCAGACAGGACCATTTGTGGATGGGAAAGTTAATGATGAAAACATTACTTTTCTAGTAGACACTGGAGCTACGCGATCTACTGTCAGGTCAGCAGATGTGAAGAATCTTCCTCTCTCGGATGAAACAATCCAAGTAGTTGGTGTGTCAAACACCCAGATTAGGACTTACCTTACCGAACCGGTAAAGGTTAAAATAGGGAAATTCACAGACCTGCACCGATTTGTGGTGTGCGATACCAGTCCTGTGAATTTGTTAGGCAGGGATCTTCTGTGCAAGATGAATTGCACTATATTCTGTACTCCAGATGGAATAGCATTTGAGACACCAGATGAGGATGTACTGTATAAAATGACAATAGCTAATCAAGAAAATGGAATTACAGGAACTTATGCAGTATTTAACCCTGATGAATTACCCAAAGAATTGAAGCAGTCAGTGAAAGCAGGAGTCTGGGATTTTACTGGAGAAGATGTAGGCCTTATGAGAAATATAGATCCAGTAAAAATTACACTAAAAGAAGGAGTAATTCATCCAAACATTCCACAATATAGACTGACACCTGAAATAATTGAAGGAGTGACACCTTTAATTGAGAAAATGATTCAACAAGGAGTGTTGAGGGAAATAATGAGCAGTCCATGTAACTCTCCTATAATGGGACTGAAAAAGCCCAATGGGAAGTTCAGGATTGTGCAGGATTTGAGAAAGATTAACAAAATTGTCGTGTCATGTTGTCCCATTGTTCCAAATCCATCAGTGATTTTGTATCAGATTCCCCATGATGCAGAATGATACACAGTAATTGATTTGAGTCATGCTTTCTTTCCCATTCCATTGCATCATGATAGCCAGCCGATATTTGCATTTCGGTTTGGAGAGCGTATTCTGGCATGGTGCTGAATCCCACAGGGGTACACAGAGAGCCCCTCAATTTTCAATCAGTTGCTGAAGAAATCTCTGGAAAGTCTAACAATGCCTGAGAATTCAGTTCTGGTCCAGTATAACGATGACCTATTTGTGGCGTCGAAAACACGCAAAGCTTGTGAAACGGACACGATAGCTTTGCTGAATCATTTGGCAGACGGAGGACTAAAAGTATCTCTGACAAAATTGCAATTCTGCAAAAAAGAAGTACAATACCTAGGACATAACATTGAAAAAGGGCTGAGAAAAGTAACAATAGACAGAATCAGAATTATCAGAGGAATGAGAGCCCCAATGACTCAAAGAGAAGTGAGAATGTTCTTAGGTATGGTTGGCTACTGTCGTCAGTGGATAAGTAACTTTTCCCTGATTGCCAAATCATTGGTAAAATTGACAAAAAGTGAGGTTAAAGACCCCCTTGAGTTGAAGAAAGAAGAATTGGCAGCATTCAGACAATTAAAAGACCGCCTTTGTGAAGCCCCAGCTCTGGGGATGCCAGACTACGAGAAAGAATTTGAATTGTACTGCAGTGAGAGAAACGGATGTGCACTCTCAGTGTTAATACAGAAACATGGAAGATTGAGAAGACCAGTTGCATATTTCTCGTCAATGTTAGATCCAGTGGCGGTAGGTTTGCCAGGATGTCTGAAAGCAGTAGCTGCTACCTGCCGAAGCCTCGAGCAGAGTGAGGGAATTGTGATGGGATATCCAGTAAGAGTGTTTGTACCTCATAATGTGGCGATCCTTTTAACAAGGAGCCGAACACAGTTCATGTCACATAGTCGGCTGACTAAGTATGAGAAGGTCATTCTAGGTGCAACCAATGTGAGTCTGGAAAGATGTGTGAATGTGAATCCAGCTACACTATTGCCAGATGCAGAGAGAGTGGAGGTGAGAGATGATGTTGATCATGATTGCTTGGATGGGCTTGATTTTTGCACGAAACCCAGACCAGACATAAAAGATTTACCATTGCCAGAAAGTGATTATGTGTTGTTTGTGGATGGATCTTGTTTGAGAACAGATGAAGGATTGTTGAGTGCAGCCTATGCTATATGCACAGTTGCTGCAGTCATAGAAGCATCACACTTGAAAGGAGTTAAATCCGCTCAAGTAGCAGAACTAGTGGCATTGACTAGGGCATGCAAAATTGGGAAGAATGTGAGAGTGACTGTGATAACTGACAGCCAGTATGGCTTTGGAGTTGTCCACGATTTTGGCCAACTTTGGCTGCAGAGAGGTTTCCTGATATCAAGTGGAACTCCTATAAAGAATGCAGAAGTGGTGGGAAAATTGCTTGAAGCAATACAGTTGCCAAAAGAACTGTCAGTTGTAAAATGTGCTGCTCATAGTCAAGGTAGGGATTATATCACTACTGGGAACCGATATGCTAATGACATGGCTCAGTACTGTGCCCGAAACCAGTATTCGATCAATAGGGCAAAGGAAAAGGAAATGTTTTCTTGCCCCCTAATGTTTACTAACGTTGTGGGAACATGGGAAAAAGTGAGGCAGTTGCAGCATGAAGCAGGAGATGAAGAAATGAAACAGTGGGTAAAAGCAGGTTGTGCACCAAGGGAGAAAGATCATGTGTGGGTCTATCGGGATGGAAGACCAGTAATGCCTGATAGCATGATGTCAACCATGGCACGGATGTATCATGGACAAGGACATCTAGGGAGAGATGCCATGATAAGGGCCTTTAAGCAGACCTGGTATAATGCAAAATTCAGGTTGATAGCAGAGAGTCTCTGTCAAAGATGCCTGATATTTCAGAAGTACAATCCTGGAAGGAAAACAGTGGTGAGTCTAGGCACAATAGGCCGAGAGGGAGGACCTTTCACCAGAATGCAAATAGATTTCATTGAAATGCCCCCTTATAACAAGTTGAGGTATGTTCTGGTGGTAGTTTGTCTGTTCTCCAGGTGGGTGGAGGCGTACCCAACAAGAAGAAATGATGGAATCACAGTGGCCAAGCTCTTGTTAAGGGAATTCATCCCAAGATTTAGGTTCCCAGTGACCATTGAATCAGACAGAGGAGGACAGTTTTACAATGAGATCATGGGATTGATTTGTGAAGCATTGGGTGTACAACAAAAACTACATTGTGCCTATCGACCAGAGGCTTCTGGTGTGGTTGAACAAATGAATGGTACGATCAAAAACAGAATAGGGAAAATGTGTTTAGCCACAGGAATGAAATGGCCTGATGTCTTGCCTCTAGTCTTGATGACAATCAGATCTACTCCAGACAGAACTACAGGTTTGAGTCCCTACGAAATTATCATGGGACGAGCCATGAGACACGTATTTGTTCCAGTCAACAAATTGATGACAATAACTGATGACATGATTTTGGATTATTGTAAAGGCCTGGCTGACGCAGTCCATTCTGTGTTTCACCAGGTTGGAGCGGATGCCATCACCCTTGAGAGAAAACCAGCTCATGACCTGATCCCAGATGACTGGGTGAGAATAAAAGTCCACAGAAGAAGGAATTGCTTGATTCCAAGGTGGGGAAGGCCAAGGCAAGTTATCCTGATCACAACAACTGCTGTGAAGTGTGATGGACTGAAAAATTGGATACATGCAAGTCACACTTTGAGAGTTCCAAATCCAGCAGATAGCATTGCAAAAGAATATTTTGATGATTCGGAATCAAGTGCTGATTCAGATAATGAGAATTCAAAGACAAAAGAAAATCCCGAAAGGGGGGAGAAGGAGCCAAAACTAGTTCCAACTCCAAGAGAAGAAATCCTGAGGAAGAGATTGCAGATTTCAGATAGTTCAGATTCTGGAGACGAGCAAAACGCCAGTGGTGAGCACAGAAAGAGGAAGAGAAAAGAATGTCTCGACAGAAGTAACATTCACACCAGATGAAAGAGTAGGAGAAGTTCCACCTGAGAAAATTCTTGAAAGAGAAGAAGGGACAGAAATAGAGAGAGAGGGACAGATTTCTGCGGAAGACCCCCGAGGAGGTGTAGGGACACCCAACACTGAGTTAGGTGAAGGGACAAACAGCAAGCAGAAAGATCGCGTGTCGGAGACCCGAGGACGGACAGAAGTAGGGTCAACACCAGAGGTGGAGAAAGTAGCTGGTGGAAAAGAAAAGCCAAATGAGACAGAATCTGAAGACAGTGAACCAGAAGGTCGAGTTCTGAGGAAAAGAACTTGGATCGAAGAAAGAAACAGTAAAGAAGGTAAACCAAGAAGAAATGCCAAAGGAGACCTTTGGCCAAACAAAATAAAGAGACTGAGATACTGATTGACGCAAGTTAAACCCTCAAAAGCTGAACAAGTGAACGAAGTAACAAGTCAGCACAAAGAAAAGGAGGGCGAAACAGAAGTGTCTGAAGAAAACAAACGATCGAGAAAACCAAACCAGAAGTATAAGTCACCTGAATGGACGTATGTGGCACTGCCTGAACAAGGAGAAGAGGTAGATAGTCAAGGAAATCCAGAGGAGACTTTACTGAAAGTGGTGGAGGAAGAAGAAACAGCGGAAATCCTGAGAGTTATCCTATCCGATATCGGAGAAGAAGCGGAGGATCAGGAAATTCTGTATGTGGATGATGAGAAGGAAGTGAAAAATGATGAGATGCCAAACTGAGGATTTCAAGAAGGTCCTTGTAGAAATATAAAGGATTGAATAAGAAATTGAAGAACTAAGATAACCTGATAAGTGCCTAGCTCTTTCAGGTGAAAGTACGAGGAGTGGAGTAGAAGAGGCTAAGTCAAAAGACACGGTCAAATTAACAAGATGGCTAACATAGATGATAACAAGAGTAGATGTACCTTTATGAGAAGGTGGTGTAAAATGCATTGTTGTTGTACAGGATTATTAATGCTTCTTTGGAGCGTACTTGCTCTTTTGATCTCTTTCAAAGTAACTTTAGATACACTAGAAGGGCATACCGAGAATAAGACTAATGTAGTGAAGAATTCACAAAAAGTAGTTCCATTTAAAACAAGCACTGAACATTTACACAAGGATAGGTCTATAACTGATTTTTCTAGCAATGTATTTTCAAAATTATTGTATGAATATGTAAAAACAATGGACGTAAGGGATTGCTACGTACGTATGCAGTTGCCAGCCTCTGTTTCAGAAGGAGTGACTTATCATCACCTTCCAGCAACTTATGGAATTTCATGTAGCGTTTTAACAAGTATATTTTATCAAGTAGGGAAATTAGAATATAATCTGTCTAATGTAGATAACATTCTTGGACAATTACCCATGAATAATGAATTGAATCCAGCTAAAACCGCTAATGTACTAGGTGAGATTTTTATAGAGACTAAAGAACTAACCTTAGAATATATTTTTAGAAACAATTTAACTTGCAGTTTGAAGACAGAAGAGAAAACATTTCTAGATATGGTCGAAGAAAGGAGATTGAAGATGCATAAAAAGGCAGAAGGACATGAAGTAGGAGAAAATGTTTGGGACATAGATGGGAAAAAGGAGACAAAGGGTGAAGCTAGACCAACAATAGCTATAGATTCACCACAGAAAGGCCAATTATGTATTTTGAGGGAAAGATCCCAATATGATTATTATTATATAGGGACAAGTGAGTGTCATGATACATATTTTATTGCATCTGGATGGGGATTTAGAGGCGGAGAAGATCCAGTTTTCCCTGGATTGTACCATATTTGTGGGAATAAGTCTTATTACAGGTTGCCCGACCTTTGGTATGGCACATGTTATGTTGGCCTGGTCTTTCCAAAAATCTTTCACATTGATAGAGTAGAAAATAGTGGACCACATAACCTATTAATGCGAAGTAGAAGAGAAACTTGGTTAGAAATTGTGGGTGATATTTTTGGAGCCTTGATACCAGCAGTGGGAATATCTTTGAATGCAAATAATATTCGGAAATTGTCAACCATAGTGGATCGCTTGTCAACAAGCACCGCTGGAGGATTCCTTTTGGTAAACACTGAAATGGTTGCCATGCGTGCTATGATTATGCAAAATCGACTTGCCCTTGATATCTTATTGGCAAAAGAGGGTGGAGTCTGTGGAATGCTAAAGGTTCAACATTGTTGCACTTACATTCCTGATGAAAGCAAAGATCTAAAGGTATATATTAAAAATATTACTGAATTGCATGATGAAATAGTACCACTGGAGGTTGAAAGTATCTGGACTAAAATTAGTAATAAGATGGCTGCTATTAAGACTTTCTTAGGTAAATTAGGTAGTACTATATTAGGGAAAATATTATTTCCATTAACGTGTGTGATTTTCATATTATTAATACTTAGATTAGGATGTATGTGTTGCAGACATAAAAGAAATAAAAAGAAAATTAGACGAGAAATTATCAAAAAGAAGGAAAAGAAACAAGAAAGGGATTTTGAAGAGATAGAATTGGAAGAATGGAAGGAGAGTATGTATGACAAAACAAAAAGAGAAGATTAAGGAGAAACAGAATTATAATTGAGCAAGATAACATTTCGAATTTCCTTAAAAGGGAAAATAAATTGATTTTTGTGGGTTTTGTTTATGGTGATAAAATCACCAAAGGGGGGATTGATGGAGCGGGTAAAATGTTTTCTTTTATATACCCAATCCATTTATATATGTTTGTATTAAAATGACTAATGATTAATCATAATAATTAATAGAGTGTTGTTTAAGAAACTAATCAACCTTATTAACCGAGAGAATATACGTGGGATTGCTTTGCATGGCTAAAGATAATATGTAAACTAAGTCTTTATGCATATTAATAGGATAAACGTTGCTTATGTTATGTTATCGTGAATTCCGCTTAAATAAACAAGAATAATGGCTTTGGATGTAGCATATGGCTAGATAAATGCACACACATATGGGTATTAGCAAGGGAAATAACACTGTTTAACCATTTCAATGTATTAATGACGTTTTTGTGTTTCTTTGCTTAAGTTGACCATATGGGCCTGCTATAAAATGGCCGCCGACTGAATCAGACCTTACGAAGTAAAAGCAATGAAGGGAATGGAGAAACGCACCTGCGCAAACCTCAGCAGCTGCGACCTGCCGGTGAACTGTCATCGCTGTGCCCATCAAGGCTGCACCTGGTGAAAAGCCAACCCTTCAATACAAATTGTTGCGACCTAAACCATGAATTGCCAACGTTCCCATACATTTGTTTTGGAACTTTTAGCCTGTGGGAACGACATCGAATGTTTCCTAATGAATTAGGATTTACTTTGATTGACCAATGAGAAGCTCTGGAAAAGAAGATTGTGACCTTTGAATGTAAATTTTTAGTATAAATAATAGTAGACTAGAGAGGGTCGTTCTGAACGCACTTCATCATATCCAGTATCCTGATGTTATGCTGACGGAGAGGACGGTGACTCTGCATGATAGAACAGAACTTTGACGATTTAACTGAGGACCAGATTCTGACTTAGAAAACGACAATTAGCCAGAATAGGTAAATATGACAAAAGCTAAAATTTACTAATTAGGTTTAACCTGCATTTGATTTAGATAAAGAAAGATTAATTAAATTCATGTGTTGCATTGTTCTTTCATTGAAATGTATTATTGATTGAGTGAGAGAATTAAGGAGTCATTAAGCTAATTACAACTAAATGATTCATCGATCAAGTTTGTTGTTTCTCCTTGATGGGAGTAGGAGTAGAGGGATTCTGTTAAGTGATGTTAGCGAGTTCCCATCAAGGGAAGCAGTGTAGTTCGGAACCCAAATGTCTTATCCCCTTTTCTGAATAAAAAAACTTACGGATAGATTGATTCGAATGAATGTTGGTGTTATGGGCCCCACCAGCGTGTGATGTGTGTGTGTGTGTGTGTGTGACTGAGAAATCACTTTGTCCGTGGTAGAAAGGGGAAATTGAGGAACACGAACTGCAGCATTCCCATACAACCACCCAAGGTTTTTGACAGACCTAAAGAAGTAGACGGAGTTTTGCGGCAAAAATCTGCACCCATTTCAAATAGGCACTATGAAGGAGAAATGCTTTCATTTCTTCTTTCTTTTCTGACTTTTCATGTGTGCTGCACTGAACAGCACATTAACAAAGTGGAAAAAGGTTTCAAATTAGTCTAAGCACAGTATTTTGTTCTGGAAGGGTATCCTGGCAGTACAAAACCTATGCAAGACTCATGGAGAGGGGAAGCGAGTGCCATATTTCAGTAAATATGGGGCTTTCCTTTTTTTCACGCAGCGCAGAGCAGCATTTACAGCTACTGCACTGCCTGTGTGATCATCTAGTAAATCTGGGCCTGAGTTTTGCCAGAGAACAGGTTTGAAATTGAGAGAACGCTGGCAGAAAAATGAAATGCCCACATTTATTTTAAAAACAACAATAATTGGCTGAAAGAAACCTAAAACTTTGTGACTAGATAAAATGCTATTAAACTGGCTGAAACTGATTGATTTGAAGACCTGTTCACATGTGCAAAGCAGTGCCATTCAAACGGGGCCGTTACTTAATGCAGGTGCTACCACAATAACTCGGCGATGCAGCGCACGCAAGGTAAATTGTTTTATTTATTTAATTACGTACCTTACTCCTGTCAGTCATATCTCAGACTACACTACCCCCGCCCCGCCTCACCGCCCGCAGCACTCCCTCAGTGAGCCGCCACTGCTTGCACTATGGCGCAAAGGTGTGTCAGTGGCGTATGCCAGCACATTTCAGTGCTGGAGCAAGGGAGAGGGGAGGTGAGCGCCATATACCTATAAATATGGTGCTCTCTTTCTTTCTCCTCCTCATGCAATGCAGCACAGAATTTACAGCTACTGCACTGCCCTGCGTGATCATCTAGTAAATCTGGGCCTGAAATCCCCTCTCTCTTGTTTCTCATATGAGCTGTGTGTAATTTTGTGCAAGATTTGAGGTTTTAAATAAGGTACTAAGGGACTGCTGTATCAAAGGAGTTTTTCATTTTGTGTCTATGAGAAAATGGGTTACTACATGTGGGCCTTGGGGACTTATTTATTATTTGGTGGAGCCAGACATCTGTAAAAGTGGTGCATTTACTATCTTCTAATTTAGATGTCCCACATCTGGCAAACCCTAAATAGGGCCCAGCGTTGCCTGGCTCTGTAAATTCTATCATTTTATTATCTTTTATAGCAACTACTTTGGCCGATCCAAATAGTCTAAATTTCAGGTCCCACTTGCATAATACTCCGTGAAATTCTATGATTTTTTAAATGTATTTGTTAAATGTTCCTTTCAATATTAATAAGACAAATAGACCTGTCTGCTCTTTAACTGTCGAGCAAATTTGTTCAGTGTGTTTCTCTCTCAAAAGGCATATGATGAACTGATGGGATGCAATGATGTGGGTGGGATGGTGTGTTATGACTTCATGTGCTCTTTGGATCGCAAAAGCTGGTTAAAACATATTTACTAAGAAATCACAAAGCAAGTCACCTTGCTACACTGCACTGCATGATAAGAAAAGGGCAAAAATGCGCCGTACTTAACAATATATGGTGAGTTCCTGTAATTTTCCAGGGCTGGTGCACAATGTGATCCCTAGCGCCAATGGACGCACCCTTGCACCATGGTGCAAGGGGCTCTACATTGTAAGTAGGGTTGTTTTTGTGCACAAAAGAACACATTCTGGCACTTAAACAATCCCCTGAGTCATTTTCCTCTTTTTATGTGTGCTGCAGAACTCATAGAATCAGGAAGAACAAGGAGAAATAAACATATTTTTCCTTGTTACATAGAATTTTGAAGCATTCCCAGGTTTACCATTGTTGGTAAACCTGGGAATGAGCCAAAATCCATAGGTGAATTTGTGAAAGCACCCACGATCCACCCATGGAATGCCTCTCTAGACAGAGTGACCCAATGTAGCGAATTACGCTGCGTTGCGTTAACCTGGATTTATCACGTCATACAGGGCCATGCAAGGTGGCCTTGCATGGCTTGATAAATCCGACTTACGGTTTGTGTCATCCTTGCGCCAGCCTGTCCATATGGGTTGAGTGGCCATGGCCCCTCACCTTTTGCGCCTCAAGAAGATTGTCTGTCAGGCTGAGCGAAGGTTAGCCTGACAGACACTCTTCATTTTCAGGTCAGGCAACCAGGAGGTAGACATGCACTAAATGTACAGGCTCCCGGTTACCTGAGCTGAACTTTGCTGGGCTGAAGATATCACAGCTCCTGTGGGTGTGACCTCCTCAGCTCATCAAATATCCTAAAGGCTGTCCCCGTCATGACGAGGGGAAGTGTCACTCATTGCCTCGAACCTGGGTGCCTCAGTTTTAAGCCCGGAAGTGCCAGGGCCAATTGTAAATCAGTGACACCTCATCACAGAGTGGGGTAGGGCAGCACTCTCACTGACCCCATCCCACTCTGTGACGAGGTTGGAACTGCTGCCTTCCCTCATTGGTTGACCCCTCCTGGGACCTCCGAGGCAGAGCTGCAGGTAAGTGTGATTTTTTTAAATTGATCTTTGGTACGTACGTCCGTGTATGTTTGAATAATTGGTAATGAGTGTTGTGGATGGTTGTGTGTGTGCGTGTGTATGAATGCATGGATGTGTGAGTGTGTATGAGTGCATGTGTATCCTGTTCGTCTTCCTTCCTCCTATAATAGCCGACTGCCACAGCCTTGCGCCCCCTTGCGTGGTACTAGGGTGAAGCAAAAGCATTATAAATATGCCCTTTAGTCTTTAGTAAGGTTTGCCTAAAGAACACTGGGATATTTTCCGCCAACCTCTCTGTAATGTCAAGAAAGCATACGTTAGCTCTTAAAATCCTGTCACATAGGCCACCATTCGACATTTCCATAACTCTTAGCTGAAGATGAACAGGGCTTTATGTTCTACCATTCACCTCTGTGATACAATGCATGGCTATAAAGGAGTTCAGAGCTAACCACATACCGCCAAGATGGAACTGCCTGCGCACCAAACAAGAACATATATCCATTGAAAGATCCCACCTCCTGTTTGAATAGGCAAATACTTCCGAACAGTGCAAAATTACTTCTGACATCCATCTCAGGACTTCTACCTTTACCTCTTAGGGACAGAGGCCTACTGTCAACACTTGCACGCTGCCGCCTCTTTACAGGGTGCATGTGGACAAAGCTGATATGCAGGACGAGGCGAGAATGCTGGGGTTGCACAAATGTATTAGGCAGTTGACTGATGAACAAGTTGCTGCACAGCTATCCACTTGAACATGTATAAGCCTCTTTAGTGATTGGTGAAATAGCTTATTTTTGCACACATGTAGAAACATACATTGTGTTTACCTGCCCTTCCTATATTTAAACTGTTCTTTGTCATTTAGGGCTCGATTTAGATCTTGGCGGAGGGGCTACTCAGTCACAAAGGGGACGGATATTCCGTCCACTGAAACATACATCCCATGATATCTTATGGGATTGATATTTCAGCGGGCGGGCGGGCGGGCGGGATTTCCGACACTGTTGTGACAGAGTAACCCGCCCGTCAAGATCGAAATCAGGCCCCGTTAGTATATTAATTGTGCTTCTCAGAAAGAGCCTTTTAACCAGTATCCAGCAAAGTTCTCTTGAACTTTCCAACTTTGAAGAACGTGTAGGGCGCAGATATCTGCTTGCTGCTAAGGGTTCTGGGAATTTCTGAGGTCTCAGTACATTGTTGGTGATGTTTAAACACAAAACAAGCTAATAATAAAAATGCATTAGTACCTGCAATGGGCGAAGCTGGCTCATTGGAGTGACCTCACTGCTGCGCTATGGAACATTTTTTAGGAGGTTATATTTTATTCCCCTTCGGCTGCTCTGGTGCAAAGCCCTTGGCCTGGAGTATAACAAAGGGCCATTAAACTAAGCAGGTGAGTTCGTTTATGAGCCTTACGTCTGGGAATTGAACGGCTGGCATGCGGAGCGAGGCTTGTGGACTGAAGATGGCATGCAAAAGTAAAAAGCGGCAGATACCTTCTTGCTTCCTAGCTAACACGTATTTCGTTTATTTTGACAAAAGGCATACCTCATATTTTTACATACTGTATATTTTCATAAAATTCATTGTAGCTTATCAAGTGATGAACACCTCCAAGTGCAAAGTGGAATCCTCGCACCTCTAATACTCTATAATTACCCCGCCTAGCCAGTTACTGGAAAAGGGATGTACTTGAAGAAAGAAGCGACAATGCTCTGCATTGCACGGCACTTACTTGGCACCACAAGTATTTATCAGTGTGAACCAAAGGATACAGAATCCCAGTCAGAAAACAATAAAAAGAAGCCAGATGATATGATCATATTGCTTCAAGCTGAAAATGCCCGTATTAGGTACTACTGACCTCACTATAATGAGTTCGACTTTTCCTCCTCACAGTCCTTAACACTTAAGGATAACACAACCCCGGAGACCACCATCTATTATTAAAAACATTATTTAAAAAGAAAGTCCCCTTGCTCTGAAATTGGAAGAGATGTCACAGTACAGGAGTACTTCCTGTAAAAGCAGTTTCCTGAAACCGGAAGGGCACCTGGTCCAATGGTACTGTACACAGATTATAGAACTGTGGCCAGACAGACTAGGACTCATTTTAATGAAGATTTGCCAATAGATAATTCAATGGCAAATTTCTCATGACGGCCTTTAACAGAGAAGGTTATTGCAAGTTGGATGAAAGGATCGTGAGTAGCAAACAAGGGACACACGTGTGTGTGAGGGTTTTTCAGTAAAAAGGTCGAGTGACAAATAGAGCCAAAAAACGTTACAAAATGAAACTAGAAAACGGACAGACAATAAAGTTGTGAAAAATGCATAGGTTAGGGCGGGGTTGGGGAGACATTTAGGCTTAGGTTTAGGTTATGTTTAGTGGATAGGGTTAGGCTCAAAGTGTGAGGAGGTTATACGTTAATTATTAGGTACAATTTAGGGTTAGGATCGGGGTGAGAGTTATGGATGGTGTGCGTAATTGGATTAGGTTTGGATATAGTGTACTGGAAGGTGTTAGAGGTGGCATTGTGACTAGGATTGAAGCATGGGTTCAAAAAGAGAAGCCACAGTGGTAGGGACAAATTGCGCAGAGAAATGTTATAATCGTGCTAAGAGTAAAAGAGAACCCTTGCTACTAGGTAAACAATACGACAACCACTAATGCCGTAATCTGGGTAAACCAAGTCTACCCCAAACATCAACAATTTTTGAAACCGAGCAATAGGGTTCTAAAGTGAAGTCCAAGTAATGGTGCTAGTGCACAACAAAAAATTATTTTTCAAATTGATTTCAATTGTTCAAGTCTTGTCTTTATTCTTTGACAGAGCTTCTTCGGTGAGAGCCCCCTGTCAGCCAACACGTGTTTCGTCCTGACTATGTTACGTCATGGACTTCATCAGGGCTGCAGGCAAACAAAAATATATGATAACCAAAATACATAAGCATATATCGCTAATCAAAAATTCATACATCTAAATTAACATGGTAAGCTATAGTCTTAAGAATACAATTTGTGATGCTAATTAGCCAATGGTGATCGGAGCAAAACATATAATATGGTGTGTTCACCGAAAAGTAGAAAATATTCTGTGATTGTAGGAAAGGAAGTGAAACGCCAGAAGGGGAATAATTTGGTAGAAAAGAACCTGATAACAGACCAATAGGAGTGAAGAGAGAAAAAACAAGGCTGTATAAACCTTAAAGACGACAACCACTATCTTAACC
Organism: Triturus cristatus; assembly: GCF_964204655.1. NCBI lineage: Eukaryota > Metazoa > Chordata > Amphibia > Caudata > Salamandridae > Triturus > Triturus cristatus. The sequence goes on from NC_140587.1 coordinate 671,882,547, forward strand.
ACTAATCTCCTAGGTAACGGCAAAAATTTCATGAATTAATAATAAACACCCAAGTGTATTCTTACTGCCTATGACAGTACCACTATGTTGAATCGAAAAGGAATATAAACTCACCTATATTAAGTGTAATCAAGGGCTTTAACTATTAGGTCCAGTAACCTAATGTTGCATTCATTAGCTAAGAATAATAAACAGAAAATTATCGACTTGAGTGGTTCTGGTCCAAATAGATATCCTTATTAGGCGCTAGCTTAAAATATACAAAAAAGCGTACCAGTTATTACCAGCAAGTGGGCTTATTTCGAATTCTTCACGTTATACCGATCTGTAGTATTCCGCACTAATAATTAGTCATGTTCCCTAAAGTAAAGAAAAATACCAGACGATAACATACTTGTCTAATAATAACACGGACTCAAATATGAAATGGCTATCGTCAATAATCAGTGAATTTAAGTTAATCTCGCCAGCAAACGGCCAAGAGAGAACCTGATCTATGCAATCAAATCTTGTGCGAACAGCGCTTACCTAAAAGTATTCAGACCGGTCCTGTATCTTCACGTTTACCGATCTGTAGTATTCCGCACCAATAATTAGTTATGTACCCTAAAGTAAAGAAAATTACCAGACGATAACATACTTGTCTAATAATAACACGGACTCTAATATAAAATGGCTATCGTCAATAGTCAGTGAATTTAAGTTAATCTCGCCAGCAAACGGCCAAGAGAGAACCTGATATCGATATAGTGTCTTTGCCGTGTTAGATATCCTGTCACATAATCACGAAGCAAATAGTGAGCCCTGTTATGCTCCTATGCCATGTCCAACTAAACTTATTACTTCAGGCGGTCAATATACCATTTATAATCAAATCTTATGCGAACAGCGCTTACCTAAAAATATTCAGACCGGTCCTGTATCACGACCGCGTATCATTGTGTCGGCGTCTGCAACCGGCGCCATCTTTGAGTGGAAATAAGTAGTCCAATTAGATAACGGACTAACACGTACTGCTCTCATGTCTCCACTGAGCGCCATCTAAGAATGGTTAATCTTCAACCTGAATCTCGATAGATTAATGTCATTAACTCGGCGTCAGCAACGAGCGCCTTCTTGAGTTGGGATAAGCCAGCAGCTGCAAAGAGTAGAAAAGATAAGATTAATTTGATAGTATAGTGTTTTATATAGCAGGCCCTTACTTTCTTTATATATTATCTAGATCCATATTGAGGATCATTCGTTTTGATATGGCGCTCAATGGAGACATAAAAATAGTACTTCTTGGTCCGTCATTTAATTGGACTACTTATCCCAACTCAAGAAGGCGCTCGTTGTTGTAGCGCCTGAGTCTCTCAGGGTAGCGAAGCAGAGTAGTCCAAGGCCTACTCAGGAGAGGTGGTGTGGGCTAGTAATCACCATTCTCTGGCACGCAATAAAAACACTCAATAAATGATTGTCCAGTTAGTGCGTTTTCTTTAGAAAAGGGAAACATACATTTATTAGCCCACACCACCTCTCCTGAGTAGGCCTTGGACTACTCTGCTTCGCTACCCTGAGAGACTCAGGCGCTACAACAGGGTTCTTTGTTCCTAGTAAAGGAAAATTGTGGACTTATTGCTTGCACAGTCCTCACATCCTGCACAACTAATAACACAATTTCCTACAATAATTATGAAATATGGTGAGATATCGGAATGTTTTGTCATTCATTTTGCTGATCGGATATTAAACGAGTAGCAGATGGGATAAAAGAGGCCAAGAATATTAAGGTTTTGCAGATTTTATTTCTTGAGGGAATCTGTAAAATAACTTAAGATGACAGAAAACGTTAGGAACACTTAAACTTGCATTTGTGGAAGCCCATCAACACCATTCAGATGTATTTTCTTGAACAGAAGATACAAGAGCAGAAGTAGTTTTAGGTCTCACCTGCAGACAGATATAGCATACATTTATTGCACACACACACACACTTTTAAATATAATGCATTAATTTACAAATTTTTATATTAGGCAGATTGAAAATACCATAGATAGCATTGCGTAATCACCCTAAAATGTCTTGACCCCCAAAATCACAGTACATCCTTACCTACACCAGATAACACATCACACTATGGGGGGTATCACAGGCATATTGGCTTTATCAAGGGTTCAAGATCAACAAACCACATATTAAAAAATACCATCATTTTATATCTGAATGAAATCATCTGTAATAGTCATGTGTAAATGGAGTTATAAATATTACTAAAGCATATCAACCATGAACAGAAATCACTGTCAACATTGTTATGTCAATAAAGCATTTTAAAATGAACATAACACTTGCCGTTGTGATTTTTAGGTCTCGCCTGACCCAGCGCATGCGCTGGTCTGGCGAGACAGTTTGTGAGGGCTCCAAAAAGTGCTACCAGGCCAGCCTAGAGCCTCAATGCATGTGCGCGGGCGAGCGCGTCGCGCTTTACCGCAATTACTTTCACTTTCGCGGACGCGCGGCTGCTTTGATGTTTAATCGCGATCACTTTCGCGGTCGCGTGTTCTCCGTGAGGCTTCAATAGATTGCAGCAGTTAAAACAAGCATTGCCATAGCCAATAGGTGTCGCTTTTGGGACCTTATAAGTGTTTAGTTATGCAATTGTTGCATGGCTAAACACTTATAAGGTCCCAAAGGCGAGACCTATTGGCTATGCCAATGCTTGTTTTTACATACATTCAGTTTACATAGAATGCAACCATCCATACAGCTACTAGAAGGTGCCACTTTCTTGTCACTTAAAATGCAACCATAAACTTTGCCCCTAAATGACACTTCATCCCATATATTTTCCTTAGACCTTCTGACCACATGAAATTTGGCCATAGAACAAGTCCCTTGAGGGTGTTGCATGCCCAGATGTAGAGAAGAATCTCCAGCCTTGGGAGTGCTTTAAACATTAAGGGCCATATGGACAACTGTTTTTAGTGGTCGTAAATGGAAAACTGTGCTGTTTGTGACCGCTAAAAAGGGTTGTAGCATGTACAAACCCTATTTTGTGAGTCAGTAACCTATTACCGACTCACAAAAAAGGGTTTATGAGTCGCTATTAGGAAGGCGCTTGCCAAGGGCATCCCTTCCTTATATCGAGTCACAGGGGATGTACGATTGTGTTGCGACTGCAAATGCGTTTGGAAAACAATCGCAGTTACTGGTGGTGAGTCAGTCGCGAACAGGAAGAGGTCCTCAAGGTATCCCTTCCCCTTAGTGTTTGGGAGGGGGTGTCTGGTCCCAGCTGGGACACCCACAAGGTGAATAAAGTGGTGGGAGGTCCAGGTTGGCTCCCAATGCCCTGGACACCCTGGCCGGTTACCTCATACACTGCCTCCTCCTGCAGCCAGCGCGGGAGACAGCCTGTTCTTCTTCTCCTGCCCAAATCGAGGTGTGTTGTCGGGTGCCCCCTGACCCTCAGACAAGGGCATGGGCTGGAGGAGTGCTTTTGGGCCACTCCTGGGCTTGGGATTCCAGGGTTGGGGTTGTTGTGCTCTGGATCAGTGTTGTTCAGCCCCTGGGGGCGGAGTTAAAACAGCAAAAGGGCCACATGCCCGCACCCTCCAGCTAAATAATAAATTAAATCTCACACTCATGCTCAGGCCCTGGCCCATCTCTGGGGACGAATCCTGGTTGGAGGCAGAGTCCCAGGCATGGCGTTGCTCAAGAAAGGTCAAAGGTCACCAACCTTAAAATAGCCATAACTCGCACCCATCAGGGCCGATTCAGACAATCCTGGGCTTGTTTTACTCCTGGTGGTTAGCTCTAGCCACCTAGAGCTGTTCCAGAAGGCCTCATGGAATACAAAGTGATTTACCTTGCAAAGAGCTAGTTTCTCTGCCCCCCTGCACCAGCACTAACAGCACCAAGTAAGAGAGAGTCTCACCCTTTTGCAAGACTTTTTAAGGGGGGCAAAAAGTGCTAGAAGCCATGCACCCATGGCCAATCCTAGTATACAAACACAAAGAGATGATGGGCGGAGTGTTGAAACTTTTCAAACACTCACCCCCAGTCACAGATCTGGGTTGAATTCATCATCATTCTTTAGCTCACTTTGCCACCCCAGTTCAGACACAGCTATATGCAAAGCAGTCTTGACCCTGTGCCTCATGGGAACAGTCCAGCCCGAACTGCCAAGCCATGTCTTCCCTGGACTGGAAACAAGCATCCTGGGACCGTTTTCGGGCTAACAGCCCTCCTCAGCCAGGCTAGCTTGAATCCAGTGGCAAAGTGAGCAAGGGACCCATGTCTGGGCATACCCTGCCAATTTTGGGCGAACAAAGCAAACACAAAGAGATGATGGACGGAGTGTTGAAACTTTTCAAGCACTCACCCCCAGTCAGAGATCTGGTTTGAATCCATCATCATTCTTTAGCTCACTTTGCCACTCCAGTTCAGACACAACTTTATGCAAATCAGTCTTGACCCTGTGCCTCATGGGAACAGTCCAGCCCTGCCTGCCATGTCTTCCCTGGACCGGAAACAAGCATCCTGGGACCGGTTTCGGGCTAACAGCCCTCATCAGCCAGGCTATCTTGAATCCAGTGGCAAAGGGAGGAAGGGACCCACATCTGGGCATACCCTGCCAACTTAGGGCAGACAAAGCAAACACAAAGAGATGATGGACGGAGTGTTGAAGCTTTTCAAACACTCACCCCCAGTCACAGATCTGGGTTGAATCCATCATCATTCTTTAGCTCACTTTGCCACCCCAGTTCAGACACAGCTATGTGCAAATCAGTCTTGACCCTGTGCCTCATGGGAACAGTCCAGCCCGAACTGCCAAGCCATGTCTTCGCTGGACCGGAAACAAGCATCCTGTGACCGGTTTCGGGCTAACAGCCCTCATCAGCCAGGCTAGCTTGAATCCAGTGGCAAACTGATCAAGGGACCCATGTCTGGGCATACCCTGCCAACTTAGGACGAACAAAGCAATCACAAAGAGATGATGGATGGAGTGTTGAAACTTTGCATCTCTTCGCCCCTATCCCAACAATTCAAGATGGCATCATCCAGTTGTCACTAATCACATGTGCTCCTGTAGTCTCAGCATGATCCTCGCTGACATCATTGCCTTTTGTTCAGTTGGCTTAGGCTGTCCCCAGCCCTGGTGCAGTGTGGCAAGTAATTAACAAATACTGAGTTTTATCTCCACCCTTTCCTGGTCAGGAGCTGAGAGAAGAACTGATAATTACTCCCTTTGTGTGGAGTTGCATTAGTTCCTGCTGCTCAAGTATGTAATTCCCTTGGTACAGCAGGGTGACAAAAGATTTGGGCTCTGATCCTGACCTGAGCCAGAGAAATGTGACAATCCTGGATGACCCACTATTTGTACAGATATCCTCTTGGAACGCTCAGATTTGGTTTCCTTGCACATAACCCTCCACATGTTGATATGACACTGGACTTTGTAGGCCAAATGGTAGCAACATTACACTCTGAGGTAGTTTTCACCCTTTGTTTAATAAACTGTCACTGCAGACAAGATACTAAACCACACTGACTTTCCCTAGGAGTGTACACTAACATTAAAAGACCTACCTAGGTCAATACCTAACCCTGCAGGGTTCCCTCTCTGCCAGACCACCTGTATGCAGTTACCCGTCTGCGCACAATAGTTGTCTCAAACATGTAGCTTTCACAGGTGTGTCCACTTGGCAGTAAATGCGAGCAGTCCATTTGCCAAGAGATTACTGTCGGTGAAACACACAAATTGAGACCCACCTCCAGTAAAAGTCGAAAACCACATGATCCTAAAATAAAAAAATCGGGATGTACTGAAGGTGCGGAACCCTATTGCAACAATTATATTAAACAACTTGTCACATTATTTTGCAGGATCCGTTACCAAGATAATCGAGTGATCTTTATCAAGAAACCCCTTGCATCCTTTTGACACTTAAGCCTTGTGACTGGCTGAGGTTCTCTAATACCTACATCAAGGACTGCGAGTTCAAACCTAAATAAGCATTGGCAAAACCCATAGGCCTGGCTTTTAATGAGCGAAAAGTGCTCTTTAACTGATGGGAAATGAAAGTGTGCATTTGTTTGGCATTGTATGGATGAGGAGACAGTGACTGTTAGGGTTGAGTAAGCAGGTGGTTGAATGTGGATGGTGACTATAGTGCATTAATGTACAAATATAATTTAGAATGCCTAAAATTGATGTACCTGGAAGGTTGGCGTTGAGTAAGCAGGTGGTTGAATGTGGATGGTGAATATGGTGCATTAATGTGCAAATATAATTTACAATGCCTAAAATAGGTGTGCCTTGAAGGTTTGTTAAATAACCCTTTCGCTGCTAGGACTTCTCGCCCCCGTGCTAAGCCTTTTTTGACTATTTGGGGTAGTTCGCACTTAGGCCCCTGTAACTTTTCGACCACATAAGGTACCCATGCCAAATTTGCGTCCTTTTCTTTAAACATCATGGAGTTTTTGAAGGTACCTGGGGCTTGTTGATTCCCCTGGTGGGACCCAGAAATTAGCGAAAATACAGATACTTTTATTTTAATGGGAAAAAAGTGGTGCAGATGAAAGCGTCTGTTTTTTGTCCCTGCACATGGTATCAACAAAGGGTTTGTGGTGCTGAAATCACCATCTTTCCAGCTTTCAGGGACTGACAGATTTGTGTCAGTTTTGGCATTTTACTGGGACATAGCCTATTTTTGCAATTTTTTGTGCTTTCAACCTCCTTTCAGTTAATGGTAGGAATTGCTATGAAAGCAATAATGGATCGTGGAAAGCTATACATTTGAAAAAAGTAGACAACATTTTGAACTCAGCAAGGGGCGATTTATGTAGATCCTTCAATGTTTTTTCATAGAACCTAACTGTTGAAAATAGGAAAAATTGAAAATGAGTTGCAAAAACAAGCCATTTGTGCCAACTTTTTCACCTGTAACTTCTTCTAAGTATACAGATTTGTTTTAAAGCAATATGCTGTTACATCTGCTAGACCCTTCTGGTTCTGAGGATATATAGGACTTGTAGGTTCACCAAGAACCAGATTAACCAAGAGTCAATAACTGAGCTGGATCTTGCACTGTTTTTTTATTGTGTACCGAGTATATAGCAATTCATTTGGGAAAATATAAACAGTCAAAAATTGGAAGGAAAGACACCTATGTATTTCTGAAATGGGAATAAAATATAGAGTTTAGAAACAGTAGCTACTTGCACATCTCCGAAATTGTGGGTACCCATACTAGCGTGTGGATTATAGGACATTTTTCAAAGTAATTTCTTTTTTTACACATTGTCTTACATTTGAAAGGCAAAAATGCATTGAAAGTGAATAAGTAATAACAGTTGCTTTATTATTCTGTGTTCCCTTAAGTCTCCTAATAAAAATGTGTGGGTAGGCCTAGTGCCCGCGACAGGATATGGCCAAAAACGCAACGTGGGCGCTCAACATTTTTGTAGTAAAAACTGACCCTATTTTTGCAAAGTGACTAACTTTAGATTTTGAAACCTAGCTCTGCCAGCACCTAGGGAAACCTAGAAAGCCGACACATTTTTGAAAACTAGACATCAAGGGGTATCCAGAATGTGGTAACTTGTCTTGCTCTCACCAGATTCGGTTACCCAGAATCCTTTGCAAACCTCCATCTTTGAAAAAAAACCAAAATCCTCACATTTCTGTGATGGAAAGTTCTGGAATCTGCGTGGATCCACAAAATTCTACCCACCCCACATTCACCGAAGTCTTCCGATGAAAATAATACCTCATTTGTGTGGGTAGGCCTAGTGCCCGTGACAGGAAACGGCCCACAACACAACGTGGACACACCAAATTTTTACAGTGAAAACTGTTTTCTGCAAAGTGCCTTGCTGTAGATTTTGAACCCTAGCTCTGGTGACATCTAGGGAAACCTAGCAAACCTATACATTTTTTTAAACTAGACACTCAGGTGAATCCAGGATGGGGTGACTGGTCTGGCTCTTGCCAGGTTCTGTTACCCTGAATCCCTTGCAAACCTCAAACTTTGTAAAACAAAACCACATTTTCCTCACATTTCTATGATGGAAAGTTCTGGAATCGGCATAGATCCACAAAATTCCATGGACCCCACATTCCCCAAAGTCGTCCGACAAAAATGGTACCTCACTTGTGTGGGCAGGCGTAGTGGCCGCAACAGGACAAATCATACTGTGTAGACTTCAAAATTACCTATCATAAAACAAACTGGTTTTGCGGGGGGGGGGGGCCTGGGTTTTTGGCCCCCAGCTCGTGGCCATCCAGGTAAACCTACCAAACCCACACATAGGGAGTCCAGTGGTAGGTTTCCCTAGATGTCCGCCGAGCCTTTGGCCAAATACCCAGGTGATCCCCCCCTGCAAAACCAGGTCGTTTTATGATAGTCAATTTTGCGGGTCTCGATGAGGGCTCATTTACCTCCCCAATACCAGCCAGGGCTCCAGGAGGCCAGTGCACTTTCTCGCCTTCTGTCACCCGGTGCACACAGATTACAAGAAAGGATGGTATTTTTCCTCCGGATTACTAGGGAGAGGGTACCTCGGACCTCTGTGAGGTTCGGCAATGCCGAGCCAGGGAAAGGCAAGGCCCGGGTCCACTGCCGGGGCCTCCAGGGGCCTGGGTCTGCACCCTCCTCCCGGCCCTTCCCGATGGGGCTTTCCTCTGAGCCTGCCTGTCTCCGGAAGCCCCGGCCATCGCCATGTACTCCGATCAATTGGGCATGCTCAGTTGTAGGGATGTACTGCTTGGCAAGCCTTGGCTGTTGTTTCAATCTAAGTGCTTTCACCCCGCATGGACCGTCGGACTCCAGGGCCTGCTGCCTGGTGGAGGCCCTTCACCCTACCCAGCAGAGCAAAGGCTGTGTGGCCTCGGCAGCTTGAGCCCCCCGTCAGTGGTCCAACCTGAGTGGAAGGGGTTGGGGGGAGACAAGTCCTGGATGCTGCCACCTGGCATGTCCGTAGCCCTGTGCTCCACACAGTCACCCCTCTCCACCCAGCACATTTCCGCAGCAGCTCGGAACGACCGTTCTGAGGGGTGCCGCTGCCTGGCTTTGGCACCCTTGTGCTCGGTCAGGCTGCTCGTGCACATGGCCGGTACAGCTGGTGATCTGAATCTCCCCAACCCCAGCTCAAACCACCTTCTCACCATTGCCTTCAGGAAGTAGCCAAATGGATAGCCAACTGCCGATTAGAGCTCAATGAGGACACGACGGAGGCTATGTTGCTGGGGTACAATCTCCATAACAATATACCTACTCCTATACTCAACTGTCTAAGTAGGCTCCAAAGGCCAAATAGCAAATAAGCTAGCTGCCAGCTCTTTTGGTGTCCAGATATTGCTGATAAAGGTCCTCCCTCTTCTTCCTTTCACAGCCAGAAGACTGATCATTCAGGTCCTCATGTTATTGCTGTTGGATAACAAGGAAAGTCCTGTATCTAGGCACACCTCAATATCAGGTTAAAACATTGCAAGTTGTCCAGAACACTGCTACTAGGCTTCTTCTGAATATTTTGAGACACAAGTTTGCAAAAAAAAAGTCCTCGCAGAACTTCACTGGCATATCAAGTGCAATTTAAGACCTTATGCATCAAGCATAGGGCACTCAACAAAAAAGGTCGCATACTGTGAAGACCTTTTGTCACACCTTACAGGGCAGGGAGGCTCCTTAGATCCTCAACTGTGCAGTTGATGAAAGTACCCAAGATCCGCAGATCTCGATGAGGAAGCTGTTCAATGGCCTATCTGTCTCCTAAGCTCTGGAATAACCTACCTTCAGAGCTACACCAACTGGAGTACGAGCTTCCCTTCCATAAAGCCCGAAAAACCTGACTGTTTAGGTACTAATCCTCCACCTGATGACCGGCAATGTCTGTTATAGCACTGGGAGGCCTCCAGGTAGCTTTGCACTTTATAAAACAATAGGCTAGACTAAACAATATTCCTTTACAAAGACAAAACATAACACTCTTAACCATTTCCAACCAAACGCCCCACAGCTAACTGATTTAAATGGATGCTTATAGACCTTTACAAAACAATATAGTCTCACTTGTATTATGCATATACTTGAAGCTGACAAATAAACACATTAGTTCTTTAATGGCATGAAATGAATTGGTAATGCTTTCCAGCTGCATACAGCAAATCAAAATACAACCAAACATATGAACAAAATATTAACTGTACCCAACTACTGAATAAACTACACAAACAGAACATAGACTCCTAAACCCAAAAGACACTGCAAGACAACAATAAAGTCAATACGGTGCTATTTAAATCTGTAATAACATAGTAACATAACTAACATAACATAACATGGCATAGCATAATATGTCACATTCCAATGGCAGGCTTCAAAAACTATTGTCTTCCTCTTGCGATTAACTTTGGTCATTGCTGTATCTCATGGGATAATAGTTTCTTGCATTTTGTTTTAGTGGAAGTTTTCATCTGTATTTAACTCTGTTGAATGTTTGTTAAGGGGAGTGCAGCACTGTAGGTTTGCAAACAATTAAAGATATACATTGCATAATACTTCAATGTCTGATGAGTAATGAGGTGCACTGCATGTGAACAATTCACCACCAGCCCATAGAAATCCATAATGAGCATGCTCCTGTGTATAGTGGCTTGTGTAGTTTTTCATGTAGAGCCATGTGTCTTCACATTAAACTTTAATAGAGCCCCCCCTGCCACCTTGGCAAAGCAACAAGCACATTATAATACAAAACACATTTGAGTCATTTATACCACCACTGACTACACTGCGGGTAAAGCAAAAAGAAGTGAATAAATGATTCCTTTGTACATGCATGGACTTTGGGCCCTCTTTAGAAACTGAATTTTGAGGTACTTTAGTAGTACTGCAATTGTACTATTAAAGTACTACAAAATCCTATTCACAAAGCTACGAGTGCAAATCTCTGCCTCCACCTCTACTATCTATTCTATGGGAAGATCCTCACACATGTAAGTTTACTACTTTATAGTAAATGTGAGAGGGAATGGGGCAGTAGAAGTAAAAAGGGGCATACTTACAAATAAATGGGAAGGGTTTAGGAAGAATTAAGGAGAGGTTTATGGAGAGTTATGGAGAGGTTTAGGGAAGGACATTTTCACACCCTCAAAAGAGTAAGCCTATTGGTATTCACAAACTACCCTTCTAAAAATACTGCAGTGAAAAATGGACCTAAAACAGTAGAAAATTATTCCATCTCACAGATCGATTTGGTCCAGCACCATACATGGCTAACCACTGGTACTGCATCACCCTCCCATAGAAAATAATGGAGGTAGAGAATTAAAATAAAATAACACTCTTTAGGAAATAATGGTAAATTAAACTATTTAAAATTGTTAGAAATATTAATGAACATAACTGGATGTTCAAATGATTTAAAAATAAAACATATTTATTATTTAATTATAACATATTTTAACAAGCTTTTGTGCATTAATAAATTAATGTAAAATAATGTTTTATTACAGTAAAATTAATTATTTTCAATTATTTGTATACATCACTTTTCATAAAAATTAATGCATGGTAAACAATTTTTCTACTTTAGGGGGAATATATTTTTTATTAACACCTCAGAAAAATATTTGTTATTTAATTTAATAAATTTACATTAATTAAATATTTATGTAAACATTTCATTATTAGTGCTTTAGCATGTTGTTAATCACATCTACTGAAACAAAATATATATAACACCTATTTTGTATTAATATTTAACTTACAATATTTTACAATATTTTTTTCAAGTTTAATATGCTGTTTTTTACTTTACCCTACAATATCAATACACATATTTGATTAAAAATTGCATTATTGAAAATGTATTATTCCAATACCATTTAATACAATATGTTACATTAAATTAAAATTATTTTAATCAAATTTAAATTACAAATTACAGTTCCAGTTAAAGGGCGCAAAATAAATACTGTTCTTGTGCATTAATAATTATTAAAAGTGATGTCCAGAATTGATTAAAAGTGATTTAATAATTTTATTTTAATACAAATTATAACAGAAATTTTCAAAGGCAAAAGGACACAAACATGTTATATAACTAAATAAAAATATGTACTATTTGTATACATTAACCCCTTCAGTGCCCATGATGAGATAGTCTCGTCCTGGAGCGCGGTTGCGCTGTGCCCATGACGAGACTATCTCGTCATGAACCCCGCCCGCTAATGAAACGCCCGGCACAGGGCGTGGAAAGGGCGGGGCACTGAAGAGGTTAAATTATAATTATACGTTTACCTTTTTTGAATCCTTTTTTATTATTTCCTACTGCTTTACATTTAAGTCCCTGTCGCTATTATTTTCTATCGGAGAGTGTTGCAGTACCAATATTGTGCTAGTTTTACAACTTTATTCTATTAGTAACTTGCACTCACAAGTTAGGCTTCACCCCATTTTAACAGGGGTTGGAGATATGTGAGTCTACACTTATGAGTAACAACTCTCGGATTTTCAGAATAGTCGAAACTAGTGAAGTTGTTTAATAATGTAACTCAAAGTGTAAGAGCAAAGTTACACGTGTAACTTACTCATAAGTGTATTTTTCCTTTGTGAATAGCCCTGTTCATATTTATTTTTTTAGCATGTAATTTAATCCATAGCACTATTATCCAAAGTTGAGAGATTTACAACTTCCTCCTTACTGTATTTCAGTGGCCTGATTGTGGACAGTTTAGTTTCTAATGTCTTCTATGCACATTGCATGGAGAAAGTAAATAACTAAGGGGCTACTTAGGATGTTGGACGGAGTTGCCTCCTCCCGACATCGTCTCAGTCATTGGACCGTCTGACACTCGGTCGGTGGTCCCGATGGCCCATTAGGATGCGACCGACACTGTTCGGTAGTATTCCTACATTTTACAATGGGAGCATGCATTCCAGCCATTGTTAAATGGGAGGTGCAGTTCATCCCTGTATCCCGTGGCAGGCACCTCATGGTGCCTGCCACGTGGTGCAGGTATGTTATGTTATGTTATGTTATGTTATTTATTCTTTTGTATAGCGCACGGCTACTCAAAAAGAGTGTCCCGGCGCTTTTTTTTTGGAAAAGGAAGGCTGCAACACAATAACATAACACCATTAAAAGAAAAAACAGAATGCCAGACAAATACATGCAAGAAAAACAAACTACTGAGTAAACAGCCAGGTTTTAAGGCTTTTTCTAAAAGCTAATAGGCTGGTAGCTCCCCGCAGAGTGAGCGGCAGAGAGTTCCACAACTGTGGCGCCAGCAGTCCAAAAGAGCGGCCACCCAGGCGAGCTCTCTTCACGCGCGGAACAACCGCCAAAAACAAAGATTCCGACCTCAAAGACCGGGTCGGCTGATAGAAGACCAGTCTCTTTTGAAGATACTTCGCTCCCACCGCGTGGAGAGCTTTGTAGGCCAGAGTCAGAGCCTTGAAGGCGATCCGCTTCCGGATAGGGAGCCAATGCAAGGTTCTCAACAAGCCAGATGCACTGGCCCGTCTATTTAATCCAAAGATTGCTCTGGCAGCAGCGTTCTGCACCACTTGGAGCCGCTGCAGCAAATACTCTGGCAGGCCCAGGTAAAGAATGTTAGAATAATCCAACCTGGACCCGATCAGAGCCTGCACTGTCAGTTTCCTATGCTCCTCAGACAGCAGGGGAAGGAACCTCCGCAGCATCCTAAGGATGCCGAAGCAGGTGCCCGACACCCCCAGGATCTGGGCTTTAAATGTTAGCCCCTTATCCATCTTAACCCCCAAATTCTTGGCGACTTGGGAGGAGCAGGACGGAGGAAACATATCAATCGGCCACCAGGCCTGCCAGTCTGGCTCAGTGTCGCACCCAAAGAAGAGTACCTCAGACTTATCGGAGTTGCACTTGAGGCTGTTCAGTTGGAACCATTGAAAAACAGCCCCAAGGCAATCCCTGATACTCTCCCCATCAAAGTCTCCTCCTCTCTTACACGAGAAGAGGAGCTGGGTGTCGTCAGCGTAGGATACGATCTGGGCCCCATACGACTCCGCCAGTGCCGCCAACGGGGTCATGAAGATGTTAAATAGGGTCGGGCTCAAGATAGAGCCCTGTGGGACCCCGACTCCCAGAGGCGGCATCACGGCGGAAACTGGCGAGGCCCAGACCGTTTGCCGGCGGCCGGCAAGAAAGGAGGAAAACCAGCCGAGCACCGTCCCCCGCAGACCTATCTCAAAGAGTCTTGCGAGAAGGCCATCATGGGGGACGGTGTCGAACGCCGCCGACAAGTCCAACATCACCAGCATGGCTTTGCCCCCAGAGTCCAGGACACCTTTAATGGTTTCTGAGACCTCAAGGAGCGCAGTCTCTGTGCTGAGATGAGGACGAAAACCAGACTGGGTAGCGTGCAAGATCTCGTTGGTCTCAAGAAAATTGGAGAGCACAACCTGAACGTGCTTTTCCACAATCTTCGTGAGAGCCGGCAACAAAGAGATGGGCCTATAATTGACCGGGGCCTTCGGGTCTAGGCCTGGCTTTTTAAGCAATGGAATCACCATCGCCTGTTTCCAGGCGTGCGGGACCACTCCCTGACTCAACGAAAGATTCAGCAGCGGGTTTGCTAATGGATTAATCACCTCCGCAACTTTCGCTAAAAATTTAGCAGGGCATGGGTCGAGGGGCGAACCCGATTTAAGATTGCCCATTAGTGCTAAAGAGTCGGGAGCCGAGAGCGAAGGAAACACACTCAGCGTCACACCAGGCCAAGCCCGCGGGGATAAAATGGCTTCAGGATTAGTCTGGCCCATGGGCCCAGGCGATGGAAAAGAGTCCTGTATGCGTTGGATCTTGCTCGTAAAAAAGTCAGCAAGGTCCGAAGCCCAGGTACCAGACGGTTTTTCATCCGAGGTGTTGGACCATGGGGAAATAAATTCTCTCACAATGGAGAAAATCTCCTTGCAGGAGTTAGAAGCAGCTTCTATTCTCCTTGCAAGATACGCTTTTTTTTCCAGGCGAATGTCCCGGTGATAGGCCTTGACCACCGTTTTATAGGTCAGCTTGGCTATAGTATCATATTGTGCCCGCCAAGCTCTCTCGGCCACCTTACACTGCTGCTGCGTAGCCGACAGTGCTGCGGTGAACCAAGGCGCAGAGACCCGTTTCGGTGTCAACATGGGACACCATAGGTGACCCCTACGACTCCAACCGGAGGCCTTGCACCCATGGAGCCCTTCCTTGGGACTCCAAAATGTGAGTTCTGACAGTTTTTCTGTGTCAAAAAAGCTGGCACGGAAAGGCTTCCTAAACCCGACATCGTAATCCCAAGGACAGAAAGAGCTGCCCTTGGGATCACAGGCCGCATTCTGACTAGTCAACAGTATCTCGAGCCAGTTGGAAGCCAGCTGGAATGACATGTCGGATTCCTTTCCGACCAACTCCATTGTAATGAGGTGGTTGGAAAGGAATCCGACCAGCATATGAGGATACGGTTGTAAAAGTTCTGACCAAGGGTCAGAGCCTTTTACGACTGCATCGCAATCGGCCCCTGAGTAAAATAATCCCATTTTACAGGTGTACAGCATTCTCACTAAGGGGCTTATTTGCAAGGAGCTTGCGCCGCCAATGTGTCAAAATATTTGATGCAGTGGCAGCGCTATGAGTACTCCATATTTAGAAGGTGACGTATCTTGGAAGATGCGTCACTTTTTGGAGTCCTGAGTCAAGAGGAACCTTTGCTGGAATTGCCTGCTTCATGTCAGCATTAAAATCTGCATGGTGGGTGTTCCCTTATAAATTCCACCGTAAAACAGACACATGGATATTTACGCAATTGTCCCAGAGTGACGCATCGTCAGCTTGAGTCGCAAAGCGGTTCGATGGCATCCAAAATTCTGTGCCTGTGAAAACCACATATACGAAATGATGCATTGACATTGGTACATAAAGAGAAGGCACACAGAACAGTGTGGCAACCACAACTACACCCTGGAGGTTCTCCTTTTGCAGATCCGAGTTGCAAGGAGATTACCACCACCCCCCTCTGACTCTCCCACCCCACCCTTCCTCAATACCCCAAAGGCAACGCAGGAGAAGAAGCACATTTATTGCCAGAGGACTACACTAATCGGACTCTGGGAGAATGAGGTAATTATCGACTGAGGAGGGAGTACATTATAGAGCTGCTACACCAGATTGCACCAAAGCTCCAGGTAACAGCTGCCAGCTCTACCAAAATCCCTCCCCAGGTAAAGATCATAGTGGTACTACACATGCTGGCATTGGAATCCTTCCAGATAACAGCTGCTAGAGTGATAAGACTCTCCCAACCATCTTTCTACTTATTTCTTCCCTCAGTCCTGGGTGCCATCATCAGTATGACACCTTGCTACATCCTCTTCCACAACACCCAAAAACTGCAGATGGAGACAAAACAACAGTACTGCACAATATATGTATGCAGACTAATGTCCCATGGGATGGAGATCAACAACAGCAGGACCCAATGGAGGAGGAGGATGCCACTGGCAAACGCAGATACACACATTTTATGCAACATTTCTTCACTTGATCCACATGTTCGGGAATGGGCAATTAACCAAAATGCCATAAAGGTTCGACATGATAAATGTTTGAAAACATTATTTGTCTTTTTGTTTATGTCACAGTCCAAGGAAACATCTACTTACACACAACTCATCAACTAGAAGTAGCTCTTAAAAATTTACAAACAGGCAGGCATCAGCGTCAAAGTGTCAGAAAGAATGCACTCTGCATTGTCATGTGTTGTGTTTTACTTGCGCCTTGCCCATTTCCCTAGCGATGTGTCAGTGAAAAAAGCACGCTGTAATAGAAAACCTGACACTTGAGTAGGAAAGGCTGACACTTTTCTAGGAAAGGTGACATTTTAATAGTAAACGTGATGCTTTAGTCAGAAAGGTGATGCAGTAGCACACAACGTGACCCCTGAGTAGGAAAGGCTGACACTTTTCTAGGAAATGTGACTTTTTAATTAGTAAACTTGATTCTTTACTTGGAAAGTTGCGCAGGAACACAAAACATGATGCCTGAGTAGGGGAGGCTAGCACTTTTCTAGGAAGTATGATTTTTTTTAGTAAAGGTGATGCTTTAGTCAGAAAGGTGACGCAATAGCACAAAATATGATACTTGTGCAGGAAAGGCTAAGGAAAGGTGACTTTTCATTAGTAACTATGATGCTTTAGTCGGAGAGGTGATGCAGTAGCACAAAATGTGACGCTTTAGTAGGAAAGACTGACATTTTTCTTGGAAAAGGTGACTTTTGAGTACTAGAAGTGATGCTTTAGTAGGGAAGGTGATGCAGTAGCACAAAATGTGATGCTCTAGGAGAACGAGCATCAGACGGAAGCCACACATCAATGTTAAAGCATCAAAAACAAGGCATTGGGCATTATGTGACTTGCACCTTGGCTATTTCTCTAGCGAAGCATGAGAAGAAAACGCCTTAGTGGGAAACATGACTCATAAATCGAAAACATGACACATCCACACAGGAAAAACAAAAATTTGTCTTGTAATTGTATTTTGTGTTGTTTTGTGTAGTGTATTGTGGGCTGTGTGTGGGAATAGGGGTTAACATTTATAGGGGTAGGGCGAAGGGATAGTGTTTCTGTTGTTGGGTTTAAGGTGGCTAGTGGGGTTAGGGAGATGTCGGGCAGGGCAAAGAACCTGATGGTGGAGGAGTTTGGGGCCCTGCTGTGGCTGTTGCTGAAGTATGTGCCCAACAGGATTGTAAGCCAAGGCTACCCAGCCCATGAAAAGCGGCACCAGTGGGAGAAGACGTGGTACCAGATGAATAGAGTATTTGGTATCGAGCATACTGTTTACCAATACAAGCACCGGTGGCCAGATATTGTCAGCCGGGAACAGGACCTCCTGGATAACCTGGGGATAGAAGTTGGTGGGGCTACTGGTAAGTACCTATATACAATGAGCTTGTAGCTGTGTGGATGTAGCTAAATACAAAGACTGGTATTCATTCTGGAAGGGCCAGATTTGTATATAGGTTATTATGGCATGATACAGGCTAACTCTGATACATACACTGAACATGCCACAGGGGCCTATTTACAAGGGCACTACAATAGCCAAAAGAGACCATGCAGTTCAGGGGGAGCCATAGGTGATGTGGGGCCCATCCTGCACAGTGCAGAGAGTATTGTCACCCAGCCTGCATTACTGACTCAGAATTGTGTAGTCCATCTGCCATGTATGTGGCAGGGGAGCACACTCACATGTAATCAGTCAACAGGTTGGAAGGGGTGTATGGTTCCACCCAAATGGTCATACATACATCTATGTAACAAAAAAATATCATCATGCCTTTATGAGCCTGTATAGATCGTTGTTCATTTACAGTGCACTGATCACATGTATGGAGCTAAGTGAAGGAGACAAACAATCATGAGTACTCTCTGATGTGTGTAGCGTGGTGAAGTACATATATTACCCTGAGAAGGCCCCAGCATTGTCACACTATACAGAGTGTGGTCAATCATATTGGACTGTTCATATAGGCATCAAAGCCTGGCGCCTTGGCACCATGTTGCAAGCTAGGCTGGTCTTGTACCTTGTCTGCACCCTGTGCAGCTCATATGTGATGTGCCTGCTAACATCTGGGCAAACATATATCCATCATGAGGGCATCCGAACTGTACCTTATGCTACAAGTCTAAGGTACAGACAATACCAGGCATTTGTGACATCAATGTATTGTGCTTCATATGTGCACAGTGTACATGTTCAGCTCACCACCACCACTGGTATATCGACTGAGATGTGTTTTGGAAAATAAAAAACTGTGCCTGTCGCATCGGCCTCTGGAGACCAAGCTGGGAGCAGCACCCCCAAATCAGTGGGCCCTCTGGATCTAGGTCCAAGTCCATGTCTGTCATAGAGGCAGCCAGTCCAAACATGTCAACGCCAACAAGTAGTGATGTTGAAATTGACATATCTCTATCGCAAAGTAGTACTCAATCATTGCAGGAAACTCAGAGAAGTGGACAACAATAATAACAACAGCCACAACTGTGGCTTCCGAAGTGGGAGCAGTTCAAGAGATTGAGCTTCATGCTGAGAAAGTAGAGCAATCTGCTCCAGAAGGTCCATTGTCTTCCTGATCTCCAGCTAGAAAAAGGAGGGTTAATGGTGCATTATCTTCTTCTTTAAGCCTCCCTTCGGATGATCTAGACACCACATGGATCCCACCTCAGTCTGAGAGTGAGACACACCACAAAACGAGGCCAGGTAAAAGGAAGGTTCCAGAAAGCCTTAGAATTATGAAGTCAAATGTAGAAAAGGAATATGACGCTGAGCCAGTCATCATGGATGTTAGCCCAGCCCCAGTGGAGACCGATGTTACCCCATCCCAACTTCCGGGAGGGGGGGTTTGACAGTGGCACAACAAATCCAACCACTGACAGCTGCCGTATTTGCAAAATCCCGGCAGCAACCTACATCCACAACCACCGCAGTAGAAGTAAGTACTGCAGAGAGTCAAACATCAAAATGCCACCTACCGCCAGTTCTTCTGACAATGGCAGTGGCACCAGCGTCAGAAAGTTGTGCTCCCCAATTTGGGACTTGTTTTCGGTTAGGCAGAAGGAGGAGAGCATTGCCATTTGCTCCCTTTGTGGAGCAAGTGTCAGTCAGGGTAAGCTTGCAACAAACAGTGATATCGGGGGCCAAACAACCCATTTGAGAAAGCACCATATGATGCATTGGAAGGCGCACCTTAGTGGCACCTTAGTGGCCAAAAAACAAGTCTTGTTGGTGAAGGAGGTGAAAGATGGCTGAGCAGGGGATCCAAATCCGATGCGATCATGGTGGAAGGTGAAGAAGAGGAAGACATCTTCATTTCGCAAAGCAGCCCTCTCTACAGCAGTGCAGTAGTATCGCTCACATCAGCAACATCCCAATGGCACACGATTCAGGTCGAGACACCAAGGCAACAGAGGACAGTGACTGCCCTGCTGAAAAGCACATTGAGCCTACCCCCGCCTGCTCTCAAGAAGTCACCTGTATCAGTGGCATCAGGAAAGAAAAAAATTAAGGCTACTATTCCTGCCATGTTTAGTCCGGAGGGTCAGTATGAACGCAACCACCCAATGGCACGTTTGTACAACACAAAGCTGGCTAAAATGATGCAGCTGATCCTCCTCTCTTTTTCTTTTGTGGGAGGGGTGGGTTTTCTTGAATTTGTGACAGCCATCTGACCAAAATGGAAGGTTCCCAGTCATTCCTATTTTGCCAGAGTTGCTTTTCCAGCGCTACATCACAATGTGCTTGAATTGCTTAGACAAGCTTTGCACCAGAGTGCTGTTCACAGTTTCCACCTGACAACAGACATGTGGACCAGTTGTCAAGTGGCTGATTACATGTGCATCACTGCACACTGGATCTCCTTTGTGGGGGCTAGAGAAAAAATATCTGCAGGTGTTGAGACTGCCGAGATTTGTAATGCTGCTCGGAAGCATGCAGCAGTAGCGATGAACGCCATGGAGAAATCCCTTACAGCTGCAAACATTTTGGTAAACTTTAACAACAAGGTCTTTGAATGGCTGTGAACAAGAGGGCTTAAAATGTTATTTGTTGCCACGATAATGGCAGTGATGTAGTTAAGGCCATGGCTGATGGTGGTTATTTCAGAGTCCTGTGTTTGGTGCACTGCATCAACATTATTGTACAGGACTTTCTAAAAAAAGAAGACCAAGTAAGCAACTTACTGTCCACCTGTAGAAGAATCTGCACTCATTTCAGCCATTCATTTAAAGCCTGTGATAATAAAATGCCATTCATACAGTAGGTGCCAATTATTACAAGCTTGAACACATGTTTGAGCAGTACAGACATATCAATGAATATGTCATGCAAAGAGGGGATGCAATTGTGAAAGACATGTTCATTGAGATGGACCAATGAGGCCTAGTCAAATGCCTGACAGAGATGTTGCTTCCTTTTGAGGTGTTCACACGGGAAGTCAGCAGAGAGGACAGTACCATGGTCCAAGCTATTCCGTTGTTGCACATGCTACAGGAACAGCTAAAGGAGGTGTCTGCAATGCACACAGGTGTGGAGGGAAAAAAGATACATATGACTTGGTGGAGAGTTTAATCCTTTGCTTGTCTGCTAACACAAGTGTGCAAAGAGACATTGTGTCCTCCAAACATTACATCTGTGGCACAATTCTTGATCCACAGTACAAACCATTACTGTCCACTTTCATTCCTTTTTCAGACGGGATGCAAGAAAATACAAAACATAGATAGCAGAGCAAGGCAGTGAGCTAGAAAATGAACGGCGGGGAATTAGAGGCCCACTCCTCCAGGGCACAAGTCCTGCTGAGCATTCTTCATGTTAAGAACCTGAGGGCAGTGCTGTTGGCCCACAACATCCAAAACCAACAACAAGAGCACTATCAACAACACTAACGTTAAGTGACTGGTCCAGCCCTATCTGGATGATGCAACAAAGGTCTACCTTGATCAAAACCCATTGGTGGATTGGTATGGGAAGAGACGCCAATGGCCAGTGCTCTTCAGTCTGGCAATAAACTATCTGACTTGCCCTGTAGCCAGTGTCTTTGTTTTCCGTGTTTTCAGTGTTGCTGGAGCCGTTGTCACAATGAGAAGGACCAGGCTCTCACCCCAAAACATGGAGAACCATGATCAAAATGAATCAGCACTTTATACCACCGGATTACACCATACCTGATGTACCACAGGAGGAAGATGAGGGAGATTCAGGTCATGGAAGTAGTATGTTATATGACCTACTTCTGGGTGAACCATCAAGGTTTGAGGACAAGCTCTACTTCCTGACTTCTAGGCCAACAACAACCATAGAATTCCTTCTCAGTCTGTCATCTATCACTGATCTGCTTTCTTTCTTTGACGCTATATAGCTATTAGGGAACATTATTTACTTATTATTTGCGTGTGTCTGGTTGACCAATTCATCCCCACCGTCTTACCCTTAGACGCATTTTATTTTATTGCTGGATTTGAGTTGCAACTGTGTGTAGTGAAGAAGTCCTGAATCCCCAAACCCATTTTTCTCAAGCCAGGCATTGAACGAAGAATACTAACAAATGTGTGCCTGCCTCAAACCCTGGGCAGTGACTATCTATCATTTCCTATTCTAAAGGGACTGTCCCACATGTGACATTATAATTCGATATACAGTGGCAGCTTTCTGCTTCGTGAACAAATGGATCTGCATTCTGCAATGTACCACAAATCGATCATGATGAGCACACCCGAACAACAAGCAAATGCTGGATGCTTTGCACACTGAGTGATTGTTGCTTGTTGTGACATGAACTTGTTGTGATGTGTCATTATGTGTGTTGACAAGAGATGATTCATGTTAGGCAGTCAGTGTGACACTGGGTGTTTGTTTATCAATAACTATTACGCCTAATGTGTTAGTGATGATTCACAATGTTGGTGGTCTACCAATAGCTGATCAATAATTTTCCCCTGAAGGTTACTTTTTTTTTTCTTCCCCTTTGAGAGATAGCAAGATTCCTTCACTGGGTCTACTCCGCAGCCCATAATGCTTTGTTTTATTGTTTTCTGCTTTCTACTTCTCAAAGAGTCAGACTCGACCAGTCTCTTAGATAATGCAAACACATATCTAGTCTACACAAAAACAGACTCAATCTTTACACAACTCTATGTAGTGGTGGTGACTGACAGTGATGCATTGCTTTTTTACTTGATTGGAAAATGCTATGTTGCTGGCTGTATGTGTGTGCTCAGTGCTGTCTGGCTCAAATTCAAAGATAAGTGGTGGTTGGGTGGTGAGCCTGTTATTGAAGGTTACTGGAAACAGACATTTAGCCATGCTGCCTCTGAGTCTTCCCGTTGCACTCCTTATGCAGTTTAACTTTTCTCCTTGATTCTTCAATATCAATTTTATTTTTCAATCTACAGGCCCTTTACCCTGTGCCATACTGAAAATACAATATATCAAACCCACACTTACCTTACCGAACCACATCCACCAGGCATCCAAGATTGACGCACAGTCCAAGAGGAATGCAGATGTGACTCCCAATTTGGCAATACCGTATCATTTTTTCTCTTTAATCATTAGAACTGTGTGTGTTGTTTATGTTTGTTTACTTGACTCCTACAGATATTTTAATTTTATTTGCTATCTTTCAAAGCTTGGTACAACAGAACTTAATGAAACTTGGGTCTCTCTGGGGGCAGACAGGCAATTTGATTTGGTTTCCTGCACTACTACTCATCATCATGCTTGTATTTCCTTTCCTCCTACAACAGATTTATGATGGTCGGCTGCCAAGATGAATGTTGTCCTTGTGTAGTGTTTGTCTTTGTCAAACCTTTCCCTCAAATCTCCCTTCCCATCCATTCATTGAACCCCTAACCCTCTTCCCCGGGACTGTGTCATTTATTGAGGTGTGACTAAATTAATTGATCACACACTTGGTGGGGCGGATGTGGTGAAAGCCACACCATCTCAAGGCAGGGCGAAGATCTTCTTCAGCTCTAACTATAGTCCACACTGGCAATCTTACATATATTTAGATTACCCACCCATGCACAGTATTCAATATTTACATTTTTTTCAGGGGAACATAATTCATAATTGCCAGCATCATCATCCTTCTGACACTGTATTGCATGCGTCAAAGGTTACATTTGTCCACTTCATAGCTCGAGTCGCCTTCATTTTGTAACTTTTACTAGCTCACTATTCTGATTATTTTAATTTAGCATCGCTTGTCATATTTTCTCGTTTGGGTCTCTTCTTCTTGTGTACTAGTGGTACTCTACTGCCCCTCTGGTGACTGTCTCATTTTTTTTGTAAAGCTTGCATATAAAACAGCATTAACTCAGCTTATATTTCAATTTAATTAGTTCCCTGCGATGAATATTCCTCATCCTACAGTTTGAGTTTGGGTTGGAGGGAGTGGGACCTTGCTTCTGGATCTGGTGCTTTCACTATTCAACTAGTGTGTTGGCATGCTGCTACTGTCTACTGCCACCACCATAGCACCTTGAGAAACCAGCCATTGCTTTGTCTAATCAGAAGTAAGAGAAGAACCGTGGGGGATTCATTGTTAAGCTGCAATAATCTATCTAAAATGGAAATTCACACACCCACACCTGTCCGAGACCTTAGGGGTTAATATTGTTGCAGTCTGCAGAGACTAGGAGGAGAGAGTAGAAGGACAAGTGAGGGTACTGCATGACTATTTAGTGTGTGTTACACTATCAACAGATTGTAAATACTGGCTGCAGGTCTGTGGCAAAGGAAGCATTGTGAAGTAATAGAGTAACCCCCAAAAAGATTGAAATCATATGAACAACTATATAAAATGTATTTCCCTAGCAGATATAAATTAGAAAACTCACAACATCTGGCCCACCCTTCTCCCTAACCCCCAACCAATGTCCAAAGTAAGCTTCGACTTCGAAAGAAAGGTCAAAAATGTAATTGTCCATAAATGTCCATAAATAAATAAGTGAAAACCACCAAGAACGCTCCAATTCCTACTTAATCCACCCTCCCTCTCCACAACAAGTCCCACTCACCAAACAAAAGATTAAAAAAGGAGCAAAAGTGGCATAGCGGCTTCCTCACCAATCAGAGGAAACGCTCCTCTGGAGCATGTTGCGCTGTAAGGCTCTATAGAATCTATAGAGGTGAGCAAAAGTGGTTGAATGGTGTCAGGTGGCTGTCTGACCACGGCACCAGACTACTAGAGGCACTGGGCCCTGGTTGTGGCCTGGGGCATTGGAAGCTGCTGCTGCTGCCGCCCCCTCTTCCTCCTGGACCACAAGCTAGAAATATTCATCCCTGGTGGCCTCCAGCTTGCTTAGCTGGGTCCTGGCTGCTATCTACTGCCTGTTGGGTTGTTGTGAAGACGATGATGATGGATTGGCAGGAGTAGCTATATCAAGAAAGAAAAAAGACAAATTGTAGCCAATATTCTTAGCAAACAGTAACACATAAAATTATATAGTAGCACTGTAACAATAGCAGTATATAACATTTGCTGGTATCCTCGATCCCTTGACCAATTCAATTTTTATGTGATTAGAGTTTCAGTCATTAAGCACTGTGGAGTATACCAGTATTCTTCTTCTCTCTCTTGTGTATAGCTAAATTAATGTAGGCATGCTAGCTCTGTTTGCGCCCTAGACAGACATACTCGTGTTGCGTTACTTTGCTACTGTCTGCAGGTGGGACAGCTGTACTAGACAATTATCTCTATACTTATCATGGCCATGCTCTGTTAAAAAATGCCTCAGTTTCACCCTGACTACAACAAGGCAGATGAATACTCGTTACTATTATATGAATGATATACATCAAGTGAGGTACTACTACTGTAAACATGCAGCCCATGGCTGTCACTGGCAAAATGCCATGAGTAGGGACTCGGAGGAAGGCGATTGATGATGATTGGTGGGTACATAATATATGTTGCACTTGAAAACTACTTTGAGTCAAGGAGTAGTCTGAAATACCACTTCAAACCTTTGAATCAAAAACCTTGAATAAAATAAACATTCCTTGTTTACTCTCCTTCGCAGGGATTTTTTCAATTCATAATCGCATTGTTCTTCTAGTATTTTTTATTCTTCACCCTTGGCTTTGCTACTCAGTTCCAATTTAAGTTTTACATTTACTTCATCCAGTCTTTACCTAAGAATACCATCCATCCTTTCAAACATGGCTCCCATTCTTAACAAATCTTTCACCGACATATTTTTGTCATTTAACCACCCATGCGTCCATGCTTTGAACCTCAAACCCCCTGGAGGTTCACCCATACACTTTTACCCACCCAGGCAGGCATCCTTTCACCTTTCATCCATCCTTCACCCACCCCTGCATCCTCCTATCAGCCACCTATAGTGTGGGCATCCTTTGACCCATGCATCCTTCTCTACCAGTCATAATACATTTCACCCTTTCTTCATCCTTCCATCCTTCTTTCCCTTTTCCATCAACCCATCAAGGTCTGACTCTTCAAGAAACTTTCTCTGCTGAGTTGAAGATAGAAGAGGCCGTTAGTTACTCAACTCCCACAGTAAAGTGGAGTGTATTTAACTGGTCACAAGTCTCAAAAGTACAGTTTACTTCCTTGCAGCAAGTACATAGATTGTCATTAAGCAAGCAATATGACTTGCCACCACCCACTGGCTCACTGTCTGCAGCTGCCGCAACTGCTTCCTTGATGACGCCTCCGTCACCGCTGGCCCTGGTGGTCGGTGCAGTTAGAAAAAACATTAAAACAAAATTATATGCCATATTGCCTGCCCCCCTATTTGTTTTTATTGAGAAAACATGAAAATACATACACCACATAACTCACTACAATTCGGTTACAGACAGCATGTTCTATCATAAATATCCGGTTGGGCAGTTTTTTGGTGGCAATTTTTGAAAAGCCTTTCAAGAAGACAACCTGAAAAGGACTGGACTTAGTGGCTAGAGCTATTGATGAATCTGAGTTTTTGAAAAGAAATAAAGGTGGCCAACTGGACGTACATAAGGTTTTTTTGGTTGGCAAATGCAATGGGGCTGTTGTCCTCATACCTCCAGCCATGGTGCACAGTAATCAGTTCACCATCAACTGTTGTTAATAATGCTAGGCCTAGATAAGAAGAAGACACAACTTTGGGGTGTCTAACGTGACCATGGTGACTCCCTCGTTTTACTGATTGAACAATGATGATATGAGGTAGAAAAAGAAACCCTTCTCATCTCAACAAACATGCGTAGAATACCTTACTAGGTCATGCCGTCTGCACGGCAGAGAGGGAGTACTAGTACTAGTAGTAGTAAGTGACCATGACCAATGGGTTCTCTGAGTCTTACAGTACCACCTCTAGGCAACCACAAAATATATAAGGGGAGAGGGAAAGCTGTCTGAAAAAACAGAAGAAAGGAAGCTACGGACAGACTAGTACAGACAGAGACATTTTGAGGTAAAATACAGACACTAGAAATATAAAATAACTTAGTAAATAGGATAATGCAGGGATAACAAGCATTTAGAAATGGATAGATCGAAGAGGATTTGGGGGAAATAAATATTAGGATACAGGTAGAAATAAATAGTTCAAAATAAGGAGCGGTGAAAGTTAGGGAGATATATATTAAAATTAACAAAAGGACCTACTATCACCAGCAGAGCCATCAGCCGAGAGGCACCTCCATCTCCTGCACCCACCTCAGAGGACCTCCTGTGGGTGGATGCTGATGTAAGACATGATTAAAGAGGCAAAAAATAATTGGCGGTAAAGAAAAAATCTCTACAAGAAGATTTTTGACCGGAAACTGCAATTGCAATAACAGTGAACTTTCCTAAATCAGATTGACTGGTAGTAGACTAGTATCGCAGTCGATGATCGTCCAATCTATTTATTTCACGTTTCCTAAACCTACCTAGCACAACTATTCCAAAGACTTTGGAATTACTAATAAATTGCAATGAATTATATTTGCTTCTAAGTTCCAATCTTATTCACAATAATTCTTAACCCCCTTATATGGGCCAATTCACTAAGTCTGCGTTTTGTCTTTAAATGCATAGATGGACACATGCATACACCAAATTGGTTGCTTGTCACTGTGCGAGCTACAAAAAAGTTTCTAGGAACTGAAGTGAGAGGACGTGTGCCACTAAATTACTAATACTACCACTATCTTAGTGACAGAACAAAGGAGAGGAGTCTCTCTCTAGTCTGCATTACTTAAGTTCTTACATAATCAACCCAAGCTAACTCACAGTTACAAACAAGTACGATTAGGTAGTGCTGAGCACCTGTCTAGAATAACGATCGCATAATATAAGATTTGTAAACGTAACTTACCTGTATGTGAGCAGCATACTTGCTATTTTCGAACAAAATATTAGCAATAGCATAGAACACACAAGTAATAAGAATATTTATTATTAGCTACTCACAGAGCCCCGTGACCTGAACCCATAGCAAGTCCAGCAGCTCCTGTTCTTGGTCCAGGATGTCGCACCACCAGTGCTTCAGCTGATTGTGGGTGCGCTGGACCCCAGAGCAGTGATACACTGCCTGGCCACCTTTGCCTAGCGCTGCTGGTGCTCCCATAGTCCGTACTTGGACTAAGCCCTGCCACCTACTGCCAGGGTGGAGAGGAGGTTGCACTGCACAAAAATACAAGCGCTGCCACCTCTATCTCTGAAAACAAAGCCCGGGGCTGCACCCCTTCCGGGCGCTGCCTTCCACAAGGAATCAGTGCTTAATTTGAGCCAGTGCTTTCCGGTGCTGAGCACCGGCACTTAATTGGTTTCCAGTGCGGGGCACCGGCACCTAATTGTGAACACCACACTTAGGGCAGTCTGCCACAAGGTTGCGCTGCTCATGTAATTTAGAGATGAGCAATATGACAGTTGTTTAGGAAAACAATATGCATTCAAAAAATTGCTAATCTCCAGCCATTCCTTTAGCTTTGGGGACCTGGAATAATCTGAACTGTCGCATTTACATGCCAGAGAGATGGTTAGTAGTTGTTTTGGCAGTGATGACAAGGGCGATGGGTGGAGCAAGCTGCAGTGGCCCCCTTAGGGAGCCCTGGCACTTAATATTTTACAAATTAAGCACTGAAAGGAATGTTGCTCTCGGTTGCCGCCTTTTTTCGAGGCACACTTCTCTGCCATGATGCTGAGTGTGTCTGAAAATAAAATGTAAAAAAGTATAATAAATAAAAGGAAGAAGAGGGAAGGACGTAAAAAAATAGGAAGGAAGTAGAGAGAAAAACAGTACAAACACTCACTAAAACACACAAAAAGTAGAAAAAAACACAAGATACACACTTGAGAAGACAGAAGGAAAGATAATAAATAAAAAAGATCAGAATGTATTTGGGGGAAACAAGAATTGAAATAATTAAGAAGGATTGAAAGAGTAGGCGCCATCATCATAAAAGAGAAAGAAACAAGATGGCCATGTGCATGCGAGACAGCGGGGTGCAGTTTGCGTGATATTTCCACCCAAACACAATCTGCATTGCCGAGTAGCTGAAACATCACGCAAACGAGCAGAACAAGCAACTGTGCCTGCTTGCGGGACACTGCGTAGCACGCCGGAGTTCTTTTACCGCTTAGCAGAAGTCCTCATAGCGCTGCTACACGAACTCTGCCCAAGTTTAATCAAAACATAATTCCATCCTAGTATAGATGCTGCATATGTATTTGTGAGGTGGCATTCTTAACTAGTATTATTCATGATTGCATAAATACTGGGCAAATCACACATCCACATTTGTTGCAATGAGTGCATAAGTTCATTGTATATGCCAATGACTTTCTTGGGTTCACCCCTCAGCCCACATTAATCATGATATGTGAACATGGAATTAAAGGGATGTACTTCTATCTCCCTGGCTGCTGCACATTGCTACTGCAGGCATGCACATGCAACGGTATGGAACGTTTTGTGTGGCAGGTCCACACAGGCTATGATGAATCCTACACCAGTGCAGAATAATAGGTATGAGTGAATGTGGGACATGTCACCAGTACACACATTGCAATGCTGTCACATGCCTGACTCCTCGCCCATACACCCAATGGCATGTAATAGACACATTTATCTACGTTTATAGTGTTTTGTACGACATAAGGCCAATGTGATATGTACCACAGGCATGTATGCGATGTGTTGCCAGCATACAGGCCATTCCACAGTCCACCAAATGCTTTTGTTACCTATACTGTATCCTTAGGATTTCACCCCATTGAATAATTTCTGGCCAATTTCCTGAGATATGCAGCTCAATACACTCCAATATAAGTGCTCTACAGCATGCAAGTACACAATCATCTTATGGAGTAAATATGAGTTGATGTCTTCTAGGTAGCAATCCGTACACAAAGGTTGGGACAGACTATTGGGTATGTCAAGAAGCACATGCTCCTGTCTCATTTTTATTAGGTGCTCTATGTTATAGTGTCCCAGGTATGTCCGTGTATCATTATTGGAGAAGTATCTAACAATTCTGTTGAATCAGAGGTAGCTAGCCCAGATTCTCAAAGGTTTAGCGTCGGGTTAACGTTACTTTTGCAATCGAAGCTAAAGCTTTTTTGGGATTCACAAACCAATGAAATTGGTATTTGCATTGATTTGTATGGAAAAGTAACGCAAAGCAGCATGAAACACTTTGCATCGGGGGAGCGTTAAATGGGTGGTACATGGGCGCACCCGTGCTACCATTCATGCTTTTTGATGCTAAAGCCTATTCCCGAATTTCAGTAGAAAGGGTTTAGCACCAAAAATTAACTCTACAGAAAAGCAGGCATTAAACTGAGAATTTTTTTCCGAGTTTGCATGTGTTCTGCACTGTGCAGCACCCATTCAAAGTAGGAAAAGCTTTTTCACTTGTCTAAGCATAGTATTTTGTCCAGGAAGGCTATCATTCCATTACAAAACCTATGCTTGACTCATGCACACTCCCTAGCTTTATGGCATTATGGAGTGCGCATGGTGCTCGCCAACTGATTTCAGCGCCAACACTAGGGAGACAGGAGGAGAGAGACATTTCTATGTGGATATGGTGCTCTCATGCTCACTCACTGTCACGCAGCGCAGCATCTCTGAGTGTGTGGGTGTTTGCTTTCCACCTACGCGAATCTGAGGCTTTGCCTATGTTTCAAATAATTGGCACCGAGTCAATCTATGCTGCTATGTGTGTGGTCTTGTGTATATGCCATAACAGTGAAGCATTGGTGAGGCATCATACATGTAGTTGATACATACCACTCATTTCACATAGGTGATTTGCCATAGTGTTTACCCTCTTGCATGTTGCATGCCATTCACCAGGGAGCCCCTATATGGACCATGTGCACACAACATCAGAGATCCCAATCCATCTTTATATACAAATGGGTGCATGATATTGAGGCAAGACACTGCCATTTCCTGACCAAAAACTGGGTTATTTAGCATTGTTATCTTAGAAGGGGTACATGCTTCTCATGATACTTTACATAGATTTGATTTTTATTAGCAGGCCATGCCACTGGTGTTGCCAATAGTAATTAATGAATGCAACTGTTGACAATTGTGACAAGTAAACTTGGCCATATTAATGTGTCCTTCCTCTCCAACAGACAACAAGACCCCAGAGCAGAAAAAGGCATATTGTATCCACCTGGAGAGATGACTGCACATACTCCAAGTTGCCATGGCCTTCAGGGCAAGCAACAGGCGTCAGGTGGAGGATTCCCATGGTGGGGATCCAGGACCAGTTCCAGGACCCTCCACAGCCCCACTAACAGTGGCACCACAGCGAGTCATCACTACCTCACTGCAGTCAACTGAGATATTGAGGCAGTTGCTGAAGGGCGAGCAAGAAAATATTTTGATTTTGGCAGGACTTCAATTGCAGGTGGCAACCCTCATGCAAACGATGAAGACTTTACAGCAGACTGTGGAACGTATTGAATATATAATGTAGGCCGTCCCTCCAACTTTCTGGCCCTTCCCAGTATTCCTAATTGTTTTTAAAGTATAGACTTTTAGAATAGGTTAGGATAGTTGTTAGCCTACCCTAAGGTAGGGTAGTTTTAGCGTTTTTATAGATTTTATTATTTATCTCTTTTTAGGTGGGGATATGGGTGGGTAGATTGTGAAGTGGGTGGCCGGTTAATGTTTAGTATGTGCATGAAAAATGCAATTTACATAAACCCCAGAACATACATATTTGTTTATGTTTTAATATTTAGGTAGTTTGTGTATAGCAGTAGTTAATGTTAGCCTCATGTGCAAATGTGTTATAAGTGGCGTAGGGAGTTGATGTTTAACCTGCCTTTTGTGGTATATGTGTAAAGTAGAATAAGTTAAGGTTAGGTAGATTAGTTTAGTATTTAGCTAGGATAGTGTAGGTAAGTTAAATTAGGTTTGTTTAGGCATAGTTTAGATAGGTATAATTAGTGTAGGTTTTATTTTTAAGATGTTAAGATCAGTAGTATATGTCAAATAAATTCTGTTTTGCACTTTCAGAACTGTTTACTTATTTCCTGCTTGCTAGTAGTGACATCTGCTTAGGTTCAGTTAAGCACATGCTGTAGAAGTTCATGCCAGTGTTAGTAAATGTGTGATACACATGGAGCACCTAAGGGGTTGATCATTTCAAGTTAGCAATGGAGTCACTTAGGGGATCTTCAGAAGTGATTGATCACTGTGAGTGGGTATCTAGAAACAAGGGAAACCCTGGGATCATAGGGACCAAGGGTACTTAAGTGAATCTAGGAAGAAGGGTCCCTTAACATAATATATTTTTATTATTAGACCTCAAGGATACAATAATCAGTTCCATGAACAGTTTCAATGACCAGAATTTTGAAATTGTATTGCATCATATAATTTCCAACTGAAAAAATATATATAGTTCAGCTAACTATAACTCGCGTCCCCGCAATGCACTGCTGATGGCGTCACATATTACATCATTCATGACATGGTCAGTGACATCACTAATGACATCACTGATGACATCTCAAATGACATCACTGATGACATCGTCCAGTGACTGCGTGTTTCTGTAAAGATTAAATATGTTTTATAAATTTTTATGCCAAGGTGTATTGAAGAATGAGTGGGTGTATAAGTGTCTGAATGGAGGATTTAGAAGGGCCCTGACTGACTGTAGTAGTTAGTAATTAAACATGTCTTACTGAATGCATGGGTTAGGGACTAAACTGTGTCAATGTCTGTATCAGTCTTTCAGTTGGTGTGTAAGCTGCTGCATGGGTTGATGAGTAGCTACATAAGTGTCTATATGGGTTATTGATTGGTTGTCTAAGTATCTGTATGGGTGCCTGAGTGTCAGTGTGGGTGGGTGTACAGGCGGTGACCGTGCATAGATGTGTGAGAGGGTGATTCACTGGGTGTATGGGTTCAAGAGTACATCTGTGAAGGTTTGTATGGGTGGGTGAGTGTGTATATGGGTGTGTTGGTGAGTGAATGGATGTCTCAGTGGTACATTTCTGAGTAACTAAAAATGTGAAAGGAAGTATATGTGAGTGTTGGAGTATATAAATGACTATATGTGAGAGTGAGTGATTGTGAGAGTGGCTGTATGGATGAGTGTGTGCTTGCATCAGTGATTGTATGAGAGAGTAAGTATGTGTTAGTATCTGTATGAATAAGTGAGGTGGTCTGTGTGTTGAGTAAATGGGAGTGTGATTGCTTCTTTGCATGACTGACTAGGTGTGTGAGTAACTCAATGGATGAGTGGTGGTGTGTGAGTGTCTGTATGGGTGTCTCAGTACATATGATAGGGCTGTATTGATGAGTGACTACATGTGTGAGTGACTGTATGGGTGAATGAGTGGATGTGTGTGTAGACCTAGGAATCGGTGAGTACGTATGTAGTAACTGGTGTTGGTGTGTCTATGGTTTCAAAAATGGTATTCTGTATTTTAGAGTGGGTGTATCAAAGGTTATATTAGGGTATGAGGAGGTGCATCTGATTATCATGTGGATGATGTCATCAGTGATGTCACCATTAATGTCATTTGAGATGTCATCAGTGATATCATCAGTGATGTCACTGACCATGTCATGAATGATGTAATATGTGACGTCATCAGCAGTGCATTGCGGGGGCACAAGTTATAGATAGCTAAACTAAGTATAAATGCCAAATTTCACTGGTATTATATGAGTGAAATGTCCAACTAACTATAACGTCCCTGAAACCTATGGTTTTTCAGTGAATTTCAAAGGCTTTTTAAATCCTAATTTCTAACTATAATAACCCTGAAACCTATTGTTTTCAGTGAATTTCAAAGGTTTTTTAAATGCTAATCTCTAACTATGCTTACATAGGTAGGACATATGCAGAAAGAGGAAGAAAGGCGCAGAAAGAAGCAAGAGAAATGCAGAAAGTGGCAACAGAAGTCCAGAAAGACAAAGAAAGGTGAAGAAAGAAGCAAGAGATATGCAAAAAGAACCAAAAGAGGTGCAGAAAGATGCCTTGTTGCAAAGTCATCCAGTGCCCCCAACATTTTGCTGACGGGTACTGGTGGTAACTGACTCTGACTAACCAGGCCTAGAGCCAGTGCTATGCTAAAAGACACTTAGAATACAGTGAAAACACCTACATACACTAGGGTACACTATGGGTTGGGGTACCCCTGTGATTGGCATGACCTCCCCTGTGAGGACCTAGTACATAAAAGGGCAGGGGGATTAAAACTACCTCTAAGTCAGGGGTGCAGAAAGATGATTCTTTAACTAGTAGTCACGTTTGCAGAGTGGTTGAGAAAGGGTGCTGGGCCTCCAAGCAGTGCTCAGGAATTCCGCTGTGTTGGACTTACAGGAGGTACTAGGAGGGCTTCTTGACCCCAATGTGCCTCAGGAGTAAAGTGGACTTTATCCCCTATCCCGTAGTCTGCTAGGAGACACGTTTGCAGAGTGGTGGAGAAAGGGGGTGTGGCCTCCGAAGACGTCTCATCAATCCTACTGTGTGGGACTTACTGGAGGTAACAAGAGGGGTAGTTGGCCCCCAAGAACATCCTTGGGGGCCAACTACCCCTCCTATACCTCCAGTAAGTACCACACACCAAGATTGCTAATTTCCTATAACAGGCCCCCTTTGCCCACCACTCTGCAAACGCGCTCCCTGGCGCGCTCTTGGATGGAGATTGAAGTCCCCTTCAC
Organism: Triturus cristatus; assembly: GCF_964204655.1. Classification (NCBI taxonomy): domain Eukaryota; kingdom Metazoa; phylum Chordata; class Amphibia; order Caudata; family Salamandridae; genus Triturus; species Triturus cristatus. The sequence goes on from NC_140587.1 coordinate 671,917,254, forward strand.
TGCTGAGGGTCCTTAGCGGCCAACTAGCCTACCTCTTACCTCCAGAAAGCCCCACATTGTGGGATTGCTGAGAGGTGGACACAGGCCATGCCCCCTTTCTCCACCACTCTGCAAACGTGCCTCCTGGTGCACTCTTGGTTGGGGATGAAGTCCCCTTTCCTCATTTGGCTCCCTGGGGGCCTACTATCCCACCAGGTACCTCCAGTAAGCCCCACACAGCTGGATTGCTAAGAGTGGTCTGAAGCCATGCCCCCTTTTTACACCACTCTACAAACGAGCCTCCTGGCACACTGCTGCTCATGGGATGAAGTCCACTTTAGTCCTGAGGTCCTCAGGACACAAGAGGACCTCATCACCCCACCAGTATGCAACCTGCAGCCCCGGGGACCCCACCTACCCAGGGCTTTTTTCCCAAAAATGCATGGAGGGTTTCTGTCCCCCATGCTACCCCAGGGACCACTATCTCCCCCGAGCTTTGTTTTAATAGGGGTGGGGGGCCTCGTGGTCCCACCAAGCCCCGGAGAACACCAACTCCAATACAATTAGAGGAGTGTAGGGGGCTCCTGCCCCTTTCCACACTGCCCCAGGGTCCACCACCTCCCTGGGGCACAAATTATGCAAATACGGGGGTCTGTTATGGACGACCGACTCTGGGGCCACCACCTCCCAGGGGCTATTTGCATGTTGAGAGGGGGCCCTGCGGCCACCCTCCTGGGGCCTTCCATGGCCCTGGAGACTGTCAGCCCCCAGGGCCGCCTCCTGCAATGTCCCAGGGTGCCCACCCCCGGTACATTGCTGTTTGCTATGGCAGGGCAGGATCACGGCTCCCACCCTGCCATAGCAATCATTGCTTTGCTTCTTGGAAGCGAGAGCAGGAAACCTGCTCTCACTTCCAAGAAGCAGAGCAGATTGCTTTTGGGCAAGGGGAGCTGCATGTTAGCTGGTCCCCTTGCCCAAAAGCAATGCCGGCTCCCGAAGGAAGCGGGGAGCCTTCAGGGACCGTGGGGGCATTGGTGCTCCACCCATGGTCCCCAAATTGAGGGGCGGCCCCGGGGGATGGGATCCCTGGGTCCAGAAGTGGCCTTGGAGCGGGGTCATGTGCCCCCCTCCCCTAATTAAAAACATTTTCAAAAATTAAAAAAGAGGCCAGGCCCTGGGGGATGGGGTCCCAGGACCTTATTTGGCCTCAGGAGGGGGTCACGTGCCCCCCCCTCCAGTGAAAAAAACCCACACTATCAGGTAATATATCTATCACCACCAGTAGGTATATATATTTTTTTCCTATTTGAAAACGATGAGACCAGGAGTTACAGGCCACCATGCCACCTTTGATAATATTCATCATATAAGAAGTCTCTTGAAAAAATTTGAATTTTTTAGTTGCCAGTTTGAATTACACAAACAATCAATCTGAACACCCTCTATATTGTTTTGTGAAGCCCTGAAGAAGTCTCTTTTTACAGACGAAACGCGTCGGCTATGATTCTTCATGTGTATGAGGCTATGATTCTTCATGTTTATGAAAATATGAAATGAAAAAAATAATTTTTCAAAGAAAATCACATCGACGTTTTGGACATCCCTTCATATATTCATTGACTTTTTTGAATAGTGCTGAACCCTTTTGTGTTTATTTTTGTGATAGGACTTGTTCCTGGTTGAGGAGCGTAGAGGGGAGTGCTCCTTGGTTCGTAGCACTATAAGACTTTTAAATAAAAACACCTTTCATCTGTCAGGTGCGGTATCAATAGCCTCTACTCTCATCTTGTTTGTGTGTGTGTATATATATATTCACAGAAAAAACCATAGGTTTCAGGCACGTTATAGTTAGGAATTAGCATTTAAAAAACCTCAGAAATTCACTGAAAAAACCATAGGTTTCAGGGGTGTTATAGTTAGCTGGACTTTTCACTTGTACAAAACCATTGAAATTCCCCCGTTATAGTTAGTTCAGCTAACTATAACTCGCGCGCCCGCAATGCACTGCTGATGACGTCACATATTACATCACTCATGACATGGTCAGTGACATCACTCATGACATCACTGATGACATCTCAAATGACATCACTGATGACATCACTGATGACATCATCCAGTGAATGTGTGTTTTTCTGAAAATTAAATATGTTTTATATATGTATATCTCAAGGTCGATGGAAGAATAAATGGGTATATAATTGTCTAAATGGATGATTTGTTTTTGAAAAATTGATTGTGTAACTGACTGATTAAGTGTATCATAGTGAATACATGGCTTAGTGAGTAATGTTTAAATATGTAAATATCTGTATCAGTCTCTCACTTTGTGTATAAGTGGCTGCATGGGTTGGTGAGTAGCTACATGGGTGTCTATATAGGTTATTAGTTTATTTTTTGAGTATCAGTCTGAGTGTCTGCATGGTTCGGTGGGGGGTATTACGTAGTGCATAGGTGCATGAATGAGTGACTCACTGTTTGTATGTGTTGAACACAGCATGTGTGCAGGACTGTATGGGTGGATGAGTGTGTGTATGGGTGTGTTAGTGAGTGAATGACTGTCTCAATAGTGTCTTTATGAGTAACTACATATGTTTTAAACTAGTATATGTGACTATTGGTGTATATATGTGAGTATATGTGAGAGTGAGAGATTGAAAGAGTTCCTGTATGAATACGTATGTGTTTCTATAAGTGATTGTTTAAAAGACTAAGTATGTGTAAGTTTCCGTAGAAGTAAGTGTGGTGGTGTGTGTATAACTGTATATGCAAGTAAATGTATGTTTGATTCTTTATTAGCATGAGTGACTATGTGTGTGAGTAACTCTATGGATGAGTGGCATTGTGTAACAGGATGTATAGGTGCATGAGTACATATGATGAGTGAGTACATGTATGAGTGACTGTATAGGACTGTTGGTGAATGAGTGGATGTGTATGTGGATCTTAGAATTACTGAAGAGGTTGTTGTAACTGGTATTGGTATGTCCATTGTTTTGAAAATTTTAGTCTCTTTTTTTGAATGTGTGTATCAAAGGTTATATTAGGGTGAGAGGAGGTCTGCCACTCTATCACAAGGATGATGTCATCAGTGATGTCATTTGAGATGTCATCAGTGATGTCATGAGTGATGTCACTGACCATGTCATGAGTGATGTAATATGTGACGTCATCAGCAGTGCATTGCGGGCGCGCGAGTTATAGTTAGCTGAACTAACTATAACGGGGGAATTTCAATGGTTTTGTACAAGTGAAAAGTCCAGCTAACTATAACACCCCTGAAACCTATGGTTTTTTCAGTGAATTTCTGAGGTTTTTTAAATGCTAATTCCTAACTATAACGTGCCTGAAACCTATGGTTTTTTCTGTGAATTTCAAAGGTTTTTTAAATGCTAATTTCTAACTATGCCTACAGAGATAGGACATGTGAAGAAAGAAGAAAAAATGCAAGGAAAGAAACAAAAGAAGTGCAGAAAGAAGCAACAGAAGTCCTCAAATACGAAGATAAGTGCAGGAAGAAGGATAACGTGCAGAAAGAACAAAAAGAAGAGCAGAAAGAAGCCTTGTTGCAAAATCATCCCGTACCCTCAACTTTTTCAGACGGATACTGGTGGTAACTGAGTCTGACTAGCCAGTCCTAGAGCCAGTGCTATGTTAAAAGACACTTAGAATACAGTGAAAACACCTACATACACTAGGGAACATTATGCGTTGGGGTCCCCCTGTGATTAGCATGACCTCCTCTGTAAGCCCCTAGTATATAATAGGGCATGGGGATTAAAACTACCTCTTAAAACAGGCCACAGGGCGTTTTTGCACACGTTAACTCAGGCCCCGTCCCCTCCCTTCACCACTGTGTAAACACGCCCTGTGTCCATTTTTAGTTGGGAGATTAAGTTCATTTGAATCCTGAGGGTCCCTAGGGTCCAACTAGCCCACTAGGTACCTCCAGTAAATGCCACAGAGCTGTAATGCAGAGAGGTGTAAAAAGTGGCACGGCCTGGACCACCTCCTTGCAATGCAGCTCAGTGGCGCTTACTGGAAGCACTTGGTGGGCTAGTTAGCCCCCAGGGGCCCTCAGTATTGAAGGGAAATTATATCCCCAATTTAAAACGTGCCATAGTGCGTGTTTGCACACGTCACCTCAGGCCCCGTCCCCTCCCTTCACCACTGTGTAAACGCGCCCTGTGGCTGTTCTAAGTTGAGAGATTAAGTCCCCTTGAATCCTAAGGGTCCCTAGGGTCAAACTAGACCACTAGGTACCTCCAGTAAGCACCACAGAGCTGCGTTGCAGAGAGGTGTAAAAAGGGGCTTGGCCTCAGAACACCTGTCTGCAGCGCAGCTCCCTGGCGCATACTGGAGATGCCTGTTGGGGGCGCGTTTGCAGAGTGCTGCACGGAGGGGGCATGGCCTCCGGCACGATGCCAGTCTTTTATTTATTTTAATTTTTTAAGAAGGGGGGCTGTGTGGTTCCCCTTCTTATTCTAATTTATTGGCCCTGATGACCCCATCCCCCAGGGCCTGTCTCCTAATTATATTTTTTTGACCCCAATCCCTAGGGCCGGCCACTGTTTTTTATTATTTTAAAAAAATATTTATTTATAGACACACCTAGGACATGCTGGACAAACCGTACGTACCTATCACCATGACGATTTGCGGGATATTCATTAAAAGGCGACTATGCATGCAATGAATCCACGTGGAATGTATTTACACTACTAGTGAAGCTCTGACATGTCTGATGCCCTACCGTGCCTAATCCCGGTAGACACCCTTGTCGTTTATTTATACAAACATGGGTAGCTATTGACGGGCACATTTAATACACATGCACACCAAGCCATTCAAAGGGGATTCGACAAAAATTCGACCAAAACTATGCAAGAAACCCCCCTCACGGTTAATAAAACACACATCCACTGCCGGATGTGTAATACTTTTTATTTTACTCTCTGGAAAGGGGACGAACATCACTTGAGAGTCACAGCGCGCTCCTGACAGAGCCCAATGCTGTGTTACACCCACCATTGCCTGCCGAGTGCCACACACCTCTGTGTTGTATTCCACTAGCTAGTGCATATGCTATGACACTCTCTAGCCCATGTGTACTGTAACACCACCCCGTGAATATGTCATGCCACACTTGTCTTCGCACGGGTTATATTGCCCCATCTAACGTGCCTTCCTCGATGCCTATGTTATAACGCACAGTGCTATGCCATACATATTACAATCTGCGATCCATATCTGTGTCACAGTGCATATGCGACGTTACACTCCCCAGCACATATTTTATATTACAACTTTAGAGACTAGTTAGGTTACACAACACTGCCCTGTGCATATTACACTCCAAGGCGCATATCGCATAGCACGCGCTAGTGCCTGTGCTATCTCGCGCTCTCCAATGAATCTGTCATTGCGCACAATGTATTGCATATTATATTTCACGCCCGGTTCATCTTATATCACACTTTTTGGTGCATAGTTTATACCATAGTTTTCATTTTCAATCGTGCTCTCAGGACTATGTTCTATATAACACTGTGTTCACCTACCCTTTTCACGGGCATTACATTTTGCGATAGGGGGTGGAGGATCAGGGGGTGTTTCTGCCAAGTGAGCCCGGAGTCACAGTCACAAACGTCCTCTTCTTCCTGAATAAAAGTGAGATTATGTTGCATACTTGTTCATATTTTAAGTAGTTCGCACAGACTCAATGTTTTAAAAACAATAAAGTTCCTAATACCCGCCTTCTCTGAACAGTTAGCTTGCTGCCCCATCCCCCTCCTCCCTATCCTCTGTTGTGTGAATCCATGGAATAGCCTCCTCCCTCCTGCCATGCATGGTCTGATGTGCTGCCACTGCCCTCAATTTAGTATGATGTACCAGTCCACTCCTCCTGCCCTCCATTGCCCAATTCTATGCCCCATCATTGACCTCCTGCTTAAACTCTGTGCTTAGCTTGCTGCCCCTATTCTCCTTCCCCCTGCCCTCCGATGTCTTTGTGCATGCCCCTGCTCCATCCTTTTTGCCCACCATGTCCCATGGACCTGCCACTCCTATCTACTCTGAGTGTTCTGTTGAGCTGCCACTCCCCTCCCACCTGCCTAGCATTGTCAGATGACTGTAACCTGTCCCTGCCACCTCCACCCTGCCTGTCCACATGCCGGTGCATTTTTAAAATTGTTTGACCTTTATTTTGTATTTTAGTTGCTTATTGTTTATTCCTCCCTGTTTTTAACCTACAGTCATCGCCCACATACTCGCATTTAAATTGGTAAACCCACCGCTTCTTTAGCGGGCTAAATCTGTTGTTTCTCCCGGTGCTTGCCGCCATCTTGGAGTTCCTTCGCGGCGCCATTGCGCTGAGCGCTCCAGTGTTCAGGCGGAGGGGAGGGCAGCCACTACTTAAGGCGAGCATTTGACAGCTGAGCTGAGGGAAAGCTGGACATACTGATCGCGGCGCTGTGTATTTTAGCCAGCACTTAACAAGCGCAATTAGGACTTGATCGGTGCATTTTTAAAATTGTTTGACCTTTATTTTGTATTTTAGTTGCTTATTGTTTATTCCTCCCTGTTTTTAACCTACAGTCATCGCCCACATACTCGCATTTAAATTGGTAAACCCACCGCTTCTTTAGCGGGCTAAATCTGTTGTTTCTCCCGGTGCTTGCCGCCATCTTGGAGTTCCTTCGCGGCGCCATTGCGCTGAGCGCTCCAGTGTTCAGGCGGAGGGGAGGGCAGCCACTACTTAAAGCTCCCACAGGACCGCGCAGCGGTGACGCGCAGCAGTAGCGCCTGACTCGCGCCGGAGTCGAGCCAGAGTCGGCCCGTCTGCGCCCGTCCGCGTTAAGTTCGCGCGGTACGCCGGGGACTTTATCTTTCATCTGTACTTTGTGTATATTTGTGTGCCCGTAGCTGTCGCCCTGTCAGGATGATTATGTATTCCGGTGCCTCGCTTCTTGCCATCAGAGATACTCTCCCACGCTGCTCTGCCACACCCCACCATCCGCTGTGTGGCCCGTTTCAGTGTGCTTGCAACAGATGGTCATTGGACCAGCCTGTAGGTATTCGCGAGCTCGCCATTTCTCCCGCCCCACAAGCTCCTCCTGGTCTCTCTCCGTTGCCTGGTAGCTTGGGATCTGGTCTACGATTTTTAAATCTGAACACCAGATCTCTAGTGAAACACCATCTGTCTGTGGCTGATCTCATTTTGGATAAGACACCAGATCTGTTGGCAGTAACTGAAACCTGGCTACAAGATACTGATGACGCCATAGTCAACCTTGCCTGTCCTCCGGGCTATTCATGCTTCAGATCTAACCGCCATTCTAGAGGTGGAGGGATCGCCTTATTTATTAGATCCGCCTTTACATGTACCTGGACGGTCTTGCAGATCGTTGGATGTGAGAGTGCGCTGTTTAAGGTTTCCATCAGCCCTCAGTTCTCGCTGTCAGGGATGGTTGTCTATCGCCCTCCAGGCAGCGATGTAGCTTTTAGAGGTGCCTTTCCGGAGGCTGTGAGCCTATTGGCTAGCGGCTGTGCAAACTTTTCTATCTTGGGCGACCTAAATCTCCACTTTGATAGGTTAGAGTCTCTGGCCATCAGTGGTTTTTTGGCCGATTTAGAGGCTTTGCAGTTGACCCAGCTTATTTCTCAGCCTACACACGTGGCCGGCCACACCCTTGATCCGTTTTTTACCACTCTCTCTGATGTTCGGATTGTGGCGGTTGATCCTGTGATATGGTCTGACCACTATCTGGTGGCTGCTTGGCTTCCCCTCCCTGCCAATCCCACTATACCGCCTCCTTTGCGGATACCCCGGCGCCACTGGAACAAACTTAGGTTAGAGGACCTTCACCGCATTATGGGTGCTGAGCCATTAGGTCCCCTGCTGAATGCCACCTCGGGCTATGACCGGTTCTGTAACTGGATTACCAGGGCGCTGGACGTCCTGGTACCTATCATCTCCAGCAAGTCCAGTCCCCGGCAGGCTAGCCCCTGGTATGACAGCGCGCTGCGTGCAATGAAGTCCTCCTGCAGACGGGCGGAAAGGGTGTGGCGTAAGTCGTACGATGCCAACAAGAAATCCATCTACCTGGCCTTAGTTAAGCTTTACCATCGAGCTATATGCAGGGCCCGGGCGGCGTTTTACGCAGCCGAATTTCGAAATAGCCTTAACCCGACTAAAACCATCTTTAAAACCATAAAAGACTTAATGGCAAAGAGAGTTCCCCCACAGTTGGACAGTTCCACCGCCCACTGTGAAGCCCTAGCCACCTTCTTTTTGGATAAAGTCAGGAAAATCTATCTGGCGTTTCCAAGCACACTGTCTCCTGTGATTCCCTGGAGCGGCTCTAGCAGCTGTCCATCGTTGCACTCCCTTCCTACCATCTCCAATGAGGAGTTCGCTAAGTGGGCCCTGCAAGTCAAGTCTGGATCGTCTGCGGACCCGGTAAGATCTGCTCTTTTCAGGGACGTTGCTTTTCAGGGACGCACAGTAGTGTGCTCCCTGATTAACCTCTCCCTAACCTCTGGCCTGGTCCCTGCCAAATGGAAGCAAGCGGTGGTTTCCCCGATCCTAAAAAAACCATCTTTGGATCCATCGAGACCTGAAAACTACCGCCCTATATCTTTGCTCCCTTGGCCGGCCAAGGTTATGGAGGCCCATGTAAATCGGACCCTCACGGAGCATATGACCCTTGTGAATGTCCTGGATCCCACGCAGAATGGGTTTCGTGCTGGCCACAGCACTGAGACGGCCCTTCTGGCTATGGTTGAGCATTTGCGAAGTGTGCTCGATGCAGGTCAAACGGCAGCGCTTATTTTACTAGACCTGAGCGCTGCCTTTGACACTGTCTCCCATCGCATCTTGTTACACCGCCTGCAGGACATTGGCATTTGTGGTTCAGCTCTGCAGTGGTTCCGCTCCTTCCTTAGTGATCGCTCCTTCTGCGTTGCCACCCCTCCTTTTCAGTCCAAGTACCATCCTTTGGACCTGGGGGTCCCTCAGGGCTCCTCGCTGAGTCCCACGCTTTTTAATCTGTACGTGCAGCCGCTGGCTGAGGTCGTCAGGCAATGGGGCCTTACCATGGTCTCCTATGCTGATGACACTCAGTTGGCGGTTACGATCAGCGGGGATGCCAAGCAGGATGCCCTCAGGTTCCGAAGTGGACTGAGAGAGGTGGCCAGCTGGATGAATAACAACTGTCTCCAGCTGAACGCGTCAAAAACAGAGGTGATGATCGTTGGAAGGGAAGCGGACCACTGGGGGGACGAATGGTGGCCTCCAGAGCTGGGATCAGCGCCGGCCCCTGTCCTGGAACTCAGAAATCTCGGAGTATGGCTTGACCACACGCTAAGCTTTGTGACTCATACAAAGAGAGTGGCGGCCTGCTGTTTTGGAGTACTACGCGGGCTAAGACCTCTGCTGCGATTCTTCGATGCTCCTACAAGACAGCTGGTCATTCAAGCAATGATCATCTCGCGGTTGGATTACGCCAGTTCTCTCCTATTAGGAGCGAACCAAGCCGAGATTCTTCGTTTACAACGAGTCCAGAATGCGGCGGCTAGGGCGGTGGTTGGTCTGCCTCGAACCTGCCCTACCTCTAACACCCTGCGGTCCTTGCACTGGCTCCCAATATGCAAGCGTATCCAATTCAAGGCTCTCTGCCTGGTTTTTAAAATTCTGAGAGAGTTGGCACCCGGAATACTCAATACACTGATCTCTCCCTATGTTCCTACCCGCTCACTACGATCCCTTGGACAGTCCTTGGTGGTCGTCCCCCGTTTCAGACTTAGTCGGATGGGGGGTCGCTCCTTCTGCGTGAAAGCCGCAACCCTCTGGAATGCGCTCCCCTTGGAAATCCGCCTTTCGAATGACCTAATGTCTTTCCGTAGGACCCTGAAAACCTTCCTGTTTTAATTGTTTCTAGCTTTTATTTGTTTGCTTCTGTTACCGGACCTAGTGTTGTGTTGTGTCTACCTTTCCCTGCGCCAGGACGCTCCTTCGCTGGAGCAGCTGTGCGCATTAAAATGCAACTAACATGCCCCTATCCTCTTCCTCCTGTCCTACATGGTCCATTGTACTGCCCCACCCTTCTGCCCTCCCTGGTCTGTTGTGCTGCAACTGCTCCTCCTGCCTGCCCCGTGTGGTCTGTTGTGAGGTCCCTTCCCCTGAACTTTCTTGTCTGTGCACAGGTCCTGACCCTCCCTTCTATCCTCCATCGTCCTTTGTGCATGCCCCTGCACCCTCCTTCTTGCCCATCATAGCCATTGGTCTTCTGTGCTGCCATGGCCCCTCCCACCTTCCCTGTGTGGTCAGTTAGCTGCCCCTGACCCCCTCCCACCTTCCCTCCATGGTCTGTGTGTATGCCATCACAGTCTCACTGTTGCTCTTCATGGTGTGTCTTGCTTCTAGTGCCCATTCTGCCTGACCTCCATGGCTATCTTGCTGCTCCTGCCCTGCCCCCTTGCCCCCAGCCCTCTGTTTACATGTGAAGATCCCTACTCCATCCCTCCTGGCTTGTCTGTTCCATTGTAATGCCCCTGATCCGTCCCTCCTGCCCTTTATGGTCTGTAATGCTGCAGCTTTCTCTCCTGTCTGTCCATTATGGTCAGCTAGCTACCATTGCCTCTTGCCCCTCTGTTCTCTGTTGTCCATGTGCATGGTCCTGTCCCCTCCCTCTTGCTTTCTATGGATTGTTGTGCTGCACTCCCGTCCTGCATGCCCTGTGTGGTGTATTGTGCTGCTGCAAACCCTGATGCCTGCCCTGCAGGGTCAGTTTGGTGCACCTCTCCATGTCCCTCTTGTCCTCTGTTATCCAAGTCCATGTCCCTATCCCATTTCCTTCCATGATCCAATGTACCATACTTGCGAACATTTTGAACTTGGTAAGAGCGAGATTTTGAAAAAAAACTGGGGTATTGATTTTCCCCTTTGAGTTACATTGAAAAAGAGGATATTGTAGACAGGAGACAGATCAAATAAAGCCCATTTGAGCTTAAAAACATTGGACGTTTCCTGGCTGAATCGGGTCTGTTGGCATGTATGGTTGTACTACCATTGCCTCTTCCTTCTGCCCACAATGGTCTATTACATTGCCACAGCCTTGAAGGAGGGTAGATTTTGTATCACAGGGGGCCCCTGGCCCGTTCTGTCCACACCTGAAGTATGAGACCCTTGTCCTTGCCCTGCCAGCCGCATTTGTAGGCCGTATTAAATTGACCAGCGGGTCCTGTGTTGCTATATAATTATCCTGAGACATCCTTACCACTCAGCCAGCATAAAACCCCTGTGTAGGCCCTTCTGTTCAATATGTAGGCCTCTTTGTTAAATTGACCATAGCTCTGCAATTTTAGTGTATAGCAGTCTGAAGGCAGGTCTGCGAGGCCTTCTGCTCCAAACTAGTAGCCCCCACCCTACCCGAGTGCTCCGTGCTCGGTTTCAAAGTTCAACATCCCACTGAAGCTGTCGACATACAGTAGGCTGCATCCTGGACTGGTACTTGCTTCCTGGGCAGGTTTCCCGCTTTTAAGGAAGTGGCAACCGCAGAGCGTCAAGTTAGGAGAACTGAGGAGATTTTGTACATGAATATATTGAATTCCCGTACAATACCCATTATTTTCTGCTTGCTCTATGGAACTTACGATAAGCGATTGGCCTGAGAGACTGACCTTTTCACCCAGTCCATTGTCAGCATTAAGTGGGTAAATGACGAAATGTCTGGTAAAATCTGCAGACGAAGCTTTTGGGTAGTATACGTAGGTAGATGTAGCGTGTAAAGGAGCCCACAAAATGATATAAAAAGGGAGCACCCACAGATATCGACGGACTACCTCGCCGTCTGTATGTAGGTTAACAGGCTGTGCAGGTCTTCCCCAAGAGCTGGGAGCTCTTGTCTTCCTTTGCTTAAAATGTCTTGCTCTGCTTTGCTTGAAGTATCTTATTCTATTTTACCTATATGAAATGTCATGTTATGTTTAACCATTGTTCTCTTTACTTTTGCATTTAAAAGATTTTGTATTGTAATTGCAGGAATGCTTGCTCTAAGAGTAAACGTGAGTGTTCCTAGGTAAAATTTTCCTTGGTGTAACTTGTTTCTCATGATGCATTTATAGATGTGTTTTCTCTCTCTCTCTGTCAGTACATTAATTGAGATACAGAGAATATCATGACAGCTGTATGATTATCTGGATTCTGTATTTTGTACTTTATGTCTCTATTCTGCGGTTTCTTTTAAGTTGTATCTTCTCATTAAACTGCCATTGTATTCTGCCACCAATTCCATGTCTCATATGTCTGTTTTCTTCATTTTTGGAGCAAGCATTCCTAGGCACCCCGGCTCAAATTAAGGTGCCCCTTTTGTCCCTGACTCACTCTCCTGCTCAGTTCTGTGGTGGCTCCCGGGGCTCTGGGGACCGCCTCTAGCTTCCTTGACCCGTAATAGATCTTCCCTCCAACAGCCTCTCTTGCAAGTCCTGTATTGTTGGTTTGTTGCCCCTGCCCCCCTTTCCACTGCCCTCCATAGTCTGTTGTGCTTCCACGGCCCTTCCTGCCTGCTCAGTGTGGTTAAATTGTTGCCTTTGCACTCTCCTACCTGCCTTCAATTTTCAGAGTCCGTGCCCCTGGCCTTTGCCTCTCAACAGTATCCCAATGAACAACTAGATTGCTAACATTCTATATTTATTACAAAAGTGTGGAACGCCTGACATCATCTTGATGTAATCAAAACTGTAATACCTAGAGCATTTCCTTTAGAAATTACATATATGAGAGGGTCTTATTGGCATCAAAATTATGGTTAGTGCTCTAAAAGACTAAAATAAGGACATTTTGTCTGAGTTTTCAAATAGCGACAAAGCACTTTTAAATTATTTGTTATCTTTATGTTTTTTTATCCAGTTGACCACTTGATTAAATGTTGCACTTAGGGGAGAGGATGTGGTGTTACTTCCAGAACTGCAGACTTTGCAACTGGGGAACCAGGTTGAAGTTTCTGCTTCAGCTCGACATTCTGTGATTCTGGTCAAATCACTTAGTCTCCCCATGTCTACAACCAAAATGAATTTGTGCTTGTGTGATGTAACCAATGCTCATGTAAAGCACTCCAATACCTGACAAGTCTGCACTATATAACACTGCAAAAACACTAAATAATAAGTGTTGTGCACACTTCTGTCATTGGGCTATATTTGGGCTACATCTGGGTGATTTTGGGCTACATTTGGGCTCTTTTGTCTCCGGTGGCCATCTTGGGAGATTTATTTGTTATGAAGTTTCCTAATTTCCTCATGTACTGCAGTCTCCTCAGTAGGAAATGCTTTCAGTTTTTTACGTTGATTCCATCATGAAGGTATTCAGATATGTCACACATTTGCCATAAATTCTGAATGTTAGCACTCTAGTTGCTCATTAGATCACTGTAGTAAAACTACTGTTCACCATGGAAGTCTGCTCCTGGTATTAAAAGTGCATGTTTCAGTCTGCATGTCAGAATTTTTTAATGAAATAGAAGAGGATTTGAGAAGTCACTCAAAATGTGCCCTCATTTTCTTTCTTCAGCATTAATGATAATTTCTATGGCAAAATGAACCCCCTCATTGTGTTCCTTTTTAAATTAAATGTTTTAAGTGTTACCAGTTTATTCCAATCAAGATGGCTTCAGGTGTGCCATACTTTTGTCATAATGAAGACAGTAAGCGCTCTAGTTGTTTTTAAGAACATTCTGGGACATTCTGTCATTGGGCTATACTTGGGCTACATCTGGGTGATATTTGGGCTACATTTGGGCTCTTTTGTCTCTGGTGGCCATCTTGGGAGACTTATTTGTTATGAAGTTTCCTAATTTCCTCATTTACTGCAGTCTCCTCAGTAGGAAATACTTTCAGTTTTTTACTTTGATTCCATCAAGAAGGCATTCAGATGTGTCACACATTTGCCATAAATTCAGAATGTTAGCACTCTTTTTGCTCATTAGATCACTGTAGTAAAGCTACTGCTCACCAGGGAAAACTGCTGCTGGTATTGAAAGTGCATGTTGCAGTCTGCATGTCAGAATTTTTTAATGAAATAGAAGAGGATTTGAGAAGTCACTCAAAATGTGCCCTAATTTTTCTTTCTGCAGCACTAATCATACTTTTTATGGAAAAATGAACCCCCTCATTTTGTTCCTTTTGAAATTAAATGTTTTAAGAGTTACCACTTTATTCCAAGCAAGATGGCTTCAGGTGTGCCATACGTTTATCATAGGTAGGACTGTTAGCGCTCTAGTAGTTCTTTGGAACACTCTGGGAAGCTGCAGTAGAACACAAAGGAATCAACTGACAGTCTCTGCCCTTGTTGGATGTACATGTTTTACTGAGAATGTCAGACTTCATTCTCACATGACTGAGAAAGATAATGTGAATTTACAGAAAATAAGCTCTCAGTTTAGCTTATAGATCACCTTCCAAACCTCTGTGGTAAAAGCATGAGAAAATATTTTTCTCTCAATCATGATATCCCAGCAGAAGGCTTTTTCACATGGTGAAATCACCTTAGAACATACCACAATTCCTAAAATGAGTATGGTACCATCAACAAATGATTTATAATGTAACTAAAGTCTTAAAACCTTCTATTAACTGCAATGCTTTTTAATGAGGTGCTATCATGTATATTGGTCCCAAGATGGCTGCCAACACTTCTTGGATGAAGTGCTGACAGCCAATCAGATCTCAGGATGAGATGTGTGGTTAGGCTCCGCCCACATATATATATGCTTTTAAATGCTATTTTCTCAGAAAATACTGAACAGATTTACACCAGACCTGCAAAAGGCACTTCCTTGACCTTATGGCTACCTCTCTGCCAAATTTCAAGTAATTCTGTTCAGCCGTTCGGGCTGTAGCTGTGTCTAAAGGTCCTATGGAAAAATGCATGGGAAAAACACGTTTTGGGACCCCCCTTTTATCTCAGCCCCCGCTTGACGAATCCCCCCGAGACTTTCAGGGTAGGAGCGGAGCGTAGCGCCCCACCTATTTTGAAAAATTCGCGAGGATTCGTCGAACGGCGCCAAAGTTATTCAAAATAGAATGTTGCGGATTTCCTATGGAAACGTGGTCCTAACTATAACTACCTACTGGCGACCGCCAGTAGGTAATATATATATATATTCACTGAAAAAACCATAGGTTTCAGGGACGTTATAGTTAGCTGAACATTTCACTTATACAAAACCAGAGAAATTCCACCGTCATAGTTAGTTCAGCTAACTATAACTCACGCCCCGCAATGCACTGCTGATGACATCACATATTACATCATTCATGACATGGTCAGTGACATCACTGATGACATCACTGATGACATCATCCACCTGATAATCTGATGCACCTCCTCATACCCTAGTATAACCTTTGATACACCCACTCTAAAATACAGACTACCATTTTCGAAATCATCAACACACCAATACCAGTTACTACATACGCACTCACTGATTCCTAGGTCTGCACACACATCCACTCATTCACCCATACAATCACTCATACATACAGTCACTCATCAATACAACACATTCATATGCACTCATACACCTATACAGACAGTCACACACCGCCACTCATCCATGGAGTTACTCACACACCTAGTCAGTCATTCAAAGAATCAATCACACTCCCATTTCCTCACCAATACAGTTATACACACACCACCTCACTTATTCAAACATATACTAACACATACTTACTCTCTTATACAATCACTGATACAAGTACTCACTCATCCATACAGGCACTGTCACAACCACTGACTCTCACGTATAGTCATTTATATACTCCAACTCTCACATACACTGCCTTCTACATATGTATTTACTTGGACATGAACCTCTGAGACATCCAATCTCTCACCAACACACCCATACACACACTCACCTACCTATGCAGCTGTTTCCACATGCACTCTTGAACCCATACACCCAGTGAATCAACCACTCACACATCTATGCAGAGTCACACACCTCCCACCCACCCACACACACACTCAGTCTCCCATAGGTTTTAGGGAAAGTTATAGTTAGTTGGACATTTCACTCGTACAAAACCATAGAAATTCCCCCGTTATAGTTAGTTCAGCTAACTATAACTTGCGCCCCCGCAATGCACTGCTGATGATGTCACATATTACATCACTCATGACATGGTCAGTGCCCGGATCGGCCGAGTGAGGGGTAGGACAGACGCTGACCCACTTCCAATGGTACCGACACTACACATTAGTGTCTACACCGGCCGGTACTGTTGCGGTCCATCGCTGACCCTAATAGGGTTGTTTTCTGAACTACAGGTACCAACACTTTTTAGGGTGCTGTAACGGTGGTCATTTCTCACTAATTATTGTTAATGACCACTACCAAAAAGTGTAGGTAGTCCCTTATTGGTCCTGAAGAATTTCCATCAATTTGATACAAGGGCAAGAAACATGTCGACCGTTATCACTGGCGTAGAACTTCACACCATAGAGTGAATATACGCACATTGTTTATTTTAATTAGGGAAGTGACCAATTTCATTAAAATTATCTTGAATGGACCAATTCTCCCTATTTTAATTTTACATTTCCCTACACATCACCATCACCTACACTGTTCTAGGGCCCCCACACGCACTGCACCCAACGGCTTAAGGAATAAAGATCTCCGCCAAGTAGGCCCCATCACGGGTGCCTGATCAGGTATTGCAGCGCCGACCCGAGTAGGAGCAGACCCGATGATGAAGCATGACACCTAGCTGGCTGGGTGTGTGAGGGCCTTTTTCCTAAAAGGAGAAAATTCTCCTGAGTTCTCCCTCCATTTGGAGCACTTGACCTTATTCAACAGCCTGTTTTTATATTAGGAACTGCATACCAGTATTGTTTAGATATTTCCAGGGGCATGTATGCTGGACCTGAATAAATATTAGCCCTCCCTTCCCTCTCTTGGTTTAAATGGTCAGTGACATCACTGATGACATCACTGATGACATCTCAAATGACATCACTGATTACATCATCCCGTGATGTGTGTTTCTGTAAAGTTTAACTATGTTTAATATATATAGGGAAAGGCGTATTGAAGAATGAGTGGTTGTATAAATGTCTGAATTGATGATTGATTTAGTGGTGCGTAACTGAGTCTACAAGTGAGTGACTAAACTGAATGCATGGGTTGGTGAGTAAACTGTGTGAATGTCTGTATCCATCTGTCTGTTGGTGTGTAAGTGGCTGCATGTGAATAGCTACATGAGTGTCTATATGAGTTATTGATTGGTTGTCTGAGTATCTGTATGGGTGGCTGAGTGTTTGTGTGGGTGAGGTGTGTGTGACTCTGTGCATAGATGTGTGAGTCACTGGGTGCATGGTTTCAAGAGTGTATCTGTGATGGACTGCATGGGTGGGTGAATGTGTATATGGGTGTGTTAGTAAGTGAACGTATATCTCAGTGGTACATGTGCGAGTAACTACATATTTAAAAGGCAGTATATGTGTGTTAGAGTATTTAAATGGCTATAAGTGAGAGTGTGTGATTGTGAGAGTGGCTGTATGGATGAGTGTGTGGTTGTATCAGTGATTGTATAAGAGCGTAAGAATGTTCTAGTATTTGTATGAGTAAGTGAGCAGGTGTGTGTATAACTATATAGTGAGTAAATGGGTGTGTGATTATTTATTTGCATAACTGACTAGATGTGTGAGTACCTCTATGGATGAGTGGCGGTGTGTGAGTGTCTATATCGGTGTATTAGTGCATATGATAGTCCTGTACTGAGTGACCATAAGTATGAGTGACTGTACAGATGAGTGAGTGGATGTGTGTGTAGACCTAAGAATCAGCGAGTGGGTATGTAGTTATTGGTGTTGGAGTATCAATGGTTTTGAGAATGGCCGTCTGTAATTTAGAGTGGGTGTATCAAAGGCTATATTAGGGTGTGAGAAGATGCATCAATTTATCACATGGATGATGTCATCAGTGATGTCATTTGAGATGTCATGAGTGATGTCACTGACCAAGTCATGAGTGATGTAATATGTGATGTCATCAGCAGTGCATTGCGGAGACGCAAGTTATAGTTAGCTGAACTAACTATAATCTGGTAATTTCTATTGTTTTGTACGAGTGAAATGTCAAACTAACTATAACTTTCCCTAAAACCTATGGTTTTTTCAGTGAATTTCTAAGGTTTTTTAAATGCTAATTTCTAACTATAACGTGCCTGAAACCTATGGTTTTTTCAGTGAATATCAAAGGTTTTTTAAATGCTAATTTCTAACTATAACGTGCCTGAAACCTACGTTTTTTTCAGTGAATTTCTAAGGTTTTTTAAATGCTAGTTTCAAACTATGCCTACAGAGGTAGGACATGTGAAGAAAGAAGAAAACATGCACAGAAAGAAGCAAAAGAAATGCAGAAACAAGCAACAGAAGTCCTCAAAGATGAAATAAAGTGCAGGAAGAAGCAAGACATGTGCAGAAAGAACCAACAGAGGAGCAGAAAGAGGCCTTGTTACAAAATGATCCTGTGCCCACAACTTTTTTCAGACGGGTACTGGTGTTAACTGACTCTGACTAACCAGGCCTAGAGCCAGTGGTATGCTAAAAGACACTTAGGTGCCGATTAGGATCCTGGAAAAAAATTCCCTGTACGACTCGTATCCGGTCTTTTTACCGTACGAATCGTACAAGTGCCGTACAAACTGGCAAGTACGATTCGCATGGGAAAAACTCCATACGAGTCGCATTGGGGATAATTCCCCACACGTCCTCGGGTCGTAAAATGTGTCTGACACTTCCCCGGACGATTTACCGTACAAACGTGAAAAGTGAAGTCCGACCGCGCAAGTACGATCCATCCCGTGCGTCCGATGTCACAACCGTATGGAAAAAACACCGTCCACACTGAACTCCCATTGCAACCATGGAGACATGTGCCCACATACGCGCCAAACACCCCCAGCCCCCGTGAGTACGCGCCGAACCCCCCCCAGCCCCCGTGAGTACGCGCCGAACCCCCCGTGTATGTACACCCGTGTACGTTCGAGTCGTATCCCCCGTGTATGTACACCCGTGTACGTTCGAGTCGTACCCCCACCTGTGTATGTACACCCGTGTACGTGTCGAACCCCCGTGTATGTACACCCGTGTACGTGTCGAAACCCCCTGTGTATGTACACCCGTGTACGTTCGAGTCGTACCCCCACCTGTGTATGTACACCCGTGTACGTGTTGAACCCCCCCGTGTATGTACACCCATATACGTGTCGAACCCCCCATGTATGTACACCCGTGTACGTGTCGTACCCCCCGTGTATGTACACCCGTGTACGTTCGAGTCGTACCCCCACCCGTGTATGTACGGTGCGTACCCCCAGCGCTACACGGGGGGGTTCCACACGTACTCGGGTGTACATACACGGGGGGGTTCGAAACGTACACGGGTGTACATACACGGGGGGGGTTCGACACATACTCAAGGGGGCTGGGGAGGGGGGTACGGCGCGTACCGGGCCCCCTATTCTGGTCGTTTCGCGGCGTACCTTTCTTTTCCGGCACTTTTTGGGTGCCGTGAAAATTTTGCCGTCCGGACTGCTGTCGGTTCGAATCGTACTTCCTGGGTCGTGAAACGCTGCCTGACAGCGTCCCGACGTCACGTCGGCGCATTCCCGGATCACATTGGTATGTATAATTTCGTCGGACGGTGTTTTTTACGATTCGTACGGAAATGGTGTTTCCGTGCGAATCGTACTTCCATGTTTGTGAAGTTTTACAACCGGGTACGAGTCGGACGGAGAAAACGCTCCGACCGACGGTCCGTACCCGGTTTTTCCAGGATCGTAATCGGCGCCTTAGAATATAGTGAAAACACCTACATACACTAGGGAACACTATGCATTGGGGTGCCCCTGTGATTAGCATGACTTCCTCTGTAAGCCCCTAGTACATAATAGGGCAGGGGGATGAAAACTACCTCTTAAAACGCGCCACGGGGTGCGTTTGCACACTGGTGAAGGGGGGGAGCCTGATGTGACATGTGCAAACACACCCTGTATACGTTTTAAGTTGAGGGATAAAGTCCCCTTGAATCCTGAGGGTCCCTAGTGTCCAACTAGCCCACAAGGTACCTCCAGTAGGCGCCACAGAGCTGCGTTGCAGAGAGGTGTAAAAAGGGGCTCGGCCTAGACCACCTCTCTGCAACGCAGCTCAGTGGTGCTTACTGGAAGCACCTGGTGAGCTAGTTGGCCCCCAGGAGCCCTCAGGATTGAAGGGGAATTATTTCCCCAACTTAAAATGGAAGGGGACGGGCCTAAGGTGACATGTGTGCAAACACGCCGTGTGGCGTGTTATAAGTTGGGGAATTAATTCCTTTTCAATCCTGAGGGTCCCTGGGGCCAACTAGCCCACCAGGTACCTCCAGTATGCGCCAGGGAGCTGCGTTGCAGAGAGGCATTCATAGGCCACGTCCCTTTTTACATTACTGTCCAACGCAGCTCTGTGGCGCTTATTGGAGGTACCTGGTGGGCTATTTGGCCCCCAGGGGACCTCAGGATTGAAGAGGAATTAATTGCTCAACTTAAAACGCACCACAGAGCGTGTTTGTACACATGTCACCTCAGGCCCCGCCCCCTCCCTTCACCACAGTGCAAACACACCCCGTGGCGTGTTTTAGGTTGGGGGATTAAGTCCCCTTGAATCCTGAGGGTCCCTGGGGTGCAACTAGCCCACCAGGTAACATCATTAAGCACCACAGAACTGCGTTGCTAAGCTACAGCCCGAACTGCTAAATGGAATTACACCACATTTGGCAGAGCGGTAGCTCTTGGTTCAGAAAGAGCCCTTTTTAGGTCTTGCCTACACAGCGCGCATGCACTGCCTAGGAGGACCTTTAACAATCGATTCAGTTTGTGTCCCAAAAACGTGCATGTGTTGCATTGCTTTCAATGGCAACGCATCCACATTTGGCGATTCCCTTGCGGGAGCGAGCTTTAAAACCATATGTTTGTAATTACAGATGGTTCCTGCTTGCTCCCGCAAGGGACACAGGCCCAGGCTCCCTCCTCTATCCCCTCCCCTTGCTGCTTTTTGCTTTCAGCACGAGGCGCGCGCTGATGTTTCAAATGCATTTGTAATGCTGCAGCAGCAAAATACTTTAGAGTGGCACATTATAAAGAAACGAAAAAATTGGGCAGGTGAAAACGAGATTTGCTTAACCCCATCGCTCAAACGTGGAAACATTTGGCAAACAGTGTGTCGCCTCTGCTTGCTATGTAAAGCGGGCCGGCGCCTTTGATGTGGAGTGATAATGATTCCGGGGAGTTAGTTACACTGTTTTCATGCGCTTCAAAGCCACATCAGAGTTTCGCTGCTTTGGGGTTCTTCGCCTTTCACTGCGCCGGCTCTTGGGTACCGAGCTGACAGGTCCTCTGTGCTGGTGCAGGCTTTTTCAAGTCATAGCCTTCAGCGAAACATCAGATTCCGAGATATAGGAAAGTGCGAGCTTAGCGCACTAGCCGCCCTTTCCATCGACAGAATGCGCCACAGATATTAAATGCTTTACTGTTACATGGCACATTTTATGCGCAATGGAAAGTGATGGTTTGTGGTAGCCTACGGGGGTGAGTTTATTTATTTTATCAGGTGCTGGAAGAACAATAGTGCTTTAACCCACACATTTCATTTTTTTTTTTTTTACACAGGACTTTCAGCTAGGCCTGGGCCAAAATTCCGTTCCGTTCGCGGAAATTGCGATAATTTGGCATTTTCGCGTTCCGCGGAAAGCGCGAAAATGTCAAAATTTCCGCATTCCGCAGCTTAGCGATAATTTGTTTCTTGCTCGCGCTGTAAAATAATACATTCTCGTGTGCGTGCGATCGCCCTACCTGAATCCCCGCATTCGCCGACAAGTTTTCCCGATCCGGTCGCGTTCTCCACGAGATGTTGGATTGTTGGTAGCCATTTGCGCTGTCTCGTGACAGTTCGCGCCCGCAGTAACGTCATGCGTCGCACGATCACGTCTTTCTTCTCGCGATCATGCACCGCGAGACAAGTGAAAACAAGATGGGCGCGCCCGCGAGCAACTGCATGGGTAAGTTGGCGAGCCGCGACCACGCAGAAAATACCGCGAACGGACGGGAAAAAAACTTCTGCTTCTTCGCGATATTTCCGCGTGTTTGCGGAGATTTTTAACATTTTCACGATAATTTGCGAAAGTGAATTTTGCAAATTCCGCCCACCCCTACTTTCAGCCCAAAGGCCTTTGTAGAGACAGCGGGAAAGTTTCGCCCCAGAATACAATTTAGAAGCGCTTCCCCAAAACTGGGAACTTGGTAGTTCGAACCATGCGACGACCATCCCCCCGGCAACTCTGAACTCGGAGCAGCCGCACAGTTGTCCTAGACAGCGTGTCCAAATTAATGAGATAAAGGCCTTTCTAAAAAATAAGTAATGATCAACAGATTGGCTGTAGGGTTTTTGTAAAGCATGTCTGTGTCAGCTTGCATGAGCAGGGGGATCTTCAAAGTAGAAGACGATGCTTTTGCTACCTGTCACAGAAGGGGCTGACGGGAAACGAGGTGTTTCAGAGTCAGGAACGCATCGGCACTGGTGAAGGCAGGGCAGACATCGAGAGCGATAATATTTCAGCCCTAGTTTGCCTACCGGTGGCCCAGAGGTGCCCGCTCCCGCCATGCTGCTGTTGGTGGCTGCCTTCACCGGGTAAGCACTTAATTTTGCCACCGTGCTTGTTTTTTTTTTTTTATTCCTGCTTTGCCTGATCGCTCTTCTACTGCAGCTGGAACATGCTCCCTGCATGTTGAGGGGGTGGAGGTAAACGTCTGGACATGCGTGCTATCTGCCTCCTAGTGGCCCAGAGGTGCCCGCTCCCGCCATGCTGCTGTTGGTAGCTGCCTTCACCGTGGGCTTCGTGCTGCTGCTCTACATGGTATCCCCGCTCATCAGCCCCAAGCCGCTGATGCTGGCTGGGGCGCACATTGTGGTAAGTGCCTCGCGTTCACTGCCGTCTCGCAGTAAGTTAGGCAGGGGTAATCCTGCTTATACGCAAAGGGGTTGGGGATCCTCAGGCTGATCCTCAGGCTCAGCTTCTAAGGCACGAGGTGCCCTGCAGTGGGTGAGAGGTAGCGGCACGAGCACCCCCAAATACCATTAATGCTGTGTTGCCCATATTGCCGTGCTTTTACCAGGTTTTCAGATTGGTGTTCACACCAGGGTTAACTCATGACTCAGTCTGCCCAGTTCCAAAAAAAGTGCAGATACAAACTTTCAAAATTGTTTGTAGTGCTGTGTCAGCCTCTGAGGCACTCGTGTCTGAACTTTTTTTACCTCAACTGTGCACTCTTTTCAAAATCTTCCATCAGTGACATAAAGACGGACTGCTTGTTGCTTTCTATTCGACTATACGTCGAAGCGGTTTGCAGATGGGTGGCGTGCTCTTACGCAGAATGTTTTCAACATTATTGACTTTACCTGCTTACGGAGTTACTCCTGTGACTTTGGCTGCTTAGGGAGTTACTCCTGACGTGTCGTTTTGCAGTTAGATTCCATTTGTAAGCAGTCTCAGAGGATTGTTGTTTTGCCTGAGTCCTTCTTCCCTGATTTTTACCTTCTTTCCTCTGATGTCCATTCAGTGCTCTTCTTTAACTCTCGCTGTCTTGCCTCAGCCCTTCATCCCTGAGTTATAGTCCTTTCACAAACTGCAGTTTCACTTTTGGCTTAAACATTAGCAAAGCCAATAGATCTGCCTAAACACTTATAAGGTCCCAAAGGTGAGACCTGTTGGCTATGCCAATGCTTGTTGTTAAAGGGTGTAAATCCACTCAGTAGTTTTTTAAATATTAAAGGAAAAATACATTTATATATCTGGGCGGAGCCTAACCACACATCTCATCATGAGATCTGATTGGCTGTCAGCACTTCATCCAAGAAGTGTTGGCAGCCATCTTGGGACCAATATACATGATAGCACTCCAGCATTGCAGTGAATGGAAGGTATTGATGGTCACCAAAACGAGAACGTATTAAGGGTGATAAGACTTTAGTTACATTATAAATCATTGGTTGATGGTACCATACTAATTTCAGGAATTGTGGTGTGTTTTAAGGTGATTTTACCCTGTGAAAAAGCCTTCTGCTGGGATATCATGAATCATGTTTGAGAGAAAACTATTTTCTCATACTTTTCCCATAGAGGTTTGGAAGGTGATCTAGAAGCTAAAATGAGAGCATGTTTTCTGTAAATTCACATTATCTTTCTCAGTCATGTGAGAATGAAGTCTGACATTCTCAGTAAAACATGTACATCCAACAAGGGCAGAGACTGTCAGTTGATTCCTTTGTGTTCTTCTGCAGCTTTCCAGAGTGTTCTAAAGAACAACTAGAGCGCTAACAGTCTTACTTATGACAAAGGTATGGCACACCTGAGGCCAAATTGATTGGAATAAACTGGTAACACTTAAAACATTTAATTTAAAAAGGGATACAATGAGGGGGTTCATTTTGCCATAGAAATTATGATTAGTGCTGAAGAAATAAAAATTAGGGCACATTTTGAGTGACTTCTCAAATCCTCCTCTATTTCATTAAATAATTCTGACATGCAGACTGAAACATGCACTTTCAGTACCAGCAGCAGACTTCCCTGGTGAGCAGTAGCTTTACTACAGTGATCTAATGAGCAACTACAGTGTTAACATTCAGAATTTATGGCAAATGTGTGACACATCTGAATGCCTTCTTGATGGAATCAAAGTAAAAAACTGAAAGCATTTCCTACTGAGGAGACTGCAGTAAATGAGGAAATTAGGAAACTTCATGACAAATAAATCTCCCAAGATGGCCACCAGAGACAAATGAGCCCAAATGTAGCACAAATATCACCCAGATGTAGCCCATGGGTAACCCAATGACAGAAGTGTGCAAAACACTTTTTATTTTTTGTGTTTTTGCAGTTTTATATAGTGCAGACTGGTCAGGTATTGGAGTGCTTTACATGAGCATTGGTTACATCATACAAGGACAAATTCATTTTGGTTTGAGACATGGGGAGATTAAGTGATTTGACCAGAATCACAAAATGTCGAGCTGAAGCAGAAACTCCAACCTGGTTCCCCAGTTGCAAAGTCTACAGCTCTGGAAGTAACACCACATCCTCTCCCCTAAGTGAAACATTTAATCAAGTGGTTAACTGGATAAAAAAACATAAAGATAACAAATAATTTAAAATTGCTTTGTCGCTATTTGAAAAGTCAGAAAATATGTCCTCATTTTAGTTTTTTAGAGCACTAACCATAATTTCGATGCAAATAAGACCCTCTCATCTATGTAATTTCTAAAGGAAATGTTCCAGGTATTACAGTTTTGATGACATCAAGATGACGTCAGGCGTGCAACACTTTTGTAATAAATATAGAATGTTAGCAATCTAGTTTTTCATTAGGATACTGTTGAGAGACAAAGGCCGGGCACGGACTCAGAAAATTGAAGGCAGGTAGGAGGGTGCAGAGGCAACAATTTGACCACACTGGGAATGCAGAAAGGGCAGAGGCAGCACAACGGACTATGGAGGGCAGTGGAAAGGGGGGCAGGGGCAACAAACCAACAATACAGGACAGGCAAGAGAGACTGTGGCAATATAATAGACCATTGTGGGCAAGAAGAAGAGGCAGTGGTAGTACAACCATACATGCCAACAGACCTGATTCAGCCAGGAAATGCCCAATGTTTTTGAGCCCAAATGGGCTTTGTTTGATCTGTCTCCTGTCTACAATCTCCACTTTTTCAATGGGGAAAATCAATACCCCATTTGTTTTTCACAATTTTCCTCTTACCAAGTTCAAAATGTTAGCAAGTATGGTACATTGGGTAATTGAAGGCAGGAGGAATTGAGGTAGGGACATGGACTCAGATAACAGAGGACAGGAGGGACATGGAGAGGTGCACCAAACTGACCTTACAGGGCAGGCATCAGGGTTTGCAGCAGCACAATACACCACACAGGGCATGTGGGACGGAAGTGCAGCACAACAACCCATAGAAAGCAATAGGGAGGGGACAGGATCATGCGCATGGACGACAGAGAACAGATGTGAAAGAGGCAATGGCAGCTAGCTGACCATATGCACAGACAAGAGAGAAAGCTGCAGCATAACAGACCATAAAGGGCAGGAGGGAGGGATCAGGGGCATTGCAATGGAACAGATAAGCCAGGAGGGAGGGAGTAGGGGTCTGCACATGGAAAACAGCGGGCAGGGGGCAAGGGGGCAGGGCAGGAGCAGCAAGCTGACCATGGAGGTCAGGCAGGATGGGAACTAGAAGCAAGACACACCATGGAGAGCAACAGTGAGACTATAATGGCATACCCACAGACCATGGAGAGAAGGTGGGAGGGGGTGTGGCAGCACAGAAGACCATGCATGGCAAGCGGGAGGGTTAGTGGCAGCACAATGGCCATGATGGGCAAAAAGGAGGGGGCAGGGGCATGCATAAAGGACCATGGAGGATAGAAGGGAGGGGTAGTAGCTAGTCACAGACAAGAGAGTTCAGGGGAAGGGGCCTCACAACAGACCACGTGGGGCTGGCAGGAAGCTCAGTTGCAGAACAACAGACCAGGGAGGGCAGAAGGGTGTGGCAGTAAAATGGACCATGGAGGACAGGAGGAAGGGGATAGGGGCAATGAAAGTGGACAGGCAGGGTGGAGGTGGCAGGGACAGGTTACAGTCATCTGACAATGCTAGGCAGGTGGGAAGGGAGTGGCAGCTCAACAGAACACTCAAAGTAGATTGGAGGGGCAGGTCCATGGAACATGGTTGGCAAAAAGGATGGAGAAGGGGCAAGCACACAGATATCGGAGGGCTGGGGGAAGGAGAGTAGGGGCAGCAAGCTAAGCACAGAGGCTAAGCAGGAGGTCAATGATGCGACATAGAATTGGGCAATGGAGGGCAGGAGGAGTGGACTGGGACATCATGCTAAATGGAGGGCAGTGGCAGCACATCAGACCAGGCATGGCAGGAGGGAGGAGGCTTGTGCATAGATTCAGACAACAGAGGATAGGGAGGAGGTGGATGGGGTAGCAAGCTAACTGTTCAGAGAAGGCAGGAAGGCCAGTAACAGAACAGCCACACAGGGCTGTAATAAGGGAGCAGGGACATGGACTTGGACAATGGATGGGTAGGAGGAGGGGAGGCAGGAGCAGCAAGCTTGGGTGGGGGCAGCACAATGCCAGGCCAGGCCCTGCTTCCAACTCCCCACCATCCATTGTGATAGGCATCTCACTTAACGTTAAAATAATAGAAATTTGCTGAAAAAAACAAAGTTTACAGGGACGTTATAGTTTGACTCAGATTTCACTCATACACAACCAGTGAAATTCAGCAGTTATAGTTACCTGATCTAACTATAACTTACGACCCCGCAATGTACTGCTAATCACCTTAGACATTACATCATTCATGACATGGTCAGTTACATCACTCATTACATCACTCATGACATCTAAAATGAGCTGTGAATGGAACTATAATCGCTAGAACTATATTTATATTAACACCCCTTTCTTTCTTTTCTTTTGTGTAAGAACCATTATATTACGCAACGTGCCCAGATCAATATGGCCGATAGCCTTTCACTAGTGTAGTCTATTGTTTAGGTTGATGTTTGCAATCCTAAGAATGTTTATTATGAATAAGTCACGTTGACGAACATACAGGTATGGCGGTCACGGGGCAAGATATGCTGAAATGACATTGTGTGCATATTAACACTTGTTTTCTTTTCTTTATTGTATCAATTCCTTAATTTTCACATCATGACTAAGCCAATATGGCTGCCAGCTTTTTGGATTAAAGTAATATGTAGTCCTTTGTTAATGTTGGCAACTGGAGGCATTTGTACATTTAAATAAGGAAGCTTCAATGACTTCTTGTATCGTTATCAAGGTTCGGATGAGCCGAAATGCGTGGATCGGGTCCTTTGCAGAATAAATACTTCCAAACTACAACCTGAGTGCTGATCCCTTCCTTGTAAGAGTGAGAGGAGATTAAATACATATATATAAAATTCATTGAAAAAAACCACAAGTTTCAGGGACGTTATAGTTAGAAATTAGCATTTTAAAAACCCTAGATATTTACTGAAAAAACCACAGGTTTCAGGGACGTTATAGTTAGTCTGACATTTCACCTGTACAAAACCAGAGAAATTTAGCCGTTATACTTAGCAGAGCTAACTATAACTTACACCCCTGCAATGCACTGCTGATGACATCACATATTACATCACTCATGACATGGTCAGTGACATCACTGATGACATCTCAAATGAAATCACTGATGATATCACTGATGACATCATCCAGTGACTGTGAGTGTTTCTAAAAAGTTTAAGAATGTGATATATATATGATGATTCAGTCAGTGTTTGACTGACTGTATAAGTGAGTGATTATACGTGTCTGGGTGAATGTATGGGTGAGTGACTAATCTGTTTGAATGTCTGTATCAGTCTGTCAGTTGGTGTGTAAGTGGCTGCATAGGATGGTGAATAGGTACATGAGTGTCTCTCCGTCTGCCCGACTCTCCTATGTTCAAGCTGTACATTGCTGCCCGAATGTGTGATTGCCATTTTCTATCTGAGTTCCCATCCGCTTGTCATTCCATTTGTCTTTTGCCGAATTTCTTTTTTACCCTTTTGCATCTGTTTGCCATTTGCCCATTCTCTGTCTTACTGCTAAATGGTTGTTTAACTTTTCAGTCAGTCTTTCATAATTTTTTTATTCTTTTATTCGCCTGTCTGCCTGGTTAAACCTATTTTTTGGCTTTTTTTAACTGCCTGTTTTTTTATATTATTGTATCTGTTCCTTATCCTGCCTTTCTTCATTTTCCCCTCTTGGTTTACTTGTGTGTATCCCTTCTTTAACTGTCTGCCTCCCTTGTTGTCATTGTCTGTTTGCTTTTACTTTTTCAATAGCTAGCTTTTCACCGACTTTTATCTGCCTTCCTGTGTCCCCTCCACCTTTTTCCCTCCAACCAATACCATGACCAATAGAATATTGGCCTATGAAATCATGACAATGAAGAATGTGTCCATATTACTAACCACATACAAGCACACCACCCAGAATACCACCAAGTCTGAAAAAGTGGCCCTTTTGAGTTTGAAAAATAATAAGGATATTGTGATCAAATCGGCCGAGAAGGGCAGGGCGATCATAGTGCAGGACACAACAGCCTACAAGACAGAGATCATGAAACAACTGCAGGATGGGGTTAGCTACGCCCAACTTAGAATGGATCCCACCAAGGACCTGGCTATTGAAATCCTGGGTCTTACATCTGAAGGTTTGGAGCTAGGGTTTTTGAGTAAACTTGAATCTGACTATTTAAATCAGAAACATCCCTGGCTTCCCAATATTTACACCCTGCCTTAAATCCATAAGGATATGTGCAATACAACAGGCCGCCCCATTGTGTCGGGGTGTGGATCACTACTTGAGCCTCTATGCAAGTACATAGACTTTTTCTTAAAACCTATTGCTGAGAATACTCTAGCATACTTGAGAGATACTATACAGACAATAACTTGGATCGACCAACAGCCTTTCAATCCTGATGACCAACTACTAGTGACGTGCGATGTGGTATCTTTATACACAAGTATACCGCAAGACCCAGCATTGGAGGTGATGAAAAACGTTCTGAATCAACGACCAGCCCCCATGGCTGTCCCTACTGAGTTTATCATAAGGCTATTAACAATAGCGATGAAGAAAAACATCTTCTTTTTCCAAGGCTACTATTACGTACAAACAAAGGGTGTGGCGATGGGGGCAGCCTTCACCCCAGATCTGGCAATCATTTACATGGAAAATTTTGAGCAATCATTTATTTTTAACAACAGTCCCTTCCAACACAGGGTCAATTTGTGGAAAAGGTATATAGACGACATCTTGATCATCTGGACTAGAGACACGACGGAGCTGAGCCTCTTCCACGACTGGTTGATCTTATGCGACCATGATATCAACTTCACGATACAATCGGATGCGAAGGAAATAGCATTCCTGGACATCAACATTTGTTGTGAGAATCAGGAGCTCTATACTACACTGTATTGTAAGCCATCAGAATGCAACTCACTCCTTAGGTATAATAGCCACCACCCACAGGCCCTACGAGACAATCTACTGGTTGGGCAATTTTTACGGATCAGAACGCAACTCACTCCTTAGGTATAATAGCCACCACCCACGGGCCCTACGAGACAATCTACTGGTTGGGAAATTTTTACGGATCAGGAGGAACTGCTCCAAAAAGGCAGACTACATGACAGAATCTGATGATCTGTGTACCGGACTACTGTCAAGGGGCTACCCGAGAAGAATGGTGAGAAAAGCTCAGAAAAGGGCATGGTTCAGCCCACGGGAAGATTTGCTGACACCAAAGGACAAGAAGGATGTATCACTACAGAGGTTAATCTGCGTGACAACGTTCTCGACTAGGAGCAATGCCATAAAGAAGGTCATCAATAAACATTGGAACTTAATCTCGGAGGACATTGATCAGCCAACGCCACCCATGCACTCTTTTAGAAAAGCCAAGAGTATCAAGGATCATGTGGTCCACTCATTTCTGGAAATTGAAAAGGAACCCACGATCCAATCAATGTGGAACCTGCTACCGATCAAGGGACACCATAAGTGTGGCCAGTGCAAAGCATGCCACACTACAATTCAAACAAAGAACTTTACCTACAAACAGCAGACGATTGTCTTATAATCCTTTACAAACTGTAATTCCATGAATGTTATTTATGTTAACGTCTGCCCCTGTGGACTACTGTATGTGGGCCAGTCACAGCAGAAAATCAAGGTCAGAATACTCCAACATCAAAGTAGGTTAAGGTGTTCGGTCCAAGGGGCCCCGCTGGTTGAACATTTCTCTGCAAACGGACACAACCCTGACCAACTACAGTGGCTGGTGATAGAGAAAGTTGAACTGGGACCAAGAGGAGGTGACATTGGATCAATCCTGAACACACGCAAATCGAAATGGATGGTACGTCTGGACATGATCACCAATGGGCTCAATGAACTGGACACAAGTAATGCTCAACTAGCTTGTCTAACTACTGAATGACCAATAACTGACTGGTGAGGCTTCTATCTGGCCTCTCCCACCAATCAGTACTATATGGGCTGAGTTTGGATGCACTAACATTGTTTTAAAATGCCCACACACAACTGTATTTTTCAGTCTGACCTTCCCCCACCGATCAGTACTGTTAGAAATGGCAATTTCTGGTTGGCTAAGGCTTGCGCCAAAGCCACGCAGAAACCACCACTCTAGTCAGGGCTGGGGAGTTACACGCCAAAGATAACCCCTGCTCACCCCCTTGGTAGCTTGGCACGAGCAGTCAGGCTTATCTCGGAGGCAATGTGTAAAGCGTTTGCGCGCGCACCCAGCAACAACACCCAAGGCCTACCACAAAGGAAACTCCACACAAGGTATTATATAAAAATAGCCTTTGTATTATACCAAAACACATTAGATAAAAACACACACTTTACAATGTGCCAACAGGCACGGGCAGGATTTACAAGGGATTATATGTACAGGGGACAGGGTCACATGGACCACTGTCAGGAATTAGCACTTTTAGAACTTAGTACTTAGAACATAGGATATAAAATTACTGTAGCACACAATAGAAAATGTAGCACACAAACAGTAACTACTGGTAACCGGTAAGTACCACCTACGCAACCCTAACCACCTTAGGAAAATGTCACGCAGGGAACCAGGACCTCACTAGCACCACCTGTACTAGGAGAAAAACAACCACCTAAGTATCACAATACCTGTAGGGGTATAAGCACATTACACATGATGCATCACAACACATTCAGAGTGTAGGGAACACATGATGCATAAAATACATTCAGCAGTGTAAAACAAGGCACATGACGCATAAAAACACATTCAGAGGTGCAGGTTAGGAACAATAGCGCAAAACTCACATTTGCCACCACCTGTGGCAGTCCCTAGGCCAACTGGTCTTGTCGGGGCTAGGACGCCCTGTGTCCCAATGTCAGGGCAAGACCGCGCAAGCTGCGCAAGCCAAAGCGCAGAGTAGCACTGTGCACAACCTAAACATTGCAGCTGCCCACTAAGTGCTGGGCAGCTGGAGAAATACTGGGGCACCACTGTGCCATCAAAAACAAGTATAGCAGTCACGTGGAGCCTCTCTGGGCTCTACCCACAAGAAATGCCCCCTAGAGCCTTCGTGGCTCGGAACGTCACTGTGGGGCAAGGGGGGAGCAGCCCGCTGCCTTCTGGGGTCGCTCTACCACTGAGCAACTGGTGCCCCCTTTGTTGGAGTCCCTCCGGATTCTTAAACAATTATGCCCTCCTCGTGGGAGTCCCTCTGGACTCTCAGACAACGAATGCTGGCTGCGGTGGAGCCTCTCAGGGGCTCACGGACACTACTTTCTCAACAACGTGGGAGCGGCCCGCTGCCTTCCGGGGCCGCTCCTCCTAGCAAGCACAAATGCCCCCGAGTCCCCCTCTGGGACTGAACTGAAACTTGCCCCGCACGTCGCAGCGGGGAGGCAACTCGCACAGGGGGCCGGTCACTGTCAAAATTGGCCCGCCACGCCTCCCCCAACCATCGAGGATCGCACCACACTCACCGGCTCTCTTCTCCTCCGGTAGGCGGGGTAGGCTCCCGCTGAGCCTCGGTCTCCGCTTCCTCTTGCTGTGGGCTCACTTTCACCGGAGCTCTTCTGGGAAGCGCGGGGTAGGCTCCCGTCAACTTCCTGGTTTGGGACGAGGCCCCGCCCACGTCACCATGAGCACTGCCTGACTTCCTGTCTTCGCAGGGGCCGCGGCGGTGACTTTCTCGGCTTTCTCCGAAGCACGGGGTGGGCTCCCGCCTTCGTATTAAAGAGGAAAAATAGGCAGAACTAAGCGGGGTGGGCACCCGCTATAAAAATAATTAATTAAGCGGGGTGGGCACCCACCGATGACCACGGCAATGTACCTGGCAGGGTAGGCACCTGCCAGGGGACTTCAGGACCAGTCTAGAACGGGGCAAATGCCGGGGGGGGCACCGGCTTCCAGAAATAAAGCGCTCCTAGCGCCAAGGGAAAAAGTGTGAGTGCTCTCAGCGCTAGGCAAGTCCAGCGCTTCCAGGCGCTGGGGGAGAATGAAAACAAAAAGTCCAGCAAAAGTCTTCAGAAGCAGGGGGGCAAAGACTGGGCCCAGGGGCCAGCTCACAGGGCCCTTCAGCAGGGAGGCAGTCCCCAATGGCGGTCTCTCCTGGCGCCCAGCAGCAGCAGGCCCCCCTCAAGTTGGATCAGCAAGAGAACAAATTGTAAGGGGACACAGCCCCTTCTTATACTGTAAAACCCTTTGTTATTGGTTCAGGGTGAGGGGGAAAACCAGTCGCAGCTGGTTGGGGAGCACCCTTGATGTGCTCAGCCCCTCACTCTATTCACTGGCAGGGCTAGGGTCGTCAGTCGCCCCACAGGGGGCGGAGCCAGCATTGTGTGGGGAAAGCCCTGCCCTATTCAGGTCCAAGGTGCACTCCTCCCCAGCCATCAGCATGCTAATCTCACACTCACCACTGGGGCAGACCCAACCAGACTCCAGGAGCCAGGCTCACCAGCCAGCTCCAGCCAATCACACGCCAGACACCTTTTACACTAATATGCCAACTCCTAGAAGTGGCTCTTCCGCACATGACATAATCACGCATTATACATCATTGCGAAGCATTCAATCACACGAGTCCGCACATACCAAACTCGAGCCTGCACACCCCACGCATCAGGAACTACCAGGGACACATACATTCCCCATGCATTCCTATGGGAGGGCAGGCCTATCTCACCACATGCACTCAGAGTGCGCACGCACTTTCCTTTGGGCCACAGGGAAAGTGCGCAGAAACCAAAAATCACTACCACCAGGTCACCAATAAAAGCAAAAAGTTCAGGGGTGAACCTGCCAGAAGGGCCAAGTCCAACAAGTACTATGTGGGTTGAGTTTGGTAGCGCTAACGCAGTTATAATATGCCCACACACAACCGTATATTTCACACTCTGACACATATATCTGTGACACTGAGATGCTAAACTATCATGGATGCCCGTTTAATAACATGAATTAGCTTTCAAGCATGAATGTCCTTATAATAATTAGTGTTAGAGTTTTAAGCCATCACTATATCGGTCATTTAATGCATGAATGTTTCTACTATAATGTATACACAATGCGGGTGTCATGGCAACTGTTTATTATTACAGATGTTTATCTAAATCTGTACAAAAAGGATTTTAGCTGCTTGATATGTGTACAATTTGGTGTTATTGGCTTAGTCATTGGAAGCTCGTTTTGAAACCACTCTGTTTATTCATTTTCATACAACAAGAACCGTAGCTGTGGGTTATGATTTCAACTTCAAATTGTGTGAGTTGCTCAACCATGGGGAGCTAACTTTCAAAACATTGTTTAATGTACTGGGAGCAGGATTATCACTAACGATTGGGAGTAATTATGCACCGTAGTTTTGACAGATTAGTCTGTCTTCACTTTCACCTCGGCCCCGTTGGCAGGCATCTAGCGTCTGCATGGGCTTTAACATCACGCGGTGATGAGAGGGTGCACGCGTTACGCTCCCTACATATAGGAGGCTTTGCGCCGGCAATCTGTTGATCTCAGCATTTGGAGAACAATGGATGAGTCAATGGTGAGTGCTTGTGCATGGGATATGCCCCCCCTTTCCTAACATTCTCTTCGTCACACAGCGGTACGCTTTAGACCACAGCTTGACAGGCAATCTCGTTTTTACCGATTTTTGGTAGTGACTTAGTACGTCTATTATTAACCCCCACGCACTCCTTAGACGATCACGCTTACTCTGTTCCATGCTTCAATCCTATAACGCTTGACATTTTTAGACACATTTGGGGTTCTTTCTTAACCAGGGAATGCTGCCTTTCACTTTAACTCCTTTTAACCAGAGAACTTTTTTCACGCAATTAACATTCACATTGTTCCTCCAGTGGCACTCGACGTCTCCGCTGAGTGTGTCAACGACGCCACCCCCTACCAGATCCCGGATTAACAATCACCGGTTTCCCTATTAAGACAATGCGGTCACTGCCATCATGACCCATTCGCGCCATCCATGCCCATCACATCTGTTTCCATTTCCACCGGGTCCTGAATCCAGCTGTTGATGTTTTCATCCTCTTTGATTAGATCTACAGACTCCCTTGATTTATTCGGGATTTCTGCCATTCATATGATACGGGATTTGTACGACAGAGTTTTGGATCTGAGAATTGTCTGGACAAAACCTGCAGGATTTATCTTTAGAGTAAGCATTTCTAAATGTCTAGGCAATCACTCATTTGCCTTCTGCCCTATGTTCTAGATGCCATAGTTGGCTGACAGGCACCTTATTTTTGCAGGTGTTATCTCACTCTCTCCTTCCTATGTTGTTTTGGAGCCACGGAGCCCATATGACCCTACACCATTGACTTGTGAGAGGTCCCCTCGTAGCCACTCACGGTAATTATATTGGCCAGTGCTTCTCATGTCACTGATTTTATTTTACTTGGATATGGTTCTGACGCACCATCCCTTTTGTTCTTCGTAGGTGACCCGTCCCCCCACCCCCCACATTTGTCCTGAGGAAGACCCCACCAGTAAGGGTTGGAAGAACCTACACACACACACAGCGGTCAAAACATCGACACTTCGTTAATGCCAGTCTCTTCAACAGTACTTGTTTTACTGTGTATTTCTTGTGTTTCATGGCAAACTTTTGTACAGATGTTATGTACTGTGACAAAAAAAATGTGGGGGGGGTTTCTTGGCATATGAATAGTATATGCCTGAATGTTTGATTGTGATATTTATCACCGCCTATACTCTTTTTACCTCACTACCTCACTTGAATCACCATCCTTCCCCTTCCACGTCCCCCTTTGGGCACTGCAATGACGATGTTTTTTCAAAAATGTATGTCCTTCAATGTTTTTCTGACAAAATGTTCAGTGTGATTAAATAACACTGCAATATCAATATATTTCTGTTTTCATTCCTTAATTTAAATATCATTGTATCATTTCCATCTTGACACTATTTCAATGTTCTAATACTGGTACCACCGTAATATATACTGCGTGGCACCTGTCCGTCTGAATAATCATTCATCCTTTTGCCTTTTTTTTGTAACTGCCTGCCTCCGCTTTAGCCATAGCTCACTGTAACTGTCTCTTTGTTGTGATTTTAATTTTTTTATCTGCATGTTTCCCTTGTTACCTTTGTTTCTGTCTGTCGTTTCTCATTTTCTTTCTATCTTAATCTTTTCTGCCTGCCTTTTGTGACAGTTGATCACTCTGTCTCTTTTCCCCTCCGGCCCCTCTGCCCATCTTTTCCCATTTTCTATGTGTGCATCTTCCCTGTTTTCTACTTTACTTGACTCTTTTCGAACACTCCAACTGTCAGCCTCCTCAACCCCCTTGCCTTTTCTATATGTTCCTGTTTTATTCTCATTATATATATTTTTTTTTCGAATTCTCCCGCTTGTTTTGTACCTAACTGTAAACATTTGTGAAGTCATGCCATCTTGTCCCTGAGCTCTTTGGTACAATGCATGTAGATGCTTAGTAAGCAACAGTACCGCAGGACAGGCTTCTCGAATGGTTTACAAGGCTCACGTCATGGGTCAGAGGGACCTGAAGACAAACCGGCATTTCACAGCGCATATGTGCCCACACAGTGTACCTCTCCAGTCCCTGCAGCAAGCATGCCAGTGGTGAACACTAAGATTCTAGAGAAACAAATGGTACTGCATGGATCAATATGTCATAAGTCTCTTTATGCACTGCACCTCTTTTGCAAATTTCTGCATCCCTCTTGCCTATTTCTGCACCCCTCTTCCTTTTTTGTCCACTTCTCTTGCTTCTTTCTGCGCTCTTGTGCTTCTTTCTGCACTGCTGTTGCTTCTTTCTGTACCTCTCTTGCAAATTTCTGTATCCCTCTTCCCTCTTTCTGCACCCCTGCATCCCTGTTCCCCCTTTCTGTACCTTTCTTGCCTGCTTCTGCACTTGTCTTGACTCTTTCTGCACCTCTGTTGCTTCTTTCTGCAGTTCTCTTGCCTCTTCCTGCACCCCTCTTGCCTCTTTCAGCACCTCTGTTGCTTCTTTCTGCACTTCTCTTGCTTCTTTCTGCACCCCTCTTGCCTCTTTCTGAATCCCTTTTGCCTCTTTGTGCACCTCTCCTGCCTCATTCTGCACCTCTCATGCCTTTTTCTGCAGTCCTCTTGCCTCTTTCTGCACCTCTTTTTTTTGTTCTGCACTTCAATTACCTCTTTCTGTAACCCTCTACCCTCTTTCTGCACCTCTGTTGGTTCTTTCTGCACTGCTCTTGCTTCTTTCTGCTCTTATGTCACAAATTTCTGTATCCCTCTTGCCTATTTCTGCACCCCTCTTCCCTCTTTCTGCATCTCTCTTGCCTCAGGCTGCCCACCTGTTGCCTCTTTCTGCACCCCTTTTGCCTATTTCTGCAACTCTTTTGCCTCTTCCTGCAGTTCTCTTGCCTCCTTCTGCACCTCACTTGCCTCTTTCTGCACCTCTGTTGATTCTTATGCACTGCTCTTGCTTCTTTCTGGACCTCTCTTGCTTCTTTCTGCACCTGTCTTGCCTCTTTCTGCACCCCTCTTACCTCTTTCTGCACCTCTTTTTCTTCTATCTGCAGCCCTGTGCCTCTTTCTGTACCTGTTTCTGCAAGTCTCTAGCCTCTTTCTGCAGTTCTCTTGCCTCCTTCTGCACTTCTGTTGCTTCTTTCTGCACTTCTCATGCCTCTTTCTGCACCCCGTTGCTTCATTCTGCACTCGTCTTCCCTCTTTCTGCACCTCTCTTGCCTCTTTCTGTACCTCACATGCCTCTTTCTGCACTTCTCTTGCTTCTTTATATAACTCTGTTGCTTCTTTCAGCAATTCTCTTGCCTCTTTCTGCACTTCTCTTGCCTGTTTTGCACCTCTCTTGCCTCTTTCTGTACCTCTCCTACCTCTTTCTGCACCTCACTTGCTTCTTTCTGCAACGCTCTTGCCTTTTCCTGCACCCCTCTTCCCTCTTTGTGCAATTCTCTTGCCTCTTTCTACACCTCCCTTCCATCTTTCTGAACTACTCGTCTCTTTCTGTACCTCTGTTGCTTCTTTCTGCACTTCTCTTGCCTCTTTCTGCACTCTCCGTGCCTCTTTCAGCACCTCTATTGCTTTTTTCTGCACTTTTCTTCCATCATTCTGCACCACTCCTGCCTCTTTCTGAACCCCTCTTGCCTCTTTGTGTACCTCTCCTACCCCTTTCTGCACCCCTCTTCCTGCACCTTTCTTGCCCACCTCTTCCCTGTTTCTGTACCCCTTTTGCCTGTTTCTGCAACTCTCTTCCCTCTTTCTGCAGTTCTCTTGTATCCTTCCGCACCTCTGTTGCTTCTTTTTGTACCTCTCTTGCAAATTCTGCCACCCCTCTCGCCTCTTTCTGCACCCCTCTTGCCTCCTTCTGCAGCTCTGTTGGTTCTTTCTGCACTGCTCTTGCTTCTTTCTGCAGCTCTTTTACCTGTTTCTGTACTTCTCTTGCTTCCTTCTATACTCAAATGGGAAGCTGTCAAGTTTAAAGGTCTGCGTGCTCTCGTGACTGAGGTATATGTCTACTTGTATATGTATTCTTACAAGTGTTATGCATCTGAAGATTGTAGCTTAAACAGTGGGTAACTTCTCCAATAGGTGGTCAAATCTTCTCAGTTCTGCTCTGTCATTCGGTTGCACAGGCAGACATGTCTTATATATATATGTGTTATAGAGCCCCTCAAATAAACTATTGAGTACCCATGTGCCCCGTATTGTGAGCAGAAAGAAATTATTACACCTTCTTTTACACAAAGTATGCTGTTTGAACCACAGGTATTCAAGTGTTTGTATGTTTATTTTAATTTAACATGTCACTAGGTAAAAGCTTAGACATGCATGCATACCTTCACAAACTTGGTCAGATTACAACAGTGATATGCTTAGGATTGCTGTTTTATATTTGGTAGGCCTAACATTCTGAGCAGTCGATTAATAGTGAACCTACAAGAGAAAAGTGTGGTTTAAGACATCTTCGGAGAAGGATTTGTGATTTGGATACTTTGTATGAGTCTGTTGTAAGGTACAGTCAAAGTAGGCCTCTTTCTGCACCTCTGTTGGTTCTTTCTGCGCCTTTATTCACCTTTCTGCACATCCTACCTATGTAGGCATATTCAAAAATTAGCATTTAAAAAGCCTTACAAATTCATAGAAAAAACAGAGGTTTCATGGACGTTATAGTTAAGAATTAGCAGTTAAAAAACCTTCGAAATTCACTGAAAAAACCAGAGGTTTCAGCGACGTTATAGTTAGAAATTAGAATTTAAAAAAACCTCAGAAATTCACTGAGAAAACCACAGGTTTCAGGGACATTATAGTTAGTTTGACATTTCACTCGTACAAAAAACCAAAGAAATTCGGCCATTATAGTTAGTTGGGACAAATACAACTCATGCCCCCGCAATGCACTGCTGATGATGTCACAAATTACATCTCTCATGACATGGTCAGTGACATCACTGATTACATCCCTGATGACATCTCAAATGACATCACTGATGACATCACTGATAACATCATCCATGTGAACGTCTGATGCACCTCATCACACCCTAATATAACCTTTGATACACCCCTCTAAAATACAGACTACCATTCTCGAAACCATAGACCCACAAATACCAGTTAGTACATACCCACTCACTGATTCAAAGGTCTACATACATCCATTCACCCATACAGTCACTCATACATGCAGTCACTCATCAATATAGCCACTGAAATATGCACTCATACTCCTGTACACATACTCACACACCGCCACTCACCCATAGAGTTACTCACACACCTAGTCAGTCTTGCAAAAAATCAATCACACTCCCATTTAATCACCTATACAGTTATACACACACCACCTCACTTATTCATACAGATACTAACACATACTTACTCTCTTATACAATCACTGACACAAGCAAACACTCATCCATACAGCCACTCTCACAATCACTCACTCTCACATATAGTCATTTATAGAGTCCAACACAAACATATACTGCCCTTCAAATAAGTAGTTACTCACACATATACCACTGAGATATCCATTCACTCATCAACACACCCATGCAGACACTCACCCACCCATACAGCCCTTCACAGATGCACACTTGAACCCATACACCGAGTGAATCTCCCACTCAAACATCTATGCACATAATCACACACCCCACCCACCCACACAGACACTCAGGCACCCATACAGATACTCAGACAACCAATCAATAACCCATATAGACACTCATGTAGCT
The DNA here is from genome assembly GCF_964204655.1 of Triturus cristatus. Lineage (NCBI taxonomy): Eukaryota > Metazoa > Chordata > Amphibia > Caudata > Salamandridae > Triturus > Triturus cristatus. The sequence continues at coordinate 671,957,706 of NC_140587.1, forward strand.
ACTCACCAACTGTACAGACTGATACAGACATTCACACAGTTTAGTCACTAACCCATGCATTTAGTAAGACATGTTTAATTACTTACTTATACAGTCAGCCACGCACCTACTAAATCATCCATTCAGACACTCTTACACCCACTCATTCTTCAATACACCTTGGCATATATATATAAAACATATTTAAACTTTACAGAAACTCGCAGTCACTGGATGATGTCATCAGTGATGTCATCGGTGATATCATTTGAGATGTTATCAGTGATGTCACTGACCATGTCATGAATGATGTAATATGTGACATCATCAGCAGTGCATTGTGGGGGTGCGAGTTATAGTTAGCTCAACTAACTATAACGGCTGAATTTCTCTGGTTTTGTACAAGTGAAATGGCCAACTAACTGTAACGTCCCTGAAACCTATGTTTTTTAAAATTTTATTTCTATGGTTTTTAATGCTAATTTCTAACTATAACGTCCCTGAAACCTATGGTTTTTTCAGTGAATTTCAAAGGTTTTTTAAATGCTAATTTCTAACTATTACGTCCCTGAAACCTATGCTTTTTTCAGTGAATTTCAAAGGTTTTTTAAATGATAATTTCTAACTGTAACGCCCCTAAAAGCTATGTTTTTTTCAGTGAATTTCAAAGGTTTTTTTAAAGGCTTATTTCTAACTATGCCTGCAGAGGTATGAAATGTGAAGAAAGAGGAAGAGAGGTGCATAAAGAAGCAAGAGAAATGCAGAAAGAGTAAACAAAAGTCCAGAAAGATTAAGATATGCAGAAAGAACCAACAGAGGTGCAGAAAAAGTCCTTGTTGCAAAGTCATCCTGTGCCCGCAACTTTTTGCTGATGGGTACTGGTGGTAACTGACTCTGCCTAACCAGGCCTAGAGCCAGTGCTATGCTAAAAGACACTTAGAATACAGTGAAAACATCTACATACACTAGGGTACACTATGGGTTGGGGGTACCCCTGTGATTGACATGACCTCCCCTGTAAGGCCCTAGTACATAAATGGGCAGGGGGATTAAAACTACCTCCAACTCAAAGGTGCAGAAAGAGGCAAGAGAAGTGCAGAAAGAAGCAACAGAGGTGCTGAAAGAGGCAAGAGAGGTGCAGAAAGAGGCAAGAGAGGTGCCGAAAGAGGCAGGAGGGGTGCAGAAAGAAGGAAGAGAAGTGCAGATAGAGGCAAGAGAATTGGTCAAAGAAGCAACACAGCTGTAGAAAGAAGCAATAAAAGTGCAGAAAAAGGCAAGTGAGGTACAGAAAGAAGCTAGAGCAGCGCACAAAGAACCAAAAGAGGTGCAAAAGAGGCAAAAGGGGTGCAGAAAGAAGGAAGAGAAGTGCAGAAAGAAGCAACAGTGGTGCTGAAAGAGGTGCGAACAGTGCAGAAAAAAAAGAGAAGTGCAGAAAAAAGCAACAGAGGTATATAAAGAGGCAAGAGAGGTGCAGAAACAGGCAGGAAAGGTGCAGATAGAGGGAACAGGGGTGCAGAAAGAGGCAAGAGGTGTGCATAAATAGAAAAGAGGGGTGCTTAAAGAGGCAAGAGGGGTGCAGAAAGAAGCAAGAGCAGTGCAGAAAGAAGCAGCAGAGGTGCAAAAAGAGGCAAGAGAACTGTAGAATGAACCAACAGAGGTTCAAAAAGAGGCAAGAGGGATGCAGAAAGAAGTAGGAGAGGTGCACAAAGATGCAAAAGAGGTACAGAAAGAAGCAGGAGGGGTGTAGAAAGAAGGAAGAGAAGTGCAGAGAGAAGAAAGAGCAGTGCAGAAAGAACCAACAAAGGTGCTGAAAGAAGTGCGAAGGGTGCAGAAAGAGCAAGATAAGTGCAGAAAGAGGCAAGAGAGGTAAAGAAACAGGCAGGAAAGGTGCAGGAACAGGGGTGTGGATAGAAGCAAGAGAGGTGTAGAAAGAAAAAAGAAGGGTGCAGAAAGAGGCAAGAGATCTGCAGAAAAAAGCAACAGAGGTGCTGAAAGAGGCAAGTGAGGTGCAGAAATGGGCAAGAGATGTGCAGAAAGAGAAAAGAGGGGTTCAGAAAAAGGCTAGAGATCTGCAGAAAAAAAGCAACAGAGGTGCTGAAAGAGGCAAGGGAGGTGCAGAAAGATGCAAGAGATCTGCAGAAAAAAGCAACAGAGGTGCTGAAAGAGGCAAGTGAGGTGCAGAAAAGGGCAACAGAGGTGCAGAAAGAGAAAAGTGCTGCAGAAAGAGGCAAGAGATCTGCAGAAAAAAGCAACAGGGTTGCTGAAAGAGGCAGGTGAGGTGCAGAAAGAGGCAAGAGATCTGTAGAAAAAATCAACAGAGGTGCTGAAATAGGCAAATGAGGTGCAGAAAGAAGCAAGAGAGGTGCAGAAAGAGGCAATAGAAGTGCAGAACAAAGCAACAGAGGTGCAGAAAGAGGCATGAGGGGTGCAGAAAGAGGAGAGAGAAGTCCTGAAAGAAGCACAAGAGGGGTTCAAAGAGGCAAGAGGGATGCAGAAAGAGGCATGAGCAGTGCATAAAGAACCAAGAGAAATGCAGAAAGAAGCAACAGAGGTGCAGAAGGAGGCACGAAGGTTGCAGAGAGAGGGAAGAGAGGTGTAGAAAGAGGCAAGAGAGCTGCACAAAGAGGGAAGAGGGGTGCAAAAAGAGGCAGGAGGGCTGAAGAAAGAATTAACAGAGGTGCCGAAAGAGGCAAGAGAGGTGCAGAAAGACACAAGAGCGGTGCAGAAACAAGCAAGAGAAGTAGCAGCATGGTTGCCTGCGCCTAAAAGATGAAAGGCTGAGCGCTAGAACACGTAGTCTCTGTATCAGGTTCTCTTCACACGGAGCTGTTCGTCCATGTGGGCTTGTGCCTTAGCATCATTACACTCGCCGGTTTGTGTGTTGTGTGTTATAAAAGAGAAACAGCATATTCCCTAACGAGTCTGTTACACAGCCCGCCCAAAGAGCAAGGGCTAATGATTAAGTGCCCATGTGCGCACTGGTAGACCCCGGCTCAAATTAAGGAGTTGTGCTGTTGTATCCTGGGCTCAGAGGTTTACTATTCTACAAGCTCAACAGCCTCACATCAGAATCCTATATAAATGTTTCATCTAGATCTCTGAAATCTGTATATGAATCAGGGCATCAAATTCATATTATTTAACATATGTTAAATTAAAATAAAAAACAAAAATGTTCACACGGGAGTCAGACTTGCGAAGGTAAGTTGCTCTTCTCGCCTGCAATGATGCTTCAGACTATGGGATAGATCACTGCAGTACAATATAAATTTGGGAAAAAGTATAAAAGGACGTTTTGAGCGAGGAAATACTGTGGACTGATACATCTTACTGGTCAACTTGAATTTATAAAGTGTTATGTGAGGATCAGGGCACCCAAGTCTTAAATGACTAACAATAGACATTCTTGAGCGATTGTGTTGGACGACAGAAGGCCTGATGGAATTAGGGATTGCGTGATGCATGGTGAGCATCAGAAGGGGCTAGTTCCTTAAGGGACATGGGGGTGTTTGTCACCCACAAGCATGCACTGTAATCCATCTGTGGTGGAAACCAAGATAGCTTGGCCTTTTTGTAAATACATAAGATGACAATGACCAGTGTGGTTGGTTGTGTCTTGCCACATTGAATATGTGCACTACTGCGATCACAGGGAATGCATTATCTGTTTGTTGAAGAGAGCAGTAGCTCCCACACCTGGCACACGATGTTTATTTGGTTAAAATATACTGAGCAAAATCTGATTAAGTGAAGCTTTAAGATCAGCAGACGGTGCAGTCTGCCCAAAGGCATGGACAAGATTATCTCGCTTTTCCGTGAGGTACCAGGGGCTTTGTCATCTAATACCAGTTCAATATGGATAGATGTCTCCAGTATTCAAATAAATTATCCATCACTGACTGGAAAAATTACCTGTGCTGCTCTTTTTTGTGCTACAGTTGTCTGGCTTCTAGACATGTTTACAGTTTGTTGCTCACTTCTGCGGAAGAAAGAGAAGGGCTACTATAGATCTTTGAGCAGGAAACTGAGCCCTATGGTAGCGGGTTTTAGGTGAAATTGTCAGCGAATGACATTCAGTGTTTCAAATAAGCAGGCTCACTCTGGAGGCAATTACGAAAGATTAGCTCGTTGACAGTTTTAAATTACCAGTGCCAGCCTGCAGTTACCAAGTCTATGTCCCTTCCAGAGTACAGCTTTCACAGGCACACACATGAAATGAACGTTTGGCAGAAATTAATTTAATGGGATTTTCTTGCTCAAGGTAACAATGTGGCTCACGTTGCCCCTCAGCCACCTACATTCACTTTGAGTCAAGTTAGTGATTAAACTCAATCCTGGGAAAAAGTGCCATATGTGTTCCTCATACATACACAATCCCAATATGTAGCCCAAATAAATAAGTAAATAAGCTCTGAATTGTTTTAAATGAAGAATTGTTTACTAAGTGTGATTTGTAGCATGCAAATGAATACGCTTGAGTTTACCACTGCTGGTGCACGCATACTCCTAAAATTATTGAGCTCACGGCTCACTAGAGTGTTACAGGATGACGTGATTAGGAAAGTGCTACAGCCTCTGTAAGACGACTTGTGGTCTAGTTATTTTTAGGTCTCGACTACGCAGCGCGCATGCGCTGCTTAGGCAAGAGACCTTTAGAAATCGCTTCAGCTTTTCAGCCAAAAACGTGCACGCGTTCCATTGCCTTCAATGGCAACGCATGCACGTCTGGCGATTCACTTGCGGGAGCGAGCGGCGCCATATGGTAGCAATTATCGCTCCTGGCGCTGCTCGCTCCCGCAAGTGACACACTTTCACTTTTGCCGATGTTTTTTTTTTCACTTTTAGCGTGGGTGCGCTTGTTTTATTTTGTCAATGTTCTCTCAGTGCCTCAGGCTTTAATAACCAGTCAATACTGTGCAAACCCAATCGCGTGACACTTCAGTGAAAAAAGAATCACACTGTTGTGGAAAGGGTGCTCCTTGACCCATATCATCGCTCTGGCTCCTGTTCTTACTGTAAAGTATGTTTCTTCTCCCGACAATGTTTTTATGAGCCGGCCAGTCCTTCTGCTGACACTGAGAGCCACAGTACCATGCCACCTGTCATCGACCACAGATATTGAATTCCTGCAACTAAAAAAAACAAAAAAACAGATTTAATATAGCTGCTCTTATATATAGTGTTAGTACAGGAAACCCTGAATTTAATGCACAGAAACATGCCAGTGGTTGGAGAAATGTAAAACGTGGGGGGAGGGGTTATACTATGAACAGGTGAAAGTTGTCAAAAATAAATGAAACTGTGCGATCAGTGACATTATTTTGTGCACCACAATGCTGTGTGTAACGACATACCCAACCCTATAGTATTACTCAGACCATGTGTGAACAACCATTTGAATCCTGATCAGCTATTCAAAGAATCACCCAGAAAGCCTCCAATTAAATAATTAACAGCACACGTAGTGCACAAAATATGGTACGTGCTCCTTAGTTCTGATTATTAAAAAAGCCCATGGATTTAACAAGATAATCAGTGGGTGACTTGACAACTGGAGAACTTTAAAAGCCATTTCTATTGCCAAAAAAAGTATATGGGGGAAGTGGGGATTGCGGATTTTCCTTGTGGCAGAGTTATGGATAATAAAGGCAGAGCTCTACAACATAAAAAAATATGAATTGACCTCGAACTGGAGGACGATTTAGTGTTATGGAGACAGCTGCAGGAAAACACTAACACAACCTAGTGAGAGGACGGTCATGAACTATATTGATCTACAAGATGTTAACCAGTGAAAATGAGATGAATATGCCAAAACTGTCAAATACGATAACGGACTTTGGTACAAGCAAAATGTCTCACCAGTTCATTTTTACGGAACTAGGAGGGCCTTGGATACAAGAGAAAAAACAAGCATTGGCATAGCCAATAGGTCTCGTCTTTGGGACCTTATAAGTATTTAATTATGCAGCACAATATCCTTGGTGCAACATCAACAGTTGCATGGCTAAACACATAAGGTCCCAAAGGTGAGACCTACTGGCTATGCCAATGTTTGTTGTTATTGCAGCAGTGATACACAAATGTCTGTTAAAGAGCTGCATCATGAGTGTTCCGGCGCCAGAGCATTCAATGACATCACCTACATAATTATCCCTTGTGCATGTACCTTTTGTTCGCTATGACAAGTACATGCAGGTTCTTCCCTAATATGTGGGCGTGGATTCCACAGGCTCCCTCTGTAGATCACAACCTCCGTCAGAAGGTTGGACAAGTCAACCACACCTCCTATCATTTTGAAAGAATGTCTTCTGTGGGTTACAAAGGGTTACTCTTGTCTTCAGCAATAATGATATAATGTCTCGACAGAGGGTACTCCATTCTGGATTGTGTATAGACACTACTATCTGTGGGAGAGGAGAGGACATTGGGGTTTACTTTCTACATAAATCTTGATGATTTCGCATGATTGCAGTTGGGAGGGGCGCACATTAAGAAAAAAGGGAGAGAGTCCAGCGATAAAATGCTTTAATTCCATAGGAATATTAGGACAGCAATGATTCTTCTGGAACAAGCATTTCAAATAAATTATGTCAGTAAATTCACATATTGATCCTGCACATAAGACTGGGGATTCAAAACAATGATCCATGGGATTTGTCCAGCTTTACAACTGCATTATATTCTGACACTACAAGGTCCAAGAGACACCTCTCCACATGACCCAAGTCACAAGAGGCTTTGTTTATCAACAATGGAAATTATACCCAAAAAATGAAACTAGCACATGCATATATAATAGTACACAAAGGGATAAAAGTGTCAGATCTGTGAGCAGAACATTGCACTGTATAGGTGTAACTTGTGCTAGGAGAGCCTAAGGTTGATATATGGAAACAGCTGTGGCCAAAGGAAAGTGAGATAATAAGGGGATGAAACAGCACAATTATCCCATTTTCATAAGCAAAACTGGAGTGTCGATACATAATTTGAAGGAATTACTAAACTAAGCATATTTTGTGTGCATGTTCAACTTAGTAGTGAAGGACACATCAGTAAGCATAAGGACCTCTTTTAATCTGGACCGCAGGGTTTGCCTGTCCCTACAATTGCTTTGGTTTAAAACATTACCTTATGTTTGTAATATGGTGGTATTTAATGTTAAATACTACTGGGTAGATGAAACTTTTTTCAAAAAAGTAACTGAACTCTGTTTAGATACTTTGTTGCAGGGGTAAAGACGAGCCTTGAAAGTGCGCATCAAAACTAAAGAGTAAAATAAAATCCTAAAACTGAGCAGTATTTATATGAAAGATCTTTGGAAGATTATTTGTGCCACATCATACATAGTCAGGTGTGTGTGCTTGCGTGTCTCTGTGTGTGGCTACTAGGGAGTAGACCATTTGATTTTGTGTGTGCACCTTGGATACAGTTTACACATTTTGTTAGACCTGGCACCATTGGCGTAGGTCTCCCTTCCATTTTTGTCGTTTTTGTCTCCTTCATGGTTGCTGACGTTAGATGTTCTGGGCGCTGTGCCACTGCCATTCAGTGACACAGTGCGAATGCTCCTTATTATAAAATAACTGATGAACCGGTGTAGTCCTAGTAGTACCAAGGAACATGTTAGGGAAGTCGAATTTGGTATGCTTCCTCTCCAAATATTAAAGTGCGTCTGGTAGTAGTGATTGTCTTTATATTCTGTGTGTGCAACTGCCACTTTTGGAAAGTAGGTATCTTTTTGTCTAAGTCTTTCTGTGTGTTTCACTGGTATGTGTATTGGTCATCTGTTTTAGAGAGCCAGGGCAGGCTGGGGCTGACCTGGGTCGAACGGAGCAATCTGCTGTTGAAGTATGGGGAGGGGTGACCCCTTTGATCTGAGCAGGGCTGTGCCTGGCAAGGTGAATGGTGTCTGATGGTGGGCCCCCTCTCCCTGAAAGGGAGGATGCAGCCTCGTAAATAAAGTGACCCAAGTCGACACCAAACTGGTTCTGGTCGGGGTCGAGTGATTTGTGACTTTCTCAAGAACAAAGACTTTGGGGGTATAAAGATCTGAGCTGATACCCCTTCGTGGTGTGTATCTACGGGATGCGATGACGAACCTCTGGCCGTGGAAACAAGAGGGAAAGGACTTTGAAACTTTCATCTATCCACTGAAGCAACTACCCAAGGGCCTGAATTGAGCTTGCCTCCTGCCGAAGTCTCAGGGACATTAGACTTCATTCATCAGCTGCCGGATTACTATTGAGAGAAATCCTACTCACAGGTGAGGCCTCTGTTGAGAAATCCAAGGCCTCTGGATCTACTGTGGGGAACGCCGCTTTTGCTTGCCTACGGAAACTATTGCAATCGCCATTGTGGGCCACTGCAGCAGAGAAGCTGTGCCGCTGAGTGCCCGCCTTTGCCTTGTCTATGGAAACTATTGCTATTGCCATTGTGACCCACTGCAGCCGAGGAGCTGTGTCGCTGAGTGCCCGCATAGGCCTTGCTACGAGATCCATTGTTGACGCCATTGTGGGCCACTGCAGCCGAGGAGCTGTGCCGCTGAGTGCCTACCTTGGCCTTGCTATGAAAAACCTTGTTGTCGATATTGTGGGCCGCTGAGGAGCTGTGCCGCTGAGTGCCCGCATTTGCCCTACTACGAGAATCAGTACCACCGCCACTGTGGGCTGCTGCAGCCGAGGAGCTGTGTCGCTACAGGCCCGCATTGGCTTTGCTACAAGAGTCCTTACTATCACTGTTTTGAACTGCCGTCATTGAGAAGTTGTGCGGCTGAGTGCCCATCCCTACTTTGCCACAAGAATCATTGCTATCGCTATCGTGGGCCGCTGCAGCTGAAGAGCTGCGCCGCTGAGTGCCCACGCTAGCCCCACATTGGGAGCCTTGTCAACTTCCACATGCGCCGATGGGTGCCGCTTTTACCCGTCTAAGGATTATCGTGAGTACACGCTGCGGATCGCCACCACCCAGGAACTGTGGCCGCTGGGGGTCCGCCTGCCATCTCGCACCTTCCCTGAGGAGTTGTGCCCCGTGCCCCTTTATATCCTAAGTACCTTGTACATTGTGCATCACCGGGTCGCATAGATCCCGGCCCCGAACCAAGTTCGTTCCACCCGCACGCACAAGTGCTTTCATCGCTCTTGAGACGAATCTGTAATTACGCACATTGTGGTTCTTTGAGCATTTCTCAGTTTCGTGTTTAATCTATATAAAGATATACTATTTTTTATAACTGCTTGTGGTGTCTATTTTGTAGCGTCTTTGCTGCGTTATTGTGTATGGTCCTAAATGCTTCACACACTGCCTCTAAGATAGGCCTGTCTGCTCGTGCTACGTTACCACAGGATTGAGCAGGGGTTATCAAAGGGTGTAGCCCCCTTACTCTGACTTAGGAAGAAGGGTCACTATTCGACATCTGTACCAACCACTGTCGACTAGAGACCCCCATTTCTAGCACATTTCTTCCCCCGCACATGTATGTTAGAGTGCTTCATGCAGCATCACCATTGTTAGGATAGTGGCATATTTAATAGAGACTGGACCCGATTCATGAAGGCGTTTGTGCAAGCTTCGTTAGCGTATGCATGCATATACCCTTTCCATGACTACAGAAGTTCTTCTGACATTCACAAAGCTGGCACAAGTGGCACTTTCTATAGTAAGTATAAACTATCGAAGCTCTGTGACCCAGTGTCTGGCACGCATAAGCAGCACTTTCTATGTGTGTATAAACCACTAAAGCTCTATGTCCCAGTCTCTGCCACGCACAAGCAGCACTTTTGATTGTGTGTGTATAAAACAGCAAAGCTTTGTCTCAGTGCCCATTATCAAAAGCAACACATTTTACAGTGAAGCTTTTAGCGTGGGTCCTCGTAAGCAGCACTTTCTCCAGTATGTTTACATTATTGAAGCTTTTAGTGTGGGTCCTCGAAAGCAGCACTTTCTGCGGTATGTTTAATACTGAAGCTTTCAGTGTAGGTCCTTGCAAGCAGCACTTTCTGCAGTATACAGACTACTGAAGCTTTTTGCGTACGCCCTCACAAAGCAGCACTTCCCACGGTGTGCATACGTCACCCAAGCGTTGTGCCCCAGTGTTTGCTATGCACAAAGAGCACTATGGACAATTAGTGTGAACATGTCTACAGGGTGTGGACCAGGACAGAAACTATGTCCGGGCACCAAAATAAAGCGTCCCCCCTCGGGGAACCAGATACTTAAATAAATGGCCGCTGTAGCAAATTGTGGCAGATTTGAAGCATGTAAAGACACGCGGTAAAGCTGTTTGTATTGTATGGGAGGGAGACTACTTGCATTTGAGCATGGTGCAGTAAATGCTTCTGGGAATATTACAGAACTCAACAGTAAACACCGGCCTACCAGACCATGACACCAAACAGCAAAATATACCACGTTATTGCAGCTATGTGTAACGAAAGCACTAAGTGCTGTGAGGTGAACAGTTAGTGTAGATGGAGCCTCTGGAGGCAAAATATGGTGACTTTATGTTGTGAAATGTGCACTGTAGAGCGTCGTGAAACCCGGTTAGGCAAAACTGTTTGTTTCAGACAGTTTGTCTATAGGTTTTGCTTTTTTTTTTTAAATGCATTTCGGAGGTAGAGGTGTACATCTTGTAAGTGCCAAAAATATGAGTTGCATATCTGAGGTCTCACGTGGGCGCTGCACCCTAGCTCCCTGCCACCGGAGTGACACCAAAACTAACATTTATTCTGCTGCGCTGCCCGAAGGATCGCTTTGACCCCTTTCCTCCTTGAGTAAAAGTGCAGTTATGTGCTTTTAGCAAAATATTGCTCAAACACATTAACTGGCCCCACATTTGCACTGCTCTGCCTGACTGAAAGAGTTAAGAAGTACACGCGTGCGAACGTCTCACGCTGTTTACCTAGTTTAACAGCACCTGTGAGGAATCAATTTACTTTTATTTAGATTTGTCATAACACTACTGCGCCGAAATTACCTGGAATCAGAGACAAAACTGGGTAAAAAGATGCCTCTTGGCGGGGTGCTCCACCCGCGGATATTGCTTGTATATGTTCGTGGAAACAGGCACAATGCAGGAGACATAGCCTGGGTGAACAGCTCCCGGCAGTCATGACTGTTTATAACCCCGCGCATGAGTCGCTTCAAATATATAAAAGTTTAAATGATGCCACATTGAGAAGTGACCTACAAAGCCCCTCTACGCCCCACAGACGAACAGTGGACTCCCAGGGGCTACGGAGTAGTGCCCCGTTTCCATAGCTATGAAGCGCCCAAAAGGCTTATCATTTCTAGAAATGTTGCGAGGCATGTGTCTTCCAGTATGTTATCTACGTGGTAAATTAAGGAGTCGTGAACAATTGCATATTAACAGATATGCTCTGTAAATATGTATTTATTTGTACAGCTTTTCGGGTGCAGATGGTTGCACAGAAAGACGCGCTGGCATGAGTTGAATTGTAATTGACTGCGTGTAATATCACAAGGCACCGAAGTACAATATCGTGCACTGTGACACAGAGTAGTGTAAAATAACACAACGTTTACTTGAGTGCTGAAGTCGGGAATAAACACCAAGTCAGTGCCCCAAGATTATTAACTGGCTTCGGCCCAGTCCAGGAGCGCCCAGCACATACGCCACGGGGCTGCCGCAAGTTATACGGCTGCCCCTCCCCTCCGTGCTCCGCTTATGTCACCACTGTACCGGGCACTTAGCTTATCGGCCTTTGCTCTCTGGTCGTATGGCGCCCATGTAGGGGATGTCCCTCTTCGTCAGGGCCCCAAGCAGTTTACCTCCGGCCTCGATATTCAGCGCGTCTCTGCCACCCACCCGCACCTCCATACTCTGCTTATGTCACCACTGTACCGGGCACTTAGCGTATCGGCCTTTGCCCTCTGGTCGCATGGCGCCCATGTAGGGGATGTCCCTCTTCGTCAGGGCCCCAAGCAGTTTACCTCCGGCCTCGATAGTCAGTGCGTTTCTGCCAGCGCCGCACGCTATCAGACAGCGGTGGAAAGGCATGGAGGCATAGTGCCAATATCGGCCACACTCACCAGCCCTCCCGCAGCAACATACAGGTAGCATAAATAAGCAGACAAGACAACTTTTTGGTGGAGAAAATTGCTGCAGGTTTATTAGCATACCAAATATGCCAACATGGTGGGTTATCTTACAGGTGATCCAAAGGCAAGCCGCCCCTCGCGGCCTACCACCTGATGGGCCAACTTGCATCGTGGTCTTAGCCAATCGGTGCTTAGCAGTTGTGGTGAGGGGATAGCCCCTCCCACTTCCGGTGAAACATTGGTCCACCATATAACTCACGCCCCCCCCTACGAGGGGCAGAGCGTTCAAGCGACCCCCGGTTGTACAGGTTTCCAACCGCCCGTAGGACAGATGGGGCGCCGTCACACCCCAGGGTCCACCGCACAGACTTCCTGGGGATATTCTGCCTCAGCACCCTTTGTGCTCCTGAAGAGGGTACCCCTGAGTACCTTTCCGCCTCTGGATCGCCATGTAACTCCGCCACAGCCCTGGGTGTGGCGACCGTCGCAGCCAGGGCCCCCCCCAAGGCCGGCGCTCCTACTTACATCCCGCTATTTCCAGGGCCTCCCCTAGGTCCAGGAGGAACAAGTCCATGCCTATTCTGGAGAGATGTACCCCATCGTCCACGAGATACCCTGTGGATTTAACATGAGGCAAACCATGTCTTGTCAATCCAAACCCCATTTGTTCGGTGAATTTACGCATCGCGCATCTGACTCTCCTGCGCGCAGCCTCCATTGCCTCCCCAGTTTGGGCTCCCTGCCACAGGAGCCGGGGAGTGATCACTGACCACCACCGTTCACATGTCCCTAACTGGTTGCTTCAATTGCAAACTGTGGCCCTAATGTTTTGAAGCTGTGTCCTTTTGCCCAACGTAGCGGCCTTATCTTGCTATTTATGGTGCCCCTCCCCCTAGCCAGCAAGGATAGGTCCATGCTTAACTAGACAGATGTTCCCCATTGTCCTCAAAGCACCCTGTGAATTTGGCGTGTAGCAACCCATGTCTAAGGAAGCCAAATCCCCTCTGCTCAGTGAATAAACGCATAGTGCAGATGACCCTTCTAAGCGCAGGCTCCATCGCCTCCCCCAACCGAGCTCCCTGCCACGGGAGCTAGGGGTGATTACAGACCACAAAAGAGCACGTTGTGGTCTTTGTGGTCTCCTTCTAGGGTGCATTACTTCGCCCCACTGACCAGATAATTTTACAGTTCTTATGGATTGCTCCCTGGTGAACATAGTAATGGTGTCAAAACAGGTTTGAGGGAATATGTGAATGGGACCCGTTATTAGACCCTGCGCCCTTTCGTGGACTAACAACTTACTCAGCCCCCCCTGCTTGCTGAACCTTCAACCGGTCACAGGTGCCCTGTCCCTGCTATCCACCTGTGACCCTTGATACTTACACCCTTAGTGGTGTCAGGCTACCAGGTTGTGTGTCACATGCTTCGCTGCAGTCCCTATGGTGGATCCACTGGGACCCTTCTGCATCCCTGCAAATGCTTAGTCATGAGTAGGGCTCCCGGTTTTATGGTATTTATTTTTTTGACATTTCCGTCTGTATTTATCCATATTTATTTTTTGTAAACTCTGTTAGTATTTATCCATATTTATTATGGGTTTTGTGAAAAAAATACAGGTGAAACTGGTATATATCCACATTTATTTAACCAATAAATATGCAGTCATGCTTGAATGCCAGCCAGTTTTCAATGATATGGACACCCGCAGAAGTTAAATCAATTGACTCATATGAAAATGTGCACATTTCAGCATCACCCTTTTGCATATCTACTGCTGTTGAAGCCTCTTTACTAAAATGTTTTTCTTTTTTAACCCCCTTACCTATCAATTCACACAGTCATTGGCTTGGCAGTCATGACAAAGTGTATTTAGATACACTCAAAAAAGCACCCAATTTCCGTTTTTATCCACATTTAAAAATAAATACAGACAAGAAAAGAAATGGTTTTCTGTATGTATTTATCTGTAAAAATCAGTAAAAACGGAAAACAGGGAGCCTTAGTCATGAGCAATGCCCTTTAATGCCCTTGCCCATCCCTCAAAGACACCTGACAGCATGATGCCCCTCGCAACTTAGGTGAGGGGTTATGGGCCCAGCACACTGTGTCCTCCCTAGATGCTCCAGATAGTGTGAGTGGCTATCCCTGTCCTGGCAGGGCATGCCAATGGCCTGCCCACCCCTTAGTGACTATCCTGCCATGGGATAGGCGACATTAAGCACTGGTGTCCTCGTGTACCTGACGTATAGGGGGGAACAACATGTACGACTACCTGCCCTTTCCCGAGCAGTGGGAATGCCAAAACAATCATTCCTCAATCATTGTAGCCAAATTATGCTATGACCCCATGTTCCCCCCAGCTTGTGCACCGCAACCCACTATTAAAATGGCAACTCCTGCAAATGCCTGGCTCCCCGGCTATAGGGCGGGTGTTTTGTCTCCCCCTGAGCAACTGGTAGCATGCCCTTGTATATAGAGTGCACCTACTCTGCTGCATCGACCAGACATTTGCGCAGGCAATTCTGTAGTTGAAATGTGTCGAACAACTGAATGTTGTCCCTCTGGTTTGTGTGGCTGTATGTCTATTGTGCATCCCCCCATGTGTGCCCTGCCATGATTTGTGTGTCAAGCCACAAACGCTGTCCGACTACTCTGCTCCCTATCCGTGCTACTTTATCAGATCAAGAAGTGTCATACAATAAAATATGTGCCTTTGATGGATGGGGGCTTCAAATAATGCTTGCTCTCTTGAGGGAGAATGATGCACAGATGAGCTGGTGGCCATTGTCCAGATGTATCCACCAAATACATTAACCTGTAAGCTAGTACTACTGGCTTCGGTGCCTCTGGTTACTTGCTTAAAACCACGAAGGCCCCCATATGGCATTATTGCCTGGCATCTCGGGTGAACTTTGCCCAGATCTGAATGGTCTTAGTGGGGTAAGACTGAAGGAGGTATGGGAGGCTAATGCAGGCCCAAAACTGTGCAAATTGATGATGCGTCACCATAGTACCAATGGACCTGAGTATAGAAACTGGCGATGCTGTGATACAACTGATGTAAATGTCTCAGCGTGGGCCAGAATGTAGAAGCATTATGTGTGGCTCGTGCAGGCCCAACTAATCTGCAGGGCCACTCAGCTCGCTCAGGGAATGTGCTGCATATTGCCTGGTATTTAGCCGCTAGGTCATAGCCTCCCTATATTACTACAAAAGGAGAACTACCCTACAACAAGACCATCTGTTGGCTTTGACAATGCTTCTTAGTTACATAAGATAGATAAGCCACAAGTATAGCTTACTTGCCTAGCCAACCAAGAGCTAGCCGCCCCCAACCGCGACATTGTGACATTTCCATCATTCCAGTGCACTAGGAGTGACATAAAAAAGAGTATGAATTACACTTCCTTGCTAGCAGGCAATGTGCTGCATATTGCCTGGTATAGCCGCTAGGTCCTTGCCTCCCTATATTACTACCAAAGGAGCACTACCCTACAACAAGCCCATCTGTTGGCTTTGACAATGCTTCTTAGTTGCACCAAACAACCAAGAGCTAGCCGCCCCCATCCACGGCTGCCAAGTTTTCAACTGCTATATGTGACATTTCCATCATTCCAGTGCACTATGAGTGACATATAAAAGACTATGAATTACACTTTCTTGCTAGCAATCAAACCCTGAGGATGAGAGGGACATACCGATATCAGTAATTACGCCTATTTGACCAACATGCAACTCTAAGACGACCAAGGGTTAAGGCTGCTATTGAGAGATATTCCAGAGCTTGGAGAGTGCATGTGTGAGATGGTAACATATATACAATACTTTGGGAGTCAAAGTGCCTGGAATGGTATGAGACTGAAGTAGCTCAGATTGAGCAGGATATCACAAATATACCCAGTCACTCTGAACAGCCTGGAGATGGGCGCCTGCAAACTACAAGCTTTGCGTGATGTACACACCTTGCGCAGAGAGGGGAACCGGCTTGTGTCGGTTTCGCCTCATACTGAGCACGCCACTCGGTGACCCATGGTGCCCTCATCAAGATGCACCCCAAAGGCCCCCCAAATGGCTGCACCTAGAGAGAGCACTGCCCTCCCCTACCCGGGGACGGGAAGCCCGAATCTGCCCTCCTCTAGCACAGGACACCAACCAGGCAAACAGTCCTAATATGGCTTTGGTGTAGTAGTAAACTGAACATGCACAATTCTGGACAGGTGGCACATGTGCTTGCGGAGAACACAGTCCCTTATCAAATTGGCACCAACCCAGTACAAGTCTCTTATTCTTTGCAACCTGTGAGAGCGAAACTAACACCAATGGTCGCACTTCCGACCCACAACATTCAGATTCCCGAGCCCAGTATGTCTCCCTGCAAAGCTTCACCATGCGCCGCTTGGGCCATGTGTTCCACCCTTACGACATCACTAAAAGGTTTCTTTTAGTTGGCCGACTCACCTAATATTTTCATACTGTTAGTGAGCTGCTGCTGTGTTACCCTATTGCAAACACGTCACCATCCCCGAATATTGTATAGGAACACATATAGAAATTGGAAGCGTTTGCCCGTGCACTGTAGTACTTTCCCAAAGTGGGCAAGAAAGAGCTAGACTGTCTCAAATTCAGAGCTGATCCAAACAGGGGCCCCCAAATGAGTTTCTACCCAGGGCAACTACTAATACTACCGCATGTCCTCCTGACCTTGTTTGGAAGTTATATAAATTGTGCCCACTGTGGCACCACCGCACCCTTGCGCTGAGTGACAACCTACGTGGTTCACCCTGCAACTGACCCTGTTGCTTAATACCGCCCCTTGATGCCCTTGCCTGCCAGTCACAGCCCTGCCAAAATAATGCCTCCGCAGCATGTTGGAGAGGAGAGTCCCACGTACCAGTTTGCGATTCCATCATACATTTTCTGGGGCTCCAGTTCATGTAAAGTGTGTGTCACTGTCCTGGCAAGGCATACCCAGTAACCCGTCCCAATCTGTAAATGTGGTAACTATGGGCATTTGCAACATCCGCTGTATTTCATTTCTGTAGTGTTGTGGACCTCAGTGTTAGTGAACATCCTACCAGTGAACTGAGACCTAAATGCCTCTGAATCCTACATGAGGTCTAGAGCGACATTGCAGTCTGCTGAATCGCCTCCCATGAGAGCACTCCCACGTGTGAAGAACACAAGGAAGCGAGATGAAATGCAAAAGTGCCTGTGATCACCCAGTTGGGTCAAGTGAGAAGCCTGGACTGACTTCCAGTTTTAAGTCTGTGCAGGCCCCACCCCAGACGGCCAAACCCCATCACATACTACAAGGGACCAGCGTGCTCACCCACTGATACCATGCCCACGGGGCACCTTCTGTCCCCCCTTGTAGTTTAGCCGAATACTTCTCACAGTACCATACACAGATTGCACAATGCACCCTGCCCCTACTGAAAATAATCGGAATTAAATGAGACAAGGACCGCTGCCCAAGATGGCGCTGATTGTCTAATGAGGGGGGGGTGGGCTCGAAAAACGGAGTCATCGCACTTTCCCACGGGTACTGTCAAAGGCACTTGACGAGTGCCCTGGCACTTCTGTTAAATAAAATGAACGCCTTGCATTACTGGATAATTTATTATTTACTAATTTTAATAACTTAAGATGCCCCAGTCCTGCTGGTCCTATTACCAGGAGACGTGCCTTGCTTTGCAGGCCGAGACACCTCGCGAGTCGGTATTCACCACAGACCAAAGCAACACCCGCCTCGTAAAAGGATATAACATGCAATGTGCCCACAGTAGCATGTTCGACAAGGTAATTACAAACTTAAACACGCAAAATACCTGTAAACTGCCTCTGTCTGTTGTGGATGGCAACCCACTGCTACGGAGAGTTGCATAACATTATATACTGCGCCGACTGCCACTGCCTAAGATTCTTGTGATGTTTAATAATTTAAACCCACAGAAAGTGTTTAGGGTCGTAAGAGGCGCCCTGATTGCAGATTGCCACCGGAATCACTATGTTGACAAGCGTCAGAGCCCCTGCACGGCAACAGGAAGCATGCAGCCGGCCACTGTGTGCATGGGAGGTGCCCAACCAGCAAAATTCCTGAGCTGGGCCAATTGAGATTAGGTGGCACGCTAACGCATATGGTGCCACCCACTTGAATACGTGACCTGGCGATGACGGGTGGAACAGAGAAGAATTGCGGGCTGAGGCGCCCATTGCCGCACTGAGCCAGGTGAGGCTACTGGTGACGTTCCCGGAGAGACGCCCCATGTTTTAGTCCAACAGCAGTACACTGCGCTAAGGAGGGAGCAGCAGCAAGGCTGCCCCCCCAGCCCCTACACTACTGGACACTCCGGGCCTAGGCCCCTGCCCCACGTGGCAGAGGCCCCCCGATGACCTAGGCCGGGAGAGCGCCCAATTCTCATTCCCTTCTAGCACCCGCCGCAAAGCAGTATTTGCCCTGAATAACAGAATGCACACACGATAATAACGACATGTTAGGCTACACAAGCAACACATCAACTCGGACTTGGGCAAGCACTCCCTACGCATTAGCACTGCTTGTCTCTTTTCCAATTGAAAGCCCAAATTGTGATGTCAGCCGATCTGTCTCTGCGCAAAATGGCAATCTCATACAATTTAAAAAAACACCGGGAGCTTGTTGATTTGCCCCGCATCACAGGCAGCAAGCTACTGCCCATACTGCAGCACCAATCCCAAGGCAAAGGGGGGGAAAGGCTGAAAATCCAAAGTGTGTAGCGGGAACGCTCATGGGCGGAGCCGTTACCCAGAGTGGGCTGAAAATTCTTCTCCATAGTACCAGGAGGGCTCGCGCTCACCCCGGTGTGCACATTGCCTGCCTAGCATCGGCGGGCCGACAACGGCACCACCGCCCTCCGCAGATGATCCCCCAGCTGCCCCATATACACGCCGGCAACTTAGGGTGGGGTGGCGGTATGCGCACGGAGCCCCCCCTCCCCCTTAAAGTCCAGGACAACTCCGCCAGGTCCCAGCAGGCGGGCGGGGGGTGAACTCTCAGCGCGACTCCACTCGGAGGTATAGAAGCGCTTACATGGCACCGTGTTTCCATTACACATACAGGCACAGGGGGATTAGGATATTTGCCCAGAATCACGGGATGAGGACGCGACCTCGAGGCTCGAACCCTGCCAGGAACTGGACTTGCCGGACTAGACCGGAATCCGCCACCAGGAGGCCTGTGAGGTAGCTCAGCCCACTTTTCCTAACCGCCAGATTAACCCTTTTCCAACATTTATCAATCTCTAATAATGAATACTTTGCAGTGAGTATGCAGGTCCGGGAAGAGAGTCAAAAGCTCACTATTTGTTTTTAATATTACATTTTATTTAATGCGTTAATATATAGCGCAGACTTTACCCGAAGGAGCGCTTCACAATAGGAACATTAACGTGACATGAGGAGAAAAACACACAAGCTAGAGCGGCACCGGGCGAGCCGAAATACCCTGCCACAACGTCGCTGCAGCGCGCATGGAGGCAGGAGGTCCCGGACCTGACCCCCGTGGATGGTGTCCTGCATGAGGCCCCGACCCCAGCGCCGCTGGAATCTTTGGTGCCCCCACGCGCAACGCGGGCCTAAAGCCCCAAATGCTACTGACCTGTGCTTAATAAAAAGGGGGGGGACACAAACCCTCTGTCCCCCCCTCCCCTCTGAATCCACCACCCGGGCGGTGCCGGAAAGTGGGAGACTCAGTCTCGTGAACAGCTGACGGAGTGGGCAGCCCGGCGGAGAAGCCCCAGGGAAAACGGGGCTGCCCGACCCCCTCCCCTTTTACCCTCAGGCGGCCCGCGCTGCAGCCAAAAGAAGAAAAAAGGGGGGGGGGTCTAGCTATGCTCGAAGTGGCGAGAAGACCTCAAGGAGGGGCATCTGTCTCTCCTGGTAGCCTGCTGAGCCCCCCCCTAAACTTGCAACGCTAGGGACACATTGGAGACCCCACAGGACTTGTGGGCCCACCATGTTTCTATTTTGCATCCTGTATATAGCGCGAACTCGGCTGGAGCACTGGACACGAGCCCCGTCTAGACATTAAATATTCAGGGACTAGGAGATGAAGTGATTTGCCCAGAATCACAGGATGTGGACGTGACCCGAGGCTCGAACCCTGGTTTCTTTCAGGCACGGAGAGATTATGCACCACAGTCGGCGGTCTAGCCGACGGACCACATCCTCTCCCGTCGGACCGCCCGCCCGAGCGGAGGAGTACACTGCGCACCTCCACCTCTGTGCCCCCCTACCCAGTCAGCACATTGCTGGCCCACAATGGAAGGGTGCCGCTGCCATAGCCCTCCAGGAGCTGTCTTTCCCCCACCCTCACTTGCAGGCCGGGGCCGAAGCCGGTTGAGCAACCCAACCTCGGGGCAGGTGGGGGGGGGGAAATCACTCACCGCGAAAGTAGGCAGCTCCTGGGGACAGGACCGAGTCGGCGTCTGGGCGAGGGGACAAAGAGGCCGCCAGGGGGGCGGGGGAGGACTATATACCTCTCCCTGCCCCCCCACGGCCGGAAGTGACGCGTGGGACCCCAGCAGGGGTCTCAGCCAAAAAACTAGGCTGCCCAGTGTGCCATCTTGTGGCACTAAAGGGGCCGCCCTCTTATGAGGGTCCCCTGCGGGGACTGTCGGTCAGCCCGCAAAGGCTCAGTCCCACAGGGGATTATTACGATGGGCACGCTCTGCTGTATAAAGGGGGGGGTCCCGCAACAGTCGGATGGCAGTTGGTGCGGGGTAATTCTCAGGTAATTACAGATAATTACTGCCACCTCAGATAATTACTGCCAGCAACTGCTGCTGTTGCTGGCAGTTACATTGATTTTTACTTGATGCAAGGCACAAGATGACTGCCAACACTTCCTGGTTTGAAGTGTTGGCAGCCAATTAGAGCCAAGCTCAGGGTGGGGGGATATATATATATTTTTTTCCTTTAATATCTCAAAAACTACTGAACGGATTTACACCATTTGTAAAAAAAGTGCTCTTTCTTAACCAAGACCTACCTTTTTGGCAAATTTGGTGTAATTCCGTTAAGCAGTTCGGGCTGTAGCTTTGTCTAAAGTTCCCTATAGAAATTAACATGGGTAAAATGCGTTTTGGGACCACCCTATTTTCTCAGCCCCCGCTTGACAAATCACCCCGAAACTTTCAAAACGGGAACTGACTAGAGCGCCCCATTAGCTTTGAAAATTTTGCAAAGATTTGTCAAACGACGCCAAAGTTATTGGGAAAACAAAAAACACTTTTTGAATAGAAACAAGGTCCTAACTATAACTACCTAATATATATATGCACCCTGAACTGAAACAATTTTAAGCATAATCTAGCGGGTCAGAGTGCGTGTCGATGGAGTTTGGATCCCGTGAGTATTTGGGATGCTCATCTGGACTAGAATTCAGTTGCCTGGCATAACAGCTATTGGTATGTTACATTTGGGGTTGTACTTGGGGATGTCTCTGTGCAACAGAGACATCCCCAAGTGTGGTTGATGAGCAGCAACTGCTAATCCCTGCAGGGGATGCATGGCTAAAAAGCTGTGTGTGCGCCCCGAGGGTGTGTTGATGGTATGAACTTTGGTAGCAACCACCTGGCTATGCTTGCAGTACCAGTGAGGTGAAGAATGGTCCCCGAGCCCTGACGAAATTGCAGCAAATAATTGGCAATGAAACATGTTGGCCTTTCCTAACTGAAATAGTCTAACACATGCCGTTCTTTTAATCCGAGTGTGCTCATGGCGTTCAATAAAGTATGTATACCTGCAAGTGAATCACAACTCAGTTTAGCTTGGAGAAGCAATTTTCTTCTTTCTCACTACTGGGTCCGGTTGGCGAAGAATTACACAGCATTTATATTGCATTCTTTTACACTTTATTTTTTTCTTTTCTTCACCTCTAAAATTAGGACACTGTTTTTCTTTCTTCACGGTCTTGAACGCTACCAATGATGATAGCCGAGCATACTGGTGAGTACCAACCAGCAGCTACCTTGGTGATACTTAGGTGAGGTACTTTCTGACCTCTCACACATTTTTTCTTCTTTATTCTCACAAGATGAAATGCTATTTCGTGTATTGACAAACAGTTAAAATTGAACACTGGAAACCGGGTGTGACTGGCATTATTACGAAGCCAGTTCCCGGGCAGAGATAGTGTCAGACTGCCCCTGGTGTCCTTGAAAAGATATAGTGTTCTTCCACAATCAGGTCTTGTGTATTATGGTTCAGTGAGTGGAGGGTGACCTGATTATAATTTTTCCTCTTTTGCTTCCCTTTGTGTATGATGTTACATTAAACACCTGTTTTTTACAACAATCTTTAATAGCTAACAGGCCAAAAATATTTGTGCCTGTTTAGAATTTTTGTACATATATGAACCATCTAAATAAAGTTTGTGACAATTAATAGTATCCCATGTATCATATGGCATCATAAAGAAGTAATCCTAAAGTGAGACCTATAGATAATGGCACCGAGTACATATGAACGTGGCAAATGATTGAGTATCCAGTGTATTTTTGCAACTACATGTGTGGGTTGTCAAGGCACTTAAGGTAAGTCCCCGAAAAGTTGCAATGGAGCAATCGTCAGGTGAAGGTGAGGAATCTGAATAGAAGACACATCCATGGCGTGCCGTGCCACCATTGATGTGAGGCATGCAAGAGTGAGTGGCGTTCTTGCTGTGAATGGACACACAGCCCAAAATAGGTTAACCTAACATAGCACTGTGTGTGTATGTGATGCTACATGTTTTGTATGTATGATAGAGTCAAACCATAGTTACTAATCTAGGATGTGTTTGGTGGCCCATTAACGGCAGCCACTAACACACTCTCCCAAGCACCATTTTGGTAGTCGCCTCGCTGTTGTTTGCTGACTAGTATGCATGGAAGTATCGCCGATCTGGTCATAAACAACATTCAGTCTCACCATTGACTGATTGACAATTGGTGCACTTCATGCATGTGACCTTGGGTAAGGACTTGCTAATTTAGTAGCAGATAGGGATCACATACAATATTTAGCATACACTGTGCATATTTACCCCCTGGGTCACAGAAATACATTTTCATTTAGATGTGAAGTAGTGCCTTAAGAGTCAGCATACCCACCATTGTCTTCTTACTCCAATCATGACCAGAAACCCAACATCCTGATTCTAGAATGTAGTATTATTGACAAGTGAACCAAGGAGCAAGGGTCAGCCCTTGGGGCAATAACCCCAACATAGTTTGTGGGCCATTGGATGTCCAGACAGAGTCCATGGGGGATACATGTAATGGGACATGTTGAGAAGAGGAGTGTACCAGTAAGGAGGAGGAACAAATTGCCATTAAAAAAGAAAGAACACATAGACAGTCCACATATTGATGAGATCCACAGGTGGGAATGCAAATGAAGGACAGTGCCAGTTGAAAATTACACTGGCATGGTGAAAGGCACGTGTCATTGGAGAAACTGGCCAAGTGGCACGGAAATATGCTAAAAGGCAGATTTTTCACAACAAAGAGCTGCTGTCCACATCTTACTCCTCTTATGTGTGTGGTTCCTCCCATGAGAGTGCTGTTGACAATGTGGGAGTCAACTGAGGCACACATACATCAGCGGCTGAAGATGTGGATCCCCTGTTCCCAGCAGCATTACTCCGCATCAACAAGTAAGGCAGCCAAGCACTGAGAATGACCTGCTGATTTGCCAGCACAGCAACAACATCGTAGTGGTAGGCACCCATTGTTTCAATGTAGTCCTGCTTCCACTCCATGGACTCCAGGAAGTCGCGTATTGCCCCGAGCTGGTTTGCAACCTTGCTGGTGCCACTTTGGCTGGGCATTTGCTCATGCTTCTGCTTCATGACACCAGCGATGTCAGCAAAGGCCTGTTCCAAGCCATGAAGCAGAGAGTAGGTGTCTCTGACAGCCTCAAAGGTGTCCTTATTGGGACTGAGGCACCTACAAAATCCCTCTATAGTGCCTTCCACAGTCTCCATCCCCTCTCATCTCATCTACCAGCTCCGCTGTACTCCAACCACACAATGTTGGAAGTCGATTTTAGGGTCCTCAGAGACTAGGGCAGGGGGTGGGCTGGCAGGTTGCGTTTGTCGGGTTAAAAGCATATCTTCTGGAGACTCCGCAATGTCATTGAGATGGTGTTGAATGAAGTCCAGGGTTTGCTGGAGGATGTTTTGGTCGAGGGTTGGCAATCTGTCATCCTCAGCAGGATCCTTGTCCAGGACATGCAGCTAGTCATGAGTTGGTGGTACATTCTCTGGAATTGAAAAGATTTATGTAGATGGTGATCCATGTCAGTTGTTCACATGACTTAAAAATGTAACATTCAGGCCCTCATTTGCAAGAATTGTACATAGGGTAGCTCCACAAACCTTCCTGCTGTGCTGTTGTATGTCAAAAGAAAAGGGCAGAAATGCACTATATCTATGAGATATAGTGCATTCCTGTCCTCTTCCAAATCACTGTGGCATAAATGTCTGCCGTGCACCAATGCAGGCACCCTTGAACCATGGTGCAAGTGTTTCTGCATTGTAGGGATGATTGTTTTTTGTGCATTAAGGGACACCTTCCTGCACAAAAACAAACACTGGAGGCAATTTCCTCTTTCTATGTGTGCTGCTGACTGTAACACACATAGAAAGAGGAGAACATGAGGAGAAATTATATTATTTCTCCTTGTTATACTTTCGCTTCGTGTCCCATGGGGAGGTGCAGGCTTTTGACTCATTCCCAAGTTTTCCAGCATGCTTTAAATCTGGGAATGTGTCAAATGCCATGGGTGTTACGTGGAACACCCACCGTAACGCCCAAGGGATGCCTCCCCATTGTAGTGTGAGGCAATGTAGTGACAGCATTGCCTCTGTCCATATCTGCAAGACCAAGAAAAACCACACAGGGTGGCTTTAAATGGCCTTACAGATATAGGTAAGCCTAGTGCATGACCGCAGCGTCATAAGAAGTGAAGTTCCGGGGATGCACTGCACTTATTTATATGCCCCCACGTATTTGGACATTTTGACACTAATACTATGCACATTGCACCTAATCCCCAGGGAGTCTGCATTCCCTGTGACCAGTACACATCCGATCGCTCCTGTGAAAGTGATTTGTCTTGGGACATTAGTTAGTTATGCACCTCCAGTCTGCCTTTCACACGGTACTCCATGGCGCTCTGCTTTGCTGTGCTGTCTTGCATGCACATTGTGCATTCATGTCTCCAGGGGTTCTGTATTTCACACATATCATGCACACCTCCACAGAGCTTCCAGCATTGATACACTGTAGGGATGTGTAAGTCCATGCTCTTATTATGGTTTTTCGAGTGGTGTGATGTATACTCATGTGAGTTCAGTACACACACAGTTGACTTCATGTTAGTGGACAGTGGGCACAGTATAGAAACGCTGAGCGGATGGACCCAGTCAAACTATGTAGATTGCTAGCACTTACACTCACCCTATTTCATCTTTGCAAGAGTAGCTCACCTTCGGAGTATCACACATTGTTTGACTCAGGCCCCCTCAATTGTATCTATTCATGTCTCCTCTGTCAATTCTAATTTTGGACCAGGGACACAACTTATTGCCACACACTGATGGAACCTAGATGCTACATTGACTCTCATGCGCCAACAACACCAACAATATGCGTGACCATATCCAGTAGACTGATATGCCTGCCTGTTTTAGAGGGACCTGGGTCAACCTGAATACCCCATAAGGTAGTAGTGCTGGAATTGGTGACACGTACCTACCCAGGTTTCCCACACAACTGGTCCCTTCCACTTCAGCCTCCTACCATCCCTGACTCATGGACTTTGTGGTGGCCAACTAGTTCTTCCTATAACTTGACAGATCCCAGTTTCACATCTTTTGACTTTGAAATATGTGGCATGGTGAAACAATTTGCCTCCAGACTCCCTCCTGCCACATCTTCACCCAGGGCCACATTACATGTAGGATGTAGTGCCCCAATGGGCTCCTCTATGTCATCCCTTCCCAGCTACAGCACAATTGCGACACTGTCAGACACAGCAGTGCATGTGTATTTGTCAGGCTACCTTGTTCTACAGATATGCCTTCCTATGCAATGTATCCCTATCCCACACAGTGGAAGTCCAATGTGCTCAGCCAACACCTACAATGCACTGCACAACCAGAGGCCCATCAGAGTCACACACCATCTTTTGTTCCAACACACATGGTCCTTGTTGTGCATTACTTGCATTCACTCCCACATCCAGGTGCTTATTTACAAGACCAGTGTGCTCCCAGAATGTCACTTTTCTTGATATTCTGAAGGCCCACAGTGCAGACCCATATCTGGGAGTCAAGGCAAAGCCACAGTGATGTTGAGTAAGCAAGGCAGTGCTTTGCACTGCTTTACATTAAGCCATACCTAAGAGGCTATTCAAAGCCACTCATGGTGGCTTTGCATCACCTCATAGATATAATTGAGAGGCCTTCGCCACCCAAGTGTCATTCAAAGTGAGGGCCTGGAAGCAAAGGCCTCTACGAACTGACGCCCCATGTTTTTTGTTTGGTATTGTGGGAGTAGTAGTTCTGGTGACTCACGTTGTACCTTCGAGTACAAGTGCCAGTTTACAGAGATGACAGTGGACTGAGCTGTGCAATATGTAACTGGGCAGTGTGACTTATATTTATGTGATGCTTAAAGGTACATGACCCATATGCCTGCCCTTTGACCTGGAACACTGGCACTTAGCTGCACAACATGACCTTTTTGCCCACATTGCCCTTTGCTTCGACTTACCCTGTAGGCCTTGTTGTTCCTCATGGGCTGCACTGTTTAGTCCTGGAACTCTTGCCACCAACTCCTCTGGGATAACAGCTGCCACCAGCTGCTCCAAGTCATCCAGCTCCTCTTGTTGCTCAGAGCTTACTCCTCTGGACTACATTGCTGCCTTCCGGTTGATGACCAGTTGCTCCTTCATCCTGCACTTTATGTCGTGCCAGTGGTTTTTCAAGTCCATCACTGTCCTCTTTGCTTGTCCCATCCTGTTGAACTTGGTCAATGTGGACTACCAAATGTCTCTTTCTTTCCTAATGGCAATTTTGAGGTGATAAATAGCTGATGTTGGTGGTCTGTCACCTCAGTGACCAGGATCTCATTCTCCTCCTCACTGAAGTTGTACGTTCTCTTCCTCATCCTCTGGGAGTCTGTCTGGACATCCTGGCTGGTGCTGGGGTTGTTGTCCTGGCTGCTGCTCTCTTCACCCAGCTCCATGGTTGCCTTTTGTGAATTGTGCCATTCTCTTTATTTTGCATTAATATTTTGTATTGTTTTCATGTTTTACGCACTGAAAAGTGACGCTAAGGTAGTTTGAGTCGCATCAAGTGGCTCAAATCTGCCTTATGACAAATTCTTCCGACTGAAGAGTCAGTTTTTGCTGCGCCATCATGCCAGTGTCATTGTTTTTTCACGTAGCATGGACCTTATGCCATGGTGCTCCATACTGTAAAAATGCCATATCCATGGCGGTTTAAAAGGATGTAGCAATTGGTAAGTCGCTGACGCATCGCAGCAATGAGTCACTTCTAGTGAATTTGGCCTTCAGAGTGTATACTTGGGAGTTGAGAAGATGGTGTAGTGGTATTCCTTTATCTTAATGAAAAACAAAGGATGGAATCTTAGCTTATGAAAACTGACTGACATCTCCACCTGAAAAAACATAACAAGTTGAAAGGGGTTTTGTTACATATGGTGGTTGAAAACCATTAGGGTTGATGGTCAGAGCCTCGTCATTTTCCAGCCACCGCTCATTGTCGTTGTTGCTATTAGTATTTATAAGGGTCAGAACCCAGGTCCGGAGCTTAGCTAATTACTCTCCTAAACATGAGCGCTATAAGAAGATGGAAGGCAACTGAGCAGTAGTTCTCTTTTGGCATGTGTGTATGTGTAAAAGAAAAATAGTTCTTATAATCTGTTTGAGTAAGCAGTGGTGCAAGTACCACCCCATTTTCAGGCAAAGATCTCCCTTGATCACTTCCTACTCTGCTGATTGGGAAAAGAGGCAGAGACATAAACAGGACAAGTGGAACGAGTCATTTATGACAGTTTTCAGCTGTTCCTGTTACTACTCTGTTGCCATGTCATGGGCCTTCGCAAAGTTAGAGGATTAGCTGGCAAAACAAAAGCTGGGAGGGAGACGGGGTAAATAACTGGGTATATGTGCATTTAGTTGGGTGCGAGGACATGGTTGTAAATCTGTATTTTGTGTGTTTGCCTGTTTGTATAGAATAGGGTGCAGTCATGATGGCAAGGGGCTGACCATGCCTATAATGTGTAGTGCTAATAGTTTACTTATTGAACATCTTGCATAATATTGATTCATGCTTGACATAGCATGAGCATTGTTGACAACATTATGGCTACTTTTGTGTAATAGTTCTGTGTCTTTACCAAGTTGTGGGCATCACCCATGAGAGTCTTCCTAGTATAATGGAGTCCATCTTTGACATACTGTGGGTGTTTATAGTGACATTCTGGCTATTCCTGAAATAATAGTGACCTATGCTTGACATACTGTGTGAACTTTTTATACAATTCTGGGTATCCAAGGCACACCAGTGGTCTGTCTATAACACATTGCGGGTATTATTTGCAACATTGTGCTTATCCCTGGCATTACATCAGGCCATCCTTCACATATTGTGGCCATTCTTAGCAACCTTGTGGCTATGTTTGGCATACCATCTTTGTATCTTTGATATATTGTGAGCATTATTGCACCATTTTGGCTATTCCTTGAAACAATAGTGGTCCTTCGTTGACACACTGTGTGAATTCATGGTGTCATTCAAGATATCCCTGACAGAGTAGTGGTACACTGTGGGAATATAGAGGCTCATTCTTAAAACATGGAGATCATACATAGTGGGTTTCTAGATGATTTTTTTTTTTTTATCTCTGACAACATGGTGGCACGTTCCTGCCATATTTGCAAATGTGGGTAATTTCTAGCATAACAGTAGCTAATACCTGACTTGAATTGTGGATGCTCTTGGTGGCATTCTAGCTAATCCAGGAATAATACCAGACCCTCACTGACATATGGGATACATTCTTGAGCACTTTTTGGCTAGCTCTTTAACAGTAACCAATGCTTAAAACATTGTTTTTTCTTATACGAGTGGCATTCTGACAACCACTGGTCTAATAACATTTCATTCTTTTTTTTTTTAAATATATTTATTGATTTTCAAACATGTTATCAAACAACACCTAAAATAAAAGTGATCCTGGGCCACCTACCCCCACCCCCAATATCTCCCCCACCATGACAGGAAAAAAAATAGTATATCGTATCCCAAATAAAGTCTCTCACCATGGGACACATTGTTATTTCCATAGCCATATGTTTTTAGGGCCTTCCCCCATCCCGCGGTTTCTCCCTCTTATTTCCCCACAGTCCATCCCCCACTCTTCTTGAATTTCCTTGGGCAGCCTCGCCCCTCGTGGACCAACTTTTCCTGTTTGCAGCACACATCCATCTCCCAAACCCAATCTTGTAATCTTGGACTAGAAGCAATTCTCCATCTTCGGACAGTCTCTTGTTTTTTCAAGGAGAAACCCCAATTTCCCAGGGGGACTTCTGATAGGTAAATATACAAAAATGGCCGGGTTGGATGGGTATGAAGGAAATGGCGCTCAAGCGTGTGCACTAAGGGTATCACTTTTCGATAGTAAGTTTAGGTGCTGCCAGGTCAGGGATACCAACCCAAAGGATCCCTGCGATAAAGTGGGAGAACCCACTTAAGGAAATAGAAAACAAAGTCCTGCGCACACAATCAGGGTAACGCTATTGTAAGCATATAAAGCGAACTGAACAATATTCAGAGACTCAGGTTTCTTGAAAGGAAAACATCAACAACAATGGCATTTTTCAGAGTGATGTTCTTTATATATAACAAAGTCTGACCAATACATGGTATAAGAACATTCAGCCGACACGTGTTTCGTCACACTGTGTGTAGCTATGACTCTTCAGGGCTGTATTAATGTACGAGAACGTTGTTATAGATGATATTGTGCTATAAAAATAAACCGTGTCCGGAGTGATCAGGAGAGCGGCGAGATATTTCGAACAGCTAGGGTAATCAGCTGGGCGCTCCAAATCTATTGCGGATCACGGGTGGTGGATCCTCCGGTACGGGTGAAAGCTCCGATGTCTGAGTGAATCGCGGATAACGAGTTCCCGGTTTCCAAGATTGGAAACCGGGAACTCGTTATCCGCGATTCACTCAGACATCGGAGCTTTCACCCGTACCGGAGGATCCACCACCCGTGATCCGCAATAGATTTGGAGCGCCCAGCTGATTACCCTAGCTGTTCGAAATATCTCGCCGCTCTCCTGATCACTCCGGACACGGTTTATTTTTATAGCACAATATCATCTATAACAACGTTCTCGTACATTAATACAGCCCTGAAGAGTCATAGCTACACACAGTGTGACGAAACACGTGTCGGCTGAATGTTCTTATACCATGTATTGGTCAGACTTTGTTATATATAAAGAACATCACTCTGAAAAATGCCATTGTTGTTGATGTTTTCCTTTCAAGAAACCTGAGTCTCTGAATATTGTTCAGTTCGCTTTATATGCTTACAATAGCGTTACCCTGATTGTGTGCGCAGGACTTTGTTTTCGACTTCTGATAGGTATTGAGGTCTGAAGCTCTTTACACCCCTAATATTGTCAATTGAGGTTGGAATGCGAGGGGTTCCCCGATTGCCATCGCCAACTGAACTCTTATGCTCTCATAAACGAGCGGATCTTGAGGCACTCCCATAATGAGTGCTGGAAGTACCATCTGTGACCACAGGTATGCAGGGATTCGCCACTCAATGCCCTATCAATCTTCTGTAGGAGTCCTCTAGTGGAGTAAATACTGTGAAGGATTAGACGTTGAATTTAGTTGAATCGCGTCCGTATGACCACCTCCCTCAGAAACTGTATTGCCTCGTGCCACTCATCATCCTTCAGACTGCCCACATCTGCCTGCCATTTCATTTGTAATGTGTTAGTTTCCTCTGTGTGTTATTGAAGAGGGTCTTACAAGTTAATAAGATTGCTTTAATCATCATATGATCATCTAGTAGTAGTCTCTCTAGTGGACAATCCTCCATCGTGCCATCATCCGGTGCAATCCATCCCCTCAGAACGTGTCTCAATTGGTAGTATTTAAGAAATTGGGAGAGAGCCAAATCGCATACTTCTTTAAGATGTGTGAGCAGCCCTGTTAGAAATTGGGTTTCTGGTTGGCAGAAGTATGCACCCTGTCCAAGCAGGAACCACAAACCTATTTAGGGTAAGTTGTAATGCAACTTAAATTATGCTGTGCTCAATCTCTTGTTGCTTGGCACAGAGCAGTCAGGCTTAATTTAAGAGACAATGTGTAAAGTATTTCTGCAACACTTCATACAACAAGCATTTGCAATGCAATAGGTCTCGCATTTGCGTGAGTTTGAGCTATTGGCATTGCAAATGACAATGTATTTTATCTATGTGTTTAGAAAAGCTGCAAGTGGTGCATAATCACACACTTTGTACTTTTAGTGCTTGCTTACGAGAAGCAAGGCTGGCAGTAAAAGAGATGTAGTTACTGCCAGAGTTGCTTCTCGTTAGCAACGAGTGTAAGTACAAAGTGTGTGTTCATGCACCACTTGCGGGTTTTTAAAATACATAAATAAAAAGCATTGGTATTAACAATGCCAATAGCTCCAACGCAAGACCTATTGTATTGCAAATGCTTGTGTTTATTGCTGACGGAAGGCAACACAGGGGGGCAAGTGGGGGAAAGAAAAAAACGCTGGTTCTTCCAGCAATGGTGGCATCACAGTGTTGCTTCTTTTTTAAAATATATGGCAGGGGGTAGCAAGCATCAAGGTATTTGTAGCACTTGTAACCGGGCAGAACCAGCTTTTGTCAGCAAGACTGCAGCGCTTTCTACAGGGCAGCACCAGTACTTTTCTGCACGAGTGGTGCACTTTCAGTAACCCAGAATTGTCACTTCGTCGCTTTGGGGCACTTTCAACAGGACAACAGCAGCACTTGCTTTTTGCATGTGTAGCACTCTTCACAGAGCAGCACCAGCCCTTCTCTGCGAAGCAGTCACTTCTCTTTTCAAGGGCCACTGGGTCCTGCTCAGAGTTTCCCGGTTCCTAAAGAGTCACGAAAAAAGCCAGAGTCCTTGAGTCAAAATGTTTTATTGGTCCAATGCGACTCAGCAGTCGCTGTATTTTGCAGTATTCGTTCCCATTCCAACAACCGAAACACTGTTTATCGCAATTTTTGCCAAGTGCCTAATTCCAGAGGAAAAAATATATATTATTTTTTTTTTAAATGAAGTGTTCGCTTTCCGTCGAAGTGGTGTGTAATATCGTCAAATGTCTTTCTTTAGTGTTTGAATAAAAAATAAGCTTGTGTTGCAAAAAAAAGTCTGAAATGGAAAGTTAGGTAAACACAGTGTGCATTTTTCGGGGTGTGGTGTGGTCTGGCTCCCCGGCGCTAGACCCCGCCTTTGGAATGTAGGCTGGCATGATCTCACGGTGAGTGCTGAGGAAAGGTGGTGGGTGCAAGAAACGCACTGCTCCGGCTGCCTGAGCTTTCCAGCCTCCGACAGAAAACACAGCAGCGTCCTGGAGCCCGGAGCTGCCTCTGTGCCTCGCTCTTCACAATGACCACCTCCCTTAAACTTCACTCTCCTCCCGGGTACACCTCTGGCTGCGGGTCCTCATGTGAGCTGAGACCACCCACTCCGGCTGCAAAGTTACGTGCTCGCCTCCCAGCTGGGCAGTTGTAGAAGAGACTAAACTAGGCGTATGACACAACACAAATAGCGCCAAATTCCGGGGTCTGCAGGGGGGCGCTACTCGGCAGGCAGGTCCTTTTAAAGAACCCTGTGGCTTGGTGCACAATGGTGGCCCGAGAGAGCTGCAGATGGGAGCTGTGTCCCCGCCCCTGCTGGCAGGCAGAGCAATCACCCCGGTGCAGCCCCGTTAGCACAGCAGCATGCTCGTGCAGTGGGCGGTGTTGTGCTCGGACTGTCTGCACAAAGACAAGGACAGATGAAATAAAATACAAGTGCACGCCATGACGTATTTGCTCTGCTTTTTATGCCGAGCCACTTGGACGGCCTCGCCTGCCAAAAGGTTTCTTGTCTTTATGGGGCCATGTGTTTGGCCCCATAAAGATAAGAAACCTTTTGCGACCAACAGAAAGCAAGCGAGTCTGTCCAAATGGGACGGCTCGAAAAGCCAAGCAAAAACGTCATCGACACCTCTGTTCCAATGGCTGGCCACTGTTTAGCATAAACGGTGACGCCGGCCAATGGAACAGAGGGGCGGGGCGTAAAGCCCCTTACAGAAAATACCCTGTTAACACTAATTCTCGCCAGCGAGACTGCGTATGCGCGCAGCCTACGCCAAGCGAGACCTACAAACACAGTGAACACACCACAAAAATACTCCCCACCAGGTTAGAAAAATAAATTAGGCTTTTATAAATAGAACAAGATCAAAACAACAAAACAACAAAAATCCAATGTATACAAGTCGAGATAGGAATTGTTACAGAATAAATGTCAAAATAGCACTAGCAGCAGTAATCGCTTAAATGAGTTATCTGCTCACGCTGGAATGGAGCAAAGTCAAAGTTCAGGCCAAGCATGATAGAGCGCAGGCTGGATACAGGGACTCACTTGGTCCCACTGAACCAAAGTACCTTGATCTGGGATGCGTCGATGAGGATGCGAGGTGCAGCCGAGGTGATGTGTATTGTAGGAATCTGGCTCTGTATATACTATACCAAAGTGAGGTAAAGTGTGCACGTAGTCCAGTGGAACCCCAAAGGTAGGCAGAGGTACAGTTAGATAGCCCCTCGCTCTCTATTTGTGGTAGTGTGATCGAGCAGTAAGGCAGTATCACAGGACAGTGTTAAGCATTTGTTGTATACACTCAGTCAGCAAATTAATTCACACACTCAGACCAATTGTTTTTGTATTAAAATATTCTTTTAGTTAATTTATTTCCTAGAACCAAGCAAGCCTGTCACAGGTAAGTGATAAGTACTTTGCAGTAAATATACAGTTTGTAACACAATATGGATTGCAATTGTAAATGCACTTTGTTTTGACTTATAGTATTATTTCTGAGAAATGCAATGATTTGTACATACAGTACATATACTTTGTATAGGATTTTCAGTAA
Organism: Triturus cristatus; assembly: GCF_964204655.1. Classification (NCBI taxonomy): domain Eukaryota; kingdom Metazoa; phylum Chordata; class Amphibia; order Caudata; family Salamandridae; genus Triturus; species Triturus cristatus. The sequence goes on from NC_140587.1 coordinate 671,992,007, forward strand.
GATTACAGGTAAGTAAATTCTGAGATTACTTTTCTTACACAGAGTAGTATACCTGGATACTACTCTGGGACATTTCCTGCAAACAGGTAAGTAAAATCGTTTTCGTTAAATAGTACAATTTTAAAGAATTTCTTTAGGTTTTCGAACTCCACACTTAGAAACTTTTCCAAGAAAAACAGTCAATGTTATCCTATGGAGGAAACTAGTGTTATCGGTTTTAAGGTAAGTATTTGGCAGTGGGAGTTGAGGTTCTGGGTGTAGACTTAGGGGTCCCCCAGGATCAGGGATGCACTCTTGTTACACCCTCAGCGGCACTAGGGTGGCCGGGTGCATATTGCTGAGGCCCAATGTTATCCAATGGGGGATAGGGGTCCTCCAGTTGGTGGCTGCTGACGAGCAGGCCACTTGGTTTTGGGAACAAAGCTCCTAGACTTTAGCTCAGGACAAATGGAGAAGCAAAGTAGCGCCAAAGGTGCAGCCTCAGCGGCACTAGGGCAGTCGGGTGCAGGGTGCTGTTTCGACATCGGGCACCCTGTTGTTTGCAATGGGGAACCTCTGGTTTGCAAAGGCACTGCAGGCTTAGGGACGAAGGTCTTCTGGGTGCGACCACCACTTTAAGAGGTAAGTTGGGAAGTTGAGGGCTGGTTAGGCACCATCGGTATGGCCACCAAGGCCGTGGAGCATTGGGTGCAGGGGTGCCTTTTAGGGTCGGATCTTCTTACCAGCTCTTGGTCGCGGTTGGGGGTACCTTTCTGATTTAGGCTGCAGGCGTCGGCTAGAGGTTTGAGGCAAGTCAGGGGTCACCGGATCTCCTGTTAGGATTGGGGGGGACCTCCTCATGGTGTTTGCCCACTCGAGCTCGGCCTGTGGACGGCAGGTGCAGAGTGGTGCAGATTCTGGGTGTCAGAGGTTGCAGGTGAACAAATACGGTTTTCATGGGAGACACAGTCTTTGTAGTAGAAGGCAGTCAGGTCCTCCGGGGTTTTCGAGGTTGCTGGCTGCAGGACACACCGGGATTTCGCAGGAGCAGGTTCAAGGTGGAGACAGGCCAGTAGGGCTGGGGCCAAGTGAGTGGGCGTCTTTCTCTTGTTAGCTTCGGCACGGCTGTTCGGTTCTTCTCCTTCTTTTCTTATTGCAGGTTCAGGTCTGAGAAAGCAAGGTTCAGGGTTGCCCCTAAATACTAGATTTAGGGGTGTTACAGGTAGGTAAAAAGTTTGGGACCAATGGGTCCCTTCATGGGTTAGGTACACCCCTATTATGCCACCCTCCAGTGGGAGGGGGGCATAAGCCTTTCCCTGGTTGGCTGAGTCCCCCATCTGTAAGATGGCTGGGACTGAGATTTGTGCTTCACCTCACCGCCCCCACCTGAGGGGTGGGGTTGGCAGAAGTGGGTACACCTCTCTTCCTCACTTGTTTTTCCCACTGGGTCTCCCACCCAAAGTGGGGGTCAGAACCAGTGGGGACCAGTTGTTGAATGCAGCAAGTGGCCTGGGCAAGCTCACAAAGGCGGCAAGCCTTTGAAGTTTCCCCTTCGTGAACCCTGCCTGGAGGCATGGCACCTTGCCCCAGGATGTACATTGTTTCAGGCCCCCATGAGCAGCAGGCTCTCAACCCAGGGGTCCAGAAACATGTCTGGTGGTGGCAGCTGAAAGCAGCCCCTCAGCCTGGACACTAGTGGTAGGTTAATTTTCAGGGGACATATTTAAGATGCCCTCTGTGTGCATTTTTCATTAAATCCCACCATGGCATCAGTGTGGGTATAATGTGCTGAGACGTTTGATACCAAGCTTCTCAGTTTTTAGTGTAGCCATTATGGTGCGGTGGAGTTAGTAATGACAAACAGCACCATATACTCTTACTGGCAGCACTGCACTTACAATGTCTCAGAATGGACTTAGACGCTGTATGGGTAAAGGGTTCATGCTCCTGTACCCTCACCACTGGTATAGTGCACCCAGCTAGAGGGGTGGCTGATCTATGCCAGGGCAGTGGGTTGTGGGCATGGCACACAGGGATGTGTGCCATATCAACTCTCCACTTTGTTCAACACCAAAACATGCAGCCTACAAAGGTAGTGTGTGAGTGTGAAGCTATAGGACATCTAAGGGTGGCAAAATAAGTGGTGCAGCCCTTAGAGTCCTTCTTTGGTCACAGTGCCTTGGGTACCTGTCGTACCATTTACCAGTGGCTGACCTGTGGCCAAAGATGCCAATTGTGTTTGGTCTTCAATGCAGTTTTAGAGAAAGAACATAGGCCCTGGGTACCTGATTAGCAGGAGCCCAGGGCACACTCAGTCAAAGCACATCAGCACTTCAGCAAAAAGTGGGGGCAACCATGCAGAAAGAGGGCACTTTCTCACATGTATGTGATAAACCACGTGGTGGAGAAGATGCGTTGATTTTCTCCACGCAACTGCAGCGATGTGTCGGTTCCGAGTGTGAGCGCAGTTTCCAGATGTGTTGGAGGCTGCTGCTCCCACAGTAGGCGATGCATCGATGCTGAAGGCATTGCACTGGTTCTGAGGACATTGCGCTGGGTTCTCTACATGCGACAACAAGGATGTGCTGGTTCAAAGGGCAATGTACTGGGTCTGCTATATGCAACGACAAGGATGCGCTGGTTCTGAAAGGGATACTCCTGGGTCGCTCCCCGCAGCTACAAGGTTGCCCTGCTTCCAACTCACGCAAAAGTGAAGATGCGCCAGTTCCAATGAGATTGCATGGGTTCTGGATGTATGACACATTAGGCCTCACTTCCAAGGATCCAGGACTGGGATGGCACCACTTGGCAGGGCAGACTCACAGCATTCAGAGACCAAGTGCAGATGCAGGTGGTTCAAGTCTTTGATATCCCTGAGACTTGGGAACAAGAGTCAATCCAGCAAACCCATGGAGTCCCTGTGATGCAGGTCCAGTCCGTCTCCCCAGCCAGGAGAACAGCAGGCAGCAGGGTAGCTCAGCAAGGCAGGGTGCAGCAAAGCAGAAGTCCAGCACAGTAGCAGTCCTTTCAGCAGCACAGCATCTCTTCTTCCTGGCAGAGTAGTCAGAAGTCCAAAAGAGTACTGCTTTGTAAGTGCCAGAGGTCCAGTACTTATAATGAGTGGGGACTTTGAAGCTGGGGGCTTCAATGAAAGCTTTGAAGTTCACAGAGGTTCTCCCTTCCTGCCCTCCCTCCAGGAGCACTACAGGGGGGTAATACATCCTTTTTGTGGGGAGAGAACACTGCCCTTTCAGGTGTAAGCGTCAGCTCCTCCTTTCCGTCCTGCTCAGGATTACTGCTCAGGCACACCTACCCTTCCTTTATGGGTGACTGTCTAGAGGGAATCCAGGAAGCCTTTCACCACCAGTCCTCTTTTTATCTCATTTCCTAGGCCATTCACATTCCAACATGACAATTTAGGCATATAATGAGTCATCCTACATGCAGTTGTGTCCTCTTACTGTGCCAACGATCCGTTATGGTGTAAATAACCCTCCCAAGAGGGTGAAGTGTCCACATCACAATAATCTTTAAACAATTAATAATATCCCTCCCCTTTCCTACTTTATTGTGTTGCGATCGCTGAACCGGACGCCACCCCAATTCAACACCCCATATAACTTATCTGAATAAAGCAGAAACATCAGGAGCCTGTAAATAGAGGTTCCCTATGTAAGGCAGGGCTTGGACTGAGCAGTACTCTTGGCCCCCAGGCAGTTTCAAGGGACACCATTGTAGACCCCGGCATGCCCTGTCCACATTTACAATCATACATTTCAGACAATCTCTTCAGATGTCATTGGTGTAACTTGGGGCGGTTTCCTAACTCCCAGGTCACCCTCCCATGACCGCCCATCATCCATGGAGTCAGTCTCCCCTGGTCAGTGCCACTCATCTGTTCTCAGAATCTGGCCTTGATGCCCGGTGGAGGTCCACCACCACTTTCATTCTCTGAGACTCAGACTGCATTTTTGTCGGTGTGGCCTGTGATGTTTTCCTCCTTCTCTGTAGTGCCTGCCAAGGTTCGGGTTGTGCAGTATCATCCCTTTCAGTCGGTAGTTGGTGTACCCCTTCTGATCGAGTCAGGCCAAGACCTCCACTACAGAGGCAAAAAACTACAAATAATCTTTACAGATTATCCTCAATTTCACAGGGAACAGCCAGGCATAAAGGATGCCTAGGCTTCTCAGGTGTTGTTTTACTAGCAAGTAAGATTCTGTCTGTATTTGAGCCAGTACTGTATAGTCTGGATAATTGCTAACTGGTTGTCTCTCTGTCATCCACGGGCCATGTGTGCGTGCCATCTGGTGCAATGCATCTCGATCCCAGAAGTTAAACAATCTGGCCATGATCACTCTTGGAGGGCCCACTGGAGGTGGTGGTCGGCTTGGCAACCCACGAGCAACTTCCATGCTAAACCCTTAGGATGTTTTCCATTTCAATACCACTGATGCCAGCCACTCCTCCAGTGAGAGGTCCATTTTCGGGCCCTCTGCCCATTCCAGGACTCCCATTAGACAAATATTATTGCAGCAGGAGCAACTCTCAGCGTCCTCCACCCACTTCTGTAAGTGAGCAACTTTGCACTCCAGCATTTGTAGTTGGGTGGTATGTTGGTACACTGTTGGGTGGGTGAGGGCAAAAGTAGATTCTATCTCTGCCACTGGGTCCACCAATTTCCTATGTTCAGTCCGGATTAGGTTGACCACTTCAGTGACCTCATCTATTTTGAATTCCAGGGTGGTACTTTTATCCTAGCAACTTATAGTTGCTGGAAAGGTAGTTGTGTGGGATTCCAGATCTCGGTCTGTTGTATTCATCAATGGGTCCCGGTTAGCACCGGACCCACGCAGTGGATCTTCATGTGGAATCATGAGCACCTTTGGTCGTACCATGATTGCTTCCTCGGGCACCATCACAGTGTGTGCCACTGTCTTCTCGATACACCACCCAAAAGCTGTAGTTGGGGTCACCACTGACAGTTCCTGCCACACTTGGGCACAGTATCTCTTGGCCTGATGTGGGGACAGTCACCGTTAGACACTGTGCTACCCTCTCCAGTGTACCTTAAGTTCTATTACTTCTGAATCACTCAAGAATCCAGGTGCCAGCAGCGTTTATAAGACATATTTCAGTGGGTTACATGAGCAGGAGGGTCAGACACTGTAGAAAGCACCCTGTGAGCATCATGCATCACCAATGCATGCCAGGAAAGGGAGGAAGGACAGGGCTGCCACCACCAAGAGCCATCAGTCAGTCCATGGTGAAATGCGTAGCCCTCAACCGGTAGTGAGGGGGGACCCATAGCAATATTTTCCCATAACAGGAAAATAGTCACTACACCGGTGCCCCACATGTTTACTGTCTCCTATGCCATGGCTCCCCAGACACGTGCACCCCCACCACTCCTCTCCCTACCTCTTCTGTCCACATTCTCGGCCTCCATCACCTGGAGTTCTGCTGGGCCCATCGAGGTTTCTGGGTGCATTACTGCAACTTACTGTTCTCCCCACCATTGTAGTCCCAGGTGTATGTCTCTACATTTGCAGGAGAAGGCACGCTGTTCTGTTCACTGCCACACCTTGGGCCTCAAATTGAGGTGTGTCGGCTTCCGTCCTTTCTTTGTGGATTCCTCAAAGTCCCAGTCACAGCCTTTGCCCCCAAAAGATGATCTGACTACTCCACACCTCTGCACTGGATCTAACACTTCGGCACGATCGACCCAAAGGGGGTGCATGGCTGCCAATGCATGCTATGTGCGGCCTCAAGCATACCTTGGGAAGGGGTTCCCCCAGGCTTACTGCATGTTGTATTATAGTTTCAGTAATCCCCAAGGCTGGCCTGTTATCACCACTGCCTCAGGTATCTGTCAAGTCCGGGCTGCCCTCTGGGGCATGGTCTTATTCAGAGCCTCCACTTAGGGGCTTCTTTTCCACCCCGTTGATTGTTTTTTGGGGGCACTCCTGCACCCGACTGCTGGTCCTGCTGTCTGAGCACTGTTTGTCCTGAGGGACAGCCACTCCTGTCAGCTATAATTGTAGCGTGCCTGCGATGTCCCTTTAGACTCGGTCGCAAGTGCTGATGCTGGGCCTGGGGTCTCTCTTGCTGGGTTTGGCCCCAGTGTGACAAGATGGTGGCACACGTATCACCCCCAGTCTCATGCATCTGATTCCCCAGGGCCGGCCCTACTCAAAACGGCTGCCGTCCCATCCACACTCCCCTGGGATTTCCCCCCTGCCTCACTGACCCTCTCCTGACCCAGTCAGAGTGGGGTCTCAAAATAATGACGTCATAAGTCACGGGTACTGGAGCCGAGCTAGGAGGCAGCGACTCCATGCATGCCCCGGCCACGCCCCTACTACGTCATTCAGGTTTTGGTATTCATAGAACGATTATGGTTATTCATATAATAATAGTGGTCCATATTCATCATTTTTGTGGCTATTCTTTTTGGTGACATTCTGGCTAACACTGGCATAATACTGGCCATCCTTGAAATAAAGTGGCTATTCCTGGTGATATTCTGACTACCTCTGGCATACCGTCACCTCATTTGTGATATATTTTAAGCATTCTTAGCAACATTCTGGCTAATAATGTCCCATTTTTTACATATTGTGAGCATTCTTTGAAACATTCAGGATATAAATTGATGGTAAATCCTTTACTAATTGTGAATGTTTTTGACAGCAGTCTGGCTACCGCTGCCATATTGGTCTCATATTCTTCACCTGTTGTAGGCATGTTTTTTTTAACAGATTTTGGGGTATGCCTGGCATAGATGTGGGTTATGTTTTACATATATTGCTAATTTTGTACAAAGGTCTTGCTGCTCCTGGAATATTCTGGTCCATCCTTCACTTATTGCAAACAGTCAGACATTATCTCTGACTATCCCTAGCATAACAGCAGTGATATAAAGGACATTCCTTGAACTGAAGGATGTGATCAATGGCATTAATGGCAGAATCACTCAATCTTTTGCAGCAGTATACATAAATACTTGTGAAAATGGCAAGCCAGTGTATGTGAACCATAGGTGTATTTTACTAAAAGTGAAAATTTGTTATGTTGGAAAAACTACTGCTTTGCTTTTTCATAAAAACGGCAAGCTTTTGTTTGGTGGAATTGGGTTTATTTATTCATAGTAAATAAAAACTATAATTCCTGATGCAATGCATACATTTCCAGAAACTGTCAAGTTAATGTTAATGGGTAAAATGTATTTAAATCTCGGATCTCGCTTATTGCAGCACTGTACCAGCAGTGTCCTTGCCCAGCTGTTTCCTGGTTTTGGCTCTTGGCGGACCACAACATCCAGCCTGCTCTTTCCCTGCTTGCGGCGCACAGCCGCCTATGTCACCGTTTAGCGCCAGGAGACGCTACAAAAGCTACCGCAGGCTCCCGCAGCGGAACGCACGCGGGTGAAGCCCGGGCCAGGGGTGGGCCCGTCTGCGCCCATCAGAGCCTGGTGGAGGCTGGGCCGGGCCACCTCACTGTCATCTGAGCTGACATAGCTGGGTCGTGACTCTGCAAGGTACTGGCTTTGTTTTATTTTTATCTTTATTTGTGCAGAGCCTAGTGGCCTTTAGTTACACAAGGATATTCTCAGTCATTATGGGCAAGCACAAGGATTCCTGTGCACATCCGGGTGTGGAATAGCGGGAACGTTGGATGCCTTCTTAACCAGGGCTGAGTCGGTTTTGACCCACGAAATCCAGCGAACAGAAAAGCGACTCTCACTGGATACCCTTGCTTCCCAAAAGTGTTCTTCGATAGGCCATCTACGTATGGCTAATTCTCCCGTACCTCCCTCTTTTTCTGGTCTCTCGCATGGTCTTTCGCATGTCGGGGCTGGGCTGTCAGTAGACCAGGCATCTGTGCCTGTTGTCACTGATTTGGTTGGCTCTGCTGTCCAAGAGGAGCATACTGGTCATGAGTCTGTACCGATGCACGGAGATGCAATGCTTTCTTCTACACCATCGGGTGTGAGCTTAACTTCTTTTCTTGATCTCCCTGAGCTACCATCATTGTGCGATTCTGGCATTAAAGTGGTTTCTACAAGGTCCAAAACCACCCTGAGGGGAGGTCAAACAAGGCAAACATCAATTGTTAATAATTCTCCCACGGTGAAGAGGAGGAGGGGTGGAACTGTTCAAAAGTCCAAGTCTAAATCCTCGCAGAAAGTCACCAAGACAAAACATTCAGAAGCCGTGGTTAGTAACATTGAATCAGTGCCAAGCTCGCAACCCATGGGCACCAGTAGCAACGTTTACCCATTCTTCGATCCGGGCAGCAATGATGGCAGCAACGCAGATCAGTGGAAAAGACTTGAGACTATGGTTACTGTTCTTCTAAACCCTCTAATGAGTAAATTATCATTAATAGAAGAAAAACTGTTACATATTGATGGGCTATTTGCATCACTGCCTGATTCAGGGGTATGCTCTTGTAAACACTTAGGTTCTGATGTTGATGCAGTTTTCCAAACAAATAATCAAAAGGGGGGACTGAAGAGCTGATGTTTATAGAGGTCCTGTACCCGTGCCCCTCAATTGACATGTGAAACACATTAAGGGTTATCAGTTCGTCTCTTGTAGTAACAACGGCATATATGTGAAAGATGTCACTGCATGCCTAGAAATCTCTATCGCTAGAGGATCTTGTTTTCAGATCTTTAATGCACACACACACCTTTATAGGGGTATCATGCTTCATCATAGGGCGCTCCTCGTCGGACCGGCGCTGCAATGTCCAACGGGCCTGGTGGCTACTTTGGCGGAGTTCTTTTGATCTGTAAAATGCCGTATGTGAAGTGTGTTTTGCGGGCAATCAGTGCTATGTGTGTATTAACGTGAGTGAGTGATATTAAAAAAGATTCCAGGTCTGTAGGGATTCTTTATTCGTTTCCTAGAACTGGGTCTCAGTACAAACAGTGGTGCCAACAACAGGACTTAAGGTACCCAGGTGGCAGGTGGAGTGTATTAGGTCGACATGTTTCGTGTCATAGAGGCTCCGAACTCGAGCAACACTTCTTCAGGACCTTTGGTAGGTGGTGACGGATCCTAGTAGAATACGTCAAAAAGATATATGCCTCCTCAATCGGAGGACGTTATAGGTTCACAGGGGAATCCCTATAGAGGGCATCACCCATCCTTTCGACCTAATTCAATTGGGAGACACAAGGGGAATGGGAGGGACACAGGAAAGCGACATGAGATGATATACTTCAAAACAGAACACAAGTTTCAAAGAAGTATACTGTCAGCATTAAGTATCTGGAATCAAATCTTAATGGTTTAGTGAAGGAGAATAAGATCTACGATTAAAGCCACCCTTATAGACAGAAAAGTTCTGGACGTGGAGTAGCTATAAGATTCAAAGAATAAAATGCAATAGTTTCGAAAAACCAATTGTAGGTAAGAACATACGCAGAGACTAGCAAACTATCAAAAACCCGTCAAATCATAATAGTAAAGCCTAACCGGGATATGCAGCAACACACCAGGTGGACTGATGGTAATGTGCTAGTCTTACCTTAATGAGGCAGAAGGTTATACATCATGGAGGAGGGGGAGTCGGCCCAATATATTAACAGGGTTACCAACTACAATAAGGGAAAATAAAAAAGAATTAAAGGGAACACGTAAATGACGAGTAGTAGTGCGCCACATGTGAAAAGCAAAGTATCGGAAGTGTTCAGGCATAGAGCCCATTCCCATGGTGGAATGTATTCTGTGACCCGCTAGAGATCGGATGTCCTACGTTGGAATTGATAGTACAGTAAAGGCTGTATGTGTTTAATAGATAAACGGTGCAGTGCTCGTATTGGTCCTTGTTATCCCAAACAACTCATAGTAGAGGTTCAATAGACCCGAGTTCGAGCCTCTGGAGACACAGAGTGTCGAACAGATGTCCAATAAAACGGTACTGACATCCGTGCATGCACGTATTCAAAGGAGTGTAAGTAAATATAAAACTCACTGAGTAGACGGAGGGCAAAGTATCCTCTTTTCTGGTCTCCCCCGCTCCGGATGTAGTATGGACTATCAGCGCTGCCTTAAGAGTGGAGAGACAACCGGGAAGCTGCCCAACGTCAGTGAACGTGCAAAGAGGATACTTTGCCCTCCATCTACTCGTCAGTTTTATATTTACTTTTTTGCTGCCGGTGTCCTGGCACGCACCACGGGCTTCCCCAGGCCCTCTGTGTATAATCTTGTTCGTGTGACACGCACGCCGGGCTTATCTCTAACAGCGTAAGGTAAGACTAGCACATTACCATCAGTCCACCTGGTGTGTTGCTGCATATCCCGGATAGGCTTTACTATTATGATTTGACGGATTCTTACCTACAATTGGTTTTTCGAAACTATTGCATTTTAATCTTTGAATCTTATAGCTACTCCACGTCCAGAACTTTTCTGTCTATGAGGGTGGCTTTAATCGTAGATCTTATACTCCTTCACTAAACCATTAAGATTTGATTCCAGATACTTAATGCTGACAGTATACTTCTTTGAAACTCGTTTTCTGTTTTGAAGTATATCATCTCATGTCGCTTTCCTGTGTCCCTCCCATTCCCCTTGTGTCTCCCAATTGACTTAGGTGGAAAGGATGGGTGATGCCCTCTATAGGGATTCCCCTGTGAACCTATAACGTCCTCCGATTGAGGAGGCATATATCGTTTTGACGTATTCTACTAGGATCCGTCACCACCTACCAAAGGTCCTGAAGAAGTGTCGCTCGAGTTCGGAGCCTCTATGACACGAAACATGTCGATCTAATACACTCCACCTGCCACCTAGGTACCTTAAGTCCTGTTGTTGGCATCACTGTTTTTACTGAGACCCAGTTCTAGGAAACGAATAAAGAATCCCTACAGACCTGGAATCTTTTTTAATATCACTCACTCACGTTAATACACACATAGCACTGATTGCCCGCAAAACATACTTCACATACGGCATTTTACTGATCAACAGAACTCCGCCAAAGTAGCCACCAGGCCCGTTGGACATTGCAGCGCCGGTCCGACGAGGAGCACCCTATGATGAAGCATGACACCCCTAAAAAGGTGTGTGAGGGCATTAAAGATCTGAAAACAAGTTCCTCTAGCGATAGAGATTTCTAGGCATGCAGTGACATCTTTCACATATATGCCGTTGTTACTACAAGAGAGGAACTGATAACCCTTAATGTTTTTCGCAGTTTTCCAAACACCTGGTGTACTTGTAGTTAAAGGTCCCTCGACAACGGTTCATATTAATGATGGTCCCGGCTCTTCCTCAGACAATTCAACCGCTAGAGCATCTAAGGTACCTAATAAAACTATGGCATCCAATCAAGCTATGGTGGCAAATTCTAACTCAAACCCCCAGCTGTGCCCCCTAGACATTGTTAATGGTCAGGTTCCTAATATTGGTCCATTGCTCCAAGTGACTGTGAGGGAGGTTGGTGGGGCGCAGTTAGGTGTAGATTCTCGTCAATCCCCTACTGCGTACCAGACACTGCATCTCGCCAAAGCTTCTTCTCCACTGGTCTTGATCTTGGAAAATGTCCCCCCCGAGAGAGGATCAACATGAAACTACAGCCCAGCTTCTGAGCAAATCGGTGCATTGGTTGACATACCATCTAACCAATAGAGGGAAAAGAGGGCCTCCTTTTGCAAACTAAATAATAATGGCCAGAAGAGTAGGGTGGCTAGGATCAACTCACAAAACCTGGGAGGGTGATTGTGTGATTTAAAATTTTAATAATCACTATACGCCAAGTATTCTTGTAGAACAATTAAGCTGGAATCCATGTAGTCATACCCAAATTAGGGTATTACCCAATGAGCACTTTTTTAGTCAACATTCTATGCTGAACTTTAGAACCAACAAATTTGGGAGGAGGGAGAATACACCACATAGCGCACACTATTCCTCAGGAAGTAGGGGACTAACTCTTGAGAACAGATTTGCCCCCCCTAAGTGGACTAGATCAATGTGATTGACTAATGCTCATTGAGCATCAAACTCCAGCGGCCACTAATGGGTTAGGGGCAAATTAAATACCAAAGGTCCACCTAGATAGAGCGAATAACTTATCACCTGAACAAACAAGGGTCCCAGATGTGTTAAACCCAGGCACTTCTGCAATGTTATCTATCATTTCCTGGAATATAGCGGGACTTCAAGCTAAAATGGAATCCAGGGATTGGTTTGAATTGATTGACCAGTATGATGTATGTATATTTCAAGAGACGTGGTCAATCAATCCATTATTCCGATTGGGGTATCTTAATTTGTTTTAAGCCAACAATCCAAGGGCAGAGGGGCAGACCATCAGGGGGGCTAGTAATTTGGGTAAGGCTGAACCTAAATCTCAGCTCACAGGCAATCCCCATAGAAAGCCTAGACATCATGTCCATTCGTCTACAATCCAAACATAATGCCTCGACAATTGTCGCCAATGTTTATGCTCGGGGTTTATCAGGTGGAAGACAGTCTGGTACAGTTGGCAACCTAGAGGATTTTTTGGGTAGATTGAAGGGTAACTCTGGCCTAATAATCGCAGGGGACTTTAATACTACTTTTGAGCCCCTTGATAGCAATGATTTCAAACTGACTGAGGAGGAAGACGTGTAATGGAATTTTCCTCCTCTAGAGCTGCCCCCCCCATCTAGCGTTGGACCGAGGCAGCCCTACAGCTAAAAGCACTGAGTATGGAAAAGGGGCTTAGGGCAGTAAATTGCCACACACTTTCAGATAAGCAGGGGGTTAACACTTATAACAATGGTATAAGCTCTAGTCGAATAGACTATATATTCATTAATTTAGAATACTGGTCTTCGGTCAGCGATATGGAGGCTAGGGAGAGGGCCGAAAGTGATCATAATCCCCTGTTATTAAAGATGGCAATTGCAGGTCCAACCAAGTTACCAGCTCCTTCTGTGATATGTTCCACAAACGAAGTCCTGCTCAGTAATAACACTAGAAGGGTTAAATGGGATAGGATAATGAATAGAGACCACTCATTGATAGAAATTAGGGCTGCAATTCATAATACCCTGAGCATTTCACAAACTTTAGTATCATAGTCTGAGCTGAACGGAAAAATCACAATGGTACATGAGGACCTGTTTGGCAAACTACAAACCTTTTCTTCCTAAAAGCAGTTAATCTCTTGAACCAGCAGAGGGGCAAAGAGGCTAATTGGTATAACAAGGACTGTAGGATAGCCTATAAAGCCCTGGCATTTGCTATAAAGCAAAATGTTCGTGACAATGTCAAGCAGGCCTGTCAGAATTATAAATCCACACTACATGAGGCAAAAAGGAACTGGGACGAGCAGAGATGGCTGGACCCCTATCAGGCCAGCCAGGGGAGGAACCAACAGTCCTTTTGGAAATAGGTCAAATGGGGGAGGGGGGCAAGCTTCAGCGCCCCACAATCAAGTATCTCAGGAAATGTGGGTTTCTCACTTTGCAAATCAATTTGCAATGGAGAAAAGAGGGCTCCAGTTAGGAACCCTATATAATTCCGCAAAGTGATGTTGTGCTGAGTTTTGACATAGGGGAAGTCAAAATTGCGCTGGGCACAGTTGTTAGTGGACGGGTGCCTGGTCCCGACGGTATACTGGCTGATTTGTTTCTCAGCGATAGGTTTATATGGCAGGATTATATACTCTTGCTAGCCAATGCTTTCGCAAGTGGAGCACCCATCCCCACCACCTGCAAGGGTGCTGAGATTTTACCAATTTAAAAGAAAGGAGATCGCTCACTATAGATTGGTCACATATAGACCAATCAGTCTTATAGATGCCATCCAGAAAACAATAGCAAGAATGGTAGTAAATAGGATTCAAGACTGGATTGTTGAAATGGGCATATTGACTCCACTTCAGGCGGGGTTTCGCACAAACGTGAGCACGATAGATCAGGTTTTTCGGTTTATCATGATATACTGGCGGGTTGTTGTGCTGGCGGGAGGAGCTATCCATGCCACCTTTGTAGATCTAAAATCTGCCTTTGATCTAGTGTCTCGTACAGAACTTTGGAAGGTTCTTGCGGACCTGGGTATGCCCTCTGAGTTACTATCTTTAGTGGAGCGCTTTCCTGTAGAGAATTACGCCCAAGTCCGCTGGAGTACTCCGGGTAATTTAACCAGTAAGTTCCCGGTAGAGAAAGGGGTACGACAAGGGTGTGTTTCGGCCCCAAAACAAACTGTTTTCGTTGTTCATTAACGGGGTCGTTGATCATTTTTCCTCATTTCCAACAGATGCACCATCACTTGCGGGAGCAAAAATACCTATACTCATGTTTGCAGACGACATTCTCTTAATTTAAAAATGCTGAGTGGTCTGCAGAGGGCATTAAAGAGATTAGAAGGATTTTGTAATGATTGCGGCCTGGTGATAAACGCCGACAAAACAAAGTTCATGATACTTCACAAACACCGGGCCATTAAAGGAAGGGTGGTTCCTAATGATGTAATGCTCGAGCAAACTGATGTTTTCAATTATTTGGGGATAGCCCTCGGGAATAAGCTTAGTAGGAAGCCACAGATCGATACTTTGGTACTTAAACATTGTCATTTGGCTGGAGCATTGCTGAAAGAACATAAGTCTTCATTGACTCAACCCATGCTCCCATTTCTTAAGATTTCCAATTCCAAGGTAATTGCCTCAGTAACCTATGGTGCGTAACTCTGGGGATTCGATAATTTAACGTCTTTAACCCTAGCTCAAAATAAATTCTTGAGAAACATCCTTGGTGTTCCACAGAGTACCCCATGAAGCCAGTCTTTTATGATTTAGGGGGTAACAGACTGGAAGATATTGCCTGATTTCGCCCCATAGCCGATTGGCGTAGACTGTGGACCACTCCTGAGCTGAAGCATTATGTAACTGTCCTGAAAGATGTATGGGTATCCGATACATCCTGCAATATAAAATGGTTACAAAACATCAAAGTAACATTGACAAAAATGGGTGTGTGCCATTTATGGGAGGACCCAGAGGGCCAGCAGTTTCCATCTAAAAAAGAGATGAGGGAGCTTTATTGGTCCATAGTGGGGAGGAGGAACTCACTGTCCCCGGAATCATCACCATAGACGGGGAAATTTCTAGAACACAAGCCATGCCCCCACCATGAGAGTTATTGGGACGTTATCTCCAAACCCAGGTATACACGCCTTTATTTTCAATTTCGGGTGGGTACGCTACCCACAAACGTATTTACACGTAAATGGCGTAACTCTAACGACAATAAATGTGAGTCATGTATGGAGCACGAGGAGACCTATTCCCATATCTTATTTGTTTGTCAGGCTTATCAGATGCCGCAACGTAAATGGTTGAAGCTCCTATGTAGGAACATGGGTGTTAGAAATAGTACCGTCACACTGACAATATTGTTGACCAACACAACCACACCAACTGTCATAGCTGTTGCCTGATTCTTGAGTTGGGCGTGGCTTATTCAGGGAAAAAATGATAGTACCGCTGATTACAGTGAATCCCCGGGCAAGTAAAGGACGAATCAAAGTGTGGAATTTTATTGTACAGTAGTATGAAATATATAGCAGATTGTATATTTTAAACATCTTTTAGGGCCATATGTATCAAGCAAAATTGCGATCGCAAACGCCGAAATTCTGCGAATTTCAGCGTTTGCGATCTCAATTTAGCTTAGTGGTATGTATGAGGCAAATCTGCGTGCAAAATAAGGAATCGCAAAATTTGTGATTCCTTATTTTGCGATTGCATTTAAGGAATCGCAAATTTTGCGATTCCTTAAATGCAATGTAAGAAGCACCAAAAAAGTGCAATTTGGCCTTAAGGAATCGCAAATCACCACCAACTTCAAGTTGGTGGTAATTTGCAATTTCTTTCAAAAAATCACTTTTTTGCATTTTTCAAAGTGCATTGTGAAGCACATACATGCCCTTAGGGCATGTATGTGCGCCACATGTGCACCCATGCTTATTTCAGGGGTGCAACAGGGTGTCCTTTTGACACCCTTGCACCCATGAAATTGCATTTTGAATTTGCGATTCTCTAATTGCTAATTGCAAATTTAGAATGTCTTCCCATTCATTCCTATGGGCCTCTAGACCCATAGGAATGAATGGGTAGGTATTCCTTAATTGCGACTCGCAATTTGAGATTCGCAATTAAGGAATATGAAGGATTCGCAAAATGTATTGCAAATCCTACATACATAGCATTTTGCGATTCTCAAATAGCGATTCCCTAAAAATCGCTATTTGACAATCGCAAATACGGTATTTGATACATATGCCCCTTAGTCCCATAATGCGATTTTAGTTTAAACTTATTTTTATGACACGGTAAACTGTTATGAAATTTGTTCCGTCTAAATCTGTGAATAGTAATATATTTTTTTTTTCTTGGGCAAATTTCCTAATTTTATAACTTTTAGGGCCTCATGTAGGTGGGCTGGCATTTACCACTTCATAAATACCGAATCATACCGATTCGGTATTTATGAAGTGGTAAATGCTATGTAGGTATTTATGCGGTAAAAATTACCGATTCGTAGAACTTCGGTAATTACCGAATCGGTATTTACCGATTCGGTAATGAGGCATACCTTCACATTGATGGGAAGGTATGCCTCATTACCGATTCGGTAAATACCGATTCGGTAATGGGGGGGAGCACATGCAAGGGTGGCAGGGTGTCACATTGACACCCTGTTGCACCCCTGATTCGGCCATGTGTGCACATGTGGTGCACATACATGCCCTAAGGGCATGTATGTCTGCCACATTGCACACTTAAATGTGCACAAAAATGCTTTTATACACCTATTCGTTATTTACCACCAACCTTTAGTTGGTGGTAAATAACGAATCCCCACACCCACCACACACTCCCCCTACATCTCATTTCATGATTCGGTATTAACCGAATCGGTAAAATTACCGATTCGGTAATTTTACCGATTCGGTAAATACCGAATCATGAAATGATCCCCCTACATCTCAAAAGCCTAAATACCGGTCGGTAACGGTATATTTACCGAAAATCGGCCGTTACCGACCGGTATTAGGCTTCCTACATGAGGCCCTTAATCTTTTAATGCCTCATTTTTTAACTGATTGCTGTGTTTGTATATTGTACTGTCTTTTATGATCTCAATTGATCGAAATAAAGACTATAAATTGTTGTATTTCAATCTGATATCCATGTGGTAATTTATTGTTCTGGAGGCATATTACAGATTTTGGTTCCTTGGTAGTGGAAGGGGATTAATGCAACTTGCATCTTCAATTAGGATTTTGTCTTAAATTAGTATTTTGACTTAAGTCAGACAAAATCCTAACTTAAGACAAAATCCTAACTTAAGACACAATCCTAACTTTAAAACTACTAAATGCCTTCTGTGAATACCAAAAGTAGTAAGTTTGGGATTTTGTCTCAGATTAGTTCTGTGAATCGGCCCCATAGTGTATTTATTACTTCACTACAGTGGGACAATGGCCAAATGTTTCACCACACTTCTCCATATAAGTGCAAGGCGCACACAATGCAATGCGCTTAGATCAGCATGCGTGCCATTGATTTGGCCTGAAGCAGTTTGCAAAAGGCTCTTCCTTGTGTGTATAACTTAGGCCAGACACAAGATATGCCACACACAAGTGAGTGATGCCTGTCGACATCAAATAACCTTCACCCACCCATGAAGTGCAAAATACTTATGGCATATCCCAGCATGCACATTTTTATTAAACTGGCACTGACCTCTTTGGACCACACGTCTTTTTAATGCAGTGAGAATTCAAGGATGTATTTTTTTTTACATTCATTACTGAGTCTCTCCGCTGAGATCCTTTGACAAGCTGCTATTGACATGTTGTTTTCTATTGTGTTGTTACTTCAATTTCTAAAAGACGTCTCCCTCATTAACGCCTTGTTAGCACCTTCATCTTCAATTACCTAGCGACTAATTGATTAATGCTAATGGCAAGGTCCTGGATATTCAAAAATAATCATTAATTCGTGTTCCTACGCTGACCACCCACAACCAAGCTTTCCCTACTCTCCTTGACTTTCTGCTTGTCGTTGACTATGTACAGCACTCTGCTTCCTTCTGGCTAGGGTCGCAGGATAGAAATACCATATACATACATAGATACATACAATTTAATATGGAAATATCAATATTAGCACAATCTATATCATGTATATTTATCAGAATAATACTATGTGCACAAGAGTCTTCTAAGATTTATAAATATGGAATCTTAAGATATAAAGATAGATACTAGCTGTGATATGAAAGTTATTGACCGTTAGTTAGGGCTATATGTGTGCCACAGATGGAAGCATCTGCAGTCTCACAGTTAGTATGTATTATGGGTGTGTTAATCTGAGCAGGTTTATTTTTTCGAAATCCTGCTCCATCACACGCTGGTTTGTGTTTTGCCCCGGGGGCTAAGCGATTTGGCACACAGACAAACACTCTGCCATAGAAGTACACGCGAGAGGGAGGCTAGAGCAAGATGTACAATGGGTTTCATTTGCAAATTCTCCAAATCAGAAAATAAGAGGTTTTGTGTATGTTAAAACCCTTTTTCCTTTGTATTTTTGCATTTAGTAATTCAGAAAAGTGTTTCAGAAATGCTAAATGTTTAGAAATGGATATTGGTGCGGCTATTGGAAGGGGCATGCTGTAGGTTTCAGTCCAAATACCGAAGCGGTATGCTATGTGCCAATATTTTGCGACTGAAATCCTGTTGCAAAACATTGATATTTTACCCAGACCTAAAAATTGCCACCTCTGAAAACAAACAACAAATGAGAACTTTTTCTTTTTAAATGCAATCCCATTTCCTTCAAGGAAAATGGGCTGTATTTAAAAAGTGTGCTTCATTAAAAAGCAGTCACAGACTGTGGTCTGCTGACCCCAGGAGTCCACTAACCTTGCGATGGTAGTGAGTTATAGTGGGTTAAAATGTTTTATTTACTTTATTAATATTTATAAGGTAGGTTGAATTGTGGCAGTGGTGCAGCGCACAGGGGTATCCAATATGCAAGGTGGGTCCGCTGTGGTCCCCCCAGCATATTTTGAGTTTCGCCACCACAAGCCTTGTCATGGCAGTGAGCCTGCCATGAAAAGGTTGGTGGTGGGGAAACAAAGTCGGCCCTACAAGGCTCCCATGCCCCCGCTGCCAGGGGGATGCATTTAGGGGGGCACAACATGTGCCCCTCTGTTTGCAGAAAAGCACGGACTCACAGCCCATGCCGTTCTAGAAGTTCTTTTGCATTCCCATTGCGATGACCATTTTCAGGGCACCGCTGTGGGAATGGCAAAGAAAAGGCCACATGACACGAGTTGTACTTGAGGGCGGACCATGCACGGCTTTGAGTGTGCTGTGCTGGCACAAAGCTGGCGTAGCACCGCCAAACTCGTAATAAGTCCCTAAATCTCTAACAAAATCCTTGAACCTTGTTTGACTTGCGCTTCAGGACCTATCTAAGTCATTACTCAGAGACCAATGTGATCCAAGCAAAAAGTATGCGTTAGCTGAATATAGATACCATGTTTTAAAAGAAACAAAACTAGCTGCAATTTGAATTATTTGCCAATTTAGCTACAAATGTAAAAATATGAGTTGATTGCCTGTACAAAAATGTTCAACTGTGTTTCTTGAAACAGTCACGTCCAGTGCTTAATTTTAGCCGTGCTTTCCAGTGCTGCACCAGCACTTAGCTGTAAGCACCAGCTCTAGTGATAGTCCATCATATGGTGGCGCTATCTGCCCAAGTTTGACATAAGCAGTGTTTAATAAGTCAATATCCATTAAATATAATGATACCTGCAGCTCATGAAAATATTATGGCTTTGGTGGCCTGGAATAGTCTGAACTGTCACACTTGTAGGAAGGAGATGATTGGTAGTTGTGCTTGTACTGTCCTTAGCAGCACAGGAAGTGGCAGTGGGTAGTGCAGGCTGTACTGGCCTCCTGAGAAAGGTCCCGGCACTTACTTTATTATCACATTTTGCACCGGTCACGTCTGCACGAATCACATTAATTCAGCTGGTGAACACACAAGTGGCCAACTTCCGTATGCTATACACGGCAACATAAATCCATCACCTTAAAATCATGTTCCATTTACATGCTGCCCCATAAAACACGCGTGAATGCAGACAGAACCGCAGACATTGATGGAAGGCAATTTTGGGGGGAAAAAAGCACATTCACTTCAGTATGAAATAGATGATACAATACTTCGTTTTTAGACGTGATGGAACAGTCGATTATAGCAACAAAAATGTGTTTGTAATGGCCCACCTCAGCCTGAACAAACAAAAAAACTCTCAAATGAATCAGATTTTGGTTTATCCTCTGATAATACCACATTAACAGCGAAAAACGTTGCAAATGGCTTCAATTATGCCTATTGAGATAAGCTTGCTTCCTTTTTAGTCACGTGAGCAGGAACACCATCAGACATTAGCAAATTCATTACTTAAATATTAGTATTTATTACTATATTTTTTTGCCCAACACAAGAGCCTAGCCAGATGTCCTGAGTGGGATACTTTAGCAAAAAATAACTAAATACGTTTCATGCCGAGGCTGTCCTCTTGCTGAAACATGGACACTAACAAACGTTCTATGATGGGCACACTTTTGAGGTTAGCTGTGTCTTTAAGTAGACAAACATATACTTAGTAATAACTCATAGTCTCTTGTTAAAACTTTGGAGCAAATTTAGGGCCCTATTTTCGAGAAACTAATGCAACGCAGTGCCGCAAGTCATTTTGCTGCGCCTCGCTGCACTAGTTTCGAAGCACAGGGATGCAACATATTTACAACAATATGTCGCATCTCTGTGCTTTTCTCTGTACTGGAGCACAAACTGCTGCCATGCGCAGGGGCTGGCACCCTTGCACCATGGTGCAAGGATGCCTGTGTCATGGGGAGGTTGTTTTTGTGCAGGAAGGGGCACCTTCCTGCACAAAAACAATCAATTTAGGAGATTTCCTCTCCCAATGAATGCTGTGAAATGCAGCACGTATTAAAAGAGGAAATAAAGAGGAGAAATTTAAAAAGTTCTCGTTCCGCCTCGCTACGCCACCCCTGGGGTGTCATAGCATTCTGACGCAATTCCAGGTTTACGATTGCTCTTAAATCTGGAAATGCATCAGTGGACATGGGTGTTGTGTGGGAACACCCACAGCAACAACCATGTCACTCCCCTAACACGCAAAGTGTTGCTTGAAAAGGAGCAATATTTACAAGCAAACTTAAAGCCACACAGGGTGACTTTAGGTGTGCGTGTAAATATCAATATCATGCAGCAGGTTGCGCAGCCGGTGCGTCATGCTACCTGGTGCACTCACGGCGCAAAGGGATTATAAATAAGTCCCTTGGTGCGGTACATTACATAACTGAAGGGAGCAATCAATAGAAGGTGCAATTTTACGCCATATCTTCGAGGTGTGAACCATGGAATGGGGTATAACTGACTGTCCTTCCCCATTCCTGGATACGGAACCCTGAACTTTATGGTATTTACCTACATAGTATACATCTGGGTTGGCCTGGCAAAAATGGTGTGGGCAAATACCATCAGAGTGTGTAGTTTGTGCCCAAATTGGAATCCTGAGTCAGGTGCAAATAGGAGTTTACATCCAATTCTGGATTTGCTACCTAGTGAAGAGTTTTCTACCCTGTGACTTTTTTTTTTTGCGTGCTTTATGTAGGCATTTTAATAATCTCGTAACACTTGTATACAAGGTATTCGGACAAACTATCGAGTAAAAAATATTGAGATCCCGAAATATCAACTTTTTAAATAGTGTTCCACAAATATTGTGATGCAGGAATATCGTTGACGGGAATATCAATTTTCTAAGGTAATTAATAGCAACGTCAAAAATATCTATGATATTAATATCATTTACAAAAAATATATATGTTGTTAATATCTTTGGAAAAATTATCTATTTTGTTAATATCGTTTACGAAAATGTTGTAAATAATATCGTTTTAAAACTATTTTTATGTATTTTTAGTGTATGTTTTGTTTGTATATGTTATAAATTGTTTGTATAATTATTGTTAATGTTTTTAATATAGTTTGTAAATTTCTTGTTGTTTTTGGCATTAATTTAATTGTTTATTGTATTTTTTAGTGTTGGAGTGGGTTGTGAAGTTTGTAGGAGTACAAGGTCGGAAGTAAATTATTTATAATAAATGAAGAATTAATTTTTAATTATCAATATTTTTTAATTGAAAATTATTCATGTAAATTGTGTAATTAAGGTATTTTTTTAAGGTAAGTTTTATGTGCAGGTTGTGGAGTTTGTAGGGGAATAGAGTAGGAAGTAAATTAAGGATAGTTAAATAATTATGATTTTTTTCATTATTATTTAGTTGATAATTATGTAATTTGTGTAATTAATATTTTTTTAAGTCATGTTTCAGGTGCGGATTGTGGGGTTTGTAGGGGTACAAGATGGTAAGTAAATTCATTTCAACTAATTACTAATCAATTTTCAATAATTAATTGATAATTACTTATGCAAATTGTATAATGAACTTATGTTTTAAGTTATGTTTTAGGTGCAGGTAGTAGCGTTTTTCAGGGTACAATGGTGGGAAGTAAATACATTATAATTAATAAATAATGTTAATAATAATTATTTAATTCATAATTAAATATGTAAATTGTGCACTTAAGATATTTTGTAAGATATATATCAGGTGTGGGTTGGTGGGCTTGTTGGGATAAAGGGTGGGCATTTTTTTAAAAAAAACCTTTATTCAAAGATTTTCCCCAACAGAGATAATCAGTACATCTTGAAATCCACAATTATACAATTTTTGCCACAACACAACAGTTTGAATCATGCAGTAACCCTGGTGCCATACAAAGTAAGATAGGATCAATACCACAAGTACAACATTACTGTGAGATGGTGGGTTCTGGGTCGGTTTGCGAGCTCACTGACGTCTGATCTAAGAGATACAGCTTGAATGGCTGCCAAATATCAAGTGAGTGAGAGGCCGTTGGTTGTAGCTGGGCATAAAGTTCTGAGTTTGTGATACAATAAGTCATGCTATACAGCCAGCCCTTAACCATGGGGGAACGTTTGTTGCCCCCAAAAATGTCAACCTCTCTTTGGCCAACAACAGCGAGAGAGCACAAACACGCCAGCAGGATTTGGGAAGATCTCTGACATATCCTAGTAGGGCCATGAGTGGAGAGGGAGGGAGGGGTCGGTCCAGCATTATGGATATCACCTCAAAAACTTTATCCCAGAACAGGGCAACCCTGGTGCAGGACCATGCCATATATGCGAAGTCAGCCATGGGGGACTTACAGAGAGGACAGACATGAGGCCTGGAAGAGTCCATGTGGTGGACCATGCTTGGTGTAACATATGCCCACCGAAGAAATGTAAAATGTAACAACTTATGCCTATAATTAAAAGAAATCTTACAGGTTTGATCACAACAGAAGGACCATTGGGTGTCTGACAGGGGCTGGCCCAGGTCGCGCTCACACGTCTGTCGCAGTTTCAGGTCTCTAGGTGGGAGGAGTGCGATAGCGGCTTTGTACATTTTGGACATTAAGCGGTCACCATTGACATCATTGATAAGGAGAGACAATGGAGGAAAGTCAGGCGGATCCACAGGATAAGGCAGAATAGAAGACCTGAATGCACTCAATAACTGGCGTAAAATTAAATGGTCAAGAAAGGTGGCATCCGAAAAGCGGGCATCTTCACATCTTCACAACATGAGAAGATATGATTGTTTGGAAAAAGATCTCCAGAGGTACCCAAGTTGAATTTCGAAAGCGTACGCTGGACGATGGCCTCTTTGGTGATGGGAATCCAGAAGTTCCCAGCCAGAGGGAAGGATGGGAAATATAGCAGTGTCATCCCGGTGACACGGGTCAACTGTTTCCATGCCCAACTGGTCATGGAGAGGGTTTGTAAGTCTTGTGGGTCACGTGGAATCCCCACCGGCAACAGCGCTGAAAGGGGAGAGGGGAAGGTGAGGTCTGCCTCAGGCCAGATATACGCAACTCAAGCGTCAGCATGAAACCAGTGGCACGAAAAACTACACTGCACAATCAGATAATAAATATGGAAATTAGGAAGATTTGGCGGATTCTGAGCTCCAAAAAGAGAGACAATGGACCTAATTTATAATATGGCGGGTGGCCTGTTTCTGTGTCAAGGAGAGGGGGAAAATTACTTTGTTGTCCTGATGGAGGTGTCACCAAGATGGCAGTAATTTCTCAAGCATTGGCCTGTCTGAGCTGGCTACAGTTTGGTGCAGGGCTCCATCACACACATCTAATTGGTCGGGCAGGCCATTACTTTGGCGATATAAATACACTGTTACAACAAAGTATTAAAATCAGCCCTAAGTCTGAACACAGAAATCTTAACTGGGTAAAGGTACGAAAGGTATCCAACTGATGAGAGGACTTGCCTGGGAGCAAAATCTGAACTTTTCCTGCTTGGAGTTTTATCCCATAAAACCACCAGCTTCAGTGGGACCTGATCCAATGACTATTTGGCTTCCTCAGACACAGCGGGAACCTTTCCCCATGGGCGGATTTTGAGTACCATTGTAGAGACTAAGTGGCATATGTGAAATAACAAGGCGACCCCCTAAAAAAGATTACTTAACAGGTCAGGGAACAGGGGGAAAGACAATCAAAACCACAAAAGTAAAACTCCCTCTAGACCTGAATTTCTTTCATTTGCGGCTTCTCAAAGCTCTAAATCAGGGCATAAAGAACATTACCCTCTACACAAAATAGTTAGTTCTTGTTACATATTTTATTTCATTTTTTTCTTTTTTTGATATTTCACAATATAAAAAAATGATATATATTTTTTCAGTTATTATCCCAATGTTTTACAAAAATATGACTGTCATGATTGTTCAGGTGATGCTGTACATATAATACAATTGAATTCAAGACCTGTAAGGTCACAGTTGACTGAATAATGTCAATATAATTCAACACACTCCCACACACACTCACACCTCTCTCCACTCTACAACCATATCCCTTGCACACAGTACACTCACACTCTACACCCCAGAACAACACTGCATGCACAGATGGAAAGATCCGGGTGATAAAATCAACCCTCGGTTGCTGTGCTGGTAGCTGGGGTGTCACACTCTCTTTTCTGGTCGACGTACATTTCAATGGAAAGGTTAATTGTAAACCATCTTCTTCAGGACCTGTTATTTTATAGTTTATAACAGGTGGAACGAGGGGGGAACAAATCTGTAATAGTAACTGAGAGAATAATTAGTCTTTGCGTATTTTCAGAAGCCCAAGGAGATATCTTACATTTCTCCTAATATATATCTATATAACAAGCGAATGTGCCACTCCAAAGCATTTCCATGGAGAATGACCTCCATTATGTGAGGTTAGTGGTGTTCATGCTCAACTAAAGTGAAATTAAAAATAGAATAGGAATGATTTAAACACCTTGGAAAGGAAATAAAATAGAGTAGAACTATTATAAATTCTCTATTGATAACTGTACACATTGGTATGTTCATATTAGCAAGTACCCCCTTGAAAATGTAGGCCTCATGCAATATGCTCAGTTTGGCCTACACAATGTTCAGAAACAAAGAGCTCAGAATATTTTCATACATCATCATTATATAGTAATAGATCTTTTAGAATTTTATAAGAAAAGGTTATCAGTAGAAAGACAAAAGAAGACAAGAAAGGGTATATTAGATTATGCATCTATTGTGGGTTCTCCTTTTCCTTAATCTAGGGCATACTTCTGACAATCTGAAATAAGAGTAATGCTAATTACCTGTGACTACTGTATAAGTCGATTTCAATGAGAACACTAGTACACTGAGCAGGCAATTGATTGTGTCTATACATGTACTGAACCTGGCTTCACAGAGTAGAATCTTGCAATTATCTACAGGTGATATACAACAACAAAGACAGGTCTATCTGTTATATCATAGCCATGATACTCATATGTGTACTGCTCTAGTATTATCGCCTCTTTAAGTTAATTCACATTCGTTACCTTTTTTTCCTTGGTCTCCTGATATATATTTGGGGTCCTAGTGCAAATCGACGCCACTGTTTTGTTTGTGATACTTAATATTCTCAACAATATGCTGTGGGTGTTCTCGCACGGACAACCTATACATATGGAGAAAGCAATGCAATGATTAGGGTAGCCTGGTCTACCTATTATCCCTATTTATTGACACTGAAGTAGTTTGCCTCTTTGCAGCGTACAGCGTCGGGAGAAACATTGGTAAATCACAAACCTCTTAGTTAACTTGTCCTTGTCAAGGGTAATTATCCTCGCTGTCTACGCAGCATCCGTATTGCTTATGTGGCTTCCGGAGTGTTGCCTCTAGAATTTCTTCTCTTTATATATATCGTTCCTAGTGCGAGCCACAATGCGTGCTGAGGAATAAAAGTAAATAAAGTATTGTTCAAATTGCACTTGCCACAATGCACAGTCAAACTTGCACCATGGTGCAAGGCTGCCTGCGTTGGCGCTCAGCTGCCAAAATGATACCAGCATAGGGGGAAAGGTCAAAAATCCGCTGTATTGGATAGATACTGTGCTTTCCTGTACTTTCCCTGTGACGCAGGGCAGTGCAGCAAGGTAAGTTGCTTGCTGCATTGCGCCACAGGTAAAATCTTTGGCCAGGATGAACTGGTTGGCTTATCTGAACCACCCTTAATCGTAGCCAGTCTAAAATCATCCCAAAGTCCCACTCAATTGCAAACATTGATTTCTTTTTGCCACTTTACTTTTTTGGGTGTTTTGTCTCTTAAATATTTTAAAATTCTGATCTTCGCTTCCCCTTATTGGACTTTGGGGCTTGGTGTCATTTTGTTTATTACATTTTACACTATTTTTTATAAGTTGGAAGGAGATTATTATTGCTTTGTGTTTTTGAATATTTAACTGTTTTGGTGCTTATATATTTCTTTTTATATCTTTTTATATTTTCATTAAATTAAGCCTGTATGGTGTGCGCAATAGCCAGCATGGGATGGGTTAAGGTTGAAATTATTGAAACCTATATCCGGTCCTAATAACTTAGTGACTTTATTACTCGTGGTGGATTGCCATACAATGAAATTATGCATTCACTTTCATACAGTCTTCACCCATTTCTTTCCATAAACTGTTCATTGCAAAATGCCTTAGATAGGTGTGCTTTCTGTGATATCGCTTCTAAGAGCATACAATGCAAACTTGCAATCAGGCCATTCATGCTACCTGCTTTCTTGTCAAATGTTTCCGTCGGTGTATGTTCCTGAGTGGTGGCTTCCCTAATAGGTGAATGCATTACCCAATGCAATAGTTGAACATAATGACACTATTCTGTTTCATCTACTATGAAATTCCTCTTATATGATTTAAAAGATAGTACCACATGACCATGAAACATATCTGAAATAGTCAGGCCTTAACTTTGCCTCCACTCGTCAAAAGGGCCTTGTTCAAATGCTGGTGTAAAAGCTAAATTATAATGTATAACAGTGTGTGAAGAACCAAAGGCTATTAAACTGTAGAAACTTGTGAGAGCATCCAAAGTTGTTAGCTTAGTGTTGGTTGATGTGGTCATAAAAGTACATAAGGAGGCTTGTCCTGTTTGTCTCCCAGACTAGATCAGAAATGGTCCTACCTGCTACTGCCCCATATAGTCTTATATGCTACTCTGGCCACCTCACCGAGCCAGATAACGTGTAGAGTCATCATTTTGAGCCCTACAAATAATTATTTGTGAACCTGTATTAGAAGAGCCTAAAAATAGAGCAGAACTCAGGGCAAAAACCATATTAATTGCTTTAATTCTACACAGTCATGACAGGAATATCAGCAACCATCGGTGATATTCATTGTATATGGCTATTATAAGCTGAGGTAGTTTACTTTATATATGTCAACTGCATTTGAGATTATATGGACACCCAGAGTCCTTATGGATTGAATAATCTATTTGGAATTAGGTTGAGGGCTTAATATCTCCACTTTGCTTTGTGTCAAAGTAAGGTTTAAATTGTAGTCATCTCAGAGAGGGTTCCAGAGTTGTTACTGTTAATAGTATATTGCCAGCAAGCAGTGTGATTTTGTGTTTGTGCTCTTAAAAAAAAATTCCCCTCATAGTAGTATTCTAATTCTAATGGTAATGCATTCTTTCTGAGAGCCTTCAGAAAATCAACCACTCACAAGACCTTTGAAATAAGCTCTCAGAATTCTTCTGCAACAAAATCACCTCCATATAAGGCAACTTTGAACCTCAACTGAACCCCAACACTGCCACAACTCAACTTCCCATCATGAATGAACAATGAACCCTGACCTAATGGCCAAATGTCACCACCGTCAGAATCGTTGCTATCATGAAGATCACCCACTCAGGGACCCCATCTGACCCTAACCCCCACCACGCCTTCACGAAAGGACTCCTACCGATCAGCAAAGCACTAATACTCATCTTCCACACCTCCATCGACTTAGCCACATTCCCGGAAATCTGGCACCATCACTCCACTGCTCAAGAAATTATCAGTTGACCCAGTCACACTTTTCAACTTCAGACCCAACTCCTGTCTAACATACTCAGCAAAGGTCTTGGAGAAACTGATCTGCCAATGCCTGTTAGGCAAGCATCAGCTCCTTGATGCCACACAGTCCATATTCAGGCCCAACCACAGTACAGAAACAGCACTCATCACTGCCACAGACTACAGCCGCATTATATTTGAGAAAGGAGGCATGGCAGGGCTCATTCTCCTGGCTCTCTCTGCAGCATTCTACCCCATTCTTATCAGGCGCTGGAACAAGTTTGGCATCCAAGGACCCACGCTCCACTGGATCTGCTCCTTTTTAAGGGATTGAACACAAGCTACAAGCCTGGCACCTTACTCTTCTGAAGCCGGCAAACTCTTCTGCGAAGTGCCTCAAAGTTCATAGCTCAGACCCGCCCTCTTCAACACATATATGATCCCTCTGGCCAACCTCATCCACACACACACAACATATTCTTCTCGTATATTGAAGACATGCAACTCAAACTCTCTCTCTGACAAGACTCCCAGTACAAGAAACAAGTTCACCGCCTGTATGATCAAAGTCACTAATTGGATGAAAGCCAACTGTCTAAAGCTCAACACTGACAAGTTTTCATCATCAGCAAGAATACCTTCCCGTGGGACTCAAACTGGTAGCTGGCCCAACTTGAACCCAGACCCAGCACCCACACCAGGAACCTATGAATAATAATTAACAATAAATTGGACATGATGGCACAAGTCAACACCATCTCTGCATCCTACTTCAGACCCTAAAGATGCTGGGGAAGATTGTCAAATTACTCCCTAGCAATACTAGAATTATTGTTGCTCATGCCCCAGTCACCAGCAAGTTGGACTATGGGAACACATTCTATGATGAGATCACCAAGTAACTCACTTAAAGACTACAAACCATCCAGAACGTGGAAGGCAAACTCATCCTCAACCTCTCACAAAGGACTCACACCAGATCACACTTCAGGGAGCTCCACTGACTCACAATACACAAATGCACTGATTTCAAACTTCTCACACACACATTTAAGGCACTACACAACTCAGAACCCACCTACCTGAACAGTCACATCTCCTATCACCCAGACACCTCCGCTCCACAGGATTTCTACTTGCACACATCCACACATAATCAGAACACTTTTCAGGAGGTCAGGAGTTCTCTTACATCACTCCTAAAACATGGAATGGCCTCCCACTCCAGATCAGAGAATCCTCCTCTTTTCTTCTATCCTGCAAGAATCTAAAGACCTGGCTTTTCAATTAACCAACCAACCGCAGACAGTGCTAGGCACACTCACCTGCAGGATATCCTCTGGGCTGATAATGCGCTGTACGAATTCACATAACATTACAGATCACACCCCTGATGTGTTCCTCTCCACATTCAAATGGTTGTGAACATTTTCCATTAGATGTTTACCTTGATGTAAGAGTCTGAAACACTGCCATTAGCACGGAAATGAAAATCTGACTTAACTCGCTCCTCTGCAAAGCATTTCTTAGAAATCTTAAATCATCTAGCAAATAGTCTTTTGACACTCAAGCGGTAGCATTAATGCTAGTAGTGCCTTATTTTTCTGGGGTTTTCATCCAGGTTTACCATGCTACGGCTATTATTGTTTCATGCAGATGGCTTCCTTCTATAAACTCTGGCTGCTCTGGGTGAGTCAGTACAGGAAGTATTGCCTCCAACATTGCTGTTAGTGTCTTTGTACACCGTTTGGCATCAATGTCAGGCTGTACTTTAGGTCTATATGAGGAACAATGCTTAACATCCTTTTTCGGTTTGGGATTTTCCTAAAATTGGCTTAACTCACCAAGGAGGGTTTCTCTTTAATAATCATGTTAAAGAGGTTTGTTAGCTGTGGAGCCAACACTGATGTGAATGCTTTATTAGAATTTCCAGTGAAACCATCAGGGCCCGGGGCTTTATACGCTTTAAGAATCTTAATAGCCCACTTAACCACTTATATGCTTTTAGAGTCTTAATAGCCATTTTAACCTCGTCTGTAATATTGGGTTCATCAAGGACCTCCCTCTGGTCTGTAGTAACTTGGTTTACAATGAGCGATGCAAGGTATCTGTTTTGTTCATCCTCTGATTAGGACTCTCAGTTAAAAATAATGGCATAAATCTAAGTCACAGAAGGCTTCCTAAGATGTAGCTAATTGTCCTATTCCATTTGTAATACCTCTTACATACCCTATTTCAACTTTCTGCCTTAACTGCCTGGCTACATTATTGCCCACTTTATTGCTTTAGTCATAGGTGCCTTTTTGAGGTGGAGAAGTGCTAGTTCAGTCTTGCTAGCTATCACATTTATTTACCTAAAGCATTGTGTTCCTTCATAGCAGGGGAATACTAAGGGTTGAGTTATGTGTTTTCTCTACTTATTTTAATTCTCCTTCCTGAAGGTTATGTTCTTTACATCTCATAGTTTTTAGATTAGATAGGTCTCCTATACATTTGCCTATAACTACAGTTTTAAATGCATTCTAAGTGGATGCAAAGATAGGGGCATATTTACAAGCCCCTATCGCCACCACAACTTCACTTTTCAGGACGCTGTGTTGACGAGAGGGTCTTTGCCTTATTTACAAGGCAGCGTTAAGCCACTTAATATGGCTTAATGCTGCCTTATAAATAAGGCCCCCTTTTACGCTATACTTAGTGTGAAAGAGAAGAACAATGGGTGTTGCGGTGGGTGTTCCTCTGGAACATCCATTGATTTTAATGCTGCCCCCTCGTTACAAGGGCAGCGTAAATAGGAGGCAGCACTAAAATGAAGACAAAGGAAAACCTGGTCTTAAACAGGTGAAACGGGGAGAAATGCTTTATTTCTCCTCGTTTGTGCTGTTTCCATGTGTGCTGCTTGTGCAGCACACATATAAACAGCAAAAGGACATTGATTGTGAATGTGCTGGAAGGTGTCCATTCCTGAACATAAACATTTTTTTTTAAAAAAGACATTTTGTAGCATCTATGTGTGCTGCATTAAGCAGAACACATAGAAGTGACAAAACACCATTTAAAGATTGTCCTTCTTGCACATTAACAATATTCCCCTCAAAGTAGACACCCTTGCACTATGGTGCAAGGGTGCCTCCTTTGGTGCGAGGATGCTAAATTTAGTGCCAGTGCAGGGGGAAACGCAGGGATGCACCCTATTGTTGTAAATATGGTGCAGCCCTGTGTTTCAGAAGTGGCGGAGCGTGGCGTTAAGCCAAGGAGGCTACCTC
Source organism: Triturus cristatus (assembly GCF_964204655.1). Taxonomy (NCBI): domain Eukaryota; kingdom Metazoa; phylum Chordata; class Amphibia; order Caudata; family Salamandridae; genus Triturus; species Triturus cristatus. The sequence continues at coordinate 672,023,833 of NC_140587.1, forward strand.
CATGCTCCGCCATTTCATTGTAAATATCCCCCTTAATGTCTTCTGGAGGACTCAGGTGGAAGCTCTCCAGAATGTATGTACATAGGTCATCTTTCACCACTGGATCTCTCTGCAGTGTGGGGTTGAAATACCTATGTACCAAGCAGTGATCCCAGACATCCCAGGGTAAGGTAAGTTTGACTGGAGCATGGTCTCACAAAAATATGGATGTATTTTGAATAATGAACTAAGGGCATCAGGGTGTATGTAATTCATTAGTGTGTATTGATTGGTGAATAAGTCCGATGAATGCTGCAAAATAACAGCCAATCTCTTTGATCTATATTATATTCTCTCCATGTACCTTTCAGTCCTGGGGATCATATTGTGTCTTTAAGTTTTCTGGTTAAGGTGCTTGAGTGAATTGTACACTGTCTTTACCTATCTTTGAACGGGTCCCAGGCTGAGATAAAATCCCCTGTCAGGATTGTATCTCCTACCACAAATTGTGCTAGTGCAGCGATGAATTATTAGGAAAATGACTTGGCCTGCATTAGTAGTATCTGTAGTAGTTACTGCTGCCTTTCTTCCCTGAAGATGTTCAGTGACCATACCATATCTTCCCTCTTTCTCTCTTTTATGAGCAACTGGGGAACAGCTCAAAGATCTGGGAAAGAAGATGGTTATCCCACTGTGTTTAGTCTTTGGTGATTACTGAAAGGCTACTGGGTATTCTTTGTGTTTAATGCAGTATTTGCCCTCTTTCCTTACATGAGTCTCGTCTCCCGGATCACTACTTTATCATATCGTCCTTCTCAGAAAAAACACTCCATATTTTCGGTGCCCAATTTGGTGAAAATAGGCCTTTTAAGTTCAATTATATTAATGTAAACTGCATGCTTACTTGAGTAATATGCCAGGAATCTAGCTGTCGAGTTCTGAAAAGTTTATAATTCTTTATAAAAAAAAATAAGATCAAATGAAGGATCCTGGGCACATGTTTTATGGTCTTCGGTGACATCTAAAAAGGCATTTAAATTTCTGACATTCATGGGACATCCATATATGCAAATAACCCTCACTTACCCAGTATCTCCAAAGATCAGACTAAGACAGCACAAATAATTCATTTGTTTGTTTTCTATAACAGTTTCCAATTGTTTGGCCAGATTAACATTGATTTTGAAGTATCACATGAAACTTTTTCAAAATATTTACACATTTGACACTATTTTGCCATCTAGCACATCCACACAATTTATTTAAAAAATACTCTTTTCCTAATTTAAATTTGGGCACTAAAACTTCTTCTATTTATAAATGTTACTCCTGCTTAATTGAATGTGGAGTGGATGATTTATCAATGGACATAATGAAAGTCAATAATTTTTATTTAACACTGCCAAAATGAATCAATGCTGTGAAGAAGCTACAGCAAAATGTTCAAGTTGTTTTTCACTTATAGTCAATCAGCTACACTTGCTAATGGCAGTAAGAAGGGTTTGGCGGTCAGCCGATCAGAGGGAGGTCTGAACCCTGGGCGGATTGGGAGGAGCGGCGCAGGCCGGGTGGCCCACCTTTTTGTAGAATGCAGTTTTTAATTTACATATTTTTGGCACGGTAAAATATAGCCCAAAGGTAGCTCAAGGAATAAGGGATGTGCAAATGTGCTCCCAGCCACCATTTTAGGTTTGGTGACCTAGTGGCTGGGAGGGGAGAGTAGATTAGCGATTCTTTCAGTTTTAGCGATTTGTCAGGAATTGGTGGTTGGAGAGATAGTTAGATTAGTATAGTCAGTGGTGAGAGAGGCATAGGTTTGAGAATTATGTAAGTACCTGGTATTGGAGGCTTTGTGACTCCTGAGAGAGGCCGGAAGGATGGACTTCATGGTAGCCGAGGCCAGAGGCTCGTTGTGCCCGTCACAGCGAGTGTCGGCGGGAGTGGCCACTGCGGTCGCGGCGTGCACATCACCGAAGAGAAGTAAGGCGAGTGCGGTGAGTGAACAAGGCCGCTCGTATGCCAGGAGAGCGACCCCGAAAATGTCCGCACAGTTAGAGGCTGGGGAAGGTAGTGAGGCTCCAGGGAGGGTAGTGAGAGGAGGGGCTAGCCAGTGATGTGTGGGAGGTGAGACCCCTCAGGCCAGCTTTTATGGAGGGAGAATGGAGGTGGCAAAAGGGCATAAAGAATGCCGGTCGCGGGTTGCTGGCATTCTCAGCACAGATGTGTGTGCTTCTTCAGAGGCAGCAGATTCATGTGGCGAGGGGTGGGGCATGAAAGACAGGCCTCAGTGCAAAAACAAGTGCTTTGCTCGTGCTGAGGATTGGCCGGTTAAAGAGGAAGGAGGGGTGGAGGGGGGTTCTTTTTGACTGGGTCGGGGAGAGGTGGAAGGGCCCGGTATTTCAGGCCCGGGGGGACGAGCGGGGAGCTGGGAGGTTTTGGGTGAGGGACCCAGGGATAGGAACACTTATCAGGGCCAGCTTGGGGGGGGGGGGCGGATAGATCGGCACTGGGAGTATGTAGACGGGGAGGAAGAGGACATACCTAATGAGCTAGAGCTGCCATGGGGCATGCAGGCTTGGGAGAGCCTGGACATATTCACGTCCTGAAATGAGGAGGTGGGGGGGGCGGGACAGAGTCGGACAAATAGATGCCTACATGCCTGGGGAAGGTTCCCTGCAGGGGGTAGGGAGGGCCAGGGACCAAGGTAAGGGAGGACAGGGTGGGTCGGGCAAGGGGGTAAGCCGGGGTGGGGGCACAGGCAAGCGACAGGCGACGGCTATTACAGGGTTCAGCATCCACGCTTGTGGCAGCCATGCTGGAGTGGAGCGAGGATGAGGAAAGGGAGGTCAAAAACAGGAATTAAGCGATGGAGGTGGGGTGTTGTGGGACGAATGCAGGAAGGTATAAGGCAGGGTAAGAAGAGGAGGAGGGAGCAGGCAGATGTTTGGCAGGGAACCAGCACACCAGACCAGATATTTGTCTTGCAGGTTGAGGAGTGGCGCAGTGACGCAGAACTCGGCAGAGCTAGGAGTGACTCATGGGTGCCGAGGCGAAGGGAGTGTGGAGCTGGCTGGCCCCAACACACAGCGGGTCTTGGTGGGGTAAAGAAGAACAGTAACAGACGGGGGATGCCAGAGGAGTACTGGCAAGTACAGTTGGCCCCTCCAGAGGCAGGGAGATGTGGGTCGAGTAGGGCCCCTAGGGTAGAACCATACCAGGAATGGCCCTAGGAGTCGAGGCAGGAGTAATTAGATTTCGACAAAGAAAGCCTTGAAGGAGGCGAGTTAATAGAAGACGAACTGGATGGGGGGCAACCTAATGTTTCAGCTAGTACATTTCTGGTGCCATCAAAAAGGCCACGGAAAGCGTTGGGGCCTGCGGTGAGGCCAGCAAGGACATCTGAGAGTACGGGGCAACTGGCGAGGCAGAGTGCAACTATACAGGCACCCTCCTTGGAGCTAGGTAAGGTGCAAATGAAAAGTCCATTCTGGTGTCAGTGGGTATAGGGAGGTAGAGGCAGGAGGGGGGAGAGGGTAGGCTACAGAAAGGGAGGTACGTCGTGGACATTGGAGTGGGCACAAGTGAGGATGGGGACATGAAGGGGACAAAGGTAGAGAGTTGCACAAACACCAAGAAGGTGACGGAAGAAGGGGAGAGGGCAGGGGACAAGAAAGAAGGGCTAGAAAGTAATGAACTGAAAATTAAGAAACTCCCATACATGAGGGTAACGAAACCATTGGGGGCATATTTGATGCTGGGAACGAAAGAGTGCATTTGGAAAGGGGAATATGTGGAAATGCTTAAGCTGCTGCATAGGGAGGTAGGGCAAAAGAAGGGACCAAAGAGGAGGAATTTGAGTTAGCCAAGCGGCCAAGGCTCCCATTGACAATAGAGAACTAAACAGCAGTCTTCTTGATATATGCAAGGGTGTATTGCGAAAAATACCCAGATCGCTGCGTGGAGTTATTTAAATATATGGACATCATCAGGAAGGCCCAAATCACCGGAGGGGGATTTGTATGAGCTCAATATGATGAGGATTTTAGACTACGTCTAGCATGGAACCCTGAAGCAAAAGGCAGGGAGCTGGACATGGACTTAAGGCAACATACAATGGGAGCGACAAAGGGGGGTAAGACCACATTTACTGCCAGCGGACTGCTGATAGTTTACCAGCCCTTTCAGGGGAGGCCCACCCAGGCAGGGGTGGGAGGCACGGGAAAGAGCCAGACAGGAACAGGGGGGGCTTGCTGGGATTTCAACAAAGGGTTGTGCACCCACGAGTTCTGTATGTTCCGCCACGAATGCTCGTAATGTGGTGGGCGGCACACATTGGTCAACTGCTTTGGGGCAGGGGGTGGCTATCATCAAGGAGGCCAGCAATGGCAACAAGTGGGAGGTAATACTGGGGGACACCAACAACAGTTTATTGGACATCGGGGAGGTAAAGAACCACAGGGGCCTGTGCCAAAGGGCTTGTACTTCAGCTAAACTAGAGAAAGTGGAAGCGGGTGGCTGAGGGGATATGAGGATCAGGGAGCAGCACAGGTTTTGAGAGACGGGTTTAGATGGGGGTTTCGCTTGGGGTACACGGGTCCAAGACATAGGAGCTGGGCAGAGAATTTGCAATCAGACGTTGAGCACAAACTGATAGTACAGTAAAAGCTAGATAAAGAGGTGAGGGAGGGTAGGATGGCTGGGTCTTTTGAGGACTGGCCCGTGGAGACTTTGATAATTTCTTCCATCGGAGTATTGCCAAAAAAGGAGCCAAAACAATACAGACCTATGCAGCATTTGTCATGGCCAGAAGGGTTATCAATAAATGACTTTATCAATGAAGGGGCAGCCACGATATCTTACTTATCGGTTGACATGGCCATGTCACTGGTAGTGACCGCAGGCACAGCTGCACCAATGGCAAACTGTGACATAAAATCAGCATTTTAGTTGCTTCCAGTCCATCCGGATGATTGGGATCTTCTGGGTATCCATTTTGAAGGGAAATGGTATGTGGACAAAGCATTGTCGATAGGATACTCTATTTTGTGTTCCTTGTTTAAATGCTTCAGCACATTTTTACAGTAGCTATTTTCACGGCACACAGGGCACCAGTTGGTGACGCATTATCTGGATTACTTTTTCTACATGGGCTCCCCAGGCTCTGTGTACAGTCAGAAGGCACTGGAAAGTTTCCAAAAGCTAATGGAGGAGCTAGGGGTGACACTGGCACCAGAGAAGACAATGGGCCCTAGCACAGAGGATAAGAAAGTGAAAATGCTGGAGTAGCTGTGGGACATGTTATCCTGGGGAAAAGTCAAAGTCAAAGAAATACAGGTCCTTTTAGGTCATCTCAACTTTGCATGCAGAGTAGTGAAGGTAGGGAGGACATTCTGTAGGAGGTTGGGGCGGCATTGTCAGGACAACATTTACCTCACCATCATCGGCTGTAGTGAAGGAGGACTTGAGGATGTGGAATGTGTTTTTACAGTCCTTTAATGGGATTCTGCTGGCAAGGGAGAAAGACCCGACATGGGACATACAAACATTCTCAGATGGAGCATGCAGTTTGGGTTTTGGCTTGTTTTGGCAGGGAAGGTTGTGCGCAGAACAATGGCCTATACATTGCAAGGACGGGGCAGGAGCATAGATTTCTTGAAATTCTTTCCTTTAGTGGTAGCAGTAACACTGTGGGGGAAGGAATTAGCTCATAAGAAAGTTCTTTTCCGGGTGGACAACATGGCAGTGATGGAAATGGTGAACCGCCAGTCCGCAAGGGATGAACAGGTTCTGAAACTGTTTGAACTACTTTTTTTGGGCTAATTGATGCATGATATAGCTTTCAGGGCATTACACATTCCGGGTGTGGACGATTACATAGCGAATGCTTTGTCTCGTTCACAGTGGGCGGGATTCTGTGGGCTAGCTAAGGACACCGACAGGACCCCGATGCCAATTCGATGACATCTGTGGTACCTAGGCGAAGTAGGATGCTTCAATTGGTGGTAGGGTCATTAGCGGAATTCACTAGGGTGTCTTCCAGTTTGGCTTGGAAGGAGTTCTTGCGGTCAGGTGCCCATTCAATTTATATTAGACCTCATTGATAAAGGTCTGTTGAGGGTTTTTGGGGCCTTTAGAGTATTGGAGTTATTGGGCACTAAAAGAGGAGGGGGAGTAGTGTGGCAGGATGTGGTCACGCAAAGGACTTGGGTGCAAATATGGTTGAGGAGGTCTGAAACAGACTAGAGGGCCATAGGAAAGTCGATCATGTTACAGGCAGCAGAACACCCAACGTCTAGCCCGCTTAGGTGGGCTTTACAATGGTTTGGCCTGACGAAAGGTTTAGGTGGAGAGTATTCAAGCATGCAAAAGGCGACAGAGTAACAGCATATCAATTTCTGCCAGCTTTGCGTACAGCCTTGCAAACCATAGGGGTGGCCGAAGAAGGTTAAGGGATGCACTCCTTCCGCTATGGGGCAGCATCAGATGCAAGTAATAGAGGGTGAGTCCAGGAACAAATGATGTGCTTGGGACATTGGTTGTCGGATTGCTACAAGCGATTTGTGAGAATGGAAGAGGGGGACGCACGTGCGGTGGACGTTAATGTATAAAACCCATGCTACCTTTTCTCGTTTCAGGTTCTGTGTCCAGGCCCCAGGTGGAGGAGATGACTATTTGGGTCATTGGGCACTCACTCATAAAAAGGGTGCAAATACAGGCACCAGAGCTATTTAGGTCAAAATGTAGGCTTTAATGATCGTATGTTTAAAATTGTTTGGAATGGCAAAAGAGATATGTGATGGAAGGAGTTGGTCCATGGTTTAAACAGATTCTTGGTGAGCGGCAGGAGCCCATAGTTTTTGGTATTGCACTCAGGAGAGAACGACATGTGTAAAGAAAAGGGTCTTGTTTTGATGAAGAGCATGAAGAAGGATTTGGCTCTGATAAAGGAACAGTGGGCAGGTTGTTTTGTGTTATGGACCGAGTTTGTGCCATGCAGGGTGTGGCGAGGAGCAGTTAACCCAGGTGCGATCGACAGGACAAGGCGGAAGGTGAGTGCCGAAATGGCTCGTTTTTGTAGAGGTTTGGATTTTGGCAGGATTTGCCATTCGGAAATTCGCTTTGATGCGGTGGAATTTTCCAGAGATGATGGCGTTCATCTTTCCAGGATGGGCATGGATTTATACCTCTTGGAAGTCCGGGAAGTGTTGACCAGGACGCTGAATGCGCAGAGGCACATGGGCAGAGGGCCCGTTAGATAAATCAGAATGGGGGGGAGAAAAAGGGGCAGGTGGTACCCCCCTTTTTCTGTGTGGTGGGGTTTGAAAAGTTTGACAGGGGTTGTCAGTAGTTTAGTTAGTGTTTAAATTTGGGAACACGGGCAGGGAAAGGGTAGGCAGGTAGTTTAAGGGTCAGTTGTAGACATTTGGTTATTTACAGTTTCAGAAAGGCATAGGATGTTGGTTTAATAGAAGTGCATATTTTAACTGCAATTCATTGTAATGTTGGTAATATGTCAATGGCCAGGTGGGGGCCATGTTGAGGGGATCGTAGGGGTGGGGTCAGGTGTTAGATATCAGATGTGTAGCAAGGTTTTTGTTTTATAACGCAGTTGGCAGGTTTGGTATTGTAATGTGCACCTGTTTCAAAAAAGCGGTCCATTTCACAAATAAAATGGTTTCTTGTCAAGTCCGCCCCCCCCTCCCAATGGCTTTTCGGTCTAACACTGACTTTTAGAGTAAAGGACTGGTTCAAGAAAAGGAGTTTTGGCTGTTCGCCATTTGCTGCTTTGGCACCATAGACATGACATTCATGTCCGTAGCACCTGGGAGCTGTTGATGTCCTTGTCATGTGAAAGCACAAAGCACTGGAGCAGTGTTTTTTTCATGCTGCTTTAATTCAATGCCGTAGTGGCACTGCCTTTATGCCAACATGGGAGACTCTTTCACCCCAGTGAAGGGGCTTGTAGTGTTCTGCAAATGATGCGATCACATCACATGCAGTGACATCAGCTGCAGGACCGGGCACCCAGGAGATTACTTCCTGGCTACCCCGGAGGTGCCTTGCAGACAGAATAGAGTCCAATTCTCCATATTCTTGGGGTAGTATGCAACAAGAGAGGTACTGCAGGAAATCCGAGAGTCTCAGCTTTACAGCAATACCTCTCTTGTGCTCTGAAGACCATGGCCATCACAATTTCACCTGGCTCTTCCACTAGACGCCAAGGGCGATGCAGTCAGTGGATCTTGTGGCATGGCCAGTCAGACAAGGCATGATCTAGAAAGTCACCGCGTTTCTTGCCACACACACCCTTTTCCAGAAACACAAAGAATGAACCAAACTCAACTGCATTCTTTGTGTTTGTGGAGAAAGGTGGGGGATCTTGTTTTGCTCATCATTTGGGCCTGAAAATAGGCCTAGCCACCAAAAAAAGGTCTTCTTTGTTCACCCTAAGTTGGCAGGGTATGCCCAGATGTGGGTTCCTTTCTCACTTTGCCACTGGATTCAAGCCAGCTTGGCTGATAAGGAGTGTTACCCTGAAACCGGTCCCAGGATGCATGTTTCTGGTCCAGGGACGACCTGGCTTGGCAGTTCGGGTTGGACTGTTCCCATGAGACACAGGGTCAAGACTGATTTGCGTATAGCTGGGTCTGAACTGGGGTGGCGAAGTGAGCTACAGAACGATGATGGATTCAACCCCGATCTGTGACTGGGGGTGAGTGTCTGAAAAGTTTCAGGGCTCCATCCATCTTCTTCTTGTGTTTGCTTTGTCAGGATTTAAGGGCCACTGTCAACAGGGTACCAGGTTGTGAAATACCCACTGCCCGCCGGAACAGCCATGCCAGTCGCACTCTCTGATGGTTTTATGATGGAACTCCGCATACAGTTACCATGCATGCCTTTACAACATGGTGGTTACAACATGGGTACAGTTACCACACCTTCACCATGCAGGAATTTACAACGATTATGCCTTTACCACGCTTGCCTTTACAAACGAATTTTGTTGTAAAGGCAAAAATGGTAAAGGCATATGCAAAAACATCTCTCTCCCTGCCCGAGCCCTAAAACTGTCTCTTGGAGCAATCCCCTCTGCTCTAAAAAAAAAACACCCACAGACTGAGCCCTAAACCCAGACCCCGGCATAGCCTCGCTTCACCTTGCACTCCCCAATCCCACACCTTGCTGACATCCACAAACCTACGCCCGATCCCTAGTCAGCCCCTGGTGCAATCTCCAGGGCCCTTAAAAAACCCACCCTGAGCCCTGAGCCCTAAAGCTGGACCTGGTGTGGCACCAGTCCTACCTTCCCCCCCACCCCAGCCTGAGCTCTAAAACCAACTCCCGGTCCCAATCCTGACTCTGAGCCCTAAAATGCCCTTGTGTGCTTTCCCCATACCTATGGTAGGAAAAGGGGCCACTTGGCCGTACTGACGTGCAGGTTCTTTTAAAAAAAAATTAAGTGGAATTGGAAGACTGACTTCTATCCCTTCACCAGTTTCCTTCACATCACAGCTGAATGTGTGTGGTAAGGACACTGATTACCTTTACCACACATATGCCTTTACCACCTGTTCTCCACATATGCCTTTATCGTTCATATAGTTACATAGTGTAATTTGTTGTAAAGGTCAAGGCACAATCTGTGTAAAATCATGTGTGGTAAAGGCTATGCGTGGTAATGGTAGTCGAGTTGTAAGCACTGCATTGTAAATGTATTGCACAGTAACAGCCTCCTTGTAATGGCTGTTGAGGCAGTCAATTAGGGGACAGACCTTTACGTTTAAGCTCCAATTTGTTTCAGGGGACCCTATCAAGCTATCAGGCAACCCACTGAATCAGTGCCAAGAAGTACAGCTCACAATCAGATGTTTCCAGCTCCCCCTCATCCAGCAGACACAGCACACCATCAAGTGACACTCTATGGCGGTCCCCATTCCAGATCAAGTCATGAAGCAGGACGTCTAACCGTCAGAACCAGGTGAGCGGAACCCTAGCCGAGAGATTTACAAGGAAATACGTCATATTGATGAGCGATTGCAGCGTCTTTCCGAAACCTTCACTGTCGGGTTAGAGTACAGTGATGTGACCCATTTGATCCAGCCCTCATGCTGTCTCACTCAATGCATGACAGCAATTAGAAAATCCAGTTGATCCGTGTTGAAGGCCTTTACAAGGTCTACCTACATGAGCATGTCTCCCAGTAAGGACTGCACTGAAGGGTTGTAGAGGATATGATAGAGTCGCCTGAGGTTAAGGGAGGTACAACGGGTCGGTATAAAGCCATTGTAATGAAGTTGGAAACGCAGGTAAGCTTGGATTGAAGAGTTTATTCGGATAAATACAGCACCCACAGCCAAGCGCTCCCGCTGCGTACCAGGATCTCCACCAACTGATTAACGTTGGTCGAATCCTGGCACGCATCGTTCGCAGCCAGACCGTGGAACCAAGAACAAACAAATTTCTCGCGCCTTACGCGCTACAGCAATTAACATACGCAGCTTACTACAACTTCTCTCTTTTTATCAAACGAAAGTGAGAAGATAATTAATGAAACAACAATTTCAAGTTGAAATTATTTAAGACAAAACATAGTCATTAAATCTTGCAGGCAACCTTCTAGGACGTGTATCCGAAACAACAGGTGAGAATGATGCATGCCCCGTACTATCATGAGATGCCTCATTGACCAATTGTCCACCCATAGATTCAACAGTTTCCGCCTGAGAACCAAGCAAAGCCGACTTAGATGAACAATCATGCAACCAGGTTGTCCAATTCGATTGTTCAAACTGTTGCTTGGATAATTTCAATAAAGAGGAAACCTGTGAATCAGTAAGCTGGACCAGTGATCTTTTATTCCACCACCCTTTATAACCAAGATGTGCTGACCCTTTGTTCACATTAGTAACCTGCACTGGGGAAGAGAATTTAGACAAACCTTTTGCTACTCTTTTTGGGTTTTTGATAAGAACCCAATCATCAATTTTAAGATCAACATCATTAAAACTTTTCTTTTGATCTTACATCATTTTCATATAAGATTGTTTTTCTGCAACTCGTGATGCCAGACTTATATCTTCAGGCATATTCTTAACTTGTCTATCCTGCAGCCAATTTGGACACAGCATAGTGTGAACGTTTCTTCCTCTCAACAGGGAAAATGGTGGAATACCTGTTGTACAATGTGGTGAAATGTTGTAAGACCACAACTTTTCCTCCACAAACTCCTGAACATTTTTACCTGACGACAGAGCTACTTGAATAGCATCTTTGACCACTCTGTTCGCCCTTTCAACCAACCCATTAGAAGAAGGTGAGTATAAAGCAACCTTAAAATGAGTGACATCCTTTTCCGCTAAAAATTCCGAAAATTTCTGGGAAACAAAATGTGTACCATTGTCACTAACAACAATGGAAGGTGAACCTTCAATAGCAAATATTTTCCTCAAAAACTTAATGGCGTTATTAGAACTAGGCGAGTCACAAAACATATGATAGATCCATTTGGAGTGATAATCAATCAACAAAATCAAAAACCTTAAATCGGGAGATAAATGATCGTAAGGGCCTGAAAAATCAACAGCAACCTTTTCCCAAGGTTTATTTGGAAATGGGACAGGATGTAGTGGTGTTTTCATCACCTTCCACTTCTTGTCTGATAAAAGACATTCTGAACATGAGTCAATATAAAACTTAAGCTGAGACTCCAATGATGGCCACCAATAATACAATTTGATGAGTTGGGAAGTTTTTGAAATCCCCAAGTGACCCTGATGTGCAAATTTAATAATTTCCTCCCTTAAACTTGATGGGGGAATAAAGCATTCATGTCTCATGACCATCCTGTTAACCAAAGAAAGTTCAGAAGCAACCATGGAAAAGGCTTTTAGTTCATTCGAAAGCTTCTTATTTTCTGGCCAACCCTTGACGATATATTGCATGACCAGATTAAGCGTATCATCCTTACTATAAGCTTCCAACCAGATTTGTTCAGTAATGTTAGGAGATTCTTTAATTGCATCAAGTGCGGCAACAACACACTCCGTGTCTTCAACAATATCCAAATTAGGAGCTTCACAAACTGCCATGCGTGAAAGACAATCAGCCCTAAAATTCCTTCCACCAGAAATATGTTTGATAGTAAAATGAAATTCCTGCAATTTTGACAATAACCTAACCAATCTGGCCGAAGTTCTCCCAAAACCATCACCATCAAGTAAATGTGTAAGGGGTTTATGATCAGTAAATAATTGAAACTCACGTCCCCAAATGTAATTCCTGAACTTCTCTATTGCCCAGACACAAGCCAGTGCCTCGCGTTCGATTGTACTATAATGGGTCTCTGCGGGTTTGAGGATCCTAGACGAAAAAGCTATGGTGTGTTCCTTTCCTGCAACCCACTGGCCAAGAACTGCCCCCAATCCCGTGAGACTAGCATCCACCATAATGAAACATTTAGAATCATCTTGGAAAGCATGAAGTGCAGGGGCTTCAACAATCAGTTTTTTCATTAGATCAAATGAAGAAGAAACCTCACTGGACCAAACAAACTTTGAGCCTTTACGCAACAGGGCGCGTAATGGCTCCACAGTCTGAGCATAACCTTTAACAAATCGAGCATAATACTCTGCCAAACCCAAGAATGATCTAAGAGCATCTTTATCTTTGGGGGGAACAGCATGACTTATGGCCTCAACAAGGGAAAACTTTGGTTTGATACCTTGGGAAGACAACGTGTGGCCCAAGTAGTCCAATTCTTGTTTTCCAAATTGACACTTGTCAGGTCTAATAGTCATGCCAGCATCATTCAATTTGGTTAGAACACAAGTAAGATTTTTTACATGTGTTTCCCAGTCATTGGCAAAAACAAGAATATCATCTTGATAGGCTTGGACGCCAGGAACATCCTGAAAAATATTATCCATAATTTTTTGAAAAACGCTGGCTGCAGATGCCAGGCCAAAGGGAAGCCTAAGATATTTATAGACACCAAAGGGTGTGACAAAAGTGGTAAAATCTTGGGAATCACTTGTTAAACAAATTTGATGGATGATCGGCTGAACGAAGATCAATTAATGAAAACTTTTTGCACCCCCTAAGCTAGCAAGAAGATCATGAATTCTTGGGAGAGGATGGCAATCAACTAAGATGTTTTTATTCAAAGTGCGCAAGTCCGCACATAGCCTAACCTCACCTGATTTCTTGCGAACGATAACGATGGGAGAAACCCATTCTGATGAGTTGTAAGGTGCAATGACCCCATCATCACACAATTTTTTGAGTGTGGACTTAAGTTCATCCCTGGCACTAAGTGGTAAAGTGCGAACCTTATGTACAAAGGGTTGAGCATTGGGTTTTAGTTTTATCTGATGTTGAAAACCTTTGACAGTGCCAAGTTTGTTAGAAAATAAGTTAGGAAATAGATCTAGAATCTTTTTGACATCATGTGAATGATCAGTAACATCAATACAATCTAAAGTGCTTAGTTCATTTTCTGTCCATCCGGCTGGTGAATAACCTTGAGGAGGATCACCACGCATGATAGGATTATCGCCACCAGGAACAAGATACAGACCCATTCTTTCAAGATCTTGCCAACCAACTATATTGCGTCCCCTAACTGCAACATAAACTTTAGTGTAAATTGATCGCTCAAGACATTCCAATCTTGAGATAAAGTATCCTAACATCTCTATGTCAAATTCCCCAAACGCTTTTGGATTGATGTCTGTTTTGGTCAAGGTAATGGAATTCTGCCACTTCTCAAAAAACATTACATCAGATAAGATAGTTATTGGAGATCCAGAATCTGCCATGATCGGAATTTCAATCTTACCAAATAGTGCAACACCTACGGGACCCTTGACATAATGAGGATTGAAAATTGAATTGCATTCAATTGAAACAATCATATCATGAAATTGTTTTGTACAATCCTCAAGAGAATCTGCAACTTCTATGCTATTGACTCTGGTAGGTCTCCTGACAGATTTGCAGACACTTTGAAAATGCCCAACTTTTTGGCAAAAACACATCTTTTGCCTGAAGCAGGACACATGGGATGATTGCCAAGATGTGATCGAGAACCACATCTGAAACATATTGTATTAACTCTTTTAAAAGGTTGCTTATAAGTTCTGTTAGGATTAACGGCATTGACAGAATACGCAGGGTCATTTGGAGTCGACTTGAAGGAGCTGATGGATTGATCTTGTTGCAAAACTTTTGAAGTAACGATGGACCTTTCAATACTCTTAGCAATATCAATTGTATCTTGTAACAAAGGCTTTCTACAGCTCAGAAGCCGTTCTTGTATTTTTCGTGAAAAACAAGCAAAAACGAACTGATCTCTTATGTAAATTTCTGGATCTGCCTCAAACTCGCAAGTAGATGCAAGCACACGTAATGCAGCAATGTATTCATCCACGGTTTCATCCTCACGCTGTTTTCTCTTGTGAAAATTATGTCTCTCAAGCATAATGTTTGGTTCCTGGTCATAATGTCTTGCCAAGCGAGCTAATGCTTCTTTATAGGAATTCCAGTGTTGCGCATCCCCAGCCTCACCAGGTGGTGTTGGAAATTTTGGTAAGTTCTCAAACACATGTTGCGCTGCTAAACCAAGACAACCATAAAGGATTGCAACTTTGCGATCATGAGAAAATTTCACAGCGTCTATGGCAACAATGTGATTTTCAAATGCTTTAACTCACTGACGCCATGGAATTGCTGGTTTTCCAGGTTGTTGTAGAAAAGGAGGAGGTTGCGCAAATTGTTGAGCAGAGGCCATGACAGAAAATGAATTTTCAGTAAATTATATATATATATGAAATGACTTATCTTAATATGTTAAATAACACAATTGTAAATTACAAGTAAGCAACTAAGGTAAACAAGTTACTACTATATCTACTTTCCATTAATAATAATATTACGCATTGAGATCATAGCATTCCCCATAAAAATTTGACCATATGACTCTGAACTGCATTTAAAAAAAGGAAGAAAAAAGAAAAAAAAATGCTTATGAAGGTGTGCCTGTCACCGTGAGAAATACAGGCTGAAATGTACTTAAACGAGAGTGTGCCTGTCACTGTGAGATGGAAGTAAAGATTGGATCCTACCTTGGATCTGAAGAACCACGTTTTATTGCCTTTGAGCAAAGATACTTTAAAGAGTGACAAGTTTGACTCTTTCCGTGTAATTAAACAAGCGTCGATCTTCTTGAGGCTTGAAAGCGTTGCTAGGATACGCGTGTGACCAAAGAGCGTCAGGATATGCTCGTTGCTAGGGAACACCGCGTTGCAACCGCGATGTCCCAAAGACGAAGAAAACGCCCAGAATGCCCTCGGCCACAAATGCGGAAGACAGGAAGCAGCTTCCTTCGACGAATTTTCGATCCGGCAGCAAGAGCGTGCAAGCGGAATAGAGCGGAACACCAAGAGACAGCGTTGTCTCCAAAACCTTTGAATGACGCTGGTGGGTGCCAGACGCGTGAATCCGTTCTTTTTCCTGTCGCCAATGTAATGAAGTTGGAAACGCAGGTAAGCTTGGATTGAAGAGTTTATTCGGATAAATACAGCACCCACAGCCAAGCGCTCCCGCTGCGTACCAGGATCTCCACCAACTGATTAACGTTGGTCGAATCCTGCACGCATCGTTCGCAGCCAGACCGTGGAACCAAGAACAAACAAATACAAGCTCTCGCGCCTTACGCGCTACAGCAATTAACATACGCAGCTTACTACAGCCATTCTGATCCCTATGGACTAAAGCCAGCATGTGAGGCAGTAATTGGGAGGCCAGAACCTTAATGAGGATTTTGAAATCCATGTTAAGCATGCACAGGGGCAGGAAAGCGGATGTATAAGTACCTATAACTTTGGTCTTAGAAAGAGGCACCACAATTGCACTTCTTAAGGTTCCTAATATTAGCGACTCTACATTGAATGCCTCCAGTTTCGGGCCAGTTGCCCCTAAATGTGGTATAAAACCCTGCAGGAAGTCCATCTGGGCCCAGGGTTTGCCAGTAGCCATTTCTTTAATGGCATGCCTGATCTCCTGAAATGTCAAAGGAAGTCCAGATCCTCCCTAGCCCCATATGATAAAGTCAGGCATAGCAACTGGCCCAGAAAAATCTGTCTGCACACCATCCAGAAGTAACTCTGGGTGGCGATAAAGCGCCTCGCAGTAGTCCCACACAATAAAGAGGGGGGAGCCCTTATAACCCTCTAGAGCCTGGGCAGCACCACAAAACATATAATAAAGGAGAACAGCTCTAGCAGGACAGATGAACTCATTTAAATATGCATACCACTTTTTATTTGTGGTCTCTGTCAGAATAACTCGCCTGCTGTGATTATTATATGTTCACAGGCAGCTGCATATGTAATAAATCGATGACAATTGTGAAGGTATTGCTGTGCTCAAGCAACGGGAACAATTGCGGATGCGACCCAACATAACCTCCAGGACGTTTTTCAGCTCCAGAGTGATTAACCGCACAGAGGGGGCTACACCTTCATAGGCCACATAACCCTTGTACCACTTGAATGTATTTGCACAACCCCTGGGACACATTTTTTCTGGAACCAGCACTGACATTGGGAGCTTCCATTCGGAACGATTCTTCGTGTATTTTTAAATATCATAGCTTGTTTGAATTTCGGTCCCGCTTTGCCCTGAGGAAGCCAGATTGAGAGACTGAAAAGCTTCGACATTCACTACCTAGGACCAACACTGTTCATCATAAAGAAAAGAAAAAAATCATTTGCTGTAGACCATAGACTTACTATTGTATCTAATTAATTTGTGAAATACGCTAATTGGTCTCCTGTGAATTGTTGGTTCCTATAGACGGTTTATCAAGCTTTGGCCCAAAGAAGGGCTCATTGTCTGTCATTTGCTGAAATGTATTTCACCTATTTTATCTAAACTATTTTTTATACTTTTGTCTTTAACGTTTGTTACCAATGTTTGTTACTTTGAATTGATTTTGTAATATGAATGTGTGCATTGTGACTCACTATTTGACTATTAGAAATGTTATTCTATCAAGTAAAACATTTTGAAGAATAATGCTTTCCAGCCATTTTCCTTGACCTTACACAGCAATACATTTACAATTGTCATTGATTTAATGCATATGTAACTGCCTGACATGAAATACTCACAGCAGGCCAGTTATTCTGCCAGAGACCACAAATAAAATGAGGCTTGCTTATTTAATTCAGTTCATCTGTCCTGCTAGAGCTGTTCTCGTAGTAGTCCCGAAATGCACCGTTAATGTACCCCAGGGAATAGTTTCGCGAACCACCAGTGGCTTGGATTTGGGTGATTGGCACGCCTCTAGTCTCAGGTTTAATGAGCCAAGCCGGGAGCCTCCCAGCCCGCCTCCTTTCCATATGGGCCCGGGCCACATAATTTCTATAGTCGTGTCAGCACAAAAGCTCTATAGTAATATTATTTCACTCCCTCACCTCAAAGACCCTATAGATAGCGGCTGTATTTGCCCCTAAGGCCTTATCCAAGGTGTGAAGCATGCCATCCGGTGCTTTCAGCCCCTAATGCATTATCCAAGGTGTGAAACATGCCATCCGGTGCTTGCAGACCCTAAGGCATTATCCAAGGTGTGAAGCATGCCATCCGGTGCATGCAGCCCCTAAAGCATTATCCAAGGTGTGAAGCATGCCATCCGGTGCTTGCAGCCCCTAATGCATTATCGAAGGTGTGAAGCATGCCACCCGGTGCTTGCAGCCCCTAAGGCATTATCCAAGGTGTGAAGCATGCCACCCGGTGCTTGCAGTCCCTAAGGCATTATCCAAGGTGTGAAGCATGCCATCCTGTGCTTGCAGCCCCTAAGGCATTATCCAAGGTGTGAAGCATGCCATCCTGTGCTTGCAGCACCCCATCCAAAACACTCCGAACACACCATCTTTCTTTTCAGAGGAATCAAAAGCTTTTTTTCACATTTCTTCTTAGGGTTACATTTATATTTTAAGAGTTTGCTTTTGAGTGAGTTCAGTCATGGCATTCATAGACAGGGAGTTACGTTTTATAACAATTCCGTGCTTTGAGTATTTATCACTCGAGCTGGTCACTTATTTTACTTATTTGATTATGGTAGTCATTCGGGCGGTTACAGTCACTTATCGGTTGAGCACTGTCTGCGTTGGAGATGTAGGTTGTGCATCAGGGTAACCGGTTGTTTGTGGAATTTTTCTACACAAAAGGCATTGTGCCCTTCCCCGCATTCTTAATTCTTTAGGTCACTTAAGGACACCTTCGTATTCCTGAGCACAGGTGCTTCTATTGACTCTCAGAATCACAGTGGTCTTCCATAGACCCGTATTCACCCAGTCAACAATTAAGAAGATATGAACAGTGTAACATAAGGGTTTGTGATATTTCTTCCCCCTTTGTTGTTGTTTATGTTTTTGACATTTTCCCCTGAAGAAGGGAGTGTGATCCCAAAATGCATTGGGCAACGGAGACGTGACAGGACATGAAACTTTAATTTGTCAAATATGCTACTTTTTGAGTTTTTCGCAAACGCACAAGAAACATAGAAATGTTGATGTGTAATCTAAAATTAGTGAACAAAAGTCAGTAGCTTGATAAATTGTTCTAAAACAAAGATTGCAATGAAGAGTAAAATTGGTCATGATATGATTGTTTAAATTTGTGAGGAAGAATTATTGATACATTCATCAGCTGTGTGGCCAGGTTACAAGTGATCAGTGACACTTGAGGCATAGTTGCATTATTTTACGTGTGCAAGTCAGTAACATTTTCCTGACCAGCATGCTAAACATTAAAACTATAGTGTAATAATTTTTGGCAAGATTTTCACAGTGAACATATAAGAGGTGTGCGCAATACACATATATTCATATAATTGGCCGCTCCACCTATGCCACAGGCACGCCTCCTCCACACCTGTAAGATGGGTCTCCTGCAGCATAGCAATGTGGACCCTCCTGCATCCAAGATACCTGTGGATATTGTGTTTTTTGGATGCTGACCCCATATGCTGTATGTTTCATGTCATAAAGTTGATACCTTGACGTTGAATAGTCATTATTTAAACAGAACTTGAGTCCCTTCCATTTGACTCCAAACCAACCCTGAACTCACATCTGCCACCGCAACATGCTTCGCATTCGCCAAGACAGACAACAAATACTCCAACTTTGAAGTCCCTAACCCAAAAGCAGCCCAGCAATGGCTGGCCACCCAAAAACTAGATAGAAAAACATTGTCATAAGCATGACTCCTCCAAAGTCCTGGTAGGGGCGTAGTGTTGAGGGCAGACAAAAGTATTCTTACTCCACAATTACTGCCCCAGCCCTAGAAAAGCATACTATCCTGTAAAAAACTGCGGCACCAGTAGGCTCCTTGGCCACCCCTCAACCAGGGGTCCCAGGACTATTGCAAAACACACAAGATGATGGACGGAATGTTGCACAATGGCAAAACATTCACCCCCAGTCACAGATCTGGGTTTAATCCATCGTTATTTTGCTCACCACGCCACCCCAGTTCAGACATGGCCATATGCAAATCAGTCTTGCCCCTGTGCCTCATGGGAACAGTCCAGCCCGAACTGCCAAGCCATGTCTTCCCTGGACCGGAATCAAGCATCCTAGGACCGGTTTCTGGCTATCAGCCGTCATCAGCCAGGATAGCTTGACTCCAGTGACGTAGTGAGCACGGGACCCACGTCTGGGCATACCCTTCCCACATAGGGTGAACAGCAAAACACACAAGATGATGGACGGAATGTTGCACAATGGCAAAACATTCACCCCCAGTCACAGATCTGGGTTTAATCCATCGTTATTTTGCTCACCACGCCACCCCAGTTCAGACATGGCCATATGCAAATCAGTCTTGCCCCTGTGCCTCATGGGAACAGTCCAGCCCGAACTGCCAAGCCATGTCTTCCCTGGACCGGAATCAAGCATCCTAGGACCGGTTTCTGGCTATCAGCCGTCATCAGCCAGGATAGCTTGACTCCAGTGACGTAGTGAGCACGGGACCCACGTCTGGGCATACCCTTCCCACATAGGGTGAACAGCAAAACACACAAGATGATGGACGGAATGTTGCACAATGGCAAAACATTCACCCCCAGTCACAGATCTGGGTTTAATCCATCGTTATTTTGCTCACCACGCCACCCCAGTTCAGACATGGCCATATGCAAATCAGTCTTGCCCCTGTGCCTCATGGGAACAGTCCAGCCCGAACTGCCAAGCCATGTCTTCCCTGGACCGGAATCAAGCATCCTAGGACCGGTTTCTGGCTATCAGCCGTCATCAGCCAGGATAGCTTGACTCCAGTGACGTAGTGAGCACGGGACCCACGTCTGGGCATACCCTTCCCACATAGGGTGAACAGCAAAACACACAAGATGATGGACGGAATGTTGCACAATGGCAAAACATTCACCCCCAGTCACAGATCTGGGTTTAATCCATCGTTATTTTGCTCACCACGCCACCCCAGTTCAGACATGGCCATATGCAAATCAGTCTTGCCCCTGTGCCTCATGGGAACAGTCCAGCCCGAACTGCCAAGCCATGTCTTCCCTGGACCGGAATCAAGCATCCTAGGACCGGTTTCTGGCTATCAGCCGTCATCAGCCAGGATAGCTTGACTCCAGTGACGTAGTGAGCACGGGACCCACGTCTGGGCATACCCTTCCCACATAGGGTGAACAGCAAAACACACAAGATGATGGACGGAATGTTGCACAATGGCAAAACATTCACCCCCAGTCACAGATCTGGGTTTAATCCATCGTTATTTTGCTCACCACGCCACCCCAGTTCAGACATGGCCATATGCAAATCAGTCTTGCCCCTGTGCCTCATGGGAACAGTCCAGCCCGAACTGCCAAGCCATGTCTTCCCTGGACCGGAATCAAGCATCCTAGGACCGGTTTCTGGCTATCAGCCGTCATCAGCCAGGATAGCTTGACTCCAGTGACGTAGTGAGCACGGGACCCACGTCTGGGCATACCCTTCCCACATAGGGTGAACAGCAAAACACACAAGATGATGGACGGAATGTTGCACAATGGCAAAACATTCACCCCCAGTCACAGATCTGGGTTTAATCCATCGTTATTTTGCTCACCACGCCACCCCAGTTCAGACATGGCCATATGCAAATCAGTCTTGCCCCTGTGCCTCATGGGAACAGTCCAGCCCGAACTGCCAATCCATGTCTTCCCTGGACCGGAATCAAGCATCCTAGGACCGGTTTCTGGCTATCAGCCGTCATCAGCCAGGATAGCTTGACTCCAGTGACGTAGTGAGCACGGGACCCACGACTGGGCATACCCTTCCCACATAGGGTGAACAGCAAAACACACAAGATGATGGACGGAATGTTGCACAATGGCAAAACATTCACCCCCAGTCACAGATCTGGGTTTAATCCATCGTTATTTTGCTCACCACGCCACCCCAGTTCAGACATGGCCATATGCAAATCAGTCTTGCCCCTGTGCCTCATGGGAACAGTCCAGCCCGAACTGCCAAGCCATGTCTTCCCTGGACCGGAATCAAGCATCCTAGGACCGGTTTCTGGCTATCAGCCGTCATCAGCCAGGATAGCTTGACTCCAGTGACGTAGTGAGCACGGGACCCACGTCTGGGCATACCCTTCCCACATAGGGTGAACAGCAAAACACACAAGATGATGGACGGAATGTTGCACAATGGCAAAACATTCACCCCCAGTCACAGATCTGGGTTTAATCCATCGTTATTTTGCTCACCACGCCACCCCAGTTCAGACATGGCCATATGCAAATCAGTCTTGCCCCTGTGCCTCATGGCAGCAGTCCAGCCCGAACTGCCAAGCCATGTCTTCCCTGGACCGGAATCAAGCATCCTAGGACCGGTTTCTGGCTATCAGCCGTCATCAGCCAGGATAGCTTGACTCCAGTGACGTAGTGAGCACGGGACCCACGTCTGGGCATACCCTTCCCACATAGGGTGAACAGCAAAACACACAAGATGATGGACGGAATGTTGCACAATGGCAAAACATTCACCCCCAGTCACATATCTGGGTTTAATCCATCGTTATTTTGCTCACCACGCCACCCCAGTTCAGACATGGCCATATGCAAATCAGTCTTGCCCCTGTGCCTCATGGGAACAGTCCAGCCCGAACTGCCAAGCCATGTCTTCCCTGGACCGGAATCAAGCATCCTAGGACCGGTTTCTGGCTATCAGCCGTCATCAGCCAGGATAGCTTGACTCCAGTGACGTAGTGAGCACGGGACCCACGACTGGGCATACCCTTCCCACATAGGGTGAACAGCAAAACACACAAGATGATGGACGGAATGTTGCACAATGGCAAAACATTCACCCCCAGTCACAGATCTGGGTTTAATCCATCGTTATTTTGCTCACCACGCCACCCCAGTTCAGACATGGCCATATGCAAATCAGTCTTGCCCCTGTGCCTCATGGGAACAGTCCAGCCCGAACTGCCAAGCCATGTCTTCCCTTGACCGGAATCAAGCATCCTAGGACCGGTTTCTGGCTATCAGCCGTCATCAGCCAGGATAGCTTGACTCCAGTGACGTAGTGAGCACGGGACCCACGTCTGGGCATACCCTTCCCACATAGGGTGAACAGCAAAACACACAAGATGATGGACGGAATGTTGCACAATGGCAAAACATTCACCCCCAGTCACAGATCTGGGTTTAATCCATCGTTATTTTGCTCACCACGCCACCCCAGTTCAGACATGGCCATATGCAAATCCGTCTTGCCCCTGTGCCTCATTGGAACAGTCCAGCCCGAACTGCCAAGCCATGTCTTCCCTGGACCGGAATCAAGCATCCTAGGACCGGTTTCTGGCTATCAGCCGTCATCAGCCAGGATAGCTTGACTCCAGTGACGTAGTGAGCACGGGACCCACGTCTGGGCATACCCTTCCCACATAGGGTGAACAGCAAAACACACAAGATGATGGACGGAATGTTGCACAATGGCAAAACATTCACCCCCAGTCACAGATCTGGGTTTAATCCATCGTTATTTTGCTCACCACGCCACCCCAGTTCAGACATGGCCATATGCAAATCAGTCTTGCCCCTGTGCCTCATGGGAACAGTCCAGCCCGAACTGCCAAGCCATGTCTTCCCTGGACCGGAATCAAGCATCCTAGGACCGGTTTCTGGCTATCAGCCGTCATCAGCCAGGATAGCTTGACTCCAGTGACATAGTGAGCACGGGACCCACGTCTGGGCATACCCTTCCCACATAGGGTGAACAGCAAAACACACAAGATGATGGACGGAATGTTGCACAATGGCAAAACATTCACCCCCAGTCACAGATCTGGGTTTAATCCATCGTTATTTTGCTCACCACGCCACCCCAGTTCAGACATGGCCATATGCAAATCAGTCTTGCCCCTGTGCCTCATGGGAACAGTCCAGCCCGAACTGCCAAGCCATGTCTTCCCTGGACCGGAATCAAGCATCCTAGGACCGGTTTCTGGCTATCAGCCATCATCAGCCAGGATAGCTTGACTCCAGTGACGTAGTGAGCACGGGACCCACGTCTGGGCATACCCTTCCCACATAGGGTGAACAGCAAAACACACAAGATGATGGACGGAATGTTGCACAATGGCAAAACATTCACCCCCAGTCACAGATCTGGGTTTAATCCATCGTTATTTTGCTCACCACGCCACCCCAGTTCAGACATGGACATATGCAAATCAGTCTTGCCCCTGTGCCTCATGGGAACAGTCCAGCCCGAACTGCCAAGCCATGTCTTCCCTGGACCGGAATCAAGCATCCTAGGACCGGTTTCTGGCTATCAGCCGTCATCAGCCAGGATAGCTTGACTCCAGTGACGTAGTGAGCACGGGACCCACGTCTGGGCATACCCTTCCCACATAGGGTGAACAGCAAAACACACAAGATGATGGACGGAATGTTGCACAATGGCAAAACATTCACCCCAGTCACAGATCTGGGTTTAATCCATCGTTATTTTGCTCACCACACCGCCCCAGTTCAGACATGGCCATATGCAAATCAGTCTTGCCCCTGTGCCTCATGGGAACAGTCCAGCCCGAACTGCCAAGCCATGTCTTCCCTGGACCGGAATCAAGCATCCTAGGACCGGTTTCTGGCTATCAGCCGTCATCAGCCAGGATAGCTTGACTCCAGTGACGTAGTGAGCACGGGACCCACGTCTGGGCATACCCTTCCCACATAGGGTGAACAGCAAAACACACAAGATGATGGACGGAATGTTGCACAATGGCAAAACATTCACCCCCAGTCACAGATCTGGGTTTAATCCATCGTTATTTTGCTCACCACGCCACCCCAGTTCAGACATGGCCATATGCAAATCAGTCTTGCCCCTGTGCCTCATGGGAACAGTCCAGCCTGAACTGCCAAGCCATGTCTTCCCTGGACCGGAATCAAGCATCCTAGGACCGGTTTCTGGCTATCAGCCGTCATCAGCCAGGATAGCTTGACTCCAGTGACGTAGTGAGCACGGGACCCACGTCTGGGCATACCCTTCCCACATAGGGTGAACAGCAAAACACACAAGATGATGGACGGAATGTTGCACAATGGCAAAACATTCACCCCCAGTCACATATCTGGGTTTAATCCATCGTTATTTTGCTCACCACGCCACCCCAGTTCAGACATGGCCATATTCAAATCAGTCTTGCCCCTGTGCCTCATGGGAACAGTCCAGCCCGAACTGCCAAGCCATGTCTTCCCTGGACCGGAATCAAGCATCCTAGGACCGGTTTCTGGCTATCAGCCGTCATCAGCCAGGATAGCTTGACTCCAGTGACGTAGTGAGCACAGGACCCACGTCTGGGCATACCCTTCCCACATAGGGTGAACAGCAAAACACACAAGATGATGGACGGAATGTTGCACAATGGCAAAACATTCACCCCCAGTCACAGATCTGGGTTTAATCCATCGTTATTTTGCTCACCACGCCACCCCAGTTCAGACATGGCCATATGCAAATCAGTCTTGCCCCTGTGCCTCATGGGAACAGTCCAGCCCGAACTGCCAAGCCATGTCTTCCCTGGACCGGAATCAAGCATCCTAGGACCGGTTTCTGGCTATCAGCCGTCATCAGCCAGGATAGCTTGACTCCAGTGACGTAGTGAGCACGGGGCCCACGTCTGGGCATACCCTTCCCACATAGGGTGAACAGCAAAACACACAAGATGATGGACGGAATGTTGCACAATGGCAAAACATTCACCCCCAGTCACAGATCTGGGTTTAATCCATCGTTATTTTGCTCACCACGCCACCCCAGTTCAGACATGGCCATATGCAAATCAGTCTTGCCCCTGTGCCTCATGGGAACAGTCCAGCCCGAACTGCCAAGCCATGTCTTCCCTGGACCGGAATCAAGCATCCTAGGACCGGTTTCTGGCTATCAGCCGTCATCAGCTAGGATAGCTTGACTCCAGTGACGTAGTGAGCACGGGACCCACGTCTGGGCATACCCTTCCCACATAGGGTGAACAGCAAAACACACAAGATGATGGACGGAATGTTGCACAATGGCAAAACATTCACCCCCAGTCACAGATCTGGGTTTAATCCATCGTTATTTTGCTCACCACACCACCCCAGTTCAGACATGGCCATATGCAAATCAGTCTTGCCCCTGTGCCTCATGGGAACAGTCCAGCCCGAACTGCCAAGCCATGTCTTCCCTGGACCGGAATCAAGCATCCTAGGACCGGTTTCTGGCTATCAGCCGTCATCAGCCAGGATAGCTTGACTCCAGTGACGTAGTGAGCACGGGACCCACGTCTGGGCATACCCTTCCCACATAGGGTGAACAGCAAAACACACAAGATGATGGACGGAATGTTGCACAATGGCAAAACATTCACCCCCAGTCACAGATCTGGGTTTAATCCATCGTTATTTTGCTCACCACGCCACCCCAGTTCAGACATGGCCATATGCAAATCAGTCTTGCCCCTGTGCCTCATGGGAACAGTCCAGCCCGAACTGCCAAGCCATGTCTTCCCTGGACCGGAATCAAGCATCCTAGGACCGGTTTCTGGCTATCAGCCGTCATCAGCCAGGATAGCTTGACTCCAGTGACGTAGTGAGCACATGACCCACGTCTGGGCATACCCTTCCCACATAGGGTGAACAGCAAAACACACAAGATGATGGACGGAATGTTGCACAATGGCAAAACATTCACCCCAGTCACAGATCTGGGTTTAATCCATCGTTATTTTGCTCACCACGCCACCCCAGTTCAGACATGGCCATATGCAAATCAGTCTTGCCCCTGTGCCTCATGGGAACAGTCCAGCCCGAACTGCCAAGCCATGTCTTCCCTGGACCGGAATCAAGCATCCTAGGACCGGTTTCTGGCTATCAGCCGTCATCAGCCAGGATAGCTTGACTCCAGTGACGTAGTGAGCACAGGACCCACGTCTGGGCATACCCTTCCCACATAGGATGAACAGCAAAACACACAAGATGATGGACGGAATGTTGCACAATGGCAAAACATTCACCCCCAGTCACAGATCTGGGTTTAATCCATCGTTATTTTGCTCACCACGCCACCCCAGTTCAGACATGGCCATATGCAAATCAGTCTTGCCCCTGTGCCTCATTGGAACAGTCCAGCCCGAACTGCCAAGCCATGTCTTCCCTGGACCGGAATCAAGCATCCTAGGACCGGTTTCTGGCTATCAGCCGTCATCAGCCAGGATAGCTTGACTCCAGTGACGTAGTGAGCACGGGACCCACGTCTGGGCATACCCTTCCCACATAGGGTGAACAGCAAAACACACAAGATGATGGACGGAATGTTGCACAATGGCAAAACATTCACCCCCAGTCACATATCTGGGTTTAATCCATTGTTATTTTGCTCACCACGCCACCCCAGTTCAGACATGGCCATATTCAAATCAGTCTTGCCCCTGTGCCTCATGGGAACAGTCCAGCCCGAACTGCCAAGCCATGTCTTCCCTGGACCGGAATCAAGCATCCTAGGACCGGTTTCTGGCTATCAGCCGTCATCAGCCAGGATAGCTTGACTCCAGTGACGTAGTGAGCACAGGACCCACGTCTGGGCATACCCTTCCCACATAGGGTGAACAGCAAAACACACAAGATGATGGACGGAATGTTGCACAATGGCAAAACATTCAGCCCCAGTCACAGATCTGGGTTTAATCCATCGTTATTTTGCTCACCACGCCACCCCAGTTCAGACATGGCCATATGCAAATCAGTCTTGCCCCTGTGCCTCATGGGAACAGTCCAGCCCGAACTGCCAAGCCATGTCTTCCCTGGACCGGAATCAAGCATCCTAGGACCGGTTTCTGGCTATCAGCCGTCATCAGCCAGGATAGCTTGACTCCAGTGACGTAGTGAGCACGGGGCCCACGTCTGGGCATACCCTTCCCACATAGGGTGAACAGCAAAACACACAAGATGATGGACGGAATGTTGCACAATGGCAAAACATTCACCCCCAGTCACAGATCTGGGTTTAATCCATCGTTATTTTGCTCACCACGCCACCCCAGTTCAGACATGGCCATATGCAAATCAGTCTTGCCCCTGTGCCTCATGGGAACAGTCCAGCCCGAACTGCCAAGCCATGTCTTCCCTGGACCGGAATCAAGCATCCTAGGACCGGTTTCTGGCTATCAGCCGTCATCAGCTAGGATAGCTTGACTCCAGTGACGTAGTGAGCACGGGACCCACGTCTGGGCATACCCTTCCCACATAGGGTGAACAGCAAAACACACAAGATGATGGACGGAATGTTGCACAATGGCAAAACATTCACCCCCAGTCACAGATCTGGGTTTAATCCATCGTTATTTTGCTCACCACACCACCCCAGTTCAGACATGGCCATATGCAAATCAGTCTTGCCCCTGTGCCTCATGGGAACAGTCCAGCCCGAACTGCCAAGCCATGTCTTCCCTGGACCGGAATCAAGCATCCTAGGACCGGTTTCTGGCTATCAGCCGTCATCAGCCAGGATAGCTTGACTCCAGTGACGTAGTGAGCACGGGACCCACGTCTGGGCATACCCTTCCCACATAGGGTGAACAGCAAAACACACAAGATGATGGACGGAATGTTGCACAATGGCAAAACATTCACCCCCAGTCACAGATCTGGGTTTAATCCATCGTTATTTTGCTCACCACGCCACCCCAGTTCAGACATGGCCATATGCAAATCAGTCTTGCCCCTGTGCCTCATGGGAACAGTCCAGCCCGAACTGCCAAGCCATGTCTTCCCTGGACCGGAATCAAGCATCCTAGGACCGGTTTCTGGCTATCAGCCGTCATCAGCCAGGATAGCTTGACTCCAGTGACGTAGTGAGCACGGGACCCACGTCTGGGCATACCCTTCCCACATAGGGTGAACAGCAAAACACACAAGATGATGGACGGAATGTTGCACAATGGCAAAACATTCACCCCCAGTCACAGATCTGGGTTTAATCCATCGTTATTTTGCTCACCACGCCACCCCAGTTCAGACATGGCCATATGCAAATCAGTCTTGCCCCTGTGCCTCATGGGAACAGTCCAGCCCGAACTGCCAAGCCATGTCTTCCCTGGACCGGAATCAAGCATCCTAGGACCGGTTTCTGGCTATCAGCCATCATCAGCCAGGATAGCTTGACTCCAGTGACGTAGTGAGCACAGGACCCACGTCTGGGCATACCCTTCCCACATAGGGTGAACAGCAAAACACACAAGATGATGGACGGAATGTTGCACAATGGCAAAACATTCACCCCCCGTCACAGATCTGGGTTTAATCCATCGTTATTTTGCTCACCACGCCACCCCAGTTCAGACATGGCCATATGCAAATCAGTCTTGCCCCTGTGCCTCATTGGAACAGTCCAGCCCGAACTGCCAAGCCATGTCTTCCCTGGACCGGAATCAAGCATCCTAGGACCGGTTTCTGGCTATCAGCCGTCATCAGCCAGGATAGCTTGACTCCAGTGACGTAGTGAGCACGGGACCCACGTCTGGGCATACCCTTCCCACATAGGGTGAACAGCAAAACACACAAGATGATGGACGGAATGTTGCACAATGGCAAAACATTCACCCCCAGTCACAGATCTGGGTTTAATCCATCGTTATTTTGCTCACCACGCCACCCCAGTTCATCCCAGTTCATCCCAGGACTATTAACAGAGGCATTTACTGGGGGGGCGTGGCTTGGCGCCAGCCGAAGATGTCCGCTGCCTGAGAAGGCTCCGTGGAGGGTCAGGAGAACTGCGGGCCCTCCTGCAGATCTTCCCCTCCATGCTGCTCTTTGTGTACCGGAGCTATCATGTGACACATTTCGCCACCGTTTGAGGCCTTTCTGCGGCTTCGGGCGCATTTTTTAATTTAATAACGCGATCGACGAGTTTTTTCTTCACCTCGCGCCCGCCATTTGTGCTTCATGACGCTCATCGCCTCAGGTCTTTTTTGAAGAGGAATGTTTCCAGGGGCATTTGTTTGGCATATAATCCTGCATTTTCTTTCTCCAATGCATGATTTTTAACGCTGAGATTATTCTTACTACCTTCACTTGAGCCCTGATCTGAAAAATGAGATTTTTGTAGCCTGTCTGTTTCTGCTGGCATCTTATGAAAGGAATGTGATGTTTGCTGGAGCTTTTCTTCACAGGTCTGCCTCCTTTTGATATGTTCTATACTTAGCCAGTGGGATACCTGTTTTTCACAACCCTTTTTCTCTTCAAACTTACGAACACTGTGGTTTCTTTGAAGAAATATTACTTGACGCAGACAGCGCTACATTATTAACTGAAATTGTATGGAGAGAACAAAATCTCGACGGAGTGTGGCTGGTCCTCCTATCCCTTTTTCCTCTTTGGCAGACCATAATCCCTATTCTATTCTCTCAACAACTATGGACAAAACTGAAAACCCTACATCGTCGCCTCATATGGACCCTCTGGCACTATCTGCTAATACCTCACTCTCCTCAACTACTCTTGCTCCGAAATTACCTACCACTACTAGTAAACGAGTTAAAACGAATCCTCCATCACCTACCACATCTCCTACACCAGACACCATGGAGGTGTTGCTTGAAGAAATACAAGCTCTTTGTCCATATATGGAAGAGACAAACAGATGTCTTCAATCCTTGGATGACAAGTGGTCTACTATAGACAGTAGGATCATACTGATGGAGCGACAAATAGATTCTGTCCAAGATGTAGTCCACCAAGTGCACGCTATACAATCTGATGTTCTCTCTCTCCTGAAACGGGTGGACAATTTGGAAAATCGCAGCCGTCGCAATAACCTACACATTTATGGTTTAGCAGAAGGTTTGGAAGGTTCAGATCCCATCTCTTTCTTTAAAACATTTCTTCCACAGACCTTGGTCTCCCTTTGTCTCCTGCCTTGAACATCCAACAAGCTCATCGTTTAGGTCGGAATCCAACTACAGCATCCTCTTCATCCAAACCCATAGGAGTCATTATCTTTTTCTTAGAATATACTGACTTATTAAGAATCTTATAAACTGCTAAATCTAAAGATCGTATCACCTGGCAGAACTCCACGCTCTTCTTTGCTCAAAACTATGCCAATACAACAACAGAACGGCAGAAGAAATTTCTTGCTATGCGACTGGCTGTACGTACTCTCAATACTCGCTATGGACATTTACATCCCTGCCTCTTCAAAGTGACATACTGAAATAAAACGACGACTTCTGAAGATCTTGCTCTACTCCAGAGATTCTTAGACCAATGCTGTGAAAATGATATGGACACATCTTGTTTTGTCCCTGTTTAATTGTTGTCCTCTTATGTCTCTTTGTGCTTTTCATATCTAATCATTTTGATATTTCATCTCCCAGCCTATTTCATGTTGTGATAATGTACCACATTACGTATTTCTCCTTTGTTCATATTCTTTATCTTTTAAAAAAAAAAAAATTTTATCCGCTAGATGCAATAATTTTACGTATGTTATCTATGTGCTCCCTGGTCTGTTCTGGATGATGTCCTCCTTCCCTGATCCGCCCTGAGTCGCCGGGTCAGCTGTGCCATTCTGCCTATGTGGCTGCACCACCCTCATCCTTTTATGTTATTTGTAGTAAGTCAGTATGTTTTTGAATCTTCTACCTTGCTTTCTTTCTTCAATGTATTTACCTTTCTTTCTTCATTGTATTTTCTTCATCCTTCTTCTCTTACTTCTGAATCTCCTTGTTTCTCAATGATGCCTTTTTCTTCGCTTTCCTCTTTCTATTTCTCTTCTTTCTTTTCTCTTATCTTCTTTCTCTTCTTTCTTTCTTACTTTTTCTGTTGCTCTCCTTTTCTCTTTCGTTTCTATACTCCTCTTCATAACTACATTCCTTTTTCTTTTACTAAGCAATTTAATATTATCTGGTATAGCTTCATATTTACTGTATTATTCATTTATATTTTTTTACTGTTCTCCAAATTTCAATTGGTATATTGATGATTATGCAATGTTTATATTGTTCTATCTCTTATAAATGGTGTTAAAAGTTGTTTCATGGAAAGTTAAAGGTTTAGGCTCCCCGTTCAAACGTCAGATGGTTCTTTCCCATTTATCTATCTTGAATTGAGATATAGCTTTATTACAAGAGACTCATGTTGTAGATTAAGAAATTCTTAAACTTAAAAGATTATGGGTAGGTAACATTTTTGTATCCCCAGGCACAGGACATCGCTATGGCATTATAATTTTATGTCATAAACGTCTTGACTTACAGATTATTACTCAAGAGTCAGATACCTCAGGTAGATGGGTTTCTGTCTCACTTTTACTTAATAATATCCCCATGACTCTTTTTAACCTTTATGCTCCTACTGCTCCAGATGTCACTTTTTGCCCACTATTTTATCCAAATAAATGTCCTTTCAAGATGACTATTTTTTAGTTGGAGGTGACTGTAATATGGTTATGGATCCGAATATTGAGCGTAAATCCACTTCTAAATTCATACCTTCCACTATGTTCTCCCAGTTTACCTCCACTTTTCAACAACGGTCATTAGTAGACTCATGGCGCTTATGTAACCCTACCCTTTTAGAGTATACTTTCTTTTCCACAGCACACTCTTCACATTCTCGCATTGACTACCTCTTTACCTCATAATCACTCACTCAGCAAATCTTACAATATGACATTGGTTCTATCCTAATTTCTGATCACGCACCGGTTATCTTAAATCTAGATATCTCTTCTCCTACGCAAGTCACCAGAAGGTGGAGATTTAATAACTCTCTTCTTCTAGATCCTAATTTTACCCATCAATGTGAATCATTGGCTTCTACTTTCTTTACTGAAAATGAATACCCTTCTATATCTCCTCAAATTGTTTGGACTCTTTTTAAGCAGCCTCCAGAGACTTTATTATTTCTTTTGTATCCCGTCGCAAAAAATCTTCCCTCTCTAAATTACATCATCTTATGACACAAATTAAGCATTTAGAATCTTCCTTCGCTATCTCTGCTCTAAATCTTGTTTGGATGAGCTTGTTTGCACTACATTTTAATTCAACAAACTTTCCACACACAATGCCAACTCATTTCTACTTAAATCTTCAGCCAAGTATTATGGCGGCCAGAATAAAGCAGGGAAACGTCTAGCCAATTATTTAAAAATTAAGAAAGAATGTACTGAGATCAGCTCTATTCTTGACTCCAATAATCGTATGATTTACAAAAATGAAGACATTTTGTCGGTGTTCACTCATTTTTTTCAGTCTCTCTACACCCCTGACATTTCTGTTTCTCCAGATACAATCTCTCAGTATCTTTCTTCTATTACCCTCCTTCCTCTCCGATCTAGACCTTTCGGTGTTAAATGACGACATTAAAGAATCTGATATCAGTAATGCTATTTGTACTATTAAACGGGGCAAAGCCCCAGGACCGGATGGCTTTACCATTGAATTTTATTCTCATTTTTCCCGTTTCCTTATTCCCAAACTGTATCAACTATTTCACTTCTTCATTTCTTCTAAAAAATCTGGAGGATCTTTTCAAGAAGCTTTAAAATGTTTAATACCTAAATACGGCAAAGATCATACACTTTGTGAGAATTATAGTCCTCTTTCTCTAATTAATCTTGATTATAAAATGTTTGCTAAAATCCTAGCGTTTCGTTTAGAGAAATTTCTACCCTTGTTAATTGGTGGTGAACAATGTGGTTTTATTAAAGGCAGACACCTTTCTGAGAATACTAGACTCTTTTTCAATGTCCTTACTAAAACTAGATCCTATAAAGATTCATTAGCAGCCATCTCTCTAGACGCTGAGAAAGCCTTTGATAGAGTGGAATGGCCTTTTATTTTCTCTACTTTATCCTGGTTTGGTTTTGGTTCTACATTTATAAATTATGTTTCTTTACTCTATTCCTCCCCAGTTTCTTCTGTTCTCTCGAATGATCTTCTTTCATAGAATTTTCAACTGCACCGTGGAGTATGACAAGGTTGTGCCCTTTCGCCACTTCTCTTCATTATTGTTTTGGAAGCTTTCTTAATAGAGATAAGCATAAATTCCCAAATCACAGGTTTTAAATATGGCTGTAACCAATTGAAATTATCAGTTTACGCAGATGATATTTTGCTTTTTTTATCCCATCGGCAATCATCTCTCCCGGCTTTCTTATCAGAAATAGAATCCTTCGCCTCTGTATCTGGCTACAAGTTAAATATTGACAAATGTGAAATTCTTCCATTAAATAAATTGTGCTTTTCTGCGGATTATACTACATCCGGTTTCAAATGGAGCACTGACAGAATTAAATATCTGGGTTTATGGTTTAAACCTTCTATTAAAGATTCTATTTTAATTAATTTTTAAAAAAAAACTCCACTCCTTTTTGAAGTCTGCTACATCTAAATGGAATCCTTTGTTTTTATCATGGTGGGGTCGTCTTGATATAATTAAAATGATGTTAGTTCCTGTTATTCAATTTTTATCTTTCCAATATCCCTATAACTATTGCCACCTCCCATTTTAAAACAATATATTCCATAATATCCAAATTTTTATGGAACAACAAAACACCCCACATCTTCTTGCATAAACTTAAACGCCCTAAATTCTTAGGAGGCGTTAACTTCCCAGACTTCCAGATCTCTCATAATGCATTCTCTCTCAGGCAGGCCTCGTTATTCTCATTAGAAGACGATGATTCCCGTTCTCTACCATTATGGGTCCATGTTGAAAAGTCATTTTTTCAGCACTTTTCTTTTCAAGAAACCTTATCCTTTTCTCAACGACTCATTCCTTTTTCTCTCCTTATACTCAATAACTCTTGCAAACTTCTTAAACCTTTATTTACCAAGTATCTTTCTCCTTCAGACACATTTCTTCAATCTTCCATATGGTATAATAAGGATATTAAATTAAATAACAAAGTTTTATTTTGGAAAGTTTGGCATCTTAAGGGTCTTCATTGGGTTCATCAAATCCGTCATGAGGATACTTGGCTGTCCTTCTCTTCTTCTCAATCACGCTTTTCCTTTCCTTCATCATATCTTTCCAAATATACCTCCTTGCTTTCTCTAATCCAAACATCCTATCACGCCATGACATCCACAACTCCTGTCCTCCTTTTCACCCCCGCATGCTTTATCCATCCTGTCCCTCTCCACATCAGCATCAGAACTCTACCAATCTCTATCACCTTTTTCATCCATTGGGGATAAAACTGAAGTGGAAATGCTCTGGGAGACTAATCTTCAATCCTCCTTTTCTACGTCAACGTGGAATAAGATTTGGATTAAAATTTGAAAATCTTCCCGAGCTGCTAATACTACCCAAACTTTGTTCTACATCTACAACAGACTTGTATTTACTCCCATCTCATTACACAAAATGAATCCTACTCTTTCCACCTCTTGCTGCTCCTGTAATGCAAACCCAGCAGACCTAAAGCATATGCTTTTCCCATGTCCTCAGGTTCATAGTCTGGACACAGATTAATTCCATTTATCATATCCAAGTCCCCCTTTCTTTTGTTAACATATTTTTAGGTAGTCTTTCCGATGATTGGCATTCTCAACCCGTTAACCGCGGCGTAAAATCCGCCGCGGTGCGGGTAAATTCTTGTGCCGATGGGGCCGTGTCGGCCAACGGACATGCGCAGCACTACGGAGGTAGTGCTCGCGATGGCCGTTAGCCGACGGGCGCATCCAACGGGTTAATCTTGTGATTTCCAAATCCTTGATCTACTCCTTGCTGTTGTCTTCCAACAGATTACCAGGTCATGGAAAGATAACTCCAATCTTTCCTATCGTGCTTGGTGGTATGGAGTTTGCTATAGCCATAGGTTAGACAGAGCATCTGTTCACCCCATCTTCCTTGCCATTAAGAGAGACCTCCTATGGTTACCTCTTACCCATATTCTTGATGTATCTGCACATGCCTCACAAACTCATGACTCTCGAATTGAAGAAGTTCCTAAACCTACAGGAGTAGTATTTTTTAATGTATATGCATATATATTTCCTGTTGTTTCCTCCATTTAGCCATTTTTCTCAGCTTTCCTATATTTTTTACATTTACATTTTATTGCTCTAAATCTTACTAACATTTATATAGTAGTTATCATTTAGTGACATTTGACTATCCTTGCCCTTTACTTCTTTTTGTTCCTATTTCCCTTTTTAACTCTATTGCCTATCAGTTTGCATACAGATTTTTCTTAAGTTAACATTTTCTCATTATATTGTATTGCATTTTATCTTGCATCAATAAACTTCTCTTAAACTAAAATCAGAGGTATTTACTGCGACCCCCATACTCATTACTGAGGTGGGTAAACCATTCTTCCACCAAGAGGCAGGCAACAAAGGTAAGGGCTCCCATCATCCCACCACTTGCATCAGGAAGTTCAGGAGATGGGCAAATCCCAGCAAACAAACACCACCGAGCTGCATTAGTTTACATCAGGTCCTCCGAAGAAGGTGGGGTCACTTCTGGGGGCTTTTCTCTGTGCACTGTCAAATCCTAGGATTCCGATTCTGCAGACTTGCACTCCAAAGGGGATCGAGCCACAGAGTCTGACATATGTGACATTGTGATTAATGCTGTTGCATGAAGTGCAGCTACCCGGTCTGTCTCCGTCTGGAATCTGGAAAGTTTCCTTGGAGTCCCCCTGTGACTGGCTCACCAAGAGTGTTTCCGGGGCCTGCCCTAGGTTTCCCCACCTGCGACCGGAGGAAGCGGTGGGGCTGAACCCATTCTGTAAGTGTCCAGTCATTCACATGCCATTTTGGGGTCTTCACAGAAGTGTGTTGCACCATGCAGCATTATTTTCAGTTTGGCCTAGAACATTATTGTAGTCCCTCTTCCCAGAGTGCTCTCCTCACCCCCAAGAAGGAAGCTCTCTTGGCTTGCACAGCAGTGGTGAAGTCTGGGAACAGCAATACTTTCACATTACCAATGGTGTATGGGCCATCCGCCCATGCCCTCTGCAATATCACATCTCTGTCTTGGAAATAAAGTACCCTGGCCACCACTGGCTGGGGTGGGTACCCGGTGCCAGCGGCCAAGCCAGCACCCTGTGTATGTTCGCTCCAGGGCAAATAAGGACAACAGATGATTCAGAGGAAACTCCGTCCTCAACCATTGCTCAAGGTAAAACATCATGTCTCCGCTTGGCGTACCATCAGGTAGTCCCACAATGCAGACTTCTTTACCATTGTTGCAGCCCTCAGCATCCTCAACACAAGGTTGTAGGGTGCACACCCTGTCATTCAGATTTGTCACTTGTCTGGTCAGTGCCAGATGGCCTGGGCACTACTCACCCACACCGGCTCTACATCTTTCACTCTATCTGCCAATTTGTGGAGGTAACCCCTCAGTAGTCCCAGGCCAACCGAGACAGCATTATTTTCTTGCTGAAGGGTAGATATAGTGTTGGCAATGACAGCAAGGATTTGATCCAGCTGAAGCTGTAAGGGGGATAGGATGGGCTCAGCTCCATCCATATCCACTGATGCAGGATGGGAAGAGTCCCCCACTCTCATTGGTGCACCTGACGGTTTAGCCCGTTATTTACTGATTTTCCAATAGTTGTGGAGTTGTTATCTGCTGACAATGGAAATTCAGCCAAAGGGGCAGGGCTCAGAGGTCCGCGACCCTGCCATGGCTATCAGGCCGATCCACTGCGGCACCCAGGTACCCGGTAGTTACCTCTACTGTAGTCCGGAGCAGGCAGCACTACTCACACCAATCTATCACCCATTGGGCCTGGAACCAGCTGTTAGCATCTAGAAGTGGTATCAAACCTAGGCAGGGAAGCATATGACCAAGTTCACCAGGCCTACAAAGCTGTACAGTTCTGCAAGCCAAGGGTAACCATTGGCCCACCGGGTTGGCTTTCAGGCACTAGTAGCTGACATGCAGCTACGTAGGCATTGTCCTGTACTGCAAACCTGAAATGTCCTCCAGACTAGGCCCCAGGTGCGCAACACTCTAACACCAGAGGGAATGCAAGGGCAAAACATAGGTATCAGGGATATGAAACCCTACTCTCTAGCACATCAAATCTTGGGACCAGTGGCAGGACTCCCTGGTCCCGGTGCACCATGTTCACAATATATGCCCCCACCAGATGCTGAATGCACCCGATGCCTCAGATGATTTCCAACTTAGCACCCAGACAGGGATACAGGATTGCACCCGCCTCAGCTACCCTGGGGGCTGTGTGGCCGCTAGGCAGCAGAAGCAAAGCACACAAGAGCTAGCAGTCCAAGACCGTCGCACTGCTGCACAAGCTGGCACTGAGCACCAATTTGTGCCCCAGTTTCCAGGCTCAATCCACACATGCCCCCTGGGCAGGGCCCTCTTTCACCATCTCCTCACCTCCGTAGATAGGCACTGCCAGAGTTGACAAGGTGGGCATGTCTCTGAGCATCAAACACAGCCAGAGCAGATGGTCCATTCAGCGGGACCTCCCACTCTAATGAGATGTTGCTAATTTACACCGCAGTAAGGATCCTTGGCTAGGGAAAGCAAGCCCACACCATGGGGCCACTTCGTAACTCGAGTGGTCAGGGCAGGCACATCCAGATGCCCCCAAGCACCCGGCAGGGCCTGCATATGACTTCCTGGCCAGGCCCAGACATCTTAGACCCTGGCACCGTCACAGGGCCGGGCGCTGCGCATCAGCCCCAGAGGGGCCTCGGGAGAGGCAGCACTCACATTATTGTCTCTGTTCCCCTGGGGCCAGTAGCCTGTGTTAGTAGTGTGGGCCACGGCACACACCCATCAAGTCTGTAGGCCAGGCAGCCATTGTTCAGGGTAAAGGAGGTCACCTGCTGGCCGGGTCTGAAAAATCTCTATTGTCACAGGGGGGGCTCAAAGGAGATGCCCCATCCCAAGCAGCGGCACCTCTTCCCTG
Organism: Triturus cristatus; assembly: GCF_964204655.1. NCBI lineage: Eukaryota > Metazoa > Chordata > Amphibia > Caudata > Salamandridae > Triturus > Triturus cristatus. Next base: position 672,062,289 of record NC_140587.1, read on the forward strand.
GGGCCTGTAGTAAGCTTCCATCAGCGGTACCAGTGTTGGCCTGCACCTGTCATCTTTGCAGGCCAGGCAGCTGCATCTCAGTTTTTCAGGGGTTCCCGATGGCTGCAAAAACTCCCCTTGACAGAGGGGAATAGCATCTGGGGCAACAAGAGTCAGCACCTACACATTCTGGGCCAGAGGTGACCTCAAACGACAGATTGACCAGGATAAAAAGTGGGCCCGGAGCAGAGCAAAGGGATTAAGTGTCTGCAATCTTCGACTGACAAGCCACATCCCTGCATTTGTGCTTGCTAAAGATGATATTTGTGGGAATAATACATTTAAAAATAAAAACAAATAATATACAATATAAAAAATAAAACAATGAATGCATCCCTATTTAGCCAACTTTATTAAAACTATTGAAGTCTAGGAATATTAAATAAACTATTACCACTCTAGTTTATGCAATGGTAGGGAAAGAAAAGTACTTCGGAGGGGTAAAATGTACTATTCCCACAGCAGCCTGTGCTACAGTAGGAAAAGCATTGGACTTTGAAGGGGTAAATTTACTATTTCCAGTCCCGTCTGTGCAACAGTAGGGAAAGCATTGGACTTTAGAGGAGTAAGATTTAATATTCCCACTCCAGTCTGTGCAACAGTAGGGAAAGCGTTGGCCTTCAAAGGAGTTACAATTACTATACATCCTGCACTCTAAGCAACAGTAGGTAAACTACTTCACTTCATACATATTATATATTTGATTAAACCTAGTAATTTAGAAAATGATTTAAATATCAATACTTAACATAATATCTATATATACGTATGGAATAAAAACAAACAGTTTACCTATTTACAAAATTCCTAAACAATGCAATAACTAATTTTCAATTAAAAACAGTTATTTATATATTACTTAATTAACTTGCCACCCTATACCCCTACAAACCTAGCAGCCCACACCTAAAATATATAACTGAAGTCAAACAAAATTTATATAACTGATAATCAATTACATAATTGATTAACAACTAATAATTAATTGTTAATTATTACTGAATTAACCTATCACCTAACAACATTACAAACCCAGTAGCCCACACCTTAACTATGATATATAATGAATACACAAGTTACATTATTATTAATCAATTTCATATTACATTTTGCATTAATAATCATTTTTCAATTATTACTTAATTAACTTCCCACCATATACCTCTACAAAGTAAGCAACTCGATACTAAAATATAACTAAAAGGAACCAGTATTACATAATGTACATAATTAATAATCAATTAAAAAATAAATAATACATTCTTTATTACTTGATTAGCCTTCCACCTTATACCCCTATAAACCCAGCAGCCCACACCTAAGATAGAACTAAAATATATGAGTACTACACACTTTACATATTTACTAATCAATTAAATATTTAATAATAAGAGGAGCGGAATTGTAATCCCTTGAATGACGGCAGACCGATCTTCGGTTCCGCCATCAGGATTCCGATGTCGGTTTCCGACAGCCTTTCCATGTCGGCCTTTCAGACATGAAAAGGATGCTGTAAAGTGACTTTGGGGTCTCCTTTCCCCCTGGCCCTATGGTATGGGGCCTGGGGGGCACCAAACATCCCTGCACCGTGCTGCAGGCCTTTTCTGCCTACTGCACAAGCTCCTATTAAAAAATGGATGTTTGCAACTGCCCAGGCAAATCCTGTGATTCGAACACTGACCTAAGGTCAGGCGGTAACAAATGGCAACAGACCACCCGACATGGTAACGAGACCCAATATTCTTAATAACATTACTTAGCTGAAAAATCAATATTCTTCACAGTGCAATTTCTGAAATTATTATATTTTTGTATCACAATATGTTTTCCAATATTTCTATCTCCTGATATTTACAACTCAATATTTTTTCAAAAAAGCCCCACTTTAATTTCCCCCTTTACTCCTTCCTGCATTCCCTAAAAGTATTTTTCTGTATGGTGTGTTTCTGTATTGTGTCATGCCACATTTGATCCTTTTACAGGAGTGCTTTGAACTGAGCTGGCTTGAAGCAGTGATGTTGAGAGGGTGGGTGTTCATCACAGTGTTCAAAATGTCATGCTCTGCTTCGTCCTACATTCCCTAAAAATATTTGCTTTTCCACATGAGGTATTTCAATACGATTTCATTCAGCAATTGACCCTTACCTAGTGGATACTGTGATGTATCCAAATAGTTTGTGAATGGGTGTTCACGGCAGGGCACAACGTTCACATTTTATGTCCTGCTTATGAAGGGGGGTTTGTTTTAGTACTGTTTAATGTAAGATATAACCCTTGTTTAGTGGAGACAGTGAACCAAGTTGCCTGCAAGTAGTCCGATTGCACTCTTTACTTCGTCCTGAATTACTAAAAAGTGCTTGCTTTTTTCGAATGTGCACTGCCGTTCTATTTCTTTCCACATTTGACCCTTGTATAGTGGATACTGTAAAGTAGTTTTCAGATTTGACCCTTAAATAGTAGATACCTGTTCACATTGAGACACAAATTGAGATCTTTAGAAATGAGGCTGAAGGCAATGTTAGATTCACAAGATACCTGCCAGCTCTTTGACTCCCTGTTGATCACACTGAGAAAACGTCATAAATATCTCATATGTATTACAATTTTATGTGAAAGTATGTGAAGAAGGTATGTAAGTTATGCACAGCTCTTACAGCAGCTTATCTTCAAAGGAAAGAATGTTGCTCATGTTTTTTACATTCCAAATATATAAGAGTCCCCAAAAAAGTATAAAGAAGAGAAGAGGGCATTGTAGGGATACCCTGTACCCCCGGCTTGGTGGTGGGGTCCCACAAGAACCCCGCCGAGGACCAGACAATTTTTGTTTTCAATTTTGCTGCAGGATTGCAGTAGAGCTGCGAAATCGCAAGAAAACTAAAATAAAACCAAGCAAAACTACTCTTTATGTTGATGATCAGGTGCATGCATCCCTCCTCTCAATGACCTTTCTTGGCCCTGGAGAATGGTCAAATAAAATTGAGGTGGAGGGGTCCATGTACCCCCAACCCAGGAACTGTCACCAGCCCCAGAGTTTAGAGATTATAGAAGGGGGGGCTATGTAGATCCCCTTTTGTGCCTGTTAGGGTCCCAGGGACCACCACCTCCCTGGGGCCAATGTGAGTATTGCAAGGGAAGGGGACTACGTAGCCCCCCTCTTGGACCCATTAATGGGCCTGGGACTGCCGCCCTGGGTCGGCAGCATATGTCCCAAGGTACCCACCCACAGGAGCATAGTTGTTTGCTTGCTGTCACTTGGTGGGATCTTTGACAGCTCCTGCCAAGCAAGAGCAAACAGTAAGTTTGCTCACTGCAGATGCGAGAAGGAAAGCTGCAAGATGAAAATATTGCTCACACACACAGGGAGCAGAATTCCCTGAGTGCGGGAGAAATGCTAGCTCCTGATGGAGGCAGGGATCCAGCAAGGACTGCAAGAGCATTGGAGCTCTCCACAAAGTTCCTAACTGTGCACCCAGGATGTCATGGGTGGGGGCAGGACACCCAGCATCAAGTGGCTGGGCCCCAGGGATGGGGTCACTGGGGCTGAAATTAGCCTTGGGGGCCATATTGCCCCCTCCCTTTTTAATTCTTGTCCAGGCTCCAGGGGATAGGTCCCCATGGCTGAAATTGCCTCGGAGAGGGGACCACAACCCCCCTTCCCCTTCTTTAAAGACAAATTATCCAAACTCCAAGGCTTGGCAAAGCAAGTATGTTTTCTTGGCAATTCCACACTGGAAAACAATCTGAAATCCTTGCTGGAGTTAAATGCATCGCTGATCTATTGGAGCGCAATCTGTAGTTTCTGTGATGAGTGGGTTCTTCCTTGTCTTCTCCTGCTGAGAGCAGGGTCCATGGTTCTTCCTTTAAATTATGACCAGTATGGAAATGTGCAAAATCACCTGAAAGCCTCTCCCGTTTGGTCCCGCCTCACTCACCTTAGTTGTATGTAAACGTTTTTCCGCCTTTTGCCAGGATGATGGACAGCTTATCAAATGGCCCCCCAGTTCATTACCTGTCTATTTTAGTGATTTGTTCATGATGCTCAAGAATATGAGGACAAATAAAGAAAGTACTTGCTTTATACAGTTAAGAGGAAGTACCCTTATTTGGTTAAGATTCACCTCTTTGCATCTCGTCATCTTCTCTATAGGAGAATGACGATTCTCCAATTATCATACAGAGATAATCTTGATTTCATTAAAGACAACGGAGGATGACATTATGCAATAACTTTTATTGCGCTGCTCAAGATGCAGCCCTTTAAAGTGTAACAAATACATCATAATAAAGAACATTCTACACAACACAACAGAGTGTCATGGCAACCGATAGACTTCCTCTTAGAGCTGCGATGAAAAAAATGACTGTAGCTTAAACTTCTTCCATGAAATTGAAAGGTTATAACGAAGCAGAATCTGAAAGAAAGATAAAAAGATGGTAGTATTGACCATAGAAAGAGAAAATGTTTAAATGAAAAGTACATTAAGCCAAGAATAAGAAACAATCATCAAAAGTACAACATTAATAAAACATCCACCTGGGAGTGGTGGGAGGGATAATGTCAGCCTCCGTTGTCTTTAATGAAATCAAGATTCTCTCTGTATGATAATTGGAGAATCGCCATTTCATTACAAGACCGGAGGCTACATTATGCAAGTTCAAAGCTCCTCAATGCAACATTGCTTACATGTTCAACAGGTTTAAGATAAAATTTAACAAAAGTTGAGGCGTTAGACCAATCTGCTGCTTTAAGAATATCAGAGAGTGATCCTCCACCCCAAAATACCTTACTTGCCATAGCGGCACGTGAGGAGTGTGCGCCGAATTTTGACAAATCTATTCCTGCTTCAAACATCACTGATCTTACCCATCTAGCAATAGTAGCAGAAGAAACGGCTTTGAAGGGTTTTACATAGGAAATTAGTAATTGCTTTTCATTGTGAGGTCTAAAGGCACTCATCATTTGTTCATAAACCTTCATGCAACTGACTACACATAATTTTGGAGAGTTTGGAAAAAAGGGGTAGAAGATGTTCTCAGACATGGTTTTGGTCCTTTTGCATATTTCAAAAAGTACTCCGTCTGGGGAGTAAAATCTATTATATATTTCTAGAGCCTTTTACATCGGATACTCTTCTAAAAGACATAAGGCAAAGTAAAGTAGCTAGCTTAGTAGATATTTGTTTCCTTGTAAGAAAAGAATTGTTTGGCCAAGATGAAAAAAGATCAAAAACAAGGTTTATGTTCCATAATGAATCATATTTGGGTTTGGGAGGACGTTTGATTTTAATACCTTTCATTACTCTGCGGATCAACGGGTCGGTACCAATAGAGAAGTCGTTTAACAAGGAATGTCCTGCTGAAATTGCAGATCTATAGCAATTAACAGTTCTATAGCATAGTCCTGAATTAAAGAGATCTGCTAAAAAGTTTCCTACTTCAACTACAGGTGCTTCCACGGGATCCATATCCCATTCCATGCACCAACTACACCATCTTTTCCAAGCACTGGTGTATCTTTTTCTTGTTCCAGGGGCCCATGATTCATCCGAAAGGCTTTTAGCCTCTCCTGAAAGGCCTGAGTATCTTGAAGAACCCCTGAAATCTTCCAGGCAAGAAGGTTCATGTTTCCTTCTAAAAGAAGAGGGTGTAATTCTCCTTCATGACCCTGGAGAAGATCTAAAGTCCCTTGGATAAGACGTGGAACTTCCATGGCCCATTCCATCACACCTGGGAACCAAATTTGTGAATTCCAAAAAGGAGTGATTAGAACAATGCGGCAGCGATCTGAACGAACTTTCAGAAGATTTCTCTGGATTAGAGCAAAAGGGGGGAAGGCATAACAATTGAGATTGTTCCAAGGTTGGAGAAGTGCGTCTACCACTATAGCAAGAGGGTCTGGTCTCCAGTTGAAAAATTGGTCTATCTGGGAGGTCAGTCTGCTGGCAAAAAGGTCTATATCGAAAGGGCCCCATAAGTCTTGAATTCTCTGGAAGATTAGAGGATTCAGTTTCCAATCGCTTGAGTCTCTCAGGAATCTTGAATTCCAATCTGCCCTTGTATTTAGATGTCCCGGAATGAATTCTGCTCTCAGTAGAAGTACCAATTGTTTTTGGCTAGGTCTGCCAAGGTCATAGATCTTGCTCCCCCCAAACGGTTGATATGAGAAACGGCTGTAAAATTGTCTATTTTGATCAAGACTACACTGTTTTTTAAAATTGATTTGAAACTCATAAGGGCATTCAAGCTGGCCATCATTTCCAAACAATTTATATGTAAATTGATCTCTTCTTGAGACCATTTCACACCTGATTCTAGAGTTCCTAATCTGGTACCCCAACCTGAATTGCTCTCGTCGGATTCTAAAATGTGATCCGGTGAATTTCTGAAAATAGCTTTCCCGTTCCAACTCTCTAGGTTGTTCCTCCACCAAAGGAGGTTGGTTCGAGCCTCTGAGGATAAGGGAATATGATCTGAGTACCAAAGACCATTCTTGAGAGCCGAAGATTTCAACCTCTGAAGGGCTCTGTATGAAGCGGTCCTGGAGAAATCGCTTGAATGGATGAGGATAAAAGACCTACTACTCTCACTAGTTCTCTTAAACGCACTAAATATTTTGATAGAACATAAGAGACTTCATTCTTTATTTTTGATAATTTTTTTAAAGGGAGTTGTAAGAGAGCTAAGGATGTATTTACTTGAAACCCTAAAAAATCCAGATTTTGTGAGGGAGTCATGGCAGATTTCTCTATGTTGATGATGAATCCTAAGTTCTCTAAAAGGTCCACAGTCCATTTCATATGGATTAGTAATTCTTCCTGGCTCTGAGACATCAATAGGATATCGTCCAGGTAAATAATCAAACGGACCCCTCTTTTGCTTAAGGAAGCCACAACCGGTCTCAAGATCTTGGTGAAACACCAAGGAGCCGAGGAGAGGCCGAAGGGAAGGCAACGGAATTGATATGTCACTCCCTTCCATAAAAATCTTAGGTATTTCTGAGAATTAAAATCCATAGGGACTGTAAAGTACGCGTCTTTGAGATCTAATTTTATGAGCCAATCTTTTTCTTGAAGGATGTCTCTTAGAAGGTGAATGCCCTCCATTTTGAAGTGTCTGTAAATGAGAAAAGAGTTCAGGAGTTTTAGGTTTATTACAGGATGCCAACCTTTGTCTTTTTTCTTCACGAGGAATATAGTGCTCACAAAACCGGGGCCAGTGTTTGAAACGCTGAAAATTGCCCCTTTTTTAAGCATTTGGCGTACCTCTTCCTCGACAAGAGCGGATTGATCCTGGTCTAAAATAAGTTCCCTTGGAATTTTTTTCTGGTGAGGAATAGTAGTGAATTCTATTTTGAATCCTTTTATGGTTTCTAGAACCCATGGGTCGTTTGTTATTGATAACCAATTTGGGCTGAAAATAGCAAGTCTTTCCCCTACCTTTGGGGGGAAAGAACCAAAATGAGGAGTAGTTACCTTGATTACCTTGTCCTTGGAATCTTCCGCGACTGTTTGCACCTCGACGGTAGTTGCGACCTCTCTGAGGGAAGAAGGATTTATTTCCTCGGAAGTATCTTCCGTAACCACGTTGGTTTTGTTGGTAGAAATAGGACCTGTTGTATCCACGGCTGGCAGCCGGTCCTCCCCTGTCAGCCCTTCCAAAAAATCTTCCCCCGAACATACGTCTCATGTTACTTTGTGCTTTATTGAAAGCTGAGAAGATGGATACATATTTCCCAAGAATTTTGATCAATGACTCCCCAAAGAGGAGGGCATTAGGGTCTCCCTCAATGTCCTTATTAGCCAGATCGCCCAATTGTGGGTTAATTCGCATCAGAATGCCTCTTCTTCTCTCTGATGTAAGGCTAGCATTTGCATTGCCGAGGAGGCAAAGAGCACGTTGACTCCAACCTCTTAATAGTTCTGTGTCAACTGGGGTACCGTTTAGGGAGGACTCTTCTGCGAGGTCCATGATTCTGGCGAGAGGGCCTAACGTGCCCAAAAGCTCATCTTGACACTGTTTAAGACCGCGTTCAAGTCCTTTACGAGGGTCTCTTCCTGTTTTGAAAAGGAAGGTCAGTAGTTCAGGGTCCAAATTAGGGGTCATGCCTGCCTTGTTATCTAAAAAGGGTCTAGGGCATTCAGACCTCATTAGGTTACGTGAGTCCCTTTCAAGGGGTTTTCTTATCCAAAATTTAATAAATTTGGCCACGTGGTCAAGAGGCCACCAGTCAGAGCCTCTAGGATGAGAAATTTTTGATTGGTTAAACATCTCCACACCTGTTGGATCCTTAATGGAACCTGAGGTGGTGGGTTGGTTTAAATCCTCATCAAGTAGGCCATCCATCTTTTCTAAGGGGTCAAAGACATATTCGTCAGTCTCGTCATTATCATCAATGGGTGAAAAATAATCATCGTCATCATAAGAGGTGACATCTTTTGTGCAGTGAAGGACACCTTGTCTAATTGTGCCACGAGGGGCACCTGAACCTTTTGCGCCAAGAAGGCTGCTCAATCTTCTTGTACCGCTCGGGACACCTTGATCTTTTGTAGCGCAAGGGCTACCAATAATTAGTATGTGATCGCTTGAAACACGAAGTTTATCTTTATTTTCTAGGTGTTTTGTCTTTTTTAAGACCTTACCGTCTTTTTTTAGGGAGGGGATCCTCATTACTCAGTGCTGCTTCAACTGCCTCCTTTAAGGAGTATTTTAACTGTTTTTCAAAGAGACTCATTAGCGAGTTCTCAGTAAGGGGTATATTATTAGAAATATCAATGTTATTAGAATCATCAGTCTCTGTCATTCTCCCCTTTTTTTTTTAAATAGTATAAGCTCGTATTTTCAAAATTAGTTAAAGTATAGACAAGCTTGAATAACATACACTTTCCCCGTAGGACTTATAAAAGTAAAAGTGCTTATTTCAATGTTTAAATTGTCAAATTGTTTGTTCTTGGAAAGAGGAAGGCTCTGATCGTTATCTTCGCGCTGTGCGTTGTTATGGAAACGCACAGCGCAAGCACAAACGAGCCTCTCTTCCGATTCAGGAAGTCTTCCAATTTTTGCCTTGTGGGTCAGTCACAGTACGCGTCAGGGATGTGACCTCCCATTTTTGCGATTGGGTCACAATCCCTGACGTGGAAGTAGATCGCGCAATACATCATGCGCGCTACGGAAGGAAACTTTGGGGCGTTACAAGGAGTTTGAGTCGATTGAAAGTAAATAACTCCTTACATTTTATTTCTTTGCCGAATGAAGTTGGATAATGGTTTTTGATAGAGCGGAGAGTGTATATTAATTCAAGGCAGGCTCAATCCGCTTCAATACAGGCTCAATCCGCTTAGAAAGAGAAGCGGATGTAATGCATCTAAAGTCTTAACTCAGTGCTGAAGCATGAGATAGGCACGCTTAGAATAGTAATTAATTGTTAAGTGTGATGGAAACAATTACAATATATAGGGAGAAAGAAAATGCTCCAACCATAAATTGGAAGGGTTTTGAAAAGGGAATAAAAAACTTACCTGATAGGGTAAAAATGTATAAACCTTATGGGTAGAAATAAGGTTACTTACCTTTTCAACTAAAAGGAAGAATAATGTTAATAATATAAGAATAAACAGCGTATTGAACCATAAAATGGGAGAGAGGAAAAAGATCTACTTAACTGTCCCTGAGCAGCGAATAAAAGAGGAAGTCTATCGGTTGCCATGACACTGTTGTGTTGTGTAGAATGTTCTATATTATGATGTATTTGTTACACTTTAAAGGGCTGCATCTTGAGCGGCGCAATAAAAGTTATTGCATAATGTAGCCTCCGGTCTTGTAATGAAATTCACGTCATCAAAGATTTCTGGAAGAAGACTCTTACATTGCTGAAATTGAATGCACAGAAGGTCACTGGAAACGTTTCCTCCTGGTCAATTACGCAGCTGTGGTGTAGAGTATGCACTAGACATTTACCCAACGAGTTACCACTTACTAGTACAGTTGGGTAGACATTTTTGTGCTAACTGTGGACTCTTGTTGATAAAGGGGCAGGTCAGGTTCCATTGTGTCACTCACACACCCACTTAAACACCCACACAGCCACTCACACACCCAGGGGATAAAAAAGTGGGGTCACAAAACATGTTTTCACACTCATCTTCCTTAGGAATATTGAACAGCTATGCCACAAAAACTGCTGAACAGAATTGCAGAGAGCCAAAAGCAAGATCTTAGTCTAGAATGCACGCTTTTTGTGATTTGGTGTAATTATGTTCAGCAGTTCTTGAGCAATTAAGACTCAAAAATTTTGTAAATATCATGCGGCAAGAATCTGTGGCAATCTAATTTGCTTAATCCAGAGTCCCCAAAAATGTTAAAAATAGATATAAGGCGACACAGTAGGGATACACAGCCACCCTGGGGCCAAAAAATGTTTTTTTTAATACATGTTGATGCAAATTTGTGGACGAACCACAGCAAGATTGAAAAAAGGTGTGGGCTCCAATGCTACACAAATAAGGGGTGGCTCAATTAAAAAGTTTGGGGAAAGGGCATGTACGGCCATAATTGGAAAGGGGAGGGTGTGCATGGCCCTCATTCCGAGCCTAAAAATGCCACAAGGATCTCACCCCCCATACTAAATAGAAAATAAAGGCTGAAAAGGCGCAGGGGACCCCATCGCCTGGGGCAAAAGCATTAAAAGAAAGGGGGTGGCATGTTACCCCCTTCCTCAAGCCTGAAAAGCGCTGGGGCAACTATTGGCTTGTGGGGGGGGCAGGATGATCCCCACCACTTAATAATGGAAAGAATTGGGGGATTGAGTTCCCAGGCCCATTGTGGCTTTGGGAGAGGGTCATATACCCCCTCTCCTTAATGAAGTAAAAGCCCCTGGGGATGGGGCCCCTGGGGCCACAAGAGGATCGGAGAGAGGGCCATGTGGCCCCCAGAAGAAAAGTACTTGCTCAGGGGGGTGTGTGGAGCTGCAATACTCCATCCCCTTAATAAATATAAAAAAGCAAGAGGAATGGGGTCCCTGGGCCCTTAGTGGCTTAGGGAGGGGTGCCACACTGCTAATCACCCCACATATCATATCACTCATGGCTCATGACTCATCACGTGATCTTTGACATCATTGATAGCATTACTGAAGACAACTGAACTGTTATCACTTATGACAACACTGTTCATCGTGGCGGCGTGAGTTATAGAATTATAGTTACTTTGGGGCACAAGTTATAGATACTAGAGATATCTATAACTAGTGAATTGCAGTACTTTTTTTTAGTTTAAGTTGTGATGTCACAGAAATTTCTAACTCTCACATTCCTTCAACCTATATATAACCCATATATATTTATATATATATTCACTGAAAAAACCATAGGTTTTAGGGACGTTATGGTTAGTTGGACATTTTACACTGGCACTTTATAATTTGGGGGATTAAGTCCCCTTGAATCCTAAGTGTCCCTGGGGGCCAACTAGCCCACCATGTACCTCCAGTAAGTGCCACAGAGCTGCGTTGCAGAGTGCTGTAAAAAGGGGGTGCGGCCTTGGAGCCCCTCTCTGCAACACAGCTCCCTGGTGCATACTGGAGATACCTGGTGGGCTAGTTGGCCCCCAGGAACCCTCAGGATTCAAAGGGACTTAATCCCCCAATTTATAACACGCTAGGAGGTGTGTTTGCACACTTGTAATATCCTGCCCCGCCCCCTCTCTGCACCGCTGTGCAAACGTACCCTCTGGCGCTTTGTAAGTTGGGGGATTAAGTCCCCATGAATCCTGAAGGTCCCTGGGGGCCAACTAGTCCACCAGGTACCTCCAGTAAGCGCCACAGAGCTGCGTTGCAGAGAGGTGTAAAAAGGGGCATGGCCTCAGACCTCCTCTCTGCAACGCAGCACTGTGGTGCTTACTGGAGGTACATGGTGGGCTAAGTGGCCCCCAGTGACCCTCAGGATTCAAGGGGACTTAATCCCCCAATATACAGCACGCTAGGGGATGTGTTTGCACACTTGTAATATCAGGCCCTGCCCCCTCCCTGCACCATTGTGCAAACACGCCCTCTGGTGTGTTGTAAGTTGGGGGATTAAGATCCCTTGAATCCTGAGGGTCCCTGGGGGCCAACTGGCCCACCAGGTACCTCCAGTAAGCGTCACAGAGCTGCATTGCAGAGAGGTGTAAAAAGGGGCGTGGACTCGGACCACCTCTCTGCAACGCAGCTCAATGGCGCATACTGGAGGTACCTGATGCGCTAGTTGACCACCCGGGACCCTCAGTATTCAAAGGAATCAATTCCCTAACTTACAACGTGCCAGGGGACGCGTTGGCAGAGTGCTGCCGGGAGGGGGCAGGGCATCGGGCGCGATGCCAGCTTTTTCTTCTTTTTTTTCAGAAGGGGGGCTGTGCGGCCCCCCTTTTTTTCCCATTTTTGGGGCCCTGGGGACCCCATCCCCAGGCCCTGACCCCTATTTTTTAATAAAATAAAAAAATAAACAGGAAGGGGGCTGTGTGGCCCCCCTCCTAAGGCCTCTATTAGCCCGAGGATCTATTCCCAAGGGCTGTGCCTCTTTTTAAAAAAATGTAATTTGTTTTATTTTATTGATGGAGGGGGGCCGCGTGGCCCCCCTCCTGGACCACTTCTGGCCCTGGGGACCCCATCCCCGGGGCCGGCCCTTTCTGTTGGGGACTGTGGGGGAGCCCCAATGCCCCCATGTTCCGGCCGGCTCCCTGCCTCATGCGGGAGCCGGCATTGCTTTTCCACAAGGGGAGCTGCTGACTTGCAGCTCCCCTTGTTGAAAAGCAATCCTGCTTTGATTCATTGAAGCAAGAGCAGGTTTCCCTGCTCTCGCTTCAATGAAGCAAAGCCGAGTTTACAATGACAAGGTGGCAGGTTGGTGGTCCCCAGGGCCATCACGGGCTCCAGGAGGGAGGCGCGCGGCCCCCCTCCCAACATTTGAAAAGCCCTGGGGAGGTGGTGGTCCCCGGGGCTTGGGGGTCCATAACCTCCTGCATTTAAATTCAAAGTGCCCCAGGGAGGTGGTGGTCCCTTGGGCAGTGTGGGGGGGCTTGAGCCCCCCCAACACTAATTAAATTTGACAGCCCTGGAGAGGTGTGTGTGTGTGTGTGTGTGTGTGTGTGTGTGTGTATATATATATATTCACTGAAAAAACCATAGGTTTCACACAAGTTATAGTTAGCTGTACATTTCACTTGTAAAAAACCAATGAAATTCCCCCGTTAAAGTTAGTGCAGGCAACTATAACTCACGCGACCGCAATCCTCTGCTGATGCTAATACTGTATTTAGACACTTATTTGCCCATGTCTTCTTCCATTAAATTTTAGCTATACATATATTACAAATATTTTTTTTTCATAAAGACACATATGTCATCAGCAGAGGATTGCGGTCGCATGAGTTATAGTTGCCTGCACTAACTATAACGGGGGAATTTCATTGGTTTTTTACGAGTGAAATGTACAGCTAACTATAACTTGTGTGAAACCTATGGTTTTTTCAGTGAATTTGCAAGGTTTTTTAAATGCTAATTCCTAACTATAACGTGTGTGAAACCTATGGTTTTTTCAGTGAATTTGTACGTTTTTTTAAATGCTAAGTTACTTTACGCCATTCGTGGCGTGCGCGCCCAGTTAACGCAGTTCGTTCCGTTCGCGCACCGTGCGCGCACAGTGAGCACGCGGTGCGCTTCGCGCACCGCGTGCCCACTTTACGCAGTTAGTGCCGTGCACGCACGGTGGTCACGCGGTGCGCGCAGCGCACCGCGTGACCACGTTACGCGGGATGGGCCATGTACGCACGATGCGCTTTGCGCACCGTGCGCACATGGGGGACATATTATGCACTTCGTTGTGAACGTTATTCATTTGTACTTTCCATTTAATTATATAGGCCATGCACAAATGGTGCCCTAAGGGCACCATTTGCACACGGGGCGGGGAAAGTGTGGATAATTTTTTTTTTTTATAAATTTTTTACCGTACGTGTACGGTAAGCGTAATCGGCGATTTTTCGAAAAAAAATAAATTTGTTTTTTTGGCCTTGGGGGTTGTTTGGGGACACATATATGGATGCTGGGTGTTTAAGAACTGAATATACTCCCCCTGTAGATGTTTTTTGTCTTGGTTTTTGCAGCCCCCCTCAGAGTGCGAGAGAGAAAATGGCGGCCGCCGCTTCCTGGTTTCGACCGATTCAAATGTTTACTTAGATCGAACAGCCAATCAGAATCGCGCTCGCGCACGTCACCGTACGCGTACGGTAAGCGCACCGTAAGCGCACCGTAAGCTGGCTCAGATATATATATTGATTTAAAGGCTATTTTCTCAGAATCTACTGAACAGATTTACACCAAACCTACAAAAGGCACTTCCTTGACCTGTAGACTACCTCTCTGCCAAATTTCAAGGAACTCTGTTCAGCCGTTCGGGCTGTGGCTGTGTCTAAAGGTCCTATGGAAAAATGCATGGGAAAAACGCGTTTTGGGACCCCCCTTTTATCTCAGCCCCCGCTTGACGAATCCCCCCGACACTTTCAGGGTAGGAGCGGAGCGCAGCGCCCCACCTATTTTGAAAATTTGGGGAGGATTCGTTGATCGGCGCCAAAGTTATTCAAAATAGAATGTTGCGGTTTTCCTATGGAAACAGGGTCCTAACTACAACTACCTACTGGCGACCGCCAGTAGGTAATATATATATATATATACATATATATATATATATATTCACTGAAAAAACCATAGGTTTCACACATGTTATAGTTAGCTGTACATTTTACTGATAAAAAACCAATGAAATTCCCCCGTTATAGTTACTGTAGGCAACTATAACTCACGCGACCGCAATCCTCTGCTGATGCTAATACTGTATTTAGACACTTATTTGCCCATGTCTTCTTCCATTAAATTTTAGCTATACATATATTACAAATATTTTTTTTTCATAAAGACACATATGTCATCAGCAGAGGATTACGGTCGCGTGAGTTATAGTTGCCTACAGTAACTATAACGGGGGAATTTCATTGGTTTTTTATCAGTAAAATGTACAGCTAACTATAACATGTGTGAAACCTATGTTTTTTTCAGTGAATTTGCAAGGTTTTTTAAATGCTAATTCCTAACTATAACGTGTGTGAAACCTATGGTTTTTCAGTGAATTTGTACGGTTTTTTAAATGCTAACTTACTTTGCGCCATTCGTGGCGTGCGCGCCCACTTAATGCAGTTCATTCCGTGCGCGCACGGTGTGCTTCGCGCACCGTGCGCGCACAGTGAGCACGCGGTGCGCTTCGCGCGCCCACTTTACGCAGTTAGTGCCATGCACGCACGGTGGTCACGCGGTGCGCTGTGCGCACCGCGTGCCCACATTATGCGAGATGGGCCATGTACGCACGATGCGCTTCGCGCACCGTGCGCACATGGGGGACATATTATGCGCATCGTTGTGAAATATTTTGTTTATTAATTTCAATTACTTCATAAGCCATGCGCAAATGGTGCCCTTCGGGCACCATTTGCACATGGGGTGGGGAGAGTGTGGAAACTTTTTTTTTTTTTAAATTTTTTTTACCGTACGCGTATGGTAAGCGTAATCGGCGATTTTTCGAAAAAAAAAAAAAAAAATTTTTTGGCCTTGTGGGTTGTTTGGGGGCCCGTATATCATTGCTGGGTGATTATTATTTCAATATACTGCCCCTTTACCCATTTTTGGGCTTCATTTATGCTGCCCTACTCAGAGTGCGAGAGAGAAAATGGCGGCCGCCGCTTCCTGGTTTCGGCCGATTTGAATGTTTACTAAGATCTAAGAGCCAATCAGAATCGCGCTCGCGCACGTCACCGTACGCGTACGGTAAGCGCACCGTAAGCTGGCTCAGATATATATATTGATTTAAAGGCTATTTTCTCAGAATCTACTGAACAGATTTACACCAAACCTACAAAAGGCACTTCCTTGACCTGAGGACCACCTCTCTGCCAAATTTCAAGTAATTCTGTTCAGCCGTTCGGGCTGTAGCTGTGTCTAAAGGTCCTATGGAAAAATGCATGGGATAAACGCGTTTTGGGACCCCCCTTTTATCTCAGCCCCCACTTGAAGAAACCCCCCGAGACTTTCAGGGTAGGAGCGGAGCGTAGCGCCCCACCTATTTTGAAACATTCGCGAGGATTCGTCGACCGGCGCAAAAGTTATTCAAAATAGAATGTTGCGGATTTCCTATGGAAACGTGGTCCTAACTATAACTACCTACTGGCGACCGCCAGTAGGTAATATGTATATATATATATATATATATATATATATGCACTGTGGTTTTATGCTTCGGAGTATGTTGTCTATGTTTATCTATGCTTTAAGTGGGAGGGACTAGTTAAACTACTGATGCAATGACACCAACTAGACTGACAAAGGCTTCTAGTAAGCCGAAACGCGTCTCTCTGTTATCTTTGAGATTGAGGGTGACTTGATCCAATAATTCAGATGCTGTATCCTGACTGCCTCGAGTCTGTGCCTTCTTCCATGTATGCCTCTGTAGGAGCTGGATGCTGTGGTTTATATATCAGCACAGAGTCACTGCCGCCACACCACGCTTCCTGGGTGCTAACCTTTAGTGGTGGTGAGCCTCTACATCTGAAATTACAACGGCGACTACCTTCAAACGCCAAGTATGAGAGCACACATGGAAATTCAAAACAAAGTGCTTTAATGTGCAGATCCCCTGCACTGACAGACGCGTTTCGGCTTTGTGCCTTCCTCTATGATATTTCCGTGTGTACTCTCATACTTGGCATTGGAAGGTAGTCACCATTCTGATTTCATTTATTAATATATATATACATATATATGTATACATATATATATATATATATATACAGAGATATCCCCACCTGCCCTTACAAAAGAGTTGGGGATCAGGAAATAGGAAATATTATGCCAACCAGGATTGATTAACAGTGGTAGAAATACTAAAATCTTATTATTTTAATCATGTGAATTTATTCCATGTATTTTTAAGTTATATGATATCCTAATATTAGGCATGTATTCCTAACCTTTTATGGTCACATAATATTCAGAGGCATTTAAGCCTTAAAATGTATATGAATTGTATTTACATGCAATACTATGTACAATTGTATTACTATCAAATGGCAGTAACTCTTCCATGTTTACACTTTGTTGATTGTCTGCACTATTTAAAGGGACATGTCGCCCATGCGCTGTTGTGTGAGCAAGGTCGGAGTTTCCGACCGAAACGCGTCATGGCGACATGGTGGTGAACTAAATAAATATCACTATCGACGAATCTGGGTCTGCTCTTGCTTTCCGACACCACGAAGGAGTTAAGGCAAGGATCATTGATTATTTACCGGATTGACCTCCTCCGGTGCGGCGGACCCCATCCCCACGAGTTGGCTCCGAGGCAGGCGGTCTTTTGTCCTTCATTCTCTCCATACGAACTGGTGCTGGCGCTGGCGGCTGCCTGCGGTCACGTGAGCGGCATCAAGCAGTGGGAGGAGCGGAGGCATTTTCAAAAAACTTCCCGGTTGGGAAACCACGGAGCCCCCTGTGTTTGCAAGCAAGGAACTGGAACGAGAGGATATTGGGGATTACCAGCGGCTAAATAACTTTCAACTCTTAAGTGAGCTTTGAGGCAATTCTCGGATACGCTTTAGGAGGCTCGGCTGAGCAGCCTGAATAGACAGCGGTAGAGGATAACCCACGGACATGAATGCACGCTGAGGTAATCCTTAACCTTTGTTATACGATTATGCAACATCATAATACAGGGGGGGAGGTGTCACTTTTGCTTACGGACTCGGTGAATTCCACACGGGAGGCTGTAAGCACTTGGACTGAGATTGTATAGATACTTTAGCAGCCACCATGTTTGCCGCAGCGCATAGGGATCGAGAAAGTGCGGCAGAGGAAATGTTCACGGACAATCGTCAACAAAAGCAACTTAACACGGATGTAGGGATGCAATCAACATCCACAGCAGTTAAAAATTTGAAGGATAACTACCGTATATTGGAGAAATTGATGCAGAAGGAGACTGCAAAATGGTGGGAGGCCAAATCCCTCCAGAGATATTTAGATGTAGGCAGAATTCCGAGGGGGCTTAGAATTATGCTAGCGCCCAGTTACGATACCCCAAACCCACAGATGATGGCGGAGTGGGCGGAATGTAACTTGGACTCCTCTCGTAAATTGGTAGTTATACTTGTGAAATACGCAGCAATGGACAGACTTGAATTACAACACCAGATAGAAAACCTTAGTAAGGAAATTGAACAACAAGGTGATGACCAAATGAGGAAAAAATACCATGAAGAAATGACAGTTAGACTCAACAAGGAAGAGGAGAAAATAAAACAAAGAAAAACATACAAGTTCCAACGAGACAAAGATGATTATGCCAATGGCCAGATTTTTACTTTTTCCCGCAAATATGATGTCTATAAAAACAAATCGATGAGTGGTAAAAAAATGCGGCAGGAACAAACCGGAGCATATGGTGTGTTGTCTACTTCGACTTCGGACCTAAGTTCGGCAGTCGAAAGTGAAGGCGAGATGGAGAACATGGTAAATAGACTGAACGCAGGGGCAAGCAAGTCATCCCTGGGTGAAGAACTTGACTGCCTCCGGATGAGTAGAAGGGACACCTTGAGACCGAGGGTAAATCAAACGCCAAAAAACGAAGGACAAAGAACAGGCGGGAACGAAGGAGGGCAGCCAGAAAAAGGAGGCAACAATTCCAACAAAAAATCAATGAGAGGGCGAGGTCAATGGAGGAAATGATAATGCCCACAAATACCAGCAGCATGGGGACCATAGAAACAAGTGATAAACCGAGCATTGAAAACAGCACTATCATCAATCTTACTGAACTGGATCTTAATCAATCTGAAAAACAGATCCTCTCGCTTGGTCTCTCCTATTGTCCCTCAACCAACTTTGACTATACCAACACTAGGACCGACATTTACAAGTTTGTGAGAAAACTCAAACTCACAAAATTTCATCAAGGAAAAACAAAGCCCCCAAGTACTTCACAAACCAACCATGACCAACCTGTCATAACGGAGATGGATAACTTAAGTGTTGCTGATATTGGACCTTTAAAGGAGCTGATCAATCTCAACCGGGAAGGTGATGACTTTGGGGAATGTGATTTGGAATTGGCAACCCAGGATTTGCTCTCACCTGGATTTGAAATCTGCACCAAACCAATAACTATGTTCAAAGAAAAATCTAAATTTACACCTATCTTACCTCGTGATGCAATTGATCTGTTCAATGAACAAGTGGTGGCGGAAATTAAACAACTTTACATAACCGCCAGCAAGAATTTTGCACCTACCAACAATGAGGAACGCAAATACCACCAACTAATGGACAAAATTAGAAAAAACAAACAGGTGGTAATCAGAAATGCGGACAAAGGGGGCTATGTGGTCCTATGGACACTTAAAGACTATGCAGAGGAGGCAGCTAAACATCTCAATGACACAAATTGCTATCGAAAAAGCACTATGGACAAATTCAAACAGGCACAACATAATTTCTTTGGGAAACTATTGGCCTGGAAAAGTGCAGGCCTCCTGAATTTGCAAGAGTTTAAATTTCTGAAAAAAGAAAACCCAACTATCCCTTTGCTGTATTTCGTTCCAAAGGTCCACAAGTCTATCAGCAAGCCACCTGGCAGGCCTATCATTTCGGCATGCGATGGTCCATTGGAGAAAATGTCTATTTACATTGACTCTTTCCTGCAGCAACATGTGAAAGCTCTCAAATCCTATGTACAAGATACAAGTGACTTTATACGCAAAATTGAAGAGATCAGGTGGCATGAGGACTATTGCCTTATTGCATTGGATGTTACAGCCCTTTACACTTGTATACGCAACCATGATGGAGTCAGGGCGGTTGAGTATTTTTTGGCTAATCGACCTATGAAATTCGCAAAACATAACCAGATGTTATTAGATCTTTTAACATTCTGTTTAGACAACAATTTGTTTTTGTACAATAGCCAAATTTACCAACAGGTGCAAGGTGTAGCCATGGGGGCCAGCTTCTCCCCCAGCTATGCCTGTCTCTTTATGGGATGGTGGGAGGAGCTGGTCCTCATGAGACAATATGCCCAGACATTTGGAACCAACATAATTGCATGGTTGCGTTTTATTGATGATTTGTTTGTTGTATGGAAAGGGTCCATGCAGGATGCACAGGATTTTGTTGCTAAAATTAACACCAATGACCTCAACCTTAAATTCACTTGTGACATAAGTAGAGAGACTATAACATTTTTAGACACAAAAATCTACATTACCCCCACGGGCCTTGCCACGACTTTATTCAGAAAACCGACAGCGGGCAACTCGATATTGCACGCGTCAAGTGCCCACCCCCCCCCCACTTGATTCACAGTATCCCCTATGGGGAAATATTAAGAATTAAAAGAATTTGCAGTGCAGAGAATGACATGCAAGAAAAACAGGAAGAATGTAGAAACAGATTCTTGCAACGGGGATATAAGAACCATGTAGTAGAAGCAGCAATTTTTAAATCTAGATCAAAAGCGAGGCAAGACCTGCTCCAATATAAATCTCAGACCAATAATGGGGTGAAAGACAAAAAGAGGGAACCTATTAGGCTCATTCTGGGATACTGTAGGCAAGAAGGACAAATCAGAGCTATAATTAGACGCAGTTGGCCAATACTCAGGGGGGACCCTGTTATAGGGGGAGCCTTACCCAAGAAACCTTCTATTACATTTAGAAAAACAATGTCTATGGGTAATACACTGGTAAAGAATAACCCTGAGCTAGCTGAACTCAATACTTGGCTAGCCCCTAGAACAGGTTTTTATAAATGTACCCAATGTAAAGCATGCCAATATGGAGTCAACACAAAAACCTATCAAACGGCTTTTAGCTCCAAAAAACACCCTATATTGAAGTACTTGTCCTGCAAAACCGAATTTGCTGTCGTATGTATATAGGCAGCACCAAGCTGCCAGTACATAAAAGAATTCTGCAACACATGCGAGCCATAACTAATAAAGATCCCAGTTATCCTGTTGCTAGGCACTTTAAGGAACAGCATCAAAGTAACCTTAAGCACTTTAAATATCATGTGTTGGATGCAGTGCCCTTCACCAAGAGGGGAGGCAACAGAGAAAGAAACCTTCGGCGTCTTGAGACCAGATTTATTTTGGAAATGGATACTAAGCACCCTGGGGGTTTAAATGTTTGTGAGGACTTACATACATATTTATGAGATATACCCCTTACATAACTAAGCAGCATATTTTACATGGAGTCATAATGGTATTCTCCACTCAGTCTATCAATTGAAATTTTAATAGTATTTTTTTAATGCTATTCTGTTGAGTTTATGTCATATCATGGTTAGAATATTTATATGCATATTTTAGGAACAAATTTTAGGAGTAATTTTAGTTAATTTATTGACAATTTTTTAGGTTGAAATGATTTTATAATAAGGTTTTATAATTCATTATGTGGGAATCAACCTATTACTTTGTTCAGTGATTACCTATGGATTTACATTATTTCCATTTATTCCGTTTCTGTGTAACTCAACTGCACAATGGTTTTGTCATCCTATCCTCGTGTTAAGGCATTCATGCCACATATTAACCTACATACATATATATTAATATTTGTATTATCCGCACTCTCTTTTGCACACAAGCACCTTTTTGCACATATTTTTTGCACATTTGCACACAAATATATAGTAAAAAAATCGAAACAAAATAAAATATAGTTCAAATTGGGATCTCGTTTTCAGAATCAATAGGATTATGGGGACATTTCTCTTTTTATGCACTTAGACACTTTATATATAGAATTTCAACATGGTTGACCTACGCAATTTGAGATGATTGTATCAGGAATATGTAATGGGGTCAGGTGTATTTATACTGAGATATCGCCACCTGCCCTTACAAAAGAGTTGGGGAACAGGAAATAGGAAATAATATGCCAACCAGGATTGATTAACAGTGGTAGAAATACTAAAATCTTAATATTTTAATCATGTGAATTTATTCCATGTATTTTTAAGTTATATGATATCCTAATATTAGGCATGTATTCCTAACCTTTTATGGTCACATAATATTCAGAGGCATTTAAGCCTTAAAATGTATATGAATTGTATTTACATGCAATACTATGTTCAATTGTACTACTATTAAATGGCAGTAACTCTTCCATGTTTACACTTTGTTGATTGTCTGCACTATTTAAAGGGACATGTCGCCCATGCGCTGTTGTGTGAGCAAGGTCGGAGTTTCCGACCGAAACGCGTCATGGCGACATGGTGGTGAACTAAATAAATATCACTATCGACGAATCTGGGTCTGCTCTTGCTTTCCGACACCACGAAGGAGTTAAGGCAAGGATCATTGATATATATATATATATATACACATTATCTACTGGCGGTCACCAGTAGATAGTTATAGTTAGGACCGTGTTTCCATAGGAAATCAGAAAATTCTATTTTGAATATCTTTGGCACCAGTTGACGAATGGGCCGCTCCGCTCAGCTCCTACCCTGAAAGTCTCGGGGTGATTCGTCAAGCGGGGGCTGAGAAAAAAGGGGGGTCCCAAAATGCGTTTTCCTCATGCATTTTCCCATAGGACCTTTAGTCGAAGGTACAGCCCGAACGGCTGAACAGAATTACTAGAAATTTGGCAAAGAGGTAGTCCTCAGGTCAGGGATGTGCCTTTTGCATATATGGTGTCAATCTGTTCAGTAGTTCCTGAGAAAATTGCAGTTAAAAGTACATAAATATCTATAAGCGCGCACGGTGCGCGCACAGTGCGCGCACGGTGCCGTGCACGAGCGTAATTCTGATTGGTGGTTACATGTCAGTCAACATTCAAATCGGTCGAAATCAGGAAGTGTCGTCCGTCATTTTGTGTGTGACAGTGAAAAAGAAAGGTGGAGAACGTGAAAAGGGGGCAGGGTACAGAGTTCCTGACCCCCTAGGTTTTGTCAGGGGGTCCCTGAAGTACCCCGAAGGGTAAAAAAAACATTTTATTTTTTTTCAAAAAATCGCTAGGTGCGTGCACGGCGGAAAAAAATCATAAAAAAAATAGAATTAAAAATCAAATTTAAGTGTTTAGATGTAAGGTGGCTCTAAAAAGAGCCATTGTGTTAATTGAGGAACAGAGGAACAAAAAAATGAAAAAAATTATGGGGTGCCGCATGTGTGCTGCTGTATCTTGCTCTCTATTAGGGGAATGCTGGTGTCACCATAAGAGAGAAGAGCATTGCACGCATTGCACCGTATATGCACCCTCTTGAACAGAGGGTGTATATCCAGAGGAACAGAAGCAGGTGAAGCTGCCGCCGCAGATGAAGTGCTGGCTGAGCTGCCGATGATGTGCTCGGCTGAGCTGCTGCGGATGTGCTCGGCTGAGCTGCTGGAGGGTTGTCTCTAGCAGCTCGAGCAAAAGCCACAGGATGTACTCCTTTAACGTGCCTGATCATAGTGAAAATACTAAAAGAGTATTTATTTTTAGGATCTCCTCTTGATAAGACAACACCACAAATATTGCAGGTGACTTTTGGAGCATTCACCTTCTTCTGCCCCTCTGGAAATGTAAACAATTGCCATATAAAAGTGTCTTTCTGTTTCCTCTGTCTCTGTAGCACAAGGGTCTCCTGCTCACTCCCAGAAGATGACTGCTGCTCTGCCATTCTCAAGTACTGGAGTACTGGAAAAGCTGCTCACCTCCTTCTCCCAGGGAATCAGAAGAAATAATGAGGGGAGTGTGTGTGGTGTTGGAAGTTTCTGGAACTGAAACTACTATAAACCAATGAAAAGTGTTGTTTCTTGATCACATGACCTGAAACTAATATAAACCAATGAAAAGTGTTGTTTCTTAATTACATGACTTGCCGTGCGCGCATGCACGTACGGAGCACGCGCGCATGCGCGTACGGAGCACGCGCGTACGGAGCACACGCTCACGCGCGTACAGAGCACGCGCGCAAGCGCGTACGGAGCACGCGCGTACGGAGCACGCACGACGTACGCATGCGCACGTGGAGCACGTACGCATGCGCACACGGAGCACGTAGGCATGCGCGCACCGTGCACGCACGATCAAAAACCCTTAAAACATTTTTTTTAAAGTGTTTATAAGTTTATAGAAGATATTAACTATGCTGTTCAACTTTATCCAAATTAAAAAAAAAAAGAGCTGAGCCATTCCATATTACAGGATACAGTCAATCTATAACTAAATACATAGGTAGCTTATTGTAAAATAAATATTTAAAAAATATAATAATACATTCATAAATTAGCATTTAAAAAACCGTGCAAATTCACTTAAAAAACCATAGGTTTCGTACACGTTATAGTTGGGAATTAGCATTTAAAAAACCTTGCAAATTCACTGAAAAAAACATAGGTTTCACACACATTATAGTTAGGAATTAGCATTTAAAAAACCTTGCAAATTCACTGAAAAAAACATAGGTTTCACACATGTTATAGTTAGCTGGACATTTCACTCGTAAAAAACCATTGAAATTCCCCCGTTATAGTAAGTTCAGCTAACTATAACTCGCGCGACCGCAATCCACTGCTGATGATGTCACATATTACATCACTCATGACATGGTCAGTGACATCACTCATGACATCACTGATGATGTATATTATTTACAAACTTCAAAATTTCCGTGTCACCACAGCAACATAAAGGAGGGACTACTTTTCAGTCTGTGAAACCAGCGCCATATTGTAACATGTTGCCATACATCAAGTGCAAACCAGTAACAATGACACAAGGAGCATCTGATCAATACCTCTACGCTGTAAATCAAAACAATTATATATACATATATTGTATGGTCATATGCATCGGAATATTTCCCTATATGGGCCAATGATACCATAACATAATCCTTTTAACAGGGAAACATATCACACTTCATGCTCAATTCAGCCCTGTATGGGCATGCTGCCATTAAACAAAAATTCATTAATTATGGTGTCATATACGTCCCTTTCCTCACAGTTACTCAACCCATTCCCAGTGCTATAGTTGAACTCGTCTCTGACAAGAGTCATTAACTAAGGACTACATAATATTTCTAGATGATGAAACAAAACAAAGCAAAACAAAATCAAACCAAACCAAATTATGAGGATTAAGACATTGAATCCATTCACTATTGTCGTAATATCTATTATTGCAAGGTTCAGGATTACACAAACGTGAATTTCAATTCATTGAGGATTACATAAATTCTAAATTTAAAGCTGTATCAAAGAGAAGAAATATGCAGACAAGGTGGTAACACCTACCTAGGAAGAGAGCCCTCTATCCAAGGTATACTGTAAACTCTTCATTACTATTTAATCCCCCTGGAGTCTTGGTACCTAGATCTATAATATACCTAGACTCTAGCCTTCTTAACCTGGCTACTCTGTCTCCTCCTCTAGAGTTCACTGGGACATGATCGAATGCAAAAAAAGTCAGCAAGTCTCTGTTGCTAATATGTTGTGACTGATAATGCCTGGCCACGGGATATGTTATATCCAGATTTTTTATCGCCCGTGTGTGTTCTAGGATTAGTACTTTCGTTTGGTGGATTGTACTCCCAATATATCTCAAACCACAGGGACATACTAAGCAATACATGGTGTAGGGAGTACTGAATGTTATAAATTTTCTAATCCACCTTGGTTTCCCAATCCCGTCTACTTTATACAATAATACTTTTTTGCTATTACAGCAGACTTTGCACCTCCCACACGGGTAAAATCCATGGGGAGCCTCTCCAAAGGGCCTCGGCACCATTCTCACAAAATGACTCTTAGTTAAAGAGTCTTTCAAAGCTTTGGCTCTTCTAAAGGTGAGCATTGGGTGTGCGGAAATGTCTTTACCTATAACTGGATCACATCTTAATGAATTTCAGTTTCTCCTTAGTACAGATCTCAATTCTTCCACCCCACTGGAGAATGTCGTTATTATTCTAAAATGTTCTTTTTTCTTTGCAACATTATTTTCTCCCAATAGATCTTGTCTAGATTTCCCTCGTACTCTATTGGGGGAATCTCTCCGTGACTGTTTGCCATTCCCTCATGCCTTAAATCTACTCATACTCATTTCTGCACCAGCATCAAAATCCTCATCGTTTGTGCAATTCCTCTTGATCCTAAGTAGTTCCCCATAGGGTATACTATGTATCAATTTAGAAGGGTGACTACTAGTCGAATGCAAGATGGAATTCCCCGCTGTAGGTTTACGATACAGCAGTGTACAAATTTTCCCTGCATCAACAAAAACCTCTAAGTCAAGAAAGTTCACACTCCTCAAACTTATTTCTGCAGTGAACCACAATTTGTTGTCATTCGCATTCAAAATACCCACAAACATAGATGCTGTTTCCACTTATCCCCTCCACACCAGGAAGAGACCATCTATGTACCTGTACCAGAACACTATTTTTGCTGTCCACTCAACATTGGCAATCGACCAGGCCATCCGCTCCTCTCACCAGTCCACGAAAGCTTAGCGTAGCTGGGAGCGAAGCAGGTGCCCATAGCCGTGCCAGTTAGCTGTTTGTAGTGCTGCACCTGTTACATAAAGATGTTATTTTTCATACAAAAGGTAAAAAATTCCAACAGTATCAAGTTATGATCTGTAAATTTCACAGAACGTGTGTCTAAGAAGGACTTTACAGCTTCAAAACCATCAGGATGTGCTATATTGGACTAGCTATATCCATCACTTCTATACAGTCACCATCCCGCCAATCCATTTGTTCCACATGTCGCAAAAAATCTTTAGTGTCTTTGATATAACTTCTTAGAGATTTTAATAAGTTCATTCGAAACTGCATCAACAAATGTGTCAATATTGTCAATAGGCATCTGAGGCAAAAAAGTCGCGACTGGCTTAAAGGGACTCTCACAGCTTATTTGTTCAATCCCTGTCAAAGCCGATATATTGGTATTGTCTTGTAAGTCCTCGCTTTCCATTCCCAGTTCTTGGCTTGTAGTGCTGGTAAGTCTCGTCCCACTAAAATATCCGTGCTCGTCATCGATCTATTTTTGGACAATTGTTTTTTTGGTCGCAATTTGTAGAATTTATGTAATTTCAATCTGCGAGAGAATTTGAACGAATCAATTCTGGTCTTTGTGTATTCCAAATTTCTCTGGCGACAGAATGATAGTCCTAATTTCAACACTGATTCTTCATTTTTCGATAACATTTTTGGGGTCAAATTGATGATTGTCAGATTATTTTCCTTGCTGGGAGTCACCTGCGCTTGTTGTATCTTTTGCTCCTGGTTACGGGTGGCGAGAAGTTGCTTTTTGCGCCACTCCCCTCCCCTCCACGTTGCTCAGAAAGAGTCAAGAGAAGTGCATAAAGAAGCAACAAAGGTACAGAGAGAGGCAAGAGAGGTGCAGAATCAGGCAGGAAAGGTGCAGAAAGAGGGAACAGGGGTGTAAATAGAGGCACGAGAGGTACAGAAAGAATGGAGAGGGGTGCAGAAAGAGGCAAGAGGGGTGCAGAAACAGGCAAGTCAGGTGCAGAAAGAGGCAACAGAGGTGCGGAAGCAGGCAGGAATGGTGCAGAAAGAGGGAACAGGTGTGCAGAAAGATGCAAGAGGGATACAGAAATTTGCAAAAGAGGCGCAGGAAGAAGTTAGAGCAGTGCAGAAGGAACCAACAGAGGTGCAGAATAGGGTTACAGAAAGAGGCAAGAGAAGTGCAGAAAGAGGCAAGAGAAGTGCAGAAAGAAGCAAAAGAGGTGCAGAAAGAGATAAGAGGGCCGCAGAAAGGGGTAAGAGAGGGACAGAAACAAGCAAGCGAGGTCTTGGACAGAGGCAACAGAGGTACAGAAAGACACAAGAGAGGTGCGGAAACACGCAAGAGAAGTGAAGAAAGAGGCAAGAGAATTGCTGAAAGAAGCAACAGAGGTGCAGAACGAGGCAAATGAGGTACAGAAACAGGCAGGAAATGTGCAGAAAGAGGGAACAGGGGTGCAGAAAGAGACAAGAGGGATACAGAAATTTGCAAAAGAGGTGCAGAAAGAAGCAAGAGCAGTGCAGAAAGAACCAAAAGAGGTGCAGAAAAAGGTAATAGGGGTACAGAAAGAGGCAAGAGAAGTGCAGCAACAAGCAAAAGAGGTGCAGAAAGAGGCAAGACAACTGCAGTAAGAGACAAGAGAGGTGCAGAAAGAGGAAGGAGAGGTGTACAAAGAGGCAAGAGGGGTACAGAAAGAGGCAAGAGGGGTGCAGAAAGAAGAAACAGGTGCAGGAAGAGGCAAGAGAGGTGCATACATTGGCAGCAAATGTGCAGAAAGAGGGAAAAGGGGGCAGAAAGAGGCAAGAGGGATGCAGAAATTTGCAAAAGAAGTGCAGAAAGAAGCAAGAGCAGTGCAGAAAGAAGCAAAAGATGTGCTGAAAGAGACAAGAAGGGTGCAGAAAGAGGCAAGAGGAGTGCAGAAACAAGCAACAGAGTTGCAGAAAGAAGCAAAAGAGGTGCAGAAAGAAGAGAGTGAGGTTCAGAAAGAGGCAAAAGATATGCAGAAAGAAGAGAGTGAGGTTCCGAAAGAGGCAAGACAAGAGCAGAAAGTGGCAAGTGGGCTGCAGAAAGAGGCAAGAGAGGTATGGAAAGAGGCAAGATAAGTGCAGAAAGAGGCAAGAGAAAGTGAAGAAAGAGGCACTTGAGGTGCAGAAAGACGCAATAGAGGTGCAGAAACAAGCAAGAGAAGTGCAGAAACTGGCAGGAAAGGTGCAGAAAACGGGAACAGGGGTGCAGAAAGAGTCAAGAGGGATAAATAAATTAGCAAAAGAGGTGCAGAAAGAAGCAAGAACACTGCAGAAAGAACCAAAAGAGGTGCAGAAAAAGGCAAGAGGGGTACAGAAAGAGGCAAGAGAAGTGTAGCAACATGCAAAAGATGTGCAGAAAGAGGCAAGACAACTGCAGTAAAAGGCAAGAGAGGTACAGAAAGAGGAAAGAGAGGTGTACGAAGAGGCAAGAGGGGTACAGAAAGAGGCAAGAGGGGTATAGAAAGAAGAAACAGAGGTGCAGAAAGAGGCAAGAGAGGTGTATAAATTGGCAGCAAAGGTGCAGAAAAAGGGAAAAGGGTACAGAAAGAGGCAAGAGGGATGCAGAAATTTGCAAAAGAGGTGCAGAAAGAAACAAGAGCAGTGCAGAAAGTACCAACAGTGGTGTCAAAAGAGGCAAGAGGGATGCAGAAAGAGGTAGGAGAGGTGTACAAAGAAGCAAGAAGATTGCAGAAAGATGCAAAAGGGGTGCAGAAAGAAGGAAGAGAAGTGCAGAAAGAAGCAAAAGATGTGCAGAAAGGCAAGAGAGGTGCAGAAAGAGGTAAAAGATATGCAGAAAGAAGAGAGTGAGGGTCAGAAAGAGGCAAGACAAGAGCAGAAAGTGGCAAGTGGGCTGCTGAAAGAGGCAAGAGAGGTATGGAAAGAGGCACGATAAGTGTAGAAGGAGGCAAGAGAAAGTGCAGAAACAGGCACTTGAGGTGCAGACAGACGCAAGAGAGGTGCGGAAACAAGCAAGAGAAGTGCAGAAACTGGCAGGAAAGGTGCAGAAAAAGGGAACAGGGGTGCAGAAGAGGCAAGAGAAATAAAAAAATTAGCAAAAGAGGTGCAGAAAGAAGCAAGAGCACTGCAGAAAGAACCAACAGAGGTGCATAAAGAAGCAAGAGCACTGGAGAAAGAACCAACAGAGGTACAGAAAGAGGCAAGAGAGGTGCAGAAACAGGCAGGAAAGGTGCAGAAAGATTGAACAGGGGTGCAGATAGAGGCAAGAGAGGTGCAGAAACAAGCAAGAGAAGTACAGAAACTGGCAGGAAAGGTGCAGAAAAAGGGAACAGGGGTGCAGAAAGAGGCAAGAGGGATAAAGAAATTAGCAAAAGAGGTGCAGAAAGAAGCAAGAGCACTGCAGAAGGAACCAACAGAGGTGCATAAAGAGGCAAGTGGGTTGCAGAAAGAGGCAAGAGAGGTATGGAAAGAGGCAAGATAAGTGTAGAAAGAGGCAAGAGAAAGTGCAGAAAAAGGCACTTGAGGTGCAGAAAGACGCCATAGAGGTGCGGAAACAAACAAGAGAAGTGCAGAAACTGGCAGGAAAGGTGCAGAAAAAGGGAACAGTGGTGGAGAAAGAGTCAAGAGGAATAAATAGATTAGCAAAAGAGGTGCAGAAAGAAGCAGGA
The DNA here is from genome assembly GCF_964204655.1 of Triturus cristatus. NCBI lineage: Eukaryota > Metazoa > Chordata > Amphibia > Caudata > Salamandridae > Triturus > Triturus cristatus. The sequence continues at coordinate 672,092,571 of NC_140587.1, forward strand.
GCACTGCAGAAAGAACCAACAGAGGTGCATAAAGAGGCAAAAGGGGTGCACAAAGAAGAAGGAGAAGTGCGGAAAGACGCAGCAGAGGTGCTGAAAGAGACAATAAGGGTGCAGAAAGAGGTAAGAGGGGTACAGAAAGAATCAAGTGAGGTGCAGAAAGAGTCAAGGGAGGTACAGAAAGTAGAAGAGATTTGCAGAAAGAGGCAAGAGAGGTGCAGAGAAAGAAAGAAATGTGCAGAAGGAAGCAAGAGTGTCTAGCACACCATTAGTACCAATTTATCACTCACATTAAGCAATAAGTTCTAAGTTTGCAAAGGGCCTTTCACCACTCTTTAACACTTGTCGCTGCATTTTTGGCAACAATTGAGCTACAAACAAGGCTTTTTTTGTTCAAATCTGCAGATTAGGGAGCAGATTATTTGGCTAATGCAGAAAGTTGGTGCAGCCAAACAGTCGCATAGTTCCAGTGGCCCTGCTGATACCTCTTACTAGGTCCACAAATGCTCCTCAGTGATTCTTTCTTATTTGTCTCACTGAGTTCATAGTTGAGCTTCTATGGAAACGAAGAAGACTAAACCTGAGGTTACCACTCTACAACAAAGACTACCATACTACATAATTACTCTCCTTAACACATAATCCCACTCTACATTATTCCTACATGTTAGAATTGGGAGTCTTTAGGTCACAGAGGTAGGTACCTTTGACCAAGTAAGGGCCCTTGCTTCTAGTCAGGGTAAGGGGGTTACACTCCTAATATAACCCCTGCTGACCCCCTTGGTAGCTTGGCACGAGCAGGCAGGCTTATCTCAGAGGCAGTGTGTAAAGCATTTGTGAACACATACAGTAATACAGTGAAAACACTACAAATGGACACCACACCAGTTTAGAAAAATAAGTAATCTCTACTAGACTTAACACAAGACCAAACGACAAAAATCCACAATACTGAAATCAAAAATAAATCTTTAAAATGGTAGAAATAGCTTAGTTCAATGTAGATGGTGAATGAGACACTTTACTCTCAAAGGACCTTAGATGCGTAATGCAAAACAAACAAAAGGGTCACAGGGAAGGTGATGCGTCAGTTCCTTACTGCGTTCCGTTTACAATGTGACAAGATGGCACCTCGATGCGATGCGACGATCCGGTGTGATGCGACAAAATGGCATCTTTGATGAGATGCAATAACGTGGATGCGATGCGTGCACGCCCGACAGCGACTCGGTGAACTCTTGAGCCGCGATAGGCCTTGCGACACGCTTCTCCGGTGATGCGATGGTGACCTCTATGGTGGGGACACGCTTCACCGGTGATGCAACACGCTTCATCGGTGATGCGAAGGCAAACAGCTGCGGCAGGGACATGCTTCTTCGGCTATGCAATGGCAACTGCTGCGGCAGCGACACGCTTCACCCTCGGTGCGTTGCACTACTAGCTTCCAGCGACACGTAGCCTCCAAAGGGCCCAAACAACAGCAGGCACCTGACTGCAGTTAGAACTCCCAGCAAGGACAGTCAGGGGGAGCTGGTGGTGAATTCTTTGTCTCCCTGAGACTTCAGAACAGGAGGCAAGCTCAGCTTCAAGCCCTTGGAGATCTTCCTCAAGATAGTAAAAGTACACACAAAGTGCCTTTTCTCCTTTCCTTGGCAATAAAGTAACCACTGCAGGCCAACCCCAAACAGCAACCAGCACAGAGGCAGTCTCCTCCTTCAGCTTCTTTGGTTCTTCTCTTTGGCAAAGGGTTCATCTTGATTCCCAGAAGTGATCTAAATTTCTGGGGTCTGGGCCCCAATATTTATACAGCAAAATCCTTTGTCCTCTGAAGGCAGAGAGTGCCTGTGCCCAGCCAAAACCAGTTATTTCTTCCCTGGTGCAGCTTCCTGGCAGGAAGTGGAGACAGCATTGTTGAAAGCAGACCTGGCCCAGGTAGCTGAAAGGAAAACTCCTCCCCTACTCTCTATTCTATGAAGGCTTAGGTCAGGGAAAGTAAATATCCTCCCCCTACTCTCTATTCAATAAAGGCCCTATTCAGCCCAGCCCTGACCCATCAGAGTGCTGGAGCTAAAGCCCTCTCCAGCCCCCTGTCACTCACTGTTACGAGTGTACTTTCTCATGCCCACCTTGCCTAATGACCGCCTTAATTGGTAAACTCTCTAAACATATGGCACTGTATAATTAGAATTTGGGTATTACTTTGGTGAGCACTTCTATATTGTTTGTATATGTTTTTCACATTCTACACATCTTAATTGAAAATGTCTTTTACAAAAAGAACATAATGTGAATGTAGTTTGAAACCTGTGCTAAACCATGTGCTCACTGAATATTTAAAAGGACTGTGCATGTGCACTGGCATAGACTTTGTAAAGATAAACTTTGGTAATGAACAGTTGAACTCATGCATATGCAAAGACATCCCCACGTGTGCAGCCATGGGCCCTGTAAATAGTTTTGGTGAAGACAGTTGGGCTCATGAATATGCTAAGCATTCCACACGTGCTAACTGCCAAAAACTTGTGAATGTAAATTTCCCTTCAACGTGAATGAGTGGGTATTTAAACCGCTCTCATTCACACTCAGTGCTTGGCCACGTTTTTCCCCTATACTTACCCGGCTCCAGCTCCTGTCTCCAGTCCTCTGGCCCAGCTCCTTCAGGCTTCCCTTCAGTGCTTCCTGGAATCTGACTGAGGTCATCAGTTTGACATCTTCCCCAGCAGTTTCTGGACTTCACTCTCCTTAAATCCCGCAATAGAAGAGCACAGAAAAATATTAAAACCAAGGTATTTCTAGCTACAAAAGCCTCGGTGAGAGTTTGAACATTTTATTGACAAACACGCATTCTCTCTGGATTTAAAAGACTTTTACAAGGACATATTTTTTTAACTCGAAGAGGAAACCAGTTCTTACAAAATATGGTGAGGAGTTACCGTATTTACTGACAATAATTGACATCAGGAAACAGAGACTTGTGAGTTTATTTAACTGTGGAGTTTATTTAACTGTGGCTTTCACAAACACTGTTAATAATATAATTATCACAAAGCTAGTGCAGCTTCAAAGACAATTGAACTTTCCATATAATTGTACTGCTGCATTTATTTGTTTTATTATTTTCTTTATTATGCAATCCTCATTATTTCTGGGTTAGATTATTCCCGATTAATCCTGAGCAAGAAACAAAAGAAGAATCGTTGCATCTGATCCAGCCTATAAAATTGAAGTATTCCGGTATCATTGAAATAACTTGTTGTGATAGATGTGTATTGGTGGTTGTTTTAGATATTTATTGGAATATTGATGGTCATATTGTTTATTCCACATTGCTTCTCTGATACCTAGATTGTAGCACAATCAGAAAGTCTGTACTCAGCATAAGCAATTATTAGGTAAGACTTAATGAATAACTGTAGTTACAACCAATGATGAATTAAGAGACTAATTAGAAAATGTACACATTGTTAACTCTTTGTATTCTAGAAGCCTTGTGGACGGTTCATGATATTTCTGAAAATCCTGTTGCACTCCTGTTCCCAATATCCAGTGCACTATTTAGCCCAGCTGAATTCCTGCCCACTGGTGAAGACTTCTGGAATCTTCATTTTTCTCTTGTCCCTTTTTGTCCCAACACCTTTCCCGCTGGAGACTTTCAGAGTGAAGCTAAGTCATCTCTCCTTATTGTCACGCTGCTAGTTTCTGGAGGGTCTGGGGAATTATCATCATCCAGACAAGACAGCATCATCAAGGTGAAACAAACTGGAGCACAGGTGAGTGCCTCATAACAGAAGACCAAGCCACAACTTGTTTCACCTTGATGACGGCCTAAGCATTGATGCCTCTGATCAGACATCACAGCTCACAGAAATTATTAAATCCCTGCAAGTAGAAATGCAACAAATACAACAGTAAAACCATGCCTTGAGGGAAGAATTGTTCAAAAGCAGGTCAGGAATCACACAATGGAGAGAACCTAAAAGTCTGGTCACTCGTCCTATTATAGCTCCATCAAAATTTGGTCAAAGTCCTTTCGCAGTATCTAATTCTAGCCACCAATGCTCTGATCAAAATGTTCAAGTAACTGTGGTTGCTCCAAGTCCCATCCCCCTGGCTAACCCTGAGCATTTTTTGGGTGATAGTACAAGATGTGCTTCTTTCATGATTCAGTGTCAGTTGCATTTTATATGCAAACCACAGGTCTTCCCATCTGATACCGAGAAAGTTGTGTTTATTATTTCATACCTAGGTGGAGTAGCAGTGAAGTGGACAATACCCCTAATAGAAAATAATGACCCCCTTCTACACAATTACACTCGTTTCAAAGATGCCATGTCTCATCTATTTGCCCGTCACATGTTCATTCAGGCTAGTGATAACGAACTTCTGAATTTGCGACAGGGTTCTAAGAATCTCATCACATACATGACCACCTTTAACTGTCTCTTGCTAGAAACTCATTGGCCTGAAGAGAAACATATTTCTCTTTTTTACAGAGGGTTGAGGGATGACCTAAAAGACTCTTTAGTCCACATTGTGGACCTACCTGACGACTACTCTGAATTTTTGGATTTGGTTGTAAAACTGGACCACAGACTTGGAGAACGAAAAAATGACAAACCCAGATTTGACACTAGACTTATTTCAATTAAGTCTGAGAAAAAAGATAATGAAGACAAATGTGAACCCATGCAAATAGGAGGTCTTAGAGGCCCATTGACAACGGAAGAAAAATATAGACGAAGAAAAGAAAATATTTGGCTTTACTGTGGCTTTACTGTGGCAAGGTAGTGTAACCTCAAATCCAACTGAGTCAGAAAATTAACTGTCTCAACGGATGAAGAGATCGCTCCTTTGGGAAGTAATGACATCATACTTTCCCGGTTCCAGCTCCTGTCTCCAGTCCTCTGGCCCAGCTCCTTCAGGCTTCGCTTCAGTGCTTCCTGGAATCTGACTGAGGTCATCAGTCTGACGTCTTTCCCTGCAGTATCCAGACTTCACTCTCCATAAATACTGCAATAGAAGAGCACAGAAAAAGATTAAAACCAAGGTTTTTCTAGCTACAAAAGCCTTGGTGAGTGTTTGAACATTTTATTGACAAGCACGCATTCTCTCTGGATTTAAAAGACTTTTACAAGGACATATTTTTTTTACTGGAAGAGGAAACCAGTTCTTACAAATTACGGTGAGGAGTTACCGTACTTCCTGACAATAATTGACATCAGGAAACAGAGACTTGTGAGTTTATTTAACTGTGGAGTTTATTTAACTGTGGATTTTACAAACACTGTTAATAATATAATTATCACAAAGCTAGTGCAGCTTCAAAGACAATTGAACTTTCCATATATTTGTACTGCTGCATTTATTTGTTTTATTATTTTCTTTATTATGCAACCCGCATTATTTCTGGGTTAGATTATTCCTGATTAATCCTGAGCAAGAAACAAAAGACGAATCGTAGCATCTGATACAGCCTATACAATTGAAGTATTGAGGTATCATTGAAATAACATGCTGTGATAGATGTGTATTGATGGTTGTTTTAGATTTTTATTGGAATATTGATGGTCATATTGTTTATTCCAGATTGTTTCCCTCATGCCTAGCTTGTAGCACAATCAGAAAGTCTGTACTCAGCCTAAGCAATTATTAGGTAAGACTTAAGTAATAACTGTAGTTACAACCAATGATGAATTAAGAGACTCGTTAGAACATTTAAACATTGTTAACTATCTGTATTCCAAAAGCCTTGTGGAAGGTTCACGATATTTCTGAAAATCCTGTTGCATTCCTTTTCCCAATATCCAGTGCACTATTTAGACCAGCTAAATTCCTGCCCACTGGTGAAGACTTCTGGAATCTTCATTTTTCTCTTTTCCCTTTTTGTTCCAACCCCTTTCCCCCTGGAGATTGTCACGCTGCTAGTTTCTGGAGGGTCTGGGGAATTATCATCATCCAGACAAGACTGCGTCATCAAGATGAAACAAACTAGAGCACAGGTGAGTGCCTCATGACACTCACAAACCAGACATGAAACACACAAACCTAGCAGAGGCATGCTGGATGGTTAGTCAAGAAAATACCTATTGTCTGAAAGTGGTATTTTCAAACACAGAATGTAAAAATCACCCACACTAAAAGATGTATTTTAACATTCTGAATTCAGGCATGCTAAACTTTATTTTCTTATCCTGTTCCTAGGGTCAGTTATGATTATAAAATGTTATAATCAAACTGCGCATTCTGGCTTATTGGAACAGATAGCCTTGCAATAGTGAAAATCAAAATTGGCTGTAATTCACTGTTAGGACATGCCACACACATCAGGGCATGTGCTTCCTTTTACATACAATGCACCCTGCCCTTGGGCCTACCTTAGGGGTGACTAATATGTAGAAAAGGGAAGCTTTATGGACTGGCAAGTGTGTGCACTTGCCAAGTCGACGTGGCAGCGCCAGGCTGCACACAGGCTCTGCAATGGCAGGCCTGAGCCGTATTTTACAAGCTGCTTCTGTGGGCGGCCCAATCCGTGCTGCAAGTTCACAGCAGTATTTGATTTACAGGCCCTGGGCACACATGGTGCACTGTACTAGGGTCTGACAAGTAAATCAAATAAGCCAATCATGGAGTCACTAATCCAATACAACACTTTATAATGGGGAGCAGTCCACGGGCTGTGGGGGCCCCCCTCACCATAATTTAGAATTGCCCCCGGGACTTGGCCCACCCAGGGGCCTTTTAACAAACGAAGCGCGGGAGACCGAGCTTTGTTTTTTTCAAAATATTTTCGGCCGGATTCGCGCACCCAGTGTGAATTCAGCTGAAAATATTTTTTAAATGCTTTTATTGGGCGTGGGGGTCCCGAGTCACAAAATGCCTGCCAACACATTCTAGCTTAGAGTGTAGGCAGACGAACAGAGTGAAACTCATGCCCAGGAGGGTTCACGAACCCTCATCCGTGCTCAGACATCGATATTTTTATTTTTAAAATTTCTCAGGAGCTACTGAACAATCTACACCATTTTTTTAAAAAAGCACGCTTTCTGGACCAAGACCTACCCTTTTGCCAAATTTGGTGTAATTCTGTTCAGCAGTTCGAGCTGTAGCCTGTTTCAAAATTCCAATGGAAATTAACATGGAGGAAATGCATTTTGGGACCCCCCTTTTTTCTCGGCCCCTGCTTGACGAATCGCCCCCAAACTTTCAAGACAGGAGCTGACCTGAGTGAACCGTTAGTTTTGAAAATTTTGTGAAGATTCATCAACCGGCGCAAAAGATATTGGCAAATCAAAAAACGCTTTTCCTATGGAAACTAGTTCCTAACTCTAACCACCTACTGGCAAACGCCAGTAGGTTTTATATATATATATCTATATATATCAGTGACATTATATATATATATATATATATATATATATATATATATATATATGTGTGTATATTAATTATCTACCGGCGGTCGCCAGTAGATAGTTATAGTTAGAACCTGTTTTCCATAGGAAATCCGCAACATTCTATTCCCAATAAGTCTGGTGCCAGTTGACGAATCTTCACTAAATTTTCCAAACTTTTGGCCAGCTCCGCCTCGCTCCTACCCTGAACGTTTTGTGGTGATTCGTCAAGCGGGGAATGAGAAAAAAGGGGGGTCCCAAAACACGTTTTCCCCATGCAATTTCCCATAGGATCTGTTGTCGCAGCTACAGCCCGAACCGCTGAATGGAATTACGCCAAATTTGTCAAAGAGGTAGTCCTCAGTTCAGACTCGTGCCTTTTGCATAAATGGTGGGAATCCGTTCAGTAGTTCCTGAGAAAATTAGAGTTAAAAGTACATATATATCTATGGCCGGGGAAGATCCGCAGACCCTACCCACACCGTACGCGCACCCTCCCCGAACCGAGCGTGCACCCTCCCGATCGCGCGCTGAATGCTAATTGGCTGTCGAGTGTCTGTCTACATTCGAAACCAGGAACTGTTGGCGGCCATTTTCTGCCTCGCTAGAAGCGAGGCTGAAGAAGCAAGGGGAATAAGTGTGTAAAACATAAAAGGGGGAGAGTGGAAATACTCTGACCCTGTAGAGGTGCTTAGGGGGTCCCAGAAGGACCCTCTGGGGCCCCCTTTTTTTTTTTTTAAACGGCGAAATGCACGCACGGTGCGCACATCCTATCGCGTTTGGTGCACGGATCCTCTCGCGTTGGATGCGTGGATCCAAGGGAAAAAAAAATGAAAAAAGACAAGAAATCATTGGTTGTATAACACATTTCTACACTGAAAGGTAGGGTGTATATTTCTGTTTTTTAAAGGCAGGATTCTTATTGGTTAACAAAAACTGATTGTAAGGAACATTATATATGATAAGCTGATATGTTGAAAAGTCAAGCACACTTGCTGTCTTGTTTAGCAACATTGTGTGCTGAACTTGTGACCTGTGTGCTCAGTACAGTGTTCCATTACCTGTTTCTATGGTAACGGGCAGAAGGCAGATTGGGGGAAAGGTTGAAGTTTATGTCATTTGGAAAAGGTTGAAATGTTTAACCAATAGAAATGTGTGTTTGCTTTTGAATTTATGTGTGAAGGATTGTGATTTGAGGTTTACATGTATATGTGTGGAAAATGAAAGGGAAACATTTCCATTCTTTGTTTTTGCTGAGAGGTGCACAGTGCAGAGATTCTGTAAAAGAAAATCTGGTGTGTGACTGATATACTTCTTAATCTACAAAACAACTTGAAAGGTGAGGTATTTAATTGTGAGGGGATATATGTAGACTATTTTGATTTTAATCAGACTAATGTATTTCTCCTGTTAAAGTGTAGGGAGTACTTTTTTTCTCTACAATCTTATTGACAGTGTGTGTGCATGTAGAAACCATTCTGTGATAAGCATTTGTGTTTTTCATGTGTTTACAACAGATAACTGTGCTGTTTTTATATTTTGGTAGAATTAGAAACCAGTCATTGTTTATGAATTTGTGAAATGAGTTATGTTTCTATATTAAAATGTAGTACTCCTTCTTGATGAAGAAATGTGTTTTGGTATAGTGCAAGGGATAGTGTTGTTTGTCTAGAATCACACAGTGAGTATGTGTGCATTTGGGAACCACTGAGAGAGAAGCATTTGGTAACATCGTGTATTTGCTGACAGATAACTGTTTTAAAACCTGTCATGTTGTCAAGTTTTAGTAGCATTAGAAGCCAGTCTTTGCTTATGCATTGATAAAATAAGTCATGCTTTGACACTAATGTGCTGTACTTTAATATGTAGATTGTGTGTAGTCTCCTTACCCCTTGCACAGTAGTGAATGAGTTTTGGTAAGCTGCTAGGGATAGTGTTGCTTGTCTAGAATCACACTGTGAGTCTGTGTGCATTTGGGAACCACTGTGAGAGAAGTATGTGGTAGCATCGTGTATTTGCTGACCGATAACTGTTTTAAAACCTGTCTTGTAGTCAAGTTTTAGTAGCATTAGAAGGCAGTTTTTGCTTATGCTTTGATTAAATGAGTCAGGTTTTGACACAAAAGTGCAGTCCTGAAATATGTAGATTGTGTGCAGTTCCATTACCACTTCCACTGTAGTGAATGCGTTTTGGTAAACTCCTAGGGATAGTGGTACTTGTCTAGAATCAGACTGTGAGTTAGTGTGCATTTGGGAACCACTGTGAGAGAAGCATTTGGTAACATTGTGTATTTTCTGACAGATAACTTTTTTAAAACCTGTCATGTTGTCAAGTTTTAGTAGTATTAGAAGCCAGTCTTTGCTTATGCATTGATTAAATGAGTTAGGCTTTGACACAAAAGTGCAGTCCTGAAATATGTAGATTGTGTGCAGTTCCCTTACCACTTCCACAGTAGTGAATGATTTTTGGTAAACTCCTAGGTATAGTGGTTGTTGTCTAGAATCACACTGTGAGTCTGTGTGCAGTTGGGAACCACTGTGAGAGAAGCATTTGGTAACATCGTGTCTTTTCTGGCAGATAACTTTTTTAAAACCTGTCATGTTGTCAAGTTTTAGTAGCATTAGAAGCCAGTCTTTGCTTATGCGTTGATTAAATGAGTCATGCTTTGACACTAATGTGCTGTACTTAAATATGTAGATTGTGTGCAGTACCCTTACCTCTTCTAGACTAGTGAATGAGTTTTGGTAAACTGCTAGGGATAGTGTTGCTTGTCTAAAATCACACTGTGAGTCTGTGTACATTTGGGTAAGGATTGTGATAGAAGCATTTGATAACATGGTGTATTTGCTGACAGATAACGGTTTTAAAACCGGTCATGTTGTCAAGTTTTAGTAGCTTTAGAAGCTATTCTTTGCTTATGCATTGATAAAATGAGTCAGGGTTTGACACTAAAGTGCAGTACCATGTACTATTCTCTTCACTGTGCCAGAACTGAAAATGTAAAAGTTTTACCCAAGCACTGTCCTAGCAGTAGTCTGATGATTTAGTCAGTTTCCAAGTACTCATGTTGTGAACCATACATTACCACATAGACTGCTTCAAATGTCTATGCAGTGTGCATGCAGTCTTCTAACATACTATACACTTGTCTTTCACATCTTCAATTCCCTAGTCAGTATCCATACAGTCCAGCAAACATCATGTCACTCTCTTTGCACTCCTCTAGTGACCCATTCAGTACCAAGTACTAATCCATTCACTGTGTCAAAAGCCAACCACTTATAAATTCACCCAGGCACTCTCTTTGCTGTACTCTAATCATTCCGTCAGTTCCCAAGTACTCATGCAGTGAGCAAGGCCTTAGCACATAGACTGCTTCAAATGCCTATTCACTATGCATGCAGGCCTCTAACCACCTACACAGTTGTCTTTCACACCTTCAATTCCCCAGTCAGTATTCATACACTTCTAGCAAACACCCTGTCACTCACCCAGTGTGTCTCCTTATAGTACTGTAATCATTCAGTCAGTTAGCATGTAGTCTTTTAGTGAGGTAGGCTTTAGGGCATGAACTGCTTCAAAGTAGTATGCACTATGCATGTATTGTTTTAACCATCGTCACAGTTGTGGTTCAGGGCTATAGTTTCTTAGTCAGTTTTTATATAAAATGTGTTTGTACAGTAATGGAATAGTATAAATTTGAAAGTTATTAATATACATTTATTTGTGATTCTTTTTTACAGATACAGAACAGGAGTGTTTCTCATCCATTTGCACTCTTCTCGTGCAAGATTGTTTGGATGAAGGGTCCATCGGTGTTTCATCATACTTGTCGTGCCGTACGAGTATTTCTTGTTAGGATCCCCTTGCAACAGAACTCTTTTGCAAATCTTGCACGTGACCAAGGTGGCATTGATCTTTGTTTGCCCCTCGGGAAAAGTAAAAAATTTCCACACCACTGAAGGAAAACGTTGTGGGCGTGGTGCGTCCTCCAAAAATTCATCTCTAGATTCGGTGAATATTTTAAAGCGACAACATCTACAGTTTTTGTAAGTTAAACTTATAAAATTTTGTTAGCTGTAAGCATTTTATATATCTGTGATTTGTATCTTGTGGTATTTTGTTAAGAATAGCATGTTGGTTTTTTTTTAACAATCTTTTTGATTGGTTTTTTTTTGCCCGCTGTTAAGTGATGAGTACGATTGAAATCACCATTTTTAGTGAAATTTAATATATTCTGAGAACAGCAAAAAAGGCAAACAAATTACTTTATGGAAATTGTGCTGTGTTGTAAAAAATGTATTATTAAATGTTATAATTTTTTTTTTCCTTTTCTTTCACAGATCCAAATTTAAAAATAAGCAATTTATATGAATTTTTACAGATACAGAACAGGAGTGTTTCTCATCCATTTGCACTCTTCTCGTGCAAGATTGTTTGGATGAAGGGTCCATCGGTGTTTCATCATACTTGTCGTGCCGTACGAGTATTTCTTGTTAGGATCCCCTTGCAACAGAACTCTTTTGCAAATCTTGCACGTGACCAAGGTGGCATTGATCTTTGTTTGCCCCTCGGGAAAAGTAAAAAATTTCCACACCACTGAAGGAAAACGTTGTGGGCGTGGTGCGTCCTCCAAAAATTCATCTCTAGATTCGGTGAATATTTTAAAGCGACAACATCTACAGTTTTTGTAAGTTAAACTTATAAAATTTTGTTAGCTGTAAGCATTTTATATATCTGTGATTTGTATCTTGTGGTATTTTGTTAAGAATAGCATGTTGGTTTTTTTTTAACAATCTTTTTGATTGGTTTTTTTTTGCCCGCTGTTAAGTGATGAGTACGATTGAAATCACCATTTTTAGTGAAATTTAATATATTCTGAGAACAGCAAAAAAGGCAAACAAATTACTTTATGGAAATTGTGCTGTGTTGTAAAAAATGTATTATTAAATGTTATAATTTTTTTTTTCCTTTTCTTTCACAGATCCAAATTTAAAAATAAGCAATTTATATGAATTTTTACAGATACAGAACAGGAGTGTTTCTCATCCATTTGCACTCTTCTCGTGCAAGATTGTTTGGATGAAGGGTCCATCGGTGTTTCATCATACTTGTCGTGCCGTACGAGTATTTCTTGTTAGGATCCCCTTGCAACAGAACTCTTTTGCAAATCTTGCACGTGACCAAGGTGGCATTGATCTTTGTTTGCCCCTCGGGAAAAGTAAAAAATTTCCACACCACTGAAGGAAAACGTTGTGGGCGTGGTGCGTCCTCCAAAAATTCATCTCTAGATTCGGTGAATATTTTAAAGCGACAACATCTACAGTTTTTGTAAGTTAAACTTATAAAATTTTGTTAGCTGTAAGCATTTTATATATCTGTGATTTGTATCTTGTGGTATTTTGTTAAGAATAGCATGTTGGTTTTTTTTTAACAATCTTTTTGATTGGTTTTTTTTTGCCCGCTGTTAAGTGATGAGTACGATTGAAATCACCATTTTTAGTGAAATTTAATATATTCTGAGAACAGCAAATAAGGCAAACAAATTACTTTATGGAAATTGTGCTGTGTTGTAAAAAATGTATTATTAAATGTTATAATTTTTTTTTTCCTTTTCTTTCACAGATCCAAATTTAAAAATAAGCAATTTATATGAATTTAAATTGCAATGAAAAACTGAAAAAAATGTATACCATTTTTTATTGCTATTACTGTGAAGGTAAGTTTAACTAAGTCTCAATATGCAGAATGAGGAGGTCTGCAAGAAGCTACAAAGTTGAAACACGTTTCTAAAAACACTCTGTTTATACCTATGTAGTTTTGAAATCTGACCATAATCAGATATCATGTGACCTGCAAAAAAAGAGATTTGAGGGGTTCATAATATTTCCCATTGTAGCTATTGAAGGACCGCAATTATTTCAATCACTGTTCTTTGAACATCTTTGCAGACAAAACCCTGTGCTTAACTTCTATCATTCGCAAGGAATTTTTAAACTGGAAATATGTCACTTTTTGTAACATAGTTATTGCGCAAGACACTCTTTCATATTTACAAAGAGAGGAAAAGGCACTCTGTGCACTTTTTATACTCTGTGTAAATACAACCTCATTATGCACACCGGTTTGCGTTGAAAGGGTGTTCTATAAGTGTTGTTGTGCATGATTTCACTGAATACTCATAGAACAAGACACGTCTAGATTTGTCAGAAATCATGAATCTCGATTTGTGTGTGAATGCTGCACCATTCTAAAATTGGTGTAGAAAAGCACAACAAGGAGAATTGTTTTCATTTCTCCACATTTTTACATCTTCAATGCATGCTAAAATGCTCAGCATACATTGAAGGAGAAAAATGCCTTTACTGATTGTTTTTGTGCAGGAAGGTGTCTTCCTGCACAAAAACAAACAGCACATGACACAGATATCCTTGCACTATGGTGCAAGGGTGCCTGTGTCACCACATGGCTGCAGTTTTAGCAGCCATGCAGAGAGAAGCATAGATTTGCAACATATATATGTACATATGTTGCATCCCTGTGCTTCGGAAGTACTACAGCTCACTGTAGTTAAAGAGGTTACAGTGTGATGCTGCAACACTTCATCATAGTTCTGCACTCATACATTCACCATACACTACTAATGCATTTGTTCAGTCAATTATGTACTACACATACATTCATCTAAACTTTTCACAGACAAACAAACAAATATTGCTATATTTTTAAACCAGGAAAGTTTTTTTTTTCTTCTTTTTTGTTTTTTAATCTTTTTGTACTTTTTGGAACAATTTTGTTTTTTTTTGTTTTTTTCAAAAGGAAAAAAAGACAACAGGAGGAACAAAACAGTCAACTTCTGCAAAAAAAAAACCATAAACACAAGTTTAGCACTTGTCGTTTTGCTGCGCTCGGCAGATTAGTTCAATTGACTGCTCGCCGTAACATAGCAGTTTGTTGCATTTAATGCAACTAATTTTTAGTTTTCCAAATTCTGGACGTATGTCCGGGTGAGTGCTCGATGGTGATGCTGCAGAAGTGCTTGCCACTGCTGGCTGAGGCTGCTGTCGGAGTCTTCTGCATTCCTGCTTGGCCAGGTTCACGGGATGCAGAGTCTTCAGGTGTTTTAACATACTCGCAGTCCCACAAGAGTATTTTTTTGATGGATCTCCTCTGGAAAGCACTCTTTGACATATTTTACATGTCACTTTAGTTGAGTTCGTTTTATTTTGTCCTTCTGGGAAGGTAAAAAATTTCCACACCACAGAGGTGTATCTTTCTGTGCGTGGATGTTCCACAACAAATTCCTCATCGGACGAATGGTCTGATTCTGATGGTGGCTACTGTGCAGAAGCCATTGTCTTCAGAAAAATTGCAGCTGTGGAAATCTTCCCCAAAAAGTTTCATCTAGTTCTAAGGTGTGAGATGTTCCTCCAAAGAAACTCAAAGAAGAATGATTGAAATGGGTGGGGTCTTTCAATAGTTAGAATAGGAAGTGTAATAAACCAATCAAATCTCTTTTTTTGCAGGTCACATGGGATCCGCGCACTGTGCGCTTACGCAGCACGCACCCAGTGCGCATCCGCGAAATTGAATTTAAAAGGAATATAGGATTAGATGTAAAAATATATTGCTTTCATGAGTAGTTTACAGTTTGTGTTCAATTAATATTCACATGAAATACATATGTTTTTTTAAATGTTAAATACTTCGCTGGATCCGCGCACCCATCGCGTCATACACGCATATGACGCATCGCGGAAGCGCACACACGTCGCGTTACGTACTTCGTACGTGTCGCTTATAGGCTTGGAGTCGCGTACCGGTCGCATTGCAAACACGTACCCAACGCATGCCGTGCGCGGATGCTTTCGCGTAGGAATCGAGAACGGTGCGCATAGGGTGCGCGAATCCCAAAAAAATGGTAAAAAATAAATAAACAAAGTTTTGAAAATATAGTTTAAAAATATAAAAAAATATTTTTAAAAAACCTAATAAAAACAAATAATATTTTTTCATTTTTAAAAGAATTAATTGAAAAAATAAGTTTAAAAAATGGTGATAAAATAATATTTCCAAAAAACATAATTAATGAAATTGACACACTGAAATTGAAAAATATAGAAATCCAATGAAAATCATTAAACATGATATCTTTAGAGATAAGTTATAGATAGGAATTAGCATTTACAAAACCTTTGAAATTCACTGAAACAACTATAGGTTTCATGCACGTTATAGTTAGGAATTGGCATTTAAAAAACCTTTGAAATTCAATGAAAAACCATAGGTTTTAGGGGCGTTATAGTTAGGTATTGGCATTTACAAAATCTTTGAAATTCACTGAAAAAACCATAGGTTTTAGGGGCGTTATAGTTAGCTAGACATTTCCCTCGTACAACACCCTAGAAATTTCCCCGTTATAGTTAGTTCAGCTAACTATAACTCGCGCCCCCGCAATGCACTGCTGATGACGTTACATATTACATCACTCATGACATGGTCAGTGACATCACTGATGACATCACTGATGACATCTCAAATGACATCACTGATGATGTCATCCAGTGAGTGTGTGTTTCTGTAAATTTTAAATATGTTTAATATATATATAGGGAAAAACCTATGGAAGAATGAGTGGGTGTATAAGTGTGTGAATGGATGATTTAGTAGGTGCGTGACTGACTCTATAAGTGAGTCATTAAACATATCTTACTGCAGACTAGTGAGTAAAATGTGTGAATGTCTGTATCTGTCTGTCTGTTGGTGTATAAGCGGCTGCATGGTTTTGTGAATAGCTATATGAGTGTCTCTATGTGTTATTGATTGGTTGTCTGAGTATCTGTATGGGTGCCTGAGTGTTTGTGTGGGTGGGGTATGTGTGACTCTGTGCATACATGTGTGAGTGGGTGATTCTATGGGTGCATGGTTTTAAGAGTGCATCTGTGATGGACTGTATGATTGGGTGAGTGTATGTATGGGTGTGTTAGTGACTGAATGTATATCTCAGTGGTACATGTGTGACTAGCTTCATATGTGAAAGGCAGTATATATGTGTGTAAGAGTATATAAGTGGGTATATGTGAGAGTGTGTGATTGTGAGAGTGGCCGCATGGATGAGTGTGTGCTTGTATCAGTGATTGTATAAGAGCGTAAGAATGTGCTACTATTTTTATGAGTAAGTGAACTTGTGTGTGTATAACTGCATAGGTGAGTAAATGGGAGTGTGATTAATTATTTGCATGACTGACTAGGTGTGAGAGTACCTCTATGGATGATTGGTGGTGTGCGAGTGTCTATGTAGGTGTATAAATGCATATGATAGTCCTGTACTGAGTGACTGTAAGTATGAGTGACTGTACAGGTGAGTGAGTGGATGTGTGTGTAGATCTAAGAGTCAATGAGTGGGTATGTAGTTATTGGTATTGGAGTATCTATGGTTTTGAGAATGGACGTCTGAAATTTTGATTGAGTATATCAAAGGTTGTGAGAAGATGCACTAATTTATCACATGGATGACGTCATCAGTGATGTCATTTGAGATGTCATGAGTGATGTAATCAGTGATGTCACTGACCATGTCATGAGTGATGTAATATGTGACATCATCAGCAGTGCATTGCGGGGGCGTGACTTATAGTTAGCTGAACTAACTATAACGGGGGAATTTCTAGGGTTTTGTACGAGGGAAATGTCCAGCTAACTATAACGCCCCTAAAACCTATGGTTTTTTCAGTGAATATATATATATATATATATATATATATATATATATATATATTCACTTAAAAAACCATAGGTTTCACACAAGTTATAGTTAGCTGTACATTTCACTCGTAAAAAACCAATGAAATTCCACGTTATAGTTAGATCAGGTAACTATAACTTGCGCGCCCACAATAAACTGCTGATGACGTCACATATTACATTACTCATGACATGGTCAGTGACATCACTCATGACATCAATGATGACATCTGAAATGACACATTGTGGATTGTGGTCGCGCAAGTTATAGTTACCTGATCTAACTATAACGTGGAATTTCATTGGTTTTTTACGAGTGAAATGTACAGCTAACTATAACTTGTGTGAAACCTATGGTTTTTTAAGTGAATTTGCAAGGTTTTTTAAATGCTAATTCCTAACTATAACGTGTCTGAAACCTATGGTTTTTTCAGTGAATTTGTACGGTTTTTTAAATGCTAAGTTATGTATTTATTTTTAATTTTTTTTTCTGGTTTTTCACCGTGCACATACCACAGATATCATGTGCCATTTTCAATGCACACTGACAATAATTGTTTGATATAAAATTAACAAAATATATAGCATGGCAACTTACAATGGAATGTTAACACAAATTTGGGCAACAAAATGTAAATACTGTAATTATACCTCCCGTTATTCGATTTATATATATCAAATTGTGATTTAGAAAACAGACTATCTATGTTAGCTATATGTAGTGTGTCCTCAGTCTTTAGTTTTTAATCACATGGTGATGCAAAAAGAAAAAAATCACCAATTAAATTCGTGCAATGTACCCTTTAAAAGGGATGCTCTTTCATTTGCCTGACGATCTGTGACCAAGGGCGGACGCCCGAAACGCGTCAGATTTGGTGAACTTGCCTTTTTAATAAACTTGCCGAAAGAAGACTGGGACTTGCGTGGTTTTTCCTCGTTGCTGCCTGCCTGGCGGTTCTATGGTGAAAGACTTCTGTTTGTGCATACAATTTCGGGAGGAGGTTGCTTCCGAGGCAAGTCCACCCCCCACATGCTGGCTGTCTGCATTCAACCTTCTATTTTTCGCTTCCCTGGAGGGAAACTCTTTAGCGACCGCCCCCGCACCAGTGGGAGCCTTCACTGCACCTGATTTGGATCTGAACAGCACTGACGTCTGGAGATAACGCTGATGATGTGTTCTGCGGAAAGCAGCAATTAATCTTTCTCCATCCACGGCAGTAATATTTCTGTCTAAACACAGGCGGCTGTTCTTGAATTACTGAATGAAGCCAACGACGGCGGCACGTCTGAATAAAGAGACGGTGAAAAAACGCTGAATACTTCTCAGTAAAAGCAGTGGTGAGTGCTCCTTCGTATATGTGCGGTGGGGTGGGAATCTAAAGCGGCAAAAAGCGTTTTTGGACTCTGTTAAGATCGTTTCTTGGGTCCTACGCTTTGTTCAAAAAATATCTCAAAGGCAAATACAAGTTCACGACCATGTCAGATGAAATTTTAAGGGGAAGAGAGGCAGCAGCAGACGCCCTATATTCTAATCTCCCCAATGTGACTTTGAATCCTGCAACAAGCAGCAATCATGTGTCTCACGAGCAAGATGGTAGCGAGGAAAATCAAATCAAACTGGCCTTGAAACGCTTAGAGAAATGCATGCGTCAAGAAATGACAAAGTGGTGGGAGCATAAATCTCTCACCAAATACCTGGAGGAAGGACGTGTTCCACGCGGTTTACGTATTCTTCTGGCTCCAAGCTATGAAAACCCCAACCCTGAAATGCTACGAGAATGGGGCAAAACTAACCTAGAATCATCAGCTAAACTGGTTCAAATCCTCATTAAGTATGCCTCCATTGATAGAGAGAATTTAATGAAGGAAATTAGTGAAATCAATGAACTGCTGGCAAAGTTTGGACCAAGAGACATTATTACCAAAACACGCAAAGAAATTGATGAAAGGCTTTCAAAACAGGAGGAGAAGATAAAAGCGCGCAAAATATATAAATTCGCCCGAGACAAGGAGGATTATGCGCAGGGCAGAATCTACACTTTTGCGCGCAAATATGAAAAAGCCAAGAGTAATAAACTTGCACAGTTACAAACTAAAGCTGCCCAACAAACCAGCCAATCAGTAGCTACAACATCAATGACCACTGACTCCATTAACATTGTCAGTGAGGAAGAAATACTTACCAGTGGTCCATCATCTGAAGATGGTGATTATATTGCAAGAAATCCAAATACAATGATTCTGGACTTGGGAGAAGAAGTTGATTTTTTAGTCTCGGACCGCCTGCAAACACTCAGGCCCCTAACGAGACAGCAGAAAAAAAGTCAAGACGTAACAAAAGAAGGAGGGAACGCAGAAAAAAGCACAAAGTCGCCGAAAAAAACAAAAAAGCAATATTGGCGCAAAAAGCGGTAGAGAATAATGCTATAATCAATCTCTCCAGCCTGTCCCTCACTATGGCTGAGAAACAACTACTCAGCCTTGGTCTTACTTACTGCCCGCCATCAGACTTTAACTATGCCAAAACCCGGGTTGATGTTTATTGTTTTATTAGAAAACTTAAGCTGCTAAAGTTTTTTAATATCAAAGATGGTCCCTCAGGCAACACCGCGAATAGCAACACCAGTGGAGTCCCCGCAAATTTAAATGTGCCTGCTCGAGACGCCAAAGCATTTCTCACTTTGCATCAACTGGCCAACAATGACACATCCAATTCTGTTCCAATCTCCACCCAGGAAGAACTAAGAGAGGCCTCTGTGGCTCAGATGGGCGCAAACAGCAGTCCATTTAAAGCTAAATCGAAGTTCATGCCTGTAATGCCAAAAGACTCGATAGATGTTTTTCATGACGTTGTTGTGGAAGATCTAAAACAACTGCAATACAAGATCAAGCACAAGAAGCGTTACAAAAGTCAACAAGAGGAACAATATCTATCCTTGGTTTCGAAACTGAGTAAAGACTACAAAAATATTGTTACCACTGCTGACAAGGGAGGCAATGTGGTTATTTGGCCTCAAGATGCCTACATCGAGGAGGCCATGAAACAACTAAATGACTCCTCATGTTATGTTAAATCTTCAGGCAAGGACTACAATCTGGCCAAAGAATCACTTTTAAAATTGCTCCACAAATGGAAGAGGGAAAATATGATCTCAAAGCAAGAATTTGATTTCCTATATGTGGAATTTCCTATAATACCAAGACTTTATCTCCTCCCAAAAGTACACAAACTAGTCACACCAGTACATGGCCGACCGATTATCTCGGCCATCGGGGGAATGGTAGAACATGTTACCGAATATATAGATTACTTCCTACAGGACTTAGTGAAGGAATTACCAACTTATGTAAGGGACACGGGAGACTTCATTGCCAAGATTAAGGATATTCCGTGGAGCGACGATCTTTTATTGATCACCCTTGACATTGAGTCGCTCTACACCAGTATTGCACATACAACTGGTTTGAATGCGTTAGAACATTTTCTTGGTAAGAGACCTGTTGAATGCTATATGCACAACAAGATGATTTTAGAACTTACTGGTTGGTGTCTAAACAACAATTTCTTTTTATTTGGTGACAACATCTACATACAAAAGCGAGGTGTGGCGATGGGGGCCTGTTTTTCCCCCAGCTATGCATGCTTGCACGTAGGCTGGTGGGAGGAACAGGTCCTCATGCACACCCATGGTGTAATGTACAGAGAACATGTCATACAGTGGATACGCTTTATAGACGATGTTTTTATTCTGTGGAGAGGCAATTTGGAAAGTGTCAATAATTTCCTGGCTTGCATCAATAACAACCAAGAAAATTTAAGATTCACTTCTAACGTAAGCGCAAATGAAGCTGAATTCTTGGATGTCAAATTATATGTTAAAGATGGCCGTCTTGTCACTAAACTACATAGAAAGAAAACTGCTGGCAATAACATCTTGCATGCCAGTAGTTCACATCCTCGACACACGATTGACAACATTCCATTTGGGGAGTTGCTCAGGTTGAAACGAATTTGCAGCACTGATCTAGATTTACAGGCCTGCACAAATGAAGCCCTAGACAGATTCAGATGTAGGGGATATAAAGAATCAGTCTTAAAAACTGCCATCCAGAAAACCAATGCTAGAACCCGTGAGTCTCTGTTTACCAACAGTGAATCAATTGCATCAACTGATTCAAGGGAGGAACAAACTCCCAGACTTATCACCGGGTACAGCAAACAGGCCAGACAAATTAAATCCATCATAAAACAGCGCTGGCCTGTTTTAAAAACAGATTTGGTTCTGGCCCCCAGGCTTCCAGACAATCCTGTGGTTACTTATCGGAGGGGACCCTCCTTTAAAACCCAGATCAGTCACGAATTCCCTGAGCTAGCAAAACAAGAGGTTTGGTTAAAGTCCCGGCCGGGTTTCAAGCGTTGCTCAACTTGCAGAGCTTGTAAATTTGGAAGAAATACTTCCCAATATTTGACACCGTTCAGTCCTATTGCCAAAAACATCAAGGGCACATTCAATTGCAAAACTGATTTTGCTGTCTACATTCTGACATGCACCTGTGGCCTCAGATATGTGGGCAGCACTAAGCTACAGGTGCATGCCAGAATACTCCAGCATTTACGTGCCATCGTTAATAACGATGGCACCTATCCTGTTGCCAGACATTTCAAGGCAAGACACAATAACAACCTACAATGCTTGGAATATTATGTCATTGCCTCAGTCCCCAAATCTAGACGTGGTGGCGATAGGGAAAAAATGCTCAGAAGACTTTAGTCACAATTCATTATTGAGTTAGACAGCAGATTCCCCAATGGATTGAACACAACGGAAGACTTACATGTTTTTTTAAAACCAATCCTTGTTTAATGATTTGTTTTGGGCCATTATTTGCTTCTCTGCCTTTTCTGCCTTTACCCTATTAATTTCATTATGAATTTTATTACACACACTGTATATCATTCCTTTTTTTATTATCACATGCACATTTGATTTTTTTCACTGGTTCAATGGATTTACATTACTTATCCCATTTAAGTTTTTGGGACACAGACATCAAGATAGATTTTCTAGTTTGTTTCCTCCTTTGGAATCACGTATAGAGTAAAATCTTTTTTGGGAGGTGGTCGATATTTGCTGCTTCATTTGAATATATACAAAGAAATTGTGTGTACATCATTACGATCCATATTGTTGTTACATGTCTATTGCATTCATGCAGTTAATTGAGAGATTGCAAAAGAATAAAACGTAGATGATATTTTTATATGGTCATATGCCTAGCATCAGGTTTCATGAATTGAGAAGCTTAGATGATTTTAAAATGAAATTATTTATAAATATTTATATTTATTTATATGCTATGCTTGCACAGAATATTTTGCATTATTTGCACAATTGCATCTGCACTTTATCTACGCACATTGCACTTTTTCATGACAAATGACCACCAGTAATACTGTGTTTTTCTTTGCAATCTACTATAAGCGCATTTATGCGGATATCATGTGCCATTTTCAATGCACACTGACAATAATTGTTTGATATAAAATTAACAAAATATATAGCATGGCAACTTACAATGGAATGTTAACACAAATTTGGGCAACAAAATGTAAATACTGTAATTATACCTCCCGTTATTCGATTTATATATATCAAATTGTGATTTAGAAAACAGACTATCTATGTTAGCTATATGTAGTGTGTCCTCAGTCTTTAGTTTTTAATCACATGGTGATGCAAAAAGAAAAAAATCACCAATTAAATTCGTGCAATGTACCCTTTAAAAGGGATGCTCTTTCATTTGCCTGACGATCTGTGACCAAGGGCGGACGCCCGAAACGCGTCAGATTTGGTGAACTTGCCTTTTTAATAAACTTGCCGAAAGAAGACTGGGACTTGCGTGGTTTTTCCTTGTTGCTGCCTGCCTGGCGGTTCTATGGTGAAAGACTTCTGTTTGTGCATATATATATATATATATATAATATATACATATATTATATATATAATCTTTTTTTTCACTGAAAAAGCCATAGGTTTCTGGGACCTTATAGTTAGAAATTAGCATTTAAAAAACCTTAGAAATTCATTAAAAAAACACAGATTTCAGGGACGTTATAGTTAGTTGGACATTTTACTCTTACTAAACCAGAGAAATTCAGACGTTATAGGTAGTTGAGCTAACTATAACTCGCACCTCCGCAATGCAATGCTGATGACGTCACATAATACGTCACTCATGACATGGTCAGTGACATCACTGATGACATCTCAAATTACATCACTGATGACATCATCCAGAGACAGGGGGATTTAAAAAAAATTGAGAATGTTAGTTATAGATATGCAAAGGTGTATTGAAGAATGAGTGGGTGTATGAGTGTCTGAATGGATGATTTAGTGGGTGCGTGACTGACTGTTTAAGTGAGAGATTAAACTTTTCTTGTCTTAGTGAATGTATGGGTGACTAATCTGTGTGAATGTCTGAATCAGTCTGTCAGTTGGTATGTAAGTGGCTGCATGGGTTGGTGAGTAGCTACGTGTGTTTATATAGTTTAATGATTGGTTGCCTGATTACCTGTATGGGAGCCTGAGTGTCTGTGTGGGTGGGTGGGGGATGTGAAACCCTCCATGGATGTGTGAGTGGGTGATTCAGTGGGTGTGTGGGTTTAGGAGTGCATCTGCGAGGGGCTATATGGGTGAGTGAGTGTTTGTACGGCTATGTTGGTAAGTGAATGGATGTCTCAGTAGTATATGTGTGAGTAACTACATATGCGAAAGGCAGTATATGTGAATGTTGGAGTATATAAGTGACTATATGTGAGAGTGAGTGAATGTGAGAATGGTTGTATGGATGAGTGTGTGCTTGTGTCAGTTATTGTATAAGAGAGGAAGTATGTGTTAGTATCTGTGTGAAAAAGTGAGGTGGTGTGTGCATAACTGTATTGGTGAGTGAATGGCAGTGTGATTGAGTCTTTGGGTGACTGACAAGGTGTATGAGTATCCCTGTGGTTGAGTGGCGGTATGTTAGTGTCTTTTGGGGTTTATGAGTGCATATATGAGTACATATATCAGAGGCTGTATTGATGAGTGACTGCATGTATAAGTGTCTGTATTGGTACACAAGTGGATGTGTGTAGACCTATGAATCAATGAGTGAGTATGTACCAACTGGTATTAGTGTGTCTATGGTTTAAAAAATGGTATTCTGTATTTTAGAGTGGGTATATGAAAGGTTATATTAGGGTGTGAGGAGGCGCATCCGTTATTAAGTGGATGATGTCATCAGTGATGTCAGTTGAGATGTCATCGGTGATGTCATCATTGATGTCACTGACCATGTCATTAGTGATGTAATATGTGACATCATCAGCAGTGCATTGCGAGGGCGCGAGTTACAGTTAGCTCAACCAACCATAACAGCTGAATTTCTCTGGTTTTGTACAAGTGAAATGTCCAACTAACTATAAAGTCCCTGAAACATGTGGTTTTTTCAGTATATATCTAAGGTTTTTTAAATGCTAATTATTAACTATAACATCCCTGAAACCTATGTTTTTTCAGTGAATTTAAAAGGTTTTTAAAATGCCAATTCCTTACTTTAATGTCCCTGAAATCTATGGCTTTTCAGGTTTTTTAAATTCTAATTTCCAAATATACCTACATAGGTAGGACATGTGCAGACAGAGGAAGAAAGGCACAGAAAGAAGCAAGAGAAGTGCAGAAAGCAGCAACAGAATTCCAGAAAGAGGAAGAAATGTGCAGAAAGAAGCAAGAGAAGTGCAGAAAAGAACAATAGAGGTGCAGAAAGAGGCCTACTTTGACTGTACCTTACAACAGACTGATACAAAGTAACCTAATCACTAATCATTCTCCCAAGATGTCTTGAACCTCACTTTACTCTTGAAGGTTCCCTATTAATCGACTGCTCAGAATGTTAGGCCTACTTACCAGATATAAAACAGCAATCCTAAGCATATCACTTTTGTAAGTCTGACCAAGTTTTTGAAGGTATGCATGCGTGTCTCTGCTTTTACTGAGTGACGTGTTACATAAAAATAAAAATAGAAATACTTAAATACCTGTGTTTCAAACAGCATACTCAGTAAATATGTGTACATAAAGGTGTAATGTATTTCTTTCTGCTCATAATACATGACACATGCATATTCAGTGGTATAATTGAGGGGCTCTATAATACCCATATACATAAGACATGTCTGCCTCTGCAACTGAATGACAGAGCAGAACTGAGAACATTTAACCCCTATAGAAGAAGCTTCCCACTTTTTAAGCTACCATCTTCAGATGCATAACACATACGAGAATACATATACAAGTAGAAATATACCTCAGTCACAAGAGCACGCAGACCTTTAAACTTGACAGCTTGTACTTCCCATTTGAGTACAGAAATAGGCAAGAGAAGTACAGAAAGAAGCAAGACATGTGCAGAAAGAAACAAAAGAAGTGCAGAAAGAAGGAACAGAAGTGTAAAATGGGGCAACAGGGGTGCAGAAAGAGGGCAGAGGGGTGAAGAAAGCAGCAAGGGGCTGCAGAAAGAAGGAAGAGAGCTGCAGAAATAAATAAAGAAGTACAGAAAGAAGGAAAACGAGGTGCAGAAAGAGGCAATACGGGTGTAGAAAGAAGGAAGGGGTGCAGAAAGATGTAAAAGGAGGGCAGAAAGAAGCAAGAGAGGTTTAAAAAGAAACAAAAGAAGTACAGAAGGAAAGAACAGAGGTGCAGAAAGAAGCAAGGGAGGTGCAGAAATAAGAAAGAAGTACAGAAAGAAGCAACACAGGTGCAGAAAGACAAATGAGGGGCGGAGAAAGAAAGATGAAAAAAGGGGAAGAGGGGGGAAGAGGCAAGAGGGGTGCAGAAAGAAGCAAGAGAGGTGCATAAAGAGGCATGAGGGGTGCAAAAAGAGGCATGAGGGGTACAAAAAGAGGCACGAGGGGTACAGAAAGAAGCAAGAGAGGTGCAGAAAGAAGCAAGAGAGGTACAGAAAGAAGCAAGAGAAGTGCATGAAGAAGCAACAGTGATGCGGAAAGGAGAAGTGGGGTGGAGAAAGAGGCAAGAGGGATACAAAATAAGCAAGATATTTGCAGAAAGAAACAAAAGAAGGGTAGAAAGAAGGAACTGAGGTGCAGAAAGAGGCAAGAGGGGAGCAGAAAGAGGGAAGAGTGGTGTAGAAAGAGGTACAAGGGTTGCAAAAAGAAGGGACCGAGGTGCAGAAAGAAGCAAGAGAAGTGTAGAAAAAAGCAACAGAGGTGCAGAAAGAGGGATGAGGTGTAGAGAAAGAGCCAAGAAAAGTGCAGAAAGTAGCAACAGAGATGCAAAAATGGGCAACAGGTGTGGAGAAAGTGGCAAGAGGGGTGCAGAAAGAAACAAAAGAAGAACAGAAAAAAGGAACAGAGGTGCAGAAAGAGGCAGGAGGGTTTCAGAAAGAGGGAAGAGGGGTGTAGAAAGAAGCACGAGTAGAGCATAAAGAAGCAAGAGAAGTACAGAAAGAAGCAAGAGTAGTGCAGAAAGAAGCAACAGAGATGAAAAAAAGTAGAAGATGGATGGAGAAAGAGGGAAGAGGGGTGTAGAAATAGGTAAAAGGGATGCACAAAGAAGAAAAAGTGGTGCAGAATGAAGCAAAAGACGTACAGAAAGAAGGAACAGCACTGCAGAAAGAAGCAAGAGGTGCAGAAAGAAACAGGCAAGAGGAGTGCATAAGGAGAGAAGAGGGGAGGAGAAAGAGGTAGAATGGGTGTGGAAAGAAGAAAGAGAGGTGCAGAATATAACAAAAGAAGTACTGAAAGAAGGAACAGAGGAACAGAAAGAAGCAAGAGGGGTGCAGAAAGAAGGGAAAGGGTGCATAAAGAGGCAAGAGTAGTGCAGAAATAAGCAAGAGGACTGCAGAAGGAAGCAACAGAGGTGCAGAAAGAGGCAAGGGGGTGCAAAAGGAGGGAAGAGGGGGTACAGAAAGAGGCAAGAGATCTGCAGAAAGAAACATAAGAAGTACAGAAAGAAAGAACAGGGGTGCAGAAAGAAGGTGGATGGGTGGAGGAAGAGGCAAAGGGGTGCAGAAAAAGCAAGAGAGCTGCAAAAAGAAACTAAAGAAGTGTAGAAAGAAGGAACAGAGGTGTGGAAAGAGGTAAGAGGGGAGCGGAAAGAGGGAAGAGGGGTACAGAAATAGGAACAAGGTTTGCAGAAAGAAGGGACAGAGGAGAAGAAAGAAGCAAGAGAAGTGCAGAAAGAAGCAACAGAGGGGCAGAAAGAGGGATGAGGTGTTGAGAAAGAGGAAAGAGAAGTGTAAAAAGTAGCAACAGTGATGCAAAAAGGTCGAAACAGGGGTGGAGAAAGTGGCTAGAGGGGTGGAGAAAGAAGCAAGAGAGGTGCAGAAAGAGACAAAAGAAGAGCAGAAAGAAGGAACAGAGGTGCAGAAAGAGGCAGGAGGGGTGCAGAAAGAGGAACAGGGGTGCAGAAGGAAGCATGAGTAGTTCAGAAAAAAGCAAGAGTGGTGCAGAAAGAAGCAAGAGTAGTGCAGAAAGGAGCAACAGAGGTGCAGAAAAAAGGCAAGAGGGGTATGAAAGGAGGGCAGAGGGGTGAGAAAGAAACACAAGGGGTACAGTAAGAAGCAAGAGATGTGCATAAAGAAACAAAAGAAGTGCAGAAAGAAGGAAAAGAGGTGCAGAAAGAGGCAACAGGGGTGAAGAAAGAGGGAAGAGGAGTGGAAAAAAAGGTAAGGGGTGCTGAAAGAAGCAAGAGTACTGCAGAAAGAAACAAAAGAAGTGCTGAATGAAGGAGCAGGTGCAGAAAGAGGCAAGAGGGGTGCAGAAAGAGGCAAAAGGGGTACAGAAAGAAGCAAAAGGTGCTGAAAGAAACAAAAGATGTGCAGAAAGAAGGAACAGAGGTGCAGAAAAAGGCAAGAGGGGTTAAGAAAGAAGAAAGAGGGGTAAGGAAAGAGACATGAGGGGTGCAGAAAGAAGGGACAGAGGTGCAGAAAGAAGCAAGAAAAGTGCAGAAAGAAGCAACAGAGGTGCAGAAAGAGGGATGAGGGATGGAGAAAGAGGTGAGAGAAGTGGGGTGGAGAAAGTGGGAAGAAGGGTTCCGAAAGAAGCAAGAGAGGTGCAGAAAGAAACAAAAGAATTGCAGAAAGAAGGAACAGAGGTGCAGAAAGAGGCAAGATGGGTGCAGAAAGAGGGAGGGGGATGCAGAAAGAAGCATGAGTGGTGCAGAAAGAAGCAAGAGAGGTGCAGAAAGACGGATGAGGGTTGGTGAAAGAGGCAAGCGAAGTGCAGAAAGAAGCAACAGAGATAAAAAAGGGGGAAGAGAGGTGGAGAAAGAGGGAAGAGTGGTGCAGAAAGAAGCACAAGGGGTACCGAAAGAGGCAAGCTAAGTGCACAAAGAAGCAACAGAGATGCAGAAAGCGGGAAGAGGGGTGGAGAAAGAGGCAAGAGACGTGCAGAAAGAAGGAAGAAAGGTATTTAAAGAGGCAGGAGGGGTGCAGAAATACGCAAGAGAGGTAGAGAAAGAAACAAAAGAAGTGCAGAAAGAAGGAACAGAGGTGTGGAAAGAGGCAAGAGGGGTGCAGAAAGAAGCACGAGCGATGCAGAAAGAAGCAAGAGAGGTGCAGAAAGACGCAAGAGAGGTGCAGAAAGAAGCAAGAGAGGTGCAAAAATAAGTAAGAAAAGTGCAGAAAGAAGCAAAAGAGTTGCAGAAAGATGGATGAGAGGCAGTGAAAGAGGCAAGCTAAGTGCTAAGAAGCAACAGAAATGAAAAAGGGGGACGAGGGGTGCAGAAAGAGGCACAAGGAGTGCAGAAAGAAGCAAGAGGAGTACAGAAAGAACCAGCAGAGGTGCAGAAAGAAGCAAGAGGGGTGCACAAAGAGGGAAGATGGGTGCACAAGGAAGCATGAGATATGCAGAAAGGAATACAATTAGTGCAGAAAGAAAGAACAGAGGTGAAGAAAGAGGCAACAGGGGTGCAGAAAGAGGGTGGATAAAGAGGCAAGGGGGTGCTGAAAGAAGCAAGAGAGCTGCAGAAACACAAGAAGTGCGGAAAGAAGGAATAGAGGTGCAAAATGAGGTAAGATGAGTACAGAAAGAGGGGTGCAGAAATAGGTAAGAGGAGTGCAGAAAGAGAATAAGGGTGAAAACAGAGGCACACGGGGTACATAAAGAAGCAAGAGAGGTTCAGAAAGATGCAAGATAAGTGCAGAAAGAAGCAACAGAGATCCAGAAAGAGGGAAGAGGGGTAAAGAAAGAGGCAAGAGAAGTACAGAAAGAAGCAACAGACATGCAGAAAGGTGGAAAATGTGTGGAGAAAGAGGCAAGGGAGTGCACATAGAAGCAAA
Source organism: Triturus cristatus (assembly GCF_964204655.1). Taxonomy (NCBI): domain Eukaryota; kingdom Metazoa; phylum Chordata; class Amphibia; order Caudata; family Salamandridae; genus Triturus; species Triturus cristatus. Next base: position 672,122,045 of record NC_140587.1, read on the forward strand.
AGAGGTGCAGAAAGAAACAGAAGAAGTGCAGAAAGAAGGAAGAGAGGTGCAGAGAGCGGCAGGAGGGTGCAGAAAGAGGCAAGGGGGATACAGAAAGAAGCAAGAGAGGTGCAGAAAGAAACAAAAGAAGAGCAGAAAGAAGGAACAGAGGTGCAAAAGGCAGGAGGGGTGCAGAAAGAGGAACAGGGCTGCAGAAGGAAGCATGAGTAGTTCAGAAAAAAGCAAGAGTGGTGCAGAAAGAAGCAAGAGTAGTGCAGAAATAAGCACAAGGGGTACTGAAAGAAGCAAGATAAGTGCACAAAGAAGCAGCAGAGATGCAGAAAGAGGGAAGAGGGGTGGAGAAAGAGGAAAGAGAAGTGCAGAAAGAAGGAAGAGAGGTACAGAATGAGGAAGGAGGGTGCAGAAAGAAGCAAGAGAGGTGGAGAAATAAGCAAAAAAAGTGCAGAAAGAAGGAACAGAGGTGCAAAAAGAGGAAAGAGAGGTGCAGAAGGAGGAGGAGGGGTACAGAAAGTAGCACAAGTGGTGTAGAAAGAAGCAAGTGAGGTACAGAAATAAGCAAGGAAAGTGCAGAAAGAAGCAAAAGAGTTGCAGAAAGACAGATGAGGGGGAAACAGGGGTGAAGAAAGAGGGAAGAGTGGTGTAGAAAGAGGTACAAGGGTTGCAAAAAGAAGGGACCGAGGTGCAGAAAGAAGCAAGAGAAGTGTAGAAAAAAGCAACAGAGGTGCAGAAAGAGGGATGAGGTGTAGAGAAAGAGCCAAGAAAAGTGCAGAAAGTAGCAACAGAGATGCAAAAATGGGGAACAGGTGTGGAGAAAGTGGCAAGAGGGGTGCAGAAAGAAACAAAAGAAGAACAGAAAGAAGGAACAGAGGTGCAGAAAGAGGCAGGAGGGTTTCAGAAAGAGGGAAGAGGGGTGTAGAAAGAAGCACGAGTAGAGCATAAAGAAGCAAGAGAAGTACAGAAAGAAGCAAGAGTAGTGCAGAAAGAAGCAACAGAGATGAAAAAAAGTAGAAGATGGATGGAGAAAGAGGGAAGAGGGGTGTAGAAATAGGTAAAAGGGATGCACAAAGAAGAAAGAGGCACACGGGGTGCATAAAGAAGCAAGAGAGGTTCAGAAAGATGCAAGATAAGTGCAGAAAGAAGCAACAGAGATCCAGAAAGAGGGAAGAGGGGTAAAGAAAGAGGCAAGAGAAGTACAGAAAGAAGCAACAGACATGCAGAAAGGTGGAAAATGTGTGGAGAAAGAGGCAAGGGAGTGCACATAGAAGCAAAAGAGGTGCAGAAAGAAACAAAAGAAGTGCAGAAAGAAGGAAGAGAGGTGCAGAGAGCGGCAGGAGTGTGCAGAAAGAGGCAAAGGGGATACAGAAAGAAGCAAGAGAGGTGCAGAAAGAAACAAAAGAAGAGCAGAAAGAAGGAACAGAGGTGCAAAAGGCAGGAGGGGTGCAGAAAGAGGAACAGGGGTGCAGAAGGAAGCATGAGTAGTTCAGAAAAAAGCAAGAGTGGTGCAGAAAGAAGCAAGAGTAGTTCAGAAAGAAGCACAAGGGGTACTGAAAGAAGCAAGATAAGTGCACAAAGAAGCAGCAGAGATGCAGAAAGAGGGAAGAGGGGTGGAGAAAGAGGAAAGAGAAGTGCAGAAAGAAGGAAGAGAGGTACAGAATGAGGAAGGAGGGTGCAGAAAGAACCAAGAGAGGTGGAGAAATGAGCAAAAAAAGTGCAGAAAGAAGGAACAGAGGTGCAAAAAGAGGAAAGAGAGGTGCAGAAGGAGGAGGAGGGGTACAGAAAGTAGCACAAGTGGTGTAGAAAGAAGCAAGTGAGGTACAGAAATAAGCAAGGAAAGTGCAGAAAGAAGCAAAAGAGTTGCAGAAAGACAGAATGGGGGAAACAGGGGTGAAGAAAGAGGGAAGAGTGGTGTAGAAAGAGGTACAAGGGTTACAAAAAGAACGGACCGAGGTGCAGAAAGAAGCAAGAGAAGTGTAGAAAAAAGCAACAGAGGTGCAGAAAGAGGGATGAGGTGTAGAGAAAGAGCCAAGAAAAGTGCAGAAAGTAGTAACAGAGATGCAAAAATGGGGAACAGGTGTGGAGAAAGTGGCAAGAGGGGTGCAGAAAGAAACAAAAGAAGAACAGAAAGAAGGAACAGAGGTGCAGAAAGAGGCAGGAGGGTTTCAGAAAGAGGGAAGAGGGGTGTAGAAAGAAGCACGAGTAGAGCATAAAGAAGCAAGAGAAGTACAGAAAGAAGCAAGAGTAGTGCAGAAAGAAGCAACAGAGATGAAAAAAAGTAGAAGATGGATGGAGAAAGAGGGAAGAGGGGTGTAGAAATAGGTAAAAGGGATGCACAAAGAAGAAAGAGTGGTGCAGAATGAAGCAAAAGACGTACAGAAAGAAGGAACAGCACTGCAGAAAGAAGCAAGAGGTGCAGAAAGAAACAGGCAAGAGGGGTGCATAAGGAGAGAAGAGGGGAGGAGAAAGAGGTAGAAGGGGTGTGGAAAGAAGAAAGAGAGGTGCAGAATATAACAAAAGAAGTACAGAAAGAAGGAACAGAGGAACAGAAAGAAGCAAGAGGGGTGCAGAAAGAAGGGAAAGGGTGCATAAAGAGGCAAGAGTAGTGCAGAAAGAAGCAAGAGGACTGCAGAAGGAAGCAACAGAGGTGCAGAAAGAGGCAAGGGGGTGCAAAAGGAGGGAAGAGGGGGTACAGAAAGAAGCAAGAGATCTGCAGAAAGAAACATAAGAAGTGCAGAAAGAAAGAACAGGGGTGCAGAAAGAAGGTGGATGGGTGGAGGAAGAGGCAAAGGGGTTCAGAAAAAGCAAGAGAGCTGCAAAAAAGAAACTAAAGAAGTGTAGAAAGAAGGAACAGAGGTGTGGAAAGAGGTAAGAGGGGAGCGGAAAGAGGGAAGAGGGGTACAGAAATAGGAACAAGGTTTGCAGAAAGAAGGGACAGAGGAGAAGAAAGAAGCAAGAGAAGTGCAGAAAGAAGCAACAGAGGGGCAGAAAGAGGGATGAGGTGTTGAGAAAGAGGAAAGAGAAGTGTAAAAAGTAGCAACAGTGATGCAAAAAGGTCGAAACAGGGGTGGAGAAAGTGGCTAGAGGGGTGGAGAAAGAAGCAAGGAAAGTGCAGAAAGAAGCAAAAGAGTTGCAGAAAGACAGATGAGGGGGAAACAGGGGTGAAGAAAGAGGGAAGAGTGGTGTAGAAAGAGGTACAAGGGTTGCAAAAAGAAGGGACCGAGGTGCAGAAAGAAGCAAGAGAAGTGTAGAAAAAAGCAACAGAGGTGCAGAAAGAGGGATGAGGTGTAGAGAAAGAGCCAAGAAAAGTGCAGAAAGTAGCAACAGAGATGCAAAAATGGGGAACAGGTGTGGAGAAAGTGGCAAGAGGGGTGCAGAAAGAAACAAAAGAAGAACAGAAAGAAGGAACAGAGGTGCAGAAAGAGGCAGGAGGGTTTCAGAAAGAGGGAAGAGGGGTGTAGAAAGAAGCACGAGTAGAGCATAAAGAAGCAAGAGAAGTACAGAAAGAAGCAAGAGTAGTGCAGAAAGAAGCAACAGAGATGAAAAAAAGTAGAAGATGGATGGAGAAAGAGGGAAGAGGGGTGTAGAAATAGGTAAAAGGGATGCACAAAGAAGAAAGAGGCACACGGGGTGCATAAAGAAGCAAGAGAGGTTCAGAAAGATGCAAGATAAGTGCAGAAAGAAGCAACAGAGATCCAGAAAGAGGGAAGAGGGGTAAAGAAAGAGGCAAGAGAAGTACAGAAAGAAGCAACAGACATGCAGAAAGGTGGAAAATGTGTGGAGAAAGAGGCAAGGGAGTGCACATAGAAGCAAAAGAGGTGCAGAAAGAAACAAAAGAAGTGCAGAAAGAAGGAAGAGAGGTGCAGAGAGCGGCAGGAGTGTGCAGAAAGAGGCAAAGGGGATACAGAAAGAAGCAAGAGAGGTGCAGAAAGAAACAAAAGAAGAGCAGAAAGAAGGAACAGAGGTGCAAAAGGCAGGAGGGGTGCAGAAAGAGGAACAGGGCTGCAGAAGGAAGCATGAGTAGTTCAGAAAAAAGCAAGAGTGGTGCAGAAAGAAGCAAGAGTAGTTCAGAAAGAAGCACAAGGGGTACTGAAAGAAGCAAGATAAGTGCACAAAGAAGCAGCAGAGATGCAGAAAGAGGGAAGAGGGGTGGAGAAAGAGGAAAGAGAAGTGCAGAAAGAAGGAAGAGAGGTACAGAATGAGGAAGGAGGGTGCAGAAAGAACCAAGAGAGGTGGAGAAATGAGCAAAAAAAGTGCAGAAAGAAGGAACAGAGGTGCAAAAAGAGGAAAGAGAGGTGCAGAAGGAGGAGGAGGGGTACAGAAAGTAGCACAAGTGGTGTAGAAAGAAGCAAGTGAGGTACAGAAATAAGCAAGGAAAGTGCAGAAAGAAGCAAAAGAGTTGCAGAAAGACAGATGGGGGAAACAGGGGTGAAGAAAGAGGGAAGAGTGGTGTAGAAAGAGGTACAAGGGTTACAAAAAGAACGGACCGAGGTGCAGAAAGAAGCAAGAGAAGTGTAGAAAAAAGCAACAGAGGTGCAGAAAGAGGGATGAGGTGTAGAGAAAGAGCCAAGAAAAGTGCAGAAAGTAGTAACAGAGATGCAAAAATGGGGAACAGGTGTGGAGAAAGTGGCAAGAGGGGTGCAGAAAGAAACAAAAGAAGAACAGAAAGAAGGAACAGAGGTGCAGAAAGAGGCAGAAGGGTTTCAGAAAGAGGGAAGAGGGGTGTAGAAAGAAGCACGAGTAGAGCATAAAGAAGCAAGAGAAGTACAGAAAGAAGCAAGAGTAGTGCAGAAAGAAGCAACAGAGATGAAAAAAAGTAGAAGATGGATGGAGAAAGAGGGAAGAGGGGTGTAGAAATAGGTAAAAGGGATGCACAAAGAAGAAAGAGTGGTGCAGAATGAAGCAAAAGACGTACAGAAAGAAGGAACAGCACTGCAGAAAGAAGCAAGAGGTGCAGAAAGAAACAGGCAAGAGGGGTGCATAAGGAGAGAAGAGGGGAGGAGAAAGAGGTAGAAGGGGTGTGGAAAGAAGAAAGAGAGGTGCAGAATATAACAAAAGAAGTACAGAAAGAAGGAACAGAGGAACAGAAAGAAGCAGGAGGGGTGCAGAAAGAAGGGAAAGGGTGCATAAAGAGGCAAGAGTAGTGCAGAAAGAAGCAAGAGGACTGCAGAAGGAAGCAACAGAGGTGCAGAAAGAGGCAAGGGGGTGCAAAAGGAGGGAAGAGGGGGTACAGAAAGAAGCAAGAGATCTGCAGAAAGAAACATAAGAAGTGCAGAAAGAAAGAACAGGGGTGCAGAAAGAAGGTGGATGGGTGGAGGAAGAGGCAAAGGGGTTCAGAAAAAGCAAGAGAGCTGCAAAAAAGAAACTAAAGAAGTGTAGAAAGAAGGAACAGAGGTGTGGAAAGAGGTAAGAGGGGAGCGGAAAGAGGGAAGAGGGGTACAGAAATGGGAACAAGGTTTGCAGAAAGAAGGGACAGAGGAGAAGAAAGAAGCAAGAGAAGTGCAGAAAGAAGCAACAGAGGGGCAGAAAGAGGGATGAGGTGTTGAGAAAGAGGAAAGAGAAGTGTAAAAAGTAGCAACAGTGATGCAAAAAGGTCGAAACAGGGGTGGAGAAAGTGGCTAGAGGGGTGGAGAAAGAAGCAAGAGAGGTGCAGAAAGAGACAAAAGAAGAGCAGAAAGAAGGAACAGAGGTGCAGAAAGAGGCAGGAGGGGTGCAGAAAGAGGAACAGGGGTGCAGAAGGAAGCATGAGTAGTTCAGAAAAAAGCAAGAGTGGTGCAGAAAGAAGCAAGAGTAGTGCAGAAAGGAGCAACAGAGGTGCAGAAAAAAGGCAAGAGGGGTATGAAAGGAGGGCAGAGGGGTGAGAAAGAAACACAAGGGGTACAGTAAGAAGCAAGAGATGTGCATAAAGAAACAAAAGAAGTGCAGAAAGAAGGAAAAGAGGTGCAGAAAGAGGCAACAGGGGTGAAGAAAGAGGGAAGAGGAGTGGAAAAAAAGGTAAGGGGTGCTGAAAGAAGCAAGAGTACTGCAGAAAGAAACAAAAGAAGTGCTGAATGAAGGAGCAGGTGCAGAAAGAGGCAAGAGGGGTGCAGAAAGAGGCAAAAGGGGTACAGAGAAGAAGCAAAAGGTGCTGAAAGAAACAAAAGATGTGCAGAAAGAAGGAACAGAGGTGCAGAAAAAGGCAAGAGGGGTTAAGAAAGAAGAAAGAGGGGTAAGGAAAGAGACATGAGGGGTGCAGAAAGAAGGGACAGAGGTGCAGAAAGAAGCAAGAAAAGTGCAGAAAGAAGCAACAGAGGTGCAGAAAGAGGGATGAGGGATGGAGAAAGAGGTGAGAGAAGTGGGGTGGAGAAAGTGGGAAGAAGGGTTCCGAAAGAAGCAAGAGAGGTGCAGAAAGAAACAAAAGAATTGCAGAAAGAAGGAACAGAGGTACAGAAAGAGGCAAGATGGGTGCAGAAAGAGGGAGGGGGATGCAGAAAGAAGCATGAGTGGTGCAGAAAGAAGCAAGAGAGGTGCAGAAAGACGGATGAGGGGTGGTGAAAGAGGCAAGCGAAGTGCAGAAAGAAGCAACAGAGATAAAAAAGGGGGAAGAGAGGTGGAGAAAGAGGGAAGAGTGGTGCAGAAAGAAGCACAAGGGGTACCGAAAGAGGCAAGCTAAGTGCACAAAGAAGCAACAGAGATGCAGAAAGCGGGAAGAGGGGTGGAGAAAGAGGCAAGAGACGTGCAGAAAGAAGGAAGAAAGGTATTTAAAGAGGCAGGAGGGGTGCAGAAATACGCAAGAGAGGTAGAGAAAGAAACAAAAGAAGTGCAGAAAGAAGGAACAGAGGTGTGGAAAGAGGCAAGAGGGGTGCAGAAAGAAGCATGAGCGATGCAGAAAGAAGCAAGAGAGGTGCAGAAAGACGCAAGAGAGGTGCAGAAAGAAGCAAGAGAGGTGCAAAAATAAGTAAGAAAAGTGCAGAAAGAAGCAAAAGAGTTGCAGAAAGATGGATGAGAGGCAGTGAAAGAGGCAAGCTAAGTGCTAAGAAGCAACAGAAATGAAAAAGGGGGACGAGGGGTGCAGAAAGAGGCACAAGGAGTGCAGAAAGAAGCAAGAGGAGTACAGAAAGAACCAGCAGAGGTGCAGAAAGAAGCAAGAGGGGTGCACAAAGAGGGAAGATGGGTGCACAAGGAAGCATGAGATATGCAGAAAGGAATACAATTAGTGCAGAAAGAAAGAACAGAGGTGAAGAAAGAGGCAACAGGGGTGCAGAAAGAGGGTGGATAAAGAGGCAAGGGGGTGCTGAAAGAAGCAAGAGAGCTGCAGAAACACAAGAAGTGCGGAAAGAAGGAATAGAGGTGCAAAATGAGGTAAGATGAGTACAGAAAGAGAGGTGCAGAAATAGGTAAGAGGAGTGCAGAAAGAGAATAAGGGTGCAAACAGAGGCACACGGGGTACATAAAGAAGCAAGAGAGGTTCAGAAAGATGCAAGATAAGTGCAGAAAGAAGCAACAGAGATCCAGAAAGAGGGAAGAGGGGTAAAGAAAGAGGCAAGAGAAGTACAGAAAGAAGCAACAGACATGCAGAAAGGTGGAAAAGGTGTGGAGAAAGAGGCAAGGGAGTGCACATAGAAGCAAAAGAGGTGCAGAAAGAAACAGAAGAAGTGCAGAAAGAAGGAAGAGAGGTGCAGAGAGCGGCAGGAGGGTGCAGAAAGAGGCAAGGGGGATACAGAAAGAAGCAAGAGAGGTGCAGAAAGAAACAAAAGAAGAGCAGAAAGAAGGAACAGAGGTGCAAAAGGCAGGAGGGGTGCAGAAAGAGGAACAGGGCTGCAGAAGGAAGCATGAGTAGTTCAGAAAAAAGCAAGAGTGGTGCAGAAAGAAGCAAGAGTAGTGCAGAAATAAGCACAAGGGGTACTGAAAGAAGCAAGATAAGTGCACAAAGAAGCAGCAGAGATGCAGAAAGAGGGAAGAGGGGTGGAGAAAGAGGAAAGAGAAGTGCAGAAAGAAGGAAGAGAGGTACAGAATGAGGAAGGAGGGTGCAGAAAGAAGCAAGAGAGGTGGAGAAATAAGCAAAAAAAAGTGCAGAAAGAAGGAACAGAGGTGCAAAAAGAGGAAAGAGAGGTGCAGAAGGAGGAGGAGGGGTACAGAAAGTAGCACAAGTGGTGTAGAAAGAAGCAAGTGAGGTACAGAAATAAGCAAGGAAAGTGCAGAAAGAAGCAAAAGAGTTGCAGAAAGACAGATGAGGGGGAAACAGGGGTGAAGAAAGAGGGAAGAGTGGTGTAGAAAGAGGTACAAGGGTTGCAAAAAGAAGGGACCGAGGTGCAGAAAGAAGCAAGAGAAGTGTAGAAAAAAGCAACAGAGGTGCAGAAAGAGGGATGAGGTGTAGAGAAAGAGCCAAGAAAAGTGCAGAAAGTAGCAACAGAGATGCAAAAATGGGGAACAGGTGTGGAGAAAGTGGCAAGAGGGGTGCAGAAAGAAACAAAAGAAGAACAGAAAGAAGGAACAGAGGTGCAGAAAGAGGCAGGAGGGTTTCAGAAAGAGGGAAGAGGGGTGTAGAAAGAAGCACGAGTAGAGCATAAAGAAGCAAGAGAAGTACAGAAAGAAGCAAGAGTAGTGCAGAAAGAAGCAACAGAGATGAAAAAAAGTAGAAGATGGATGGAGAAAGAGGGAAGAGGGGTGTAGAAATAGGTAAAAGGGATGCACAAAGAAGAAAGAGGCACACGGGGTGCATAAAGAAGCAAGAGAGGTTCAGAAAGATGCAAGATAAGTGCAGAAAGAAGCAACAGAGATCCAGAAAGAGGGAAGAGGGGTAAAGAAAGAGGCAAGAGAAGTACAGAAAGAAGCAACAGACATGCAGAAAGGTGGAAAATGTGTGGAGAAAGAGGCAAGGGAGTGCACATAGAAGCAAAAGAGGTGCAGAAAGAAACAAAAGAAGTGCAGAAAGAAGGAAGAGAGGTGCAGAGAGCGGCAGGAGGGTGCAGAAAGAGGCAAAGGGGATACAGAAAGAAGCAAGAGAGGTGCAGAAAGAAACAAAAGAAGAGCAGAAAGAAGGAACAGAGGTGCAAAAGGCAGGAGGGGTGCAGAAAGAGGAACAGGGCTGCAGAAGGAAGCATGAGTAGTTCAGAAAAAAGCAAGAGTGGTGCAGAAAGAAGCAAGAGTAGTTCAGAAAGAAGCACAAGGGGTACTGAAAGAAGCAAGATAAGTGCACAAAGAAGCAGCAGAGATGCAGAAAGAGGGAAGAGGGGTGGAGAAAGAGGAAAGAGAAGTGCAGAAAGAAGGAAGAGAGGTACAGAATGAGGAAGGAGGGTGCAGAAAGAAGCAAGAGAGGTGGAGAAATAAGCAAAAAAAGTGCAGAAAGAAGGAACAGAGGTGCAAAAAGAGGAAAGAGAGGTGCAGAAGGAGGAGGAGGGGTACAGAAAGTAGCACAAGTGGTGTAGAAAGAAGCAAGTGAGGTACAGAAATAAGCAAGGAAAGTGCAGAAAGAAGCAAAAGAGTTGCAGAAAGACAGATGGGGGAAACAGGGGTGAAGAAAGAGGGAAGAGTGGTGTAGAAAGAGGTACAAGGGTTACAAAAAGAACGGACCGAGGTGCAGAAAGAAGCAAGAGAAGTGTAGAAAAAAGCAACAGAGGTGCAGAAAGAGGGATGAGGTGTAGAGAAAGAGCCAAGAAAAGTGCAGAAAGTAGTAACAGAGATGCAAAAATGGGGAACAGGTGTGGAGAAAGTGGCAAGAGGGGTGCAGAAAGAAACAAAAGAAGAACAGAAAGAAGGAACAGAGGTGCAGAAAGAGGCAGGAGGGTTTCAGAAAGAGGGAAGAGGGGTGTAGAAAGAAGCACGAGTAGAGCATAAAGAAGCAAGAGAAGTACAGAAAGAAGCAAGAGTAGTGCAGAAAGAAGCAACAGAGATGAAAAAAAGTAGAAGATGGATGGAGAAAGAGGGAAGAGGGGTGTAGAAATAGGTAAAAGGGATTCACAAAGAAGAAAGAGTGGTGCAGAATGAAGCAAAAGACGTACAGAAAGAAGGAACAGCACTGCAGAAAGAAGCAAGAGGTGCAGAAAGAAACAGGCAAGAGGGGTGCATAAGGAGAGAAGAGGGGAGGAGAAAGAGGTAGAAGGGGTGTGGAAAGAAGAAAGAGAGGTGCAGAATATAACAAAAGAAGTACAGAAAGAAGGAACAGAGGAACAGAAAGAAGCAAGAGGGGTGCAGAAAGAAGGGAAAGGGTGCATAAAGAGGCAAGAGTAGTGCAGAAAGAAGCAAGAGGACTGCAGAAGGAAGCAACAGAGGTGCAGAAAGAGGCAAGGGGGTGCAAAAGGAGGGAAGAGGGGGTACAGAAAGAAGCAAGAGATCTGCAGAAAGAAACATAAGAAGTGCAGAAAGAAAGAACAGGGGTGCAGAAAGAAGGTGGATGGGTGGAGGAAGAGGCAAAGGGGTTCAGAAAAAGCAAGAGAGCTGCAAAAAGAAACTAAAGAAGTGTAGAAAGAAGGAACAGAGGTGTGGAAAGAGGTAAGAGGGGAGCGGAAAGAGGGAAGAGGGGTACAGAAATAGGAACAAGGTTTGCAGAAAGAAGGGACAGAGGAGAAGAAAGAAGCAAGAGAAGTGCAGAAAGAAGCAACAGAGGGGCAGAAAGAGGGATGAGGTGTTGAGAAAGAGGAAAGAGAAGTGTAAAAAGTAGCAACAGTGATGCAAAAAGGTCGAAACAGGGGTGGAGAAAGTGGCTAGAGGGGTGGAGAAAGAAGCAAGAGAGGTGCAGAAAGAGACAAAAGAAGAGCAGAAAGAAGGAACAGAGGTGCAGAAAGAGGCAGGAGGGGTGCAGAAAGAGGAACAGGGGTGCAGAAGGAAGCATGAGTAGTTCAGAAAAAAGCAAGAGTGGTGCAGAAAGAAGCAAGAGTAGTGCAGAAAGGAGCAACAGAGGTGCAGAAAAAAGGCAAGAGGGGTATAAAAGGAGGGCAGAGGGGTGAGAAAGAAACACAAGGGGTACAGTAAGAAGCAAGAGATGTGCATAAAGAAACAAAAGAAGTGCAGAAAGAAGGAAAAGAGGTGCAGAAAGAGGCAACAGGGGTGAAGAAAGAGGGAAGAGGAGTGGAAAAAAAGGTAAGGGGTGCTGAAAGAAGCAAGAGTACTGCAGAAAGAAACAAAAGAAGTGCTGAATGAAGGAGCAGGTGCAGAAAGAGGCAAGAGGGGTGCAGAAAGAGGCAAAAGGTGTACAGAAAGAAGCAAAAGGTGCTGAAAGAAACAAAAGATGTGCAGAAAGAAGGAACAGAGGTGCAGAAAAAGGCAAGAGGGGGTCAGAAAGAAGAAAGAGGGGTAAGGAAAGAGACATGAGGGGTGCAGAAAGAAGGGACAGAGGTGCAGAAAGAAGCAAGAAAAGTGCAGAAAGAAGCAACAGAGGTGCAGAAAGAGGGATGAGGGATGGAGAAAGAGGTGACAAAAGTGGGGTGGAGAAAGTGGGAAGAAGGGTTCCGAAAGAAGCAAGAGAGGTGCAGAAAGAAACAAAAGAAGTGCAGAAAGAAGGAACAGAGGTGCAGAAAGAGGCAAGATGGGTGCAGAAAGAGGGAGGGGGATGCAGAAAGAAGCATGAGTGGTGCAGAAAGAAGCAAGAGAGGTGCAGAAAGACGGACGAGGGGTGGTGAAAGAGGCAAGCGAAGTGCAGAAAGAAGCAACAGAGATAAAAAAAGGGGGAAGAGAGGTGGAGAAAGAGGGAAGAGTGGTGCAGAAAGAAGCACAAGGGGTACCGAAAGAGGCAAGCTAAGTGCACAAAGAAGCAACAGAGATGCAGAAAGCGGGAAGAGGGGTGGAGAAAGAGGCAAGAGAAGTGCAGAAAGAAGGAAGAAAGGTATTTAAAGAGGCAGGAGGGGTGCAGAAATATGCAAGAGAGGTAGAGAAAGAAACAAAAGAAGTGCAGAAAGAAGGAACAGAGGTGTGGAAAGAGGCAAGAGAGGTGCAGAAAGACGCAAGAGAAGTGCAGAAAGAAGCAAGAGAGGTGCAAAAATAAGTAAGAAAAGTGCAGAAAGAAGCAAAAGAGTTGCAGAAAGATGGATGAGAGGCAGTGAAAGAGGCAAGCTAAGTGCTAAGAAGCAACAGAAATGAAAAAGGGGGACGAGGGGTGCAGAAAGAGGCACAAGGAGTGCAGAAAGAAGCAAGAGGAGTACAGAAAGAACCAGCAGAGGTGCAGAAAGAAGCAAGAGGGGTGCACAAAGAGGGAAGATGGGTGCACAAGGAAGCATGAGATATGCAGAAAGGAATACAATTAGTAAAGAAAGAAAGAACAGAGGTGCAGAAAGAGGCAACAGAGGTGCAGAAAGAGGGTGGATAAAGAGGCAAGGGGGTGCTGAAAGAAGCAAGAGAGCTGCAGAAACACAAGAAGTGCGTAAAGAAGGAATAGAGGTGCAAAATGAGGTAAGATGAGTACAGAAAGAGGGGTGCAGAAATAGGTAAGAGGAGTGCAGAAAGAGAATAAGGGTGCAAACAGAGGCACACGGGGTGCAGAAAGAAGCAAGAGAGGTTCAGAAAGATGCAAGATAAGTGCAGAAAGAAGCAACAGAGATCCAGAAAGAGGGAAGAGGGTTAAAGAAAGAGGGAAGAGTGGTGTAGAAAGAGGTACAGAAAGAAGCAAAAGAGTTGCAGAAAGACAGATGAGGGGGAAACAGGGGTGAAGAAAGAGGGAAGAGGGGTGGAGAAATAGTCAAGGGGGTGCAGAAAGAAGCAAGAGACCTGCAGAAAGAAACAAAAGATGTGCAGAAAGAAGGAACAGAGGTGCAGAAATAGGCAAGAGGGGTGCAGAAAGCGGTGAGAGGTACAGAAAAAAACAAAAAAAGTGCAGAAATAAGAAACAGAGGTGCAGAAGAAGCAAATGGGGTGAAGAAAGAGGGAAGAGGGGTGCAAAAAGAGGCAGGAGGAGTGCAGAAAGATGCAAGAGGGGTGCAGAAAGAAACAAACAAAGTGCAGAAAGAAGGGACAGAGGTACAAAAAGAAAAAAGAAAAGTGCAGAAAGAAGCAACAGAGGTGCAGAAAGGGGTACAGGGGTGTAGAAAGAGGCAAGATGGGGCAGAAACAAGCAAGAGAGATGCATAAAGAAACAAAAGAGGTGCAAAACAAAGAAACAGAGGTGCAGAAAGAGACAAGAGGGGTGCAGAAAGAGGGAAGAGGGGTGTATAAAGAGGGAATGGAGTGTGAAAGAGGCACAAGGGGTGCAGAAAGAAGCAAGAGGGGTGTAGAAAAAAACAAGAGAAGTACAGAAAGAAACAAAAAGTGCAGAAAGAAGCAACAGGGTGCAGAAAGAGGCAAATGGAGAGCAGACTCAGAAGAGGGGTGTGAGAAGTAGGCCTGATATATACTGTCCACTAGTTATAGTAGGCACCTTGTATCAGTCCAAACAACCCCTTATTGGTTATAAGGTAAAGACAACCTTTATTGAAAGCTATCCTAGTGGTAGCTACGGAGTGCAGCCGTCAGGCTAAGTCTTGAAGGAATGTAAAGCAGCCTTTTTTACCAGTCTATAATCTCGAGTCACTAAATTAAAGATACCCACACCAGGTATATATATAAAATATATGTATTTTTTACTGAACACACCCTCCTAGTCTCTTTATGAGACTAGAGGTCAAAACACATAAGTTACAATAATCACAGTAAAATAGCACAAATACACGTCAGGCCCTAGGGGCGAGCCAAACCATATACTAAAATAGTGGTATAAGAACCACAACTTAACTAGACACAAGGCCTAGAGCCTGTAGAATCGCTGGGACCCAAAGGAACCACCCAAGGTAGAGACACATAATACATGCTTCAGCCCCTGGTAGGCCTCTGGGGTACCTATGCCCTGGGTACATAGTATACCATGTACATAGAATCACTTTAGAGTGGAAGCAGCTAGGCTGGGCCCCGATTAACAGGGTCCCAGCCAGACTAAAGTCGAAAAACAGTGAAACACCAGCAAAAAGTGGGGGTAAACATGTGAAGCAGATCCTACTGTCCTACACAACCCCCGCCCCCCCCCAAACGCAAGGACATTAAACTAACCTTAACCAGTTGAGTCTTCATGTTCTAAGTGGAAATATCTGGAGAGTCCATCTGCATTGGCATGGTTACTCCCAGGTCTATGTTCCAATGTATAACCATCTCCTGTAGGGAAATGGACCACCTGCGCAATTTGGGATTTTCCCCCTTCATCTGTTTTAGCCATAAGAGGTGCTTATGGTCTGTCTAAACAATGAAGTGAGTACCAAATAAGTATGGCCTAAACTTCTTCAGAGGCCAAACCACAGCAAAGGCCTCCCTCTCAATGGCTGACCAACGTTTCTCTCTGGGGGTCAACCTTCTGCTTATGAAAGCTACTGGTTGTTCCTGACCTTCATCATTCAACCTTGACACTACGGCCCCTACCCCCAACTCAGATGCATCTGTTTGGACAATGAACTTTTTGGAGTAGTCAGGACTTTGCAGAATGGGAGCAGTGCACATGGCCTGCTTCAGGTCATCAAATGCCTGTTGACAGCTAGCTGTCCACTGAACCTTTTTGGGCATATTCTTAGAGGTTAAGTCATTCAGGGGTGTCACTATTGATCCATATCCCTTGACAAATCTTCTATAGTACCCAGTCAGGCCTAAGAAGGCTCTCACCTGAGTCTGGGTAGTTGGAGCAATCCAGTCCATTATGGTCTGGATTTTGCTCTGCAATGGTTGAACCTGCAAGGCGGCCCAGATACACAACCTGACTCTGCCCTATCTGGCACTTAGTAGCCTTGTTAGTTAGGCCTACTTTTTGCAGAGCCTCCAAAACATTCCTCTTGTGGACCAGGTGATCCTCCCAGGTGGAGCTAAAAACAACAATATCATCTAGATATGCTGCACTATAGTCTTCCAGGCCTGTAAGGACTTGATTCACCAAACTTCTGAAAGTGGCAGGTGCATTCTTCAAACCAAAGTGCATTACCACAAATTGATAGTGCCCACTATGGGTAGAAAATGCTGTCTTTGGCTTTGTATCATCGGCTAGTCTGATCTGCCAGTAGACAGCTGCCAAGTCAAATGTGCTTAGAAACTTGGCTGAGGCCAAAGTATCTATTAGCTCATCTGCCATGGGGATGAGATGGGCATCAGTCCTAGTGACTGCATTGAGACCCCTGTAGTCTACACGAAACCTCATTTCTCTCTTGCCATCTGTGGTGTGAGGTTTAGGTACCAGGACTACTCGACTAGCCCAAGGGCTAATTGAGGTTTCAAAAACTCCCAAATCCAACATCTTTGGATTTCTGTCCTTATACAGTCCCAGACATGGTCAGGTTGCCTGTAGATCTTATTCTTCACAGGCAGACTGTCCCCAGTGTCCACTTCATGAGTGCACCAGGTAATCTGACTTGGAGTCAGAGAAAAAATATATCTCTGAACTGGCTGAGAAGTTTTCTGCAGTCTGTTTGCTGTTGGGCAGCGAGGCTGCCTGCCAAGACTACACCATCCACAGACCCATCATCAGAGTTCTGAGAAAGCAGGTCAGGGAGTGAGTCCCTCTCTTCCTCCTGTCCTTCATCAGTAGCCATGAGCAAGCCCATGTCTGCCCTATCAACAAATGGTTTTAGTCTGTTGACATGAAGTACCCTGTGGGGACTCCTAGGGGTTCCAAGGTCTACCAAGTAGGTGACCACCCCTTTCTGTTCAACAGTTGTATGGGGGCCACTCCATTCATCTTGGAGGGCTGCTGGGCCCACAGGCTCCAACACCCACACTTTCTGTCCTGGCTGGTAGACAGTCAGTACGGTATTTTGGTCGTGCCAGGCTTTTTGTAATTCCTGGCTAGCCTCAAGGTGTTTGGTTGCCTTTTTCATATACTCAGCCATCCTGGAGCAGAGACCAAGTACATAGTCCACTATGTCCTGTTTGGGGGGCTTGAGAGGTAACTCCCATCTTTCCTTAACCAGACACAATGGACCCCTGACAGGGTGACCAAACAAAAGTTCAAAAGGGCTATAACCAACCCCCTTTTGAGGCACCTCCCTGTATGCAAATAAAAGGCAGGGCAAGAGTATGTCCCATCTTTGCCTAAACTTTTCTGGGAGTCCTTTAATCATGCCGTTTAAGGTTTTGTTGAACCTTTCAACTAAACCATTGCATTGTGGGTGAGAGTGTGTGGTGAACTTGTAGGTCACTCCACACTCCTTCCACATAGCAGTCAAGTAACTAGACATTAAGTTTGCACCCCTGTCAGATACTACCTCTTTAGGAAAGCCTACTCTTGAGAATACACCCAAGAGAGCTCTTGCCACCACAGGTGCTGTAGTGCTCCTTAGGGGAAGGGTACCTGGAGGCATGGCTAAATACCACCAGTATAAACCTGTGCCCAGATGCTGTTTGAGGATCCATGGGACCAACAATGTCAATCCCAACCCTCTCAAATGGAACCCCCACCACAGGTAGTGGTATCAGGGGGGCCTTTGTGGTTCCACCTGTCTTGCCACTGGCTTGGCAGGTCACACAGGAGCGACACAACTCCTTAGTGTCTTCAGACAAGTGGGGCCTGGGAAAGTGATGGACAATTCTGTTCCAAGTCTTGTTCTGGCCCAAGTGTCCTGCTAGGGGAATATCATTGCCTAGTGTCAATAGGAAACCCCTAAACTTCAGAGGTATAACCAACCTCCTGGATGCACCAGGCTTGGGGTCTCTACAATCTGAATAAAGGAGTCCATCATCCAAATAAACGTTATGGGTGCCACTAGCATTCCCAGCAGCCTCATCAGCAGCGTGCTTTCTGAGGGGTTCAAGAGAGGGGCAGGTTTTCTGTTCCTGGCTAAGATCAGACCTTGAAGGGCCCCCTGTCCCCAAGAACTCAACCTGGTCAGGTTCAAGCTCCTCTGGGAAAGTTCCTTCTTCAGGCTCAAGATCATCTCCCTGAGGAGAATGATCAGCATTCTGAGTCAGGTGGGAAGGCACTGCCTTAACCCAACTGCTCCTCCTCTTGGGAGGCACCTGGTCCATTATTCCAGAATCCAGGGCCTGTTCAGTTTTAGACATTTTAGCCTGTGACCTAGTCACAGCAAAGACATGAGCAGGGATCCCTAACATTTCTGCATGTGTCCTGAGCTCCACTTCAGCCCATGCTGAAGTTTCTAAAATCATTGCCAAACAAGCACTGTACTGGTAGGTCTGCACTTACCACAATCTTCTTAAGGCCAGTTATCCCTCCCCAGGAGAAGTTAACAACTGCCAGAGAATGGTCTGTTCTGACATTGCTAGCATTGGTCACATGGTACATTTCACCAAGTTTAATCTGCCCAGGATCCACAAGATCTTGTGTCACCGTTGTGACACTTGCTCCTGTGTCACTGAATGCCAAAGCCTTTATTCAATTTAATAAAGGCTGTTGTCTGTTTTTGCCCAGATTACTGGGGCTCACAAAGGGGGACATATCCATGCCTCCATCATAGACTAACACAGACCGAGTTGGAACTCTGACTAGGCAAGAGTCCATCTCAGAACCCAGGGTCAACCCTACTACACCCTTATTCTGAACATTACCACCACCAATTGTAGCTGTACTAGGGGGAACAGTTCCCTTAGGGGCAATGGTGGCTGGAGTAGATTCTTTGGACTTGGTGCAATCACTGTTCCAGTGAATATTCTGTTTACAAATCTTGCACCATGGTTTCTTTTGGCCTTTTCCCTTGTTAGACTGTGAATCCCCACCTGAAGAAGAATGTTGGGGGCCTTGTGAAGACTTCTGGTCTTTACCCTTCTCCCCACCCTTATCAGAGTTTTTAGGATCTTGCTTCTTGGGTTCACCACCTTGGTTCTGTACCTTCTGCCTCACCCTTGTTCTGACCCACTTGTCTGCCTTCTTTCCCAATTCTTAGGGAGAGGTCAGATCAGAGTCTACCAGGTACTGGTGCAACAGCTGATTCTGACAATTATTAAGGATCTGCTCCCTCAATCAAATTGTACAATCCCTGATAGTCATGCACTTTACTGCCAAGTAACCAACCTTCCAGAGCCTTAGTAGCACAATCCACAAAGTCTACCCAGTCCTGAGTCTGTGCCTTTTGGGTATCCCTGAACTTTAACATGTATTGCTCAGTGGTTAGGCCAAACCCATCAATTAAGGCACTCTTCAGACTGTTGTAATCATCTGACTCCTCCTCTCAAACAGTGAGGAGTTTATCTCTACCCAAGTCTGCAAAGGAGAGCCATAAGATTGCTGCCCACTGCTTCTGGGGGACCCTTTGAACTTTACAGGCCCTTCCAGTGCAGTTATCCATTTGTGGATGTAATCCCCACTCTGGTAGGGAGGGACAATCTTATTAAGGTTTCTATGGTCATGAGTCCTTTCCCTATCTCTAGGGATGTTGCTGCCACCATGGGACTCTAGTCCCAACTTTTTTCTAGCTCTGTAGAGCTCTAGGGCCTCCTTATCTAGGGCTACCTGCTTTCGTCTGATTTCAAGCTGAGATTCCTCATACTTAAGCAGTCTCTCCCTTCTCTCCTGAGAGGTTCCCCTCCTATGAGAGGAGATTGAGGTCCCTACAGATGAGTTAGAATGGTTAGACTCCACTGAGGGAGATCTTGACCTTCTTGGCCCACCACCAAGGAGGGACAAAGAGGGGTACATTATGGTCCTCTCCATCACTGTCTAGGGTTGCTGGATTTTCCAAGTCCAGATCATTGTTGTAGGAGAGTAGGATCTGTTTCACATGTTTACCCCCCACTATTTGCTGGTGTTTCACTGTTTTTCGACTTTAGTCTGGCTGAGACCCTGCTATTCAGGGCTCCAGCCTAGCTGCTTCCTCTCTAAAGTGATTCTATGTACTTTAGGTACAGTTCAGATTAGAACTGAGGTGCCCTTGTAAGCCCCTAGTATATGGTATACTATGTACCCAGGGCATAGGTACACCAGAGGCCTACCAGGGGATGTAGCATGTATTATGCCACCCCGGGAAAGCCACCCAAAATGACACCACAGGTCTGCTACTGCAGCCTGGGTAAGAGGGTGCATGCACCCCTTACTGTGATATAGGTTCACTATATCTCACAATATACCCACATATAAACCTATAAGTCACTCCAATGGCAGGCCTTATCAATCCTGAAGGCAGAGTGCTTGGTTCCTATGTGAGAGGGTGCCCCTGCATGAGCAGAGCCCCTCTGCAGTGTACGGAGACCCTTCTCTGATGCTGTTGGTAGTGCAGCCTGACCATATACTCTTAAGTGCATTATAACCAAACGGTAAATGCTAACTTTGGACTGGCTGCACGGAAACATGTTGTGTTTGGTGTCAAACACCTTGGAATCATACCCCCACACCAGTAACTGGTGTGGGAGTATGATCACACCCTTCTAGAGGGAGAGACATGACAGCACTGGTCTACCCGGTAGATCCTTAATAGAGCCTTGGCATCACAAATGGATACTGCAGCCACAGACACGGGTCTGGCCTCCTGCAGCTGACTGAAACTCCGGCAGGGAAGACCTGCATAATGAGTTTCCTGTCACAGGGAGGTGTAACCACCTCCCAGACAGGCTTATGTGTATTGGGGCTGGGTGGGAGCACACTCTGAATGCTTTGAAGTCCTGCACTGGTGGCACATTTGGTGTCCCTGTGCATAGTCCAGCTCAAACCGGTTCAGGGGCTTCCAGCCCCTGCTCTGGCTTGAAACTGGACAAAGGAAATGGGTGTAGCCACCCCTCTTTCCAAACCATCCCATAGGTGGGTGCCCAGTGTATGTCCAACCCCCTACCTTAGTATAAGTCCTTAGGACTTTAGATTACCCTGGACGAAACTCTGAAGCTGAATCCTGGACCTTTGACGCTCTGCTCGAGACCAGAGGACTTGGGATCAAGGAGTGACTCCCCTGCTTGGCAGGCACCAATGAAGCAATTTGCCAGTCTGCATCATCGAAGCTCCCGCCAGACTCCGAAGTATTTGCAGCCCAGGAAGAGGATTTCCAGACATGTCAGAGGCCGACCCGAGTCCCAAGCAAAGCTGAGACCCGCAGCCCTCGTGAGTATCGTGGAACCGGAACTCCTGGTTGCCGTGCATTTCTACAATTGCATTGACTTCTCGACTTTTCTTGAAGTCGTGCTTGGGCTGCTTTGTAGCCCCCACCTCGAGAACTGAATCCACTGAAGATTGTCGGCCTGGTCATTCAGAGTGACCTGTGGGCCACCATTTTGTGTTTCATCTCGAAGTCCCTTCGCGATCCCTGATCCGTTGACTGGTGGGTCCGTGAAGGGGTAACTTTGCATTTCATTGGGCTTTCCTGATTGCTCCAGACGTGCCCTGACTCCCTACCAAGTGGTGAGTCTGTCAGACCTTGCTGGTCTGCACCGAAGCATTTCTTCTCTTTCTGCGTGGGTTGCTGTTGCTAAGGATTGTTGTGTCCAATCCAGGCACTGACACTTCTGAAGTAATCTAAATAGTAATCCCAAGGGCCACACTTACCGATGGCCCGCAATATCAAGTCAATAATAAGCAGTTGGCAACGTAGAAGGTTCAAGCGTTTATTGGCCACAACAGAACTCTACATAGAGGAGCCTCATCGACCCTCACCCATCAGGTGCGCCGAGGAAGACTGCTGGCCCCTTGACAAACTCACACTTATATACATTACAGATTCAGCATACAAAGTATTGCAAGTGGAAAAACACCAGTTAGTCCTAGAGCTCCTAAATGAGCTCATACCATCTGCACACATAAGGTTACTATCTTCTGCAGAGAAGGTTGGTGGGGTGACTCCCTTTCGTCTCGGGCCCAAAGGAATTTCGCTTGATACTCCCTACTGCAGATGTGACCTTGGGCCTCCCTCGTAAATACAATTCACCCTGTCTCTAGGCTGGTACGAGCTAAATCATACAGACGGTGTTCAGAGAGAAACACGTGATCTGAGGCACGACTGGTCATAATCCAAGATGGCCGTAGTGTGGCTTTTCGGCCCTTTCTATCCTGCAAGACACAGAGAACGAATTGGCCATCTCATAAAGTAGTTCTCGACGTATATGGAGCAGGGATACAGACCAAGATACGTTATGCTAACTTCATGTACTAGCTTGAATCCCACAGAACGGCCCTTTTTAGCATAATGTAGCTATTCCTCAAACTGCTCTTCGAAAATACCCTCGTCTATCTGCATCATGTCATGTATCTCTTTCTGGACTAGTTGAGCATTCACCCTAGCAGGGTGTGCCTCGGGCTTAGGTAAAGCAAGGCGAACTTGGGTAGCACAGTAGGAGCAACAGGCGGGCCCACATTGAATGCAAATACAACAAGTGAAAAGGAAACCCCCTATTCCTAGGAGGACCATGAATATTTTCCATCCCCAGGTGGTAAGGAGACCCCAGAACCAACCTGAAACAGACCAGGTACCTGTCTCCGTATGTATCTCAGATGCTAATCGATGCAACTTCTGAATGGCCAAATGAACTGAAGGGGCAGAGTCAGGTATATATACGCAGCAGGAGCTGCCGATCACTCTACACGCTCCTCCGCGATCAGCGAGGATAACGTTTAAAACAAGGCGGTTTTGGAGGGTCACAAGTCTGGTCGCTTGAAGCTCAACGGTTATATTAGTCAATATCCCAGCAGTGGTATTCACCACTCCCTCTACCACCCTGGACAATCTTCTAATTTCTTTACTAGTTAAAATGGGTCCCCAGATAGGCAGGACTCCTTTTATAATATCGACAAAGTGTTGGGCAGGGGTATCAGTCTGATCTGTCACATCTCTGTCAGTATTTCCTGAATCTAAACTCCGTCGGTTCAGTGAGTGGGATCTATGATAGTCGGAAGGTGCTATATAAACAGGAGGGTATAGGAAGGATAAGTAACATTTACCTGACCACCCTCGGGGGAGCCAGGTGTAAGCGTTTTCCCCATACACAAAATATACATTCGGAGGAGTAAGTATAGGTGGGCTGCTAAAGGTTTGTAATCTATAGGTATAATTACATTTACTAAGTCCAACGAATAGATGGCCAATACCATGTATGCAAAAGGAGGACGAGGTATTCAACACAGGGACCGGAATGATCCTATCATTTGACACATTTCGCTCTTGGAAATATCTGAAATACTCAGTGAAATTAAAGGACACGAAATCTAACACTTCGTCCCTCAACCAGGTGTCGTTTTCATATTTCATATACACGTTCATGCAGGCGGTAGGATCCAGAGTACCGTCCGTACCTTCGGCATTTGGGGTGAATCCCTGGTGCCTTTCGATATAAGCCAGAATCAGCTCGTAATCCTTCTCTGAAAATCGGTGCTCATCAACAGTATAATGTTCATACATCATAGATAATAATTTGAACCAAGCTTCACAACTACCTAGATATGACAAAGGCATTGAAATGAATAGATCATGCTTGTGCATTACTGAAGGAAGAAGGCCACATACCCAGCAATTCGTGGCATTCGTTGAACTAT
Source organism: Triturus cristatus (assembly GCF_964204655.1). Taxonomy (NCBI): domain Eukaryota; kingdom Metazoa; phylum Chordata; class Amphibia; order Caudata; family Salamandridae; genus Triturus; species Triturus cristatus. The sequence goes on from NC_140587.1 coordinate 672,144,414, forward strand.
GGGTTTGGTGTAACATTTCGATAAAAGCATTATTCACATAGGTCTGACGATGCCTCTCTTTATGTGGGGCAAAGGTCTGAAAACGGTGCTCCTCGGGAGCGGGGGTGGTAGCATTCAGGGTGTGTACGGGATGGCGGAATTCTAGATAGATAAACATTCCTAAACATAACATTACTGAAACAACTATTATGTCAATAAAAACAATCTTGGCACGCAAACTCCAAGTAGAAAACATTGGCAGCTATGAATACAAAGGGCGGTGTACTATGGGACGTTCCTCCTCAGGAACAAAATGGGCAAAAGGGTACATTCTCACTAAAAGTCCAGGTATAACCTCGGGAAAGGGAGAGAGAGAGTCTACAAGCAGTCCAACCTGATGGAGGGTGCTTCTTTCCTGTGTCCGTATTAGAGCCTCACAGGCAGACTCCTATTGTTCCATGCAACACCAAAGGGAAGAAGGGCACAAAAACTTCTCGCGTCGGAGTTGCACTTGACACAACTCGTGCTGAAAGGAAACTCTACCTGGGCCCCCACTAACTGATCAATGTCTCTACCTTCTTTCTGAACAGAGCGTTATCAAAAAGTTCCAAGCTCTCAATGAGTTCAGTCCAGTGTTTTTAACTTCCCAGGGTTTTACTAAGACCTTCATTCTCATTCTCTAGGCTGAACCTGGGATCTTTACTTTCTGTCGGGGCCGCAGGTTGTAACGGGCATGACCCGGCGTCTCAGGATTAATGAAAAGAACAGGCACAGTGGGGTCAAGTGAAGGACTGGGGGTGTGACTTTCCTTCTCACGTACTTCACTCCCAGGTGTCAGTTTACCTGCTGCAGATGCCGCCGAACTCACGACTCCCTCCACTCACCCTTCCGTTTCTCCTTGGGCTTCTAGTGAAGGTGACTCTTCGGTCGGCTTACCACTTCCGTACCTTAATGCTTTGCTCTGGTCCTGCTGATCATCCGGCAAAGGAAGTGGCACCCTTTTCAGATGTGATACATGAATCCAATGCCGTTTCCCTTCAACTTTTACGGCCGTCCTCGTAGCCAAAAGCACTTGAAAAGGCTTGGTCCACCGTGGGTCTAGACTCAATTTCCGTTGATAGTTCCGAACCAGGACCCACTGACCAGGCTCCAGGCTGTGTCCAGGACCCTCCAGCAGAGGCTGCAGCACTGCTGTTATCTGTTGGTGAATGGAACGAAGATCTTTAGTTAGTGCATAAAGGTAATCGGCCAACATAGGGTACTCTATGTCTCTAAGGGATTTTGGTTGTGGCACACCCCATACATTAGCGGGCCTACCAAATATCACCTCATACGGTGATATCCCACTGCGGGAGTGGGGAGTAGTTCTTACAGACAGTAGAGCCAGGGGTAAGAGATCAGGCCACTTTAGTCCTGTTGTATCTTGTAGCTTCGCTAATTTTAATTTTGAAATCCCGTTATATTTTTCCACGAGCCCTGCTGATTGGGGGTGACGGGCCGCATGGAACTTCTGCTGTATTGACAGGCCCTTGCAAACATGTTCGACAAGGTCAGCATTGAAATGTTTCCCATTGTCACTCCAGATTACCCATGGTAATCCATAGCGGGGAAAGAACTCTTTCACTAGGGCCTTTGCGGTGGCTAGGGCAGTATTTTCTTTGGTAGGGTACGCCTCCACCCACTTGCTGAATGTACAAACCACCACCAAGACATATTTGAGATTGTTAACCCATTCAAACTGAATGAAATCCATTTGTAGTACCTCAAAAGGTAGGGTGGGGGGCGCGAAGCTACCAGTCAGAACAGGGATGCTACCTCCCGGGTTATGCTGTAGACAAATCATGCAATTCTGGACTAGTTGCTTTGCAGTCCTATGGATATTGGTATTGTACCATACGGGGTCTAGTATTGCACAAATACCTTGAATCCCCACATGTGCGGGACCGTGTGCCATGGACACTACCACATTCACAAATGCATTCGGCAGAAGCCACCTACATCTTTCTGATAGGTCAATCCAACATCCATTGTCATCTAGTTTCCCTATCTGTTCTTGCCAGTACTTTAATTCTTCAGAGGTTGCTTCTGATTGCAATTCTTTCACACTGTCTATAGTATTATTGAATGTCTCCGTCTCTACCATCCCCCTATGTGAACTCGTTACAAACATGGAGGTGGTATTGGATTGGGCAGTTTCTTTAGCGATTCTGTCCGCAAAGGAATTTCCCTTACCTACATCATCAACTACTGCTTTATGAGCACTACATTTAACAACAGCTATGGCTTGGGGCAAGGTCAGGGCAGCCAACAATCTTAAAACCAACTGACCGTTCTTTATTTTCTGACCATGGGATGTAAGGAAACCTCTCTCTGCCCACAACCTCCCAAAGCTATGGGCCACGCCAAACGCGTACTGACTATCGGTGTAGACATTTATCCTTAACCCTTCCCCCAATTCACAAGCCCTTAGTAGTGCGACTAACTCGGCAGCCTGGGCCGATCGATAAGGTACCTTGGCCGTCTCAACTACTGTTTGCAATGTGGTGATCGCATAGGCAGCAGTCGTGGTGCCGTTAGGTAACCTAAAACATGAGCCATCAACATACAATTCCCCTTGAGGGTCGGATAAAGGAATGTCTGTCAAATCTATTCGCCCCTTTGTTTCTTCTTCTGTCCGAAAGATGCAATCATGTATATCTTGACTATGGTCTTCCGGAGGGAGAGGTAGTAACGTAGCAGGATTCAGGGTAACACATCTCTTGATAGTAATGTGTGGTGCAAACAGGGTCAACTCGTACCCTGTAAGACGCGCACTAGTTAAGTGCTGTGTCTGCGTCCTGTTCAATAATACGTCCACAGCGTGGGGCACCATCACTGTCAGGTTCGTATTCAGGACGAGCCCTTCCGATTGTCGGATCGCCACCGCAACCGCAGCCGTGGCTCTCAGACAACTGGGAAGTGCCCTGGCGACATTATCCAATACTGCCGAAAAGTACGCACAAGGTCTTTGCTTACCACCAAAACCTTGTGTGAACACTGAAAGCGAGCAACCGTCCACCTTATGCACGTAGAGTACAAAAGGCTTCCGGTAATCAGGGGTGCCAAGCACGGGAGCAGAGCAAAGAGCAGATTTCAGAGAAACGAAAGCATTCTGACATTCAGCTGTCCAAGGTAAAGGCTCATGCACATCTTTAGTCGTTAGATGCAAGAAAGGTTTAGTCAGTAGGGAATAGTTAGGGATCCGTTGGCGACAGTACAAAGTTATACCAAGCAAAGCGCGGACATCACGTTGCGTGCAAGGAACAGGCATGTTAGATATTGTCATGATACGATCAGGAGTTAGTCGCCGTCCCTCCTTCGACAGGAGATGACCTAGATAGGTCACTTCCGGTCGACAATATTGAAATTTAGATAACGAGACGTTATTACCATGATCTGCCAAGTGCTGTAACAACGCGGTCTTCGCCGCTCGGCAACCGTGCTCAGTATCAGAGGCCACAAGGAGATCGTCCACATACTGCACCAAAACGCTACCGGGTGTCAAAGTTAAGGTATCCAATAATGTTTTAAGCGCTTGGCTGTAAATACTCGGGCTTTCTGTATAGCCCTGTGGGGAGCGACAAAATCTGAAGCTGCGGCCTCCTAATGAGAAGCCGAAAAGATAACGGCTATCTGGATGAATGGGAATACTAAAGAAAGCATTTTTCAAATCAATGACAGAGAAAAATCCAGCTGTCGGGGGAATCATCATTAAAATAGTAGTGATGTCAGGCACCACGGGATATTGAGGTACTACAATCTTGTTTATTTCACGCAGGTCAATCACAAAACGATAGGTGTCAGCGTAATCAGGGCTTTGATCTATCGGGGCTCGTTTAAGAATAGGAAGAATAGGGCTATTGCACGTATTGAAAGCTGTCTCCTCCACTACACCGGTGCGGATCAAATCATGGACAATGGACAATAATGCCCGCTCACCCGCGGGAGCAATCTTATACTGCGGGACTCTAGGTAACCGGGCATTTTGTTTCAGGGTGATCGAAACGGGTGGTATGTGCAACAAACCCACATCAGTATCTCCGGTAGCCCAAAGACTCTGTGGAATCTTTGCAAGCTCAGGGGGCAGAGTGTCTGTTTTGGAGAAACATTGCGCTGAAGGAGGAAAGGGTTTCCTAATAGTCAAATAAACACCATCTGGAGAGCAATAGATGCGGGCATATAGCCTTTTCAGTATATCCATCCCCAAGAGATTCTCACCACACTGTGAAGTTAGAAGGAAGGGGGAATCTATTGAAATCGGTCCCAAAGTAAGAGAAAGAGGTTGGGAAATGGGGCTTACCACCGGAGTTCCAGAGAAACCTACAGACACATTCTTCTGGCCAGACAGAGCAGCCCCAGGGACAAGGGCATGTGAAACAGAACTATTCATAGCCCCTGTGTCAACTAGAAATTTACCTGATGTATCCAGCAAACGGGCATGCACATAAGGTCCGTTTTGATCTACTGGAATTGACACACGTCCTCCACTCTGTCCTCGGCTCTCCTATGCCTCTGAATAGCCTGCCGAGTCATTACTCACACATCCTTCATTGTAATATTGCTTCCCCTGACCATGGTCAAAATAATTCTGACTATTCTCACCTTGCCCGACACCTTCCTGTCTCGTATGTCCACCTCGATGACCACCAGCACGGCCTCTCCCTTGGCCCCTCGGACCACCGTTTTGCGCATGCAACAACGGACACTGAGCTCGCCAATGCCCCTCCTGCTTACAGAATGCACACTGATTTATTCCCAAATCTGTTCGTCCTATACCCTGTCCGGGACCCGCCCCTCGTGGGACGAAGTTCTGTGTCCCCCGACCCCTCCCTCGGCCTCTTTCAACTTGCTGTAACAATACCCTAGTCTTCAAATCCTTCGACCTCGTTTTAGTTTTCTCCTTACTTTCGTTCTCCCGATGCTCATAGTATTGAGTCATGCTTAAGATAGTTGAAGGGGTAGATGTAGTCCAGGTACTCTCCGCAGCCTGAAGGCAGGCGGATATCTCGGGTAATAGGTTAGTTACAAACCTATTAACAAACAAGCGTATGCCGCCCTCCTTGGACAGATCTTGTCCGCTAAAGTCAATAAAAAACCCTTCGAACCTCGTAAAGAAGTCGGACACACTCTCATCCTTCTTTTGTTTACACGCGGTCAATTTATTCCAATCTACTTTCCTGGGAGGAATTAGTGAATGCATGTAAGTTATTATTTTCTCCGGCAAAGTCAATATTTCAGTTCTAGGTTTATCTCCTGGCTTACGATCCCTATCCCAGTCCCTCAATTGCTCCCATGTTCCCCCAAACTCCGTCACATGGTCCTGGTCATGCACCTGTCGCCATATGTCCACCGGCACCAGTAGAGCAAAGAATAGCTCGATATCAGCCAGCGTCATTACCGCCGAGGAGACGGCTTCCGTGAGTTCCTTATAATATGCTGTAGGATTCTTCCTGGGGTCAGGCAACTGGGTTTTCAATGAAAGTACTTCACTACGTTTCCATGGAGTGTATACCCATTGCTCCTGAAAGCGGGCGTCTACTCTCGGGCGGGTGATCGTCCCATGTGCGTCTACTATCTCAGTTACTTCTGGGTGATAAATGGGGTGCACCTCACGCATTGGGAACTGCTGTACCCCTGCAGGACTAGCTGCGTGTAGGCGCATTCTGTAACTAACCAAAGTTTTCACATTCCCATGTACCGCTTCCGGACTTAGCTGAGACTTATGTGCCTGGGTGCGAATATCATACAGTATAGTCGGAGCCCTTTCCCCTTTATAAGCTTGCTCCCACAATGAGATGAGGCGGCCAGCCATGCTCGCTAACGCATGCTGCTGCATCACCGGTTCATAATCTTTCATGGTGCTCCATATGTCAGACAGGGTGTAAATAGACTGCCGCATCCATTGGGATGCCTGTACTGCGATGATCTCCTTTTCCTCTGTTCCTAGAGCTGATCGAGTGAACAGCTTCTTTCCATCTAGTGAACCGGCCGGATGTATTGGAGTTGAAACAGCTGCCAAAGGAGTTGCACTCGCGGAAGAGGAGGTCAAGGCAGAAGGAGAATGTATGGCCCCTGGGGACAACTGGGGAGCTTCAGCTGCTGTGGCCGACAACAAATTGGGCAATAAAGCCATAATTTCCGAGACAGAGGAAGACAACCGAGAGAGATCGGTGACAGGCGCGAGAGAGGGAGGCTGAGGCGCCGATGCAACCGGAGTTGCGGTGGAGGCTACTAGAGCCGGCGTAGGGGCGGCTGTCCCTGCCCCAGCCGATACAATAGCTGCTGATACCTCCGGATATAACCGTTGCGGGACATAAGGGGGCGGTGGCCGCATGTCCAGCAAGTCTTCTATTTCATCCTCTGCATTAGGTCGAGCCACATAACTTTTATCAACCTTCAATCTAAACTCCCTATTCAGACAATCGATTCCTTTTTCTACCCTAGCACTATCATAGGCTACAGCTTTCTGAGTTATGGTCTGCCCAGCCTTTGCTCTCGCTAGCTTCTCCCCCTTCATCCGTCTTTGCTTGGCTTCTTTCTGCCAGGCGTTTAAGGCATCAAACATAGATTGCCTACTGCGCCTAGAAAATAGTTGTTCCTGTAGAAAGGCAATTTTCTTTTCATCAAATGAACCAGTCTTTGGCCATTGCAACTCTTCATTACCCTTTGTATACTTATGCCACAAGGTGTTGAACAATATGGGGGCAATTCCATGCTTCACATACATGAAATGGCTAGGGCTGCCCTCCGGTGGGGCAGGCTGACTCTCAGCCAAACGAGAGTCGCTGGTCCGGCAACAACAACCAAAACAATTCAATTTGCTGAAACACGACATGTTAGTTAGTAGACAGATACAAATAACATATAACAGACTTTATATCACTGATAACATATATGTCAACATTATTCTCTGCAGTTCAACCTATCCAAACTTGATGCATCCAAACAAACGAACCGAGCCCGTCGACTCCCGTTCGTGGAGAATTATTCAAAAAGGATCAACAGAATCACAACAGGCAGTCTCCCAGCAGACTGGCAAGAAGCTGTCAGACAGGAGTAACCACGGACTGGACTGCGGACCATCCCATGACCTCCCTGGTTCACCACTGAGACTGTTCCGATGTGGGCTGAGCCGCACTTCAGATATGTCTCACGGCTACCCAGTTACAGCCACGGGCTTTTCCGAGTGCAATCCGGCCACGTGTTACACACAGGTAACAACCAGGCATCTGATCAGTGTCTCTAAATCACAAAAGATCCGCGGGGTCTCTACAGTCAGTCCCTACTGGACCACCCTGCTAGACCTCCGTAATTCTCCTAGGGTACTTACGACCCCTCAAATCAAATACAGCTAACTGTTCCAAATGCACCGCCTAACAGCGCGTGCTTCAAACAAATGTACCGCTCAACAGCGCATGCTGCAAACAAACAAATTACTCACCAGGTGCACCCAGGTACGAATGTTCGTTCTCCGCTGCCAACTTCTTACAACCAACACGGTCAGTTCCTGGGTTAAGCCCGTAGGACCCCGGTGAAGGGCCACTAGCAGCAGAGGGTACCCCGATCGGGAGCACAGAGTGGACGTGAAGTCCCCTCCGCCCACCCGGCCAAGACACCCTTGATCCTGCCACCCGGATACGGGGGAGTAAAGACCCTATCACGGGGTCCCTTCGTGGCCGCCAACTGAAGTAATCTAAATAGTAATCCCAAGGGCCACACTTACCGATGGCCCGCAATATCAAGTCAATAATAAGCAGTTGGCAACGTAGAAGGTTCAAGCCTTTATTGGCCACAACAGAACTCTACATAGAGGAGCCTCATCGACCCTCACCCATCAGGTGCACCGAGGAAGACTGCTGGCCCCTTGACAAACTCACACTTATATACATTACAGATTCAGCATACAAAGCATTGCAAGTGGAAAAACACCAGTTAGTCCTAGAGCTCCTAAATGAGCTCATACCATCTGCACACATAAGGTTACTATCTTCTGCAGAGAAGGTCGGCGGGGTGACTCCCTTTCGTCTCGGGCCCAGAGGAATTTCGCTTGATACTCCCTACTGCAGATGTGACCTTGGGCCTCCCTCGTAAATACAATTCACCCTGTCTCTATGCTGGTACGAGCTAAATCATACAGACGGTGTTCAGAGAGAACCACGTGATCTGAGGCACGACTGGTCATAATCCAAGATGGCCATAGTGTGGCTTTTCAGCCCTTTCTATCCTGCAAGACACAGAGAACGAATTGGCCATCTCATAAAGTAGTTCTCAACGTATATGGAGCGGGGATACAGACCAAGATACGTTATGCTAACTTCATGTACTAGCTTGAATCCCACACTTCAGCACTCGAAATCCTTTGTGGGACAGCTCAAATCCAGCTCTTGGTTGTCCTTGATGCCTCCTGGTCCTCGTGGCTGAAGAGTCAAGCTTCACCTCTTTCACCTGAAATCACCCGACATCGGTGGGACTCTGCTCATCGCCTTCTTGGTCACTGACAAGTGACCCAGACTCTGTCCCCTCTGCTTTCAGGTCCTTCTCATCTTCAATCCAGGCTTGGATCTCTTCGGACACTTCGCATCTTCACAGCAGCAGCACTTCTTCGCCAGCTCCCATTGAAATCGACGACGCGACCCGACACCAAAAGACACCTATGCAAACGGCTTTCCTGGGTGAGGTAACACGAATACTCCGGTGCTCCCGTGGGTGCTAGCCCTAGAACTTCCTAAGTCCTAAAGGGTTTGGTCCTGACTCATTTCTAAGTGTCGTTAATCTTTAAAAATCTAACCGCGACATTCCCCATTGAAGCTAACGGGAGCTCGCGGCTGTGTTCACACACTGCACACAGCCACCGTGGGTCCCCTGTGTCACTACATTGGGTGGTTCCTTGGGGTCCCAGCAATTCTACAGGCTCTAGGCCTTGTTTCTAGTTAAGTCGTGGTTCTTATACCACTATTTTAGTATATGGTTTGGCTCGCCCCTAGGGCCTGACGTGTATTTGTGCTATTTTACTGTAATTATTGAAGTGTAACTTATGTGTTTTGGCCTCTAGTCTCATAAAGAGACTAGGAGGGTGTGTTTAATAATAAATACATATACCTTGTGTGGATATCTTTCATTTAGTGACTTAAGAGATTATAGACTGGTAAAACAAGCTGCTTTACATTCCTTCAAGACTTAGCCTGAAGGCTGCTCTCCATAGCTACCACTAGGATAGCTTTCAATAAAGATGGTCTTTAACCTATAACCAATAGGGTTTTTTTTGGAGTGATACAGGGTTCCCACTAGAACTAGTGGACAGCATATAGCAGGCCAACTTCTCACATTGGTGTGCAGCGTGTGGGATTCCAGCTTGCTATTGTTTTACCATATAATCTCAATTGAGTAACTAACTGAAAACCACTAAAGGTACATTAGGTACATATAATACAAGCTTTAGAATACAGTAAGTTCCACTGAACTTAGAGTTGTATGTAAAGGGATAGCTCACCCTTTCTACAACTCAAGAGAGTTTTGTAGGCCACACTAGAATAGGTAGTGTAATACACCACACCACACTAGTAATATCTTCAAGGCCAGGAACCAGTAGGTCCTTGCCTGAAGCCAATGGACTTCAAGATTCCCAGTATGATAGACTCCCATTCATGGAACTGAGAGCATTATGTACAGCTAGGAAACTGAAGACTGGCAAAGGTCCAACCACCCAGCATCTCATAGAGGTACTCAGGCTGGATGACCTTAGCAGATCTTTAGGATCTGGTGGGGTAGGCAGAGTGGGTAGGACAGCACCTGAGGAAAGGCCTAGGGGTGTAATTTCCCATGACCTGACCTCTGAGGCTGGCCAGGCAGATGACAATGATCTGGACCTGGAAAATTCAGCTCCCCTAGACAGTGATGGAGAGGACCAAAATGGACCCCTCTTTGTCCCTCCTGGGAGAGTTGGTGGTGGGCCAAGAAGATCAAGATCTTCCTCAGTGGAGTCTAACCATTCTAACTCATCTATAGGGACCTCAATCTCCTCTCACAGGAGGGAAAAGCTCTCAGGAGAGAAGGGAGAGACTGCTTAAGTATGATAAAGCTCACCTTGAAATCTGAAGAAAACAGGTAGCCCTAGATAAGGAAGCCCTAGAGCTCTACAGAGCTAGAAAAAAGTTGGGACTAGAGTCCCGTGGTGGCAGCAACATCCCTAGAGATAGGGAAAAGACTCATGATCATAGAAACCTGAGTAAGATTGTCCCTCCCTACCAGAGTTGGGATGACATCCACAAATGGATAACTGCCCTGGAAAGGGCTTATAAAGTACAAAGGGTCCCCCAGGAGCAGTGGTCAGTAATCTTATGGCTCTCCTTTGCAGACAAAGGTAGAGATAAACTCCTCACTGTTAGAGAAGAGGAGTCAGATGATTACAACAGTCTGAAGAGTGCCTTAATTGATGGGTTTGGCCTAACCACTGAACAATACAGGTTAATGTTCAGGGATACTCAAAAAGCACAGACTCGGGACTAGGTAGACTTTGTAGATTGTGCTACCAAGGCTCTGGAAGGTTGGTTACTTGGCAGTAAAGTGTATGACTATCAAGGATTGTACAATTTGATTATGAGGGTGCAGATCCTTAATAATTGTCAGAATCAGCTGTTGCACCAGTACCTGGTAGACTCAGATCTGACCTCTCCCCAAGAATTGGGAAAGAAGGCAGACAAGTGGGTCAGAACCAGGGTGAGGCAGAAGGTGCAGAACCAAGGTGGTGAACCCAAGAAGCAAGATCTTAAAAACTCTGATAAGGGTGGGGAGAAGGGTAAAGACGAGAAGTCTTCACAAGGCCCCCACAAATCCTCTTCAGGTAGGGATTCACAGTCTAACAAGGGAAAAGGCCAAAAGAAACCTTGGTGCAAAATCTGTAAACAGAAAACTCACTGGACCAGTGACTGCACCAAGTGCCAAGAATCTACTCCAGCCACCATTGCACCTAAGGCAACTGTTCCCCCTAGTACAGCTACAATAGGTGGTGGCAATGTTCAGAGTAAGGGTATAGTAGGGTTGACCCTGGGTTTTAAGATGGACTCTGGCCTAGTCAGAGTTCCAATCAGGCGGTTCTTGTCTGTGATGGGGGCATGGATATGTCCCCCTTTGTGAGTCCCAGTAATCTGGGCAAATACAGACAACAGCCTTTAATAAATGGAGTAGAGGATTGGGCACTCAGAGACACAGGAGCAAGTGTCACAATGGTGATAAAAGATCTTGTGGATACTGGGCAGATTATACTTGGTGAAATGTAACAAGTGACGAATGCTAGAAATGTCAGAACAGACCATTCTCTGGCAGTTGTTAACTTCTCCTGGGGAGGGGTAACTGGCCTTAAGAAGGTTGTGGTAAGTGCAGACCTACCAGTACAGTGCTTGCTTGGCAATGATCTAGAATCTTCGGCTTGGGCTGAAATAGAGCTCAGGATACATGCAGAAATGTTAGGGATCCCTGCTCACGTCTTTGCTGTGACTAGGTCACAGGCCAAAATGTCTAAAGCTGGAGAGGCCCTAGATTCTGGAATATTGGACCAGGTGCCTCCCAAGAGGAGGAGCAGTGGGGTTAAGGCAGTGCCTTCCCACCTGACTCAGAATGCTGATCAGTCTCCTCAGGGAGATGATCTTGAGCCTGAAGAGTGAACTGTCCCAGTGGAGCTTGAACCTGACCAGGTTGAGTTCTTGGGGACAGGGGTCCCTTCCAGGTCTGATCTGAGCCAGGAGCAGAAACCCAGCCCCTCTCTTGAACCCCTCAGAAAGCAAGCTGCTGATGAGGCTGCTGGGAATGCTAGTGGCACCCATAAAGTGTATTGGGATGATGGACTCCTTTACTCAGAGAGTAGAGACTCCAAGCCTGGTGCATCCAGGAAGTTGGTTATACCTCTGAAGTTTAGGGGCTTCCTATTGACATTAGCCCATGATATTCCCCTAGCAGGACACCTGGGCCAGAACAAGACTTGGGACAGAATTGTCCCTCACTTTACCTAGCCCCACATGTCAGAAGACACTAAGGAGTTTTTTTGCTCCTATTTGACCTGCCAAGCCAGTGGCAAGGCAGGTGGAACCACAAAGGCCCACCTGATACCACTACCTGTGGTGGGGGTTCCCTTTGAGAGGGTAGGTATTGACATTGTTGGCCCCATGGATCCTCAAACAGCATCTGGGCACAGGTTTATACTGGTGATGGTAGACCATGCCACCAGGTACCCAGAAGCAATTTCCCTAAGGACCACTACAGCACCTGTGGTGGCAAGAGCTCTCTTGAGTGTATTCTCAAGAGTAGGCTTTCCTAAGGAGGTAGTATCTGACAGGGAAGCAAACTTCATATCTAGTTACTTGACTGCTATGTGGAAAGAGTGTGGAGTGAACTACAAGATCACTACACCCCATCACCCACAATGCAATGGTTTAGTTCAAAGGTTCAACAAAACCTTAAAGGGCATGATTAAAGGAATCCCAGAAAAGCTTAGGAGAAGATGGGACATACTCTTGCCCGGCCTTTTATTTGCATACAGGGAGGTGCCTCAAAAGGGGGTTGGTTACAGCCCTTTTGAACTTTTGTTTGGTCACCCTGTCAGGGGTCCATTGTGTCTGTTTAAGGAAGGAGGGGAGTTACCTCTCAAGCCCCCCAAACAGAACATAGTGGTCTATGTACTTGGTCTCTGCTCCAGGATGGCTGAGTATATGAAAAAGGCAACCAAAAAACTTGGGGCTAGCCAGGAATTACAAAAAGCCTGGCATTAGCAAAAGGCTGCACTGACTGTCTACCAGCCAGGACAGAAAGTATGGGTGCTGGATCCTGTGGCCCCAGCAGCCCTCCAGGACAAATGGAGTGGCCCCTATACAATTGTTGAACAGAAAGGGGAGGTCACCTACTTGGTAAACCTTAGAACCACTAGGAGTCCCCACAGGGTACTTCATGTCAACAGACTTAAACGATATGTTGACAAGGCAGACATGGGCTTGCTCATGGCTACGGATGAAGGACAGGAGGAAGAGAGTGACCCACTCACTGACCTGCTTTCTTAGAACCCTGATGATGGGTCAGTTGATGGTGTAGCCTTGGCAGGCAGCCTCACTGCCCAGCAGCAAACTGACTGCAGAAAGCTTCTCAGTCAGTTCAGACATATATTTTTTCTGACTCCAAGTCAGACCACCTGGTGCACTCATGACGTTGGACACTGGGGACAGTCTACCTGTGAAGAATAAGATCTACAGGTAACCTGACTATGTTAGGGACTGTATAAGGGTAGAAGTCCAAAATATGTTGGATCTGGGTGTGATTGAACCCTCAGTTAGCCCTAGGGCTAGGCTAGTAGTCCTGGTACCTAAACCTCACACCAGTGGTGGAAAAAGAGAGATGAGGTTTTGTGTAGACTACAGGGGTCTCAATGCAGTCACTAGGACTGATGCCCATCCCATCCCCAGGGCAGATGAGCTGATAGATACTTTGGCATCAACCAAGTTTCTAAGCACATTTGACCTAACAGCTGGCTACTGGCAGATCAGACTAGCTGACGATGCAATGCCAAAGACAGCATTTTCTACCCCCGGTGGGCACTATCAATTTGTGGTAATGCCCTTTGGTTTGAAGAATGCACCTGCAACTTTCCAAAGGTTGGTGAATCAAGCCCTTACAGGCCTGGAAAACTTTAGTGCAGCATATCTAGATGATATTGCTGTCTTTAGTTCCACCTGGGAGGATCACCTGGTCCACCTGATGAATGTTTTGGAGGCCCTGCAAAAAGCAGGCATAACTATCAAGGCTACTAAGTGCCAGATAGGGCAGAGTTAGGTTGTGTACCTGGGAGGGCAGAGTTAGGTTGTGTACCTGGGCCACCTTGTAGGTGGAGGCCAGGTACAACCATTACATAGCAAAATCCAAACCATAATGGAATGGGTTGCTCCAACTACCCAGAATCAGGTGAGAGCCTTCTTAGGCCTGACTGGGTACTATAGGAGATTTGTCAAAGGGTATGGATCAATAGTGAAACCCTTGAATGACTTAACTTCAAAAAAGATGCCCAAAAAGGTTCAGTGGACAGCTAGCTGTCAAAAGGCATGTGATGACCTGAAGCAGGCCATGTGCACTGCTCCCATTCTGCAGAGTCCTGACTACTCCAAGAAGTTCATTGTCCAAACAGATGCATCTGAATTGGGGGTAGGGGTTGTACTGTCACAATTGAATGATGAAGGTCAGGATCAGCCAGTAGCTTTCATAAGCAGAAGGCTGACCCCTAGAGAGAAACGTTGGTCAGCCATAAAGAGGGAGGCCTTTGCTGTGGTTTGGGCTCTGAAGAAGTTGAGGCCATACTTGTTTGGTACTCACTTCCCTGTTCAGACAGACCATAAGCCCCTCTTATGGCTAAAACAAATGAAGGGTGAAAACCCCAAACTGCTTAGGTGCTCCATTTCCCTACAGGGGATGGACTTTACAGTGGAACATAGACCTGGGAGTAACCATGCCAATGCAGATGGACTTTCTAGGGATTTCCACTTAGAACATGCAGACTCAACTGGTCAAGGTTAGTTTAATGTCCCTGCATTTTTGGGGAGGGGGGGTTGTGTAGGAGAGTGGGATCTGCTTCACATGGATACCCCCACTTTTTGCTGTTGTTTCACTGTTTTTCGACCTTAGTCTGGCTGTGGCCCTGCTAATCAGGACCACAGCATAGCTGCTTCTTCTCTAAAATGGTTTGGAAGTACATTAGGTACATATCTAATTGGATTCTGGAGTGCCTTATAAGCCCCTAGTATATGGTATACTATGTACCTAGGGCATAGGTACCTCAGAGGCCTACCAGGGGCTGAAGCATGTATTATGCCACCCCTGGGAAGCACTCCAAAATGGCACCACAGGTCTGCTACTGCAGCCTGAGTAAGGGTGTGCTTGCACCCCTTACAGTGGTATAGGCTACCTATATCCACATATATATACAGACACAGATAAACCTATAAGTCACTCCTATGGCAGGCCTTGACAATCCTGAAGGCAGAGTGCTTGGTTTTGCATGAGAGGGTGGCCAAGCACGCGCTGAGCCCCTCTGCAGCTTTCGGAAATCCTTCCTTATGCCTGTTCTTTGATACAGCCATACCATATACTCTTAAGTGCATTATAACCTTGCGGTAAATGCTAACTTTGGAATGGCTGCATCAAAACATGTCGTGTTTGGTGTCAAACGCTTTGGAATACTACCACCCCCTGCCAGTTCTGGCAGCGGGGGTAGCATTCCACCCTTCTAGAGGGAGAGACATGTTCACACTGGTCAAACCCGGTAGGACTTTCCTGAGCCCTGGCATCACAAAATGGATGCCTCTGCCACAGACACGGGTCTGGCCTCCTGCTGCTGACCGAAACTCCGGCAGGGGAGGCATGGACAATAGGTTTCCTGTCGAAGGGAGGTGTAACCACCTCCCCAGACAGGCAGATGTGTATTGGGGCTGGGCGGGAGCACTCTCTGGTGCTTTGAAGTCCTGCACTGGGGGCACATTTGGTGTCCCTGTGCATAGTCCAGTTCAAACCGGTTGCAGGGGCTACCTGCCCCTGCTCTGGCGCGAAACTGGACAAAGTAAATGGGTGTAACCACTCCTCTTTCCAAACCCACCCATAGGTGGGGCCTGAGTTAGTCCATCCCCTAAACTTAGTATAAGTATAGGAATCCAGTCTCTAGGACTTTTATATTACCCTGGATGAACCTCTGCAACATATATCCTGGACCTTCGACTTTCTATCACGACTAGAAGACAGAAGAAATCTCCCTTGGGGTCAAGGAGTGACTCCCCTGCTTGGCAGGCACCAAAGAAGCAACTGACTGGTCTGCATTGCAGAAGCTCCCGCCGCACGCCAAAGTCTTTGCATCACCACAGGTTTATTTCCAGACTTCTCCGAGGCTACCCTGAGTCCACAGCAAAGCTGAAGCCCGTGGCTATCGTGGGTGACGTGGAACCATGACCCATGGACACTGTGATCTTTTGCAGAAACAGCATCTTCCTGGGCTTCCTCGAAGTTGTGCTTTGGGCTCCGATTAGCCCCAGCCTTTAGCACCTCTTGCACCGAAGATTGCTGGCCTACACTCCACGAGTGACCCGTGGGCCAGTTTCAAGTGCGACCACTCGAGGCTCCTTCGCGATCACTAGCCCGTTAGCTAGAAGGTCCCCATGAAGGCAACTCCTTTTCTACTTGGACTTTCCTGGTTGCTCCAGATGTGCCCTGACTTACCGTCGCTGGGTGAGTCCCACAGACCTTGCTAGTCTGCACCGCAGTCCTTTCTCTGAATTCCAGTGACTTGCCGTTGCCAAGGCTTGTTGGGTCCATTCTGGTCGCCGACACTGCAGCACTCGACAAACTGCTTGGGACAGCTTGAATCTGGTAGAATCAAAAGAGGGGAAAGGAAAAAAGGGGCTTATTTCAATTAGGTCCAGCATACATGCCCAATAAACTATATAAACAATATTGGTATGCAGTTCCTATTAAAAAGACGACAGGTTGTAACCAAGAAATGGAATATGCTGAAACACAGGAGAAGGATCTCCTTATTGGAAAAAGGCCCTCACACCCAACAAGTAGGTGTCTTGCTTCATCATCGGGTCTGCTCCTACTTGGGCTGGCGCTGCAATGCCCGATCAGGCACCCGTGATGGGGCCTACTTCACGGAGATCTTTATTCCAAGGCCGATGGGTGATGTTTAGGGGTGGGCGGAATTTGCGAAAGTGACTTTCGCAAATTATCGCGAAAATGTTAAAAATCTCCGCAAACATGCGGAAATATCGCGAAGATGCGGAAGTTTTTTTCCCGCCCGTTCGCGGTATTATCTGCGTGGTCGCGGCTCGCCAACTTACCCATGCGGTTGCTCGCGGGCGCGGCCATCTTGTTTTCACTCTTCTCGCGGTGCATGATCGCGAGAAGAAGGACGTGATCGCGCGACCAATGATATTACTGCGGGCGCGAACTGTCGCGAGACAGCGCAAATGGCTACCAACAATCCAACATCTCGTGGAGAACGCGACCGGATCGGGAAAACTTGTCGGCGAACGCGGGGATTCAGGTAAGGCGATCGCGCTCGCGCAAGAATGTATTATTTTACAGCACGAGCAAGAAACAAATTATCGCTAAGCTGCGGAATGCGGAAATTTTGACATTTTCGCGCCCTCCGCGGAACGCGAAAATGTCAAATTATCGCAATTTCCGCGAGCGGAACGGAAATTTAGCCCAGGCCTAGTGATGTGCAAGTAAGGGTCCTAGCGATGTGTAGGTGAATGTGAAGTGAAGTTTAAAATAGGGAAAGATAGTCCAATCAAAACAATTTTAATGAGGTTGGCTACTCCCCTAATTAAAATGAAAAAGTAGCGCGTATTTTCACTTAATGTTGTGAATTTCTATATACATTGTTCTTTTCCTAATGAGATTCTAATTTGTTCATTGTTCCTGGCAATGTTAAGTGTTGTACTTGTGCATCGCCGGCCCGAGTAGGAGTAGACCCGATGATGAAGCAAGACACCTACTTGTTGGGTGTGTGAGGGCCTTTTTACAATAAGGAGATCCTTCTCCTGTGTTTCAGCATATTCCATTTCTTGGTTACAACCGGTCGTCTTTTTAATAGGAACTGCATACCAATATTGTTTATACAGATTGAATCTGGCTCATGGACTTCGTCAACGCCTCCTCAACCTTGTGGCTGAAGAGTCAAGACACCCATCAACTCACCTGAAGCACCCGACATCTGTGGGCATTGGTCCATCCTGCCCTCGGTCACTGGCTAGTAACCCAGACTCTGTCCCCTCTGCTTTCAGGTTCCTTATATCCTAGATCCAGGCTTGGATCTCTTCGGACACTTCTCCTCTTCACGGCAGCAGCAGTTCTTTGCAGGCTTCCATTGCAATTGACAACGCGACCAGACACCAAAAGACACCTATGCACCCGGCTTCCCTGGGTGAGGTAACTCGAGGACTCTGGTGCTTCCGTTGGTGCTAGCCCTAGAACTTCTTAAGTCCAAAAGAGTTTGGTCCTGGCTCGATTCTAAGTGTCCCTAATCTTTAAATTTCCAACCGCGACATTGCCCATAGAAGATAACAGGAACCCGCGGTTGTGTTCTCACGCTGCATACAATCCCTGTGGGTCCCCTGTGTCACTACCTTGGGGTCCCAGCGATTCTACAGGCTCTAGGCCTTGTGTCTAGTGCAGTAGTGGTTCTTATACCATTTTTGGGGTATATCGTTTGGTACGCCCCTAGGGCCCCAGCGTGTATTTTTGCTATTACTGATGATTGCTCACTTGTAACTTAAGTACTTCAAACTCCAGTCTCATAAAGAGACTCGAGGGCTGTGTGTTTACCTAAATTCATCTATTTTAAATATATACCTGGTGTGGTTGTCCTTTCATTTGCTCATTCAAGAGATTATAGACTTGTAAAACAAGCTGCTTTACATTCTTTCAAGACTTAGCCTGAAGGCTGCTCTCCATAGCTACCACTAGGATAGCTTTCCATAAAGGTTGTCTTTAACCTATCACCATAAGGGGTTGTTTGGACTGATACAAGGTGCCCACTAGAACTAGTGGACAGCATATATCAGGCCACCTTCTCACAATAATCTCTTGAGTCACTAAATGATAGATATCCATACCAGGTATATATGTATATATATAGAAAATATCTGTATTTATTACTAAACACACCCTACTAGTCTCTTTATGAGACTAGAGGCCAAAACACATAAGTTACACTTCAATAATCACAGGAAAATAGCACAAATACACGTCAGGCCCTAGGGGCGACCCAAACCATTTACTAAAATAGTAGTATAAGAACCACAACTTAACTAGACACAAGGCCTAGAGCCTGTAGAATCGCTGGGACCCCAAGGAACCACCCAAGGTAGTGACACAGGGGACCCACGGGGGCCGTGTGCAGTGTGTGAACACAGCCGCGAGCTCCCGTTAGCTTCTATGGGGAAAGTCGCGGTTAGATATTTAAAGATTAGGGACACTTAGAAATGAGTCAGGACCAAACCCTTTTGGACTTAGGAAGTTCTAGGGCTAGCACCCACGGGAGCACCGGAGAACTCGTGTTACCTCACCCAGGGAAGCCGGGTGCATAGTTGTCTTTTGGTATCGGGTCGCGTCATCGATTTCAATGGGAGCTGGCGAAGAAGTGCTGCTGCCGTGAAGATGCGAAGTGTCCAAAGAGATCCAAGCCTGGATCGAAGATGAGAAGAACCTGAAAGCAGAGGGGACAGAGTCTGGATCACTTGCCAGTGACAAGGAAGGTGATGAGCAGATGCCCACTGATGTCGGGTGATTTCAGGTGAAGGAGGTGAAGCTTGACTCTTTAGCCACGAGGACCAGGAGGTGTCGAGGACAACCAGGAGCTGGATTCGAGCTGTCCCACGAAGGATGTCAAGTGCTGCAGTGTCGGTGCCCAGATTGGACACAACAAGCCTTGGTAACAGCAACTCATGCAGAAACAAGAAAGATGCTTCAGTGCAGACCAGCAAGGTCTGTGGGACTCACCACTTGGTAGGGAGTCGGGGCACATCTGGAGCAATCAGGAAAGCCCAAGGAAATACAAAGTTACCCCCTCAGAGACCCACCAGTCAACAGACCAGGGATTGCAATGGGACCTTGAGACGAAACACACAATGACGGCCCACGGGTCACTCAGAATGACCAGGCAGACAATCTTCAGTGGATTCGGTGCTCGAGGTTGGGGCTATAAGTCAGCCCAAGCAAGACTTCAAGAGACATCGAGAAGTTAAAGCACTTACAGAAATGCAGGGTGACCAGGAGTTCCGGTTCCATGCTAATCACGAGGGCTGTGGGTCTCAGCTTTGCTGGGGACTCGGGTTGGCCTCTCTGATGTCTGTAAATCCTCTTCCTGGGCTGCATATACTTCGGAGTCTGGCAAGAGCTTCGATGATGCAGACTGGCAAATTGCTTTGTTGGTGCCTGCCAAGCAGGGGAGTCACTCCTTGACCCTGAAGGGAGGTTTTGTCAGTCCTCTGGTCTTTAGCAGAGTGTCGAAGGTCCAGGATTCAGCTTCAGAGTTTCATCCAAAGGTATTCTAAAGTCCTAAGGACTGGGGTCCCATACTTATACTAAGGTAGGGGGTTAGACATACTCTCGGGACCCACCTATGGGAGGATTTGGAAAGAGGGGTGGCTACACCCATTTACTTTGTCTAGTTTTGCACCAGAGCAGGGGCTGGAAGCCCCTGAACTGGTTTGAGCTAGACTATGCACAGGGACACCAAATGTGCCCCCAGTGCAGGACTTAAAAGCACTCAGAGTGTGCTCCCACCCAGCCCCAATACACATAAGCCTGTCTGGGAGGTGGTTACACCTCCCTGTGACAGGAAACCTATTGTCCAGGCCTCCCCTGCCAGAGGTTCGGTCAGCAGCAGGAGGCCAGACCTGTGTCTGTGGCTGCAGCTTCCATTATTGATGCCAGGGCTCTATTAAGTTTCTACTGGGTATACCAGAGCTGTCATGTCTCTCCCTCTAGAAGGGTGGGATCATACTCCCACACCAGTTGCTGGTGTGGGGGCATGATTCCAAGGTGTTTGACACCAATCACAACATTTTTCCACGCAGCCAGTCCAAAGCTAGCATTTCCCGTTTAGTTATAATGCACTTAAGAGTATATGGTCAGGCTGTACTACAAACAGCATCAGAGAAGAGTCTCCAAACACTGCAGAGGGGCTCTGCTCACGCAGGGGCACCCTCTCACATAAGAACCAAGCACTCTTCCTTCAGGATTGATAAGGCCTGCCATAGGAGTGACTTATAGGTTTATATGTGTGTATATATATATAGTGATACAGGTAACCTATATCACAGTAAGGGGTGCATGCACCACCTTACCCAGGCTGCAGTAGCAGACCTGTGGTGTCATTTTGGGTGGCTTTCCAGGGGTGGCATAATACATGCTTCAGCCCCTGGTAGGCCTCTGAGGTACCTATGCCCTGGGTACATTGTATACCATATACTAGGTACTTATAAGGGCACCTCATTTTAGAGAGGATCCTCAGCTACTTCCGGGCTTTAAAAGAATGGCTGTAATTTGTGCAGATTTTTCTGCAGGTTGTCAGTAAGTTGTTGACTCGGTCTTCTTTTTCAGAAAGTCTTGAACAATTATGTTAATGGAGTAAACCAAACACAGAACCCTGAAATAGCCACCGTCGGCAATGGCCTTAACTGTATTACTGCCATTGTCCATGGCAACAAAACCAATGTTAAGCCCTCTAGGTCGCAGCCATTCAAAGACCTTAGTGTTAAAGTCTTCCAAAATGTTTGCAGCAGTATGGGATTTCTCCATGCTGAACATGGCTACTGTAGCATGCTTCCTAGCACCCTTAAAAATGTCAGCAGTGTCAACACCTGCAGATATCTTTTCTCTAAAGTCCCAAAAGAGATCCAGTGTGCAGTGATGCACATGTAATCAGTGACTTGGCAACTGGTCCACATGTCTGCTGTCAGGTGGATAGTGTGAACAGCACTCTGCTGCAAAGCTTGTGCAATCAATTCCAGCACGTCGTGATGTAGTGCTGGACCAGCAACTCGGGCGAAATAGGACTGGCTGAGAACCTTCTATTTCAGGCAGATGGCTGCCACAAATTAAAGAGAACCGACCCCTTCCACAAAAGAAAAAGGGAGGAGGTCCAGCACTAACATTTTAGCCAGCTTCATGAAGTACAAATGTGCAGCTGGGTACTGCCCCTCCGACATAAACTGCTGAGAATGGTAGCTTGGATTTCTTTCTCTTCCAGTGCCACTGATGCAGGTGACTTCTTGACACCATATGTTAGGCTCAATGTGCATTTTTCCGTTGCGGTACTCTCTTGCTTTGGACCCCTTAAAGTCTCGGCCTGACTCTTGTGCCATTGTGATGTTGCTGATGATAATGTGGGTGGTGCAACTGCACTGCTGGGGTCAGGGCTGCCTTGTGTACTGGAGAAAATGTCTCCTTCTTGTTCACTTTCCACCTTAAACGGGTCATCTTCATCCCCTCCACCAACAACACTTGCAGTTTTTTGGCTGCTAAGGTGCGCCGCCCACGGGATCAAGTGGTGCTTTCCCAGATGGGTTGATTGGCCTCTGGTACCATAGTTTGTACCAAGCTCACCCTGACTAACACCTACTCCATATATGGAGCTAATGTTCACCTCCTTCCTGCTAAACTAAAAGAAGCCCCAAACTGGGGAGGTCAACTTTCAATGTCAGATGAACAGGTAGGTGGGCATGACATTTGACTCTCTGTAGTACTTACTTCTACTGAGGTGGTTGTGGTGGATGTAGGTTAATGCTGGGACTTTGTAAATATGGCAGCTGGATGTGTTTTTGGTGGTATCTGTTTTGGTGGTATCCGTGCCACAACCCTCACAGCAATTTGGGATGAGGTAATATCAGTCTCCACTGGCGCGGGGCTAATGTCCATGATGACTGGCTCATCATCATCCTCCTCTTCTATATCTACCTGCATAACTCTAAGGCTTTTTTGGAACCATCCTTTTCCCTAAACTTGTCTTGCGGCGTGTCTCACTCTTAGACTGAGGTAGGATCCAAGTGGCGTCTAGTTCAACAGAAGGGGGGCTTGCAGACGGAATTGATGGACTAACCCTCCTTTTCCTTCCTGGGGATCTGGAAGACAATGGATCTTCTGAAAGAGTGTCTTGCTCTTCTTCCTCAGCAGGAAGCTTGATCTCCTTAACTGCCCCTACTTTGGGAGGAGCAACTACTATTGGGGGTGGTTGCGGCTGTTTTTGCCCACTTATCTGAGTTTCCTGCATTGATTGGGTACTACTTTGCGATAACGATAAGTCAATTTCAACATCACTGCTCGTCGGCGTTGTCATGATTAGACTGGCTGCCTCAGCAAGAGACATGGGCTTGGGCCAAGGTTGGTGGGGTATGTCCAACGATGTGGGGCTGCTGCTCCCAGCTTGCTCCCCTGGTACCGTTCCTGCAGGCACAATTTTATTTCCCAAAAAAGGTCCTGGGTGACATAAAGGTGGTTGTAAGTGGCAGTGTCTTCTTCTCACTGGCAACTTCTTTGGGGCCACCTTGAAGATGTCAGTTAGCATGCAGTGGCACAAGTTTTGTGATATGTCTGTGGTCACACATCACATGACATTGTGCGCAGGCCTTCGGTCTGGCAGTAAAATGGCTGATGTTGTCTCCAGCTCTTTTGTGCACCTACAAGCAAAGAAGCAAGAAGAACATCAGTGAAACGTGGCATTGGTGTGGTTCAATTACTACTACAAACAAATATAATATAATTTAGTGTGTGGTCACACTTGTTAGTGTCATTAATATTATTATTACCTCAGTTATTAAAACAATTAACAATAAAGCATAGCCATTTGAGAGACTTTGACAACAACAAGGACTTTCATGGTGTGCTGTACAGTACACTTAGGAAAGATAGGAAAGAAGAACAACAACAACAAAAATACAAATGTAACGGTTTCTCACCATGTGGGATGCAGCATTCAGGGAGCTGCAGCTGACAAATGACAATGGATGGAAGCAATAAGCCAAGGGAAATAAAGGGAAGACAGATATGCAGGACTATGGCAAAAGCACACTAACTACCTCCACAAAATGGCCGCCAGCCACATGGCCACTACAAAGAAGGCATGCAGGCCCATGGAAAAAGCACACTGGCTGCGTTCAGAAAATGGCCGCCAGCCACATGGCCAGGCCACAACAAGCAATAAGCCTACAAAGGGAAGACAATGCAAGCCTATGGCAAAAGCACACTGGCTGCCTTCACAAAATGGCCACCAGCCACATGACCAGGCTGCAACAACAAGCAATAAACCTACAAAGGGAAGACAATGCAGGCCTACGGCAAAAGCACACTGGCTGCTTTCACAAAATAGCCGTGAGCCACATGACCAGGCCTCCACACAAGAAGTAATAAGCCAAGAGGAACAAAGGGAAGACATGCAGGCCTATGGCAAAAACACACTAACTGCCTCCACAAAAAGGCCACCAACCACATTGTCACAACAACAAGAAGCAGGAGGCCTGGAAAACAATGAACTAAAGTGGGCCTATTTGGAGACAGACTTTACAAAATGGTCCCTGGCCCAATGGGGAGGCTTAGCCAAGGAAAATGCCTGCCCACTATTACAAACACACTCACACACTGGCCAGACAAAGGAGGCAGGACAAACACACATCTTTAAAGCAACAATGGCCAAAGGTTTGCAAGTTACATCTACACACACATCCAACAAAGCCATTCAATTTAACACACATGAAAAAAAGGAGAAATACCACCAAAAACAAATTTTGTATTTTTAATCCAATGCCATCCATGGCCAAAATTATGTAAATTCAACAGACATCACAGAAACAGTTGTTTCATGCATCCATGAGTAGCTCTGGGCCTATTGGTTGGAAAATCCATTGGCAGGATAGGCCACATAGTGAATCAATTCAAATCAATATTAAAAATGTATTAAAAACATGAAGAAAATGTAGTGAACTGTGCTACATTTTTGCTGAATAAAAGAAGAAAAAATTGCATGCAAAATAACAACCAGCAAGAAGACATGGCCACCACAAAGAAGGCATGCAGGCCTATGGCAAAAGCACACTGGCTGCCTTCGGAAAATGGCCGCCAGCCACATGTCAGGCCACAACAACAAGCATTAAGCCCTATATGGACATAGACTTTACAAAATAGCTCGTGGCCACATGGGGAGGTTCAGCCAAGGAAAATGCCGGCCCACTATTACAAACACACTCACACACTGGCCAGACAAAGGAGGGATGCTAAAAAACACATCTTTAAGGCAACAATGCCAAAAGCAAAAATCCACAGGGCTAAAACAGTTTGCAAGTTACAACCACACACACATCCAACAAAGGCATTGAATTTAACACACATGAAAAAAGGTGAAATACCACAAAAAACACATTTAGTATTTTTAATCCAATGCCATCCATTGCCAAAATGATGTAAATTCAACAGATACCACAGAAACAGTTGTTTCATGCACCCATGAGTGGCTCCAGGCCTATCGGTTGGAAAATCCATTGGCAGGCTAGACATAGTGAATCAATTAAAATCAATATTGGAACTTTATTAAAAACATGGAGAAATGTAGTGAACTGTGCTACATTTTTGCGGAGTAAAAGAAGAAAAAATTGCATGCAAAACAACAACCTGCAAGAACACATGGCCACCACAAGGAACGTATGCAGGCCCATGGAAAAAGCACACTGACTGCCCTCAGAAAATGGCCACCAGCCACATGGCCAGGCCACAACAACAAGCAATAAGCCTACAAAGGGAAGACAATGCAGGGCTATGGCAAAAGCACACTGGCTGCCTTCACAAAATGGCCGCCAGCCACATGACCAGGCCGCAACAACAAGCAATAAGCCTACAAAGGGAAGACAATGCAGGCCTACGGCAAAAGCACACTGGCTGCTTTCACAAAATAGCCATGAGCCACATGACCAGGCCACCACACAAGAAGCAATAAGCCAAGAGGAACAAAGGGAAGACATGCAGGCCTATGGCAAAAACACACTAACTGCCTCCACAAAACGACCACCAACCACATTGTCACAACAACAACAAGCAGGAGGCCTGGAAAACAATGAACACAAGTAGGCCTATTTGGAGACAGACTTTATAAAATGGCCCCTGGCCACATGGGGAGGCTTAGCCAAGGAAAATGCCCGCCCACTATTACAAACTCACACACTGGCCATACAAAGGAGACAGGACAAACAACACCTCTTTAAAGCAACAATGCCCAAAATGAAAATCCATAGGGCTAAAAAGCTTTGCAAGTTACATCTACACACACATCCAACAAAGGCATTTATTTTAACACACATAAAAAAAAGGTGAAACACCACAAAAACACATTTTGTATTTTTAATCCAATGCCATCCATGGCCAAAATGATGTTTAAATTCAACAGACAACACAGAAACTGTTGTTTCATGCACCCATGAGGAGTAGTGCTGGGTCTACTGGCTGACAAATGCCTTTTTTTGGTGGACAACTGGGCTACATAGTGAACTAAACCGATATTACAAATTAATTTGAAAGCATGGAGAAAAATGTAGTGAACTGTGCAGAGTGGTTCCTTTATAAAAGAAGAAAAATTACTTGCAAAGAAACAACTGGGCCCCTACTGAAACTACAGGCCACTTACCACAATAAATTAAAAATAAAACGATGAACAGTACAAGTAAATCTAGGTGCATGGCCCAGTCAAACAAAGGACACCAATTTTACAACTTACTTGTGAAATCTCAAATTCAAAGTCCTCAAATCCAATGCTATATATCATGCGGCAGACACAAAGAGTGATTCCAGCTCCAAATCCAAATGAAAAGTGACCACGAGATGGACAAATCATTGGGAGGAGGTTGCTGGACAGGAACAGGAAATTGTAGACTCTAGGAGACTTCCTTCCCCTTGAAAGAAAAAGAAAAAAGACTTCTTGCACAAATAAGTATAGACAAAGTTTTTTACTCCAAACCGTCTTTTGAGAAGGTTTTGATGCTGCTCAGGGAGAGAACCTTCTCCGGATTGTAGTTGTGGTCAATCCTGCTTGTTCGAGATTGCAATCTTCAAAAAACAAACACCGGAACTCCGCTGGTGTGCTAGAATGATGTTTTCGCGATTGCAAACTCTCACGGAACCATGCAGCTGCCTAGCAAATTTCGTGGAGCTGGCGAACGGCTCGGGAAATCTCATCGGCAATAGCAGGCACCTGATAAGATGCTCCCACACCCACGAAAATGCATTTCAGGCATGCAAACACACATAAAACTCTGCTCCGGTGCGGAGTGCCGAGTTTTTCGGCAACTCCGCATTCCACGCAGAACGTGGTGTTGCTAAAACTACACAAACGCTGCAAGCGGAGCGGAGTTTTAAGCCCAGGGTTAATATTGAGCAGCTAATATCCAGAGTGTAATGGAGTGATTAGATGTGTATTACCGTACTAACTATATAAACCCTGGCTGTCAAAACGCATTACCATATGTAATTAAACCCCCACTGCAGCACTATCAGAGAGTGCGGACATTATTTCTTTTGTGTGCGATTGATTGACGGCTTGCTCCGCCGCCATCTTGCGCCACCTGCCTCGGGCCTCAGATCCTAGCAGGAGCTTCTTTGTGTGGGCTATATATTCCAATTGATTTCATTCCGCAAATGAAGATACCCACACAGCAGCAGTTTTCTCCTTTTATTGCAGGGCAGCAGCAACGGACATGGAATCTCCTTCAAGCAGTGTATACCAATTGCCTACGCGTTTCAGAAAGTGTTTTCCTTATCCATGGCCTGGCGTTGTGTAGTGGTTTGGAAAGCAGCCACAGTATTCACAGGTGTTTTAAGGTAAGTATTGGTTCCGCCCCACTGGGAGTGTTGTCTGCAAAGCATTCTGGTTGATATATATATATATATATATATATATATATATATATATATATATATATATACATATATATATATATATATATATTACCTACTGGCGGTCGCCAGTAGGTAGTTATAGTTAGGACCACGTTTCCATAGGAAAACCTCAACATTCTATTTTGAATAACTTTGGCGCCGGTCGACGAATCCTCGCGAATTTCTCAAAATAGGTGGGGCGCTACGCTCCGCTCCTACCCTGAAAGTCTCGGGGGGATCCGTCAAGCGGGGGCTGAGATAAAAGGGGGGTCCCAAAACGCGTTTTTCCCATGCATTTTTCCATAGGACCTTTAGAACGAGCTACAGCCCGAACGGCTGAACAGAATTACTCAAAATTTGGCAGAGAGGTAGTCCCTAGGTCAAGGAAGTGCCTTTTGTAGGTTTGGTGTAAATCTGTTCAGTAGATTCTGAGAAAATAGCCTTTAAATCAATATATATATCTGAGCCCGCTTACGGTACGCTTACCGTACGCTTACGGTAAGCGTACGGTGGCGTGCGCGAGCGCGATTCTGATTGGCTCTTAGATCTTAGTAAACATTCGAATCGGCCGAAACCAGGAAGCGGCGGCCGCCATTTTCTGTGTTTCACTCTGAAAAAAAAAGAGTGAAAACAAGAAAAGGGGGCAATGAGGAGAGTTACAGACCCCCTTACATTTGTGAGGGGGTCAAAGAAGGACTGTAAAGTACAAAACAAACATTTATTGATTTTTTAAAAAAATCACGGGGTACGCGTACGGTAAGCTTACGGTAAGCGTACGGAAGAAACATGGCGTGCGCGAAGGAGATTCTGATTGGCCCATAGATCTTAGTAAACATTCGAATCGGCCGAAACCAGGAAGCGGCGGCCGCCATTTTGTGTGTTTCACTCAGAAAAAAAACAGAGAAAACAAGGAAAGGGGGCAATGAGGAGAGTTACAGACCCCCTAACATTTGTAAGGGGGTCAAAGAAGGACAGAAAAGTACAAAAAAAACATTTATTGATTTTAAAAAAAATCACGGGGTACGCGTACCGTAAGCTTACGGTAAGCGTACGGTAAAAAAAATAAAAAAAAAAAAATGAAAAGCAGATTTAAGAGTTTAGAAATTAGGGAGCTCTAAAAAGAGCTGTTGTGTTTATGAAGTCATTTTTTTAGTGGTACCTACAAGTAAGTACCGATGCAGAGTCTAAGGTTCAAGAGGAAGACTCTGTTCCCTTCATCATTGAAGTGCACACCATCTCCTCTATAAATGTCTTGCATGTCATAACGCAAGTTGTTGTGGTAAATGGCACCCATACCATAGTCACGGAGGAAAGCAGAAACAGATTTGTTGACGTGCTTTCTTGCTTTGTCAATCTGCGGACAGAAATGATTGGACCAGTTCCATTTTTGCCTTTGGCATATGTTGGAAAACACAAAGGCAGTTTTAGGGAAAAGTGTAAACAGTTGTGCAAAGGTGTCCTTCATAAGCATTTCCAGACCTACCCCAGTCAAAGTGCCTAGGTCATTGCCACCACAGTGCACTATTATGAGGTCAGGGTGTTGGATTTGAATGAAGGATTTCACCAATGGCATCAATTGGTGCCACTTTAACCCTCTCTGACCAATCCATTTAATGTCTACATTTGGCAAAGCAAGGTCTCTCACCATACCTGTTTTCTCTGCAAACTTTTCACTCCAGAAGACATAGCTGTGCCCTACAATCCACACTGTGAACATCTTCAAAGGAGAACTGGATGCACTCAGGAGGTGTCTTTCAGTAGAATGGCAATATGAAAAGAAAGACAGTTTGGAAATGGAGGCATACATATTTTTTTCAAAACAAAAAGAACTGATTGGCTGTTTCATACCATTCTAGAATAAAAACTAGGCTGTATGTGTAAATTAATAGAAGCATGTTTTGTATTGGTACAAAAAAATGTGTAACCAAAGAACAGTACTATGGATTTGCTGTAAGGTTTGAAAAGTCAAGCACTCTTGCTCTGTGGAATTGAAACATTGTGTGTCGAACTTCTGACCTAACTCTACACAGCAGTGTTCCATGAGCGGTTGCTATGGTAGCAGGCAGAAGTCAAGTTGGGGGAAGGGTACTAGGCAGAAGTCAAGTTGGGGGAAGGGTACTTTTGGAAAAGGGTTGGTTTTCAACCAATAGAAATGTGTGAGTACATTTGAAAAAAAGGGGGAAGCACTGAGATTTGAAACTTACATGTATATGTGTGGAAAAATAGAGGGAAAGTTTGCCATTATCTGGTTCTGCTGAGAGGAGAGAGGTGAACACAACAGAGATCCTGGCTCTGATAATCTGCTGTTTGAGTGTCACATTTCTTTCACAACTAACTAATTTTAAAGGTGAGTTTACAGTTTGAGAGGGGATGTATGTGGTAACTTAAGAAATGAATAATAGAAATGGGAATTGTTTTTGTTGTAGTTACACATGGTGGTTTCATAATGTGTCAGTCTGTAAAAGTGATTTACACTTGCCCCGAAAAAAAAAAGAGCAGTAAGTGTGCTTTCAAATTGGCAAAGAAATTTCGTTTTGGGACTAATGTGAAAACATGACTCTGTGTGCATAGAAGAATTATAGGCAGAGATTTATTGCGTCTTGCTCTGGTGATTTCATAGTTGCATTAGATGGAAAGGGGGAGCGAATTTTTGGGGGAAGAAGCAGAGTCTTAGCACACACCCATGTGCTTGCCATGTATAGTCATGCACAGTATTT
The DNA here is from genome assembly GCF_964204655.1 of Triturus cristatus. Classification (NCBI taxonomy): domain Eukaryota; kingdom Metazoa; phylum Chordata; class Amphibia; order Caudata; family Salamandridae; genus Triturus; species Triturus cristatus. The sequence goes on from NC_140587.1 coordinate 672,174,590, forward strand.
AGAAGCGAGTGGGGTTTTCAGGTTTAAGTCTGTAATGCAAATACATTCAGCATCACTAAGGCTGGTTGCCCTTGCTGGAGTGTAGGCAGTCACAGAGAATACACATGGTGGTGGTCTGAAAAAACAGCTTGGACATGTGCATTTAAATAAATCAAAAAAAGTGGTTTTATAATGTGTCAGTCTGTAAAAGTGATTTCCAATTGTAAAAAGTGATTTTCACTTGGCCCGAAAAAAAAAGAGCAGTAAGTGTGCTTTCAAAATGGCAAAGAAATTTCGTTTTGGGACTAATGTGAAAAAATGACTCTGTGTGCATAGAGGAATTATAGGCAGAGATTTATTGCGTCTTGCTCTGGTGATTTCACAGTTGCATTAGATGGAAAGGGGGAGCGAATTTTTGGGGGAAGAAGCAGAGTCTTAGCACACACCCATGTGCTTGCCATGTATAGTCATGCACAGTATTTAGAAGCGAGTGGGGTTTTCAGGTTTAAGTCTGTAATGCAAATACATTCAGCATCACTAAGGCTGGTTGCCCTTGCTGGAGTGTAGGCAGTCACCGCGAATACACATGGTGGTGGTCTGAAAAAAACAGCTTGGACAAGTGCAATTAAATAAATAAAAAAAAAAGGTTTCATAATGTGTCAGTCTGTAAAAGTGATTTTCACTTGCCCCGAAAAAAAAAGAGCAGTAAGTGTGCTTTAAAAATGGCAAAAAAATTTCGTTTTGGGACTAATGTGAAAACATGACTCTGTGTGCATAGAGGAATTATAGGCAGAGATTTATTGCGTCTTGCTCTGGTGATTTCACAGTTGCATTAGATGGAAAGGGGGAGCGAATTTTTGGGGGAAGAAGCAGAGTCTTAGCACACACTCATGTGCTTGCCATGTATAGTCATGCACAGTATTTAGAAGCGAGTGGGGTTTTCAGGTTTAAGTCTGTAATGCAAATACATTCAGCATCACTAAGGCTGGTTGCCCTTGCTGGAGTGTAGGCAGTCACAGAGAATACACATGGTGGTGGTCTGAAAAAACAGCTTGGACATGTGCATTTAAATAAATCAAAAAAAGTGGTTTCATAATGTGTCAGTCTGTAAAAGTGATTTCCAATTGTAAAAAGTGATTTTCACTTGGCCCGAAAAAAAAAGAGCAGTAAGTGTGCTTTCAAAATGGCAAAGAAATTTCGTTTTGGGACTAATGTGAAAACATGACTCTGTGTGCATAGAGGAATTATAGGCAGAGATTTATTGCGTCTTGCTCTGGTGATTTCACAGTTGCATTAGATGGAAAGGGGGGCGAATTTTTGGGGGAAGAAGCAGAGTCTTAGCACACACCCATGTGCTTGCCATGTATAGTCATGCACAGTATTTAGAAGCGAGTGGGGTTTTCAGGTTTAAGTCTGTAATGCAAATACATTCAGCATCACTAAGGCTGGTTGCCCTTGCTGGAGTGTAGGCAGTCACAGAGAATACACATGGTGGTGGTCTGAAAAAACAGCTTGGACATGTGCAATTAAATAAATTAAAAAAAAAGGTTTCATAATGTGTCAGTCTGTAAAAGTGATTTTCACTTGCCCCGAAAAAAAAAAGAGCAGTAAGTGTGCTTTAAAAATGGCAAAGAAATTTCGTTTTGGGACTAATGTGAAAACATGACTCTGTGTGCATAGAGGAATTATAGGCAGAGATTTATTGCGTCTTGCTCTGGTGATTTCACAGTTGCATTAGATGGAAAGGGGGAGCGAATTTTTGGGGGAAGAAGCAGAGTCTTAGCACACACCCATGTGCTTGCCATGTATAGTCATGCACAGTATTTAGAAGCGAGTGGGGTTTTCAGGTTTAAGTCTGTAATGCAAATACATTCAGCATCACTAAGGCTGGTTGCCCTTGCGGGAGTGTAGGCAGTCACAGAGAATACACATGGTGGTGGTCTGAAAAAACAGCTTGGACATGTGCATTTAAATAAATCAAAAAAAGTGGTTTCATAATGTGTCAGTCTGTAAAAGTGATTTCCAATTGTAAAAAGTGATTTTCACTTGGCCCGAAAAAAAAAGAGCAGTAAGTGTGCTTTAAAAATGGCAAAGAAATTTCGTTTTGGGACTAATGTGAAAACATGACTCTGTGTGCATAGAGGAATTATAGGCAGAGATTTATTGCGTCTTGCTCTGGTGATTTCACAGTTGCATTAGATGGAAAGGGGGAGCGAATTTTTGGGGGAAGAAGCAGAGTCTTAGCACACACCTATGTGCTTGCCATGTATAGTCATGCACAGTATTTAGAAGCGAGTGGGGTTTTCAGGTTTAAGTCTGTAATGCAAATACATTCAGCATCACTAAGGCTGGTTGCCCTTGCTGGAGTGTAGGCAGTCACAGAGAATACACATGGTGGTGGTCTGAAAAAACAGTTTGGACATGTGCATTTAAATAAATCAAAAAAAGTGGTTTTATAATGTGTCAGTCTGTAAAAGTGATTTCCAATTGTAAAAAGTGATTTTCACTTGGCCCGAAAAAAAAAGAGCAGTAAGTGTGCTTTCAAAATGGCAAAGAAATTTCGTTTTGGGACTAATGTGAAAAAATGACTCTGTGTGCATAGAGGAATTATAGGCAGAGATTTATTGCGTCTTGCTCTGGTGATTTCACAGTTGCATTAGATGGAAAGGGGGAGCGAATTTTTGGGGGAAGAAGCAGAGTCTTAGCACACACCCATGTGCTTGCCATGTATAGTCATGCTCAGTATTTACAAGCGAGTGGGGTTTTCAGGTTTAAGTCTGTAATGCAAATACATTCAGCATCACTAAGGCTGGTTGCCCTTGCTGGAGTGTAGGCAGTCACCGCGAATACACATGGTGGTGGTCTGAAAAAAACAGCTTGGACAAGTGCAATTAAATAAATTAAAAAAAAAGGTTTCATAATGTGTCAGTCTGTAAAAGTGATTTTCACTTGCCCCGAAAAAAAAAAGAGCAGTAAGTGTGCTTTAAAAATGGCAAAGAAATTTCGTTTTGGGACTAATGTGAAAACATGACTCTGTGTGCATAGAGGAATTATAGGCAGAGATTTATTGCGTCTTGCTCTGGTGATTTCACAGTTGCATTAGATGGAAAGGGGGAGCGAATTTTTGGGGGAAGAAGCAGAGTCTTAGCACACACTCATGTGCTTGCCATGTATAGTCATGCACAGTATTTAGAAGCGAGTGGGGTTTTCAGGTTTAAGTCTGTAATGCAAATACATTCAGCATCACTAAGGCTGGTTGCCCTTGCTGGAGTGTAGGCAGTCACAGAGAATACACATGGTGGTGGTCTGAAAAAACAGCTTGGACATGTGCATTTAAATAAATCAAAAAAAGTGGTTTCATAATGTGTCAGTCTGTAAAAGTGATTTCCAATTGTAAAAAGTGATTTTCACTTGGCCCGAAAAAAAAAGAGCAGTAAGTGTGCTTTCAAAATGGCAAAGAAATTTCGTTTTGGGACTAATGTGAAAACATGACTCTGTGTGCATAGAGGAATTATAGGCAGAGATTTATTGCGTCTTGCTCTGGTGATTTCACAGTTGCATTAGATGGAAAGGGGGGCGAATTTTTGGGGGAAGAAGCAGAGTCTTAGCACACACCCATGTGCTTGCCATGTATAGTCATGCACAGTATTTAGAAGCGAGTGGGGTTTTCAGGTTTAAGTCTGTAATGCAAATACATTCAGCATCACTAAGGCTGGTTGCCCTTGCTGGAGTGTAGGCAGTCACAGAGAATACACATGGTGGTGGTCTGAAAAAACAGCTTGGACATGTGCAATTAAATAAATTAAAAAAAAAGGTTTCATAATGTGTCAGTCTGTAAAAGTGATTTTCACTTGCCCCGAAAAAAAAAAGAGCAGTAAGTGTGCTTTAAAAATGGCAAAGAAATTTCGTTTTGGGACTAATGTGAAAACATGACTCTGTGTGCATAGAGGAATTATAGGCAGAGATTTATTGCGTCTTGCTCTGGTGATTTCACAGTTGCATTAGATGGAAAGGGGGAGCGAATTTTTGGGGGAAGAAGCAGAGTCTTAGCACACACCCATGTGCTTGCCATGTATAGTCATGCACAGTATTTAGAAGCGAGTGGGGTTTTCAGGTTTAAGTCTGTAATGCAAATACATTCAGCATCACTAAGGCTGGTTGCCCTTGCTGGAGTGTAGGCAGTCACAGAGAATACACATGGTGGTGGTCTGAAAAAACAGCTTGGACATGTGCATTTAAATAAATCAAAAAAAGTGGTTTCATAATGTGTCAGTCTGTAAAAGTGATTTCCAATTGTAAAAAGTGATTTTCACTTGGCCCGAAAAAAAAAGAGCAGTAAGTGTGCTTTAAAAATGGCAAAGAAATTTCGTTTTGGGACTAATGTGAAAACATGACTCTGTGTGCATAGAGGAATTATAGGCAGAGATTTATTGCGTCTTGCTCTGGTGATTTCACAGTTGCATTAGATGGAAAGGGGGAGCGAATTTTTGGGGGAAGAAGCAGAGTCTTAGCACACACCTATGTGCTTGCCATGTATAGTCATGCACAGTAATTAGAAGCGAGTGGGGTTTTCAGGTTTAAGTCTGTAATGCAAATACATTCAGCATCACTAAGGCTGGTTGCCCTTGCTGGAGTGTAGGCAGTCACAGAGAATACACATGGTGGTGGTCTGAAAAAACAGTTTGGACATGTGCATTTAAATAAATCAAAAAAAGTGGTTTTATAATGTGTCAGTCTGTAAAAGTGATTTCCAATTGTAAAAAGTGATTTTCACTTGGCCCGAAAAAAAAAGAGCAGTAAGTGTGCTTTCAAAATGGCAAAGAAATTTCGTTTTGGGACTAATGTGAAAAAATGACTCTGTGTGCATAGAGGAATTATAGGCAGAGATTTATTGCGTCTTGCTCTGGTGATTTCACAGTTGCATTAGATGGAAAGGGGGAGCGAATTTTTGCGGGAAGAAGCAGAGTCTTAGCACACACCCATGTGCTTGCCATGTATAGTCATGCTCAGTATTTACAAGCGAGTGGGGTTTTCAGGTTTAAGTCTGTAATGCAAATACATTCAGCATCACTAAGGCTGGTTGCCCTTGCTGGAGTGTAGGCAGTCACCGCGAATACACATGGTGGTGGTCTGAAAAAAACAGCTTGGACAAGTGCAATTAAATAAATTAAAAAAAAAGGTTTCATAATGTGTCAGTCTGTAAAAGTGATTTTCACTTGCCCCGAAAAAAAAAAGAGCAGTAAGTGTGCTTTAAAAATGGCAAAGAAATTTCGTTTTGGGACTAATGTGAAAACATGACTCTGTGTGCATAGAGGAATTATAGGCAGAGATTTATTGCGTCTTGCTCTGGTGATTTCACAGTTGCATTAGATGGAAAGGGGGAGCGAATTTTTGGGGGAAGAAGCAGAGTCTTAGCACACACTCATGTGCTTGCCATGTATAGTCATGCACAGTATTTAGAAGCGAGTGGGGTTTTCAGGTTTAAGTCTGTAATGCAAATACATTCAGCATCACTAAGGCTGGTTGCCCTTGCTGGAGTGTAGGCAGTCACAGAGAATACACATGGTGGTGGTCTGAAAAAACAGCTTGGACATGTGCATTTAAATAAATCAAAAAAAGTGGTTTCATAATGTGTCAGTCTGTAAAAGTGATTTCCAATTGTAAAAAGTGATTTTCACTTGGCCCGAAAAAAAAAGAGCAGTAAGTGTGCTTTCAAAATGGCAAAGAAATTTCGTTTTGGGACTAATGTGAAAACATGACTCTGTGTGCATAGAGGAATTATAGGCAGAGATTTATTGCGTCTTGCTCTGGTGATTTCACAGTTGCATTAGATGGAAAGGGGGGCGAATTTTTGGGGGAAGAAGCAGAGTCTTAGCACACACCCATGTGCTTGCCATGTATAGTCATGCACAGTATTTAGAAGCGAGTGGGGTTTTCAGGTTTAAGTCTGTAATGCAAATACATTCAGCATCACTAAGGCTGGTTGCCCTTGCTGGAGTGTAGGCAGTCACAGAGAATACACATGGTGGTGGTCTGAAAAAACAGCTTGGACATGTGCAATTAAATAAATTAAAAAAAAAGGTTTCATAATGTGTCAGTCTGTAAAAGTGATTTTCACTTGCCCCGAAAAAAAAAAGAGCAGTAAGTGTGCTTTAAAAATGGCAAAGAAATTTCGTTTTGGGACTAATGTGAAAACATGACTCTGTGTGCATAGAGGAATTATAGGCAGAGATTTATTGCGTCTTGCTCTGGTGATTTCACAGTTGCATTAGATGGAAAGGGGGAGCGAATTTTTGGGGGAAGAAGCAGAGTCTTAGCACACACCCATGTGCTTGCCATGTATAGTCATGCACAGTATTTAGAAGCGAGTGGGGTTTTCAGGTTTAAGTCTGTAATGCAAATACATTCAGCATCACTAAGGCTGGTTGCCCTTGCTGGAGTGTAGGCAGTCACAGAGAATACACATGGTGGTGGTCTGAAAAAACAGCTTGGACATGTGCATTTAAATAAATCAAAAAAAGTGGTTTCATAATGTGTCAGTCTGTAAAAGTGATTTCCAATTGTAAAAAGTGATTTTCACTTGGCCCGAAAAAAAAAGAGCAGTAAGTGTGCTTTAAAAATGGCAAAGAAATTTCGTTTTGGGACTAATGTGAAAACATGACTCTGTGTGCATAGAGGAATTATAGGCAGAGATTTATTGCGTCTTGCTCTGGTGATTTCACAGTTGCATTAGATGGAAAGGGGGAGCGAATTTTTGGGGGAAGAAGCAGAGTCTTAGCACACACCTATGTGCTTGCCATGTATAGTCATGCACAGTATTTAGAAGCGAGTGGGGTTTTCAGGTTTAAGTCTGTAATGCAAATACATTCAGCATCACTAAGGCTGGTTGCCCTTGCTGGAGTGTAGGCAGTCACAGAGAATACACATGGTGGTGGTCTGAAAAAACAGTTTGGACATGTGCATTTAAATAAATCAAAAAAAGTGGTTTTATAATGTGTCAGTCTGTAAAAGTGATTTCCAATTGTAAAAAGTGATTTTCACTTGGCCCGAAAAAAAAAGAGCAGTAAGTGTGCTTTCAAAATGGCAAAGAAATTTCGTTTTGGGACTAATGTGAAAAAATGACTCTGTGTGCATAGAGGAATTATAGGCAGAGATTTATTGCGTCTTGCTCTGGTGATTTCACAGTTGCATTAGATGGAAAGGGGGAGCGAATTTTTGGGGGAAGAAGCAGAGTCTTAGCACACACCCATGTGCTTGCCATGTATAGTCATGCACAGTATTTACAAGCGAGTGGGGTTTTCAGGTTTAAGTCTGTAATGCAAATACATTCAGCATCACTAAGGCTGGTTGCCCTTGCTGGAGTGTAGGCAGTCACCGCGAATACACATGGTGGTGGTCTGAAAAAAACAGCTTGGACAAGTGCAATTAAATAAATTAAAAAAAAAGGTTTCATAATGTGTCAGTCTGTAAAAGTGATTTTCACTTGCCCCGAAAAAAAAAAGAGCAGTAAGTGTGCTTTAAAAATGGCAAAGAAATTTCGTTTTGGGACTAATGTGAAAACATGACTCTGTGTGCATAGAGGAATTATAGGCAGAGATTTATTGCGTCTTGCTCTGGTGATTTCACAGTTGCATTAGATGGAAAGGGGGAGTGAATTTTTGGGGGAAGAAGCAGAGTCTTAGCACACACCCATGTGCTTGCCGTGTATAGTCATGCACAGTATTTAGAAGCGAGTGGGGTTTTCAGGTTTCAGTCTGTAATGCAAATACATTGAGCTTCACTAAGGCTGGTTGCCCTTGCTGGAGTGTAGCACTCTGGACATGGGCTTTTTAAAAAATCTGAAAAGTGGTTTCATAATGTGACAGTTTGTAAAAGAGATTTTCACTTGCCCAAAAAAAAGAGCAGTTTGTGTGCATTCAAATTGGCAAAGAAATTTTGTTTTGTGACTATTGTGAAAAGAAATGTAGTAATATATTTAAATACAATAAAGGATTTTTTTTTAGTTTTTTTCAGGTATTGCTGAAGAACAGTGAACAAAATTTAAGATGCCTACAAAATCTCGAGTTCAAAAAACGCTAAAAAAAAAACTATATTTGAAGACAACTGGAGGACCAAAGTTAGTAGAAGATGCTCATGTTGGGAAAAAGAAAAAATCTTCTGGTAAGCAGAAAAAACAATTTCTTAAAAAAATATTCAAAACAAAGAAAAATGTACAAAATGTCTGTCCTGGGAAGAATGTAACAAAACGAAGAGAACAGCAAAAAATTGAGAATTTAGTTAATGCAAATATACCTTCTGCAACTGAAAAGTTTTACATAAACAGAAAAACAGCGTTTAAAGAGATACGTAGAAAAATGTTTCAGAGAAGAGTTATGTCCAATTTGATAAAGGATGTGAAGAAATATAAGCAAAAGGCAAAATATTACAAGAGAAAAAAAGAAATTGAAGCCATTGCAGCAAAAGCATTAGAATTAAAAAGGAAACTATTCATATTAATTTTGAATAGGATGCGTACATTAGATAAAATGGTTAATGTACTGAAATCACAAAGCAAAAGCAAAAGAGTAGTGAACAGAACAAACTTTTGTAAAGTGTTTTTAGGAAAGTGGATGCATAGTTCAAGTAGTGAACCTTTTTTTAATGAAGAGAGCTATTTTCAAAGTAATAGTTTGCTGCATGCAGTTGACACCAGAGGTCGTTCATACGAAGTAAAAAATGGTTGCATAATGGAGAAGGAGATAATGGTTCCAAGAGATGAGGTACAAGTGATGGCAGATGAGGCAATGGGGAGACGTCCTAAAGCCCCAGTGTACACTTGGAATTGTAGTAGTATTTGCACTGTGCGTCAGGAATCTATTGACAGATTTCGAGAGTTTCTAAGAGAATATAGTAAAAAAAGTGTAAAACAGAAGATTAAGGTGCTTCAAAGTCTGGATCCATGCAGAGTGAGAGAGAATACTGGTTTGCAGGGTCATTCTCTGGCTTGTCTATCTAGAAAAGTGTGCAATAGTGTTTTCCATCATTTTAGGATGCTGGCTGTTCATCATACTGAAATGAGAAAGTTTGTGAGACGGTTGTATTTTGTCAAAAGTCCAGCAATAAAGTTAAATGAATTGAATAGGGCTCTGTTCCGAGGAACGGTATCAGATGTAGAGAAGGTTGTTGATGAAATTCAGTTTTGTTACTTTGGTCCTGAACAAAACAGTGCAGAGAAGGACACAGTAAATGAGGAAGAAGTGGAAGAGAATGTAGAACCTTCTGTAAGTAAGACATTTAATGATCACATAACAAAATTTGCAATAGTCTCTAATGAAAGACCAAATGTTACTTGTATTTGTTGCCGCAGAACTCATTATAGAAAACAAACTAGGAATGTTGATCTCTACAGAAAGAGTGAAAATGAAGATAATTATAAGTGGATGGATTTTGCCACATATATATTTCTTGAAAATTGTTTTGAATTGGGTGAAGATCAGCGTATTTGTAAATACTGTTACAACAAGTTAGAGGAAAATAGAATGCCGACCAGAGCTGTACATAATAATTTAGAATTGGATGCTATTCCTGCTGAACTTTCTGAATTAAATACATATGAGTCTATACTCATTCAATGTGTTCATCCGTTCCAGACCATAGTACGTATGGAGCCCAAAACTGGTAAATTACCTCCTTCAGATTTACTGAGAGGTTTAAAAGGTAGAGTGGTGTATTTGCCCTTGGATTTGAAAAAAAATATGGAAACTATTGATGCGGATACTTTGGAAACTGAACCATTAATTATTCTGGTTAATGGTGTACCTACAAAGAATAAGAAGATTTGGCAGGAGCTGGTAGATGTGCGGAAAGTACAAAGAGCAAATTTGTATTTGAAAAAAAATAACAAATGGTATGAATCAATTTATATAGAAGAAGAAGAAGAAGACGAAGATTTTCAAGAAGACACAGAAACACCAACTGGACAAATAGAAAAAGTGGACAAGACAAAGGAAGAAGAAATTTATGAACATTTTAGCATACATCCTCTTCATTCGAAAGAAGTTATGGGAGACAATATTGATCTCTTTCAGATGAAGAAAGCAAAAGGAACTCCCGTGAGTGTATGGGAGGAGAGCTTGGAAGCTCGATGTTTTCCCCAGCTGTTTCCTACGGGAAAAGGAGGACGATACGATGAACGTCCAGAACAGATTCCAGCTTCAGAGTATCGGACTACAAGACTATATGCTGAAGATCCCAGATTTCGACAAAGTATTCCTTATTTGTTCCATCTTTTATTTGAAAGCGACTTGTCTGCACTGTCTTCTGCAGTAAATCACATTTTAAAAAGTGGAGTACATTTACAAAATGTGTCTGCTAAGGATTTTATGGAGAAAGTGCAGCACCGAGATGATCATTTGGAAACACAACTGATCAATCTGATGGCTTGTCAGCGTGGGACAAATGAATATTGGTACCGACGCCATGGTGAACTAAAATGCATGTTACGCAATTTAGGAACACCAACATGGTTCCTTACCCTAAGCTGTGCCGAGTACGCTTGGGATGATTTACTGGATTTTCTACGAGAGGCCAATTCAAACATTAAAAACATCGAATACAAGACAGCAGGAGAACTGTGCTCATTGGATCCGGTTAATGTTTGCAGATATTTCAATCATAGATTTGAGGCTATGATGTCCTTCATCTGCAATAAAAAAAATCCACCCCTTGGAGAAGTAGTGGATTTCTTTTGGAGAAAAGAGTACCAGGCAAGAGGTGCTCCTCATATTCATATGCTGTTGTGGATCAAGGATGCCCCAAAGTTTGGAACAGATACTGATGAAGCAGTGTTATCTTACATTGAAGAATATGCAACATGTGGTATACCAAAAAGCACAGAAGAGAACAAGTTAAAGGAGCAAGTTTTACGTTTCCAAAGTCATCGGTGTGGAAAATACTGTCGACGGAAATACAAGAGCAAAGAAAAATACTACACTAAATGTCGATTTGGATTTCCTAGACCTGTTCTTTCAAATGGAAGAGTAAACAGTTTTATGTCAGCTGTGAGACATACTATCACAAGAAAATCACCTAAGAATACCTACAACCTTAAAAGAAAAGAAGAATCAAAAAATATAAATGACTACAACCCAGTCATTTTATCCATGTGGAACGCTAACATGGATATACAGTATGTAGCTGACAATTCCATTGCTGTTGCACGATATGTAACGTCTTACATTACGAAATCAGAAAAAACAGAATTGAAGGAAATGTGGGAAGAGATTTCTCACGAGAAGACTGTTAGTAAGAAGCTGTACAGTTTCAGTTTGAAGATGTTATCGCATCGAGAAATTGGATCCTACGAATGTTCAGATAGGTTATCTTCTGCAAGTCTCTACTCAAAGTCAAGAAGAATAATTTGGGCAAGTTTAGGCCTTGCAGCAATGAGAAATCGGGTACTGAAATCTGTTGGAGAAATTGAATATTTGGCCGAGAATGACCCAGAAAGTACAGATATATTGAAAACAAACATGTTGGACACATATTATCCCAAGAGAAGTCATCATCTGGAGAACATGTGTCTCTATGAAGTGTTGCAGAACTACATTTATTCACGGAAAGCTGCAGAAGACATTAATAATGGAAAATATAAAGTTGTTGGTGAAGAAGGATGTTTGGTGAAGCAAACCAAAGGAAGTTTGATAAATCACCGGAAGCTGAGTTGCGACACTACCGACAAGAAAGAATTTTACTACTTGGCTCTTTTACAGTTGTTTAAACCATGGCGTACAGAGGATGAACTACTGGGAGAATTTCAAAGCTATGAGGATTCATTTAATGCTTGCAAAGACAGCATACAATGCAATACATTCACAACTTATCTGCAAATGTTAAATGAAGAAATTGAACAGGAAACTACAATTGCAGCAGAAATAGCTAGAGACAGTTCTCAGGACAGCCAAAGTTCAGGAACACACAGTCAAGATCCCCTAGGACAACCAATCGTTGAAAATGAAGCATCAATAGCCATGAATGAAGTGGAAACAGCTATGAATCAAGCTCAAGAAGAATTTATAGACTTAGAAAATTTGGAAAGACAACTGAATCAAGAGCAGCAACAAATTTATGAAGAGATCAAAAACAAAATTGATCACGGATTTCTACATGTAAAAAAAGAGTGCTCATGCACATCATTTCATCCAATCAGGATGTATGTAAGCGGACAAGCTGGCACTGGAAAAAGTTTCCTAATTAAAGTCATCAGAAGCTACCTAAAGCAAAAAACGGATTCTACGTTGTCTTGTGTGGTTACTGCTCCAACTGGGTTAGCAGCATATAACATAAAAGGAATCACCTTACATCGTTTGCTAATGTTACCAGTGGAGCATGAGAACAAAATACAATTCAACAAGCTAACTGGAGAAGCATCCTTGGAAGTTTCACGAGTATTGAAGAAGATGCAAGTTCTCATTATTGATGAGGTGAGCATGGTATCAAACTTAATGCTTGCCTTTGTGCATTTAAGAATGCAGCAAATTTTGAAGACAGACTATGACGTGTTATTTGGTGGAAAACACGTCATAGTTTTTGGAGATCTTTTGCAACTTACTCCAGTTAAAGGACAACCAGTGTTTAATACTGTGACACATGAAGACACGAAGAAGTCATTGGGAAGCATCGGTAATACAAATATTTGGTCCTTCTTTGAGTACAAGGAACTTACAACTAATATGAGGCAAGCAAACGATGAAGAATATGGAAGTATTCTGAAAGATATCAGGATTGGACTACTCACAGAAGCTGGCAAAAAAGCATTACAGACTCGGCTGCTACATAATTTATTTCCAAAGGAAGAAATAGTTGCAGAGAAGATATACAAGAACATTGCAGAAAACAAAAGTGTCATCTGCTTAATGCCTACTCTACGTGAATGCTCAATATTCAATGAGGAGCTTTTGAAATTGGAAAAGGAAGAGATCAGGAAATTGGAAGCAGTGGACAAAATTGAGGATGGAAGAATTACTGTCACAGTAACAGGCAAACTGAAAAATAAATTGGACTCACTAGAGAAGAACATCTCCAAAACAGCTGGATTAGAAAAAAATCTATATGTTTGCATGAACTGTAGAGTGTTTTTAAGGAGAAATTTGGATGTTGAGAAAGGTTTAGTTAATGGAGCGATGGGAAGAGTTGTGGGTTTTATTAATTATCAGAAAAAAGAAGGAATTGAATGTTTAAAAATAAAATTTGATCAGATAGATGAAGTTAAAGATATTTGTCGTTGTACAGTTCGTTTTATGCTTGTGAAAGACTTATATGTACGTAGGAAGCAGTTTCCGTTTTCTCTAGCATATGCTGTAACTATTCACAAGTCTCAAGGATTGACTGTAGATTGTGCATTTGTGAACATTGGTTCAACTGTGTTCAAAGAAGGTATGGCATATGTTGCTTTGTCACGAGTCAAAACATTATCAGGTTTATTCATGATAGACTTTGAAGAATCAAAAGTTAGTGCTGATACAAATTGTGTAAAGGAGTATAATAGATTAAGAAGAAGCTATGCTCCTCATTTAGGTCAGTATCCTGTGTTGGAGAAACGTGTAGTTTCTCGTAAAAGAAAAAATGAGAATATCTGTAGTGAAGATGTAGAGAAGAGGAAAAAAAAGAGGAGTGATGTAATTGCAAGCAAAAAGAAAAAGGAAAATGAAGAACAGGTTGTAGGATGTCATTTTGAAAATAGCTCTGGTGTCAACTGCTACGCAAATGTAGTGCTGAATGTTGCATTTTATCTGGAAAGTTTGCAAGAGCAGATAATAGTAAATCAGGGAAAAAGATTCTGTTCAGAGCTGAGTCTCCTTTTTCAAAAGTTGAGTAAAGATAAAACTCAAATAGAAAGTGCTACTGACATTAGAAAACTTTTAGATGTATGTTCAGGACGAACACAGTTTTCTCAAAATGAACAGCAAGATGCACATGAATTTTTGATGTATTTTCTTCAGGTAGTGGAAGAAGAAGGAGTTCCCATTGACATTTTTTTTGGTCTCTCTTATAAATGGGAACATAGTTGTGATAATTGTTATAATATATGTGGCTCTATTGTTGATAATGAAAGGTTTATTTATTTGACATTGCCAGAGAGTAAAACAGTCACTTTTGCAAAATTAGTTAAAGATGCTAATCATAGCATGAAATGTGGTGAGTGTAATTCTGACATGTTTTCAACATTAATTTTAAAGGAATACGGACAGTATGTAATTTTAATGATGCAACGATGTAGAGCTGATGGTTCAAAATTGGATACTTTAATAAAGAAGTTTACAGGACAGCAATTATCAATTTCAGGAAAAACTTTTGTAACTGTTGCAATAATTTTCCATGATGGACCTACTGTTACTTCTGGACATTACACAGTTTATCTAAAATGTGAAAAAGGCTGGACACTGTGTAATGATTCCCAATTGATTTTCAAACAACGTTTGCCTTTTGATTTAGCAAATTCCTATCTAATCTTCCTGAAACCTAAATTTTAGAGAGACTTGGCAAGATCTGGACAAAATAATTTTACCATTTTACTGGATTACCATTGCAATTTTGTAAAAAAAAGATTTTTAAAATTATCATTTGGCCTAATGGAAAGATAACCAATTGTAATGTGGACTTTTTTAATTTTTAATGCAATTTTGAAAAACCAATAATTTAGAGATTATCGGTAACTTCTGCACATTTTAAATTTTGGAATGTTATTGGACTGCCATTGGAAATTTTTTCAAAAATGATTTAAAAAATTACTATTTGGCCATGTGGAAAAGTAACCAATTCTATTGTGGACTAAATAAATTATTCAAAAAATTTTCGTGAACCAAAATGTTACAGAGAATCGGTGAGATCTGGACAAATTAAACTTTAGAATTTTATTGGATTTCCGTTGGAAATTTATTCCAAAAAAAAAATTAAAATTACTATTTGGCCTAAAGGAAATGAAATCAGATGTATTTTGGAGTTATTTGAGATATAATATTGTGATTATAGTTCTGAAACAAACATATCAGAAGGTATTTTAAAGAAATAAGTATTGGTATTAGATGATATTTTTTTACAATATTATGCATTTCTATAATGTTAAGTTTAATTAAAAAAAGAATCAGGGCTTTTTTAATACAATCTTTGTGATTGGTATTTTTTTTTGCCCGCTGTAAAATGATGAATGCAATTGCTTTCACAATTTATAGTGAAATGCAATATATTCTGAAAACAGCAAAAATAAGGCAAAAAGATTTTTTGGTAAAAAAATGTAAATATGTGTACTGTATTATAAAATGTTTAAAAAATATTAATACTTTTTTCTTTTTTTCCAGATAGATATAGAAAATTTTCGAAAACTACAAACATTTTTAAAACTATTTTTTAAAAAAAGAAATGAATAAATATTTTTTCAGTGAGTATGGTAAGTCAATAATAATAATTGTAGTCTCTCAAGGACAATGTAATGTGATAAATGATTTTTAGTGTTTTTTTTAAAAAATAAAAAAAAAGTACGCGCACCGTACGCGTACGGTAAAAAAAAAATAAAAAAAAGTTTTTAAAAACATATGTAAAAAAAAGATGAAAGATAAGGTTGGCTCTTAAAAGAACCGTTGTGTTCATGCAGGGACAGAGGAAAGGAAGCATGGGAAAATTATTCAAAGCGACAAATGTGCTGATCTATTTTGTTGTTCACTAGGGAAACACTGGTCTCCCTATGGCAAATTAGATCTTTACAAAATGTGCAATGAATATCAACCTTCCGAAATCGAGGGTTCATTTCCAGAGGGCCAGCAAAAGGAGATTCTCCCCCCACAGATGAAGGGCTCACCTGACCTGCAGAAGAAGGAGTAAGCCCTGCAGGTGATGGTCCAGGCTGAGCTGCTGTGGATGTACTGGCTCGTCTTTCTGAAGAGTTACCTCCAAAAAGATGACCATGTGTCCTTCTGTGTACATCCTGGAGGTGTCTCTTCATGGTGTGATTCCCAAAGGAATACTTCCTGTTAGGATTACCTCTAGAAAGTACACGCTGACACAGCTTGCAAGTAACTAAGGGTGCATTCACCTTTTGCTGGCCTTCTGGAAAAGTAAAATAATCCCAAACATAAGAAGGCTTTTGTTTCCTCGATCTCTGCCTCAAGACAGTGCTGCTAGTGCTAGCCTCACTCTCAGAAGAGCTCTGCTGTTCTGCCATCGTATCCCAAAGACAAACCAGCTCCTTCTCCCAAGGGATCACAAGCAGAAATGAGGGGAATGGGTGTGGTGTAGGAGAGTTCTAGAACTGAAAGTAGTTTCAACCAATCAAAAGTTGTGTTTCAAGATCACATGACCTACCGTACGCTTACGGTACGCTTACGGTACGCTTACGGTACGCTTACGGCAAAAAGTACGCGTGCGCGTAAAAAAGACACGCGCTTGCGCGCATGCGCATAACAGTCACTCCCCGGCACTTCCGCGTAACGTGCGCGTGTGGCGTAAGCGCGCACGCGTCCCACGCGCAGTACGCGCGGCTACGCAAAGTGCGTAACTATACGCAAGCAGCGTAGATAGATTACGGACGTTGCGTAAACCGTACGCTTACCGTGAGCTTACGGTACGCGTACTAAAAAAAAATAAAAAAAAAAAAAAAGAACTGGAAATAAATTTTACATGTTTATTTTAAAAAATATATTAAAAAAAAATATTTAAGGATTTTAAAAATTAAAGCATAGTCTTTATAAAAGGTAAGAAAACTAAATTAAAAATATGTTTGAAAAAATTGAAGAATAAAAAAAAAATTAGCATTTAAAAAACCTTGCAAATTCACTGAAAAAACCATGGGTTTCACACACGTTATAGTTAGGAATTAGCATTTAAAAAACCTTTGAAATTCAGTGAAAAAACCATAGGTTTCACACACGTTATAGTTAGGAATTAGCATTTAAAAAACCTTAGAAATTCAGTGAAAAAACCATAGGTTTCACACATGTTATAGTTAGCTGGACATTTTACTCGTAAAAAACCAATGAAATTGCCCCGTTATAGTTAGTTCAGCTAACTATAACTCGCGCGCCCGCAATGCACTGCTGATGACGTCACATATTACATCACTCATGACATGGTCAGTGACATCACTCATGACATCACTGATGACATCTCAAATGACATCACTGATGACATCACTGATGACATCATCCTTGTGATAGAGTGGCAGACCTCCTCTTCCCCTAATATAACCTTTGACACACACATTCAAAAATAGAAACTACAATGTTCAAAACAATGGACATACCAATACGAGTTAAAACAACCTTTTCAGTAATTCTAAGATCCACATACACATCCACTCATTCACCAACAGTCCAATTCAGTCACTCATACATGTACTCACTCATCATATGTACTCATACACCTATACATCCTGTTACACAATGCCACTCATCCATAGAGTTACTCACACACATAGTCACTCATGCTAACAAAGAATCAAACATACATTTACTTGCATATACAGTTATACACACACCACCACACTTACTTCTACGGAAACTTACACATACTTAGTCTTTTAAACAATCACTTATAGAAACACATACTTATTCATACAGGAACTCTTTCAATCTCTCACTCTCACATATACTCACATATATACACCAATAGTCACATATACTAGTTTAAAACATATGTAGTTACTCATAAAGACAATATTGAGACAGTCATTCACTCACTAACACACCCATACACACACTCATCCACCCATACAGTCCTGCACACATGCTGTGTTCAACCCATACAAACAGTGAGTCACTCATTCATGCACCTATGCACTACGTAATACCCCCCACCGAACCATGCAGACACTCAGACTGATACTCAAAAAACCAACTAATAACCTATATAGACACCCATGTAGCTACTCACCAACCCATGCAGCCACTTATACACAAAGTGAGAGACTGATACAGATATTTACATATTTAAACATTACTCACTAAGCCATGTATTCACTATGATACACTTAATCAGTCAGTTACACAATCAATTTTTCAAAAACAAATCATCCATTTAGACACTTATATACCCATTTATTCTTCCATCGACCTTGAGATATACATATATAAAACATATTTAATTTTCAGAAAAACACACATTCACTGGATGATGTCATCAGTGATGTCATCAGTGATGTCATTTGAGATGTCATCAGTGATGTCATGAGTGATGTCACTGACCATGTCATGAGTGATGTAATATGTGACGTCATCAGCAGTGCATTGCGGGCGCGCGAGTTATAGTTAGCTGAACTAACTATAACGGGGCAATTTCATTGGTTTTTTACGAGTAAAATGTCCAGCTAACTATAACATGTGTGAAACCTATGGTTTTTTCACTGAATATATATATATATATATATATATATATATATATATGAATGATATAATAAAGGGGGTCCGTTGCGGCCTTCCACCCCTGGAGAGCACCACCTCCCTGGGGCTAAATACTTGAAAGAGTGGCACTAAGGCGATAATGAAAAATTGTTTCTCCTGTAAAGACTGGTTATTGTAATAGGGGAATATCATCAAGTGGTGGCTTGAATATCTATTACTGCCCCATGCGCTAAATTATAAGTGGAGTATTTATTTATATCTACCCAGACTTGTTTCATTTTCGAGCACTCCCAGATAATATGGAACCAATTTCCTACATTTCCCATTGATCATCAAAAACATCTGGGGATATATTTTATGCAAATACGCTGGGGTCCGATATAGCAGCCATTTGGCATAAAATTGCCAAAGGGCGCTGCTGCTTTCTGCCACTGTGTAGACATTCGACTTGAGCGGCAGCTTCCTCATCGCGAATGGCAGACTTCTCATCTCAAGCAGTCTTGACCTGCCGCCACCGTGTGCAATGAGAAATCTCAGCAGGAGGAGGTCAAGCGCATTATTTTTTCTCGCAAGTGCTCATCAACTTACTGTTGGCGAGCAGCCTGAGAGAAAAAACTCGGCACCATGTCACTTTGCAGAGTTTTTCGGAACTCCGCACAGAGTGCGGAGTGGGTGGAACTCCACAGACTCCGGCTGCGGAGTGGAATTCTTTGCCCACAGCTAATGTTTATCCCCTACATATATATCCACTAATCGAGTTGAACCCTTGATCGAGGATATATTAAGATGTTGACATGGTCAGTGACATCACTGATGACATCGCTGATGACATCTCAAGTGACATCACTGATGACCCACTCACACCCCAATATATCCTTTTATGCACCCACTCCAAATTTCACAATAACATTCTCAAAATCACTGACCCACCCATACCAGTACTTACACACCACTCACTGATTCATAGATCTACAGAAACATCCATTCAGTAACCCATGCAACCACTCATAATCCAACTCATTCACTAATATACCCACTGATATATCCACTCATACATACATACAGCCACTCACACACTGTCAGCCATCCATTTAGCTACTCACAAAACCTACTCACTCACCCATAGAGTCAATGACACACCCACTTACTTACTCACCCATATTGATAGACACACACCCACTTACTTACTCATACAGATACTAACACATACTTACTCACCTATACAGTCACTAACACAAGTACACACTCACCCATACAGTGACTCTCACAATCACTCACTCACACATGCATTCACTCATATACTTTAACATTTGCCTATACTGTCTTTCACATATGCAGTTACCCATTTACCACTGACACATCCATTCACTCATCAACACAGCCATACACACACTCAGTTACCCATACAGCCTCTCATGAATGCACTCAATAACCCTTACAGCCACTGACTCACCTACTCACTCATCCATGCAGGCAGTCATAAACCCCCTCAACCACCCACACATACACCTATGCAGGTACTCAGACAAACAATCATCCATACATCCACTTACGTACCCACTCACCAACCCATACATCCACTTAGACACCAACTGGCAGACTGATGCAGACATTCACACAACCTAGTCACTCACCCATACATTCACTAAGACACCTAATCACTCATGTATACAGTTACACACCCACTCATTCATCCATACAAGCACTCATACACCCACTGATTCACCAATACACCTTGGTATGTATATTTAACACTCATAAATGTTTTTAAAACACTCACAGTCTGGGGATGATGTCATCAGTGATGTCACTGACCATGCTGAATCTTTCTCATTTCGTGAAATGTCAGCCTAACTAGAATGCCCCTGTGTCCTTTGGTTTTTCAATTAATTTCTAAGGTTTTTTAAATTCTATTTCTGAACTTTAACATCCCTGTAACATTTGGTTTTATCAGTGAATTTGTAACGGTTATACATAAATGTGTATATATATATATACATATATACA
Source organism: Triturus cristatus (assembly GCF_964204655.1). Classification (NCBI taxonomy): domain Eukaryota; kingdom Metazoa; phylum Chordata; class Amphibia; order Caudata; family Salamandridae; genus Triturus; species Triturus cristatus. Next base: position 672,194,944 of record NC_140587.1, read on the forward strand.
TATGGCAAGTGTTTCGAGAGAGTTTGCAAACCCTTATTTAAATGTCAAATTACCGCCCTCTGATTGGCTGGCTCCAGTGCTTCTGTCCCAAGGTATTATGGGATTTGGACCGCCATCTGCTCCGATGCTTTTATCTCAAGGTGTTGTGGGATTTGTGGTTCTCACTCTCAGATATTATCTCCCTTCAGTGGGTTCTGCCATCCCCATAATTCAGTGCATTATTACTAACCCTCCAGTGGGACTCTGAACTAGCACTCGGTTGCTATGACATTGAAACTTGTCATTCTGCTGGCGCGCAGGTTCCAGTACCTCGCAGCAGTCCTTTAATTTTCAAAGGTGGTGCAGTCTCCACGACCTGGACTGGCCGTAAAATATCATCAAAACTGTTTGTCCCTTGCTTGGTGACGCACTCAATGATCAAGCAGGACCCCATATTTTGAACGACAGAGTCCTTTATTCTAGCACAACCGGCATGTATTTACAGACTTCGATAAGAAGGGCCCGACGCGTTTCACGGCTCCCTGCCGCTTGTTCACGGGCTGGCACATGTGGTTCTGGCAAGTGTTTCGAGAGAGTTTGCAAACCCTTATTTAAATGTCAAATTACCGCCCTCTGGTTGGCTGGCTCCAGTGCTTCTGTCCCAAGGTATTATGGGATTTGGACCGCCCTCTGGTTGGCTGGTACCGATGCTTTTATCTCAAGGTGTTGTGGGATTTGTGGTTCTCACTCTCAGATATTATCTCCCTTCAGTGGGTTCTGCCATCCACATAATTCAGTGCATTATTATTTACCCTCCAGTGGGTCTCTGAACTAGCACCTGGTTGATATGGCATTGAAACTTGTCATTCTGCTGGCGCGCAGGTTCCAGTACCTCGCAGCAGTCCTTTAATTTTCAAAGGTGGTGCAGTCCCCACGACCTGGACTGGCCGTAAAATATCATCAAAACTGCTTGTCCTTGCTTGGTGAAGCACTCAATGATCAAGCAGGACCCCATATTTTGAACGACAGAGTCCTTTATTCTAGCACAACCGGCATGCATTTACAGACTTCGATAAGAAGGGCCCGACGCGTTTCACGGCTCCCTGCGGCTTGTTCACGGGCTGGCACATGTGGTTCTGGCAAGTGTTTCGAGAGAGTTTGCAAACCCTTATTAAAGGACTCTGTCGTTCAAAAAATGGGGTCCTGCTTGATCATTGAGTGCGTCACCAAGCAAGGGACAAACAGTTTTGATGATATTTTACGGCCAGTCCAGGTCGTGGAGACTGCACTACCTTTGAAAATTAAAGGACTGCTGCGAGGTACTGGAACCTGCGCGCCAGCAGAATGACAAGTTTCAATGCCATAGCAACCGGGTGCTAGTTCAGAGACCCACTGGAGGGTAAATAATAATGCACTGAATTATGTGGATGGCAGAACCCACTGAAGGGAGATAATATCTGAGAGTGAGAACCACAAATCCCACAACACCTTGAGATAAAAGCATCGGAGCCAGCCAACCAGAGGGCGGTCCAAATCCCATAATACCTTGGGACAGAAGCACAGGAGCCAGCCAACCAGAGGGCGGTAATTTGACATTTAAATAAGGGTTTGCAAACTCTCTCGAAACATTTGCCAGAACCACATGTGCCAGCCCGTGAACAAGCGGCAGGGAGCCGCGAAACGCGTCGGGCACTTCTTATCGAAGTCTGTAAATGCATGCCGGTTGTGCTAGAATAAAGGACTCTGTCGTTCAAAAAATGGGGTCCTGCTTGATCATTGAGTGCGTCACCAAGCAAGGGACAAACAGTTTTGATGATATTTTACGGCCAGTCCAGGTCGTGGAGACTGCACCACCTTTGAAAATTAAAGGACTGCTGCGAGGTACTGGAACCTGCGCGCCAGCAGAATGACAAGTTTCAATGCCATAGCAACCGGGTACTAGTTCAGAGACCCACTGGAGGGTTAGTAATAATGCACTGAATTATGTGGATGGCAGAACCCACTGAAGGGAGATAATATCTGAGAGTGAGAACCACAAATCCCACAACACCTTGAGATAAAAGCAACGGAGCCAGCCAACCAGAGGGCGGTCCAAATCCCATAATACCTTAATACAGAAGCACTGGAGCCAGCCAACCAGGAGGCAGTAATTTGACATTTTAATAAGGGTTTGCAAACTCTCTCGAAACACTTGCCAGAACCACATGTGCCAGCCCGTGAACAAGCGGCAGGGAGCCGCGAAACGCGTCGGGCCCTTCTTATCGAAGTCTGTAAGTGCATGCCGGTTGTGCTAGAATAAAGGACTCTGTCGTTCAAAAAATGGGGTCCTGCTTGATCATTGAGTGTGTCACCAAGCAAGGGACAAACAGTTTTGATGATATTTTACGGCCATTCCAGGTCGTGGAGACTGCACCACCTTTGAAAATTAAAGGACTGCTGCGAGGTACTGGAACCTGCGCGCCAGCAGAATGACAAGTGTCAATGCCATAGCAACCGGGTGCTAGTTCAGAGACCCACTGGAGGGTAAATAATAATGCACTGAATTATGTGGATGGCAGAACCCACTGAAGGGAGATAATATCTGAGAGTGAGAACCACAAATCCCACAACACCTTGAGATAAAAGCATCGGAGCCAGCCAACCAGAGGGCGGTCCAAATCCCATAATACCTTGGGACAGAAGCACTGGAGCCAGCCAACCAGAGGGTGGTAATTTGACATTTAAATAAGGGTTTGCAAACTCTCTCGAAACACTTGCCAGAACCACATGTGCCAGCCCGTGAACAAGCGGCAGGGAGCCGAGAAACGCGTCGGGCCCTTCTTATCGAAGTCTGTAAATGCATGCCGGTTGTGCTAGAATAAAGGACTCTGTCGTTCAAAAAATGGGGTCCTGCTTGATCATTGAGTGCGTCACCAAGCAAGGGACAAACAGTTTTGATGATATTTTACGGCCAGTCCAGGTCGTGGAGACTGCACCACCTTTGAAAATTAAAGGACTGCTGCGAGGTACTGGAACCTGCGCGCCAGCAGAATGACAAGTTTCAATGCCATAGCAACTGGGTGCTAGTTCAGAGACCCACTGGAGGGTAAATAATAATGCACTGAATTATGGGGATGGCAGAACCCACTGAAGGGAGATAATATCTGAGAGTGAGAACCCCAAGTCCCACAACACCTTGAGATAACAGCATCGGAGCCAGCCAACCACAGGGCGGTCCAAATCCCATAATACCTTGGGACAGAAGCACAGGAGCCAGCCAACCAGAGGGCGGTAATTTGACATTTAAATAAGGGTTTGCAAACTCTCTCGAAACACTTGCCAGAACCACATGTGCCAGCCCGTGAACAAGCGGCAGGGAGCCGCGAAACGCGTCGGGCCCTTCTTATCGAAGTCTGTAAATGCATGCCGGTTGTGCTAGAATAAAGGACTCTGTCGTTCAAAAAATGGGGTCCTGCTTGATCATTGAGTGTGTCACCAAGCAAGGGACAAACAGTTTTGATGATATTTTACGGCCAGTCCAGGTCGTGGAGACTGCACCACCTTTGAAAATTAAAGGACTGCTGCGAGGTACTGGAACCTGCGCGCCAGCAGAATGACAAGTTTCAATGCAATAGCAACCGGGTGCTAGTTCAGAGACCCACTGGAGGGTTAGTAGTAATGCACTGAATTATGTGGATGGCAGAACCCACTGAAGGGAGATAATATCTGAGAGTGAGAACCACAAATCCCACAACACCTTGAGGTAAAAGCATCGGAGCCAGCCAACCAGAGGGCGGTCCAAATCCCATAAAACCTTGGGACAGAAGCACTTGAGCCAGCCAATCAGGAGGCAGTAATTTGACATTTAAATAAGGGTTTGCAAACTCTCTCGAAACACTTGCCAGAACCACATGTGCCAGCCCGTGAACAAGCGGCAGGGAGCCGAGAAACGCGTCGGGCCGTTCTTATCGAAGTCTGTAAATACATGCCGGTTGTGCTAGAATAAAGGACTCTGTCGTTCAAAAAATGGGGTCCTGCTTGATCATTGAGTGCGTCACCAAGCAAGGGACAAACAGTTTTGATGATATTTTACGGCCAGTCCAGGTCGTGGAGACTGCACCACCTTTGAAAATTAAAGGACTGCTGCGAGGTACTGGAACCTGCGCGCCAGCAGAATGACAAGTTTCAATGTCATAGCAACCGGGTGCTAGTTCAGAGTCCCACTGGAGGGTTAGTAATAATGCACTGAATTATGTGGATCGCAGAACCCACTGAAGGGAGATAATATCTGAGAGTAAGAACCACAAATCCCACAACACCTTGAGATAAAAGCATCGGAGCCAGCCAACCAGAGGGCGGTCCAAATCCCATAATACCTTGGGACAGAAGCACTGGAGCCAGCCAACCAGAGGGCGGTAATTTGACATTTAAATAAGGGTTTGCAAACTCTCTCGAAACACTTGCCAGAACCACATGTGCTAGCCCATGAACAAGCGGCAGGGAGCCTTGAAACACGTCGGGCCCTTCTTATCGAAGTCTGTAAATGCATGCCGGTTGTGCTAGAATAAAGGACTCTGTCGTTCAAAAAATGGGGTCCTGCTTGATCATTGAGTGCGTCACCAAGCAAGGGACAAACAGTTTTGATGATATTTTACGGCCAGTCCAGGTCGTGGAGCCTGCACCACCTTTGAAAATTAAAGGACTGCTGCGAGGTACTGGAACCTGCGCGCCAGCAGAATGACAAGTTTCAATACCATAGCAACCGGGTGCTAGTTCAGAGACCCACTGGAGGGTAAATAATAATACACTGAATTATGTGGATGGCAGAACCCACTGAAGGGAGATAATATCTGAGAGTGAGAACCACAAATCCCACAACACCTTGAGATAAAAGCATCGGAGCCAGCCAACCAGAGGGCGGTCCAAATCCCATAATACCTTGGGACAGAAGCACTGGAGCCAGCCAACCAGGAGGCAGTAATTTGACATTTAAATAAGGGTTTGCAAACTCTCTCGAAACACTTGCCAGAACCACATGTGCCAGCCCGTGAACAAGCGGCAGGGAGCCGAAAAACGCGTCGGGCCCTTCTTATCGAAGTCTCTAAATACATGCCGGTTGTGCTAGAATAAAGGACTCTGTCGTTCAAAAAATGGGGTCCTGCTTGATCATTGAGTGCGTCACCAAGCAAGGGACAAACAGTTTTGATGATATTTTACGGCCAGTCCAGGTCGTGGAGACTGCACCACCTTTGAAAATGAAAGCACTGCTGGGAGGTACTGGAACCTACGCGCCAGCAGAATGAAAAGTTTCAATGCCATAGCAACCGGGTGCTAGTTCAGAGACCCACTGGAGGGTAAATAATAATGCACTGAATTATGTGGATGGCAGAACCCACTGAAGGGAGATAATATCTGAGAGTGTGAACCACAAATCCCACAACACCTTGAGATAAAAGCATCGGAGCCAGCCAACCAGAGGGCGGTCCAACTCCCATAATACCTTGGGACAGAAGCACTGGAGCCAGCCAACCAGAGGGCGGTAATTTGACATTTAAATAAGGGTTTGCAAACTCTCTCGAAACACTTGCCAGAACCACATGTGCCAGCCCGTGAACAAGCGGCAGGGAGCCGAGAAATGCGTCGGGCCCTTCTTATCGAAGTCTGTAAATGCATGCTGGTTGTGCTAGAATAAAGGACTCTGTCGTTCAAAAAATGGGGTCCTGCTTGATCATTGAGTGCGTCACCAAGCAAGGGACAAACAGTTTTGATGATATTTTACGGCCAGTCCAGGTCGTGGAGACTGCACCACCTTTGAAAATTAAAGGACTGCTGCGAGGTACTGGAACCTGCGCGCCAGCAGAATGACAAGTTTCAATACCATAGCAACCGGGTGCTAGTTCAGAGGCCCACTGGAGGGTAAATAATAATGCACTGAATTATGTGGATGGCAGAACCCACTGAAGGGAGATAATATCTGAGAGTGAGAACCACAAATCCCACAACACCTTGAGATAAAAGCATCGGAGCCAGCCAACCAGAGGGCGGTCCAAATCCCATAATACCTTGGGACAGAAGCACTGGTGCCAGCCAACCAGAGGGCGGTAATTTGACATTTGAATAAGGGTTTGCAAACTCTCTCGAAACACTTGCCAGAACCACATGTGCTAGCCCATGCACAAGCGGCAGGGAGCCTTGAAACGCGTCGGGCCCTTCTTAGCGAAGTCTGTAAATGCATGCCGGTTGTGCTAGAATAAAGGACTCTGTCGTTCAAAAAACTGGGGTCCTGCTTGATCATTGAGTGCATCACCAAGCAAGGGACAAACAGTTTTGATGATATTTTACGGCCAGTCAAGGTCATGGAGACTGCACCACCTTTGAAAATTAAAGGACTGCTGCGAGTACTGGAACCTGCGCGCCAGCAGAATGACAAGTTTCAATACCATAGCAACCGGGTGCTAGTTCAGAGACCCACTGGAGGGTAAATAATAATGCACTGAATTATGTGGATGGCAGAACCCACTGAAGGGAGATAATATCTGAGAGTGAGAACCACAAATCCCACAACACCTTGAGATAAAAGCATCGGAGCCAGCCAACCAGAGGGCGGTCCAAATCCCATAATACCTTGGGACAGAAGCACTGGAGCCAGCCAACCAGGAGGCAGTGATTTGACATTTAAATAAGGGTTTGCAAACTCTCTCGAAACACTTGCCAGAACCACATGTGCCAGCCCGTGAACAAGCGGCAGGGAGCCGAGAAACGCGTCGGGCCCTTCTTATCGAAGTCTCTAAATACATGCCGGTTGTGCTAGAATAAAGGACTCTGTCGTTCAAAAAATGGGGTCCTGCTTGATCATTGAGTGCGTCACCAAGCAAGGGACAAACAGTTTTGATGATATTTTACTGCCAGTCCAGGTCGTGGAGACTGCACCACCTTTGAAAATTAAAGGACTGCTGCGAGGTACTGGAACCTGCGCGCCAGCAGAATGACAAGTTTCAATGCCATAGCAACCGGGTGCTAGTTCAGAGACCCACTGGAGGGTAAATAATAATGCACTGAATTATGTGGATTGCAGAACCCACTGAAGGGAGATAATATCTCAGAGTGAGAACCCCAAGTCCCACAACACCTTGAGATAACAGCATCGGAGCCAGCCAACCAGAGGGCGGTCCAAATCCCATAATACCTTGGGACAGAAGCACTGGAGCCAGCCAACCAGAGGGCGGTAATTTGACATTTAAATAAGGGTTTGCAAACTCTCTCGAAACACTTGCCAGAACCACATGTGCCAGCCCGTGAACAAGCGGCAGGGAGCCGCGAAACGCGTCGGGCCCTTCTTATCGAAGTCTGTAAATGCATGCCGGTTGTGCTAGAATAAAGGACTCTGTCGTTCAAAAAATGGGGTCCTGCTTGATCATTGAGTGCATCACCAAGCAAGGGACAAACAGTTTTGATGATATTTTACGGCCAGTCCAGGTCGTGGAGACTGCACCACCTTTGAAAATGAAAGGACTGCTGCGAGGTACTGGAACCTGCGCGCCAGCAGAATGACAAGTTTCAATGCCATAGCAACTGGGTGCTAGTTCAGAGACCCACTGGAGGGTAAATAATAATGCACTGAATTATGTGGATGGCAGAACCCACTGAAGGGAGATAATATCTGAGAGTGAGAACCACAAATCCCACAACACCTTGAGATAAAAGCATCGGAGCCAGCCAACCAGAGGGCGGTCCAAATCCCATAATACCTTGGGACAGAAGCACTGGAGCCAGCCAACCAGAGGGCGGTAATTTGACATTTAAATAAGGGTTTGCAAACTCTCTCGAAACACTTGCCAGAACCACATGTGCCAGCCCATGAAAAAGCGGCAGCGAGCCGCGAAACGCGTCGGGCTCTTCTTATCGAAGTCTGTAAATGCATGCCGGTTGTGCTAGAATAAAGGACTCTGTCGTTCAAAAAATGGGGTCCTGCTTGATCATTGAGTGCGTCACCAAGCAAGGGACAAACAGTTTTGATGATATTTTACGGCCAGTCCAGGTCGTGGAGACTGCACCACCTTTGAAAATGAAAGGACTGCTGCGAGGTACTGGAACCTACGCGCCAGCAGAATGAAAAGTTTCAATGCCATAGCAACCGGGTGCTAGTTCAGAGACCCGCTGGAGGGTAAATAATAATGCACTGAATTATGTGGATGGCAGAACCCACTGAAGGGAGATAATATCTGAGAGTGAGAACCGCAAATCCCACAACACCTTGAGATAAAAGCATCGGAGCCAGCCAACCAGAGGGCGGTCCAAATCCCGTAATACCTTGGGACAGAAGCACTGGAGCCAGCCAACCAGAGGGCGGTAATTTGACATTTAAATAAGGGTGTGCAAACTCTCTCGAAACACTTGCAAGAACCACATGTGCCAGCCCGTGAACAAGCGGCAGGGAGCCGCGAAACGCGTCGGGCCCTTCTTATCTAAGTCTGTAAATGCATGCCGGTTGTGCTAGAATAAAGGACTCTGTCGTTCAAAAAATGGGGTCCTGCTTGATCATTGAGTGCGTCACCAAGCAAGGGACAAACAGTTTTGATGATATTTTACGGCCAGTCCAGGTCGTGGAGACTGCACCACCTTTGAAAATTAAAGGACTGCTGCGAGGTACTGGAACCTGCGCGCCAGCAGAATGACAAGTTTCAATGTCATAGCAACCGGGTGCTAGTTCAGAGTCCCACTGGAGGGTTAGTAATAATGCACTGAATTATGTGGATCGCAGAACCCACTGAAGGGAGATAATATCTGAGAGTGAGAACCACAAATCCCACAACACCTTGAGATAGAAGCATCGGAGCCAGCCAACCAGAGGGCGGTCCAAATCCCATAATACCTTGGGACAGAAGCACTGGAGCCAGCCAACCAGAGGGCGGTAATTTGACATTTAAATAAGGGTTTGCAAACTCTCTCGAAACACTTGCCAGAACCACATGTGCTAGCCCATGAACAAGCGGCAGGGAGCCTTGAAACACGTCGGGCCCTTCTTATCGAAGTCTGTAAATGCATGCCGGTTGTGCTAGAATAAAGGACTCTGTCGTTCAAAAAATGGGGTCCTGCTTGATCATTGAGTGCGTCACCAAGCAAGGGACAAACAGTTTTGATGATATTTTACGGCCAGTCCAGGTCGTGGAGACTGCACCACCTTTGAAAATTAAAGGACTGCTGCGAGGTACTGGAACCTGCGCGCCAGCAGAATGACAAGTTTCAATACCATAGCAACCGGGTGCTAGTTCAGAGACCCACTGGAGGGTAAATAATAATGCACTGAATTATGTGGATGGCAGAACCCACTGAAGGGAGATAATATCTGAGAGTGAGAACCACAAATCCCACAACACCTTGAGATAAAAGCATCGGAGCCAGCCAACCAGAGGGCGGTCCAAATCCCATAATACCTTGGGACAGAAGCACTGGAGCCAGCCAACCAGGAGGCAGTAATTTGACATTTAAATAAGGGTTTGCAAACTCTCTCGAAACACTTGCCAGAACCACATGTGCCAGCCCGTGAACAAGCGGCAGGGAGCCGAAAAACGCGTCGGGCCCTTCTTATCGAAGTCTCTAAATACATGCCGGTTGTGCTAGAATAAAGGACTCTGTCGTTCAAAAAATGGGGTCCTGCTTGATCATTGAGTGCGTCACCAAGCAAGGGACAAACAGTTTTGATGATATTTTACGGCCAGTCCAGGTCGTGGTGACTGCACCACCTTTGAAAATGAAAGCACTGCTGGGAGGTACTGGAACCTACGCGCCAGCAGAATTAAAAGTTTCAATGCCATAGCAACCGGGTGCTAGTTCAGAGACCCACTGGAGGGTAAATAATAATGCACTGAATTATGTGGATGGCAGAACCCACTGAAGGGAGATAATATCTGAGAGTGAGAACCACAAATCCCACAACACCTTGAGATAAAAGCATCGGAGCCAGCCAACCAGAGGGCGGTCCAACTCCCATAATACCTTGGGACAGAAGCACTGGAGCCAGCCAACCAGAGGGCGGTAATTTGACATTTAAATAAGGGTTTGCAAACTCTCTCGAAACACTTGCCAGAACCACATGTGCCAGCCCGTGAACAAGCGGCAGGGAGCCGAGAAATGCATCGGGCCCTTCTTATCGAAGTCTGTAAATGCATGCCGGTTGTGCTAGAATAAAGGACTCTGTCGTTCAAAAAATGGGGTCCTGCTTGATCATTGAGTGCGTCACCAAGCAAGGGACAAACAGTTTTGATGATATTTTACGGCCAGTCCAGGTCGTGGAGACTGCACCACCTTTGAAAATTAAAGGACTGCTGCGAGGTACTGGAACCTGCGCGCCAGCAGAATGACAAGTTTCAATACCATAGCAACCGGGTGCTAGTTCAGAGGCCCACTGGAGGGTAAATAATAATGCACTGAATTATGTGGATGGCAGAACCCACTGAAGGGAGATAATATCTGAGAGTGAGAACCACAAATCCCACAACACCTTGAGATAAAAGCATCGGAGCCAGCCAACCAGAGGGCGGTCCAAATCCCATAATACCTTGGGACAGAAGCACTGGTGCCAGCCAACCAGAGGGTGGTAATTTGACATTTGAATAAGGGTTTGCAAACTCTCTCGAAACACTTGCCAGAACCACATGTGCTAGCCCATGCACAAGCGGCAGGGAGCCTTGAAACGCGTCGGGCCCTTCTTATCGAAGTCTGTAAATGCATGCCGGTTGTGCTAGAATAAAGGACTCTGTTGTTCAAAAAACTGGGGTCCTGCTTGATCATTGAGTGCATCACCAAGCAAGGGACAAACAGTTTTGATGATATTTTACGGCCAGTCAAGGTCGTGGAGACTGCACCACCTTTGAAAATTAAAGGACTGCTGCGAGGTACTGGAACCTGCGCGCCAGCAGAATGACAAGTTTCAATACCATAGCAACCGGGTGCTAGTTCAGAGACCCACTGGAGGGTAAATAATAATGCACTGAATTATGTGGATGGCAGAACCCACTGAAGGGAGATAATATCTGAGAGTGAGAACCACAAATCCCACAACACCTTGAGATAAAAGCATCGGAGCCAGCCAACCAGAGGGCGGTCCAAATCCCATAATACCTTGGGACAGAAGCACTGGAGCCAGCCAACCAGGAGGCAGTAATTTGACATTTAAATAAGGGTTTGCAAACTCTCTCGAAACACTTGCCAGAACCACATGTGCCAGCCCGTGAACAAGCGGCAGGGAGCCGAGAAACGCGTCGGGCCCTTCTTATCGAAGTCTGTAAATGCATGCCGGTTGTGCTAGAATAAAGGACTCTGTCGTTCCAAAAATGGGGTCCTGCTTGATCATTGAGTGCGTCACCAAGCAAGGGACAAACAGTTTTGATGATATTTTACTGCCAGTCCAGGTCGTGGAGACTGCACCACCTTTGAAAATTAAAGGACTGCTGCGAGGTACTGGAACCTGCGCGCCAGCAGAATGACAAGTTTCAATGCCATAGCAACCGGGTGCTAGTTCAGAGACCCACTGGAGGGTAAATAATAATGCACTGAATTATGTGGATTGCAGAACCCACTGAAGGGAGATAATATCTCAGAGTGAGAACCCCAAGTCCCACAACACCTTGAGATAACAGCATCGGAGCCAGCCAACCAGAGGGCGGTCCAAATCCCATAATACCTTGGGACAGAAGCACTGGAGCCAGCCAACCAGAGGGCGGTAATTTGACATTTAAATAAGGGTTTGCAAACTCTCTCGAAACACTTGCCAGAACCACATGTGCCAGCCCGTGAACAAGCGGCAGGGAGCCACGAAACGCGTCGGGCCCTTCTTATCGAAGTCTGTAAATTTATGCCGGTTGTGCTAGAATAAAGGACTCTGTCATTCAAAACATGGGGTCCTGCTTGATTATTGAGTGCGTCACCAAGCAAGGGACAAACAGTTTTGATGATATTTTACGGCCAGTCCAGGTCGTGGAGACTGCACCACCTTTGAAAATTAAAGGACTGCTGCGAGGTACTGGAACCAGCGCGCCAGCAGAATGACAAGTTTCAATGCCATAGCAACCGGGTGCTAGTTCAGAGACCCACTGGAGGGTAAATAATAATGCACTGAATTATGTGGATGGCAGAACCCACTGAAGGGAGATAATATCTGAAAGTGAGAACCACAAATCCCACAACACCTTGAGATAAAAGCATCGGAGCCAGCCAACCAGAGGGCGGTCCAAATCCCATAATACCTTGGGACAGAAGCACTGGAGCCAGCCAACCAGAGGGCGGTAATTTGACATTTAAATAAGGGTTTTCAAACTCTCTCGAAACACTTGCCAGCACCACATGTGCCAGCCCGTGAACAAGAGGCAGGGAGCTGCGAAACGCGTCGGGCCCTTCTATCTAAGTCTGTAAATGCATGCCGGTTGTGCTAGAATAAAGGACTCTGTCGTTCAAAAAATGGGGTCCTGCTTGATCATTGAGTGCGTCACCAAGCAAGGGACAAACAGTTTTGATGATATATATATATATATATATATATATAGAGAGAGAGAGAGAGAGAGAGAGAGTTAGAGAGAGAGAGAGAGAGAGAGAGATACAGAGCATAATTAGGTCAGTTGTTTTTATAGGAAAAGCGTTGTGTGTCTCTAATAACTTTGGCCCATTTTGATGAAGCTCCAAGAGACTTTCCTAAATGGAGTTACTTTTTCACCAGTTTTCAGGGTGATTTCTTAGGTGGGGGCTAAAAAACCCGGAGTCCCAAAACACAAAATCCCCCTGCATTTTCCATAGACTTCTTTAAGATGGGCTACAGCAAAAACTGCTGAAGGGAATTACACCAAATTAGACAGGAATCAAGATCTTGGTAAGCAGATCGTGCTTTTTGTGATTTAGTGTTAATCCGGGGTCAACAAGAGTCTTCATAGACCCTTGCGGGAGCAGCAATTTAAAAATAGAGTGTTCGGATTGGTTCATGAAGCTTTATTTTCCTTGGGCCATCTCACTCCCGCGGGGGTCAGACTGCAGTGGGAGTGAACGCTCTGAATGTCTGTGAGCAACATGAGAAACATGTTGCTGGCTGCCATTACAAGACTTGGGGACCCCTGTCCTGAAGTTAAATAAACAATAATATAAGTGTTTAGGGTTGGGATACCATGGCTCCCTAGGCCCCATGGGGGAACCTGGAGGGATCCCTTTGGGCCAAAAAGTAAATATAGCTGCAGCAAATGCCACAGCCCAGTGGGACTGCCACGGGATCATAAATAAATGGCAGCTGGGTCATATTCACTCTTTTTATAAAGGGGAGTGGGTTCGTGTAACACCCCCCCCTCCCCGAGCCTCCAGAATCCCCAGGTAGCCCACCGGCATGGGCAGGAAAACCTTTGTTTGCTCTTGTTTGCCAAGAGCATTTTTGAACTTCCCCCAGGAGGGGCAAACACCAATTCCTTTCCCAGTAGTTTGGAGCTTTAAAAATGGTCCCACCCAGCTCATGTTTACCTGCCCTCACTGAAGCGGACAGGGAAACAGATCAAAAGATTTCTCCCGCCTGGAGGGAGCAGCATTAGGACTTGCTCTCTCCTGACAAGGGCAATGCTGGATCCCTCCGCATGGTGGGAGCTGGCTCCCCCGGCAGCCCCCACTAACTGCATGGTGGGTACCCTGGGGGGGGCACCAGAGCACCGACTTGAAGTGTTTATGGCCCCTGAGGATGAAGTTCCTGGGGCTTATTATATCTTGGGGAGGCCCTTTGGCGAAGCAGAGCTAAATGTAACTTGCTCGCCGGCCCTGCTCTGCATAAGACCTCACATATTACTTCACTCATGACATGTTCTATGACTTCATTTATAACTTTACTGATGACATCTCAAATGACATCATTCATGACATCTCTGATGACATCTTCCAAGATTTTTTTGTACACATTGCTCTATCAAAGGGTATGGAATTAGAGCTCTCAAAATAAGTGCAAAATAGCTCAGAAAAATATGATTTTTTAGTTTTATAGACAACAACGGTTCCTGTGTACAATCAACAAATGATACTTAGTATATAATAGCACAATCAGAATAATCAAAGGAAAAGAGATGTCTGAAAGAGAAGAGGCATATAACATGAATTTTGTATGAAAGTAAGTTGTTTTATATAATGTAATCAGATTATTTTAAATCCAGTGTGTGTGTCCCACGTGATTGTGAAACCTATATTAAAAGGTTGTGACTTTTTGTGACAAAGATGTACAAGAGCGACCATTAAATCAATACATAATATGTGCTTGCAGCTTACTAATAGAGTAATAGTGGCTGACAAGGGTTCGCTTCACTTAGTCGATGATGTTTCAATCCGCAGAACAATGTGGGGTCTCATCAGGACCTAGCAAGAAGGGGCACCTGGAAATGACTGTCAGATAATATGGTGTGGATCGTGTGGGGGTGAAAAAGGAAGACGAGTATTCACAAAGGGCCCAGCTGGGCACCTATAGTGGGGAAGGTACTGACAGTCAGGAAGGCTCAAGGTTAAAAGCCTTAATAATTACAAGAAGGGCGAAAAGCTCTTGTCAGGAATATCCATGGTAATTGGTAAATCTAAATTGGCCTCAAAGGAAATTTTGACAATCCGTCTTTTGGTTACCCGGTTTAGAGAGGATAATGGAATGAAAAGGGGCTGCCAAGGTCAGCTGCGGTAATTAATCATGCTCAGCTCGTGGAGACAACCGCACCTGTCTGTTTCTCCTTGTGAAATGACAACCCACTTAGATGTAGAAAGGGGTTGTTATGTGCCACAATGCCCCTGTACCATACATTGTACAGGTAGCTTAGTTCACATTAACAATGAACCGCAGATATATAAGAAACCATCATTGTATACTGTGTTCAACCTGTATACAACTGTTCAGAGAAAGCTACGTTTTTCCTAAAAGCAGATTTCAGAAAACCAAAATATTTGTAGAGCAAAGAGATAGAAGATTAATACCTTCAGTGGAGTCACAGCAGCTGCTGCTCCATCTAAATATAGGACCCAAGCCTGTGCCAGAGGAGCTGATGTCACAACACCCACTTACCTGCAAGCTGCCAGATTGCATACCAGGCTCTAAATAAGCCTGTGTGTCAGGTACTACAACATAGAAAGAGCACAAACCATGTTGCACATTTGTCTACCTCAAACATTATCTTAAATTTCTAATTCCCTTTGTCTTAATCCACACACCTTGATGACCTGCTCCAACTAACTTAGCTTAAGGTTGACCTTCATTTTATTTTTAATAAAGTCACTGTCCTCAGTTTCTAAGATCCTAACTTCCCCAAAAAGGAAATGGTGAGTCAGATAAATTTAAGATGGCTATATTTTCCAGCAAACATGCCACTGCATTCTATTGGCAGCTGTGAAAGATGCAGTATCATTGGTAAATGGCAGCTGTGAATGATGTAGACTCATTGGTTGCTGTCCTGGATAAACTTCAAACATGGGATTGGACTTGGGCATTCACTTGATAAATAGTTTCACATGGAAAGTGGCACATTAATCTAATCCTTTCATTGGAAAATACCTCCAACATCAGAAGACCTTTCATTAGCAATTAGTTCACATTATATTGATCACTCCAGGGGGCTCAAACTCTTCTTAAAACCTCACGGCAAAATTTTTTCCCAGCAGAAATAATTTATAGCTTTTAGTTATCCATGGGCCAAGACTTTGTTCAACCATTTCATTATAAACAAGAGAGCCATAGAAACGGATGTCATTATTGCATAATTGAGCTCTTTGGCATCATCCAATGGAAGAACTTTCGTGACGTGCTATACTTGCAGTGAACAGCAGTTCTATTTATGAAATGTTCATAACTAAGTGTCACTAATCTTCAGATTAAAGCATGTAAAAGTCTGTCTATTGGATAGAGAGGAAAGATTGACAGTTATGAAACAAGTTCCTTGTGTTCTACAAATAACTGCACAGAGAAACTGTACAATATATAGAATTGGTTGTATGTCATTAAAAAGCATGCCTTTACCACATGTCCTTTGCCATGCAATGCCTCTGCCATGCATTGTCTTTTCCACGTAAGTCTTTACCACGCATATGCCTGTAATACACATGCCTATATAACGAAAATGTAAGGTATATGAAACCTGATTTTGTTTAAAAAAAAGTATATATATGAATATATACACACACATACATGGATACATATATATATCTTTTTCTATATATATGTATGTGCGTGTATATCTATCAATATATACATATATTCCCTATTAACCCCTAAACTCAACCACCCCTAAGCCCTAAATTTACCCTTACTATCCAATACCCTTACCCAACCCTAAACCCTAAAAACACCTTTACGAGCCAATACCCTTACCCACTCCTAAACCCTAAAAATATGCTTACCACCCAATAACATTACCCACCTATATACCCTAAAAACAGTCTCATCACCCAATACCCTACCCACCCCATAACCCTAAAAACATCTTTACTACCCAATACCCATACCAAACCCTAAAGTCATAAAATGCCTTTACACCCCAATACCCTTACCAACCCCTAAAGCCTAAAATCAGCTTTACCATCTTATACCCTTACCTACTGCTAAACCCCTAAAACATTCTTATCCTAATTCCTAATATATATATTACAAAACCATAGAAATTCAGCGGTTATAGTTACCTGAGCTTTCTGCAACTTATGCAACCACAATGCACTGCTTATGACGTCACATATTACATCAGTCATGACATATGCAGTGACATCGCTTTTAATGACATCTCAAATGACATCACTCATGGCATCACTGATGACATTATCCAGTGGGTGTGGTTCTTGAACGTTTCTGAGACTTAAAAATATATACCAAGCTAGTGCACAAGATAAATTATTAATATTTCTGTACTAATAATGAGTGATACTACGTATAACATATGTCACCTGAGAGACTGTGTGACTGCCTGAATCTGTGTGTGAGTGGGTGTATGAGTGGCTGTATGGGTATGTGAGTGGGTGTGTGAGTGACTATATGGGTGAGGAGTGACTGTGTGAGTAGCTGCATGGATTATTGAGTGGGTGCATGAGAGGGTATATGGATGAGTGAATGGGTGTGTGACTGGCTATATGGATGAGTGAGTGAGTCTGTGAGAGGCTCTATGGGTGGGTGAGTGGGTGTTTGAGGGGCTGTATGGGTATGTGAGTGGGTTATGAGAGGTTGTGTGGGTGGGTGAGGCAGTGTATGAGTAGTTCTTTGGAATTTGTCAGGAGTGATGTAATTTGAGATGTTATCAGTGATACCATCTGAGAAGTCACTGGCCAAATCATGAGTGATGTAATACATGAGGTCAAAAGCAGCGCATTGCAGGGAGATAAGTTATAGTTCGCTCACGTAACTATAACTGCCAAATTTCAATGGTTTTGTATGAGTGAAATCTGAGCCTAACTATGACGTCCCAGTAACCTTAGGCTTTTTCAGTGAATTTATAAGGTTTTTTTCTATTTCCTGAATATAACATCCCGACATTTGTTTTTTTCTGAGATTTTCAAGATTTTTAAAAACGTATTTCCTAACTTTTCTCTGTTTTTTAAATTCCAATTCCTCACTAAAATGTCCCTGTAACCTTTTTCGATAACATCTAAGGTTTTTTAGAGTAGTTGTGTGGTGTCTACAGTAATACGGTGATGTATGTATATATATATATATATATATTCACTGAAAAAAACATAGTTTTCAGGGACATTATAGTTAGTTGGTCATTTCAATGATACAAAATCATAGAAATTGCGCAGTTATAGTTAGTTCGGCTAACTATAACTCTTGCCCCCGCAATGCACTGCTGATGACGTCACATATTACAACATTCATGACATGGTCAGTGACATCACTGATGACATCTCAAATGACATCACTGATGACATCCACCAACTTGACAATCTGATGCTCCACCTCACACCCTAATATAACCTATGACACACCCCCTGTAAAATACTACCTATGGTTTTTGCAGTGAATTTCAAAGGTTTCTTTAAATGCTAATTTGTAACTATAACGTTCCTGAAACCTATGATTTTTTCAGTGAATTTCAAAGGTTTTTTAAATGCTAATTTGTAACTTTGACGTCCCTGAAACCTATGGTTTTTTCAGTGAATTTCAAAGGTTTTTTTAAATGCTAATTTCTAATTATTTTTTTCTTTAAACCTATAGCTTTTTCAGTGATTTTAAATTATCACTTCATTGTCAACCTAGTGAAAACAGCCAATATCCCCAGTTTTCCAGCAATAGCTTCCACAAAAAAAAACTTGTCACAAATGAGAACAACAACTAACGGTAATAATATACAGAGTATACGTCCCCATTTTCAATGAGCAACCAAATCTGGGGTGCAATCCAACAGGGATAAGCCACATTTGCAGTAGGTATCTAACATCTGCATTTTACTGGTGTTAACCAGGACGACTACTTACAATGTGAAAGGGATCGCAGCCCAGAATCACATCGGAAGCGCAACATATGTCAAAGAGTTACTGATCACGCAGCTCAAACACCCATGAAGGCCACAACACTCACTGCCACCAGCCTCAGGACGTCCCCCCGGACCACCCCCCTCCCTACTATCACCGAGGCAGCTCAGAACAGGACAGCGGACCTTCCAAAAACGGCATGGTCCCTCAGCCACACAATACTTGAATGTTGGCAGATATGGCAAGCAAATATGTGTGAAGGACGCAACTCATACATCAATAATAATAATGCACACAATACCAAGTGTAGCGGTGATGTGCTGGGCAGACCTCACTATACAGATCATAAACCTCTCCATATGTACATATACTGCTGGTGCTTTTACTGTTGTGCACAATAGACGCAACCATGTTACCTCAGGCAGTGGGGAAGATCTCGGACATGTAGCTGCTTTGTCCTCCCCAGGAAACGGAAGCGCAGTGGGCTGGTCCAACGTACGCCATTCCAGCATCGGAGTATGAATAAATAAGCCGGGGCTCTGGGCGTGGTTCACTTGTGAACTGTGAAAACCAACGAGTCTTCCAGAGCGGCGGGCCTCACACTGCCACGTGGCTGCCACCATGACCACGGGTCTCCTCGACACAGGCCCCCTGCGAACCCAGCGGCACAGCACCACAGACTTATGTCTGTACAGACTACTGCCTTCAATCAACACTACGGACAGCAGGCATCACAATTCAGATGGAGTAGCGATTGCAAATGACGCAGTCCAGTACGCAAGATAAATTGCTTCTGGTGCCACTAACTGAGTGCACCACAAGTCATTGCCACGTGGAATTATTGAGGCAGAATTCAATAGACAAAAGACATTGGTCCGAGTACGGCCCCCCTGGACCACGCATCATTGCAGGGTACGTACACACTGAGCGCCAAAGGTACTACTAAAACAGTGCACCATAAGTCATCGCCACGTGGCCTTATTGAGGCAGAATTCAATAGACAAAGGTCATTGGTCCGACTGTGGCCCTCCCGGATCACGCATCATTGTAGGGTACGTACACGCTGAGCGCCAAAGGTACTACTAACTCAGTGCACCATAAGTCATCGCAAGGAAAAGTGAACAGTTTTATGTCAGCAGTGAGGCATACTATCACTCGAAAATCACCCCAAAATACTTCTAATATAAAAAGAACAGACGAATCGAAGCACATTAATGATTACAATCCGGTGATTTTGGAGATGTGGAATGTAAAAATGGACATACAATATGTTGCAGATAACTCAATTGCTGTTCCTTGCATACTATCCAAATAGAAGTTCATACCTGGAAAACATATGTCTATATGAAATACTGCAACATTATAATTTAAAAAAAAAAATGTTACAGAAAAAATAAATGAAGGAAAATATGCTGTAATTGGATCTGATGGATGTTTGGTAAAGCATGCCAAAGGAAATTTGATTAATCACAGGAAATTAAGTTGTGATACTCAAGATAAGAAAGAGTTTTTCTATTTAGCTCTTCTGCAACTCTTCAAACCTTGGCGGATTGAACTGGAATTACTTGGAGATTTTGACTGCTATGAAGATTCTTTCAATGCATGTAAAGATAGCATTTAATGTATAATTTTTTCAAATTATCTCCAAATGTTGAATGAAGAGATTAATCAAGAAAAAACTATTGCAGCTGAAATTGCTAGAGATAGTTCACAAATGGAAAGAATTTGCTGCTTATCTGTTTGTGGAAGGTCGTTTTGAGTTAGGTACTGTACAATGTATTTGTAAATATTGTTACAAGAAAACAAAATGCCAGCTAGAGCTGTCCATAATGACTTAGAATTAGTTGCTATACCTCCTAAACTTACAAATTTAAATACATATAAGGCCATCTTTATACAATCTGTGCACCCTTTTCAGGCCATAATTTGTATGCAGACTAAAACAGGTAAGCTGCCTTCAACAGATCTATAAAGAGGTTTAACCCCTTGCGTGCCCATGACGGAACCACTCCGTCATGAGCCACGGGCGGCGTGTGTTCATGACGGAGTGGTTCCGTCATGCTGCGGCCGCTCCGCCCACGCGTCGCTGATTCCCCGCCTGTGCGGGCGAATTAACGAGTGGGCGGAGTCGTGACGGAACCACTCCGTCATCAGCACAGCTCGCCCTTGACTCATGACGGAGTGGTTCCGTCACGAGCATGGCGGCGCCGCGCTCACCCCGCACCCCCCCCAGCGCCGCGGCAGAATTCGCGCCGCGGCGAAGGGGTTAAAAGGAAGAGTTGTCTATTTACCTTTAGATTTTGAGAAAACTGTTGAAATTGTTATTTTAGAAAGAGACGATACTGAACCTGTAGTCATTCTTGTTAATGGTGTACCCACAAAGAGTCGGAAAATATGGCAAGATTTAGTACATGTCACAAAAGTCCAAAAGGCTACATTATATCTGGTGCAAAACAATATTCACTATAAAATTGTAAATGTAGAAGGAGAAGAAATGACTATAGAAGATGAAACACATATTTCAAGTGGACAATTCAAGAACAGAAGAAATTTATGAACATTATACTATACATCCTCTACATTCAAAAGAACTGATAGGACATACTATTGAATTGTTCCAGAGGAAAAAAGCAAAACAAACTCCATGAGTGTGTGGGAAACAAATTTGGAAGCTCATTGTTTTCCACAGCTCTTCCCTACTGAAAAAGGTAGACGATATGATGAACGACCAGTTCAGATTCTAGCTTCAGAATACCGTACTTTACAACTGTACTCAGAACAACCAAGATTTCCTCAGTGTATTTCATAAATGTTTCATCTTTTGTTCCATACACCTACACTGCAGTCAGCAGAGATCACAATTTAAATTGAAACATGATTTATTTATTAGAGAGAATTGTACTCTATGTCCTCGAACTTTGTCAAGAGGAAGTGACTAAAAACATTCCTCGATGTCTGTGCTGACTACTGCCTTCGATGTACAATAGCGATTGCAGGGCTCATCATTCACATCGAGTGCCGATTCTGTGGCTCCCCCGCACCACGCATCATCGCTAGCTGTGCAGACGCTAAATGCCTCTCATGCCCCTATCTCAGTGCAGCACAACTCATGCACCCTGTCTGATACAATATTTTTGTATAATTTCACATCTGCTGTCCTACCTCAGTGTATCACAAGTCATGAACCCTTTACGATAGAATATTTTCTGTATGATTTCATATCTGGTACCCGTACCTCAGTGAAGCACAAATCATTGACCCTTTATGATTGAATCTCTGTGTCTAATATAATGATTACTGTTGTACTTGTTGCCAGCAGCAACCATTGCCGGAGGGTTGGCTTACAATCACCCCACACGCATCCACCACAGACGTCACTGGACATGTGACTCTGATAATAAAAAGGAGTCGAGCGCACGTGCCCGTACCCAGTTCCACTATCTATCTGTGTCGGTTGTGTTCATTATGTATGCAACATGCTGCCCCTAGACCCTACCACATTGCATGATGCTCTGGACAGCGTATGCAACCAACTTAGCTTTGATAGTGGGAGAAAACCTTGGTTATGTAACTTTGTCTCGGTCACTGTACAAGTACGTACGTAAAGACTGCATCATTAGAGTACTGCAAGCAGAGTGTATAGTGAATTTATAAGTGCGTGAGGATCGTTGCAGTGATTGTATAAGTACATATGTTGGCGCAGCCTAACTCCGACAACAAGCTTGTCTCTAATTGGCTGCCCTCCATGTGCCAAAAACTGAAACTTCAACTTTCCATAGCCCTGTATTGCTACAGCTGCAACACTCCAATGAATGTGCAATAAACATTCATATCCACACAGATGTCTCATGTCCACCATCTTTCTTGTGTGGAACTATGGATGAATATAGGGTCAGTAATTCCCCGTACCTTTCATGTTGGCCATATTGTTGGACTTGGCTCACAGAGTGACACTTTGGCTTTTGCAACCTGGGTGACGGTAGCACTCCAACACGGACACCTGCATGAATTGCCACAGCCACTCTCTCACGGCTGGTATACACCCACACCGCACCCATCCAGCACAGGCATCACAGGACACGTGACCCTACTAATAAAAAAGACCGGGCGCACATGCTCTACACCATTTTAGAGTTGCTCGCAAGGCATGCACTGCAGCCGGCACAGTCACACCACCACGGTGATGGCCCATCCCGGTGGTCCGGACAGTTGATGTTTTGTGTGCTCTGCTGCACCGCAGTGTAGACCTGAGCACAACAGCGAGGCCTCACTTTTTACTGAGTTAGTAGCACCGCAAGCACTGAGCGGGTGTACAACCTGCGATGATGATAGGTGCACTAGCATGTCCTCTGCCATGACGATCTCAAGACTCAATTCCAAATGTGAGACCTATAAGCTTGCAGAACAGAGCTGCATGATGTGGAGGGTGCTGTGACCATGAAAAGGTGATCAGTGAGGCCTTGGTGCGCAGCGTCGGGCAGATAGCTTTGGGCGGCAGGAGTGGATGGGGTACAGCAGCCTGAAAGCAGAAAGATGGCAGAGCGATTTAGGCGTACGCACTCGTATATACTCTGCCACAGCATCGGATTGGTAACATGAGCACTGGTGCAATGCTCGAGGAGCCGGTGCCGAGTTCCAACTGTGGGCTGCTTTTTGGAGCAGTCTGAGGGCAGATTTGGGCGGTGTCGCTGTTGTTTGAACACAGCCAGCGGCCCAGTGGGTGTCTGAATGGCCTTTCTGGAGGCAGATGGGCGTCATTACCTCATGTTTAGCAACAGGCAGAGGTGTCACTTTCTTTCTCTCACAGGGCCACCCATTAACGTATGCATACCTAGCAGGGCAGGGGGCCTGAGCAGAAGTGGCCTCACTGGTTTAGAAGTCACCAGTGTAAACAAATTTGCGCATTTTTTTGACCCCCCTTTTTTAAAAAACTTTTCGCCAAAGCAGTCTTTTGAGGAAAGGCCATATGCAAATGTGGGGCCCTTTTTTTTTTAGCGTGCCCGGGCTGATTTTGAATCCTAATCCAACACTGCTCTGCCATTACTAATTCTGTACTATCTTTCAGATGTGGGAGCTTGAGAGTTCCACTAGGTCGTGGCACGGAGTTGGAGACAGAGCGGTGGCGTAAAGGTAAGCTGTAACAGTTTTGTACACAGTGTGGGCACTCAGTGTCCCTCCTCATCTCTTCCTTTCTCTCCCTCACACTCTTTCTATCTCCCTTTACATCTTACACGGTTTGTCTCTTTTTCTCTCTCTCTCTTCCTCTGTTTCTCTCTTCCTCTCTCACACTCTCTCACTCTCTCTTCCTCTCTCTCACTGTTTCTCTCTCTCTCTTCGTCTTTCTCACTCTTTCTCCCTGTCTTCTTCTAACTTTCTTTCTTTTTCTCTCTCTCTTTCTCTCAGTCTCACTGTTTGTCTCTTTTTCTTTGTCTTCTGCTCACTCTTTCTTTCTTTCTCTCACTCTTCTTCTCTCTCCTTTGATGGGCACATGACGCACAATCTTATCGTGAATCACGAATTGACGTTCACCACCCCCTAACACCACCAAAGCTAAATGCGCAAAGAATCTGCGATGATGCGTGGCCATCCTCAACACATAACCAAGTTCCTTTGGCATGTGGTGGACTCTCTTACACACATGCCGGTGGCGGAAGGTGAGCAGAGAGACTTCTTTCAGCAGCAGCGGGCAGTCACCTCTGGGCAGTGGGAGTGGCTTCTCTTATTCTTTCTTTCTCTCTTCCTCTCGCTCACTCTTTCTCTCTCTCTCTCTCTCTCTCTCTTACTCTTTATCTCTCTCTCTTCCTCTCTCTCACACTGTTTCTCTCTTTCCATCTTCCTTGTATCTTACTCTTTCTCTCTTTTCCTCTCACTCTTTCTCCTCCTCTATCTCACTCTTTCTCTCTTTGTCTTCCTCTCTCTCACTCTTTATCTCTTCCTCTCTCACTTTCTCTCTCTCTCTTCCTCACTCTGACTCTTTCTCTATCTCTCTTCCTCACACTGCTTCTCTATTTCTTGAAACAGAAAATTACACATGTGCAGTTGTATATACTCTGCAATAACTAAATCTATACTATCTTTCAGATCACTAAACTTGAGGGTGCACTATGTCCCGGCACGTGGTTGGGGACACACCAGTGACACAAAGGTGAGCTGCGAAGATTTTCTCCAGTGTCAACACTCCCTCGCATCTCTTCCTTTCTCTCTCTCACACTTTCTCTCTTTCTCTCTCTTCCTCTCTATCTCATTCTTTCCTTCTCTCTTCCTCTCTCTCACTCTCTCTCTCTCCCTCTCTCACTTTCGCTTTCTTCCTCTCTCTCTATCTCTCTCTCTTCCTCTCTCTCACACTGTTCCTCTCTTTATCTCTCTCTCTCTTCCTCTCTCTCACACTGTTTCTCTCGTTGTCTTCTTCTCCGTCTCACTCTTTCTCTCTTTGTCTGGCTACCTCTCTCGTACTCTTTCTCTCTTCCTCTCTTTCTCTCTGTCACTCTTTCTCTCTCTCTCTCTTCTTCTCTCTCACTATTTGTCTCTCTGTCTTCCTCTCTCTCACACGGTTTCTCTTTCTCTCTTCCTTGTATCTTACTCTTTCTTTCTTTCTCTCTCTTACTCTATCTCTCTTTCTCTGTCTTCTTCTCTCTCTCACTCTTTCTCTCTCTCTCAGTCTTTCTGTCTTCCTCTCTCTCACTTCCTCTCTCTCACTCTTTCTCTCTCTCTCTCGATCTCCTTTGCTGGAAGCATGACGCACCATCTTATCTTTCTTTTTGTCTTTGAGGCGGTGAATCACAAATGGACCAGCAATGACAGGCCACGGCTGTACAAAGTTTTATTTGTTGTTTTGTTTTAATAAAATGTTTTATATGTAAATCTATACATGACTAAGATTCTTATTTCTCCAACCTCACAAGCATCTTTTTATTAATAGTTCGTAGAGGGACACTTCCGGGCCCAAGTAGGTTGTTGGGGTATACTGGTGATGTGGGAAGAGGGTGCGTTACCTGCTAATGTGGGGAGACGCAGCGTGAAAGGGGTATCTCTAACAGAAAGAGCTCCGATATGTTTTCAGAAATGCCTCGGACAGATGCCGGCTGACAGACTGAATCACAAAATGGCTTTTCAGTTCTCATATAGTGTGACTTATGAACAGTTCGTACCCAGGCTCACAGAGGGGCAACTGCGGCCCGTCCGCACGACTCACAGAGGCAGAACTACGAGCCGTCTGCTCCCAAAGGAACAGCAGCGTATTAGCTTTCAGAGGTAGAGGCACAGCAGCGTACTAGCTCACAAAGGCAGACAGCTGCAAGCCGACGGACTGGCTTCTAAAGACAGAGTTGCGAAGTGGTGATGTTGGGCACAGGGAGCGTGAAAGGGTTATCTTCCTACTGGTGTCCTGGAGTGCAAGTCGTGCTGCCTGGCGCTCACCTGTTTCTCCTTTATTGTTAATAAATCTTAAACCTTCACTGCGTCCAAATCATCATTACACAGAGCTCAGCTATAATAAATTGCCCCCGGAACCTTTCTTTTATATTTTCACTCGATGCGAGGCACAAGATGGCTGCTAACAGTTCCCGGTTTGAAATGTTAGCAGCAATCAGAGGACACTTCCTGCTTTGAAGTATTAGCAGCCAATCAGAGGCAAGCTCCTGCTCGGGAGTTAGGCACCGACCAGATATATATACTTTTTTCTTTTAAATATCTCAAAATCTACTGAATGGATTTACACCATTTCTACAAAACCGCGCTTTCTGGACCAAGTCCTTTCTCCCTGTCAAATGTGGCGTAATTCCGTTCAGCAATTAGACCTGTAGCCTTGTCTAAAGTTTCCTATAGAAAATACATTGAGAAAATACGTTTTGACACCCCCCATTTTTCTCAGCCCCCCCTTGACCTATCACCCCTAAACTTTCAAGATAGGAGCTAATCAAAAAAGAGAAATTTTGGGGAAAATTTCATAAAGAATCATCAAACTTACGCCAAAGTTATGAGCAGATGGAGGGCTCCAGGAGGGTTGGCCGCGCAAAACCCCCCCAACATGAGTGAAGCCCCGAGACTGCGGGGACCCCAGCTGGCCCCCGCAGCCCCAGTGAGCCTCCGCTATTATTTTGAAAGAAATTCCCCCGGGACCTAGCCCACCCCGGGGTCTCATTAAAATAAAACACAGGAACCCGCCACCCCAGAGCGAATTGCGCCAATTTTTTCCTTTTTTTATGTTTTTTTTTACCCTGA
Source organism: Triturus cristatus (assembly GCF_964204655.1). NCBI lineage: Eukaryota > Metazoa > Chordata > Amphibia > Caudata > Salamandridae > Triturus > Triturus cristatus. The sequence goes on from NC_140587.1 coordinate 672,221,563, forward strand.
GGTCCTTCTGGGACTCCCTGAGCAGGCCTAGGGGGTAAGGGTTTTTCTACCCTGCCCCCAGACTTCTTTTCTACCTTTGTTTCTCTGTTTTCCAGCGACTCACTTCTACCGAGCTACAAGATGGCTGCCAACACTTCCTGGTTAGGAGTGTTGACAGCCTATCATAGTGAAGCTCCTGCACGGGACTTAGGCTCCGCCCAGATATCGAAACTGTTACTTTTCTAATTTCTCAGCAACTACTGAATGGATTTACATCATTTAAAAAAGGGTCGCTTTCTGACCCACGCACTACCTTTGTGCCAAATTTGGGGTCATTCCGTTCAGTAGTTTCAGCTGTAGCCTTGCACAAAGCTTCCTATGGGAAAATGATTTTTTGACTCTTATTGTTTGAATTTCTCAAAAACTACTGTAAGGATTTACACCATTTAAAAAAAAAGTTTGCTTTCTGAACCAAGTTCTACCTTTCTGCCAAATTTGGGGTAACTCCGTTCAGCAGTTCAGACTGTAGCTCGTCGCAAAATTGCCTACGGAAATTAACATGGGAAAAACGCGTGTTGGGAACCCCCCTTTCTTATCAGCCCCCCCTTAATGAATCACCCCCAAACTTTCAGGATAGGAGCTGACCTGGATAGACTTTTTTGGGGAGAATTTTGCAAAGATTCATCCAACAACGCCAAAGTTATTAGCAAATCAAAAAATGCTTTTCCTATGGGAACTAGGTTGTAACTATTACTACCTACTGGTGACCGCCAGTAGGATATATATATATATATATATATATATATATATATATATATATATATATATATATATATATATATATATATATATATATATATATATATATATATATATATATATATTCACTTAAAAAACCATAGGTTTCACACATGTTATAGTTAGCTGGACATTTTACTCGTGAAAAACCATTGAAATTCCCCTGTTATAGTTAGTGCAGACAACTATAACTCACGCGACCGCAATCCTCTGCTGATGACGTCAGATATTACATCACTGTATTTAGACACTTATTTACCCATGTCTTCTTCCATTAATTTTTAGCTATACATATATTACAAATATTTTTTTTTCAGAAAGACGCATATGTCATCAGTGATGTAATATCTGACGTCATCAGCAGAGGATTGCGGTCACGTGAGTTATAGTTGCCTGCACTAACTATAACGGGGGAATTTTAATGGTTTTTCACGAGTGAAATGTCCAGCTAACTATAACATGTGTGAAACCTACGGTTTTTTAAGTGAATTTGCAAGGTTTTTTAAATGCTAATTCCTAACTATAACGTGTGTGAAACCTATGGTTTTTTCAGTGAATTTGTACGGTTTTTTAAATGCTAAGTTATGTTTTTTTAAAGTTTTTTCACCGTGCGCGTACCGTACGTGCACGGTGCGCTTCGCGCACCGTGCGCGCGCTGTGGGCGCTTAGTGAGCTTCGCGCACCAAGCGCCCACGATGCGTTGTTCGTGCCGTGCGCGTACGGTGCGCACACCCCGCGATTTTTCGCAAAATAAATATTATTTTTTTTTACCCTTGGGGGTCCTTCAGTGACCCCCTGACAAAGGCTAGGGGGTCAGGACCTGTCCATCCTGCCCCCTTCTCACGTTTTTCCCCTTTGTTTTTCATTGCCACAGACTGCGAGAGACAAAATGGCCGCCGAGACTTCCTGATTTCGACCGATTCGAATGTTTACTGACATCTAACAACCAATCAGAATTGCGCTCGCGCACGTCACCGTGCGCGTACGGTATGCTTACCGTACGCGCACGGTGCGCGCTTATAGATATATATATGCTTTTAACTGCAATTTTCTCAGGAACTAATGAACAGATTTACACAAGACCTGCAAAAGGCACATCCCTGAACTGAGGTCTACCTCTCTGCCAAATTTCAAGTAATTCTGTTCAGCCGTTCGGGCTGTAGCTTGGACTAAAGGTCCTATGGAAAAATGCATGGAGAAAACGCGTTTTGGGACCCCCCCTTTTCCTCAGCCCCCGCTTGACGAATCCCCCTGAGACTTTCAGGGAAGGAGCGGAGCGGAGCGCCTCACCTATTTGGAAAATTTCGCGAGGATTCGTCAATCGGCGCCAAAGTTATTCCAAATAGAATGTTGCGGATTTCCTATGGAAACACGGTCCTAACTATAACTATCTACTGGCGACCGCCAGTAGATAATATATATATATATATTCACTGAAAAAACCATAGGTTTCACACATGTTATAGTTAGTGGAAATTTTACTGATAAAAAACCAATGAAATTCCCCCGTTATAGTTAGCGCAGGCAACTATAACTCACGCGACCGCAATCCTCTGCTGATGCTAATACTGTATTTAGACACTTATTTGCCCATGCCTTCTTCCATACATTTTTAGCTATACATATATTACAAATATTTTTTTTTCATAAAGACACATATGTCATCAGCAGAGGATTGCGGTCGCGTGAGTTATAGTTGCCTGCGCTAACTATAACGGGGGAATTTCATTGGTTTTTTATCAGTAAAATTTCCACTAACTATAACATGTGTGAAACCTATGGTTTTTTCAGTGAATTTGCAAGGTTTTTTAAATGCTAATTCCTAACTATAACGTGTGTGAAACCTATGGTTTTTTCAGTGAATTAGTACGGTTTTTTAAATGCTAAGTTTTTTTCCCTTATAATAAGCCCTGTACATTTGGTGGCCTACGGCCACCAAAAGCACAGGGGGTGGGGTAAGTGTGGATAGTGTTTTTTTCCATTGTAATAAGCCCAGCACATTTGGTGGCCTTCGGCCACCAAAAGCACAGGGGGTGGGGTAAGTGTGGATAGTGTTTTTTTTATTTTTATTTTTTTACCGTACGCTTACCGTAAGCGTACGGTAAGCGTACCCCGCGAAATTGCCGAAAAAAAAATAAAACCGTTTTTGCACTTGGGGGATGTTTGGGGACTCCCTCAACATGACTATGTGGGAGGGAGTTGTCAAAACAGCCCCTTTACATGTTTTTGTGCTTCCGATTTTAAAAATCTCTCTCAGTGCGAGAGACAAAATGGCGGCCGCCGCTTCCTGGTTTCGGCCGATTCGAATGTTTACTAAGATCTAAGAGCCAATCAGAATCGCGCTCGCGCACGCCACCGTACGCTTACCGTAAGCGTACGGTAAGCGTACCGTAAGCTGGCTCAGATATATATATTGATTTAAAGGCTATTTTCTCAGAATCTACTGAACAGATTTACACCAAACCTACAAAAGGCACTTCCTTGACCTAGGGACTACCTCTCTGCCAAATTTTGAGTAATTCTGTTCAGCCATTCGGGCTGTAGCTCGTTCTAAAGGTCCTATGGAAAAATGCATGGGAAAAACGCGTTTTGGGACCCCCCTTTTATCTCAGCCCCCGCTTGACGAATCCCCCCGAGACTTTCAGGGTAGGAGCGGAGCGTAGCGCCCCACCTATTTTGAGAAATTCGCGAGGATTCGTCGACCGGCGCCAAAGTTATTCAAAATAGAATGTTGAGGTTTTCCTATGGAAACGTGGTCCTAACTATAACTACCTACTGGCTATCGCCAGTAGGTAATATATATATATATATATATATATATATATAAATATATATATATATATATATATATATATGATAGCCACAATCCTGAAGATGATCCCAATTACGGTCTTAAAGCAGGTACGGACCATGATATAGAGAAAAGATTCTTCTTTATTTGATGCAGATTTTTAAAGTGCCTGTGCAAAATCTTTACAAAAGCAAGTGCCCAGCCTGACGCGTTTCGACTGCCCGACGGCAGTCTTGATCACATGACGCGCTGGACCTATCAGTGCGTATATATAGTGAAACTTAACAGAAACACATAATCACATGATACATTTGATCTAATTAGTTTTAAAGACACTGTGCAAATATAACCAAAGGGCCACCGACTCAAATACATGACAAATAGAAATCTCATATATGCTTTTCTTAGTATTACATGGAACATAAAATGATAGCATAGTGCTCCTAGTGTGGAAATATGGATTTTTCTGGTCAGTTATGTCCCCTATCTTGGACCCCAACGGTTCTATGTGCATGTTACAAGTACATGTATATTCCCTCCAGTTCCAGTTATGAAGACGCAAATACATGTGCGTCCACCGTTAACATGTCCTCTATTGATCCGCCATGAATGGGCCGGATATTCCATTCCTAAGTAAGAAAGGCCACTGCCTTTATATGGTTCACTTATGCCATTTTTACAGTCCAGGCAAGTAGGCCCTGATTCTGTCATCGAACTCTTCTTGCTTTCTGTCTTTGAAGCTCCAGTCCGAGCCTGCATCTGTGACCATGAACTTTGTCTCATTCTCTGCGCGGCTCACGAAGCCTGACATCAGCTTGCTGCCTGCCAAGAACTGTATTTCACCTTCGAAAATTATCTGCTCCGCTCCCTGCCCAATGCATTCCTGTCTAGTAGCTTAAGTAAACATTCTTCCAGCTACCAAGCAAAGGCCCGACTTCTCTGTCTTCATACAAGTAATTCATAGCCCTGTTACTATGGAAGATTCCGCCCTCGCATCTAGTGTAGACACTTAGACGCTTGTACACGCACTAACCGTCAGTATAGTCAGTATAGAATAAGATTCTACTCTAAGAGACCTCTCTTTTGGATAACATAGTTCTTTAAACATAGGATGTTAGATATGATTTGGGATTAGGTTGACTTGACCCTCCAGACTTCTGTCGCCACATGTAGAGCTAAATATCAAGTCCCCTTCACCCCCTAGTTGCACGTCAATCACACGTCATACTGCTGCGCGCGCATATCTGCCAAATATTTCTGCTGACATTGCGAAATTCTTTCATGTAACCACCCTCTTATGACATCACATCGGATGACGTTCTTTCATCACTCCCAGTTACGCCTATTTTTGCTACGTATGAATATATTATCACCACTATCAATTGTTACGCCTCTTGTATTGGCCTCACTGTAATGCCTATTGTATAAAAGTAATTGATTGTCAATAACGTATGTACTTCACTTCCTGAACCTTCGTGGTGATGGAACCTGGAGCAACCGATTATAATCGACCATTGGAATAAAGCCCATTTAGAACCTCTAATACCACGGATCCTGCCTCTTATTTACTGAGCTATTTTTATTATGTTTCCGTATCAAATTAAGTCCCGGTAATTAAATTATTTACCACATGAATGGCGCCCGAACAGGGACACTTTCTCATCTCACGCGCCGGCGGTGCGTTGCAGGCCCGGTCTCCTGCCACAGCTGGACGGACAATAACGCGTACCAGCAGGATTTCCTGTGTCTCCCTCCGGTCAAGCGGGGGCGACTGAGGCTGCGATCAACACCCAGACGAGGCGGTGAGAAGTGCGAAGTGTCCCGACCAGAGCCTAGCTGAAAGAGCAAGATCCGAGGTATACAGAGGCCCACCAGTTTCCGAAGTCCCAAGTCAAGTCCGGTTTCCGAAGTGTTCAAATCGAGTCCAGTCCGGTTCAAGTTCAGTTCAGATCCGTTCCGAGGCCTTCCGTTCCGAGCTACCCGGTGAGTACCATTACTGGGGAGGCGTTCTGGCGTGCACATAAGTTGTGCCGGTCCAGACGGGTTTGGGTACACAAACCCGGTCTGCACTGTTTCAGCAGTGTATCTGTACTGTTTAGCAGTATATCTAGTATATCAAGTATATAAATTCAGAATAATTCAGTTCAAGTCGAGTATTATGTTTAGTGATTAAGTTTTCTTTAGATCGTCATCATTATTGTTGCTCAGTTAAATGTTAAATGTTAAATGTTTTTTAGTACGTTCTGCATATTGTGGTATGAATGACTGTTCATTATTGTGATTACTGTATTAAGTTTGTTCAAGATCAAGTATCAGATCAGTTCGCAATATGCCACTCTTTTCGAAATTAAGACAGATCACAACTAGAAAAGGGGTACTCGAAGAAGCTGTTCCTATTCCTCCTAGGGACACTCCAGGGTACTTCATGTATCATAAACATGGCCTAGACGCCATATTATTTCTTGATCTATGGGTAGACTACACTAAGGAATTACCAGAAAGTCAGAGGTGGCCCGCAGCGGGGACCTGGGATGCAGAGTGCATCGTGAAAGTAGAGGAAGAATTATGGAAAAAGAAAGCTAGACAATCACAGAAAGACGCCATTGAATTATGGCGTAAAGAATCATATAGACGTACAGAAAAAGCACGTAGACAGGAAGAGAAGAGTAGAGAGAATTCCAATGAAGTCCGAGAAAATCTATTAATTGAAGAAGGTGCACGAGTGAAATCAGAACAAGTAGACAGACAAAGAAATGCCCTTATGAATGGTATGTATCCCCTTCTGGCCGAAGGATTACCTAAGGCTACCCCAGGGATACCAAAAGACTTGCCAACCCTATTATTTCCAATAAAGGTACATCCTAAGGGGCATCCTAGAACCGCAGAAGATGTTTTTCTTTCCTCATATTTAGATGACGCAGCTCCCGAGTATGCTCATCCCGCCCCACATAGACCGCCTGCCAGGGAGGTTCAACGCCAAGATCCAGTACCCGTATCGCTACAGCAACAAGTTCTGACACAAGTTCCGGCAAGCACATCTGTTTCTGCATCTGTTCCTACAGCTACTTCTATAGCTGTATCCACGCCTATAGTTGCTGTATCACGTTCAACGAATCCTTTCACACCCGATACCCCAGATGGGGCTACCGGAGGTGCTACCAATATCTTTTCTACGCCACCTAGAATAAATAAACTTACTTTTCAAGAGTCAGCACATTCACGTACCCCCAAACTCATAAATGCCCGTACGCTTAAGGAACTTCTTATAGATTGTAGATATGACCCTGTGCCCGGAAAAGAGGACGAAATGACCCTAGCATCATTACGTATCAGACGAGCCGCAGTGTATTTAGGGAAATTACCAGGAATGACTGCACATCTAGATAATATATATCATTTTGTCCAAACCGGGCGAGATTCTGAATGTATTAACAGAGCTATGGAATACCAGAAAGTGGAAATACAGGGGGAACTGTTGCGTTTCCTCATAAATTGTGTGATCAGAAATCAAGACCGACCGGGGGTAGACCCGGAAGCAATGCAGATTCTTACCAGATGGAGCCAGAATATATCAGAAGGGAGACATGATAAGCAAAACTGTATAATAGCCATGTGCCGAAAGATCCGTAAAGAAATAGAACGCCTACACGAAGAAAGATTAGCGGTAGACCAGTTCGAACAAAGCGAGGAAGAAGCATCAGGACTGCCCACAGGACAGTCAGAAACTATAGCCTATGTAGGTAGAAGAAGATCTTGTAATAGTACTAGATGTCTTACTGATCCGATACGTCCGATGTGTCTAGAAAATAACAGGAAATTTCAAACACCAATAATAAATATAAGGTCTAACGAGCATTCATTCCAAGCAGCAGATAAATTACTCCGAGAACGAAGGGGTTATCATTTTCTCGATTCTATGGATGAACAAGAATTAGCCAGGTCAGCTGTCCATTGGGTTGACAGTCCCGGGAAGTATAGTGATGACACAGTAGCACACACATTTTTGAATCTCACCCCAGATGAACAGCGTTTAGCTGGGATTTATATGATTCAACAACTTCTTATACTATATAAAAGCCAACATTCAGATCCTGGTCCCTTACCTGATATATTGACCGAATTACTCACGAATAGATGGAGAGGTTCAGGTACTAAGCTAATTAAAGAAATACTAGAATCAAGAAAGCAGTACATTCTTTTTATATGCCCAGAACATGTCTCACTGCCCATCAAGGAAAGAACCACGTATTACATGGACAGACAGAATCCCTTACGAGAAGTGCACCCAATAAAGGGCGAGGACAATGAGTTTAAACGTGTATATGTATATACGCCCATATCGAAAATAGAATTGTTGGAAATGAAGAAAGTGGTACCCAGTCATGACAAAGACCCAGCGGGTTTCCACCGAGAAATTAAAGACATGTTACTCATGGGAGAGTACACCTATCCCGACATTATGACAATATTAAAGGTATTGATGCCTGCTGGCATTTATGAAAAACTCAAGGAAAAAGAGTGGGAGGTAGGAGACCAAAAGATAGATTGGACAGCATTAGAAGCAGAAGAAAAGGCCCGAGGTCCAGGTTCGGGGCTTGGGGACAAAACTAAAGCACTACCAGGTCTACTAGTACAGGTACTGCCACGTTTATTAACCACGAAAAAGGAAGACTGGGGTGCAATTTCAGCCTGTAAACAAAAGCAAGATGAAGACACTAGTGATTTCTATGCACGATTTGAAAAATGTTTTGGTATAAATAGTGGTATAAAAGCAAGTAGCGAATCATACCCACATCTGTTTGTGACAAAATTAGTTGAAAATTCCTTGCCCCAAGTGAAGAACAGAGTATTAAAATTCGAGAGTACCTGGCAAGGTAACACTCCATCACAAATGTTACAAATGTTACAGTATCATCACAATAGAATTAGAGAGGAACAAGATCATGAACAAAGACGCATGAAAGACACGAAAATGAAAATGCTAGTCTCCCAGACAGTTCCAGTTGAAGGACATAAAAAGGGTACGACACATTCTGGCGATTTAGCGGGACCTGTAAAAGGGACATGCAACTATTGTAAACAACTAGGTCATCATGTACACGATTGTCCAGTCCTGAAGCGTAATATCGCCACGGGCATTACAAAAGAAAGACCACGGCCACTTAGACATGATCAGAATGAACAAGGAGCCTTGCAGCATGCACAGTCCATGCCAGCTCCACAACAGACTATACAGTTTGTGCCAGCTGCACCAGCGCTGCCTGTTGCTGCCACGCAAACCACGACACGACAACTGTACCAGACCGCACAGTATGACTATCCTGATTATCAACGATATGCATGAACCAGCCTAGAGAGGGAAGTTGACTTACCCCTTATCGAGATCCCTGTAGATCAAGAAGGACCTTATGTACATAGTGAATTATTAGGCCAAGACAGGAAATTTTTACTCGATACAGGGGCAAGTCGAACAACCATAAAACGTAGTGAAGTTCCAGGGGCACCCCTCTCAGGCTCACAGAATATTTCCCTTGGTTTTTCAGGAAAACCTATTGTTAATGAAGTGTCACAACCTCTTCCACTTACGATAGGACCTTTGACCCGAACTACAGATTTATTGCTTACTAAATCATGTCCAGAAAACCTGTTAGGAATAAAAACACTGAAGGCTCTAGGAGCTATAATATGTTGTTCTCCGGAAGGAGTAAGATTGTTTTTACGTGATTTTAAAGGTCATTATGTGTCTAGAGACATGGATCCCCGATTGCAGACTTTACCTACACATTTATGGGCACAAGGCCCTACTGATGTTGGTTGTATGAATATTACACCATATCGAGTCACACTAAAGGCAGGAGTGGTACTACCACGAATGCGACAATACAAGTTACCACCAGATGCTGTAGTGGCTTTACTACAAATCATTGACGAACTCATTGCCCAAGGAGTGGTTGTAGAAACCGACTCCAATATATGTAATTCACCGATAATTCCGATTCTCAAACGAACAGATCCGAAGGCCCCGCCAGTATATCGATTGGTTGTTGATCTGCGCGAATTAAATAAGTGTATTGTGCCACAATTCCCTGTGGTCCCCGATATCTCATCATTACTGACAGCTATTGATTCCGAAGCAACATTCTTTACTGTAATTGATCTCAAAAATGCCTTTTTCAGCGTCCCAATAGATCCGGAAAGCCAATATTTGTTCGGATTTAGTTTAAATGGACGTAGCTTCAAATTCTCACGCGCACCTCAAGGATTTACAGAAAGCCCCAGCATCTATAGCCAAGCACTGAAACGAGAACTCGACAGCATCCACATGCCAGTTAACACTGCCTTGCTTCAATATGTCGATGATCTGCTGATCACCGCCCGAAGCGAACCTGAATGTGAAAAAGCATCACTGACAGTTTTACAATTTCTAGCCGAAAAGGGGCACAAGGTGTCCCCTTCTAAGCTGCAATTCTGTGTCCAGCGAGTTATTTACCTTGGTCACTCGCTGTCCAAGGAGGGAAGGCAGCTTACACCAGACCGCATTCAGTTAATAGCTAACATGCCAATACCCAAGACACAAAAGGAGGTGCGGGCTTTTATAGGCCTCACTTCATATTGTAGACAGTGGATCCCTCAGTATGCATTTCTAGCAAAACCACTCATTCAGTTGACAACACAGGAGGCAGCCACATCGACTGTTCTCCCTTGGACTCAGGAACATACACAAGTTTTTGAAAGCTTAAAGAAAGCTCTATGCCAAGCACCTGTTTTAGCAACACCATGTTACAGTAAACAGTTTACACTCTTTATTACAGAACGCGAAGGTACTGCCTTGTCAGTACTCACACAGGAACAAGCAGGATCACACAAACCATGTGCTTATTTTTCTAGTACATTAGATCCCGTAGCTCAGGCTCTGCCTGCGTGCCTAAAATCAGTGGCAGCGACAGCTTTAGCAATCAGACAAAGCGATGCCATAGTGTTAGGACATCCATTGACAGTACAAGTACCACATGCAGTGGAGGTTCTTGTGAATCGAACGCAAACACAACATTTGACTATAGCAAGACTTACAGGGTATGAACTAACACTGTTTCAGCCACATATAGAAATCAGACGTTGTAACACATTGAATCCTGCCACACTTTTACCTGTAAATGGAACAGACCCACTAGCCCATGACTGTATTGATGTTATTACAATCACAACGAAACCCAGACAAGACTTGACAGATGTCCCATTGTCAGACCCAGACCTGACGTTGTATGTAGATGGTTCATGTATGAGAACAAGTACAGGGGAGTTAGTGGCCGCTTACGCAGTCACAACAGATACTGAAATCATTGAAACAAATTGCATAAATACCTTGTCCGCTCAAGCAGCAGAGCTCGTCGCTCTGACACAAGCCTGTATTCGAGCCACAAATAAAAAAGTCAACATATACACTGATTCACGTTATGCATTCGGAGTCGTACATGACTTCGGCGTGCTGTGGCGAGAGAGAGGTTATTTAACTTCTCACGGTGCCCACATTCAGCACGGACCCCTCATTCATGCCTTATTAGATGCAATACATTTACCCATTGCAATATCGATTATGAAATGCAAAGCACATACGAAAGTTACTGATATCATTTCTCAAGGCAATGATCTAGCTGATAGAACAGCTAAACAGACTGCTCAAACTCAAACATCCGATATGACAAAGACAATAGTCCCGACGCCAACACATTGTATGACGGTTAAAGATCCTACTCTTGACGTAATTGATATACAGACACATGCTACACCAGAAGAAATAAAGAAATGGACGGAATTAGGAGGGATCCAAACGGATCAAGGATGGTTGATGAAGGAAAAGTCTGTGTGGTTCCTTCCTGATTCAATGGTCCAAGTCATTATTAACACTATCCATAGTCCAGCGCATCTAGGATAGAAAGCTATGCTAGACAGCATTCAACATATTTGGTTCAACAAGCATTTACGAGCTGCAGCCAAACAAAAGGTTCGTACCTGTCTGATCTGTTGCCAGTTCAACCCAGGAAAAAGCGTTCCCGTAGAACAGGGTGGATTTCAGCCTCCTGATCACCCTTTTGAAGTCCTCCAGATGGATTATATCCAGATGGAACGATGCAGAGGATTCAAATATGTTCTCGTAGTTGTGTGTGCTCTTTCCCGTTGGACGGAGGCATACCCGGTTTCAGATTACACTGCCCCGACTACTGCCAAACAGTTGGTTCGAGAATTCTTCCCACGATACGGTTTACCACGTGTTGTTCACTCAGATAACGGCCAGCCGTTCTCATCCGAATTAATGAAACACGTTTCACTTTTGTTAGGCTATCAGTGGAAATTCCACTGTGTCCGACACCCCGAAGCAGCGGGTCTCGTAGAAAGACATAATCAGACTCTGAAAATAAGATTATCCAAAATATGCAGAGAAAAAGGTGTCGACTGGGTAGTAGCATTACCAGTTGCACTCTTTTACACAAGAATGGTAGCACACTCTCGAACAGGGCTATCCCCGTATGAAGTGATCTTCGGCAGACCACCAAATATGTGGGGGACGCCTATACCACGCAAAATAACTGATATTGACTGTAACATGCTGACAGATTACTTGGCTTCCTTGATGTCTGCACTACAATCTTGTCGTTCACAGGTAGCTGCAGCTTTTCCTGACAACACTGAGGTGAAACCCCATGACGTGGTTCCGGGAGACTTAGTCCTCGTGAGGAACTTTGATCGAAAGACGCAGCTGGAACCTAGGTGGAGGTCACCTCAGCTGGTGTTGCTCACAACAAGAACAGCCGTGAAGATCGAAGGCAGAAAAGGATGGATTCATTCAAGTCATATCAAGAAATTTCATGGACTGAAATCAGATGTGAATAGCACACCTTGTGTGTCTTCACCCATTGACTCAAAACTTCCTTTTGTGGAAAAAAGTGACTCCGAACTTTATAAATTAAAGCTCAGGCCCAATCAGTCGAGCAATTTGATTGTTTAAGTCCTCTCCAAGGTGAAGCGGTTGAATTGTCTCTGACATGTATCCCTTGGACCTGAATAGAGAAAGCACCCGAAAAATGTTGAAACGACAGGCGTACTGTAAATCACTGCGTAGTCATTGCATAGTGACGTTATTAATTTTGTTTTTCTCAAGTCTTTTAATAATTACTGCAAGTATATTGTTGCACATATATTATCCTATTTCTAGACATGTTTACAATGTTACTGCTGAACATTCTTTTAGTGAATTACCTCCGCTTGAATTGTCATACAGATTTGCGCTGCGCAATAACACTTTTATTAGTATGTTACATCATTCCCATCAGGTTAGCAATGCTACAAATTGTTGGATATGTGGCCGACTCCCTCCCCATCAGAACTATAAAGGAATTCTACCTCTTTTTCCATACCCGTTCACACACAACGGCTCCTGTGGAGCATGGTTTAGCCTAATTAATTCTCTGGATTCGAATTCCGCAGTTTATCAAGATAACTGGGTATGGGGACATTTGAATTTAGTTTTACTTAAGGTCTGCTATCCTAACAAGGAGGGACTTCCCAAAAGAACAGGAACTGATCTAGAAAATGAAGTATATGGATTAGGTAATTTTACGCTTAATCTTATGATCCTAAATGTCGAATCCGAAGCTACTCCAATTTTGCCCACTATGTCAATATTTCCAGTAAAAGGTGAATTATGTGTAAGAAAGAATGGTTCCATACATATGGGCCATAGTAGATGCACCACTGTAGTAGAATTTAGTGATCAAGGCAAGTCTACATTTAGAGCTTCCCGCCATTCCTATTTTATATGTGGTCAGACGGCATATGTACGTTTGCCTCTAGATTGGGATGGTACCTGCTACATTGGATTCCTTTTGCCACCTGTTTTCCTAGCTCCTCCTGATTATCACAGAAATACTCATTTAGTACACAATAGAGAAAGGAGAGATCTCCCAATAGTCGATTACACTGAAACGGCATGGGAAAAATACACAGATTTCAATAAAGGTCTCTTTCCCTATATAGGTACCGTTACTAATAGTAAGCTGATACGTAGATTGACTAGAACCCTTGAAGCAGTAGTGAACGAAACTATTTCCGCCTTAGGCAACTTAACAGAAGAACAGTCTGCTATGCGGATTGTTGTGCTTCAAAATCGTCTTGTCCTTGACGTCATCCTGGCCGATAGGGGCGGAGCTTGTAGGGTCATCGGATCAAGCTGTTGCATATTCATACCAGAAAATTCGCCATCTGTATATAAGGCCATAACCCGCCTTCATAAGATTGTAAGCCAGATACACCAGAATCCAGGCACCTGGACTTGGTCCGGTTGGTTTTGGAGCGTGATATCAGCCTGGGGATGGAGAGTTCTATCCTTCCTAGGTATTGGCCTTCTCATATTATTCAGTTGCTGCTTATGCCTGCAATGTGGACCAGCAATTTGTGGTCTGTGTGCCACATCGTGCATTCCACATCAAGATTTTCATTCAAGATCCCGGAAGAAGAAAGAAGAACAAATGATGCTATATGAACAGATCAATGGATTAATGAAGATTGATATCTCTTGACGGGCAAGTAGGGGACAAGGAGGGAATGTGGAAATATGGATTTTTCTGGTCAGTTATGTCCCCTATCTTGGACCCCAACGGTTCTATGTGCATGTTACAAGTACATGTATGTTCCCTCCAGTTCCAGTTATGAAGACGCAAATACATGTGCGTCCACCGTTAACATGTCCTCTATTGATCCGCCATGAATGGGCCGGATATTCCATTCCTAAGTACGAAAGGCCACTGCCTTTATATGGTTCACTTATGCCATTTTTACAGTCCAGGCAAGTAGGCCCTGATTCTGTCATCGAACTCTTCTTGCTTTCTGTCTTTGAAGCTCCAGTCCGAGCCTGCATCTGTGACCATGAACTTTGTCTCATTCTCTGCGCGGCTCACGAAGCCTGACATCAGCTTGCTGCCTGCCAAGAACTGTATTTCACCTTCGAAAATTATCTGCTCCGCTCCCTGCCCAATGCATTCCTGTCTAGTAGCTTAAGTAAACATTCTTCCAGCTACCAAGCAAAGGCCCGACTTCTCTGTCTTCATACAAGTAATTCATAGCCCTGTTACTATGGAAGATTCCGCCCTCGCATCTAGTGTAGACACTTAGACGCTTGTACACGCACTAACCGTCAGTATAGTCAGTATAGAATAAGATTCTACTCTAAGAGACCTCTCTTTTGGATAACATAGTTCTTTAAACATAGGATGTTAGATATGATTTGGGATTAGGTTGACTTGACCCTCCAGACTTCTGTCGCCACATGTAGAGCTAAATATCAAGTCCCCTTCACCCCCTAGTTGCACGTCAATCACACGTCATACTGCTGCGCGCGCATATCTGCCAAATATTTCTGCTGACATTGCGAAATTCTTTCATGTAACCACCCTCTTATGACATCACATCGGATGACGTTCTTTCATCACTCCCAGTTACGCCTATTTTTGCTACGTATGAATATATTATCACCACTATCAATTGTTACGCCTCTTGTATTGGCCTCACTGTAATGCCTATTGTATAAAAGTAATTGATTGTCAATAACGTATGTACTTCACTTCCTGAACCTTCGTGGTGATGGAACCTGGAGCAACCGATTATAATCGACCATTGGAATAAAGCCCATTTAGAACCTCTAATACCACGGATCCTGCCTCTTATTTACTGAGCTATTTTTATTATGTTTCCGTATCAAATTAAGTCCCGGTAATTAAATTATTTACCACACTAGTTCCATCAGTGTAATGTTAAAGAATAATCAACTCATGGACTTCAATTAATCTTGAAATAGAAAACCAACAAGCTAATAGCCTCTTCCCCTTTTTTAGTTTCTGTTGGCTTGAGTCTCCCATTAGCAGATATAACATTACAGATACCAATATCTGGCCTTTTGATATGTTGACGCTAGCACTTAAAAAATACGTCTTATTTGATCATTAAATGATACATCACTGTGTGCAAAATGTGCAAAAAAGTGCAGTCGTGAAAGTGCATAGATAAATACAAACAAAATACATACAGACGTCCCTTAAATTGACTCTTTGTTTTAGATCTCTTAATCAGTTTCACAGTTGCATATATTGTCATGTTCTAATTTCCAGACTTTGTAATTAGATGTATCGAATGAAAAAGAAAATATACATTTTTGTAAATCAAGGCAACCTTTATCTAACCTTTAACTATAGCAGCAACAACCTCATAGATAGAATATTTCTAAAAAGTATAGGTAGACTATCTATGCTTTTTAGAACCCCGGATATGAGTCACATATCTGGATTTGTTTGATGTCAACCTAGTATATAAATGAATATAACCGGCAAGAGTCCCATAAAACCCAATAAAATCGAGAAAACCTCAGATACAATTAAGTAAAATAAGAATATCACCGAATAAAATCATCAATTTCATAGGGTATACAAATATAAAACATAAATATAGCAGCTATTGATCTTAAAGTGCAATAACAATATAAATATTCAATTAAGATAAAATCTCAGGACTAAAAAAACGGTAATATCCTCTACCATAACCAGTTAATATCTAGATAAAACCAGACTAAAACCCGGCCATACAAAATGAATAAAAACCCATTTAAAAGCCAAACTGAGATCCATCATCAATTGTTATTACCCTCAATTGTAATTATAGAAAATTGTGCCGATCATCACTATTATTGAGGCCATTCGGCATTTTGGAATCAAGTAGCATAATAAATTCAGATTCTACTTATCTTAATCTTTTTTCTCTATTGCCCCACTGATGTTCTTGGGCACTGAACTGATAACATAATATTTGAGATCATTGAGGTTGCTGTTATGTACAAGTTTTAGATGCCGTGCCACAGGATAATTGGGATCAGAATTAACCACCGCTCTAAGGTGTTGTAATATCCAGTTAAAAACTTGCAGTTTGGTGCTACCTACATACAATAGATGGCACATGCATTCTAAGATATATATAGCGTAATCCGTTCTGCAAGTATAATGCCCTTGTATTTTAACCGGTTCTGAACTAAAGGCAGTGACATATTCTGAAGTATTGTTTCCAAATTTACATGCACGGCATGAACTACATTCGAAGAACCCTGATCTTGTTGATAGCCAGGTGTTAAAGACTATAACTTCAGGGCTGTTTCTTACAAGTGTATCCCTCATTGAGGGCGCCCTTCTGAATGTTAAGCTAGGAAGTTCTGGCAAGATTCGTGACATTGTCATGTCTGACCGGATAATTGGCCAATTTTTGTACAGAATCTTGCGAACCTGTCTCTCTTGTCTACAAAAATTGGTTATCAGTCTTATGTTGTCCACTGATTCAACGGTAGTCGTATCAGTGTCATCTTCAATTTGCACAGATGATATTGGGATCTCAGAAATTTTAGGTAAATAACCATTATCGTTAGCACTATTTGCTTTATCTAGCGCTTTGGTCAGCTCAATGGCTTTGTATCCTCTGTTTAAAAATCTTTCAAAGGCTTCTGTCTGGCACTTTTTTAGATCAACATCATGACTACAGATGCATTTAATTCTTAAAAATTCGCCATAGGGAATGCTTCGTATAAGGTGTTGGGGATGTACACTATTAGCATGGAGCACGGAGTTTCCAGCCGTTAACTTCCTATGCAACCTGGTATGAATCTTGTTTTCTCTTATATAGATTTCCACATCCAAGAATTTAACTTTTTCCTTACTTATGTCTGATGTGAATTTAAGATTCAGTGCATTATCATTTAAATCATTCACAAAACTTTCCACTGTCTCAGGGGAACCCTTCCAAATCAAACAAACATCTTCAATGAATCTCCACCAGCGGAGAACATGCCGGTCAAAAATATCTTTGTGGGTGGCCATCAGGACATGCTCCTCCCACCAGCCCACGTGTAAACACATGTAGCTAGGGGAGAAGCATGCTCCCATAGCCACTCCGCGTAGTTGTTGGAATATTTCCTTATTGAATAAGAAGTAATTGTGGGTTAAACAAATCTCTATCATTTTAACCAACATCTTATTATGTTCGTACATATGTATACTTCGTTTAATCAAATAGAAACGAATTGCATTAATGCCATCACTATGGTGAATACTAGTGTACAGCAAACTAATGTCCATCACTATTAACAAACAATCTTCCTTCCATGTAACTGTTTTTAGTTTGGTTAAAAAATGTCCAGTGTCCCTGATGAATGATGGCAAATTCTCTACAAATTCATGTAAAAAATGATCGACATATTTTGACATTGCCTCCAATAAACTTTCCTGTGCCAAAATAATCGGTCTACCTGGGACTGGTACCACATTCTTTTGTACTTTTGGAATAAAGTACAAAAAGAGAGTCATAGGATGTTCATTTTTCAGAAAACTGTACTCATTTTTAGATAGCAAACCAACACGCTTCCACTGTGCCAATTCACCGAAGACATATTCTTTATTAAGTCTTAATTCTTGGAAGTTGGCTTCTCTGTAACAGTTAGTATCGTTAAGATGCAACCAAGCTTCTTCCAAGTACATAACTCTCTGCCATAGAACAATGTTCCCGCCTTTATCAGCTTTATTAATAATAACTTCTGTGTGCTGTTGTAATTTATGAATGAGTTTTGTATATTGGATTTCAGAATGCTTTTGTTGTCTATTTTGTTGCAAAACCACTCGATTCATCTTCTTTAGATCCTCTACCCTACAATCGCTAAATACATCGATTGCATCCCTTGGCATCATTGGGATAAAAGTAGATGGAGGTCTGAATGGGCTAAAAATTGGCAAACAATGCCAGCTTCCAGAAGATTTTCCTGTGTCGAGCTTCCCTGTGTGTCATTTAGATCTATCAAGTTTTGTGCTGCTAAAAGAGTGCCATCATCTGCAGCTTGAAGATTAGAAGACAAACCCTGTGTGGATCTACTCTGTGATGCAATGTTCACCGCCTTCTTTAGTTGGAAATGTTTACTTAGCTTTAGCTGCCGAATACATTTTAAAAAATCTACTCATGTTTGAGTATACTTTAAACAATTCATGGGGCAATATGACAAACCCAAAGCCAGTAATTGTTTTTCTGTCATTGACAATGCAATGTCTGACAAATTAATCACAGTATTGTCACCCATACCATTTGGTACCTGACTTTTTTTTTTTTGTTGTTGAAATTCTTCCTGCCTCTTCCTCTGAAGTTTGATTTTCCGCCTCTGTTTCCTCCGTTGGTTTCTTCTAGTCCTCGTTTCTGCGCCTGATTGCGCGGTCTTAGAGTTTGCCGGCGGTCCTCCACTAAAAAAGAAATCTCCTCTCCTCTCCTGGTGCAAAATTAGTCAGTACTTGGGGTGCCCTTTGTCCTACCCCATCATCAGATTAAATGCTGCTGTCAACGCTGCTGATTTCTACACAGGAAAAATTACCATCCGCTTGTGCGCCAGAAGTAGTTGCGTTATTCTTACTGCCTTCATTTGTTAACGCACGGCTCTTAATATTATCGAATTTTCTAGAGAAAGTAAATATATATAGATTTAAATTGAAAAAAACATAGGTTTCAGGGACGTTATAGTTAGTTGGACATTTCACTTGTACAAAACCAGAGAAATTCGGCTGTTATAGTTAGTTGAGCTAACTATAACTCACGCCCCCGCAATGCACTGCTGATGACGTCACATAGTACATCACTCATGACATGGTCAGTGACATCACTGATGACATCTCAAATGACATCACTGATGATATCACTGAACACATCATCCACGTGATAATCTGATGCACCTCCTCACACCCTAATATAACCTTTGATATACCCACTGTAAACTGAGAAGACTTGAGTCTTGCTATATGATCGAAATTAATACACGTACAGCAGAAGGGTTGAACATGGAAGAGGATTTGATAGCGCACCTCTAAATTCTCTTACATATATGGAGCAGGCCGCTTTAGGAATTAAGTTTGAAAGATTTTGCAGCTTCCCCGAGGAACAAGTTTATTTCTTTGTTTGGTTTTTTATAGTTTTTTTGCACATTCTTTCACAATTTTATCATATATGTCACAACAAGGAGTAGCAGAGCTATAATGAATATTAGTGCCCCTTTGGGTTGTACGCAGTACTCGTTTTCTACTCATATTACCCTCTTATGCAGCTATGCGAGGTGCATATGGGGGCAATAGGTATGCTCAAATTTGGGGGCAGCCTTGCCAAATTGGTATTGTCTGACAGGTGTTTGGCTAAGAGATAATGGCCAAAATTAGCAATAATATGTAGAAAATGATTTGGCAAATGGACTGTGGATGATGCAAATTTGTCTAAGTTGTCACATATAGGGATTCAGACAATGTACAGTTGTATGCCCATTGGGGCTGTCTCTTTGCAGTTTGGGTGCGGGCTTCTGTGAATATACTCATCGGGGGTTTGTATAAGTTCAAGGTTAATCATGCACCCACTTGGGTTGTATTCCAGAATGCCTATCTTTGTGTGCGATTCATATGGGAGTGGTATCAATAAAGTTTATTGTATATAGGTAGCTGTGTTAGTATAATTGGTTTGCACGCTATTCTCCCGCAGTAATGAGTAATGGTGTGGTGAAAGAGTTGTTTTTGAAGTATTGTCCCACATGGGTGTGATCCTAAAATTGAAATTGTAGTAATAAAGTCCATTGTAAAATAGGCAAATGCACTAATATGCGGGTTCGCAAACCATTCCTCCACACTAAGGATTTAGGTCCCTGCAAGAGTGTCATTTTATTTGTAACTGTAGAGTAATGTAACAGCCTCTGTAAACCACTAGGCTTTGCACGGACTTTGCCCACATGTAAACCACGAGTCTGTTTTTCATTGCACTATGGTTGTAGTCACATCACGTGACACTTTGTTTGCACATGATGGTTAAAAATGGCCGTTGTATAAAGAGTAAACTATTGGTGAACAAGCCTGCTGGTTAGGCGAAACGCGTCCTAGAAGCTGACCCAATAAACTATTTTTGAGGCCGGGAGTGATGTCATCAGTGATGTCACTGACCATGTCATGAGTGATGTAATATGTGACGTCATCAGCAGTGCATTTCGGGGGTGCGAGTTATAGTTAGCTGAACTAACTATAACAGGGGAATTTCTAGGGTTTTGTACGAGGGAAATGTCCAGCTAACTATAACGCCCCTGAAACCTTTGGTTTTTTCAGTGAATTTCTAAGGTTTTTTAAATGCCAATTCCTAACTATAACGCCCCTGAAACCTATGGTTTTTTCAGAGAATTTCAAAGGTTTTTTAAATGCTAATTCCTATCTATAACTTATCTCTGAAGATATCATGAAAAGCATTCTTTTTTAAAAGTAGGGTGCACATTAGTTTTGTGGAAAAGCATCTTTGTAATTGGTTAAGAAAAAGCAGTTTCAACGTGGAGTACATATCAAAGGATAAAATTTGCTCAGATCAACCACACCTGCTACTTGCATTTGAAAGGCACTGTTCGAACTTAAAACAATTGTCAACTTTTAACCTGCACGTGTCGTTAAATATTCAAGAAAATGTTACAAAAAAATATCGTTAAGTTTTAAAAAATTGATTAACTTTTAACCTGCACGTGTTGTAGAATGTTCTAGAAAGTGTGTTGATAGAATACGTTGCACTTCTGACTTCTATGTGTTGTTCAATATTAAAAAAACGGTTCATATGGAAAATTAAAAAGAAACCATTAGAGAAGTTTTGAAACCTAAAAGAATCAAGGAACTATTCTAATTTATTCTTTACATGTATTTATGTGTGCAGCAACAAAATTATAGACACAACAGCAGTAGGAAGAGGAAGAAGCAGGGAGTGGGGGAGGGGAGGAGATGGGCAGAATGGCACACATGCACAATTAAGTACAACACACATATAGACTAACAATGGCCAAAATGAAACACACCAACAAGCTGCACAAGTCACACAACCCGCCAACATCACACCACTGAATGAGCATAGAAGTGAAAACCACGCTGCATTCATACAGGATGTGTACAAAGGACAGTCGTTGGTGTTGTGGGATGTCTGCGACCGTGGTCATCATGGATGAGATGCCCAGCATGTTGCACATGGTCGAGTTCACTGTGTGTTATGTTGCCAAACGGCTGCACCTCCCTCCCACGAGCCCCCACACTTTTGTACGGTGCGCTGTTGTATCTCGTGCACTGATACAGCACACCATTGTAATGCCTATTTGCGCATGTCCTGCTACATTCCAACTACAACATCACAGTGCCGTTTGGAGGTGGTGCATGCCAGTTTACAACATCAACTGCTGCGGCTCTTGTAGCAGGCCACACCAGAACACAGAGACACACTTAACGCACTTCCTGTACACGGACATGCCCGAGACACCCCGTTCCCTTTGCCGGATAGGCACACCCCTGCACTGACCTGTGAACCCCAGACCAGCACACGCCAGTTGTGCATGCAGGAGGATGCGTGCGTAGCTACACATCCAGGCTCACTGCCAACGCTGAGGTGACAGCACACTGTGATGTTGCAGGGCTCGTGCCTATCATGCTAAGACAATGACCACAGGGACACACTTACTAAGATGTGGGTTTGGGGGGCATTGGCGGTCCTGGAGCTGTTGAGATAAGTCTTCTGGCCCTCATGGGTATCCCTGTATCATGCTCATTGACTCTATGGTACCTGTGGATGTTCTGGTGTGGCTCTTGACTGTGTTCCCTTTCATGGTGCAGGTAGTTGTCCTGCTTAACACCAGCAGAAAGCAGGTGTAAAATCCCTGGTGCTAACGTGTCTTATCGCCGGAATTTGTTTCGCATTGCAATTGGTGTGAAAGTTTTGATGGGATTTTGTTTGTGTGCAGAACAATATACGAACTGAGCAGTGTATCTCATCAAGATCCAGCACCTGACGCACTATTCCCAATCAATATAAATACAATGAGATTTCTTAATAGATTTTGTGTGTACACTGTAACTGCAGTCAATACCTCAGTGCAATTCAATACAGGATTTTAGTATTTAGAATAAATCGGAAAGGTGCACCTCGTGTCTTTTTGCACGGGAACGGCTACTCTCCATTTCATTATCGGCACTTTAACGGAAGTAAAGTTGAGATAAATCTAACACACTATTCAGAAGTTAGTGCAAACTGCAGATATCACCAGTATTCCAGCGATAAGTCCCCCAAAATTTAACACCATGGTGGACTCCATCAAATAACAGTAATAAGAACAAGAAAGAGTCACACAGCAGTTAAGAGAACAACCAAAAACGTTATTAACTTTTTTTTCAAACTTTATTTTTTATAATAATTAATATATAAACGAAAAACTATTTTCAAACTTTATTTTTTTATTAACATATATATGAACAATAAACTAATAAACAAAATGTAACAACAATAATAAAAAACAACAAGGTGGAACACTACTGTGGGGACAATGGATGTCGACGACAGACCTGGAAAATAAGAAAGATTGTTAAAAAAAACAACAACATGGTATTCTCAAAAAAAATACCACAAGAAACAAATCACAGATATATAAAATGCATACAGCTAACAAAATTTTATAAGTTTAACTTACAAACACTGTAAATGTTGCCGCTTTAAAATATTTACCGAATCTGAAGAAAATGTTTTGCAGAAGGCACCACACAAACAACGTTTTTCTTCAGTGGTGAGGAAATTTTGTAATTTTTACAAGGAGCCAACAAAGACCAATGCCACCTTCGTCACTCGCAAGATTTGCCAAAGAGTTCTGTTACGAGGAGATCCTAACAAAAAATACTCATGCGGCACAGCAAGTATGATGAAACACCTAAGGACCCTTCATCCAAACAATCTTGCACGAGAAGAGTGCAAACAGATGAGAAACACTCCTGTTCTGTATCTGTAAAAAAGAATCACAAATAAATGTATATTAATAACATTCAAATTTATACTATTCCATTACTGTACAAACACATTTTATATAAAAACTGACTATGAAACTATAGCCCTGAACCACAAGTGTGACGATCATTAAAACACTACATGCATAGTGCATACTACTTTGAAGCAGTTCATGCCCTAAAGCCTACCTCACTAAAACACTACATGCTAACTGACTAAATGATTAAAGTAGTATAAGGAGACACACTTGGTGACTCACAGGGTGTTTGCTAGAAGAGTATGAATATTAACTAGGGAATAGAAGGTGTGAAACACAACTGTGTAGGTGATTAGAGGACTGCATCCATACTGCATAGGCATTTAAAGCAGTCCATGTGCTAAGGCCTGGCTCACTGCATGACTACTTGGGTACTGACTGAATGATTATCGTACAGCTAGGTGAATTTATAAGTGCTAGACTTTTCGCACAGAGAATAGATTAGTACTTGGTACTGAAGGGGTCACTAGAGGAGTGCAAAGGCAGTGACAAGTGCTGGACTGTATGGATACTGACTAGGAAATTGAAAGTGTGAAAGACAAGTGTCTAGGTGGTTAGAAGACTGCATGCATAGTGCATAGGGGTTTGAAGCAGTCCATGTGCTAAGGCCTGGCTCAGTGTATGAATACTTACGCACTGACTGAATGATTAGAGTACTGCAAAGATAGTATCTTGGTGAATGTATAAGTGTTTGGGTTTTAGCACAGTGAATGGATTAGTACATGGTGCTGAATGGGTCACTAGAGGACTGCAAAGAGAGTCACAGGGTATTTCCTGGAAGTGTATGGATACTGACTAGGGAATTGAAGGTGTGAAAGACAATTATGTAGGTGGTTAGAGGACTGCATACATAGAGGATAAGGGTTTGAAGCAGTCCATATACTAAGGCCTGGGTCACTGGATGAGTACTTGGGTACTGACTGAATGATTAGAGTACTGCAAGGAGAGTGCCTGGGTGAATTTATTAGGATTTGGCGCAGTGAATGGTTTAGTACATGATGCTGAATGGGTCACTAGAGGAGTGCAACGGCAGTGACAGGCTGTTTGCTGGAAGTGAACGGATACTGATTGGGGAATTGAAGGTGTGAAAGACAAGTGTGTAGGTGGTTAGAGGACTGCATGCATAGTGGAAATGGGTTTGACGTAGTCCATGTGCTAAGAACTGGCTCAGTGCATAAATACTTAGGCAGTGACTGAATCATTAGAGTACTGGAAAGAGAGTGTCTAGGTGAATTTATAAGTGTTTGAGTTTTGGCACAGTCAATGGATTAGTACATGCTGTTGAATGGGTCTCTAGAGGACTGCAAAGGAAGTGACAGGATGTTTCCTGGAAGTGTATGGATACTGACTAGGGAATTGAAGGTGTAAAAGACAAGTGTATAGTATGTCAGAACACTTTTATTTGAAGCAATCTATTTGGTACTTCGAAACTGACTAAATAATCAGACTACTTCTAGGACAGTGCTTAGGTAAAACTTTTACATTTTCAGTTCTGCCACAGTGAACAAAATAGTACGTGGTATTGCACCTTAGTGTCAAATCCTGACTCATTTTATCAATGCATAAGCAAAGACTAGCTTCTAATGCTACTAAAACTTGACAAAATGAGAGGTTTTAAATTAGTTATCTGTCAGCAAATACACGATGTTACCAAATGCTTCTCTCACAGTGGTTCTCAAATGCACACAGACTCACAGTGTAATTCTAGACAACAACCACTATACCTAGGAGTTTAACAAAAATCATTCACTACTGTGGAAGTGGTAAGCGAACTGCACACAATCTTCATATTTCATGACTGCACTTTTGTGTCAATGCCTGACTCATATAATGAAAGCATAAGCCATAACTGTCTTCTAATGCTACTAAAACTTGACAACATGACAGGTTTTAAAACAGTTATCAGTCAGCAAATACATGATGTTACCAAATGCTTCTCTCACAATCCTTACCCAAATGCACACAGACTCACAGTGTGATTTTAGACAAGCAACACTATCCTAGGAGTTTACCAAAACTCATTCACTAGTCTAGAAGAGTTAATGGTACTGCACAAAATCTACATATTTAAGTACAGCACATCAGTGTCAAAGCATGACTCATTTAATCAACATATAAGCAAAGACTGGATTCTAATGCTACTTAAACTTCTCAACATGACAGATTTTAAAACAGTTATCTGTCATCAAATACATGATGTTACCAAATGATTCTCTCACAGTGATCCCAAATACACACTAACTCACAGTATGATTCTAGACAAGCACCACTATCCCTATGAGCTTACCAAAACTCATTCACTACAGTGCAAGTGGTAAGGGAACTGCACACAATCTACATATTCCACAACTGCAATATACTGTCAATGCCTGACTCATATAATGAAAGCATAAGCCATAACTGTCTTCTAATACTACTAAAACTTGACAACATGACATGTTTTACAACACTTACCTGTCAGCAAATACACGATGTTACCAAACACTTCTCTCACAGTGGTTCCCAAATACACACAGACTCACAGTGTGATTCTCGACAAACAACACTACCCATAGCAGCTTACCAAAACTCATTCACTACAGTGGAAGTGGTAAGGGAACTGCACACAATCTACATATTTCACGACTGCACTTTAGTGTCAATGCCTGACTCATTTAATCAACGCATAAGCAATGACTGGCTTCTAATGCTACTAAAACTTGACAACATGACAAGTTTTAAAACAGTTTTCTGTCAGCAAATACACAATGTTACCAAACGCTTCTTTCACAGTGGTTCCCAAATGCACAAAGACTCACAGTGTGATTCTAGACAAGCACCAGTATCCCTAGGAGTTTACCAAAACTCATTCACTACACTGGAAGTGATAAGGGAACTGCACACAATCTACATATTTCACGACTGCACTTTAGTGTCAATGCCTGACTCATTTAATCAACACATAATCAACGCATAAGCAATGACTGGCTTCTAATGCTACTAAAACTTGACAACATGACAAGTTTTAAAACAGTTTTCTGTCAGCAAATACACAATGTTACCAAACGCTTCTTTCACAGTGGTTCCCAAATGCACAAAGACTCACAGTGTGATTCTAGACAAGCACCAGTATCCCTAGGAGTTTACCAAAACTCATTCACAACACTGGAAGTGATAAGGGAACTGCACACAATCTACATATTTCACAACTGCTCTTTAGTGTCAATGCCTGACTCATTTAATCAACACATAAGTAGGCCTGGGCAAAATTTCCGTTCCGTTCGCGGAATTTGCGATAATTTGGCATTTCCGCGTTCCGCGGAGAGCGCGGAAATGTCAAAATTTCTAATGGCTTCTAATGCTACTAAAACTTGACAACCTGACTGGTTATAAAACACTTATCTGTCAGCAAATACTCGATATTACCAAATGCTTCTCTCACAGTGGTTCCCAAATGCACACAAACTCACTGTGTGATTCTAGACAAACAACACTATCCCTTGCACTATATGAAAACTCATTTCTTCATCTAGAAGTAGTACTACATTTTAGTATAGAAACATAACATAACTCATTTCACAAATTCATAAACAATGACTGGTTTCTAATTCTACCAAAATATAAAAACTGCACAGTTATCTCTATAAAAACACATGAAAAACACAAATGCCAATCACAGAATGGTTTCTACATGCACACACATTGTAGAGAAAAAAAGTACTCCCTACACTTTAGCAGGAAAAATACATTAGTCTGATTAAAATCAAAATAGTCCACATACATCCCCTCACAATTAAATAACTCATCTTTCAAGTTCTTTTGTAGATTAAGGAGTATATCAATCACTCACCATATTTTCTTTTACAGAATCTGTGCACTGTGCACCTCTCAGCAAAAGCAAAGAATGGAAAAGTTTCCCTTTCATTTTCCACACATATACATGTAAACATCAAATCACAATCCTTCGCACATAAACTCAAAAGCAAACACACATTTCTATTGGTTAAACATTTCAAACCTTTCCAACTGAAATACACTTCAACCCTTCCCCCAATCTGCCTTCTGCCTGTTACCATAGAAACACGTCATGGAACACTGCACTGAGCTCACAGGTCCCAAGTTCAGCACACAATGTTCCTACACAAGACAGGAAGTGTGCTTGACTTTTCAACATATCAGCTTATCATATATAATGTTCCTTACAATCTGTTTTTGTTAACCAATAACAATCATACCTTTAAAAAACAAAAATATACACCCTACCTTTCAGTGTAGAAAGTAGTTATACAACCAATGATTTCTTGTCGTTTTTCAAAAAATGTTGTCGTGGATCCGCGCACCCACCGCGAGAGAATCCGTGCATCCAACGCGATAGGATGCGCGCACCGTGCGCGCATTTCGCCGCTTTTTTTTTTTTTAAAAAGGGGGGCCCCCTAAGTACCTCTAGAGGGTCAGAGTATTCCCACTCTGCCCCCTTTATATGTTTTACGCACTTATTCCCCTTGCTTCTTCAGCCTCGCTTCTACCGAGGCAGAAAATGGTCGCCAACAGTTCCTGGTTTCGAATGTAGAGAGACGCTCGATAGCCAATTAGCATTCATCGTGCGATCGGGAGGGTGCGCGCTCGGTTCGGGGAGGGTTCGCGTACGGTGCGGGTAGGGTCCGCGGATCCTCCGCGGCCATAGATATCACTAACTTTTTTACCCTAATTTTCTCAGGAACTACTGAACAGATTCACACCAAATATGCAAAAGGCATGAGTCCGAACTGAGGACTACCTCTTTGCCAAATTTGGTGTCATTCCGTTCAGCGGTTCGGGCTGTAGCTGCGACAACAGATCCTATGGGAAATTGCATGGGGAAAATGCATTTTGGGAACGCCCTTTTTTCTCGGCCCCCACTTGACGAATCACCACGAAACTTTCAGGGTAGGAGCGGAGCGGAGCTGGCCAAAAGTTTGGAGAATTTCGCGAAGATTCGTCAATCGGCGCCAAAGAAATTCCCAATAGAATGTTGCAGATTTCCTATGGAAAATAGGTCCTAACTATAACTATCTACTGGCGACCGCCAGTAGATAAAATATAGAAATATAGAAATATATATATATATCTATATATATATATATATATATATATATATATATATATATATATATATATATAGATATATATATATATATATAACATATAAACTTTACAGAAACACACAGTCACTGGATGATGTCAGTGATGTCATCAGTGATGTAATTTGAGATGTGATCAGTGATGTCATTAGTGATGTCAATGACCATGTCATGAATGATGTAATATGTGACATCATCAGCAGTGCATTGCAGGGGCTCAAGTTATAGTTAGCTCAACTAAGTATAAAGGCCCAATTTCTCTGGTTTTGTACGAGCGAAATGTTCCCACTAATGTTATTAATGTTATTAATGAAAATACACAGATGAATATATTTAAATTGAAACGTACCAAATTGTGACTTATTCATGAATTTGAATTTGTGGATATGCTTCCATCAGATGATTGGAGTTAGGACCCATAGAGTACTTCAATTCATGACTTTCATCTTGGTACCACGGAGGGTCCATGAAACCATACAAATGTTCACCCAAAATAAAACTTTCATTCACAAAAACAATAAAACAATTAATTAATGCATATTTGTATTTTTTTACTTTTAAAACGTATATAACGGAATTATTTTTAAAAGCAGAGTTAAATAAAAGATACAAAAAATATGAAAAAATATTGTATTACAATTTGCACTAAAAAATCTAAAAATTCATTGAAAAACAAACATTATAGGGATGTTACAGTTTGAAAATCGAATTTAAACAACCTTTGAAAATTACAAGCTAAAACAAAGGGTACAGGCATGTTAAAGTTAGGAAATAAAATGTAAAAAAACCTTAGAAATTCACTTAAAAAACCCAAGGTTTAAGGGACATTATAGGTAGAAAATACCATTAAAAATGTTAGAAATTCAATTTAAAAAACCAAAGGTTGCAAGGATGTTATAGTTAGGAAGTAGAATTTAAAAACCTGATCAATTCACTGAAAAAACAAAGGTTACGGGGATGTCATAGTTAGGCTCAGATTTCACACGTACAAAACCATAGAAATTCAGCAGTTATAGTTACCTGAGCAAAGTATACCTTTTGTCCCCCGCAAGGCACTGCTCATGACCTCACATATTACATCAATCATGATATGGTCAGTGACATCGCTGATAATATCACTGATGACATCTCAAAGGAAATCACTGATAACATCAGCCAGTAAGTGTTGAGTGTTTCTGGAAAGTTTGTTCAATTTAAAGATATATACTAAGCTACTACATATATTAAATTAGTATACTTTCTGTAGTACTAATAAGTGATATAATTTCTAACATATGGCTCTGCATTCCAGATGGGGAAGAAACAGCTCAGAGACAGTCCTTCATTCTTGTAAGTCATTTATACTGCTGTGCCAGGCCCAGCCATCTTCCATGACACTGCACCTCTTCATGCAGGCAGGCTCGGCCCATCTTGAGAGAGGGATATTTGGGGCCATCTCTCCTATCTAACCCTGTGTCTTCTTGCTCTCCAACCATTCCTAATCCACCAGTGCATGAGTATTTAGCAAGCATGTTTGTAGAGGACCCCAGATGTCTTTCAGTCTGCTAGTGTGGGCTAGTGTGGAATCAATCAATCAAACACATCGTATTTCTAAAGTGCCGCTTGTCACCCACGAGGGTATCCAGTTGCTGGACGAATGTCTCAGTAGAAATGCCAGGTCTTGAACCCCTTGCTGAAGTTGGTTAGTGAGGACGAGTTGTGGAGGTGGAGGGGTAGGGTGTTCTAGGCTTTGTCGGTGAGATGGGTGAAGGAGAGTTTTTTGGCACAGCAGCAGAGAATGTGTGAGGTCTGTGCATGGGTGAGGTGTGCAGAACCGAGGTTTCTGGGGGTTGGTTGAAGTGCAGTCAGTGGTTTATGTACGTGAGTCCTTGGTCATGGAGGGATTTGTAGGTGTGTGTCAGAAGCTTGAACTGGCATGTCTCCTGGATCAGGAGCCAGTGGACGTCTTCCAGGTACTGGGTGATGTAGGTTCTCTTGGGCAAGTTCAGGATAAGTCAGGCAGCTGTTTTCTGGATCATTTCTTTGTATAATTTTGGTGGTAGTCTCTACATTGAGTGTGTTGCTGTAGTCTAGTCTGTTGGTGATGAGGGCCTGCAATACTATCTCCCTGGTATTAATGGTGAGCCACTTGAAGATTTTGTGGAACATGCAGTGTGTGGAAGAAGGCTGAGGAGATTGCAATGACCTGACATTTGATTGAGAGTTCGCTCTCAAGGATGATGCCGAGGGTGCGGGCGTGGTCTTTTGG
Source organism: Triturus cristatus (assembly GCF_964204655.1). Lineage (NCBI taxonomy): Eukaryota > Metazoa > Chordata > Amphibia > Caudata > Salamandridae > Triturus > Triturus cristatus. Next base: position 672,252,393 of record NC_140587.1, read on the forward strand.
CATGGGGTTGGGTCCGAGTTCTGGCAGCCACCAGGGGTCATTCCAGAGGGCTGTGTGTTTGCCGAAGATGAGGACTTCCACCTTGTCTGTGTTGAGCAGTTGTCCTTCCTCCAGGCTGAGCCGTTCTTCATACAAGTGTGGGAGTTCCTCTTTGTGGAAATGGTGTCGGCTGAGAGCGATAAGCTGGGCTGGGTGTTTTTTGCATAGGAGATGATGTTGATGTTGTGTGATCTAATGATGTCTGCAAGTGGTGTCATGAAGATTTTGAAGAGGGTGGGACTAAGGGAGAAGCCTTGGGGAATGCCGCAGATTGTGTACTTGGCTTGTGGCATGAAAGGAGGCAGTCTGACTGTCTGGGTACACCCTGTGAGAAAATATGCCAACCATCTGAGTGGGTCATCCGTTATATCAATCTGGTGTAGTGCGGTTGATGAGTGTCTGGTGGGAGACCGTGTGAAAGGCTGTAGAGAGGTCAAGCAGATCAGGGCGGCTTATTCTCCTCTATTGAGTAGGGTGCAGATATCGTCAGTTGCAGTGATGGGGCTGTATCGGGCTGGACTGTTCCCATTGGGCACTGGGTCAAGACTGATTTGCATGTGGCTGAGTTCAAACTGGAATGGCATGGTGAGCAAAAAAACAATGGGTTTAGGCCCAGATCTCTGTACTGGGATGAATGTATGACATTGTTCTGCATTCTGTCCATCAATTGTTGGTTTGCATTTGTCACCCCGAGTGGGGCGGTTATGCCCAGACATGGGTCCCGTGCTCTTCATGCCACTGGAGTCAAGCTATCCTGGCTGATGAGGGGTGAAACCCTGAAACCAGTCCTAGGATGCTTGTTTCCAGTCCAGGAAGGACCTGGCCTGGCAGTTCGGACTGGACTGTTCCCAATGGGCACAGGGTGAAGACTGATTTACATATGGCTGGGTTCAAACTGGAATGGCATGGTGAGCAAAAAAACGATAGATTTAGGCCCAGATATCTGTACTGGGATGAATGTATGACATTGTTCTGCATTCTGTCCATCAATTGTTGGTTTTGCATTTGTCACCCCGAGTTGGACGGGTATGCCCAGACGTGGGTCCCGTGCTCTCCATGCCACTGGAGTCAAGCTATCCTGGCTGATGAGGGGTGAAACCCAGAAACCGGTCCTAGGATGCTTGTTTCCAGTCCAGGGAGGACCTGGCCTGGCCTGGCAGTTCGGGCTGGACTGTTCCCATTGGGCACAAGGTCAAGACTGATTTGCATATGGTTGGGTTCAAACTGGAATGGCATGGTGAACAAATAAACAATGGATTTAGGCCAAGATCTATGTACTGGGATGAATGTATGACATTGTTCTGCATTCTGTCCATCAATTTTTGGTTTTGCATGTGTCACCCTGAGAGGGACGGGTATGCCTAGACATGGGTCCCGGGCTCTCCATGCCACTGGAGTCAAGCTATCCTAGCTGATGAGGGGTTAAACCCCGAAACCGGTCCTAGAATGCTTGTTTCCATTCCAGGGAGGACCTGGCCTGGCAGTTCGGGCTGGACTGTTCCCATTGGGCACAGGGTCAAGACTGATTTGCTTATGGCTGTGTTCAAACTGGAATGGCATGGTAAGCAGAAAAACGATGAATTTGGGGCCAGATCTCTGCACTGGGATGAATGTATGATATTGTTCCGCATTCTGTCCATCAATTGTTGGTTTTGCAAGTGGTTAGTTCTGAAGCCTGAGTGGGAGTGGCCCAGCAGGTTATTACTTTCCAGGTGTTTGGTGAGTTGGAGATTGATGGCCTTTTCCAGGACTTTGGCAAGTAACGGGGAAAGTGAGATGGGAAGGTAATACCGGAGTTCCTTGTGGTCTCTGAGGTTAACTTGAGGAATAGTTTGACCTAAGCAATTTTCCACGTGCCAGGAAAGGTGGCATTGTTTAATAAGGCATTGAGGATGGTGGCGGCTGATCTTGTCTCTTCTGAGGTTGACGATTCAGTGGGGGAAGGGGGCAGTGGTTGTCCCTGAGTGGATGGCATTTATAAGAAGGGCTGTATTCTGTGTGCTGAGCTGTTTCCATGTGGCGATCAGGTGGTCGGCAGTGGTGGTCGATCGGAGGCTGAAGGGGTCAGAGGGTTGTGGATCGAAGTTTTTATAGATGGTCGCTACCTGGTTGTAGAAGTGGTCGGCGAGGGCGTTGCACAGTTTTGTGAAGATGGGATGGCGTTGTTGGTGCCTGATGGGCAGGGGAACTCTCTAAGTATGGTGAAGAGCTCCTTAGCTTGGTTGGCATTAGTGTTGATCTTGTTGGACAAGGCTTCTTTTTTTGCATCTTTGATATGTAGGTGGTAGTTGCTGAGAGCTGATTTGAAGGTGGCTCTGTCAGTGTGGTTCCTGCTAGTATGCCATCTTCTTTCAAGTTGTGTGCATCTGCGTGTTGATGTCTTCTTGAGGTCCGGGGTGTACAGCTGGCTTGTTTGGAGGGTCTGTGCATTTTGACAGGTTTAATAGGGGTGACTCAGTTGGCTGCATTGGTGATGCAATCGTGGAAGTTCTGCACTGCCTGGTCGAAGTTGGTGGTGTGTCTGGGCTGTGTGTTGGTGAGGGTGTCGAGCCATTGTTGCTGTGTGACCTTCGACCAGCTGCAGTAGGGAGTGCTGTGCTTTTTGGGGAGGGGGTGGGTGAGTCTGGTGATAGTGAAGTGTACAATGGAGCGATCCAACCAGGTGACTTCCAAAGTGTGGCTGTATTTGAATCTGTTGCTTGATCTGAATAGTATAATTACAGTTGTTCTTGACAGTGACCTATATCTAGCCGTCATTGCCCGGCGGTGGGGGTTTGTTCCTTCCCCAAATACTTGCAACCCTCTTGTTAGCTAGTAGCAGTTCTATAGTGACAAAGTGTTTTGTATTCCCTAGGATGTACATCCCAAGAGGCTTCCAGGGGGCGTTCAACCATTCCGAAAAGAGTGTCCCAAATACTGGCTCAATAGGTATTTATGATGGGGAAACCAAGGCTAGATTCATGAAATCTGCATCCAGGGCCCCCACCTCAGGCAGCGGGATTCCGGGCTCAATCGGAGTTTCGCGAGCCCGGAATTTGAGCGGTAGAGATGATGCAAGAATTTAAAATGCATTAATCATAATCTGCCATGGTGAGATACTATGCCAGTTTGCTAACAGCAATATCTCTACTCCTTATCAGTAATACTCCCTGAAATATCTGCCTTACGAATGAGTGTGGCTCAGTGAGCCATATCAGAGGTTTCAGCCTGCACAATGGCAGGTAGGAGAGTAACTAGAACCTTGATGGATGGGTGGTGATAGGTGCAACCAATGCCCCACATGTCAGGGGTGCCTGAGGAAATGCAAGGTTGTGTGTTTTGCAGAGTGCTCTCAGCCAGAGGTAGGTAAACCAGTCCAGTGAGATGCACTCCCCTGTGGTGGTGATGGTGTCATAGTCATTAAAGTGTCTGTCGAATAGACATTTTCTATTGTACACAGTGCTCATTTTCTGAGCTTGGGGACGGTCTGCAGTTTCTGGGTGAATTGGATCAGTGGATAATTGGTCAGCTGTTGTGCTAGGGTAAAGAGCGTCTGCAGTCTGCAGTCTTCTTCTAATAGTGACCCAGGCTGTTTGGGTGAACAAAACGGTGCCAAATTTCAGTGCTTCCACACACTGGCCAAACATCCTAGTAAAGGCTAGATCAAATTTAAGGTTCTGGTCACCAGGCACAGAGCTCTACATAATAGGGGCCCCTGGAAGATCAAGAGCCTATTATCCCCGTTCACCCAAATAGGTACCTGAGATCAACCTCGGAAGGACTTCTAAAACCAACCAGGGCCACAAGAGAGAGGTGGGGAGGAAGATCTTTTTCCCACCTATCCCCCAAACTCAGGAATTCACTACCACAGAATTTCGGGCACTAGACAAAGAACTGCGGGTCCGCAAAGCAATTAAAACCTGGCTGTTCAAGCAATACATTTAAGTCCTGTCCATTTCCACTCAACTATGTGTCTCTTAGCACTTGGAAGCCCTTGAGCAGTCATGCGCTCTATAAATCCATAGTAATAATAATGCCTCCAGAGGGTGGTCCTGAAATTGTGGTGTGCCATATGAGGTAGGAGGTGCATCCAGTAATGGGCACAGTGGGCCTGGACAGAAGTGTAGTATAGTTGAAAATCTGGCACCTCTAGGCCACCCTGCTCATTGGGCAATGTAAGTTTTTCCCAACTAAGGTTGCTTGCTCGCCCATGCCAATTATGTATTATGTGACTGTAACCTTTTAAAGAAGTGCTTGTTCAAGTGAATGGGACATTATAGAAGTGGAACAATAGCCTAGGCATTATAACCTTTTTCAGTACTAGTTGCCCATTAAGGAGAGAGGTAAACGCTGCCATCTGTCAACTCGGTCTTCTATTTTGGACATGGCCGTCCCACCCATAGATTTCAACTAGTGGGGTATTTTTGTCTAGGCTGTCCAGATGCCCAAGTATTTCACTGACACTGTGCACCAGGGAGTTCCAATTCCAGCACCACCAAAGATGTGCTTGTGTGTCATAGGAAGATCATCAACTTGTTCCAATGTATTTCGATGCCTGAGAGTATATTAAAATGTAAACTCTCTGATAACTGGGCTTATATTGTGAGTCAGGTAACACAGATATAGAGTGATGTCATCCTCATACATAGATTTAAGAAGGTTACGTTGAGTGAAATCTAGGCCATGTCGTATGATCTTTAGCTGATAGAAATATCTATCAGGAAAGCCCATTTGATTAAGGATAGCGAACAGGAATGGCCATTCCAAGGAGTCAAATGCCTTAATTACATCAAGAACGACAGCCACATCATTTAAGTATGGGTTTAACTGATGCATGAGGGTAAAGTATGGATTTCTGAGTGGCAGATCATCCCAGCCTGGCCAGGAGAATGAGGTCCTGTAACCTGGAGCATCCGTCTATTTGCAAAGACCTTAGCACAACTATTAACATCAACATTAACTAAGAAGAGGGATGGTAAGAATCACAATATTCAGCAGATTTCCCCAGTTTTAACAAAATTATAACATTGGCTTCCCTGAAGGAGGGTGGAAGGAGGTCCTTCTCTTGTGCCTCATTGTATACCCTCAGACATTGGGGAGCAATGAGGTATGAGTAGGCTTCATAGAATTCCACTGGGAATCGATCACTGCCAGTAGCCTTGCAGGGTGGGTGGCCCAAGATAGTAGCGGTGATCTTTTCCAAGGAGAAGGGTGCATCCTAGAAATGTCTTCTTGGGCCTTCGAGCCATGCTAGAGTCATATGATTGAAGTATGAGGTGTCATGGCTGGGAGTGGGATGTGTGTATGTAGCATATAATATGGAAAAGTGCCTAATGGATTATGCAAGTGTTGTCTCCACCTCGTATAGGGTCTGCCCCCTATTGCTCTGTAGTTTGGTTGCTGCTGGGGCTATACATTGATGTGTCAGCATCGTCAGAAATTGACCCTGGTGCTCCATTTCGCCATATTCTCTGGCCCAGGAGTGTTTGTGCATGTATTTCCGCTCCTGATCGTCTAGTAATTGGAATTTATCTAGTTTAGTGAATAGTCTCGTCAGTCCTTGTGCATCAGGGCTCTGTATAAGATGGTTATCTAGAGACTTTAGCTATTTCTCTAGTTTGTCAAATTGGTTGCCAGGGCACAAACCCTGCATTTCTTGGGTATACTTACGTCATACATGTCGGCCATAAAGGCCTCCCAAGTAGTGCCCACGGAGTCCACTGAATCCTCATCTGCTTGGAAGAAGTTCTAAATGTTGGTCCAAACTTCCTCTTTAAATATATTGTCTAGGAGGGATATCCGGGAGAGGCAGCAGGTGAATGCCCGATGTGTCATGTTTGGTAAACCCAAAACTAGTCTGACTAGGATGTGGTCCAATAGAGTGTGAGGTACATGTTCCACTCATTTCACCCATGTGTATGTCTTGCTTATCACAGCCAGTAATTGATCCTTTCCCATGTTGCATGTGCTGTGGACATGGGCATTCCCTCCCTAGCGTCGGCATGTCTCAGGAGCCATATATCAGTTAGGTCCCCAACATTTATGATAGTGACCAACACAGTCACCGTCTTATGGTTGAATGAGTGTTGGGGTTTTAGCAGTCAGTTTGTTTGTCTAGAATCAGGTTAAAGTCTCCATCACATAGTATAGTTTGGGGGGATATCAATGTGCACTTTAGCCAGACCTTTTCAATGGAGTAAGTTTTGGCAGTAGTTGGGCCGTTTGTGTTGAGGAGCAGTATGTGTCTTCCACTTATAATAGCTTGAATCGGATTGTATCTTCCCTGCAGGTCATTGAATTCACAGAGCAGCTGAAAGGGGATGCTCCATCTGACATGGGGTGGTGCTTCCAGGGACATAGGAGAAGTAGATGACGAGTTATTTGTTGCCTCAACATTTATCAGCAAAGAGGGAGCTGCTCACATCCACTATCTGCGTCTCTTGAAGGAGAGCTACTCCATTGTAGGAGCAATAGGTTGTGATTGCTTTGTGGCCAAGCCATTTAGCAGCAAAGGAGAAACTGCTCATGTCCTCTAGAGGTGTCTCTTAAAGGAGATCAATATCTATGTGGTGTCTGTTTACGTATGAGAGTATCTGTCGGATCTTCCAGGGGCTGTTAAGACCCTAGGTGATCTAGGTCAGGAGATACACATTTTACACTTCATCCTTATCAATGGATCGTGCATTCTGTTAGCAAGTGGAGCAAGCTGTGTAATTGCATGCAGGGGTGCAACCTGATACTGCCCCTTCCTGGCGTCCATATGACCGTGTTGTTTGTGCTGTCGGAAATGTGGTGTTTGCTGCATATAGCTTTTGCATGTTCTAATGATCCTCCAGCCCTTTCCTATAATAGCCATTCCAGCCAGGGAACCCCTTGTGACCCCTCCCACCAAACCCATGCCAATGTGTTTCAACCTCAATCGGATACATTAGGAACAAGTATCCTAATACAATGGAAGCTTATCCCTGGGGGTAAACCAGAGTGCTAGTTATCCAATGCCTTTTACTTGGGGCATTTGCCGAGGCCACAAAATGCAATTTGGAATCCAGCAGCTGAACAATGTCTAATATGACAGACCATGTTAGCCCATCAGTGACGTGCGGTGCATTTTGGTCAATCATTTTATAAGTTCAGTACAGCAGTGGCGCTACAGCACGTACTATGACTGGTCACATGGCTAACCAATTCAATTTTTTTTTCTTGGTCCACAGGGGAGCATCCCCCACATCTTCCTGGAGTCTCACTTCACACCATTCAGGTTATCGTTCGATCCAGGAGCTTGTGCACTGAATGTCTTACTAGTTTCGGAGATGAGTCATTTTACAAATGGATCTTGGAAGATGTGTGACTTGTTGAGGTACATTATCTTTAAATGCACAGTGTACAGCATGGCATAGGTGATGCCCGCTCAGGCTGTTTTTCATTTCAATTGCATGTACTCTTGTCGAGCTGCCTGAATGGCCGGAGTGAAGTCTTGGAATATGAAGAGGGTGATACCCTCATAGTCGAAGTCCCAGTTCTCCCTTGCAATTGAGGATTCTTACTTTTATGCGTTGAGGTGGAGCACCTGGAAGGGGGCACGGTCCCAGCAAACAGTGTGCCTGCTCCACTTCAAAGAGGGGTAGAAGTGCTCCATACCAAGCAGTGACCAGAATAGAGTCTTTATGTGGTCTACCATTTACTAGTGTTGGTGGATTTGGGCAGGATTGTTAGTCGGAGATTATTTTGGTGACTACTGGCTTCAAAATCTTCGTTCTTGGCCTGGATTACCTCCAGTACTATTGCCATGTTGACCAGTTTGCTGTTGTGGCCATACGTGTCATCCTCTAGTGTCAGAATCCTGGATAAGCAAGAGTAAGAGTAATCATCGCGATTGCACTCCTTCCCTTATTAAGTAAATTGGTTTTTGCTTTGACTGCCGTATAAATGCGTGCATAACAGAGCTGTGATCGTCTCTCCACAGCGTATCAATGATAGAGGCAAAAAGGTGCTTTAGTTAAAACACCAACTGCTGCACTGCTGCGATGAAGAAAAACTCTCCTCCATAAGTAAACCATTAATTGTAACGTTAACTAGAGTAATCCATAGTATTCCCATTTTTTAGAAAATCCAATAATCCATATCTTCATACTCATGAAATCACTGTGGAGACAGGTTAGTTGAACTGGAATGCTTTATTCCTCATTTTCAAATGTATCATGCTGCTCATCCAAGCTTTAACATAGACATGTGTTGCCAACTATCCTTTGAGCCGGTACAGTGAAAAACCCAATGCATTTCGAACTATTATAAGTTCTTCGTCAGGGGTGCTGTAATAAATCAGAGAGAACTGCTTAACGGCTGCACCAGAACATAACACTCTAAGTGATTATAAATGAAGCATTTACCCCGTGTCCTACCCTCCCTGGATAAAGCATCTTATATATGTTTTTCCTGCTTGTCCAGCTTGGCTATGATCCTGTCCAACCAGGTCGTAAGCATTTCTAGTTTAACATCTATGACAAAGAGACACTTTTTTGCTATATGCAGCAAGAGAGATTTGATAACTGGGACCTCTCTGTCTCCCCCAGCCGCCTGTGAGGCATTCAGGTCCTCTGGCAGATCTCCTTGCTGCGCTTCACTGTCATTGTAATTTTCCCTACCTATGGTCTCCTTTGCCCATTTTTCTGTCCAGGGCCCACACTGCCACTAGGTTCACAAATAGTCTTCTCGGGGGATGTAGCTTCTGTACAATTTAGGGTTCAGTCTTCAGTCACCTCTTCAGGAATACCCCCCCACACACACCCTCACCCAGCAGCCAACATACCAGTGCACTGAGTCTGCCATCCAGGCAGAGAGGGGAAGGGCAAGCACAACTCAATAAGGCAGAATTTGGGGACAGCTGAAGGCCCCGATTGTCCCCAGACTGGTGTGGTGCTAGTGGACAAGGTCAGCTGCAGGAGCTCCGCTAGTGGCCTATTTACATTGCACTCTCAACATGCGTCTCCGAGCACCAGTGGGTTTCCGGTTGCTCACAAATGCCACGTGGGTCCACCTCGGAAGGTAGAGTTGCACAGCAACAGTTCCAGACCTCTGCACCCAGGTGCTGCACTCGCACAGGCTCCAAGTGGTGGTGCAGTAAAATAGCAGCCACTGCAGTGGTGCTGTCGCCATATCCCCCCTCGGCTGGCCTTCTCACTGTGTCATCCCAGATACTGAAGAGGATGAGCAGTTATTTGGGCAGTGTTGTCTTGCCATTCCCGCAGTGTGGTTAGGCCGTGGGGGGCGCCATCTTATCTAGTTTCTGGCAGCAACCCAGGCTGCATATGATTTGCCAAGTAGCCACACCCCAGTCTCTGCAGTGGCTCAGGCAGCACACAACATCACTCTGACATGGCCAGGGACCGTCAGCGCTCTCTAGTGGCTGTTTCTTCTGAGAATGGTGTTGGGTTTTGCATAGCTGCCAAGGTTTCAGATTGCTTACGTGTGACATTTTCATAATTTCAGTGTAATTATGAGTGACATTCAACAAATATGACACACTTTCTCGCAAGCAAAATCAAGCAATAAAGACAAGAAAAACATATAGACATCAATAATTACACCTAGTTGACTAACAAAAAACTAAAACTGCTCCAAAGCACAGGGCAGTTGTATCTTATTTTTGCAGACACCCAGCCGAAAAACGTGGTATTGGCTGGGTGTCAGCAACATGAGTTACAACTGCCCTGAAAGTTTGTCATTAACAAAAGCAATAAAAACGCTCCAAGGAACAATTTTGTGCAGGAGCCCATCATTTCACTTTGACGATGATGAGTGAAATGTGCTGATGGTAATACAGCATTTTGGGTTTTGTATGCCACAGGGAGGCTGGCAGGCACAGGTTAAGAAAGTAACCCCTTTTACAGGAAGGAATTGCGACACGTACGCAGTGTGCAACGATATTCATGCCCCCTTGCATCTAACCTGAATACATGATGAACACAACAGATCTAAAAAAAAATAAATAAAATAAATAACACGTAACCAGAGAACTTCAAACTAAAAGAAATTTCTGACCTCTTCATTACTGCGTATTCAAGCTTCCACGCGCTTTTCTGTGAGATGTACATTGCTATGCCAAGTCTCTGCTGTGTATAAAGGCTCTCTTGCTAGGTGACGCCTCGACTGCTGTGCCCTGAGCTCTAACAGCAGAGACCTAGCAGAAGAAAGGGAGAGTTGCTCCCTGATAAGGCTTCTAGCTGCAGTTTGGTTTGTCTGTAGAGCTGTAGGCCTGACATGTCTGATGACTGTTAAGGGGAGTTGTTGGCACAAAACGTACGTGTTACAACGTGCTCTGCTCCTCACGTCCGGGGGCTGCATGCTTTGTCATTTCAAGGCCCAAGCACCAGAGGTCCGCGTCACTGCTGGCAGACTCCTCGCGCCGATCATGCCAGTCATGCAGCGCCGCGGCCTGGCAGGCCATCATGCTGTCGCTGACAGTAGTGTGCGATGAATGCCTCGGGCTGCCCTGAACGCCACTGCTGCGGCCGGCTGAGTGGTGTATAATAATTATTAATTTATGCGCAGCCATCAGCAGCTGAGGCAGCACACATGAATCGGGTCTATTGGCATGTCTGCACTACGAATTCCCCGATACACAGCACACTTGCACCATAATGTAAGGGTCTGTGTGGGTTTTTTATGTGAAGCATAGTTTTTTTTTTGCTAGAAAGGTGCCCTTTCAGTACAATAAATACTATGCTTAAACCTAGTTTAAGACTTTTCCTACTTTGTATGTGGTCTGTGCAGTGCAGCACACACACAAAGTTGGAAATGTTTAGAGAAATAAAAAAAATTCTGAACGTTGACGGCAGACTTAAAGCAGTATTTTTTTGGAGCAAAGCTCTGTCTGAAAATGCTATACATAGGGCTTTGTGTCAGAAACCATTCATGGTTGCTTGTGATCGCCTGTGTACCACTCATGGTACACCCCCTTGATGCAAAGCAGCCCTAATGCTGCTTGGTGCTACTTTAATGCTAATTTCAAGCTCATATAATGCTGTGCATTGAAAGTGAATTCCAAACCCATAGTACGCTCTGCTTTGCTTCACTTTTATGAAGCAGGCTTGGCAGAAATAGTTTGCCAATCTTCCTCTCCGTCTACATCAATATGTGTCACTATACTTCTTATACATGTTTATGGTATATCAAGTGTTTCACAAAATATATGGACAGCGTTTATCTAAGAGCCAGGGGTAGTGGAGATGACCACACCAATTCTGCATGTTTATAGTGAATTGCAAAATGTTTCATTTTGTATGCTTCTCCGCGAGGTAAAAGCTCCCTCAGCTATTCCCTCATCCACCGACACTTACTAGCTTTAGTTGCTTTTACTTTCAAGACCAGTGACCAGGTGTCACAAGGTCAGTGCTTTTGGTGCCATAGGACAAAACAAGGGAGAAGCGGCTGCTTCTGACAACCCCTGATTGAGGTCACTGCAGAAATATATGTTGGGCTTGCTTTTTCCATCAACTTCTCAGATACCCACCTCTGTCTGAGAAACTTAAAGTAAAGACCCTATTTTAATAAGCCAGAAAACTCTAATAAAATTAATACATTTTTAAGAGCAACAATCCCAAATATTTCTAATTTCTGAACACCTGATACAAATGGATGAGAAACCTGCAGTGTATCATCTATAATGATCTGCTGTATTTTTGCAAGTAATTATAAAATGTATTTTAAGCTGCTTTGCATTTGAACAGAAGTTCATTTTTAACAAAAGTTAAAAAGGCAAACATAATATTAGGGTTAGCTCCAGTCAGCCAGAATCAACTGATTAAATTATCTTTCACCTCAACCAGCTGGTTTCACATTTTTCAATTTTAGTACTTGAAATCTTCAAAGCAGCTTCTTCAAAATTTGAAAGGGAATATGGGTTTTGAGAATTTCTCTGCAGGCCTACACAACAATTTACATGTTTTAGACAACATCTAGTTCCAAAATGTATGAGCAACATAGTTTAATTGTTATTTCTCTTACTTTAGCATAGATTACTGGACACACGAGAGAAGATTTAGATGGATCACCAAATCATGGGACTTTTCTAGAGAGCATGAAATGTATGCAGAAAGAGTGCCTTTCTGCTACAGTTTCTCATAAATAAGATTGCAAAGTATGTGAACAAAATCACTACAAGCATCAAAATACTACCACTGACTAAAGGTCTAATTTAGCATTTCACGGCAACGCAAACATCCTCTTATTTGTGGATGAAGTGCCAAATCCAGAAGTGAATCAACCGGCGGAATATCCGCCATCATACTAACCATAAGTTCCAACAAACTTGTCTCTTACTATAAATCTTGTGCAGACTGTGCAAAACATGAATTGTTGCCCAGGAACTTTGGTTATGATGTTTCAGACATCTTGGTATTGATCACAAGAACCAAGTAGTAGGCACAGAAGAAGAGCTACACTTTTTTCTGGCCTTAGATGATAATTCAGCCATTTATTTGTCCACAAAGTTTTTGGGAAATGAACAGCAGAACCAACAAGGTCTTCCGTATTCCTCGAATACCAAGTATCATGCATGATAAAGTTTCCATAAATGCTCATTGGGTGGAACACATCTTTTCCTGATATGGCTAAGTGTAATTGAGACAAAGTGTCTGTATCCCCATGCTGAGAACTAGGCTGATGTGTGAGGAGAAAATAAAGGGCTTATTTAGAGCTCCGCGAATGGAATCCTCCGTCACAAAAGTGACGGATATCCCATCTGCTGTTTTATGAACTTCATAGGATATAAGGGAATCGTAATACGGAGGAGGTATCTCTGTCACGTTTGTGATGGAGTATTCCCCTCCGCTAAGATCTCAATTATGCCCAAAGACTAAAATCCAGGAATCTTTGTTTAGCTTAAAATATATATCTGCACTGAGCATGTTTTTTATGGCTGGTGATTATCTCCAATGGTAGTGATGTAGCACTGACAAAAATACACCTCTGTTGTAGGCCTTTCTTGTCATTTATAGGGTACCTCACCTCAGAGACAGTTAGCTTATGTATATGGGAAGTGCTGGATGATGGACTCAACCTGTGAGAAGACTGGCTCTGAAGCAGCATGCTTAGGTTCTGACTCCATGGCCCTCGTTGCGAGTGGCCCTGTAAAGAGCAAAATGTGCGATAACTGTTGTTACCACACAAATCACAATTATGAGTTTTGTGATAAACATCAGCAGTGTTTCCTGGGGGAAAGTGTCAGGTGTTCAATGGAACATTTGGATTTCTGGCAATGTCCAAAATGTGATTGCCCAAAAACTCGTAATTGAGTCGCATTTTACGCACCTCGTAAATTCTGACTCAGTAGAGTCTGATATTTTCAGATGCAATAAATATGACACCAATTTCTAGGCCAATCGTAATGAGGGCCTGTGGCATACCATGTACTGTTGTTTCGCTGGGTCAAAGAAGGAGCAGAAAAATAGGTCTTTATGGCAAATGACGGCATGAAAAATCCTTCTGTTTCCTTGGCCCTGTGCTAAGTAGGAGATGATGCTGATAAAGGTGATTGATCTAGAAGCCAGAGGATGCCATCATGACCCTGACAGATAAGACAGAAAAATGTACCCCTCCAACACTTTCTAACGATTCCTTCAGGAACTCAGTCTTTGTGGAGGCACAAAAAATGATCATGCGAAAAGACCAATCATATTGTCTAAACACGATTGTAGGAAAGGGCCTCTTGTGACATGGTTAGCCCCCTACTTTTTACCTGGAACATGATATGATTTTGACTGAAAGTGCACTGGGTCTCTGCTAGCTAGGTTCCCAGTGCAGAAGTTCTTTCATAAAACTGTACCACAATTGGCACAACTTCAGCCAGTCCCTAGTAAATGGTACCCCTGGTACCTAGGGCATTGGTACTGAAGAGGACCCTCTAGGGCAGCAGCACACATTGTGCCATCGTAGGGAACTTTGCCACCCACACCATGCAAACTGCCATTGCAGGCTGCGTGTCTTGATGCAGAAAAAACTGAAGAGTTGACATGGCACACATCCCTGTGTTTCATGCCCACAGACACTGCATGAGGTATAGGTAAGTCACCCCTACTGCAGGGCTTGCTGCCCCAAGACAGGGTGCACTATATCACATGTGCGGTCATAACTGCCTGAGCAGATATGACCCTACAATATCTATATCCATTCATGGATATTGTAACTGCGTAGCGGATCCATAGAGAGTACATGGGCTGGACACTCGTCATTACGAGTTCCCAACTTCATGATGACTTCAGTGTACCCTAAGATGTTTGATACCAAACAGCTTATCTAAATAAACCCTCACTTACACCAGTGTTCGATTTATTAACAAATGAACACAGGACACCTTAGAGCAGAGGTCTTCAATCTGCGGGGCAAGACCCCCAGGGGGGCCGTGGAGCCCTGGGAAGGGGGTCGCACATTTCCAGGCCTAACATCTTTCTGGAATACAACACATGTGCTCTTTCTTTTGGACAAAGACAACTCTGATCGTTAATTGAGTGTCATGTGCTGTAAAACGAAGAGGCCTGGCAGACAGGTAAAACAATCCTTCAAATAAGCCTTCATGACAGGGTGCCTTTCTTGCCTGAATGAAATGCAAATGTATGCCAGGAGTTAATCTGCAAATGTAAAGGATGCTTGGGAGTGGTTCTGGCTTTAATTGTTCGAATCACTCCAAGCATTGTGATGACAAAGATGTGTTTTTTTGTGTGGTGGTTAGCAACTGGGCTGTGAAGTGTGTGCTTTTAATGATAATTGTATTTACACAGCGCTTAGAACCCCTGAGGAGGTGTTGAAAGGACAATTAAAAAAAAACAATGTGTGTAACGCAAGTATAAAATAATGGCTTACATATTCACAGTGCTTTTATTTATTTATTTATAGAGCACAACATTCATCCATTTGGATATCACAGCGATAGGTAGCAGAACTCATGGTAGAGGTGATATTAGAGTGCTGATGGATCGTCCAGTATTAAGTCTTAGGGAACAAATGAGTTTTGAGTTTCTTTCTGAATACTAGGTAGTCAGCCGTGAGGCAAAGATCTTGTGCTAATTAATTCCAATGCTTAGCTGCCAGATATGAGAAGGTACGACTTCCTGCCCTTACTTTCTTTATGCATCTTGTCCTGGCTTGTGCTTGATAGCGTGACCTTAAGCACCTTGTCGGAGCGTAAAAGTCAACTTTTTTCTGTAGGATTGAATGCTCACGTTGGTGCAGGGCCTTGTGTGTGTGACTGAGCAGCTTAAATCTTGCTCTTTGGCGCATAGGTAGCCAATGGAGCTGTTTCATACACTCAGATGCTGAAATGAATCGACTTTTGTTGCACACCAGCTTGGCGGCAGCATTTTGTACCACCTGCAGGCGTGTGAAGAGGTAATGTGCCATGCCTACAATCAGTGCATTTCTGTAGACTAACCTACTGATAAGCAGAGCTTGCGTGATTGTTCTTCTGCATTCCAGTAGGATCCAGGTAAATAGTCTTTTTAGGAGCTTCAAAATCGCAAAGTCACTTCCACATAAGACACGCACATGGTCCTGGTATGGATAAGGTATTATCAATAAGGATGCCCAGATTCTTTGCACATTGCTTGGGTACTGGGGCATCTCTCAGTGTCTGGGTCTGCCAAGTAGCATCTCAGATTAGGTTGGCACCTCCAAAATGCAGATTTTCAGATTTTTCTGCATTTAATTTAAGGCAGTGTTCTGCCATCCAGCTTGCCATCTCCGAGAGGCAGTTGTTCAATTTTAACCTAGTGTCCTCATAGCTTTCTGTCATAGCACTATAAATAACAATATACAAGTCACTATTTTCCACTGTACCAACCATATTTAATTATGTGGCTCTCTGGTCACACACAGACCAATGCAGTGCATTAAATAGGAGAGTTTTTATAATGTGCTTTATAGTGCATTTCGCACTGAGTAACAACTTTTTAAATTTATTTTTCATTTAAGCTACCCATTATTTTATGTGTAGCTACCTGATGGTGAAAGTCCTAAAAATACAAACACAATAACTTGGGGCTGATTTATGAGAGGCTTGTACCGCTGGAGTGTCTTTGTTTTAAAGATTCATTGGCACAAGCATCTCAATCATATCTATGAGCAGGGGAGGCTCCTCCATTAGGGCATTAGGGCCGAGGAGCGTCACCCCACTGCTTTCTCGTAGTGCGAGAAGCAGAAACATAAAATGGTATTT
This sequence comes from Triturus cristatus, assembly GCF_964204655.1. Lineage (NCBI taxonomy): Eukaryota > Metazoa > Chordata > Amphibia > Caudata > Salamandridae > Triturus > Triturus cristatus. The sequence continues at coordinate 672,268,618 of NC_140587.1, forward strand.
TAAATGCCATTTTATGTTTCTGCTTCTTGCACTGTGAGAAAGCAGGAAGGAATGCGTGGTTGGGGACAGGCGAGTCGGGAAGGAGTGGCTTGCCCAATGCTGTGTGCCCTGACTGGTCGGCCCTCTGGGGCTGACCGAACCAGTCACTCTGACTTTTCTCTATGTAGGCTGCAAGCAGTCAACATCTTGAAAAAGGCTTTCCCATAGGTGCCCGGTGGGGCACCATCCCCACTAATTACAACTCTGCCATTGCAGTGTTGTGATTGGCTTAGGGGAGGGGAAGGAGGCTGCCTGTGGCTGTTTCCTGTTGGGAAAACGTGGGACCTGGCCAAGAGCAGAGGTGGCGCTGGACTCGGTAAGGTACGTCTTTTTACATTTTAATTACCCCCCGAATCCCCCAGCAAACCCGCACGATCCAACCCACGAGTCATGCTGGCCGCTACTGTCCATGAGGCAAGGCAAAGTCACCCTGCGTGGCTTTGCATGGCCTCATAGATATGGAGTAAGACAAAACAGCGCAAGTCACTGCGTTGCCTTACTCTATGTCAAGTAGGCGTTCCATAGGCATTGTGGAGGGTGTTCCCACACAACGCTCATGGATTTTGATGCTGCCCCAGATTTACAAAACCATGTAAACCTGGGGCAGTGCCTAAAACTGACGCCTCCCCACAGCAGGCGTAACAAGGGGAAATTCTGCAGCACACATAGAATTTTTGTGCAGGAAGGTGCCCCTACCTGCACAAAAACCATCCTGCCTATGTTGGAACCAGGCAGCAATTTCTGTGCCAACATAGGGGGAATTATCTATATTTCACAAATAGGGTGCACTTCTGCCCTTTCACATTGGTGCAGGGCAGCGCAGCAAGGAGACTCACGGTGCTGCCCTACACCAATGCCTCATAAATGAGGCCCTTTGTTTTTAGCCAAACCTTTGAACACACCCCCAACCACTGACATTTGGTTTGCTAAACACTGTTTAATTTATTTCCCGAATGTATAAATGATTTGCTATGGGGATTGGGGTTGTCGATAGTTGGCAATGATGAGGCCCAAGTTCTAGAAATTTTTGTCAGGAGGGGGTCCTTACACCTAAAGGTTTTTGACAAGGGGGTCTCGGCATCAAAAAGTTTGAAGACCTCTACCTTAGAGGGTCCCCTGAAAACCTACCAGCTACTAGTGTGGATTCTGACTGAACTCCGCCAGTCAGCCACCCCTAGACATGTTTCTGACCTACTGGGGGTGAAAGCCTATGCTCTCAGAGGCCGGGAACACTGCCTGCTCTCGGCGGAGGTGCTTCAAACCTCATCGAGGCAGGAATTGAATTCCAGGGCAGGAAGCTTCAAAGGCGATGCCACCTTTGAAATGGAACCCAGACTTCTCCAGTGAGGGGAGGATGCCAAACCCCCTGTCCAAACCACACTTTTAGGAGGAAGACAGAGGGGAAAATTAGTTAGATTAGTGCTCACGTTCAGCCAGTACAATCCCTAAGTTGGGGCAGCCAATGTGGACACCACGCTTCCATTTTTTCCATCTTGTGTTGGATGGAATTAGTCAATTAGGGTAAGGGTTGTGCCCACTCTTCAAAGGAAGTGGTCACTTAAAGGGTGTAGACACTCTAAAGAAAGGTAGCACATTGGCTACTACCTGTCACTCTTGTAACACCCCTAAGTTTAGTATTTCGCTGGCACCACTAAACCCAGAAATTCGACAGACCTAAAGAAGACACGGACAAAGAAGAGGTGCTGAGCCGAGAACAAAGCTCCTGCTGCAGAATTATGGTGCAAAACCCTGCCTGCTGCCTCAAGGACTCGACCGTCATGATGCACTGTCTCGTCCTGCTGCTGTGAGTCATCCAAGAACTTACGAGCACCTCTAGCCCTTTGAAAATCACCACAGAATCCCCATGGAGTAGAGGAACTACTCCTTTGCAGCCTACAGGCACCGAACCCGCAGAGTCCATCTTACCAGCTTATCACTGCCCTGCGACGCAAATGCAGCAACCAATCCAGAAGCAGTACACCAGCTCTGGAGAATTGGATCTGTCCCCCCACCAAGTGAGAGGGCACCAGGATCTACTGGAGCTGTGCCTTAGCAATATCCGAGGAACTGGACCCCCTGCAAGTGTCACAGAGACAAAGAGTCCAATCCAGACTTCTACTGCTCAGAAAGCAAGCACCCATGGAGGGAGACTCCTGAGACCTACTCGGTGAGTGGCCCAGCTGTCCTGGAATCATCCCTGCAACCTGTCTGCTCCTGACCGCGAATACCATCTTGAGGCACAGAGCCTGGCTGACAAACCAGCAGTGCTCCCAAGGTTCTGAGGCCCTTGCAAACCGTTTCCTAAAAAGAGAGCAGAGCTTAGTTGATGGCATATTTTACCAACAGTGAAAGGAGAACTTAAACTAAATAGAAATGGAAGGTATGTTGATTATCTGCTTTGTCAAATACCACAACAAATGCTGACATTCACATTTTGAAAACTGTGGCTTAATATGAGGGATTGCATCCTTTACACCAGTCAGACGTAGTCCTGTTACTTTCTGACTCTTGATTTACGTACTGGAATAGTCACAGATAGCGAATCTTAGAAATCATCTATTAAAGTGGGAGGGCTCAATAAAGAATGTTATAACTATTAATGACAAGAAAACCAGGATTCTCTTACAGACATGGGGCTGTATTATATGCAGTGCAACAAAAATGCAGCAGGGTTATGCCCTTGTTTTCTGTACCCCTGGGACACTGTAGTTTTACATAAAGGGGCACAGATGCTTATACAGCCAATATGGTAATATAGATAGTGCCAGAACACATATAGCGCTGTTGCTGTCTTAAGGGGTAGTTCCCTCAATAGTTTGGGGGGTGGCCACATGCAAATGAACAGAACATTTGCCTCTGTGCCTGTGCTATTTTATGGATTATGGCGCAGAGGCAAAGTACCATCAGGAGGCTCACTGACTGTGTGCCACAAAGAGGTAATGGCTGGTTTGTGCACACTCCCCTCTGGGGCACACTCTGATAGGGGCAAGGGGGCATTGAACCACCAGACATTCCCCTGCTGGCAGGTGCATTCAGTTACTTCACCTGCCTGCAGAGGGATGTCTTGGTCCTTCTTTGAAGTGCTGGTCAGGTGCCTCCTGCACTGTGAAAGACAGATAATCTGTTTCAAGCAGACGCTCTGCCTTTCACTAATGTGTTTCCTGAGATCAGTCGCAAGTTTGTGTCTGCCTTGGGGGGGGGGGCGGGGGGCAGTGCATTATCTGTTATAGGGTATGCTGCCCCAGTTTGCACCTGGCACCACCTCATTAAAGGTGCTCAGTGGCACAAACCAGGACCCTAAGTATACCTTAGCCTCCTTTTATGCAACTTACTTTTCATTCTGATCTGACTACAGTTGTTGTTTTGTTTTTTATTTTTGTTTATTGAGTTTTGATAAACAGAACAACATACCACACGTTTTCGCATAGACATGCTCAGGATCATAATTTCCTCCCATATTGTACCTACTTTCATCTCTGGTAGCCCTACAAAGAGAGCAATAGCGGTATTGCAAATATCTAGGTTTGCATGTTAACATAAAGGTCAAATTTCCATACATATCAGTGGAACAAAAGGAAATTAACCAAAAAACAGAACAAAACTTAAACCTCCAACCCCTTGGGGGCAAACCAACAACAGCAGCACATTACATTACAGTGTGTTTAAATGAAGAGACACAACTTCATATACATTGTGAGCTATACATTGGTCAAAGGGAATCATCTATTCAGTAGATTAGTCAACCCCTGGCCCCATCTCCCCAACTCTGCAACGGTCATACATTCGACTTTGTCATAACCCCACACAATCCCTGCTTACGTGGCATAAAGTCGAGATCTCAGAGTCCCCCCCCCCATCTTCCTCTGGCCCGACCCCAGTCTTGGAATGGACCCCAGATGTCCCGAGGTCGAGACGCCGCTGGCATCAATTCCCAAAATGTATGTAATTGTTCCTGACAAAATGTAAAGTCTGTTATCCAGCATTTCGTTTGTGGAACTCCGGCCCTACCCCAGGACATGGCTACACGTCTCTTTGCCAAGAGTAACAGCATGGCCAGTAATCAGCTGGACTCCTCTGGTGCATCTTTTGTGTATCCAAAGAGCCCCGGCAAGGGGGTTGGCTCCAGTCTCAGGTCAAGTATCTAATTTATGAAGGCAAATATCGAGCAACAGAATTGCGCCACCTTGGGGCACTGCCAGGCCAGGTGTATTAGGGGTCTGAAGAGCGTTACACCTCCAGCATCTGTCATTCTCCCGGAGACCCATACGCAGGAGCTGCGCAGGTGTCGTGTAGTACCTATGCAGGAATTTAAAATAGATCAGGCGTAATTATTAATTTGGGGAGAGCAGTTCTAGCTTCCCACAGCAGAACTTCCATTGGTCCTCTGTCAATGATGTGGGTAGTTCCGCGTTCCAGCCCTCGAAGGACATATGTTTAGCAATAGGGAAGTCAGTTTGCATCTTAGTGTAAAGACGAGTGATCAAGTTGTGTTGGGTCTCATTCGAGATCAACTGCTTCAGAATATTCAACGTGGGAGGTGGGGAGGGAAAGGAAGCATGAAGTTTGCGACAGGTGGCTCTGATTCTATAATACAAAAGCAAGCCTGAGAAATGCGTGGTGCCTGTCTCCGCTGATGTGGGTGGGGGGGGCGGAAGGTGTCCCCTGGATACAGATCAGCCAAGGTCGACCAGCCCAGTCTTTCTGCTCTAAGCACCTCTCAATGCTCCTCCATTGCCGGTATTAGGGGATTGTATGCAAGGGGAGCAGAAGGAGCAAACAGCACATCATACCCAGCTCTTAAGCGCAGTTGATACCAGGCCCATCACAGCGTCGCTGTGGTATCTACTTGGTTTCTCGGTCTCCGAAATTTAGAAAATATGGCCACATCTCACGGAACCGGAGCAGCCCTATCCAGTTCGATCGCAATATGCTGCTGGAATGGAGTCGGGTGTACCCAGTGGTGCAGACATTGAGCTTGCGCACAGTAGGCATACAGAGAAATGTCCGGCAGCCCCAGCCCTCCCTGGTTCAGGGGGAGAGTCAAAAGCTCCCAGGCCACATGGGCCTGCCCTCTGGCCCACGCAAGCATAATGAACAAGGATCTAAGTTTATGTAAAAAGGCCTTGGTGAGAATAATAGGAAGGTTGGTGAAGAGATACCAAAATTTGGGCATCACAACCATCTTGGCAATGGCTATTCTGCCCACGAGTGAAAGTGGAAGACGTGCCCATGTCTCAAGCTTACTTTCAAACCAACTCACAGCTCATACAAAATTCATCATCCAGAGTTCCTGCACATCCCGACTGAGCCATATCCCCAAGTATTTAATTGGGCCCTGTGCTCATGTCAATTGGTATTCTAGTGGAAACGGGATCGTGCCATCAGTCAAGGGAAGATGCTTGATTTAGCCTAGTTGATCTGGATCCCGGAGGGGCCACCGATTTTGATTAGTTCTCTCAACATGGGGTGATTGTTATTCTCTGGATCTACAAGGTAGAGCGTGATGTCGTCCGTGTAGAGCGATATTGTCAGCCCTCGGGTCGAGAACACTATTCCTCTATTTGTGTGATGTTGTCTTATTCTGGTGGCTAGAGGTTCCATTGCAATAACCAAGAGGAGACGGGATAAAGGACACCCCTGTCTAGTGCCTCTGGATATAGGGAAGCTCTCCGAGGGGAGACCGTTGACTCTGAGCCTAGCTGTCGGACCTGTGTACAGAAGTTTAATTTGGGAGATAAAGGTGGGACTGAGGCCCATTCTGGTCAATACAGCAAAGAGGTAAGACCATTCTAGGGTATCAAATGCTTTGGTAGCATCTAATAGTATCGCCGCTGCCGGAGTTTGAGGATGTAAATAGTGCAGCAACTCAAAGAAGGTGCGCAAGTTATGTGCCGTCGATCGACCAGGTATGAAACCGGATTGATCCGGTCTCGCTATCAGCAGGAGCAACGGTTGTAATCTTTGGGCTATAAGCTTGGCTAAAATTGTATTATCCAAGTTTATAAGGGATAGCGGGTGGTAGGAGTCCCGCCAGTTAGTGTCTTTATCCGGCTTCAATAAGGTAAGTAAAACTGCTTCTCGCATCGAGGGGGGGAGGGAGCCGGTTTCCACCGATTCTTGATAAACGTCTAATAGTCTAGGGGCCAATATGTCCCTATACGTTTTGTAAAAGGAGGCTGGTATGCCATCAAGCCTGGGGGCCTTGCCACTAGGGAGACTATTTATTACTTTAGTGACATCTTCCAATGTGTAAGGTTCAGTGATGATGTAGGCTGTTCTCGACGTCCTTAGCATGCATGCCAGAATCTTCCCAGGTCTGTCACCTTCACCATACCTTCTAGCTGCGCTATCTTTCCCCAAAAACGTAACCTCGCGGTTCATCTCCTCTGTATATTCAGTGAGAAGTTCTCTGGCTGTAGCCAAGTGTGTCTCAGTGTCAGATAGGTATAACCTCTCTTCATTCTCCTTGAGTTGGCGTTCAAGCGCGCCTAGTCTCTGTCTAATCGATTTAAGAACTCCTACCTGTTTCGCTATACAATAGCCCTGTATGACCACTTTGAACTCTTTCCAAAGCGTACCTGCTGTTGGGACTGAGCCTTCATTTTCACAAAAGTAATTACTGATATCCTGCCCAATCTCCTTGCGGAATACTTGGGCAAGCAGAGTCTCACTAGGGAGCCTCCATGAGAATGGGTGCCTCTGCACTCTGGGGAGCTCCAGCTGTAGCAGGCATGGGGCATGGTCTGAGGGATTCTGGGGAGAAGGGAGATATCTGAGGTCCACGCCGCAACGTCACGGGACCCCACCTAGAAATCTAGCCACGTCCATGCGCTGTGTCGCGTGGTAACGCAAGTTCCCTTTAGTCGATGCGGATTCCGGTGTCGCCATATATCTATAAGATCCTTAGTGTGGATCAGAGAGTTAAGTACAGTGCTCTCCCTGGGATGCACATCATGGGACGCTCCTCATCTATCCATGGAGTCATTAAATATAGCATTGAAATCGCCCCTCCAAATGGCTGTATCACAGTCTAAGCTGGCTATGAGTGCCCAGATCTTGTGGAAGAAATCAGGCCTGTATATGGGCGCAAAGATCACCTCAGTGTCACAGAGAAAGTATTTAAGAACAATAAACCTGCCGTCTGCGTCAATGTGAGTGTGCGTTGCTGTCCAATTCTGTCCTTTATGCGTCATGATGACGACACCACGTGAATAATTGGAATAGCCTGTGGAGTACGTCTTGTCCCAGTGGCCATGTTGAAATTTAGCGCTTGACGTATGTAAGAGGTGTGTTTCTTGCAGGAAGCATCAGTCTATCTTATGGTGTACCAAGTATGCATGTATTAACTTGGCCTTCCTGTGGTCATTCAGACTTCTGATATTCCAAGGTAGAAGCCTCAGGGCTGTCATTTTATATCACTACAGTGGTTATTGTGTATAGCGCATTCCTCCCCCTATCGACAAAGCATGTGTTGTGTAATAAGAAAAACAAGCATTTCTGTGTTGCACCCCCACTCCCGCCCCCCTCACTCCAACCCCCAACTAGGTTGAGTTCCATTATGTCGCCCGCAGCCCTCCTCCGAACGCCCCCAAAAAAACATCCCCTTGGGGCGAGATGCCGCCGGTGTACAACCTGGCTGGACACCAGGTGGCTGGGGGTCTCCATGAGAACATGACTTAGATTAACAGAAACATAACGCTCAGACCCACCATCCAGTCCGGGGGTATAGAGGTCAATAGAACAGCAACGGACAGTATATTAAACAATGGCAATGATGTATACATTTTTTATATTACCACCTCCCTGCAGGAAATTGAACGGAGTGCAGAGCTGAGTGGGCTCAAGTTAATCATTTTCGCTCAGTGTTCCATCCGTGTGACCTGTGGATTTTGCCTGTCGCCTGGTTCCTGCAGCGTGTTTCGCAAATATTAATGTCAATTTTGCATCCGTAAAGACGTGCTGGTTTCCTTCATGAGTGACTCTGAGCTTGGCCAGGTAGAGGAGGGCGTATGTGATATCTGCCTACCAGAGGAGACGTTAGGCCGGATGAATTCCCGCCTTGCCAATTGCACCGCAGGGGTAAAGTCCGGGAAGATGGAGATTTGGTTTCCTTGGTGTGTGATCTGGCCCAGTTCTCTCGAAACCTGTAGGATTGTGTCTCTGTCCCTGTAGTTCAGAATGCGGACTAGGATAGGCCAAGGCGTGCCTCCCACAGGAGGTTTCGGGGCCAAAGATCTATGGGCTCTCTCCACTATGAACATTGGTGAAAGAAAAGCCGCAAAGATGTCGCGAAGAAGATTTTCAATAAAGTCCTCAGTTTTGCCCATGGCTGTTGTCTCTGGAATTCCGGTGATGCGGACATTGCTGCGGCAGGATCTGGCATCCAAGTCCTCATTCTTGGCCTCAATAACTTCTAGGACTTTTTCCATGTTTAGTAATAGTTTGCGGGACTCGGTGTGTAACTCATGCACATCTGAGACCGTGTTTTCAAGTTGGTCAAGTCTGAGCTTGTGTGAGTCCACTTCTTTTCTGACTTGATCTAGACGGTCCGTGAGCTTGTCGATTTTATTATTGATAGTTTTTAGGCTGGAACGTACCTCCAGAAGTATAGAGTGCATGTCATCGCTGCCCCCCAACGCCCCGATCCCTGCTCATTTTCTGGTTCAGGTTCTGGTCTGTCTCTTATTTTCAAATGGGAGCTTGGTTTGTCTGGTATCTGTGTTCCCCATTGCTTTATTAGTACGCGTAACCAGTTCGCAAGGGAATGCTTTTTCGTTATCGCTGAAAATTCTACTTCTCAGGCGTGGCGCGCACCCCGGCCCCACCACGCACAGGGCACAGCAATGCGGTTAGTTGGTAGCAGGGTTTATCGTTATCAGAGCTGGCAGTGACTGCGAAGGTTGGGCAATCAGGGACCCTGGGCTTGAGGTGTTGTATGTACACCTGGGGTGTTAGAATCTTCTTTTAGCCCACTAGTGTAGTTAGTGCACTTACTTGACCTGCTCAGTGTGCAGACAGGTTATGGTGTCAGCGTTGCCGTCGTAATGGCGGACTAGTGTAGGCTCCGGATTGCTTCACTGACTCATCAGCCTTCTCCTTGCTTGTGTGGTGGGAGCCCTCTGTGTGCCAGTAGATTGTCGAATCAACTAACCTCGTGGGCCCCCACTTGCCTCCTGGCCGGGGACCCAGCACACGCCCACAGTTATGATCCGAAGTGGGGGCCGGATCTCTTCTATTCAGACGACTGTCCCCCAGTCACTCCGGGCACAGTCACTGCTGGCAAGGGGGCTCTATCCCACAGAGCGGCCCCAAACACCGGGAGCGTTGCCGGCCCAGCTGGTATGGATAGGGCCACCCACAAGTGTCCCCCGGCCTCTCACCTTAGAATTAGTGCGTCCGCAGGGCGCACAGGCAGCCACAAAGTCCTGGCTCAGCCACCGGCCCGATGCTGTGCACCCAGTCCGGAAACAGGCAGGCCAGATCACTCTGCTCTCCGGGGCATCAGCGCTGTTGCATGTTGACGCTCACGCCAAAGCGCTCCAGGCCTGCAGCACGCACACTGTGGTCCTGGTGCGGCTCGGAGTAGTTCGTAGCTGTCTAATGGCGCTTGATACGGCTTCCAGATTCAGCTTAAACGGTGCCCCAGTGGACGGGGACCCAACTGCAGGTGAGCTTCAGCAGTCACGCTCTCAAATACGGGCGAATTATTCACGGATATTGGCCCAGCTGGTGGAGCCCTCTCAAGGAGCGGCGTTTCGCTGCTGGGCTAGAGCACGCCCCGATCTGACTATAGATTTAATAGCATTGGACCATTAATGGGTAACAGCAGGCACAGGGTGTCACAATTTTTTCTTAACTGCAAGCAAGGTAAGGACTGTGCCCAGGCTTATGCCCCTCAGATACTGTGGGTCTGCCTCATTACTATGTTAGGCTACCCCTTCTACATAGGATGAGGCATTCACCATATTTATTAAGGACATGGGTTCTACAGGTCCTTTTAAAAGTCCCCAACTGGGCAAATATGCAGCTTCCTGTTACACTGAACTCCAAGTCTTTATCCAGAATCCTATTAAGGCTGTTGTAACTTCTACCAATGAGGTTTAAGCTTCATTGAAGTCAGTACACAATAAGATCAGTGCAGCCTCCAACAGAAGAAAGAGTGAATCCACTCTAAAGGCATAAAAAACATGACTTGCAAGGGGCTGATGACCCTAAGCAGCTTTATAATTGTGTCTCTGCCACAGTCTGCCTACAGCAACAATGTAGTTATGATTGAGTTGAGTCTTCCAGAGAAAATTAAGAATTTGAATTGCTTAGAACTTTGATAACGTTGGATGAATCTGCTAAAATTCTCCACTATATTAATGGCAATATATATTTGTGACACAATATTAATGCCACTTACAGATGTAGCTACTGCATAGATTACTAATGCAGAGGCAGTCAGTACACTGATTGAGATCATTGATTTAACTAAGTTAACAATAAAAGTTAATTAAATAAAACTGGAATAAATATGTAATTTAATTTCAAGTAAATTAATGAAAAATGTGATTTAGTATTGCAGTTAGTTTAACGATAATTAATAAACTTACATCAATTATCCAAGAGATTTGGTTATTGGTTTTGGGGGGTGGAACCCCTATTTAAGTAACAACCACAATCCTTGTCAGGGCAAACCACAAAATACACTAAATTAACATGTGCTTATTCCTCTGGTAGCTTGACACACAAGCAGTCAGAGAGGCAATGTGTGAAGTACTAATCAGTTATACAGTGAAAGGGCAACACAAGAAAAATCCCAAAATACCAAACTAATTTTGAAAAATTGAGTAAATTTAAATAAGCAGAATGTGACCAGAATGACAAAAACTCCAATCAGTAGAACTCGAAAAATAACATTTTAATGCTTTAGGTACATATAGGGCCATAGTCACAAGGAGCTATCGCCGAATTAACGGCACTTTATCGCACCCAAAGTCGTGATAAATGTACCTCCCCATTCACAAGCTGGTGCTAACAGCCCACAGTACCATTTTACCCGCGATAGCAGCCACAAAAAATATCGCCACAGAGGACCCCCGCAACTATCGCTAATGAGATGCAGAGTGGGCATTCCCGTGCCAAAAGAAAAGTCGCGACCACACCACTCCTCACCATTCTCAACGACCAGACAGATCGGCGATAAAAACACAAAACAGGCGATAAGATGCGTTAGCACCAGGAAATCTACACCTGCTCTGACCTGGTGTTAAGTCGGACGGCAGCCAGCACCACAAAACAGCCCAGGGGCACATCGGAAATGCAACAGATGTCAAGGAGCCACACATCATGCGGTTAGACACCCAAGAGGGCCACAACACCCACGACACCACCCCATGACCCCACCCACACCCGGAACACCCCCCCGGACAACCACAGAGGCAGCGCAGACAAAGACAGCGGACCCCCAGGAAACACACCAGCCTCACAGACCCAACATCTGATAATGTCCCCGTCCACTACAGGCTGAAAGGGACAACCATCCTACGCATACTGACCATCATCGCCTAACAGGCCTACGGCACCAACATAGCGGACAACCAACATCCCACCCCACACCAAGCTGCTGGATTGACTGCACCTGTTGGCCCCTGGCACCCCCCAAACAACACCCGCCAGAGTCGGAGGAGTCTCACAGCCAGCCAAATCCAAGTCCCCCACACCTGTCCCTGACATCACCATCACGCTGGTACCCCAGTCCCCAACACAATGCCCAGGATCTGCTGGAGACCAAGCAAGGACCATACGCCATAGCAGGATGCACGCACGTGTTGGGGGCAATCCACAGCACACATTTCCCACCTGTGCCCCCTGTGACACAGCACACAATCACCGCAACAGGGGGCACACGTCTCACATCAATGTGCAGGCAACATCAGAACACTGTGGAACCTCTAACAATGTTGCCTCCAAATACACAGCCAGTGTGCATGTTTCCTTCACCCTCCGACAGTCCATCATCAACCAGCATACCCAGCATGGCAACAATGGAAATGCACAGCCCCTTGGCAAGTTTCAAATGGACACCCTACTCACCTCAACTCCACAACCATGCAACTCACAACTCTGGCAATGCACACGTTGCAAAATCACTACCAACATGCACAACAACATGCCCACCCACCAGACACCACAGAACAACTAACAATGCTAACCAGGGCAAGCCCTGTACATGTCCCATCAATGGCATGGCACCTCAGCCACACAACATCCAAAAGTGGGGAGAGGTGGCAACCAGGCATGTGTGAAGGATGCAGTAGAACCATGATTGGGAAAGTACACAATGCCAAGAGTGGCGGAGATGTGCTGGACAGACCGCAGTATGCAGAACACAACCATATCCATGGTGACACACACCTCTGGTGTATGGAGTCTAGTGGACAGTGGACGCAACCATTTCACCCCAGCCAGTGGGGGACCTTGCAGAAATGTTGCCTGTTACGCCCCACCATAGCGTGACCGGAGTTGGATGGCCCGGCGTACACCATGCCAGCATAGAGGTGTGACCAAAAAGCACATAGCCCTGGGCGTGGTCCTCTTCCAGGAAGCACAACATCTCTGCCAGGGCGGCGCCTCCCACCCCACCACAAGGCCGACACCATCCTCGTGAGTGGAGTTGCCTGCGATGTTGTGCGCCTGCCAGACCCCAGCACACTGGACCACGAACGTGACAGGCCTGCCTGTGCAGCCAGTCCACACTGATCACCTGCTGACACCGGCGTGTGTCAAGGAGGGCCCAGCACGTGCCGGCGCAAGCTCCAAGCCCGAGGGCCATGACCATGGCGGCCTCCCCAGTCCATCACGGCCTCCACGACACGGGCCCGCTTTAGTCCTTTCTTGTTGACGTACTCTACTGCCGACTTCGGACTACTCTTCGGCCTAGTTGGTCACATGTGCGAAAATGTCTCCAGATTCATGAATGGCAGTGACCCCAATTCCAGGCCAGCGGCCACAGCACCACACCCACCCCGATCAGTGAGGCATAGTTCCATATGGGCCATTTGCGACATGTGGTGCCACTAACCCTGTTCAACGCCAGCCTGCGACACGTGGTGTCACTAATCCTGTTCAACGCCAGCCAGCGACACGTGGATGAGGGACTAGGACTACCCTGCGGACCAGTAGGTCCCACATCCAGCATCTTGGCACAAATCACGAATGGCAGAGTCCACACCAGAGATCGCACAGAGAGGAGTAAGAGGAAGATGCGGCTCAGTCCGGACGAAAGCTGGGTCACAGTCACGGAGGTGAGCGAACACGTGGTGCCACTGAACCTGAAATACGCAGGCCGGTGGGGCCATCCAACCTTTGCCAGCAACACTCGGTGAATGGCCCGTGCTGACTGCTGCCTCCGGCCTACACTGCGGTCCAGTAGGTCACAGACTCTTCATTTTGCATTGGCTGAGTTCAGCGTACCAGCATTATCGCAGACTGCATCCCCTCTCAGCCCCGGTGCAACTAAGTCTGTTCCCTGACAATCATGGACACTCTCTGGTCTAACTTTGGTGGTGTCTGAGTCTATGGACCAGGGGACAGTTTTCATCCTCATGTAGCTGATACCGAATTGGTGGTGGCCACGAGGCTGTCGCATTCCACTCCTCCATTTGCTGCTTCTGGATAAAATCAAACCTTTTGGCGTCATGCCCTGGAGGACACCTTCCACTGTCCCCCACAACCCTCCGCAACATTCACCTCGGACATTGATGGTGACCCGCTCAGGTCGCATGGCCCATCTGACTACACCACAAGTCACCGTCCCGTGGCTGGGTACCTTTGCCAGCTGCTGTGCATCCGGGGCCACTAACTCTGTACTAGTCAGGTCCGGGACTCCTTCTTCTGAGAAATTGGTTGGCCCCTGAAGCGTTGGCCTAGGGGTCATCAACGCCATTTCTCTGTGGCCCTGCGCTGCACGCAGCCTCTGGGCCCAAGAGCATCCCAGCAGGGCTCACACACCAAATTGAGTCCTGAACAGCCCGGACATGGCATCACCGCAGGAGGCACATGCCACCACCGCAAGGACTACCTCCAACAGCCATCTGCCACAATCGACACAGTGGTCCTGACAGACTTACAGAGTTGCTCAGACCTGTCTTGGATACCATCATCGGCCTGATACCCTGCTCAGCACTCCAGGTGCCAGTGACTCAGTGCACCGCAAGCCATTGTCCGTTAGTGATTGACATTTGTGCTGTGGAGATGTTGTGCAGCAATGTCACCTCATGCAGTGGGGAAGAGCTGGAACTCTGATGAGGAAGATGTGTCAAGTGTGCAGACGGGAGATGGCACAGATAATTGGAGGGCAGGAGGCAACATCCCCAAGGCAGGAATGCAGACTGGAGGTTGTAGTCGAGCCACACACCCAGAACCATTACTGGGTATTGCGCTGTGGACTGTGCACGCAACTGTCACCTCAGACAGTGTGGGAGACCAGGGACGTTGATGAAGAAGTTGATGCAGGTGTAACACACCCCACTGCATCTGCATCAGGACTAACACAAAGGGACACAATCCTAGCATTTCCTTCACATGATAGCGCTCATCTCTAGTGCCTTTACCTCAGTGCACTGCAACTCATGGAACTCCCTGACTGAATTTCGGGTGAGCTTTGTCCTTCCTCTATGTTGCTGTGCAGTTGACTCTGTTATGCATGTGTTTGCTGTTTCCGTTGCACTGGTGTCCAATGTTAAAGTTGTTGCCAGCGCCAAGCATTCCTTGTGGGCTGGCTTCCACTTACCCCACACACATCCAGCACAGGTATCACTGTACATGTGGCCCTGCCGATAAAGGGGCTTGGCGCATGTGCCCGTAGCCAGTTCAACATGATATCGGTGTGTGTCCCTATGGTCTTGTATGCATGAGGGCCCTGGGCCCTACGACATTACATTATGCTGTGTACATCGGATGCAGACGTGTCACCACAGGCAGCGGGTTGTAGCTTGGACATGTAGCTTTGTCGTCACCCACTCAATTCATAAGGGGAGTGTCCAGGGCCGTCGTACGCAGAGCTAACCTGGGTGTGTGACTGCTATTTGAGCGCCCCTGCCCGTGGTTCTGTACTGTGAATGTGCATCTGCATGAGTCTCTTTGGCAGTGTGGGTTTCCTTAGTGGGGTGTTGGTGGCTCCTGAAGGGTGATAGACACCTACGTATGTGTCCTGGTTTGCAGTCCATGGTTTCAGCCCCCACGCACACCTGTTGGGCCACCTCCTTTTGGCGTGCAGACATATGGCATTGGGGTGAGATGTGTGGGTGGGTGAAGTGTTGTGAGCCAGTTGTGCTCGCGGGTGCTTCCTGCTGTGTGGTCTGTTGCAGGCTCGGTGTTCTCCTCTGAGTAGCTTGGCTGTCCGGGTCCTGGTGGGGTGTTGCGTGGGATATCCATGTGCTGTTGTAGGGCGTCGGTGCCGACGGTGTGGAGGTCCTCTCGAGCATCACTGATGTGTTGTATTCTGTGCTCTGCTGAATGTGTTGTCTGCCCTTCTGCGATGTGAAGGGGAGGTGCGTATTGACTTTGAGTTGACATATATGTTGGCGCATTGTGCAGGTTTGCATGCAGACTGTATGGAAATGTACATTGTGCAGGATTCTTCTGCGGGACAGTGTACATTTGGTCTACAAGACAGATGTGAAGTTGTACGCGTACATTTCCATTTCACAGTTTCCGGCTCAGTCAGATGTAGTAGGCATGTTTCTGTGCATGTGCGGAGCCAGTTGTGTCCTCTGTTCTGCAGTGTCGGCTATGAGCATTGTTCCTTGTTGTCGCCAATGTGGGTGTGCTATCGTGCTATGTGTGAGTGCTGCAGTAGGCCAAGGGGATCTGGGCCATGGACCTGTTTGATTGTGGGTGTGCAGTGTGGTACACCTCGTTGTGCATGTATGCCATTGTGCCCAATCCCCCGTCCCCCCAGTCACTGTTCGTTGCACTCCCTGTTGATGTTGTGCCAGGTCCTCTCGAGCTGTGTCCGTACTCCCTACTCCTTGCACCGTCTCCACACTGATGACTATGGCCTGGGTTTCCTTCAGCTCCTCCGCTGGCGCTGGACTGCCACCTCCTGTTGCTGCCTTCCTGTTGGCAGCGGGTTTGTACCTGGTTTAGGTAGTCACGTAATGCCGGCGCCTATTGCCCTCCTGGATTGGCCTCCTCGGCACTCCGCCTGCAATCCAGGTGGTCTGCTTGTGAGTTAGTTGCTGGTAGTGTTCTGTCACATCCGTGATGCTGGTTATGTTTTCCTGCGGTCTGCACCCCGTCTTCCACTCCCTCTTCTCCTTGGCCTTCCCCTTTGTTCCTTGCTGGTAGTCTGTGGGGGTTGTGGGGTTAGGGTTGGCCCCTGCGCTGTGTCAGGGTGCATCCATGTTGCTACTCACTTTGGATTGTTTTTGGTGTATTTTTTCTGTGGTTTTTATAGTGCATTGTTCCACCAGACGCGTGGGATTTGCAGGCCTGTGGCTGTTTTTCACTACTTTTTGTACCGGGGTTGGCCTCAACGCATTTTTTTTGCGTTCGCATATCGCATTTATGCTGCATGGCGTTGATTTTGACGCAGACATTTGGCACGTTATCTGGTGACTATCGCATGCTACCGCCTTGTTGTGAATCCCACGTTGTCACAGGGTTATTTTCCCGCGATAGGCTGCGATATTGAAAGTTGCATTACGCTACTCTTGCGGTAGTTATCACACGTTCTTGTGAATATACCCCATAGTGTCCAAAAGCATAAAGCATCACTGCCAGTCCTCTGGCCGTGCTAGACCAGATTATATGTTTTGGCCAACTGGGTCACAAGTTTAAGCCAACCGCAATGGAGCATGGGCTGGATAGAGGGGCCAGGTTAGTCCCACTAAAAAAGTTACTTTCTCAAAGTCCAGCACAAAGGGTTCTGTTTGCTGTAGAGGAGACCGCGAAGAGCAGAGAGAGCATCATGGATGGGCATCCCTGTTATATGAAGAACATGCCTGGTAGCACAGATGGTCGTGCTTGTAGTGTGAAGATCTGCTGGGACATCGCTGACAGTCATTGCTGGAGCTTCAATTTGGTGTCACTATGGGCTGTTGTTGCTGTAGTGTGAAGATCTTGCGCTGGTTTTCATTGTTGGCGGTCAATGTAATGTGAAGAGTCAGGTTCAGTGGAGCTTTGTGTTGGTGATCATCACATGCAGCAGAGTCTCGCTGCAAACAGGCCTGTTCAGGGGCACCAAGAGCCCAAATCTTTAGGAGTTCTTCTTTCTTCACAGGAGGAACTCAATGGATGCCAGCCAAGGGTCACAGAGTTGGGGAGGCTCCTCTAGGAGATCAGGAAATCACCCCAGCAGATACCATAAGGGCTCAGGCAGGTCAAGGGCTGCATGTCAGCTGGGAAGTAGCAAGGAGACCTCTTGAGCTTGTTGTGCCCCGGTGGCTTAAACAGCAGGTCAGACAACAGACTATTGAAGTCACTCCTGTAGCATGGAATGAAGGGAGCAGGTCCATTCTAGCTTCTCACAGAGCAAAGCTGTCCTCAAGCAGCAGGGCATCACTCTGGGGGTCAAGGCAAATCCTCTGGTAGCAGCAGGGTAGGCCTCTGGGGAGCATGGCAGGCCTCAAGCAGCAGGGCAGCCTTCTGGGGCTCAAGGCACTCCTTCTTCTGTAATGTGCATAGGTGCGGGAGTGTACAGTGTTTTTTTTCCGAGGGTCTAGTATTAATACCTGGTGCCAGCCTTTGAAAGATTGGTGGCATTTTGGCCACGTCATGCATCTGGTTCAGGAACGTTCTTTCCCCACCCTGACAAGGCTCCAATAAGTCTGGGATGACAAAATGCAGTGTCAGAATCCTTTGTGGGTGCTAGAGTCAAGCCTTGTGAAGTGTAAGTGGGGCAGTGAACAGCTCTGCCACAGCCATCCTGAGAGGAAGGCCCATCATGCCCGCACCTACTCCCTTTTGTTTTCACTGTTTGGGAGGAATACACAAAACCCAGCATCAGAGCCATCCAAAGTTATTTGACCCAGGAAACTGGCAGCAGTCAGTAAATGGTGCTTTAAAATCTGACTATATCATAAAAGAGGTTTTTAAATTTCAATTCATTTAAGCCCACACATGAGATCACTATCGGCTCCCAATCCAAAGTTAGCCTCTTATAAATGTAATAAGGTAAACCAAAGTTATCTATAGCTTGTGCAGTAGTGAACATTTATTTTAGAAGGTGTTCACTACCAGAGCATGTAAAACTTAAACCCACCTGCCCTACTTTTTAAATACAAAGCCCCCAGCCCTATGAACCTTTAGGGCCTAGCTTAGGGGTGACATATATATTTAAAATTAAGGTTTAGGTCTGGCAAAAGGTTTATTTTGCCAAGTCGAAATGGCAGCTTAAAGTGAACTACAGGCTGCAATTGCAAAGGCATTACCTGTGTTTCGATGGTGGCATATTTTCATTTCACACCATCAAGACATTTTTATGTTTTTGCGCAAAACCACTATAAAGCACCATTACCAGTAGGATTATGTGTTACAGAAAAGGCTTTTCCAAATCAAAGACGATGACAACTCTAATGTTGAGAACACTTCACAATCCGGTTCCCTAAACCAGGCACGGTGATTCAATTCTCGTTGAACAAGACATAAGACAGGTGTTTTGCTGGTGCTGCTTTATTATCTCCTCCACATTACGTTGGATCTTCTTCTCAAAATGTCTGAATCTGTTATCAGATGAGTAACTTCTGTCAGAAGAAAACCTCTAGTGGAAACTCCTTCCTGTGCCCCTGAATGGTGGTGAAAGTTACAGCAGCAAATCTGGCTCTCCAAATATTTCCATAATGAAACATTTTCTTCGCAAATTTTGAGGGACGCTAGTTTCCCTGAAAATATTCCTCACAAAATTCTGTTGGCTATACTGAATTTCATCCTTATGCTTTCCATTCCATTCTTTGAAAGGGTTTTGTCATCAATAAGACCATTGACTTGTACTTTGTTTTAAAGAACATAATTAAAATGTGTGTTGGTTTTTTGATCTTTTTATTGCCATTTGTTTTAAACTGAATTGCTTTAAAACTGACACCCCATTTTAATCTTAAGAGTAAGCCTGGAGCTCCCAGTGCTTCCAACATCTTTTAGGGTTTGTTAATTTAAGGCGCAATGCACAGTCTTTTAATTGACCTCCTTACTCAAGTCCTTGAGTACTGGAAAAAGGGCTTTCCTGAAAAAATCTCAGTGTCACTCACACCATAAATTAACTAGTCCCAAGGTATTTAAATTGTGATTTTAACACTAATCCAGTTAATCACATCAATTTTACCACTTTGGAATGACACATGCCTTGGTTGTTCGGGCTAGTGATCTGCAGATCTCTCTCTGTAGTCACTTAATTACTCAATTTACTAATCTAGATATCTGGCTTTTATGTGGCTAAATCAGATTATACATGGGTTGTTATGCCTTTGGCTTGCAACCTTGACCAGTTCAAAGGCAGCACTACTGAACAATTTACTCATTGCATTTTCTGGGAAAAATCTCATACAAGTCAAAAGTCAGATCGTTTTCCCAATATCAATGATAAATATGGTACAATTCATGGCGCATGCTTTTCATATATCAACCGTTTTAACAAATATCCTAAGCCAGTTCTTTTTACACAAGAGGGTTTATGAGCCACTGGGCTAAATGATAGCAAAGCTTTGCTGTGTGAAGACATGTCTGCTGAGCAGGAATCATCGTAGGCCATGATCATGAGGGGCCTGGATAACTTCCACCTTTGAGCACATCCCTGTTAACACAGAGATAATTACTATCATTACTAGCAATAAAGGTTACATTTTGGTGGGTCAAACCTACTGGAAGTTAACAGGGGGAAGAAAGCCAAGTAATTACTAGGACATGTCTATTTTGGAGAGGTAAGTACCAAAATCTAATGGTTATTCTCCATTATTGAGGAAAATGGCATAATAGGTCCTATTTATCATACCACTCTCTCGACTACTTGAAATGAGCGCCTTAGCTGAAGGAACCGGAGTGTCCAGCAGACATTTCACATTATGATGTCGTTCGGAAACTGTTCCGACCGAATCGGTTCTGGAATTGTATTCAATCGAATCGGGTTGTGCGAGTCCAACCGACCGATTACGATGCTTCCCAACATTGATCGGTCGGACTCGCATTGACTTCAAGGAGAGCCTGTGTTCCAAACGAGAAGACACGGTCCCACTGAAAAAAGGGGTGGTTGGGGAACATTGGGCATGGTTGGAAAGAGAGTTCCCTTAGGTACCCTCACGGGCCCCAACCAGACACCTCCGAGTGAAGGGGGACCTGCAATGGGCCCCCAAAGACAGATTCCAACAGATGTTTTGTGTCAGGCAGACTGAATTGGAATGGCTGTCTGAATCAGGCTTCGTAATCGCTCGCTCATAAACAGTGTCCATGCAGCTGTATGATTCGGCTCTGAAAGACTCAGCCTGTCCGAATGTCTTTTGGAACCGAATCAGACAACCCGAACAGTTTCTGGACATCGCAATCGGTCATTGCGAAACGTGTACGATTCGGTCGGAAACAAGGGTTCTAAATCGGATTCTGAGATACCAAACCCCATTCGGAGCCTTTCCATAATCGGCCCATTAGTTGGATGCAGTAATGCAGACACCCCAGTAACATTGCAATGTATGCAGAAGAATTAACTTGTAACATGATTTCATGGCATTGTATTGAGCTCCATTGTTTTTGGTGACCAAAGATTGTGCCATGGCCCATTTCAGGTGCCATTCATAAGTATAATACTGGATCCGAGCCTCATCATCTCTGAAGATACCACTTCCAAAAGTAAAGCATTGGAAATGTGCTCCTGTGCTCCTACACGGTAAGTCCTATATTTGGAGTAGATGTCTAACTTTTTGGGAATTACAGAAGTATTCCTAGAAATCTACACAAGCACTCACACGCATAAAGTTTCTACATGAACATACTAACCAATTCAGAATGCGTAGATAGAAAGCAAATGTGAATACTTGCATATATATTGTGTGTGTGTTACTCTACAGAGAGCAAAACACCCCCATGGAGACGGCCCTCCACTTTTCAAACATACACCATGGTTGTGTGTCCCCCAATTTCTGCTCTGGAATTTGCATAATCTTGTCCTTTGATAAGTGTTGTTATGAGTGCATCCACAGAACCAGAAACTGCGAAAACAACCTGGGAGTTGGTTGTGAATTCACACAAGCATTCAGGTTTGCCAGTGTTCACTCCATTTTGAAGATTTAACTCCACTAAAAATCAAACACCCAAATTGCTGCCAAACCCTGAACGAGAAATGACAACAATTCTGTTATACTCTATACATTTTGGAACTCTTAATTGTCAGATGTAAAATTCTAATATATCTGATAATCTATATCAGGGTTGGATTTTTACATAAATCTGTAAAAGATTTTTGTGCGTGACTGAGTTCTACTTACATGCAAAAAAGTGTATGAGAATCAGACCCTGATCATTTACAAGAAACAAGCAAAACATTTTAGGAATCCGCGTGGCACTGCATGATGGAAAATGTGTTACCAAAGGCAATAATATTTCATTAGTGATATTCAGAATATTTAAGTTACTACAGTGCACATTTACAGTATGTACATTCAACACAGAGCAGCAAGCAAAATTGCAGTGCTGCGTTAGGATAGAGAGAGAACTTTAGACAGAACAAGTTGGAAACGGAGAAATACAATCCCTTTTAATTGTTTCTGATTTATTCTGTTTAAAGTTGAAGCATTAACTCAGAGGAATCCCAAGTTATATGTTTGAACTTTACTCTCTTCGCA
Source organism: Triturus cristatus (assembly GCF_964204655.1). Taxonomy (NCBI): domain Eukaryota; kingdom Metazoa; phylum Chordata; class Amphibia; order Caudata; family Salamandridae; genus Triturus; species Triturus cristatus. The sequence goes on from NC_140587.1 coordinate 672,290,469, forward strand.
CACAAAAACATTATGCTCTGCTCATCTACATATGACTTTTGCTTTCTTATCAAGCACAGGTCCACAAATTGGATGCCTAGTGCCAAGCATACACCTTTGTACATTAGTCCATAGGTGTGTGCGTGCGGACTAGCGTAGGTACAAAATATTATGCAATGACATACTTTAAAACTCTTCCATCATTGTATAAGCTCTGTATAGTGCAGCACAAGCATTTTATAAGCTCAGTAGAGCAGTCGCGCTAGAGCCCTACAATGACAGGTCACATGGCTAACCAGCTCAAACTGTTTTAGTGGTCCACAGAGTAGCATCTCTTGTATCCTCCTTGAGTTCCACTCCACGTCACTGAGGTTATCATTCGGCCCAGGAGTTTGCCCACTGAATGTTGTGCTAGTTTCCGAGATGAGTCATTTAACAAATGGATCTTGGAAGATGTGTGACTTGTTGTGGTGCATTATCTTCAAACGTGCTGCATACAGCATGGCATTAGTGATGCCTGCTTGTGCAGTTTGTATTCCAATCAATGGTACTTTCATCGAGCTGCCTGGATGGCCAGTGGACAGTGTGGGAATATGAAGAGGGTGATACCCTCTTGGGCGAAGTCACGCTTTTCCCTTGCAAGCTGCAGGATGGTGTCCTTGAAATTGAGGTGTCTTGCTTTTATGGGAGCAATATGTCTACTCCACCTCGTAGATGAGCAAGAGGTGCTCCGCAGCAAACAATGGCCAGAAAAGAGGCTTTATGAAGTCTACCATGTTACCAGTGTTGGTGGATTCTGGGAGGCTTATTAGTCTGAGATTGGTACAGTGAGACTTGACTCTGAGGTCTTTGCTCTTGGTCTGCATTACCTCCAGGACTTTTGCCATTTTTACCAGTTTTCTGTTATGACCAGTCATGGCGTCCTCTAGTGTTGAAATCCTGGCTCCAGCATCTGATATGCATTTTCCTGCTTGTCGAGCTTGGTTGTAATCCTGTTCACCATTATTGTGAGCATATCTACTTTACTATCTGTGAAAGAGAGACTCTTTTGCATATGCAACAGTAGTGATTTGATACTTGGGTCGTGCCCGTTTCCCCCAGGCATCCAGGTCCTCCGGCAGATCTCCTTGCCTTTCAGATGATGTAGCTTCTGCCCAATTTGGGGGTCAGTTTTCAGGCACCTCTTCAGGACTAAACCCCACTTACCACCCACCACACCAGTGACACCATCCAGACAGAGAGGGGGAAGGCAAGCACAACTCAATAAGGCAGGATTAGGGGACAGCTGAAGGCCCCAATGGTCCCCAGGCTTGTGTGTCACTAATGGGCCAGGGCAGCTACAGTGACCCATTTACATTGCACTCTCACTGTCAGATTTTACTAACCTGTGATGCAGGATCTGCAGGAGCAAAGACGACCTGACCAATCCCTCCAAAAACAAGCCTCAACATACATATAGCACAAATACTGGCGATTTTTATGAGGGGGAAAGGGGTTAGGGAAGGGAGAAGAATCAGAGAAGGGAAGAAATAACCTTCAGCGTCTTTTCACAGCTGGGCAATGTTCTATTTATTCTGAAATTCCAGTCTCTTTCTGGATATTCTCTAAAGAACCATAGAGGCACAATTAGCATGAGTTCACCATATAGCACATTTACTACTATACAATCACTCACACCCAAGACAAAATACTGCTGTTTGCTAACTCTGGACAAGTTTGTGTCCTGTGTGCTGTTTGTAAAGAGGTTTAGAACCAAAGTCTAGGCTCAATTCTATCTTGCATGTGAAGAATTACAACTAAGGGGTCTATTATGATGGCGGATGGACAAAGTCCGCCCACCACCGTAACGGAATGAGGGACTGTCCACCAGGGGTGCGGCGGTCCCACACCTGCAATTAGGATGCCACCGCCACCGTGGCGGTGGCATCCCCTATTCCCAGCATTGTGGTGGGCGGTGCTAACAGCACCGCCCGCCACAATGCTGGGAATGCACGTTGTGCATTGGCATCACAAGGTGACAGGCACCGTGCGGTGCCTGCCACCTTGTCCATGCCAATGCAGGTGTGCAGCCCCCCCAACCTCCTGGGGGCCCGCTACGGGCCCCCAATAGCAAAGACCGCATGCCTTGTCATGAAAAGGCTGATCTCCGCCAGCATGGTAATATGGATGGCGGTGTCTTGCAGACACCGCCACCATATAATGCACCTTTTCCTCCCGGTCGACTCGTCGACGGGCGGAAAAGCGGCAGACGGTCTTCCTGTCCCCCGTGGACCCCCATCCATCCTAATATGGTGGGGGGTCATTCAGGCGTGGATGGAGGATGATTCGCTCCCGCCGGGCCAGAGGTGGCTACCACCCGCCATCCTAATAGGCCCCTAAGTCTTTAAAAACAAAGTCAAGGCTCTACTCAAGCTTGCGGACAAAAGAAATGCAAGCAGTCTTTTGTCTTTGCCTTGATTTTCTGTTTAACTTGAAGCTGTTGTACTGCAAGCTTAGTGCACTGAATTTTTATCATTTTGTCTTTGTTCTACAGGAACGTGAAGAGCTGATGTTTGAGATGGTGAAAAGGCACCTATGAGGGACCGCAGCTCCGGGAATGCCGGTAAGTGAAGAAGTAACTGTAAAAAGGACTTCATCATGACTTAACCAGAAGAAAAACTCAAAGCCAAAGAAGGCTGAGAGCATGTGTGTGGCTTTTATACAAAGCCATACCCAAGATGGCTCCCAGGATTTGCCCGATAGCCAAATTGCGCAGGAGTTTGATAGAAGTATGCGAGACCACGAAGGGAAAGTCATACACACAAGGGCATGTGGGGAAGGGGGAATTAGTGTAGAGGTCATTAATTTACCCATGTCTAACTGAATAATGAGCATGATACCGACCGTGCCTCAAATAAAGAATCCTGAGGGCCATTACTTCTGGATTCCAAAGGTTGTGGAGGGTAGAAGCCTAGGGGGTCATTATGTGGGCCAAATTTGGCTAATGCTATCAATGTGGAGTGGATGTGGTGGGTAGGGCCCAGGGGGTTACATTAGAGCATATCCATCAGGGCATTAGGTTCCAAACCTCATCTGGCCATGGGCAATACAAGCCGCCTGATGAACAAGGTAGAACATTCCACCCCCCTAAATGCCAACCCAATGGGAGGGGTTTGTCAGGATGAAGTGCATGGAACTGGCTTACCAGAGAAGAGTGGTGAACATGTTCTGTGGGTTACCAAGACCTGTCCTCAGGGGAATAACCCACCCAGTCCACTAAATAGTAAAGCTTTTCAATTTGCCTTTTTGAATCAATGATTTGACGAATCTCAAACTCGACATGACCCTCAATGACAATAAGCAGTAGAGGTGGCTCTGCGTATGAGGAAGGATTATAGGGTTTCAGGAGGGAGGTATGGAATACCGGGTGCACTTGAAGTTTGTGTGACAAGTCCAATTTCAAGGCCACTGGAATGATAACCTTGGAAATCTTGTAGAGGTCAATATAATGGGGTTGAAGTTTATGGGTCCTGGCTAAATGTAAATTCTTGATTGCTATCCATACTTGATCACCACCAATTAGGGTGGAGCCAGATGACGGTGTTGATATATTTGGGTTTTCATCACTTTCTTAGAATGTTGTATTTCTATGTTAGATTTATCCCAAATTTTTATGAGATTTTCATGCTGAGTTTTTACAGCTGGGATAGCTGAAAGTTCCTAAGGTATTTGCAAAGGAATGGCTTTGGAGTGATATCTGAAAGAGAAGGAGAAGGGAAACACGTTGGTTGAAAAGTGTGTGTTTTATAGTATTTGAACTCGGCTTGTAGTACTACTTGCTCCCAGCTGCTGGTACAGGTGCCTAATAAGCATCATAAATATTGATCTATAGATTGATTCATTTGTTCTGTTTGTTCATCTGTCTGGGGATGGTAACTAAAGGAAAAACTATAATCAATATGAAGAGATGTGCACACTTCCTGCCAGAACTTGGAGACAAATTTTGCTTCATAGTCAGAAATTATGGTGGTGGGAAGACCCTGTAAATGGATCACCTGGTTAAATAACTCTTCTGCCAGATCTTCAGCAGTGAATGGTTTCTTGAGGCAAATAAAGTGGGGCCTCTTGTTCAAAAGATCCACACTACTGGAATAGTGGTAAGTCCATTGATAGGGGGTAGGTCTATGATAAAATCCATACTGATAGAATGGAGTGGGATGAATGGGTTTGTAATAATCCTGCGGCAGAAGAATGTAAGGTGTTTTGTCTGGCACGGGTGGGGCTCGACTGGACAAAAGTCTGCAAATCTCTTATCATACTATCCCTCCAAAACCATTGCTGACATTCTTATTTTGTCTTCTCTCCCAGCTGCCAAGCTAACAGAGTAAAGTGACACCGGTGAAAGACTCTCTGCTGCAATTCAAGAGTAGGAACAAATAGCTTATTTGCATGGGAGAAATTACCATATTTAGTACTATGGGCAGGATTGATCAACCACTGATGAGGTTTAAAGGCACGAAGGGTTAAAGATAGGTCTTTAAAAAATAATTCAGACTCATCTGCCTTACTCTAACATGAACCTATGATTTTTCCTAGTGAAATAATAGGAGACTGTCCATAAGGTTGTGTTACTGTTTCTTTATCGAGACGTGAACGTGCATCTGCCTTACCTTGTATTTCACCTGATTGATATGTGTAACAAAGTCATATTCAGTCAAAAAATAAGAATGCCCTGGCTGACCTAAAAAACTGTAAATTCTTATGGTCAGAATAAATCATGATGTTGTGACATGAACTTAAGAGTTAATGCCTATTTTCTTAAAAGGCTAACCTGATGGCTAACAGTTCATGCTCAGAAATTGTGTAGTTTTGCTCAGCCGGTAGCAGTTTTTTTACAAAACGTTTTTCACACATCTTGCTGAGATAATACTCCACCAACAACAATTGGGATGCCTCAATGAAATAGGGTTGAAAGGGATCTCCGTGCTTCAGGATTGGTGGGCGAGTAAACTTCTCTTTTAATAAGGTAAAGACATGCTCAGCATCTTCTGACTCATTTGTTTATGAGCTTTGTGATTGGTGTACTATCTGAGAAATGGGTAATGAACTGCCTGTAAAAACTGGAAAATCCAAGTAATGATTGAACTTCTCATACTCAACTTGGGCTTGCACAGTGTAGGATTGCCTAAATGTTCTTGGGGTCCATGTGAATACCAGATGTAGATAGAATGAATCCTAGAAACTCAGTTCAAATTGTATGAAATACGTACCTGTCAAGTTTGGTAAAAAGGAAATGGCTTTGTAGACATTGTGGGACCTTTTTGACATTGAGAACATGTTCTTCTTCTATTTGAGAATAGATTATAATATAATCGATAAACACGACATACGGATTTAAAAAATCCTGCAGGATTTCGTTAATGAACAATTGAAAGGCCACCGGGGTATTGCACAATCTGAATGGCATGACACAATATTCAAACATGCCCAACTTAGTGCGGAAGACTGTTTTCCACTTAGCCCCTTCACAAACTCTGATTAAGTGGTAGGCTCTCATGAAATCGGGTTTTGTGCATACGGTAGAGTTCTTCACCTGATCCAGAAATACAGGGCTGAGTGGTAACGGATAGTTGTTTTTGACTGTTGCCTTGTTCAATACTCTATAATCGATGCAGACCTGCTGCTTTTCATTCTTTTTGATAAAAACTAAAGGCCCGATTCACAGAATTAACTTAAGACAATATCCTAAACTTACTACTTTTGGTATTCACAGAATGCACTTACTACTTTTGGTATTCACAGAATGCACTTACTACTTTTGGTATTCACAGAATGGATTTACGACTACTAACTTTACGTCCACACTCGGGCTGGAAATTCCGGCCCGGAGGCGGAGCTTCCGGCCCGGAGGCGGGGCTTCCGGCCCGGAGGCGGGGTTTCCGGCCCGGAGCCGGAGCTTCCGGCCCGGAGGTGGGGATTCCGGCCAGTGGCGGAGATTTAGCCATGGCCAAAATCTCCACCTCCGGGCCAGAAGCTCCGCCTCCGGCCTGGAAGCCCCGCCTCCGGGCCAGAATTTCCGGCCCGAGTGCAGATGTAAAGTTAGTAGTCGTAAATCCATTCTGTGAATACCAAAAGTAGTAAGTGCATTCTGTGAATACCAAAAGTAGTAAGTTTAGGATTTTGTCTTAAGTTAATTCTGTGAATCGGGCCCTAACTGTGGATCATTGGCAAATGAACAAACCAAAAAACCATATGCTCTGATCAACTGAATAAGGGTATGCATTAGAATGAGTTGGACTTAAAGAGGACCCTTGCGGGACCCGCACAGATTTTTCTCTCATCCAGAAAAGCACTCACCCTTTCGACAAAAATGCTGCTATTTATTAATGCTGGGCAAGTTAATTGCATTTGTCCATTTCCCATTTTAAGTTTGTGCTCTGAGTGTTGTTTGTAAAGAGGTTTGGAACTGAAGTCTAGGTTCAACTCGAGCTTGCAGGCAGAGAATGACAAGTAAGTATTTAAAAACAAAGTTAAGGCTCTGCTCGAGCTTACTGGCAAAACACATTTAAGAAGCCTTGAGTCTTTTCCACAGTTGTCTTTTGAACTTTAAGCTGTTATACTGAAGGGTCAGTGAACTGACCTTTGCATCCTTTTATTTTTGTTCTGCGGGGATCGTAAACTGGAGGGTGAAGAGCTTGAGGTCGAGGCATTGTTTGAGTTGGTGAAAAGACACCTATGAGGAGCTATGGCTCTGGGAATGGAGGAAACTGAAGCAGGAACTGGAAACAGGACATCACCTGAAGGAAGACTCGAAGCCAAGCTTGGCTGAGACCATGCTGATAGCTTTTATACAAAGTTGCACCCAGGATGTACGCCCGGTCCTGCAGGATCGCCAAGTGTTGCAGGAGTTTGCCAGAAGCACGCAAGACCACAGAGGTAAAGCCATACACACAAGGGCATGGGGGAGAAGGGGGAAAGGTCCCTAATCTACCCTTGGTTAACTAAATAATGAGCATGATAACAACCGTGCCATCGTGTGTCCATGACGTCTGGAACCCAAATGAGTGTGGAGGGTAGAGGGCTAGGGGGTCATTATGTGTGCCAAATTTAGGTGTAATTATATCAATGTTATATGAATGTGGTGGGTAGGGCCTTGGGGGTCACATTAGAGTATATCCATCAGGACATTATTTCCCAAACCTCAGCTGACCATGGGAAATACAAGAAGAAGGATGTATGAGGTGTTATACTCGCCATGCGTCTCCAGCCAACTGCGGGTTTCCAGTTGCTTACTAGTGCCACGTGCCTCGGAGGCTTGACTCGCAGACTGACAGTTTCAGGCTTTTGCACTGGAGTGCTGTGTTCACCCAGGCACTGAGTAATGGATCAATGCAATAGCAGCTGTTGCAATGGTGCTTTCTACCTATCACCCCTTGGTCGGTCCCGCTCAGTTTGTCATCCTAGGGTACCGACCAGTCTGAGTAGCAGCTCCGGCAATGCTGTCTTGCTGCCCCACAGTATGGTCAAGCCATGGGGGCCGCCTTCTTGTTTGGTCTCCGGCAGCAACCTAGTAGCAAATGTCGGGCCAATCAGCCACACCTCGGTCAAAGCAGTGGCTCAGGCAGCACGCAACATCTCTCCAACAAGGCTGCTCTCTGTTGCCTCTGCCTGGTGGGTGTGTCTTTTGCAAATGATGACGGATTTTGCCCCTGTCAGAATAGCCTCACTCCGGTGTGACCATCTTGAGTCAAGGCACTCTAGCACCACCAGATCTACTAACTTTTAATTCAGAACTGCACGCAACAACAGTTACTGCACTACATCCTGCAAAAAAGAGAGAGCAGAACAGCACTAGATCTACTAAGATATGGCACTGTTTTCCTTTTTTCCTGTGCTGTCACACTTTAGGCTGCCAAGCAGAGCTTGCACCATAATGTAAGGGTGTGTGTGTTTGTTATGTCAAACATAGGTCTTGTGCTGGAAAGGTTCCCTTTCTGTACAAAAATACTATGCTTAAACATAGATTAACACTTTTCCCACTTTTTATGTGTTCTGTGCAGTGCAGCACATACACAAAGGGCCTGATTTACAAGCCCATTGTGCTGCTGGTGCGCCACATTTTCTAGATGCAATGGCCGTGCAGTGTACCTGCCCATATTTACAAGTCCACGTAAAGTCACCCTGCAAGACTTTTCATGGGCTTGTAAATATGGGCCCCTTTCATGCATTTCTGTTCATGAAAGGGACGTTCCATTGGGGTTGCTGTGGGTGTTACCACGCATCACCATGGAACCTGACACATTACCAGATTTACAAAGTGTCATAAACCTGGGAATCCGTCAGATTCCGATGCCTCCTAGGGGAGGTGTAGGAGTGGCACAATGAGGCGAAATACTTTCTTTTATTTCTCCTCGTTCTTTGCTCTTTCTTTCTGTGCTGAATTCTGCAGCACACATAGGAGCAGCAAAATGCCATTAATTGTTATTTCTATGGAGGCAAGTGTCCCTTCCTGCACAACAACAATCATCCCTGCAACACAGCTACCCTTGCACTTTGGGTGTCAGCATTGGGGCACCACTGCAGTTTATGCGCCGGCCAGGGTTGAAGGCCAGGAATGCACCGTATCTTGAAGATACAACGTATTCCTCCTCCTTTACTTTGATGCACAACAGCACAGTAGGAAGGCTTGCTGCACTGCGGTGTGTCAAAATATAGTAAATGATGCCCGAAGTTGGAAAAGTTTTGAGAAATAAAAATATGTCTTCAAGATAACTGCAGCCATACAGCAGTGTTGTTTTAGAGCAAAGCTCTACCTACAACTGTTAGAGATAGAGCGTTGTGTCAGAAACCATTTGTGGTTGTATGTTATCGCCTGTGTACCATGAGTGGAACACCACCTTGACACTAAATATCCCTAATGCTGCTTTGGCTTACTTTCCCGCTACCTTCAGCTCAATTAACACTTTGCATTGAAAGCAACCAACAGTACACTCTGGTTTGTTTCACTTATGTAATGCAAAGCTGGTGCAAATAGTTTGTGAATCTGCTTCTACATCTATGAATATTTTTTTCTGTGTTACTATACTACTTGTACATAATTTGTTAATGGTGGATCAAGGGTTTCACAAAATATATGCTACATGTAACAATGTGGCCCTACTAGCATTGATTTAGACAAGAAATGTAATATTAATTTGCAATGTCGACGTGTGAGAAACACATTGATCAGAATACAATTTGAAGAGTACAAGAAGAGGTCTATATAGAAGTGCTTGTGTATACAGTAATCAGAAAGGAGAGAGAATTAAAGAAATAATAGTAATTCACACAGAATATCCTAGTTTTCACCATTGGCTATAGAAAGTTCAGATTAGCCAAAGTCAGTAGCCTGTCTTAAAGAAATCAAATGTCTGTAATCCTTATTTCGAGAGGGTGATAGCTGAATCATACACTCCCCTCATAGGGGTGGATATATTCAATCCAGGCTTAGAAAATCATTGTTGATGTTTCGACCTGACTGCTGTATGTGGTGAATTAAGCTCTTGCACATGGGTCTTCAACAGGGCAATAACGAGGGATAGGGCAACCTAAATGGGTGTAGCCGCACCGTATGTGAGTCTAGGTTTTCAACTTAAATACACCCCCTTTCCAGCCAAAGGCTTAGAATCCAAAAAGTACACCGATATAATTTCGTCATTGGCAGCTTATCGGAGAGACTTAGCTTAGTCAGTGTTGTTTCTCTTGTTCATCCAGCTCTGAGAGATCCGAACAGACTCTCAGAGCTGGATGAGTGAGACAAAATATTGGATCGCCATTATGCTGGTACGCTGTAACTGATTTTCACTTGAGAATAAAGAATGGAAGGATACAAAGAAAGAAAAAAAATCCTGCTTGAACCAGTTTTTCGAATCATGGATTTGTTGCTCTGTGAGACTGACTAATCTGAATCTCTCCGATCAGCTGCCCATGAGGGGGTTATATTGGTATACTTTTTGGATTCTAAGCCTTCAGCCGGACAGGGGGTGTATCTAGTTTGAACAACTAGGCCCACCTATGGTGTGGCTGCACCAGTTTCGGTTACCCTATCCCGCTTTACTGTCCTGATGAAGAAACGCATGCAAGGGCTTAATTCACCTCATGCAGCAGTGGTGTTAAAACGTTGACAATGATTTACGAAGCCTGGATTGAATATATCCATCCCCATGAGGGGTGTGCTAAGATTCAGCTACCACCCTCTCGAAATAAGGCTTAGGGACATTTGATTTATTTCAGACAGGCTACTGACTTTGGCTGATCTGAGTTTTCCATAGCCATTGGTGAAAACTAGGAAATTTGTGTGAATTTCTAATTTTTTTTTATTTGTCTTTCCTTTCTGATTACTGTATACACAAGCACGTTTATATAGACCTCTTCTTGCACTCTTTTTGGAGCATTCGTGATAAGAGAATCTCCATAATAAAATGTATATGTTATAAATGATTTTGGAAAATATATAAATTTGTTTTATGATTTCAAACAGTTCTTACTGTGTTCTATTCAATGTGTTTATCGCACACCGACATTGCAAATTAATATTGCATTTCTTGTCTAAATCAATGCTAGTAGGGCAACATTGTTACATGTACAATATGCTACCCAGGTCCTATGGCTATTTGGGTTACCCCATTAGCTTATAATGGTCACAAAATATATGGACATTTACTTATCCAAGAGCCAGGGGCAGGGGACATGGCTACACCAATTCTGCATGCGTATAGTGAATGGCAAAATGTATTTGCAAGTTGAACTAATTTTGCTTGCTTTCCCAGAAGATAAATATTTTCCCCCATGGAAAAGCTCCCTCCACTTTTCTCTCATCCAGCCATATTTACTTTCTGTTGCTGCTGTTGCCTTCAATACCAGATACCAGGAGTCACAAGGCCAGTGTCTGTGGTGCCATAGGACACAACAAGGGGAGAAGCAGCTACATCTGGCAACCCCTAAATGACGTCACTGCAGAAATATGTCAGGTTCGCTATTTCCATCAAGCGGTCAGATACCCACCTCTCTCAGAGAAACTAAAAGTAAAAAACATATTTTCATAAGCAAGAAAACTCTAATAAAAGTAATACATTTATAAGAGCAACAGTCCCTCTACAAATATTTCAAATTTTTGAACACATGATACAAACGAAAGAAAAAGCGGCAGTGTATCTAATCTAATGTGATCTGCTGTGTTTTTGGAAATAATTATATCATTTACTTTAAGCTGCTTTTCATTTAAACAGAAGTTCATTTTTAACAAAAGTAAGAAAGGCACACATAAGGGATATCTGCAGTCATCCTGAATCAAGTGATTAACTCCTTTTTCATCTCAACCAGCTTTCAATTTTAGAACTTGACAACTTCAAAGCAGCTTCTTCAAAATATGAAAGGGTATGCGGGGTTTCGGAATTTCCCTTCAGGCCTACACAGAATTGTGTTGGCACCATTGTCTATTTGCTCATTCTCTTTTTTTAGGGAAGAGCAGACCTTAATATTAAACAATGAGAATGGTTAAGAAATAGATTTCTTGACACACGTGAGAGAAGATTTAGATGGCTCTTAAAGTCATAAAACCCTCCTAGTGACCATTAAACGTATGCACAGAGATTTTGTCCTGTTACAGTTTCTTAAAATATGATTGTAGACAAAATCCCTACCATGTTTAAAAATACTACCATTGACTAAAAGCCTTTACTTAGCATTGTGCGGTACTGTAAAATCCTCTTATATGTGGCTTAATGGCAAAACCAGAGGGGAATCCACCGGCGGAATTTCCTCCTTTATGCTAACCATTATTTCCCACAAACTTGTCACTTAGAGTAAATCTTATACAGACTGTGTATAATATGGGAATTGTGGCCCAAGAGCTTTGGTTCTAATGTTTCAGACATCTTGTTATTGATCACAAGTACCAAGACTGGATGGCCAATAGTAGTGGCCTTAGATGATAATTCAGGCATTTATTTGTCCAGAAAGTTTTTTCGGAAGTGGACATCAGAACCACCAAGGTCTCCCGTATTCTCCAGTTTCCAGCTAGTCTGCATATTAGAGTTTACATGAATAACCATCCGTTGGAACACATTTTCTTGATATGGATAGGTGTCATTATGACAAAGTGTCTGTCTTCCCCTGCTGAGAATTAGGCTGATGAGAGAGGAGAAAACAATTAGTAAAATTCATGAGTCTTTTTGAGCTTTAAAAAATAGATATCTGCATTGAACATGTTTTTATGGCTGGTGATTATTTCTAATGGTGATGATGTAGCACTGAAAATAATACACCACTGTTGGAGGCCTTCCTTGTCATTTATAGTGTACCTCACCACAGAGGCAGTTAGCTTATGCATATGAGAAGTAGTAGAAGATACACTCAAACTGCTTGAAGACTGCCTCTGAAGAGGGTCTGACTCAATGGCCCTCATCAGAAGTGACCCAGTAAATTGCAAAATGTGACTAAGTGTAGTTACCCCACAAATTGCAATTAGGAGTTCTGTAATAATATCAGCAGTGTCTTTTGGGGGAAAATACCTTGTGTTCACTGGAACATGTGGATTTTGGTGTGAAAATCCATATGTCATTGCCCAGAAACTCTTAATTAGGTGGCATTTTTCACACCTGGCAAATTCAGACTCAGCAGAGTCTGATATTATCAGGCGCGATAAATAAGACACCAATTACAAGGCCACTCCTAATGGGCACCTGTGGCATATCATGTACAGTTGTTTGGCTGGGTGAAAAAGGGAGCAGAGCAAAATGGGTTGTTAAGGCAGCTGAAAGCATGACAAATCTTTCTGTGTCCTCGGTCAATAACTGAGTGGAAGAGGATGCTGATAAAGGTGATTGCTCTAGAAGCCAGAGGATGCCATCATGACCCTGACAGATGCGACAGAGAAAACTACCACTCCAACACTTTCAAAGAATTCCTTCAGGAACTCAGTCTTTGATAAGAAAGACATCTTGGAGTAGGACATAAAATGATTAAGTGATAAGATCAATTGTATACTCCAAACACTATTAAAAAGAGAGCAGAGCTAGGTTGATGGCATATGCCTCCAACACTGAAAGGATAACTTAAACTAAATGGAAGAAGTGTTGATTGTCTGTTTTGTCAAATACAACAACAAATGCTGACATTGTCATTTTAAAAATTGTGGCTTAATTTGAGGGATTGCCTCTTCTACACCAGTCGCAGACCTGTTACTTTATTCCTCTTGATTTATATATTTAAAAACTGACAGAGATCGTGAATGTCAGAATGCCTCTATTAAAGTGGGAAGTACACTGACATTTTCATCCTTTTATTTTTGTTCTACAAAGATTGCAAACCAGAGGGTGAAGAGCTTGAGGCCAAAGCGTTGTTCGAGATGGTTAGAAGGCCCCTACGAGGAGCCATGGTTTTGGAAATGGAGGAAAGTGAAGCAGGAACTGGAAAAAGGACATCACCGGAAGGAAGACTTGAAGCCAAGCTTGGCTGAGAGCTTGTGGATGGCTTTTATACAAAGCTGCACCCAGGATGTCCACCCGGTCTTGCGGGATCCCAAAGTGCTGCAGGAGTTTGGCAGAAGCACGCAAGACCACAGAGGGAAAGCCATATACACAAGGGCATGGGGGAGAAGGGGAACGGTGACTCATTTATTCTTGGTTAACTAAATAATGAGCATGATAACGACCATGCTCATTGTGTGACCATGACTTCTGGAACTCAAATAGGTGTGGAAGGTAGAGGCCTATGGGGTCATTATGTGTGCCAAAATATGTGTAATGATATCAATATCATATGGATATGGTGGGTAGGGCCTAGGGGGTGACACTATAGTATATCCACAAAACAAGAGAGGGAGTGAAGACGTAGTGTCCAAAAGGGCACTGGAGGTGGATACATCCTCCTGTAGAACTGTTCCATAAACATTTAGATCCGCCCCATAATAGATTCCAAAAAGAATGTACTCACATGTCATGCACGTTTCCTACATTGATTGGAAGCACATAGTGTTTGTTTAAATACCTCTCACACACCAAAAGGGCCCTTGGTGTCATGCTTCATCATGGGGGTCTTCCCGCCTCACTGCAGGAAGGGGCGTGCTACTACCTACGACTACGTGGGAGCACTAATGTTCAGTACTATGTGAAGTGGTGAAAGATGTGAGTGGAAGGGTCAGGGGTGAGTGAAAACAGTGTATTAAAAAGTACCTGGCTCTTGTGGACTAGCAACTTTAATATTCCTTAGGAGCTGGTACTATTAAAAGAGTGGGTTGGAGGTGTCCTGCTTTAATGAGCGATCCCTCCTCTGTATGTCAACATGTTTTGAAGCTCACAGGCTTCTTCTTCAGGACAAAAACAGATCCCTTCTTTTCTGACTGCGCTATCGAAACAATGTCGGTAAAGTAGGAAAATCCTGTGAAGTGATATATATACAAGTGGTTTAACTAAGTAAAAAGGCACTTAATCATGCATAAGAATCAGTACCCAATAGGTATTCTATGTGATAATCTGAAAGAAAAAACACATAATTAAAACAGCAAGACGTGCTGCATCCGGCGATAATGGTGGTGACCTGAAAGAAAAGTGATATATATATATAGTGAAAAGATATATATATTCTTTTAGCCTTTATCATGTAGCAAAATACTAGTGCTGTGCCTGGCAAGTAGAAAGGACGAAACAAGACACACTAACACTTAACATAAAGCGCACACTCTATATTCTGATTTCCAGGGGTTGTGATTCAGGGATAAAATGTAGCCTCCGAATTCAGGAGGTGTCAAATGAATACATACTTGTTTCTATGGAGACAATGCCCCATGAGCCTTAGAACGGGTGGGAAGGGCGCCTACAGTCAGATTCTGTAGACAAAGGAAAAGGGAAGTGAATATCCCCAAAAAATGTCCCTTTGGACAAACAACTGGTCTTGACAACTGGCTATGCCGTTCTCACTAACTACAGGACACTGCTTCGCTTCGGTATCGCCATCCCATGGCTCCGTTGAACACGGAGACCGCGGGGCGGGGTCCTTAAGTAGTGACTGTAATTGCTTGATTTGCCGCCAAAACGAGTCAGTCAGTGCTGTGCTGAATGCCGTTTGTGCCCTGGAAGTTGTTGGCTAAGGAGAGCGCTTCCTGTGCTAGCGCTCACAATCTGGATGCTAGAACGATAACTGGTAAGTGAAATTGACCAAACCGGAAGTGTAGCAAATACCGCTACCATGTCTATTCTTAGCGATGAGGTAGAAAAGAACGTTTCTCAAAGTACCAATAGTCATGCACTCGACTGCTAAATATATTTCAGAATAATGAAACTTTACACAACGGTGATAGATGCAAGATCGTCCGTTAGGATGAGAACCTCTGTGGTTGTGGTGTCACGATAAGGGTGACGTTGTGCCACGGTAAAGTGAGACGTACCGCTGACTAAAGACGCTGTACGGGTCTCCGTAAGCAGTGCGGTGTTATACAGAATTTTATTGCACTGCGTATCAGATTTTCACTAGACCTCATAGGAAAACAGTAAACATTACAGAATTGCAAAGGTGATATTATGTATGGCTCAAGAAATGTCGTACATTCCGTGATTATCGGCAAGGTATTCCATGCTTTAATAATCAAGAGGATGATCAGAGGCTACGGGGGAGTCTGAAGATAAAATAAGTCTCCCTGCCTTCCAATAGATATAACACGGTGTCCAACTAGGTATAAGTTCGTGGTTTATCAATAGGATAGGTGGGTCAAGATCGACAATAGTTAAGGCTTGGCCTATAGATACACGGTGTCCAACTAGGCATTAGTGCCAAGATCAAAAATATTAACAGAGTAGACCTATATGATATGGGGAAGTACTGATTAGCAGAGATTGGGTCAAAGAGTGCATTTAGAACCCATGTTTAATTGAGGGTACAGTTGTCATAGCCTACTCAGGCTCATGAGAATTTGCCCCCGGGTATGTCGTCATTCAGACCAACTATATGGGTGCCCAAACGGAACACCCATAGTTGTTCTTTCTCCAACAGGCCCCTCTCGCCATGTAGTTGTTCAATGACAGTCCATAGTAAATCTTCTATGTTGTGTGCTGAGGTCAGGTAGTGTGCAGCCATCTTGGTGGTGCTCTTCTTGCAGCGGACATTGCTTTTATGTTCTCCAATGCAAGTCTTTACCGGTCTGGATGTCATACCGAAGTACTCCAAGCCACATGGGCATGTAATCATGTACACAACGTTTTTACTATTGCAGTTGGTAAACCTTCTCTGTTCCCACTCCGTTCCGTTTCTGAATTTAATGCGTCTACTCTTCTTGATGAGATGACATGTACTGCAATTTCCACATGGGTGGTGCCCCTGGACTGGAGGGAGGAGAGGGTTCGTGATACTCATAGGTAGCCCTGTGCGTGGTCTTGTGTGGACGAGTATAACTCTCAGATTACATCCCGTTTTATGTGCAAACATAGGGTTTGGTAGATTGAGGTCCCCACAGTTCACAATTCTCCAATTTTTGTTCACTATTTTGGATATCTGACTAGAAAAGGGTGTTGAATGTGATGACACAAATTTCGTCTTTCCAATTTGGTTTTCAAATCTGAGGCTTGTTTCTTGAAATCTTTTAGTTCAGTGCAGTTCCTCCGGAGTCGGAGAAACTGTCTATAAGGGAGGTTGTCCCGGAGATGGCGGGGGTGAAAACTATTGTAAAGTAACAAACAGTTTTTAGCAGTTGCTTTAAAATGTGTAGTGGTCTTCAGAGTACCACTATCCGGATATATGTTTTGATCCAGAAAGACCAGATTGGTATTTGAAGTCGTATTTGTGAATTTGAGAAAGGTGTTCTGCTGGTTGAGCCAGCTCATGAAAGCTTTGGTGGATGGAACATCCCCTTCCTATATCACCAGGACGTCATCAATATAACGTTTCCAGGTTATGATGTTGTGAAAGAATGGGTTGTCCGGGTGCAAGATTTTGTTGGTCTCGAGATGGTGGACATAGAGACCAGCTAGCCGGGAGCAAATGTGCTCCCCATGCTGGTGCCATGCTTCTGTAGATAAAAAGTGCCCTCATATAGGAAGACATTTTTAGTGAGGGCCAGAGATACACACTCCATGACCACATTTCGTGGTGTCTGGTATTCCCATGTGGTGTTAAAGAGGATTTCCTCAATTATGTTCAGCACCTCATCATGAGGCAAGCTTGTAAACAAACGCTCCACATCGAGCCCCAGAAGGAGATGGTGATCCGGATCAAATGTGATACCGTGTAGAAGTTGTAGGACAGCTTTTGTGTCCTTTAAGTAGGTCCCAGATCTTTGGACCACATTTTGATAGAAGCTCAAGAATAGAGTTATTGCCCGACACGATCGGGCGTCCTGGTGGTTGTTTGAGGTTTTTATGGATCTGGGGTATGGTGTAGAAATATGGTGTTCGAGGACATTTTTGGATCAGGAAGTCGGCCTCCCTTTTGGTCACCCAATCATGTGCCATGGCTTCTTCCACCATCCCAGCAATCCGAGTCCGTATGGTCTCAGTTGGGACATCGGATATGATTTTGTAATTCCGGCGGTCCTCCAAGAGTTTTCTACACTCGTTATCATAGTTGGTTGTTGTCTGGAAAACTATCGCTCCGCCTTTGTCCTCTGGCTTGATGACAATGTCACTGTTAAAGGACTGCTGATATATCGCCTCCTTCTTCTCCCTGGATGTGTTCTGGAAAGTGGTGTTTTCCTTGATGGATACCTTCCCCATTTCCTCCATTACAGCTTTCTCGAAGGCTAGTAATTCCACCGGTAGTGTTGAATCTGAAGGGGTAAAGGTTAATTTTGGTCTTAGTCCTGTGTCGGACCTGTCGCCATCTGTTGTTTCTTTTTCCTTGAAAAAAGCCCTTAGTTTCAGCTTGCGGATGAACTCGTTCATCTCCGCGCATAACTTGAATTTGTCCATTCTGTTGGTGGGAACAAAACCTAGGCCCCTCTCCAAGACACGTATTAGTGATTCTGTCAATTCCTATTCGGTCAGGTTGACTACTAGTTGCCCCTCTTGCTGGTTGACGGTTGATTGTTCGATGTTCCCGTCATGCTCCTTATCGAGACTCCTGGTGTCTCTTCTATTCCGGTTCTCCAGTGGACATTGTTGCTCCTCCGATTCCTGCCTCTTCGTGGTCCTTGGTGTGCTGCTAAAAAAGGAGGTGGTCCGCAGTAGTTGAATTAATGTGGTGTGGGGGCCCAATGCTGAAATGGTCCTCCCATTGGTGGTGGCCCATACGGGTATGGTGTGTAAGTGGGTGGCCTTGAAAGTTGGCCCATCCTCCCCTTTTCGGGTTGTAGGGCCGTTGATATTGGGAACCCCCTCGATGGTATCGGGGGTTGTTCCCTCTGCTGGAGCTGGAGTCGTTGGATCCAGTGTCAGCTCTGTCACTGTCTGTGCCCTGGTCGCTGCTAATATTCCCGGCTGTGTAATCATCCCGTATTTACATCCAGCTTGAAACGTGTCGGCATTACAGTGAGGTGTTTGGAGTCACAACCGGAGGCTTTTCACTTGTCAGCTGCATTCCAACCTGCAAGTGCTTCTCACCAAACGGCAACCTTTACTTATACAATGTGGTCCTTTCTGGGCCACGAGGTAGCACCACCACGATATCCCAGTGGGTCTGTGGCAGCCTACGAAGGCAGCATTTCACGGAGCAGGTTGGTGCTGCTATATGGAAAAGAACTGTGCGGGGCTTTTTAATTCACCCTGGTTTTAAAAACAAGTGCAAACTGTGACAGAGACCTACTTGGGGATTACTCATTTGCCTACTAGTCGAAGAATTCCAAGCAAGATAACTCACCTGAAAGCTATTTGGAATCTAAAATAAAGGGGATGTTCTAGTGGCTAACGCAAGTCCTTCTTTGCTTACTTTGCCCGTGAAGAAGAGCGTCCAGCTTGAAACGCGTCGGCATTACAGTGAGGTGTTTGGAGTCACAACTGGAGGCATTTCACTTGTCAGCTGCATTCCAACCTGCGAGTGCTTCTCACGAAACAGCAACCTTTACGCATATATATATATATATATAAATATATATCTTTTCACTACATATATCACTTTTCTTTCAGGTCACCACCATTTTCGCCGAATGCAGCACATGTCTTGCTGTTTTAAATATGTGTTTTTTCTTTCAGATTATCACATAGAATACCTATTGGGTACTGTATCTTATGCATGATTAAGTGCCTTTTCACTTAGTAAAACCACTTGTATATATATCACTTCACAGACTTTCCTACTTTACCGACATTGTTTCAATAGCGTAGTGAGAAAAGAAGGGATCTGTTTTTGTCCTGAAGAAGAAGATTGCGAGCTTCGAAACATGTTGACATACACAGGAGGGATCGCTCATTACAGCAGGACACCTCCAACCAACCCTTTTAATAGTACCAGCTCCTAAGGAATATTACAATTACTAGTCCACAAGAGCCAGGTACTTTTTAATACACTGTTTTCACTCAGCCCTGACCCTTCCACTCACATCTTTCTACACTTCACATAGTACTGAACATCAGTCCTCCCACGTAGTCGTAGGTAGTAGCACGCCCCGTCCTGCAGCGGGACGGGAAGACCCCCATGATAAAGCATGATCCCAAGGGCCCTTTTGGTGTGTGAGGGGTATTTAAACAAACACCATGTGCTTCCAACCATTGTAGGAAACGTGCATGACTTGTGAGTACATTCTTTTGGAATCTATTATGGGGTGGATGTATATGTTTATGGAACTATAGTATATCCATCAGGGCATTATACCCCAAATGGCAGCTCATCATGGGGAAGGAAAGAGGGGGGAGAAAAAAGGCAGGCCACACCTTCAGTACTACATCAACCATTGGCTACATCTGCATTTTGTGTTTTAAAATGCTCTAGCAATTGTGCCCACTCCAAGGATCTTGGTTTCTTCCTCAAACCCCTATATTCATCGCGGTGTAACGCCTCTCTCTCAGCAGTGGCTCACCTTATAACATCCTCCTGCCATGCCCCCACACGTGGCGGCCTGTGTGACTTCCATTATTTTGTAATAAGTCTCTTGGCCAGCATTAAGATCAATCAATCAATCAATCAATCAATCAATTATTTGTAGAACGGACTAATCACCCGTGATTCTCTCAAGACTCTGAGCGGGGGGTGGGAGTGCAGCTACTGCTCGAACAGCCAGGACTTGAGAAGTCTCCTGAAGGTCAGCAGGTCCTGGGTCTGTTGCAGCTGAATGGGGAGGATGTTCCATGTCTTGGCAGCGAGGTAGGAGAAGGATCTGCTGGCGGTGGAGGTCCTGCGGATGGGTGGGATGGTGGCGAGGGCGAGGTCGGCGGAGCGAAGCTGGCGGTTTGGGGTGTAGAAGGTGAGATGCTTGTTGAGGTATGCTGGTCCGGCATTGTGTAGTCCTTTGTGGGCATGGGTGAGGAGCTTGAAGGTGATCCTCTTCTTGACTGGGAGCCAGTGCAGGTCTTTCAGGTGGGCAGTGATGTGTGTGTGGCGAGGAATGCCAAGGATGAGGCATACGGAGGCATTTTGTATGCGTTTGAGCCTCTTCTGGAATTTGATCACGGTCCCTGCATAGAGGGCGTTGCCGTATTCCAGTCTGCTGCTGACGAGGGCCTGTGTGACTGTCCTTCTGGTTCTGGTGGAGATTCATCTGTAGATCTTGCGGAGCATGTGGAGGGTGTTGAAGCAGGAGGAGGAGACAGCGTTGACTTGCTGGGTCATTGAGAGCGATGAACCCCAGGTTGCGTGCATGGTTGGTGGGTGTGGGTGCGGCTCCCAGGGCGGCCAGCCACCAAGAGTCGTCCCAGGCGGAGGGTGTGGATCCGAGGATGAGGACCTCTGTCTTGTCTGAGTTAAGTTTCAGGTGGCCGGTCTGCATCCAGCTGGTGACGGTCTTCATTCCTTCGTGGATGTTGGTTTTGGTGGTGGCGGAGTTTCTGGTGAGTGAGAGGATCAGTTGGGTGTCGTCGGCATAGGAGACGATGTTGAGGTTGTGCGAGCGGAAGATGTTGGCGAGCGGTGCCATGTGGACATTGAAAAGGGTAGGGCTGGGGGATGATCCTTGGGGCACACCGCAGATGATCTTGGTGGCTTTGGAACGGAAAGGGGGAGGCGGATCCTCTGGGTTCTATCGGTGAGGAAGGAGGTGATCCAGTCCAGCGCTTTGTTGCGTATTCCTGCGTCGTGTAGGCATGTGCATAGGATGTGGTGGCAGATGGTGCCAAAGGCGGCCGAGAGGTCCAGGAGGATGAGGGCCGTGGTTTTTGCCGTGTTCCAGCAGGGTCCTGATGTCGTCTGTGGCAGCGATGAGGGCAGTTTTGGTGCTGTGATTGAAGCGGAATCCAGATTGGGATGGGTCCAGGATGTTGTTCTCATCAAGTAAGTGGGTCAGTTGCATGTTGAGGATCTTTTAGATGACTTTCGCCGGGAACGGAAGAAGGGAAATGGGCCGGAAGTTCTTGAGGTCCTTTGGGTCCGCTGTGGGTTTCTTGAGTAGGGCATTGATCTCGGCGTGCTTCCAGCTTTCCGGGAAGGTGGTGGTCTCGAAGGAGCTGTTGATGATCTTCCAAAGTTGTGGTGTGATGATGCGGTTTGCTTTGTTGAAGATGTGGTGAGGGTAGGGGTCGGATGGTGAGCCGGAGTGGATGGTGGTCATGGTCTTGATGGTGTCGTCCTCATTGACGTGGGTCCAGGAGACCAGGTGGTTGTTGAGGTTGGGGGGCTGTGAGTCTTCAGTGTTGGTGGCTGTAGGGAGGGTCTAGGTGTTGAAGCTGTCATGGATGTCTGCGATCTTGCAGTGAAAGAAGGTGGCTAGGGGGTCGCATAGGTCTTGCGACGGCGGGATGTCATTGAAGCTGGAGCTGGGGTTGGAGAGCTCCTTCATGATGTTGAAGAGCTCTTTGCTGTTGTGTGCATTGTTGTCGATGCGTTCCTTGGAGGAAGTCCTTTTGGTGGCTCGGATTAGTTGGTGGTGCTTGCGGCTTGTGTTTTTCAGGGCTGTGTGGTTGTCCGGTGTCTTTTCGTGGTGCCACTTTTTCACAAGTCTTCGGTAAGTCTGCTTGGATTCCTGGAGATCGGTGGTGAACCAGCTGACCTTTCTGTTGGTGCATCTGTTTGAGGGTTTTTTGATCGGGGCGAGAGTGTTGGAGCAGTCGTCGATCAATTGCCTGAGGTTGCTGGCGGCTGTGTCGGTGGTGTTTGTCGGTGGGTCTTGGGCGAGGGTGGTGATGAGCTGGTCTTCCGTGACCTTGTTACAGATGAGGTAGACAGCGATTGTATCTGAGACAGGATAGAGTACCTCCGGAGGACAGGGATCAGTCAGAGATCCCGATTTAATAGTTTTTTAACAGAGAAGCAGTTTGGGGCATATCAGCAAGGGCCGGCGATAATTATCCCTTAGCGCGCTTAGCGCGAGGATAATTATCGCCGGCTGTCGCTGGATTTTATCGCTGAGATAGCATGCTATCAGCATCACTTATCTCCAAAGCGATAACATTTCAAGCGCAAGCTGCCAAATGTGTGATTATCGCTGGAAATCCAGCGTTATCGCACAACGTTTGGCGATACCTTGATGATAGGGCAGGGCAGACTTAGCCATTATATCCACCTTCCATTGGATATAATGGCTAAGTCAGACTGAAAGCAGGCGTAAGGAAAGTAGCGATAACCGCTGTTAGCGCTACTATTCTTATCACTACGCAGGTTAGCGATCAGCTTGCTGATAGTAGAAATGTCTGTTAGCGACATTTCTCACATTCGTTTGGAGAGGAACGTCCACTTTGCATCTCATTAGAGATGCATAGCTGGACGTTAAGGGAAAGGGCGCTAATGCATGGATTCACGCGATAGCGTGACCTTGCTGATAGTCCGAAAACGGACGCTAAAGCTGCGATCATTTTATTACCGGCCCTTGCTGATATGCCCCTTTGTTCTACTGTAAGAAGAGAAAATGAGGATAAAAGCGGAGAAGTAACAGAGCAACTATTCATTGTACTAATTAAGACTTCAACTATTGGTTCTCTGCTTTTAGTGCTTGTTCTTCAGATTACAAGTAAGTCAGAACCCTGGCTAACTCCTCTAGAATCGAGGTAGACCCTAGCAAAGGACTGGGTAGAGAAGGATCCGTGGGGGGAAAAGGATCTCTCTGCCCCATCTTCGCTCAGGCAGATATTAATTCATGGGCTTGGCTTCCTGTCAACATATCATTAACCTGAGATGCAAGATCGACAGGACTGAAGACAATCTGACCAATCCCTCCAAGAGCAAACCTCAACTACTTGTAATACGAATGTTGGTGACTGTTCCCAGGGAGAAAGGGGGATGGAAGGAAGAAGGACGAGAGAAGGGAAGGCAGAAATTCACCCTCTTTTCACAGCTGGGCAATGTTATTCTTTTTCCGAAATCCCAGTCTTTTTCTAGAGACTCTCTAAAGAAACATAGTGACAAAATTTGCAGAACATCACCCAATAACACATTTACTTAAATACAATCACAAATATGTTTCCCTCATCTAGAAAAGCACTCACCTTTTAAACAAATATTCTGCTATTTACTAGTGCTGGACAAGTTGATTGCAGTTGCCCATTTCCCATTTCAAGTTTGTGTTCTGTGCGTTCTTTGCAAAGAGCTTTGGATCCAAAGTCTAGGTTCAACTCGAGCTTGCAGGCAGAGAATTACAAGTAAGTGTTTAAAAACAAAGTTAAGGCTCTGCTCGAGCTTACTGCCAAAACACATGTAAGTAGTCTTTTACAGAATTTTCTATTGAACTTTGAGCTGTTATACTGAAGGCTCAGTGCACTGACATTTTTATCCTTTTAATTTTGTTCTACAGGGATTGCAAACCGGAGGGTGAAGAGCTTGAGGTCGAGGAGTTGTTTCAGATGGTGAGAAGGCACCTGCGAGGAGCCATGGCTCTGAGAATGGACGAACGTGAAGCAGGAACTGGAAACTGGACATCACCTGAAGGTAGACTCGAAGCCAAGCTTGGCTGAGAGCATGTGGATGGCTTTTATACAAATCTGCACCCAGGATGTCCACCCGGTCTTGCGGGATCCCAAAGTGCTGCAGGAGTTTGGCAGAAGCACGCAAGACCACAGAGGGAAATCCATACACACAAGGGCATGGAGGAGAAGGGGAACGGTGACTCATTTACCCTTAGTTAACAAAATAATAAGCATGATAACGACCACGCCCATCATGTGAGCATGACTTCTGGAACCCAAATAGGTGTGGAAGGTAGAGGCCTAGGAGGTCATTATGAGTGCCAAATTATGGTGTAATAATATCAATGTCATATGGATGTGGTGGGTAGGGCCTAGGGGGTGACTTTAGAGTATATCCTTCAGGGCATTGTGCCCCAAATGCCAGCTCACCATAGGAAATACAGGAAGCAGGATGAACGAGGTGTTACACTCACCATGCATCTCCAGGCACCAGCAGGTTTCCAATCACAGATAAGTGCCACATGGGGGCACCTCGAAGGCTAAACTCGCAGACTGACAGCTACAGGCCTTTGCACCCGGGCACTGTGCTAACCCAGGCACTGAGTGATGGTGCAATGCAATTGCAACTGTTGCAATGGTGTTGTCGCCCTATCACCCCTTGGTCGGTCCTGCTCAGTCTGTCGTCCTCGGGGACTGACCAGCCTGAGTGGCAGCTCCAGCAATGTTGTCTTGCTGCCCCTACAGCATGGTCAAGCCATGTGGGCCGCCATCTTGTCTGGTCTTCAGCAGCAACCCAGGAGGAAATATCAGGCTGATCAGCCACACCTCTCTCTCCGCAGTGCCTCAGGCAGCACACAACATTACTCCAATAAGGCTACCCACCGTTGCCCCTCCCTGGTGGGTGTCTTGTGCAGATGATGCCGGACTTTATCCCTGGCAGAAGCAGCCTCACTCAGGTGTGACCCTCTTGGGTCCAGGCACTCTAGCACCCCCATATCTACTGACTTTTCATACAGAACTGCACGCAACAACAGGTGCTGCACTGCATCCTAAGAAAAAGAAAGAGTAGAACAGTGCTAGACCTACTAAGATAGGGCACTGTTTTCCTTTCACCCTGTGCTGTCGCACTTTAGGCTGCCATGCGCAACTTGCACCATAATGTAAGGGTGTGTGTTTTTTATGTCAAACATTGGTTTTGTGCTGGAAAGGTTCCCTTTTAGTACAAAAATATTATGCTTAAACATAGATTAACTCTTTTCCCACTTTTTCTGTGTTTTGTGCAGTGTATCACATACACAAAGGGCCTCATTTACAAGCCCATTGTGCCGGGGGTTGCTGTGGGTGTTCCTATGCAACATCCATGGAACTTGACACATTACATGTTTACAAAGTGTTGTAAACCTGGGAATGCGCAAGAATCCTATGCCTCCCCAGGGGAGGTGTAGGAATGGCACATCAATTTAAGAACTACTTTCATTTCTCCTCGTTTTTTGCCATTTCTTTGTGTGCTGCATTCTGCAGCACACAAAGAAGGAGCAAAATACCATTAATAATTGGTTTTGTGCAGCAAAGTGTCCCTTCCTGCACAACAATCATCCCTGCAACACAGGTACCCTTGGAACATGGTGCAAGGGTCTAAGGGTTGGGGCACAGATGATGTTTGTGCGCTGGCCCTGGGGAGAAGGACAGGAAGGCGCCGTATTTTGTAGATGCAACACATTCCTGCTCTTTTATTTTGATGCAGGGCAGTGCAGCAGTAAGGCGTGCTGCACTGCCATGCATCATAATTAAGTAAAAGAGGCCCAAATTTGGAAACGGATTAATAAATAAAAATAATGTCTTAAAGATGATGGCAGCCATAAAGCAGTGTTTTTTGTTTTTTTTTAGCAAAGCTCTACCTACAACTGTTATAGATAGGGCTTCGTGTCAGAAACCATCCGTGGTTGCATATGATCACCTGTGTGCCACTCATGATACACCACCATGACACAAAGCAGCTCTAATGCTGCTTTGTGTTACTTTCCCGCTACTTTCAGCTCAAATAACACTTTGCATTAAAAGTAAATCCCAAATGAATAGCATGCTCTGGTCCGTTTCACTTTCATGATGAAAACCTGGTGCAATTAGTTTGTAAATCTGCTGCTACATCTACAAATGTTTTTTTCTGCCTACATCGATATGTTTTACTATACTTCTTATACATAATTTGTTTTTCACAAAATATGTTACATGTAACAATGTGGCCCTACTAGCATTGATTTAGACAAGAAATGTAATATTAATTTTCAATGTCATTGTGTGAGAAACACATTGAACAGAACACACTTAGAACTTTTTGAAATCATAAAACAAATTTGTATATTTTACTAAATCATTTATAACATATACATTTTATTATGGAGATTCTCTAATCATGGTTGCTCCAAAAAGATTGCAAAGAAGACGTGTATATAGAAGTGCTTGTGTATACTGCGATCAGAAAGCAGAGAGAAATAAAGAAATAATAGTAATTCACACAAAATTTCTAGTTTTTACCAATGGCTATGAAAAACGTAGATTGGCCAAAGCCAGTAGCCTGCTTGAAAGAAATCATATGTCTGTAATCCTTATTTCGAGATGGTGGCAGCTGAATCTTTGCACACTCCTCATGGGAATGGATATATTCAATCCAGGCTTAGAAAATCATTGTCGACGTTTCTACCTGACTGCTGCAAGAGGTGAATTAAGCCCTTGCATTCATGTCTTCATAAGGACAGTAAAAAGGGATAGGGCAACCTAATTCTGCGCAGCCAAACTGTAAGTGGGTCTGCTTGTTCAGCCTAGATACACCCCCTTTCCAGTTGATATAATCTCTTCATGGGCAGGAGCTCCCTCAACTAGTCTCACATCCAGCTATACTTGCTTTCTGTTGCTGCTGTTGCCTTCAAGGCCAGAGACCCAGAGTTGCAAGGTCAGTGCCAGTGCCTGTGGTGCCATGGGACAAAACAAGGGGAGTGGCAGTTACATCTGGCCCCCCCTAAATGACATCACTGCAGAAATGTCAGGTTGGCTATTTCCGTCATGAGCCCAGATACCCACCTCTGTCTGAGAAACTAAAAGTAAAGAATATATTTTCATAAGCAAGAAAACTCTAATAAAAATAATACATTTATAAGAGCAACAATCCCTCTACAAATGTTTCAAATTTTTTAACACATGATATAAACGAACAAAAAAGCGGCAGTGTATCTAATCTAATGTGATCTGCTGTTTTTTTTAAAATTAATTATATCTGTTACTTTTAAGGCTGCCTTTAATTTAAACAGAAGTTTATTTTTAACAAAAGTAGAAAAGGCAAACATAATATTAGGGATATCTCCAGTCATCCTGAATCAAGTGATTAACTCCTCTTTCATCTCAACCAGCTTTCAATATTAGAATTTGAAAACTTCAAAGCAGCTTCTTCAAAATATGAAAGGGTATGCAGGGTTTCAGAATTTCTCTTCAGGCCTACACAGCAATTTAGAAGTTGTAGATAATATCGAGTTGCAAATTGTGTTGGCACCATTTTCTATTTGCTCATTCTCTTATTTTAGGGAAAAGAAGACGTTAATATTAAAGAAAGCGAATGGTTAAGACATAGATTACTCCACACACGTGAGATAAGATTTAGATGGCTCTTAAAGTCATAGGACCCTCCTAGAGAGCATGAAAAGTATGCACAGAGTTCTTTCGGCTTAAGTGGCAAATCCAGAGGGGAATCCACCAGAGGAATTTCCTCCATCATACTAACCATAATTTCCCACAAACTTGTCAGTTACAATGACTCTTATGTAGATTTTGTATAATATGTGAATTGTGGCCCATGAGCTTTTGTAGTAATATTTCTGACAACTTGTTATTGATTACGAGTACCAAGATGGGTTGGCAAATAGTACTGGCCTTAGATGATAATTCAGCCATTTATTTGTCCAGAACGTTTTTTCGGAAGTGGACATCATAACTATCAAGGTCTTCCATATTCCTCGATTCCTAGCTAATCTGACTATTAAAATTTACATCAATACTCATCCGGTGGAACACATTTTCTTGATATGGATTATGTTTAATTGAGATAACGGGGGTGATTACGATGCAGCAATGCAATGCGGTGGCGGGCTCTCCGCCATCTGACAGCAATTTGCCCCAGCCAAATTACGATGGCAGGGGAATCATTGCAGGTACGCGGTGGTCGCAAAGACTGCCCGCCACGCTTCTGCCACAGGCAATCATACTGATTGCCTGGCGGAGCGGTCAGCATCTGTAAAATGGTCCAAATGAAAGGCTGGTGGGGATTGGGTTCGGAGGCCCGTTGCGGGCCCCCCTTGTGTTGGGTGGAGGTGGTGGTGCACTGCTCTGTGCCTGCCACGTTGTGCAGGGAATCTCACTACATACATTTTTAACATTGCAGTGGGTGCTGCAGCCAGCAGCACCTGCCACAATGGTAAAGATGCAAGATGAGACCGCCGCAGTGGAGGTCTCATTGTAATTCTACGTGCAGGACCGCCGCCATACAGGCGGGAGGTCCCAGGCACCACAACGATGGCGGGTGGACTCAAGTGATAACGGTGATTGGTCTAGAAGCCAGAGGATGCCATCATGACCCTGACAGAAAAAACTACCCCTCCAACACTTTCAACCAATTCCTTCAGAAACTCAGTCTTTGTCCCTCAGATATGTGGGTCTGCCTCATTACTATGTGAGGCTACCTCTTCTAAATAAGGATGATGCATTCACCTTATTTTTGAAGGACATGGGTTTGACAGGTCCTTTTAAAAGGCCCCATCTTGGCAAATGTACAGCATCCTTTTGGCCTGAACTCCAAGTCTTTATCCAGGACTGTATCAAGGCCGCTGTAAATTCTACCACTGAGGAAGTACAAGCTCCATTGAAGTAAGTACCTCGTAAGGTCAGTGCAGCCCCCCCAACAGAAGAAAGGCTTCCTTTTCGATTAAAGTACTGGAAACATGTTGATCTTCGATGGATTCTGACTTGCAAGGAGCTGATGATCCGAAGCAGCTTTATAATTACAACAGTTTGCCCAAAGCAACCATATAGTTATAATTGAGTTGAGGCTTCCAGAGAAAATTAAGAACTTAATTGCCAATAAGTTTGATGATGTTTGATGAATCTGCTAAATACCTGCACTACATTGAAGGCAATATATATTTGGAGCACAACATCAATGCCAGTTGCAGCCCGTGCAGGTAAGAGCGGTGGGGCTGGGTGGGGGGGTTGATTTGACAGACGACCATGAGGGAAAACTTTAAAAATAATTAGTTTTCTCTTGTAGTCGTCTGTCGAAATTCCCCCTCACCATGCCCCACCGTCCTACCTACACGGGCCGCAGCTCTGATCAATACCACTAAATCAATGTAGCTATTGCAGCGATTACTAATTTAGAGACAGTCAGAACACTGTTTGAGATAATTAATATAGCTAAATTAACAATAAAGGTTAATTAAATACAACTGAAATGAATATTTAATTTATGTTAAATTAATACAAAAATTGATTTGGTGTTTTAGTAGGTTAAGGATAATTAAAAAACTTACATTAATTATGCAACAAATTGGGGTATTGGTTTTGGGGAGGGGTGTAAACCTTACTTAAGGTTTCACAATCCTTGTCAGGGTGAACCACAAAATACACTAAATTAACATGTGCTTCACCTTCTGGTAGCTTTGAACAAAAGCAGACAGGTTTAACTTAGAGTCAAGGTGAGATGTATTCATGTAGCACAAAAACAGTAATAAAGTAAAAACACAACACAGGAAATATCCCAAACCAATTTAGAGAATTAGAGTAAATGTTAGTAAAGAAAATTAGACTAGAATGGCAAAATCAAATCTGCAGAACTAGAAATATCTAATTTAAATGTTGTAGGTAGGTATAGCTCCTAAAAGCACAAGGCACCACTCACAGGCCTCTGGTTGTGCTAGATTGGGTTACAAGTTTAGTCCAACCAGGTCACAATTTCAGGCCAATCACCATTTCTGTTCACTGTAGAGGAGGCTACGAAGAGCAGGTTGGACTTCACAAATGCTCATCCCTGTAAGGTGAAGAACAGGTCTGGTACCACAGATGGGTGTTGCTGCAGTACGGAGATCAGGACGGGCATCCCAGACAGTTGTTGCTGGAGCTTCACATTGGTGTCACTGTGGGCTATCATTGCTGTAGTGCAGATCTCGCATTGCCACTCGTCGTTGTAGTGGGAGGTTCACAGGAACTTCGTTTAGGTGGTCATCACTGAAGGCAGAGTCTCATTGCAACGGGCCTGTTCGTGGACACGAAGAGCCCAAAACTTTTGGAATTCTCCTTTCTTCACAGGAAGATCTCAACTGAAGGGAGACAGGCCCTGTGGAGTCTCCTCCAGGGGATCAGGAATTCCCTCCATCAGAGGCAAGTAGGGCTCAGGCAGGTCCCTTCACAAGCCCAATGCTGCAGGTCAGCTGGGCAGGTGCAAGGAGGCCTTGGAAGCTTATTGTGCCCCGGTATTTCAGACAGAAAGTCAGCCAACTGACCCTTAAAGGCGCTCAGGTAGAATGGAATGAAGGGAACAGGTCCATTTTTGCTTCTCACAGATCAAGACAGTCCTCAAGCAGCAGGGCAGGCCTCTGGGGTCAAGGCAGTTTGTGGTGATCTATGTCTGGAACGCTGCTCTGTCGTGGAACCCGACTCGCGCGGTGATTCACGCATGGTGATTCCACGACAGGCAGTTATATCTCTGGGCTCCTGTTAGGACGGAGTCGTCCCATCTCCTCGATCTTCAATAAACTACATTTGAACACGGAGGTCTGCCTCGCCCCTTCTTCAATTTGGCGACGACCGGATTGACCCGCAGAGCGCACCGCTCAAGAGAGGAAAGTTGAGAAGAGCTTTCAAGTCAAGTCAAATGATCTTTATTCGGAATTTGTATTTCCATAAAAGTACATCCAGGTTAAAAACACACATAAAAACATTAAAAGTATTTTAAAAAACAATAATTTTCAATAGGGTTAGAGCAGCATATATATAACATAAAGTGCTTAATACACAGAAAGGATATACATAATCTAACAAGATTTCCAATTGGGTTTGGCAGCAAATAAGCATAAAATACGAGGTGCACAGTAGGGACAAACATGATCTATTAATATATGAGATTGTAAATACCACCTTATCCATTTCTATAAAAATCACACATGTCCAAACACGCATAAAATAATTAATTCAATTTACTATTTATAATGAAATAATGCTAAAGTGCAGTATACATTCAGTAGCCAATTATGTATGTTCCATGCTAGCCCTAGATCTTATGCAGGTTTTTATAAAGCAGTTTACCATGTGTATAACCTCGTCTATCAACAACATTTGTAAAAATTTTAATGCCAGGGTGAGGTCTCTTATATTATGTTTACGAAGAATCGGCATTAGATATTGACGGGTATACAGCTTATAATAGCCGCAGAAAAAAAGGAAGTGCAACAAACTTTGTTTTCCACCTTCTGGGCAAGGGCAATCCAGCTCTTCTAGGTTTTTGTTAAAGCCAAGGGGGAAACTTAGTAAATTGACGATACTTCCTTCCCGGAACCTAAATAAAAGACTCCGGTTCCATCTTCCAATTGGGATCGACAGGTATCTGCGGGGTTTAGCTAGGTTAACATTGTCTGGGTCTGTTAGTGGCAGGTATTTAATAACAACAGGCTTTACCAATTCAGATCT
This sequence comes from Triturus cristatus, assembly GCF_964204655.1. Taxonomy (NCBI): domain Eukaryota; kingdom Metazoa; phylum Chordata; class Amphibia; order Caudata; family Salamandridae; genus Triturus; species Triturus cristatus. The sequence goes on from NC_140587.1 coordinate 672,322,100, forward strand.
CCTGCGTTCCTCTTTATATAGATCAAATAGTGCCCGTTTTACACCGTTCTTATGGGAAGGGGCAATGATATTAGGGGAGCTAAACAGGAGACCTTGGCCCACACTCAGCAGGCTGTTGTTAACTGCATTTAACCAGGGGACAAGGTGGGAGCTTTCAAGTAATAGACAATCAGATATTATGCTGCGTGTTAGAAGTGCAGCTGGGTTGGACCAAATTTTTATCCAAAAAAGTGCAGGCCTTGACCTAATAAAATCAGAAATGTATGGCATCCTTAGTTCATTATGACAGATGAATGTGGGCGCACAGGGAACACCCCCCAGTACCTTTCTACAAAATCTATTTTCCTCCAGCTGGAGGGGGGTGCTGTTGCAATAACCCCACACTTCTGCTCCATATGTCCCAGTTGGGTGGCATTGGGTACGGTAAATGTTAAGCAGGGGGGAAATGACATCGGCCAGTTTGGGTTGTTGGAGAGATAAAATTGAATTAATCGATTTACCAATTTTATTTCTCGCATAGGCAGCATGTGGCTGCCATGAGCCTGTATTAGAAAATAATAACCCTAGATAAGGGAAGGTGCTGGTGCATTTTAATACGTTGTCCCCCGATTTTATCGAAGAGAAGAGCTTTCCTTTCGTGTCACGAAGAAAGCAGCATTATTGAACAGGGGCCAGAGACTGAGTGAGATCCTCGACACGGAAGCTACTCTTCATGATGTGAGAGTCAGCATATTAGCATATTAGCATTATAGTTTCTTTTACTGGATTTTCGCTTGAGGATTTTAACAGCACGAGTCACGATCATTTATGTATCCTGCGCGCGCATTGCGCTCCGTTCCCTTGGCCACCCGCTGCTTCATAACACACGCTGTTTTCAGCATGGCTTCTTTCCCACATTTCAGTACCATGGGATAAGAATTGCCATACAAAGAAAAAGTGGAACAAGCTCTGTTTTTACTTACCGATTGAGGAATTTCTAATCTTCAACTGCCTCCTTGCTCTGTATACCGCACTGCACTCTGGGATCTTCAGCTTCAGTGAAATAGAAACAGGACTCTACTGTTGTTTAACTAAAAGGAAAAAGAAAGAAGACTTCATTTTTGGGCACTCTTGTGTCATTTATTTACCAAAGTTGTGTAAATCTATAGAGAGACAAGAAATTGGCACACAATATTTAATTATAAAGTTTCAAGAAAACACTACAACAATTAATACATTTATTTGAGGAAGCCATTTACCGAAGTTGCAGTACTGTGCGCATTTGTCTCTATATCTCTTCTATTCTAACGCAAGTTCTATTTTTTTTTTAAATCGTTTTTGTCTTCATTCCTACAACAGCGACTTGCACGCTCACGCAAGGAAATTTTCAGTGCAAGTTACAATTTTTTTTTCTCCACCTAACAACATGCAGATTGTTCAAGCACCAGCACCATTCCTGCAGGACCCTGGGGATCCACCCTTAGAGTGGAATTTATGGCTCAGATCTTTTAAGGCATATCTAGGCGCTATTGATGCGCAAATGTTTAGGCCAGAAAGACGGAAAAGCCTCATGTACTATCACTTGGGAGTGCAAGGGCAGAACGTCTATGATCACCTACCTGAACATGTTCCTGCTGAAGATGAAAACTTAGATGAATTTGAGACTGCTATTGCTCAACTGGATAAATATTTTTTAAAGACAAAAAACATGGTTGTACATGGGTACAAATTTTTCACTAGGACACAGCAACCTAACGAAAGTATTGACACATGTCACTGCACTGAAAATGTTAGCTTCAAAGTGCGATTTTGATAAATTCACTGCAGAACTGATACCCGACCAACTAGTAGCTAGATGCTACTCTAAGAACATACAACAAAGACTACTTGCATGCAAAAATCCTACCTTAAACAAAGCTATAGACATAGCTAAAAGCATTGAAGGATCCACCATCGACGCAAAGTTATTGGAAGAGTCTTTAGCCAAATCCTCTATTTCTGCTGCTGTCATCAACAAACCTAATCCCACTACTAAGACTTCTTTGACCAATTTTAAATCCAGACCATTTAACAAGCAAAATTTATCTGTTCAGCAATTTCAGAAGATATTTTGTTATAGATGTGGTTCACCTATTCATGTCTCTTCTTTTAGATTTTGTTCCGCTTTGGGCCAACAATGTAAGAAATGTGGTAAGATTGGTCACTTTCAAAAAATGTGCAGAGCAGGCAAACCCACTAATATTCGTTGTGTTTTAAATTATTTTGGTAAAAATTTTGATAAAGAAAATCCTGAAAGTAACCAAGAATTACTCTTAGGTGTTAGATGTGTTAATTCTAATGATGAAAACTTAGTAGTCGATCCAAATCTTAGGTGCCAATTACGATCCGGTAAAAACCGGGTACGAACCGTCGGTCGGAGCGTTTTCTCCGTCCGACTCATACCCGGTCGTAAAACTTTACAAACATGGAATTACGATTCGCACGGAAACACCATTTCCGTACGAATCGTAAAAAATACCGACCGACGAAAATATACATACAAATGTGATCCGGGAATGCTGCGACGTGACGTCGGGACGCTTTCAGGCAGCGTTTCACGACCCAGGAACCACGATTCGAACCGACAGCAGTCCGGACGGCAATATTTTCACGGCACCCAAAAAGTGCTGGAAAAGCGAAGTACGTCGCGAAACGACCAGAGTAGGTGGCCCGGTATGCGCCGTACCCCCCCGCCCCGTACGTATGCGGCGACCCCCCCAGCCCCCGTACGTTCGAGTCGACCCCCCCGCAGCCCCATACGTACGCGCCGACATCCCCGTGTATGTACACCCTTGTACGTGTCGAACCTCCCGTGTATGTACACCCTTGTACGTGTCGAACCCCCCGTGTATGTACACGGGTGTACATACACGGGGGGGTTTGACACGTACAAGGGTGTACATACACGGGGGGTTCGACACGTACAAGGGTGTACGTACACGGGTGGGGGTATGACTCGAACGTACACAGGTGTACATACACGGGGGGGTTCGACACGTACAAGGGTGTACATACACGGGGTGTTCGACACGTACAAGGGTGTACATACACGGGGGGGTCGGCGCGTACGTACGGGGGCTGGGGGGTCGACTCGAACGTACGGGGCCTGGGGGGGTCGGCGCGTACATACGGGGGCTGGGGGGGGTCGGCGCGTACATACGGGGGCTGGGGGGGGTCGGCACGTATGTACGGGGGCTGGGGGGGGGTCAGTGCGTACATACGGGGGCTGGGGGGGTCGGCGCGTACATACGGGGGCTGGGGGGGGTCGGCGCATACGTACGGGGGCTGGGGGAGGTCGGCACGTATGCGGGCACATGTCTCCATGGTTGCTATGGGAGTTCGGTGCGGATGGTGTTTTTTCCATACGGTTGTAACATCGGACGCACGGGATGGATCGTAATTCCGCGGTCGGACTTCACTTTTCACATTTGTACGGTAAATCGTCCGTGGACATGTCGGACACATTTTCCGACCCGAGGACGTGTGGGGAATAATTCCCAATGCGATTCGTATGGACTTTTTACCATGCGAATTGTAATTGGCAGTTTGTACGGCACTTGTACGATTCGTACGGTAAAAAGACCGGATACGAGTCGTACGGGGAATTTTTTTACCGGATCGTAATCGGCACCTATATGTCTCTATTGAAGGTCATGCCATACAACTGTTAGTTGACACTGGTGCACGTATAACTATTATCTCTAATGACATTTTTGAAAAACATTGGATCAACAGAACTTTGCTTCCTCCAGATATCCTTACTGTGGCATTTGAAGGAAGCAAAGTAGACCTCATTGGGTTTTTTTGGGCGGACATTAAGATTTCAAATGAATCAATAAATGGTAAATTATATGTTGCAAAAAAAGGGATCAATGTTTTGGGTTTAATTCACCAAGCTGAATTTGGTATCACGATCAGAGCAGGTTTAGAACAACCCATTTCTTTTGAGAAGAAAAGGCTGAGCTCAGTAAGCGATTTGGACAACATTTGGATAAAAAAATTCAACAAAGTTTTTCATGATAAACTAGGCAAAATTTCAGATTTTACCTATTGTGTTAAGGTTAAACATGATGCTGTTACTGTAAAACACAAACTACACAACATACATTTCAGTGTGAGAAATGACCTTTCGGCCATGCTCAATGACATGTGTTTACAAGGTATTATCGAAAAAACTGATGGAACTTTGTGGTTATCTCCGATTGTTCTAGCGAGGAAAAAGAATGGGGAATTACGCATGTGTGTGGATATGAGAAGTGTGAATGAAGCTATTTGGATAGATAACTACCCTCTACCTAGAATTGAAGATCTAATAACAAAAATCGGTCATGCTAAGTGGTTTAGCAAATTAGACTTAAGAGCGGCATACCACCAAGTTGAATTAGATGAAAGTTCCCGTCATCTGACCGCATTTGTAACTCCCGAAGGAGTTTTTCAATTCTGTCTCATGCCATTTGGCATAGCCTCTGCGGCTGCAGTTTTTCAGAGACTCATGTCAGACATGTTCACTGGTAACGAACATGTTGCCATCTTTCAAGATGATATTTTAATATTTGCTGTTAGTGAAAAAGAACATGATCTAGCATTAAACAATGTTTTGGAGACTTTAGAGAAAAGAGGTGTCGAATTACGGAAAGATAAATGTTCTTTCAAAACAAAAGAAATTGAATACCTTGGACAGGTGTTTTCTGAACTGGGTATAAAACCTAAACCCAGTTTGATTAAGAGTATTGTAGACGCACCTGCTCCTCAAAATAGAGAACAGTTGTTGTCTTTTCTAGGCCTTTGTGAATTCTATGCAAAATTTATGCGGGATTTTGCTACAATTACTGAGTGCTTTAAGGTCCTACTTAAAAAAGGTGAGAAATTTGTATGGTCAGATTTATGTCAACACACTTTTGAGAACATTAAGAAAGACATCACTTCGGCACCGGCACTCCAACCATTTGTAGAAGGCAGAAACACCTTTGTTACTGTAGATGCATCAGAATATGGTTTAGGAGCCGTTTTGACACAACTCAGCTCTAATCATGAAACTACTGTTGGTTTTGCTTCTAGAACCTTACGTTCACCTGAACGTAAATACTCTGTTATAGAAAAAGAACTCTTAGCATGCGTATGGAGTGTAGAGAAATTTAGAGCATATTTGTGGGGAAGACCTTTTACCTTAAAGACTGATCATCGCCCCCTAGTAGAAATATTATCAGGAAGGAAGCTAAAACACACCACTGCCCGCATAGCTAGACTCTCAACAAGTCTTTTAGAATTCTCTTTTTCTGTGGAATACATTCCAGGTGGGAAAAATTCTAGAGCAGATTGTCTTTCTAGACTCCCAATCGGTAAATAGACATAATATCAAAAATTTAATATCGAATAACAATAATATCGAAGTAAAAATATCGCAATAACATTAATATCGAAGTGTAGAATATCTATGTAAGTAATATTGTTTTTTTTTTTGTTTAGTAAAATATCAAAGTATGAAATATCGATGTAGTAATATCGTTTGTAGATAATATCGATTGAATAGTTTTGTAAGAAATATCGAAATATAATATATATAATGTTTAAAATGTCTATTTAGTGTATATTGAATGAGCAAATTGTTTAATTATATGTAAAATTACTGTATTATTTTTTAAAATATAATTAATCGTGTTAAGTAATTTATTGTATGATATGTTTTAGGAGCGGGATGTTGGGTTATTAGGGGATAAGGGTGGGGAGTGTTTAAAAAATGTTAGTGTAAAATCAGATAATAATGTAAAAATTTTAAATTTTAAATAATTTGAAATTTCTAAATTGTAATGTAATTTCGATAATAATGTAAAATTATTTAATATTGAAGAATTAGAAATTTTTAAATTTGAATGTAAATTCGAAATTATATAATTTAAAATTAGAAAATTATTATGATATTTTATTTTTGTTTCATGGGTGGGGTGTAGGGTTATTAGTGTATAAGGGTGGGGAGTGTTATTAAAATATTGCTGTAAAATGAGATAATACATTTATACAATTCAATATTAAAGAATTATAAATTTATACATTTGAATGTAATTTTGACAATTTTTTTTTAAAATTTGAAAATTAATTTCGAAATTATATTTTTGTTTCATGGTTGGGATGTTGGGTTATTAGGGTGTAAGGGTGTGGAGTGTATTTAAATTAGTATTACAAAATTATAGATTAATTGCTAAATTTTAATGGTATATAATTTAAATTTGTGAAAATTTAATGTAAAATAAGAATTATATACTTTTTATTTGAAATTATAATTTCAATTAATATTTTTTATTTATGGATGGGATGTGGGGATATTAGGGGAGAAGGGTGGGGAGGTATTTTTAAAGATAATAGTATAAAAATAGATATTTAAAACATTAAATTGATTAGTAAATATTGTGAATTTTAAAATGTTAAAGAACAATTATAATTAAATTATTGTATATTTGCAATTTTTAGGGAAAAAATATTGTACTTTTTATAAATGGAATTAGGGTTAATATGGGATAGGGGTGGGTAGTGTTGTAAAGATATTATTGTTAAATTAGATAGTTTTTTAAATATATTTCATAGTTAATAATTTTATATTTTTAATATTTTAAGTGATGTTATAACCAGCACATTCTCTGACTTTGATCTTTCTGGAGTTTAAATAGTAAATTTTATTGGGCTAGTGTCCAGCACCTTCCCTGAGTTTATGTTAAGTGGAGTGGGAATAGTAAATTATATAGGGTTACTGTCCAGCACTTTTTCAGAGTTTAATGTAGTTGTATTGGGAATAGTAAATTATATAGGGTTAGTGTTCAGCATTTTCCCTGACTTTATGTTAACTGGAGTGGGAATTGTTAATTATATAGGGTTACTGTCCAGCACCTTCCTTGACTTTATGTTAAATGGAGTGGGAATAGTAAATTATATAGGGTTACTGTCCAGCATCTTCCCTGACTTTATGTTAACTGGAGTGGGAATAGTAAATTATATAGGGTTACTGTCCAGAACCTTCCTTGACTTTATGTTAAGTGGAGTGGGAATAGTAAATTATATAGGGTTAGTGTCCACTACCTTTCCTGACTTGATGTTAACTGGAGTGGGAATACTAAATTATATAGGGTTAGTGTCCAGCACCTTCCTTGACTTTGGTGCCAATTACGATCCGGTAAAAAAAATTCCCGTACGACTCGTATCCGGTCATTTTACCGTACGAATCGTACAAGTGCCGTACAAACTGGCAATCACGATTCGCATGGTAAAAAGTCCATACGAACCGCCTTGGGAATTATTCCCCACACGTCCTCGGGTCGGAAAATGTGTCCGACACGTCCTTGGGCGATTTACCGTACAAACGTGAAAAGCGAAGTCCGACCGGGGAATCACGATCCGTCCCGGGCGTCCGAATGTACAACCGTATGGTTAAAAGACCGTCCGCACCGAACTCCAATAGCAACCATGGAGACGTCCAAACAGGTGCCCGGTACGCACCGTACCCCCCCCAGCCCCCGCATGTACGCGCCGTACCCCCCCCAGCCCCCGCATGTACGTGCTGTACCCCCCCAGCCCCCGCATGTATGCGCCGTACCCCCCCAGCCCCCGCATGTACGCGCCGTACCCCCCGTGTATGTACACCCGAGTACGTGTCGAACCCCCCCGTGTATGTACACCCGAGTACGTGTCGAACCCCCCGTGTATGTACACCAGTGTACGTTCGAGTCGTACCCCCACCCGTGTATGTACACCCGAGTACGTGTCGAACCCCCCCGTGTATGTACACCCGAGTACGTGTCGAACCCCCTCGTGTATGTACACCCGTGTACGTTCGAGTCGTACCCCCACCCGCGCTGGGGGTACGCACCATACATACACGGGTGGGGGTACGACTCGAACGTACTCGGGTGTACATACACGGGGGGTTCGACACGTACTCGGGTGTACATACACGGGTGGGGGTACGACTCGAACGTACACGGGTGTACATACACGGGGGGGTTCGACACGTACTCGGGTGTACATACACGGGGGGTACGGCGCGTACATGCGGGGGCTGGGGGGGGTACGGCGCGTACATGCGGGGGCTGGGGGGGTACGGCACGTACATGCGGGGGCTGGGGGGGTACGGCGCGTACATGCGGGGGCTGGGGGGGGTACGGCGCTTACCGGGCAACCTACTCTGGTCGTTTCGCGCCGTACTTCGCTTTTCCGGTACTTTTTGGGTGCCGTAAAAATATTGCCGTCCGGACTGCTGTCGGTTCGAATCGTAATTCCTGGGTCGTGAAACACGGCCTGAGAGCGTCCCGACGTCACGTCGGCGCATTTCCCGGATCCCATTTGTATGTATCTTTTCGTCGGTCGGTGTTTTGTACGACTCGTACGGAAATGGTGTTTCCGTGCGAATTGTACTTGCATGTTTGTAAAGTTTTACGACCGGGTACCAGTCGGATGGAAAAAAGCCTCCGTCCGACGGTTCGTACCTGGTTTTTGCCGGATCGTAATCGGCACCTCTATGTTCACTGGAGTGGGAATAGTAAATTATATAGGGTTAGTGTCCAGCACATTTTCTGAGTTTAATGTAGTTGTATTGGGAATAGTAAATTATATAGGGTTAGTGTCCAGCATCTTCCCTGACTTTATGTTAACTGGAGTGGGAATAGTAAATTATATAGGGTTAGTGTCCAGCACCTTCCCTGACTTTATGTTAACTGGAGTGGGAATAGTAAATTATATAGGGTTACTGTCCAGCACCTCCTCTCAATTTATGTTAACTGGAGTGGGAATAGTAAATTATATAGGGTTACTGTCCAGCACCTTCCTTGACTTTATGTTAACAGGAGTAGAAATAGTAAATTATATAGGGTTAGTTTCCAGCACCTTTCCTGACTTTATGTCAACTGGAGGGGGAATAGTAAATTATATAGGGTTAGTGTCCAGCATCTTCCATGACTTTATGTTAACTGGAGTGGGAATAGTAAATTATATAGGGTTACTGTCCAGCACATTTTCTGAGTTTAATGTAGTTGTATTGGGAATAGTAAATTATATAGGGTTAGTGACCAGCATCTTTCCTGACTTTATGTTAACTGGAGTGGGAATAGTAAATTATATAGGGTTACTGTCCAGCACCTTCTCTCAATTTATGTTAACTGGAGTGGGAATAGTAAATTATATAGGGTTACTGTCCAGCACCTTCTCTCAATTTATGTTAACTGGAGTGGGAATAGTAAATTATATAGGGTTATTTTCCAGCAACTTCCTTGACTTTATGTTAACTGGAGTGGGAATAGTAAATTATATAGGGTTAGTGTCCAGCACCTTTCCTGACTTTATGTCAACTGGAGTGGGAATAGTAAATTATATAGGGTTAGTGTCCAGCACATTACCAGACTTTAATGTAGGTGAAATGGGAATAGTAATTTGTATAGGGTTAGTGTGCAGAATGTATATGTATTGTGTTAATGAAGTATGTTTTTTCATTTAGGTGCCGATTCCGATCCGGTAAAAAAAAATACCGTATGACTCGCATCCGTATTTTTTTACGTACGAGTCGAACACGTACCGTACAAACTGCCAAGTACGATTCGCATGGGAAAAACTCCATACGAATGACATCCGGAAAAGTCCCCCACACGTCCTCGGGTCGGAAATTGTGTCCGACACATCCCCGGACAATTTACCATACGAATCGGAAAAATGAAGTCCGACCGCGCAAGTACGATCACTCCCGTCCTTTCGATTTCACAACTGTATGCAAAAAACACAGTACGGACCGAACACCCATAGCAAGCATGGAGACACATGCCCGCATACGTGCTGAACACCCCACCACAGACCCCGCATGTTCGCGCAAAATGCCCCCGGCCGCGGATGTACGCACCGAACCCCCACCCGTGTATGTACGAACCGTACCCCCACCCACACCTGTGTATGTACAGACCGTACTCCCACCCCACCCGTGTATGTACGGACCATACCCCCACCCGTGTATGAATGGAGCGTACCCCCACCCGTGTATGTACGGACCGTACCCCCACCCCACCAGTGTATGTACGGACCGTACCCCCACCCCACCCGTGTATGTACGGACCGTACCCCCACCCCACCCGTGTATGTACGGACCGAACCCCCACCCGTGTATGTACGGACCGTACCCCCACCCCACCCGTGTATGTACGGACCGTACCCCCACCCGTGTATGAATGGAGCGTACCAACACCCCACCCGTGTATGTACGGACCGTACCCCCACCTCACCCGTGTATGTACGGACCATACCCCCACCCGTGTATGAATGGAGCATACCCCCACCCGTGTATGTACGGACCGTACCGCCACCCCACCAGTGTATGTACGGACCGTACCCCCACCCCACCCGTGTATGTACGGACCGTACCCCCACCCCACCCATGTATGTACAGACCGAACCCCCACCCGTGTATGTACGGACCGTACCCCCACCCCACCCGTGTATGTACGGACCGTACCCCCACCCGTGTATGAATGGAGCGTACCAACACCCCACCCGTGTATGTACGGACCGTACCCCCACCCCACCCATGTATGTATGGACCGTACCCCCACCCGTGTATGTGCGGACCGTACCCCCACCCGTGTATGAATGGAGCGTACCAACACCCCACCTGTGTATGTACGGACCGTACCCCCACCCCACCCGTGTATGTACGGACCGAACCCCCACCCGTGTATGTACGGACCATACCCCCACCCGTGTATGTACGGACCGTACCCCCACCCGTGTATGAATGGAGCATACCAACACCCCACCAGTGTATGTACGGACCGTACCCCCACCCCACCCGTGTATGTATGGACCGTACCCCCACCCGTGTATGAATGGAGCGTACCCCCACCCGTGTATGTACGGACCGTGTCCCCACCCCACCAGTGTATGTACGACCGTACCCCCACCCCACCCATGTATGTACGGACCGTACCCCCACCCATGTTTGAATGGAGCGTACCAACACCCCACCCGTGTATGTACGGACCGTACCCCCACCCCACCCGTGTATGTACAGACCGTACCCCCACCCCACCCATGTATGTACGGACCGTACCCCCACCCCACCCGTGTATGTACGGACCGTACCCCCACCCGTGTATGTATGGACCCTACACCCAGCCCCCCCTGTATGTACCGTGCGAAACACCACCACCGATGGACGGTGCGGACCAACACCCTGCCCGTGTTCGTACGCACCCTACCCCAGGCCCACACACCAGCACCCTCACCCAACATCAGGCATGTACGAGTCGTACTAAGCCATAGCAAAGGACAGCACTGTACAACAACATGGCCCATGTACGCACCGTACAGAGGCTAAAAACACTCCTACTGAACCAGAACTAACCAAAAAAACACAAGGACAGTCAATCCGAGGCACACAACACCACAAAACATATCCAACAAGGCCAAATACATCCTATACACTGACCTGCAACTGACAAACAGAGAAACAGAGGCCCAAACTACTACCACTCCTTATAACACACCCACCCAAAGTTCAAACACAGCCACACCCACAAATGGACCAATAAAAAGGCCCAACACACACAAACCATGATCCTTTGCAACAGATCCACTGCTGCCAGACCCCAGAGACAACGCACTGCACCATACTTCAACCCTCAATACACCTTACACTTGCACTCCTTCACACACCCACCATCACAAACACACCCTCATCACATTCACACACACACACCTGCACACCCACAACCATCCACACCCACACCCATCCACACCCCCACCCCCACAACCATCCACACCCACACCCCCACAACCATCCACACCCACACCCCACACCATGCCCACCAACAAGAATCCAAAGTTCACAAAGGTCGAGCTGGAGTCCCTTGTCGACGAAATCATCAGAGTCGAGCCACAGCTCTTTGGAACATTGATCAGATGGACCAGCATATCAGAAAAAACTGACATGTGGGAGAGGATAGTCAATTCCGTGAATGCTGTTGGGGCCACCAGAAGGACCAGGCATGAGTGCCAAGCCAGGTGGTACGATCTGCGGAGGACGGTCCGCCGCAGAATGACGGACTAGCACAACTAGGCCAACATCACTGGAGGAGGGCCGGCCCGCAGACCGGTACACTACCTATCCCTGGGAGGAGAAGGTGATGGCCACGCTGCCGCCGTTGGTAGTAGACGGACTAGAAGGAGTCCGAGAGCCTGGTGAGTACACAAACAACTCACCTCACATGGGGGGAACGCCATATACAACCCAAATAACAATCATGCATGCAACCCCCCCAAAGCCAGCACCGGACACAACCACACTCCAAAAACACACACATGCCACTAGCGCCTCCATGCCCCATGCCCCAAGAAAGGCCATGCCAAGTCACAGTCCACACAAAACACCAACACAAGACAGGATGTCCCTGATGCCGGGAGGGTGGGCCTCAAAACTAACATAGAGCAACTCTGAAGCACACAACAATGCCCTCAGCCCATATGGCTAAGGGCACAGCCATACAAACAGTGTGTCCCCACACAGTACTGTTTTGCCTACTAATGGTGGCCGCGTTTCAGGACAACATGGGTATGAAGGCACAATTTGCACATAACAGCAGCCAATCAAGACGCAGCACACTGAAAGAGTGTCAGCACACACCGCCACAGCAGCAGCGCAGACTCAGACACTCCGCCCAATGGGTGCCCGCAGAGAAGAAACAAACCCACATGAACAAGCCAATGGCCTTTGCAAGACCTGCAAACTGTGTGTGCCCAGGAAGCTGGGCTGAGGTGACAGAGGGTGACACACAGAGGGAGGAAGAGGGGCAGAGAGAGGGACAGAGACAGAGGTGGACACAGGGAGACAGACAGAGGGAGGGAGGAGGCTGACAGAGGGAGGGAGAAGGGGAGACAGAGGGAGACGCACAGAGGGAGGAGGCTGACAGAGGGAGGGAGAAAGGGAGACAGACAGAGGGAGGAGGCTGACAGAGGGAGGGAGAAAGGGAGACGGATAGAGGGAGGAGGCTGACAGAGGAAGAGAGAAAGGGAGACAGAGGGAGACCAAATCACCCTTGGGTGGTGTGGCCATGTCCGCTCGTCAGCAGGTGGACTGTGTGCATGTAGACAAGGTTTGGCAGTGCCTTAACCCCCCCTTCAACCTTTGATAAACACTAGGCCATGTGTCAATCTGTGCACGAGTACATCCGTGCTGCAGGCACAAACAGAACCTTACACCGAGTATACCAACCCACTGTGTTCGTCAGAACCCTGTCACAAATTGTGAAGTTACCTACCTGCATTCTCAAATAGCATGGAAAAAACACCATTTGGCCACGTACAGTGCAACACGTAAGGCGGCTCAGCATGGCTTGCTACGCCCGCTCACTACACTGCTGACTGCGTTCCCAAAAGATCCATCAACTAAGATTGTGTCACACATAGGTAAAGTGTCGAAAGCTGTGGCCAAGGGACATACCCATGCACAAGTGCACTGTGTGAGGAATGCTAGCCAAATCCAACCACCCAGAGGAACTGTGCCAAATCAAAAAAGAATGAAACATGGATGTCGCATGTAACACAATTAACACTGTCTCTCTCACACACAGATCAACGTCATCGATCTCCCCCCAACACTGGGGGGGAAGACTCACAGGACCAGGCTCTGCGTGAAGAGGACCCCACTGGCAGCGACGACTCTCACCTCTCCGTGGATGACCCAGACCAACCTGGCCCCTCTGGTGTCCAACCATCTGCAGCACCTGCGTCAGGTACAACTGTGCCAACCACCACCCCCATTCCTGCCACATCACAGGAGACACCCAGGAGCCCTGCCCGCACACAACAACGCAGCCAGTCTGTCCAGGAGGGACAAGGTTCTCCGGGCACCCAGGAGGAGGCAGGCGACACCGCAAATGCCATCCCTCAGGGGTCCCGGAGACCCGATGTGCCCACAACGGCAGGCCAGGCGCAAGTGGGCAGGGGTGGTGGGAGTGGAGGACGGCGGAGGCCCGAACCTGCCCAGTTGGCTCAGGACCCGGCTATGGCACACGTCAGAACCATCCTGGACGCATACCGGCATGACTCCAGAGGCATCGCCCAGGTAGTGGAGACCCTCAATGAGATGAAGGCCCTGCAGGTTGAGCATCATCACAGGATGGAGGCAAGACATGCAGAGCACTTGGCGGTGCACAGGGACGTGAGCCAATCCCTCCGTCAGATCACCCAAAGCCTGGCAAACCCTCCCTGTGCCACCAGGCGTAGAGCAGCACCAGACCCAGGGAGGGAGGAGGAGGAGGATTCATCTGACGGAGCGTCCCTTGCACCGTCAAGCCAGGCGTCTGAGGGTCCCCGCAGGAAGGTGGGTCGTCCACGCAAAAGACTGTGAGAGTCAGCGGAACATCTCCATCTCCCAGGTCACCTGGCCTGGAACCTGGCCCTCTGGCCCAACAGCAGCACAGCAGCAAAGGACATTCTCTGCCACATGGCCTTGCTGGTCACTGTCTGACCAATGTTGACAAAGACTGTGGCACACACTCTGATGACTGTCAATGGCAAGGACACCAACTCCCCCTGTGAACTTTGGATTCTACACTCCCGCCAAGCACCTCTTGTCACCCCCCCAAACACGTACCCCAGCACTAATAAAATTCATCACAATCACAAGATGATGCCGTCATTTTGCATTATTCCACTACATGTGTGTGTTGTAAAGTCAAACCATGCCTGATTTCTGAATTAACTCCGAACCACCATACCCTGGGGTCTGAGTCTGGCACAGGACACACATGGGTCACAACGTACCATCCAAGACAGACATGGAGCACCATACTCACCCGTGATGGGCCCAACCAGCTGAGGGGGTGCCCGCACAACTGTGCCCACAGACCTATTAAGAAGAGCAACAGTCATGCGCAGAGGTCAGGGATCATGTGGAGTGTCCTGGGGTGGGAGTCCCAGGTATGTGTAGACACGTGGCAGAACCATGTCCTGCATGCTTGAGTCAGGTGGATGTGGAGAATGGTGGGCAGCCAAGGTTGGATGCATGGAGATGGCACAATTGGGTGTTGGATCACAGTGCCACAAGGTTGTGTTATGGGTGTGGGCTGCATCCTGAGGGTGTGCGTGGATTGAGAAGGTCATCCTGCAGCTGGCAGTGATCCACTCCCCCCATCTCTGTTGGACGTTGATGTGGCCTGGTCACCGGATGTAGTAGCAGAGCTGTGCAGATGCACCATGGATGTGGACAAGTATCATGGGATTTCTAACGCACATGTCCGTAGAGTGCAGGGTAGGAGTAGACACGGATGTCATAGTTGACCTGGGGGATGGTCTCCCTCTTGCCTTGAGGTAGATGGAACTGGGGATCTTGTGCAAAATGCAGAGTTTGCTGCCGCATGAGGCACAGATGCTGCTGATCAGCATAGCACATGTCAGCAAGCAATCCATGATGGACACCAGCTCGTTTGCGTGGACACTGGGTGCCCTTGCAGCAGGGCCTGCAGCAGCATGCGCCATGTCAAGGAAACAATGCCACAAGTAGCACACAAAGACAAGGATCTCAGGAAGGAACCATGCAAAAGGTGTATGTCAAGGAAGGAATGTCTGGTTCAACATGGCACACACACACACAATGGATTCACATGCAGCACAGTGGCCGTCGTGGAGACTGACATGCCACAAAACCTACACAGCCATGGACATCATGCACAATACAGAATCTAATCCCTGACAAACAGCTTGCATCTTGCTACTCTACACATAGACTCATACGCACCATCTCTAAGAACAATGCCAGACATGCCGCATGCACAGTGGCAACAGACCACCATTGACAGAGATGAGGCACCTTGGAGGCAGAGGGACACCTTTATTACTCATGTGTGTTGGAATGTTAATGCAACTCTGTAAACACATACACAGGTCATGTGGATGAACACATGGGACCAACACTGGCACCCCCCTTAGCACCACAGATGCTGGAAATCCATGGCACTGGCACACAAGTGACGGGTTACAGCTAAACACCCCCTGCTGCTCACAGAGAGCCTGCTATACACCATTGAGCCCCTAATGGGGAATTCACACACCATGTCAACCCGGTGCAACCCGTATGTTTCCGAGGCCAGTGTTACACACATTGATGGCTCCATCACAATCCCATTACAGATGACTGTCACCAAGTCTGACCATTAATTCAGGTGAATTCTGCTCCAGGTCATGTGCATCATGGTGATTCTACATGTATGCAAAGTAACCAAACATGAACAGGAGCAGTGCACACACATTCAAAACAAATACCACTCCCAAAAAGCCGTGCTGCGTCCCTTACCCGAAGGAGATTTTCAAACTTGTCCGTGCATGTAACGCTGATTCAGCACATGTTGCTGTGTTCATGAGGAATAGCAGGAGCACAACAATGCCACCAGCAGACAGCATGCGCAAGTACCTGTGGATGGGAGACACACCAGAAGTCAGCCAAAAGAAGTACATCCGCATGCATGTGCATGTACTCGACACGTATTAGGTTGTCAACATGCTAGGTGACAATGATGACTCTGGAAAAACATTCTTCTATTGCACCATCACTCGAGTGACACATCCAAACACACCTCAGACTCACTTGGAAGACATGCAGATGGACACACACATTGCAACACATGCCACACACAGCCCAATGCGTGCACACTCAGACACTGGAACTCACCACTAAGCAAAGAAGTCGCGTATGAGCCGACTCCGCATGTCCTCTACCGCCTCCTCCTCCTCCACATCACTTGCCTCGTGCCCAAGCCCTTCATCCTCCACGGGTGGATGGTCCTGCTCATCTGGATCCAGGATGAGTGGCACAGCTTTCTCCACTGCCATGTTGTGCAGCATGCAGCACACGAGGAATATCTTGCAGACCTTCACCGGTGCATATGGGAGTGTGCCACCGGTCTTGTGGAGGCGACGGAACCGGCTCTTCCGGAGGCAAAACGTCCTCTCTATCACTCGCCTGGTCCGCCCATGGGCATTGTTGTAGCGGTGATCGGCAGCCGTGCTGGGGTTGCGGAGAGGCGTGATCAGCCATGGCATGTTGGGATAGCCAGCGTCCCCTACATGAAAACATCATGGACAAGAGTGGGTCAGGAGAAGCAGTAAGACAGGAAGATGACGTTAAATACAGGACTGCCAGAGTATACCCTCCAACAATACATGCTCGTTCGTTGCGCAGCTGCAGCATCATTTCAGGCACCCTGCTACGCCTCATGATGTACGCATCGTGTGATGATCCTGGAAAACGAGCACAGACATGTGAAATCACCATGTTGGCAAGACACACCGCAAGGGCATTAATGGAGTGGTAATGCTTGCGGTTACGGAAGGCTACCTCCTGTGCCTGTGGTGGTACCAAATCCACATGTGTTCCATCTATGGACCCAATGACATGGGGCATCCCTCCCAGGGCATAGAACTCACGCTTGACAGCTGTCAACTGCTCAGGAGTTGGGAATTTTATGAACTCATCAAGGTGCTCCAACATGGCCTCTAAAAAATCATGCAGAACACGGCTTAACATGGTTTGGGACATCCCACCGACATGGGCAATGGTATGTTGAAAGGTACCCGTGGCCAAGAAATGTAGGGCTGCCATCACCTTCATCTTGGGTGTCAGAGCTCCAGGATACCTGTGTAGCGGTTGGAGGTGTGCTGCCAGCCGTGTCGTCAAGTCCTCAATCAAACGTTGGGGGAAGCGGTAGCGGCGTATACAGTCATTTTCCCGCATGTCAGCCAAGTCCGGAATTGCTCGAGGGAGAGGCGGAGCCCTGCAGTGAATTAGAAGGGACAACGAAGAGTGAGTAAAGTACACCACCAATGTCAATGTACTGAGCACATGGTCAACAGGCAATACACATATGCTACATACAGAGTCAGGTCTGTGCAATATGCCCTGGACACGTATGCCAGCCATGTGACACTCCTACCAAGAGACAGCTCCAAACGTTTATTCTCAACCTCATAATGCCATGCCATGAAACTAGCTGTGGGCCAGTGTAAGTGAGCAGGCAGACGCATTACAGGAGTTACAGACAACCAAATATGTGCAGAGGAAGGATGTTTATTGTACAGACAGGTTGCGGAACACTAGAGGCACAGGTCACATGTAATAGAAAAAGGACAGACCACACACCTTGCCATGAAGGATTACATTTCAAGAATGATCCCACATACATTGAGAGTATGCAGATATGTCCTTGTTTTGAAACTCTGTGTCGATGCATACACACACACCTTACGTCGGATTCCACATGTGGCCTGGTATGCGTAACACTGTGCCATGGCCATCTACACACAGACACATGTTGGTTTGAGCAACTGCAGATGCATTTGACCAAACACCTACAGCAAGCTAATGGGAACACACGACACATACATGACATAGTCACATCGTGCAACGCGGGTAGTCACATGTCAGGTGTGAAAACCCCTGTAGCTGGCATCAGGGGACAGTTGCGTGTGTTGTTGACTGTGCCATGGCAGTGACGCTTTTCACAAGTGTTCTGTACTACATGCACACATGTCAAAGGAGTGAAGGGGATGTCTGGCACATAGTCCACCATCACACATGACATCTGTACACATCTCATCATACATCTATTGCCTTCACAACTCAGGAGTAATGTGCCACATTATAGCCTGACACACCTGTGCCCCACACATGTAGTACTGCACAGACAATGCCTTGATGTCCAGCCTTGGACAAGTATGTCAGCTCTATTCCTTTCTGTGTGCTGCCTGTCACCACTATCAGGTGTGAAATGCACCGTACATGCGCTCTGAGGGCGTGTGTACGTTCCCCATCACTATGGGAGTGCTGCCGTAGGCCTACCCATTGTGAAACGGCCCGTACACGCGTGTGTACGGGCCGTATCACTATGGGTACGCATACGCGATCAAAGCCATAGTGAAACGGCCCGTACACGCGTGTGTACGGGGCGTATCACTATGGGTACGCATACGCGAGCAAAGCCATAGTGAAACAGCCCGTACACGCGTGTGTACGGGGCGTATCACTATGGGTACGCATACGCGATCAAAGCCATAGTGAAACGGCCCGTACACGCGTTTGTACGGGGCGTATCACTATGGGTACGCATACGCGAGCAAAGCCATAGTGAAACAGCCCGTACACGCGTGTGTACGGGGCGTATCACTATGGGTGCGCATACGCGAGCAAAGCCATAGTGAAACAGCTCGTACACGTGCGTGTACGGGCCGTTTCACTATGGCATTGCTCGCGTATGCGTACCCATAGTGATACGCCCCGTACACACGCGTGTATGGGCCGTTTCACTATGGCTTTGCTCGCGTATGCGTACCCATAGTGATACGCCCTGTACACACGCGTGTACGGGCCGTTTCACTATGGCTTTGCTCGCGTATGCGTACCCATAGTGATACGGCCCGTACACACGCGTGTACGGGCTGTTTCACTATGGCTTTGCTCGCGTATGCGTACCCATAGTGATACGCCCCGTACACGTGCGTGTACGGGCCGTTTCTATGCATTTGGGGTGCCCTAGGGCCCTGGAACTCACCGTACCTGTGTGTGAATGTCCAAATTACATAGGGGACACATGAGGGACAAGTATAAAGCCCTACATGCATGCTGGTTGTCATGGAGACCGAGTTTAAAGTTTGAATTTTTTTCATCAGGTGCCCAGCTAAAGTCGGTTTGAAAGAATCTACTTTGTTGCAAAGTGGTTGTTGAGTTGACATCATGCTCAATAAAAAAAAAAGCAAAGCCACTGACTGTGGTAGGTTTAAAGGGATTGGAGGAAACATAGGATGCAAATGTGAGTGACCAATCACTCTGTACTCCTGTGAATGAAACAGGGCAGCAAGGCAGATATAAGGCAGCCAGGTCCCATGAGAGAGCACTTGCCTGCACATCCTTTGATTCAACAACACTGCTGCTGCTCGTGAATCCTCTGGCACCATGTCCAGGTCTGTGGAGAGGGCCCAGCCTTTCACCCACAAGGAGAACCAAGTCCTGCTGGATGTGATCCTCCCACAGTACCCCATGCTGTATGGTCGACCAGGGGTTCAGGTGAGTGCTGAGTCCACTAGCAAAGACTGTGCCCCTTTTTTGTGACTGTGACTTCTGCCATTCTGTCCAGGTCTAACACACATGCAATGTACTGTAGGGTGGGTCCCGGGTGGGGGAATGCCTAATGTCTCCCAGTCAGAGCATGCTGTGGTGCATGTCTGCTCTCCTCACTTGCATTGTGTGTACTGTGACAATCACTGCATGTGGCATTACACATTCTGCCTGTCTAATCCTCCTGGGAATGTTGTTACTACAGTCCTTATGTGAATCTGTGGTCCCCCCAGTGTGACAGGTGGCAGTACCCACAGATGTGTGTTTGTTTAGTGTACATGTGCTGAGAGTGTACAAATGATGTGTTTGTCCCCTGGACATTGGTGTGTGTGTGTAAGTCCCCTGCCATGTGGGTGAGTGCATATGTGGAGTTTAGCACCCCAGCTGCATGAGGGATGGATATACCCTGCCCATCTGATGTGAGCAGGGAGCAGTGCTGTGTGTCTGCGGTGATGGGCCAGCCCCACACCTGTGACACCCCCCAGTCTAGTGGCACATGTGCAGAGTGAGGTGTGTAGCTGCAGTTGTCAATGGCAGGTGATTGTCCTGTGTCTGTGTGTGTCTGTGTACTCTGCTGAGGGCGCCTCAGTGGCCTCTGGCATGTGACTGCTTTGAGGTGCTGCACATAATCCTGGTGTCGCTTGTGATGCACAGTGTGAGCCTGGATGATTGATTGTGTCGTACCCCTCATGCCACCTGTGTACTCTACAATGCCACCTAGTGCTTTTTGCCTTCCACAGAGGAAAGTGTCCCTATGACACAGGTGTAATGAGTTTGATGCATTCTATGCCCTGTGAAAACCAGCCAAATTGTTCTAATGTGTGTCTCTGTGACATGTCGCAGGTGTATTGATGTTGTCTCACTTTTTCATCCTCACAGGTAGGCGCCTGTGTCAAGGAGCAGATCTGGAAGGACGCCATCAGTGCCGTGAGGCAGACAGATGGTCGGAAGCGGCGCCTAGCCCAGGTGAGGAAACGCTGGCAGGATATCCGGTGCTGGACGCGGAGGATCGCACGGGTCCTGCTGGGGGACTCACCTGTGAGCCAAAAGAACCCTGGGCGCCACCGTCTGACCCACATCCACAAGCGTTTGCTGGCGGTCGTCTTCCCTGACATGGACAGGCGCTTACGGGAAAAGCAGCAGCAGGAAGGGGGTAGGTACATGTGTGTTTGTTGTGTGTCACCAGCATTTGTAAGTGCACAGTTGCATGGATACACTGCCAGGGTTTACATGTGCAGTGCAGTTCCTGGTCCCCAAAGTGTAGCGGTGCTGTCCTTCCTCCCTTCCCCTCCTTGGCATGTGTACCCTGGTCTGTGTGTTGTCACACTTGCAAAAGGTTATCTAGGCTGCCAGTTTATCGATGTGCCCAATGCTTGCAGCTTCATGTGTGGGGGTGGTGTGGAACAGGTTTTGGGACCTTGCCTGTGCCCTGTCCAGTTCAGTACTTGTGGGGTCCATGTCAGTTGTCACTGATGCTGAGTCCAGACATAGGAGTGTGTCTCTAAAGTGTATTGCTTTACAGCATGCATGTCCTATTTTGTGGCCTGTGACATGATGTGCATGAGTGTGAGATATGCAGAGTGCAGGTATGGTGGCTTGTGTTGCAGTCATTACCATTCAGGACCATGGAGTAGTGTGGCCACTACTGTCCCCTGGGGCATCTTTTCCTAGGTATCATGTGTGTCATCCAAAAATGTCGACAATCTCTGTGTCTACAGCATAGGTTGTGCTCTGTGCCATTGTACCCTGGCACCATTTGTGTTTACGTAAACTCTGCTACATGTGTCCACTGTACAGGCTGACCAAATGTCCCTTGTTCATACTCACGGGGGCCAGTGCCTGTGTGTCTTGGTAAAATGATCTGATGATGGCCATTTGTAGATGATGTATTTGTACCGGCGCACCAGGGGTATTTTGTGTCCAATCAGGATTTCTTGCAGGCCATGTGTTTTTATTCCAGACTAAGAGATGTAAGTGCTTCCTGTGTCTCAAAAAATTGTCTCATGTAGGGGGTGGTTGGTGCGGGCAATGCCTACATGTCTAGACCTGAAGTCTCCTTGCTAGGTCTGGCCAGTGTGTGATGTTTGTCTGGACATACACTCAAGGTGCAGTGACCCATTAATGTTGGGCATTTTTTTAAGTATTGCCTTTGCAGCATGTGCCTACAGTTAATAGACATGGTTCCTGCTCATCCCTTTTTACGCCATCGCTGTGTGCTGCAGATGCTGTGCTGGATTGTCCCCAGTGCCTGGCTCCTCTTTCAAAATCCATATCATGTTATTTGCTTTTGTGTCATGCTCTCCATAGTTGGTCAGTGGCATGGTGGGTCAACCAACTGTGTGTTGCAGGGCCTACATATGTACCTTGTATTGTAGATGTTACTCATGTTGCTTTTCAGGCTATGCACTGTGACCTATGTGGATTTGACTCATGTGACATATGTATACAGGTGTCTGATTTTTTCCTGTCTCTTCACCTTGCCCACAGCATCGTCGGGGGACACCGAGGGAGACACTGGCACGGACCGTGAGGAGGGAGCGAGCACCAGTGCCAGCAGTGCAGGGTTGTCTGGCACATCGAGTGGCACGGAGGCCGACGGGAGTGCAGCAGAGGACCTGTCCAGTCAAACCACCACCGACTATGACGCAGACGGGTCCGAGGCTGAGCACTCCGAGGGGGCGGTGGCTGTCCCACAGCTGACAGCAGCACTCCATCACTACCCGCCCCCTCCATTCCGATCACCGGCCTCCCACTTGCTCGTGTCCCTTCCCGCCATGCTTGGTCAGCACGTGTCTCTTTCTTGCCAGGCACCGCACCCCCTGCCCCTGTCTCCAATGCTGCCACCAATGCCGAGTCTGTGGACATCCTGCGGCAGTTGCGGGTTGGTCAGACTGCGACGCTTAATGTCCTCCATGGCCACAGCCAAGTGCTCAACCAGATGGAGGCATACTTGGAGGGCATTTCAGCCGCGCAGTCTGACCAACGCAACTTGCTGAGGTCCATAGACTCGACACTGACTGCAGCAGTGGGTCTCCTGCAGCGCTACGCCCCACCCCCTACCCCTGCCCCATCCACACTTCCCACTCCCATGCCTGTCCCACGTACACCCAGACGTCAGCATGCACGCACCCCACCAGACACAGGCACCACACCAGCAGGGCAGGCCAAGCGCACACCTCCTGGCACGCACACACAGGGTGAGGTAGGCACACCCACTGGGTCGGGGGGCAAACGTAAGTCACGCAGCCAGAGTGGGAGTCCGCATTCCGCAAAATCCACTCCCTCCAAATCCACTCCCCTCAGCTCTCCTGGCCACGAATCCAGCAAAGATTCCTTCATGGCCGCTCTGTCCCTGAGCCCAACAGTGACACCACCCCGCAAGCGGTCAAAGGAGTCCCCGGTCAGGGTAGTTGAGTGCCCCCCCCTGTCCACACCCTCCCCCAGTGGCACTGCGACCCATTCCTCCGCCCCCCCCTCCTTGGGGCCTGTGGTTCCTTCGGGTGCAGGGGATACGCTGGGGGACCTTGCTGATGTGTGCAGCGCCATCCTCACCACCTCCTTTGGTGCTGCCCCACCACCTGTGGTGGAGTCCTCCGTCCCTGCACCCACAACGCCTGCCCTTGCCTCTCCTGTCCCTGCGGTGCCTGGTCCTTTCCCCCCACATGATGCCCCCCCTGTGGAAGACAGGGTGGTCTGAACTGTGCAGGCAAGCTAGGGGACACGCGTCCCACTGTGTCCCCCATCCAGCTGTGAATTATGGACTGCCCTATGGGCTTTGTAAATATTGAACTTTATCCACACAAACATTTTTTGATAATGCTGAATAAAGCCATTTTTTTTCTCCTTAGAACACTACTACTTTTCTGGTATTGCTGTTGGTGAGGCTGCTATATGATTTTGGGTGGTGATCATGTGTTGGGTGTGTGGGAAATGTAGTAGTGTGCTGGTCATAGGGGGGACCCTTGTATCTGTGTGCCATCACAAGGTGTTAGCTAAGTTTCTTTGTTCATGTAAGCAGTTACTGCATGGTGAAATTGTCCCAAGGTGTGTTCCTTCCTCTGTGTACCCTGACATCTTCCCTGCAGAGTGTTTCCAATATGTTGTGCTGAGCTGTGTCTACATTAGCTGGGTGTGTGACGGACCCCTTCAACTTTGGCCATGCATGCAGAGCGATGTCTCCACCTGCATCATTCGTGGCATCCTTGGTGATCACTGTACTTGTGTATGTAGTCTGTTGACATGACTTCATGTATACATGTTCCCTTTTAGGCAGTATGCATGTGTGTACTCCCAGCCTCGCACACATGTGTTACATGTACTGCAGGGTCTTTGTGCACCTGACTGACAATTGTGGCCATTGGATCTGTGGGTACTCCACCCTTTTTCTTTCCATGGGCACTGCTGGGGGCCTCTACACCCACCCCTCCTGCGTCTGGGCACTGCTGGGAGTGATAGGCACACACCCCTCCTGTGTCTGGGCACTGCTGGGGGGACTCTACACCCACCCCTCCTGCGTCTGGGCACTGCTGGGAGGGCTCTGCACCCACCCCTCCAGTGTCTGGGCACTGCTGGGAGGACTCTGCACCCACCCCTCCTATGTCTGGGCACTGCTGGGAGTGATAGGCACCCACCCCTCCTGTGTCTAGGCACTGCTGGGAGGACTCTGCACACACCCCTCCTGTGTCTGGGCACTGCTGGGAGGGCTCTGCACCCACCCCTCCTGTGTCTGGGCACTGCTGGGAGGACTCTGCACACACCCTTCCTGCGTTTGGGCACTGCTGGGAGTTATAGGCACCCACCCCTCCTGTGTCTGGGCACTGCTGGGGGGACTCTACACCCACCCCTCCTATGTCTGGGCACTGCTGGGAGGACTCTGCACCCACCCCTCCTGCGTCTGGGCACTGCTGGGAGGACTCTGCACACACCCCTCCTGCGTCTGGGCACTGCTGGGAATGATAGGCACCCACCCCTCCTGTGTCTGGGCACTGCTGGGAGGACTCTGCACACACCCCTCCTGTGTCTGGGCACTGCTGGGAGGGCTCTGCACCCACCCCTCCAGTGTCTGGGCACTGCTGGGAGGACTCTGCACCCACCCCTCCTATGTCTGGGCACTGCTGGGAGTGATAGGCACCCACCCCTCCTGTGTCTAGGCACTGCTGGGAGGACTCTGCACCCACCCCTCCTAAGTCTGGGCACTGCAGGGAGGACTCTGCACCCACCCCTCCTGCGTCTGGGCACTGCTGGGAGTGATTGGCACCCACCCCTCCTGTGTCTAGGCACTGCTGGGAGGACTCTGCACCCACCCCTCCTATGTCTGGGCACTGCTGGGAGGACTCTGCACCCACCCCTCCTGCGTCTGGACACTGCTGGGAGGACTCTGCACACACCCCTCCTGCGTCTGGGCACTGCTGGGAATGATAGGCACCCACCCCTCCTGTGTCTGGGCACTGCTGGGAGGACTCTGCACACACCCCTCCTGTGTCTGGGCACTGCTGGGAGGACTCTGCACCCACCCCTCCTGCGTCTGGGCACTGCTGGGAGTGATTGGCACCCACCCCTCCTGTGTCTAGGCACTGCTGGGAGGACTCTGCACTCACCCCTCCTATGTCTGGGCACTGCTGGGAGGACTCTGCACCCACCCCTCCTGCTTCTGGGCACTGCTGGGAGGACTCTGCACACACCCCTCCTGCGTCCGGGCACTGCGGGGAGTGATAGGCACCCACCCCTCCTGTGTCTGGGCACTGCTGGGGGGACTCTACACCCACCTCTCCTGCGTCTGGGCACTGCTGGGAGGACTCTGCACCCACCCCTCCTGCGTCTTGACACTGCTGGGAGGACTCTGCACACACCCCTCCTGTGTCTGGGCACTGCTGGGAATGATAGGCACCCACCCCTCCTGTGTCTGGGCACTGCTGGGAGGACTCTGCACACACCCCTCCTGTGTCTGGGCACTGCTGGGAGGGCTCTGCACCCACCCCTCCAGGGTCTGGGCACTGCTGGGAGGACTCTGCACCCACCCCTCCTATGTCTGGGCACTGCTGGGAGTGATAGGCACCCACCCCTCCTGTGTCTAGGCACTGCTGGGAGGACTCTGCACCCACCCCTCCTATGTCTGGGCACTGCTGGGAGGACTCTGCACCCACCCCTCCTGCGTCTGGGCACTGCTGGGAGTGATAGGCACCCACCCCTCCTGTGTCTAGGCACTGCTGGGAGGACTCTGCACCCACCCCTCCTATGTCTGGGCACTGCTGGGAGGACTCTGCACCCACCCCTCCTGCGTCTGGGCACTGCTGGGAGTGATAGGCACCCACCCCTCCTGTGTCTGGGCACTGCTGGGGGGACTCTACACCCACCCCTCCTGCGTCTGGGCACTGCTGGGAGGGCTCTGCACCCACCCCTCCAGTGTCTGGGCACTGCTGGGAGGACTCTGCACCCACCCCTCCTATGTCTGGGCACTGCTGGGAGTGATAGGCACCCACCCCTCCTGTGTCTGGGCACTGCTGGGGGGACTCTACACCCACCCCTCCTGCGTCTGGGCACTGCTGGGAGGACTCTGCACCCACCCCTCCTGCGTCTGGGCACTGCTGGGAGGACTCTGCACACACCCCTCTTGCGTCTGGGCACTGCTAGGAATGATAGGCACCCACCCCTCCTGTGTCTGGGCACTGCTGGGAGGAGTCTGCACCCACCCCTCCTATGTCTGGGCACTGCTGGGAGTGATAGGCACCCACCCCTCCTGTGTCTAGGCACTGCTGGGAGGACTCTGCACCCACCCCTCCTATGTCTGGTCACTGCTGGGAGGACTCTGCACCCACCCCTCCTGGGTCTGGGCACTGCTGGGAGTGATTGGCACCCACCCCTCCTGTGTATAGGCACTGCTGGGAGGACTCTGCACCCACCCCTCCTGTGTCTGGGCACTGCTGGGAGGACTCTGCACCCACCCCTCCTGCGTCTGGGCACTGCTGGGAGGACTCTGCACACACCCCTCCTGCGTTTGGGCACTGCTGGGAGTGATAGGCACCCACCCCTCCTGTGTCTGGGCACTGCTGGGGGGACTCTACACCCACCCTTCCCGCATCTGGGCACTGCTGGGAGGACTTTGCACACACCCCTCCTGCGTCTGGGCACTGCTGGGAATGATTGGCACCCACCCCTCCTGTGTCTGGGCACTGCTGGGAGGACTCTGCACACACCCCTCCTGTGTCTGGGCACTGCTGGGAGGGATCTGCACCCACCCCTCCAGTGTCTGGGCACTGCTGGGAGGACTCTGCACCCACCCCTCCTATGTCTGGGCACTGCTGTGAGTGATAGGCACCCACCCCTCCTGTGTCTAGGCACTGCTGGGAGGACTCTGCACCCACCCCTCCTATCTCTGGGCACTGCTGGGAGGACTCTGCACCCACCCCTCCTGCGTCTGGGCACTGCTGGGAGTGATAGGCACCCACCCCTCCTGTGTCTAGGCACTGCTGGGAGGACTCTGCACCCACCCCTCCTATGTCTGGGCACTGCAGGGAAGACTCTGCACCCACCCCTCCTGCGTCTGGGCACTGCTGGGAGTGATAGGCACCCACCCCTCCTGTGCCTGGGCACTGCTGGGGGACTCTACACCCACCCCTCCTGCATCTGGGCACTGCTGGGAGGGCTCTGCACCCACCCCTCCAGTGTCTGGGCACTGCTGGGAGGACTCTGCACCCACCCCTCCTATGTCTGGGCACTGCTGGGAGTGATAGGCAGCCACCCCTCCTGTGTCTAGGCACTGCTGGGAGGACTCTGCACCCACCCCTCCTATGTCTGGGCACTCCTGGGAGGACTCTGCACCCACCCCTCCTGCGTCTGGGCACTGCTGGGAGTGATAGGCACCCACCCCTCCTGTGTCTGGGCACTGCTGGGGGGACTCTACACCCACCCCTCCTGCGTCTGGGCACTGCTGGGAGGACTCTGCACCCACCCCTCCTGCGTCTGGGCACTGCTGGGAGGACTCTGCACACACCCCTCCAGCGTCTGGGCACTGCTGGGAATGATAGGCACCCACCCCTCCTGTGTCTGGCCATGTACGCTCCATACATACATGGGTGGGGGTACTGTCCGTACATACACTGTTGGGGTGGGGGTACGCTCCATACATACACTGTTGGGGTGGGGGTACGCTCCATACGTACGCGGGTGTGGGTATGGTCCGTACATACACGGGTGGGGGTACGCTCCGATCATACGCGGGTCTGGGTATGCTCCATGCATACACGGGTGGGGGTACGGTCTGTACATACACTGTTGGGGTGGGGGTACGCTCCATACATACACTGTTGGGGTGGGGGTATGCTCCATACGTACGCGGGTGTGGGTACAGTCCGTACATACACGGGTGGGGGTACGCTCCGAACATACGCGGGTCTGGGTATGCCCCATGCATACGCGGAGGCTATTGGTCCTAGCTCCAAGTGGTGCATTTAAGGTTGTAAGGGGGATATATCTATCTTTGTGATCAGCCCTGTCTTGCTGTGACACTGGATTACCATAATAAACATGATAGGTGGGCGAGTGTTCCCGTACCCTCTGTTTGGAGCCAAAATTACTGTATAGCATTTGCTAGGATCACAGGTGTATTATGTCCTGTATGTTCTTAGTGATTCATAGGCCTTCTTACCCTAAATATCCTACAACATTTGTAAAGCCATTACCGATGTGTCTTTCTGTGCCTACATCGACTTATTGTGGCTGGTGTTGATGGTGATATATCGTGATTTCTGCATCCCTGGTGACATTTGATAACTAAGGTGCCGTTTTCATAACCTGATTTGTGTTCTTGCATTCATGTGATTATTCATGTTTTATTACCCAAACTGCTGCATTTCATGCCCTGATGTTATAAATGTCATTTTTCATGCTTGCATTCACAGGATAATGAGTACTATTTCAGAAATGTTATGATAAGCACAATACTTATTTCTCATGTCATTTTGGTCTATGTATTATGTACAATATACAATCTATATTTTTATATAATCCTGTGTGGAGTCTCTTTTGTGGCTTAGGTATTGTGTTACTGCTGTGAGTGTGTTGTGCAAACGCTTAACACATTGCTTCTGAGGATAAGCCTGACTGCTGTGCGCCAAGGTGCCAGAAAATGAGCACAAGTTATCTATGTACGGTCCGTACATACACTGTTGGGGTGGGGGTACGCTCCATCCATACACTGTTGGGGTGGGGGTACGCTCCATACGTACGCGGGTGTGGGTACGGTCCGTACATCCACGGGTGGGGTGTTGGTATGCGCCGTACATACTCGGGTGGGGGTACGGCCCGTACCCAGGCCTTTGGAACGTGGGTACGGGCCGTACCGCCATTATTGGGGTGATGTAGGGGTGGGCGTGGTACGACTCGTAGCCATGCTCTTAAGGCGTGGGTACGGTACGTACCGGAATTGTTGTGTTGCCGGTTCGCGTGTACATCCACTTCCGTTGCTGGACACGCCCCCACCCCCTTGAAGTGACCAGGCCCTGAAGGTCAGGTATGTCCAGGGCATGTATGATTTGTGACTTGGGTGGGGGTTTTGTGTCCTGCCCCTGCCCCCCCCTTTGCCCCTGGGTGTTGTTCTGACCTTCTGCGGCATCTGCGTCGGTTCCTGTAGAGCAGGTGGACTGCTATGAGGGCTGGGATGACACGTGGGTTCGGGTCCATGGCTGTCCGTCGCGTACAGGTGCTCCTTGCGCGCGTCGTCCTGATTTCCCGGCAGTTTTTGGCAGGCGGAGAATTTTATCTTTGCGGGGTGACGTCGGTGCGGATCGTACTTCCTGGTTCGTGAAACGCAGCCTGCATGCTTCCCGACGTCACGTCGGCGCTTTCCCGGATCACATTTGTATGTATATTTTCGTCGGTCGGTGTTTTGCACGATTCGTACGGAAATGGTGTTTCCGTGCGAATTGTACTTGCATGTTTTTTTCCCGGGTACGAGTCGGACGGAGAAAATGCTCCGACCGACGGTTCGTACCCGGTTTCTCCAGGATCGGAATCGGCCCCTTAATGTTGGAAAAAATTTGATTATTAAAATTTTTAAACAATTAAATTAGCAAAAATATACATTTGATAGTAATAAATTATGAAATTAAATAACACATTTTATATTTTTAAATAAGCTTTATTTTTGTTGAAGAAAGTAGAGACATGATTTTTTTTTTATTTACAGAATCTAGTATAGATTAGTAGAGATACAGCAAATATCCATACATTTATGTATTTTTGCAATGTTTTAAGGAAAATAAAATCTATTGATATCATCACATTTTATAACAGAAGTATTGATAATTACATTCTTTGCACATAAACATATTCTTACAGTATTGATATAATAATGTTTTTGTTGGATATATACATAAAATAAATCATTGCATATTTAATTTCTGAAGAATATTGTGTCATTTTTATGTTGTTTTTGCTGTACTACATAATTACTACATGACAAAAAGTATATTTTTATGGTATGTATTTTTAATGTTGATTAATAATATTATTCTAGGACATATTAATATTAATAATTTTTCTATTTTATATTTATATGAAAAAAAAATTTTTTCAACATGTATGTTTTGTAAATAAAATTTTAATAATAAAATAAAAGTTTTTATAGTTTGTACAGTTGTAAAAAAAATGTATGTATTATAATCATAATAATAATGTATTTATAATTATTATGAATATAATTTTTAAAGGTATTGTTTATTAGGAATTCCTTGTTATAATTTAAGATAAATTAATTTTATATTTATATATGATTATAATGATGTTTTTTATTGTTTTAATGTATTTACACTGATTTAAGTAGGTATTTTAATTTTAATGAGATTATTTTGTAAACGCTTCATGTTATTTTGGGTCATTTTGGACTGAGGAAGCTCGCGGTTGGAAGCTGCGTCGCGTTGAGCAAGGTAAGGGGTGTTTTAAGTATTAAATGTTATTATGTTTATGGTAGTTAGGATGTTTGTAGTGTATTTATTGATAATTTTAATTGTTTTGGGTGTTTTGGAGGTGTTAGTAATGTTTTAGTTACGTGTGGTTGTTTACTGGTTGTGACGTAGTTTTTGAAGTAAATATTGTGATTAAATATGTGTTGTTTTTAAATGATGTAATTGTATTTAATTCATGTATTTGGGCGTCATTGTGTGGGTGGGTATGTTTTGTTCTTTTTTCAGGTAAATTTTGATCGATGTTTTGTCGAAGACCAAGACGCGTTTTTTTTTTTTTTAAAGTGTGTGTTACTTGATTTAAGTAATATTGTTAACACACTTTTTAACTTTATACGGGATTTCATGGAGCGTTTATTTTGGTTTTTCAACTATTTTCGGGTTTTTTAGGGTTTGGATATTATGCTGGAAAGAGAGACGTTTATTTTTTTTTAAACCAAAGTGTGTTTTAGTTAATTAAACTAATAAAGTTATCACACTTTTTTTTCCCCGGGATTTCCAGGAGCGTTTGTTACTATTTTGACCAATTTTTCGGGTTTTTG
The DNA here is from genome assembly GCF_964204655.1 of Triturus cristatus. Taxonomy (NCBI): domain Eukaryota; kingdom Metazoa; phylum Chordata; class Amphibia; order Caudata; family Salamandridae; genus Triturus; species Triturus cristatus. The sequence goes on from NC_140587.1 coordinate 672,353,743, forward strand.
AGGGTTTCACGTTTTTGGATTTGTCGAGGATGGATTTACATTGGATGTGTTGAATTTTTGCATCTTTTGGGGGCCGATTTTTTAATTATTACTATGGATTGACATACAAATGGAAGGAGTATTACTTGGTGGAATTCATCTTCTATGGCTACATCAATGGTAAGTTATATTTTTTAATAATTTGGGTGGGAAATGTTATTATAGTTTATTGTTATATGTATTATATTTATAGAAATAATATTTAATTGTACATATATATTTCCTATATGAAAAAGAAATGTATATGACAATTATATATTGTTTAGGAAAATATAGTATTAATATATGATTGCAATTGTTTATTGTATTGACCAATTTCATTTATTAGCTGTGGGTATGTACATTATAAAATGCTTTTGGCTATTAGTGATAGGTAGTCTAGGCCACTTGTTGATGGGTATAGGGTTACTTGACTTTGTAGTAGATCAAACATTTGTTTGGTTTGTTTAGTTAATTTAGGACCTATTTGAGTTACAGATTGTTGCATCCGTAATTCTTGGTAGCTTTGTTCTTTTTTTAGAGATTCCAGGAGTTTTTGTAGGGTAGGTTTCACTCTGCTTGTAGTTGCTTGGAAGGCATTATGCCATCCTTCAACACTATTGTTTGTTTTGGATTGTTTATTTAAGGTACTCAGGTATACATTCCACCAAGGAATGTGGAACTTTGGCTGTCTTCTATGTCCTGATCGGTGTAATCTTCCCACCCAGGTGTCCTCAAAGTAGTCTAGGAGTTGGCTTAATTTGTCTTCGTTCTTTTTGTAATAGGGACTTTCTATTAGAATATTATAGTGTTCTGTTACATCTGTTACAGGTACGTATGCTAGTGCTATTAGTTTTTTAACCTGGTAGGCAAAAGTACTATCTGTAGCGTATTGTACACTTAGGGTGGATTTTTGCATATGTCTCCATAGACTCTGGTTAAAATGATAATAGCAACCTTGGATTGCTGTGTGTGGATAATTTTTTATTATTGAATTGATCATGGCTAATTCGAAATCAATAATTATTTTTTGTGGGAAATAATTATTGGTTTCTTCTTTTATTTTGGTTAACATTTCTATGTATGTTGTTTGCTGTTTATTTGGTAAGAGGGCATAGATGAATGGAATGTTAGCATGTTGGTACAATCCATGCACTGTGTACAGCTGGTAGAATGGTTTTGGACAAACTTTAAAAGTTCCATCCATCATCCAAGTGTCACATTGTTGTAATTTCACTAAATTGTTTGCAGTAGCAAACATAATTATTCTTTTATCAGGCGATTTGTTATAAAAAAAAATAAATGGTTCATTAGTGTGAGTTATGCTTAATTCTGGGGGAATGATTACTGTTTCAAATGTTTTAGGGGTAGGTAGAGTTTTGGTAGTTTTTTTTTTGTCTAGCAATAGTTCTTTTTAAACAATCAATTGAGGGTAATTGTGCTGATGCATGGTGTGGTATTTTTAATAATTGTTCTTTGAGTATTTGGGTGGTGGGTTTATCAGTGCTAGTACTTGCTTCTTTAATGTTTTCAAGAGCATTTCTAACTTCTATCTCTGTTATATTGGGGGGTGCTTATTTTCTTTTACAGAAAGAACAGTGGTTTCTTTTGTAATAGCTCTCCCATAGCATTTGTTTGAGTAGTATTTGCTACATTTCCAAAACATTTTCAGACCACTTTGCTTTTCCTGTGTATATACAAAACCCATATAACATAACAACATTTTATTTTTTTGAGATGTTATAAATTCTGCACCTTCAGTCATGTTGTTCTGTATTATGCTAGGGGAGATGAAAAAACATTTTGTAAATAAAAACAATGTGATAGATATTTTAAATATATTTACATTTTAGTGAATATACTTACAATGTTTATTTTGATGTGTTGAAAGATGTTCATTAGCTGATTTCAAGCTTTCAGTTTAATCTTGGAGATAGATTTTCTGTTGGTAAGAGAAAATAAGTAGTTAATAGTTGGATACATTTTTTGGAATGTGATACTTTTTTAAGGGGAAAGTAAAATTCTGGCTGTGTATTTTAGGCTGTTTAATGATTGAGATTGATATACTTACTTATTTCTTTGGTCCAGTACGTGATTGTGTAGAAGGTAGTTTTGGATAGTTTTGTGGTTTTCTGTAGAGGAGAGAAATAAGTCATAAAATATGTTTTAGAATTTTATTTTTAATTAATAGTTGTAGGTGGGTGAGAAAAATTTTAAATATACTTACATTGATTAATATTAGAGTTGTGGGGATGTCGAAAATATTTCTGTCTGTTTAGAAGTTATCTGTAGAGGAGATATGAATGTAATTAAATAAAGTGTAGTAAATTCATTTATAGAAATAGTTTCAGCTGTAGCATTCTAGTATAGTTGCATTTTGAATAGAGTTTAACTTACTTTCTGTAGTTGTAAAATTTTCTTTTGGACTGTAAATCTTCTTTCAGGAAACAGTTGAGTAGAGTTTCACCTTATTTGTTCTTTTCAGTTTGTAGTGTGAAAGAGATGTTGAAATGTAGTGTTTTATAGTGTGAAATTAATTAGTTGCTTTGTTTCATTGGTTTAATTTGAAATGTGAGCATTTCATTGGTCCACCTTGATGTTTTTTTCTTTTTTGGCTGTTTGTTTCCATGTAAGGGAAACGCTAATTAGCAACTTATTAGTAATAAGTGATGGTTTATTTGTAGTATTAAATGCTTTAAAGATATTTTTTAATGTGGTTTAATGCATGTATAATAATTATAAAATTAGTTATGTTGTGAAATGTATTAATATTGCTTATGGAATGTTTATTTTTGTATGTGTTTGAACAAAAATGTTTTATGTTATTTAAGTGTTTTATTATGTATTACAATGCTAATGTATGTCTTGTGCCAAAAGTATATTTTCTTCATAGTTTTTTAGATAGTCGATATTGTGACATATTCTATATTTTGGTTGTCTATATTTCGGATTCTATAATTTTGTCATTTAGATAGTTATTTAAGGTTAGACGATATTTTTGTTAACGATATTTATTATTTCGATATAATGATATACGATATTTTGTAAAGACGATATTGTGTACTCGATGTTTTAGTATTTTCTTTAATAAGTATAGTGAGTCGATAATATTGTCGTCGATAATTTGGCAACGATATTTTATGTAGTCGATATTTTGGTAATCGATATTATGTCAGTGATCCCTCCCAATCAGGGATGGTGATGAATTTGATTGGGAGTCAGAGATTGAAGAATGTTTCATCGCCTATATTGGTGATTCAAGTATTTGTAAAGAAGAGCATTATTGGGTGAAAGAACTATATAATGATGTTGTCCTAAAGGATGTTGTACAAATGGTTATTTCTGGTTGGCCGAAAGAAAGAAGCTTATCCGATGAACTCCAACCCTTTTGGAAAGTCTCTGATGAACTATCTTTAGAATGTAATAAACTAATGCGTGGTGATAAACTCATTACCCCAACTTGTTTCCATAGACGCATTATTGAACTTGCCCACTCTGGTCATTTAGGATCCACTTTCACCAAAAGAAGAGTAAGAGAAAACTTTTGGTGGCCTAGTATGGATCATGAAATAGATTTGTATATACGTGACTGTACTAAATGCAGAGTCAGTGATAAAGTTTTAAAAACTGAAGGATCTATTGAATTTCCCACCATATGTCCAGAAAGAGCTTGGCAACGTATTGGGGTAGATTTTTTAGGACCCTATCATGTTTTACCTAACTACATGAGATACTTCATTGTTCTAATTGACCATTTATCTAGGTGGGTAGAGGTTATAGGAGTAATGGAGCCTACTACAAGAAATGTTATCCATTTTTTCCAAGATGTATTTGCAAGAGAAGGTATTCCCAGTGAAATTTTAACTGATAATGGCGTTCAATTTGTCTCCATTGAAATGAAATCTTTTTTTAGAAAAGTGTAATATTAAACATATCAAAACACCTTTGTACAACCTTCAAAGCAATGGTAAAGTAGAACGTTTCAATAGAATTTTCGTTGAATGTATACAGTCTACTCTTAAGTGTAACATGAATGTCGAAACTGCTTTGAAAGAGTTGATTTGGAATTACAGGACGACACCTCACAGTGTTATGACAAAAACCCCTTTTGAACTTATGCGAGGAAGAAAAGGTACAACTGATTTATGTCCTTTTTGGATGACATCGGGTCTTGACAAAAACATGGTTCTTAATGATTCTTGGAACACAGCCAAATACAATTCTGATGTTTCAAGTGCAAAAAGAATTTGTGACAACGCAAATCACAGTAAAATGAAATCAGGTGATAGGGTTCGTGTGAAAAACCCGTGTCATGTTGGTAAAGATCTCTCTAAATTTTGGATCTCAGGAAGAATGCTGCAAAACTTTCAGATGGGAATTGGTGGAACATCTCCCGTCTTGCTCTTGATCCCAATACTGGTTTCTCTTCCAACAAACAAAATGTTTCTCATCACCATCAACTCACACATTCGGATGATGGAACTGTGAGAAGAAGCGTCCGCTCCAAATTCACTCCCAGCAAATACCAAGACTTTATTTGCGATTAACATTTTTTTTTCTGTTGGTGGGGAGAGTGTAGAACGTATTGCTCCTCTTTATTTTATAGTTTGGTATGATATTTATCATTGTGTCATTTTAAGGTTAGTTTCTTTATACCTTTTTTCCAGTTTGATTTGTCTTGAATTTGAAAAAAGGGAGATGTGTGGTGATCTATGTCTGGAACGCTGCTCTGTCGTGGAACCCGACTTGCGCGGTGATTCACGCGCGGTGATTCCACGACAGGCAGTTATATCTCTGGGCCCCTGTTAGGACGGAGTCGTCCCATTTCCTCGATCTTCAATAAACTACATTTGAACACGAAGGTCTGCCTCGCCCCTTCTTCACAGTTCTCAAGCAGGAGGGCCATCCTCTGTCAGCAGCAGGGCAGGACTTTAATGTGCAAGGCAGACTTTAAACAGCAGGACAGTCCTTTGGCATTCAAGGCAGTCTTTCGACTTTAATGTGCACAGGTTCGAGAGTGTACTCAGGAGGAGTTCTGAGGGTCCAGTGTTTATACTTGGTGCCAGACTTTGAAGTGTGGGGACATCCTGTCTGACCTTCCACATCTGGTTCTGGAAAGTTTTTCCATCACCCTGCAAAGGCTCCACGAAGTCTGGGATGAAAAAAGGCTAGTGTTAGGTTCCTTTATGTGTGCTACAGACAGCCCCTTGAAGTGTGGGCAGGGATGGGAACAGCTCTGCCTGCAGCCATCTGACTATCATGAAAGAGGATTTTAAATTAAAATGTATTTGAGTCCAAATATATTATTATCTGCTCCCAATTCAATGTTGGCATTTATTGTCTGTAATGATGTAACCCAATACAATCCAATGAGAGTAAAAGGCCTTACAGTAGTGGAAAGCAAATGTAAAAGTTTTTCACTACCAGGGCATGTAAAACTTAAACCTTCCTGTCATAAATTTTAATTACAATGAACCCAGCCCTATGAGCCTTTGGGGCCAAGCTTAGGGGTAACATATGTATTAAAAAAGAAACTTTTGGTCTGTCAAAAGCTTTATTTTTCCAGATCAAAATGGCAGTTTAAAGTGCACTACAGGCTGCAACAGCAAAGCTTTGCCTGTGTTTCAACTGTGGCATATTTTTATAAGCCACAATCTAAATATTCTTGCCTCTCTTGCAGTTTTCTTCCTGCTTGTCAGGGACATTTTTATATTTTTGCACAAAAAAACACTATGATGCACCATTACCAGTGGTATTATCGGTTGCAGAAAAAATGTTTCCAAGTCAAAGACAATGACAGCTCTAACATTGAGAACACTTACAAACTGCGTCTCTAAACCAGGCATGGTGATGCAATTCTGATTGGACAAGACATAAGACAAGTGTTTTGCTGGTTGTGCTTTGTAACATACCACTCAATCCAAACTGCTTATGGATGGGGTTTCCTCTGCCATTATGTTGGATTTTCTATTTCTGCCAAGTGTAATATGAGAGTTCTCTCCCATGGTGGCAGGATCTCCTCCACCAAATGTTTGAACCATCATCAGATGAGCCCCTCTGTCACAAAATGCCTCCACTGGAAACTCATTCCTGGGCCCCTGATTTTTGTGGAAATTTCCAGCAGCAAATCTGGCTCTCCAAATATCTCCCTAACTGTTAGAAATGGGGATTCTGGTTGGCTATGGTATGCACCTAAGCCAGGCAGAACCCACCACTCTAGTCAGGGTAAGTTACACACCATAGATAACTTGGGCTCATTTTCTGGCACCTTGGCGCACAGCAGTCAGGCTTATCCTCAGAAGCAATGTGTTAAGCGTTTGCACAACACACTCACAGCAGTAACACAATACCTAAGCCACAAAAGAGACTCCACACAGGATTATATAAAAATATAGATTGTATATTGTACATAATACATAGACCAAAATGACATGAGAAATAAGTATTGTGCTTATCAGAACATTTCTGAAATAGTACTCATTATCCTGTGAATGCAAGCATGAAAAATGACATTTATAACATCAGGGCATGAAATGCATCAGTTTGGGTAATAAAACATGAATAATCACATGAATGCAAGAACACAAATCAGGTTATGAAAACGGCACCTTAGTTATCAAATGTCACCAGGGATGCAGAAATCACGATATATCACCATCAACACCAGCCACAATAAGTCGATGTAGGCACAGAAAGACACATCGGTAATGGCTTTACAAATGTTGTAGGATATTTAGGGTAAGAAGGCCTATGAATCACTAAGAACATACAGGACATAATACACCTGTGATCCTAGCAAATGCTATACAGTAATTTTGGCTCCAAACAGAGGGTACGGGTACACTCGCCCACCTATCATGTTTATTATGGTAATCCAGTGTCACAGCAAGACAGAGCTGATCACAAAGATAGATATATCCCCCTTACAACCTTAAATGCACCACTTGGAGCTAGGACCAATAGCTTCCGCGCTTGCCTGAGAATCCTCACAATAGTTCCCAACAGGCAGAGGGACCCTCCCCTCGTATCCCCTCCTCAGGTGGGGATACGAAAGCGACATAGCACCGGCAGGCTTGCAATCGTTTTAGGTGATTTTTATGGGAATTCCCTGGAATTTCTATCCCGCCACAACAATCCCTATTGGGATCAACACCAGGAATCCTATAGGGAATTGCATGGTTGCCATCACCCTCCCGCTCCACTCAGCAATGAGGGTGGCATGGACACCGGCAGTATGCAAACCAATCTGTCCCCTGAGACTTAGATAACCTATGCAGCGTGAAGCCAGCAGCGCAGGTCAGGTACCCTCCTTTGCTTGATCCTGGCGACCTCACACCACTGCTGGGTGTCTGAGCCATGACTCGACTCTCGCCCAGCGCCTGGCTGTGCCGACGGGTTTATGGCTCAGAACCGGGTATTGTAGCAGGGGCCTCCCTGCTGATCACGACACACAGTAGTCTTGTTCCCTCCAGGGAAACCAGAGGTGGCGACTTCTTTTGTGACTGCGGTAGTTCTCCCCTGGTTGGCATCAAGGCAGGTGCAGCACTCTCCACATGCTGTTTGGGGACTGCCAGATGCCAGCAACGACACGCTGACGACAGCACTCACCCTAGCACGGGGAGTGGTATGAAGCACTATGCACATGCTTTTCTTACATATCAAGTGCTAGGGCAGAGAAAATGGGTGCCAATAATAGCATTCATTAAAACTTCCTCCAACAAGGTCTGCACCTTCCTGGTCAGGTTTAAAAGGGTGCAATAAACTAGTGTTCACCATGTGCTAGTTATAAGGAGAAGCCACGAGTGGTACACGCTTCACTCCTAGGGGAACACTTGGGCACAAAGCAGAGAAGGCAGTAGGCCAGCACAAGAGTCCTTCTTGAAAGGTGGTAGTCTCTCCAGCAACCTAACAGGCATGCAGTTCAACACACACCAGACAAAGGGTTTCTCCTGGCAGCACCACAGTGCCTTGGCAGAACAAAGTTAGGGAGTGGCCAGCAGCAGGGCAACAAGCAGAAAGGCAATCCAGTGAGTTATTTTTGCTCCTCGGCTATTAGCAGGCAGCAGGGAAACAGCAGAAGAGCAGTCCAGGTGAGTCCTTTGAGCAAGTGCAGCAATTCCCTCTGATAGAAGTTCAGTTCCTGTTCCAAAAGTGATCTAACATCATGGGAGTCAGGGTCCCTGTACTTATACTCAAAATGTCTTTGATCTAGGGGGAACTTAAAAAGAACCTTGCAAGTGCACAACACTCCACTTCAATCCCAGCCCTGGCTCCTTACCTACAGTAGAGGGTAAATTACCCCTTTGTGTGAGGGCAGGACACAGCCTATACAAAATGTAAGGGTGTCTCGCCTCCCTCTCTCCCAGCCCAGGAAGACTATCAGTATGCAGATGGATGCAGATGTCACTCCCAGCCCTTACTGTGTTGTAGCTGTCTGGAAAGTATGCACACGTAGTAGCTATAAACCAGGGCCATAAGTGGATTGGTGTCATGCACAGAGAGCTATAACCACAGAGAAATGTCAACTATTCTAAAAGCTATTATACCAAAGGGGGTAGGCCTGGATATTGGCAGCTAAATAGGGCCTAAATAAAGTAACACAACATTGTACCTGGCTGCCAACTCGCACTGCTGTTATCTACTTAAACAGGCTAGGACTATATCCGATTTTATTGGTTCTGGTTATTTATTTAACAATTATTCCATATTTAACCTTTTTTTTCTTTTTTACTGTAAAGTATCTGAAACAGGGAAAACAAGTTGGCAGCCAGGTACTATGTTGTGTAACTTTCCAAAGCAGCATTTCTAAAATAATAATAAAAAATCCACCAACACCAGTAAGCATGAATTTCACTACCATTCTAAACATACCAAACATGGAAACGCTACTCTTTTGAGATCGGTAATTCCCAATGGAAGCCTATGAGAGGAGCAGGTCTCACAGTAGTGAAGAACAAAATAGGGTGATTGTCACTACTAGGACATGCCAAAAAAATAAAGGCACATGTCCTACCTTTTACTTACACACCACCCTGCCTAGAGGGCTATTTAGGGCCTACCTTAGGGGTGACCTACATGTGGTAAAGGGGGACTTTAAGGCTTGGCAAGTAGTTTCAAATATAACTCGCTTCTAGAGGCTTATGGTAAAGGTATTATGTTTGAAAAACTGCCCTCACCCACAAAATTGTTGCATGCTTAATCATTAGGCTGCTAAATGACATCCCTGAAATTTTGTTTCAATTGGTCAAGCCGCAAACTCACTAACTTAGTCTAGAGTGGCATGGTTATATGTTTCTTTTAATATTTGCACATATATGTCTTTTTTTTTTTTAAATGTGTTCACTTTATTATATTTCCAACCCACAGATCATGTTTGAAGTGTGAATACATATCCTGCATGAAAAAACGGGGTCAGTCCTCAATCTACTAATATAAAGTTAGGAAATGAGGGTATTATAAAGGGGATCTTGGGGTCCTGACGAAAGCCGGAAAATTTACAATAACCGTCAGAAACATGTCGACTTACATGCAGAGAGGAGGGGCGAACGGTTTATAACTAACACTGTAGCCACCATACTCTATTTTGAAATTTTTTAATCCTGGCCAGGGAATCCGGGAAATAAATAGGGAATTGGATATCCCTGAGGTAGTTTTAGAGTCTATTTTCTGCACATATTATTTGCTTGATCCCTACTTTTCTTTATGTTTGTATTGTTACCCCTCCCTATTGCTCCACCTCAAGTGTTGGTCTGCGCAGTGGTGTCGTTTAGCAACCCAATGATGAAGCATGCCACAATTTTGTTGGCGAGGGTGGTTTTCCAAACATATTAACTTTGCCCTAAGACTCAAGAAGCGAGTTATAGTTTACTCCTACTTTTCTTTGTGTGTACTTGGATATTTTAGTGGAGGTCGAAGTAGGAGTTCTTCCTCTTCCCTTTTGTCTGAGTGTGCTGCAAAGAAGTTTCAAATGGCAAGTCAAAGTGGCAGGTAACTGTGCATGCAGGCCTTTTAGTGGCAGACCTGAGACAGGTTTGGAAGGCTACTTCTGTGGGTGGTGTTATCAGCTCTTTAGACCCACTAGTGGCATTTAATTTACATGGCCAGGGTATATTATTCCACTTTCTGAGGGACTTATAAGTAAAATAAATATTCCAAACAGATGTAAAGCAATATTTCCATGTTTTAGGGAAGAGAGCACATGCACTTATTAGCAGAGGTACACTGTCAAGGACCCTTAAGCCAACAAGAAGAAGGTCGGAAAAATAGGAGGAAGGCAAAAAATTGGGTCATATCCCTGCAAAAAGGGCAAGGTCCAACACTAACTAAAAATATTCTTTCAGAGTTTCTGGGGGCTGCCGGTTTTCCTGAAAATATATTCCTCCCAAAGCTCTGTGGACTTTGCTGAATTTCATCATTATTATTTCCATTCTTTTTTTATTGTTTTGTCCTCTCTAAGGCCAGTTGCTTGTATTTTCTTTTAAAAAACATACTTACAATGTGTGTTGGTTTTTTGATCTTTTTATTGCCATCTGTCTTTTATTTGTCTGCCTGGCACCACTCCTTGCTCAAGTCTTTGGGTACTGGCAAAAAAGGGCTTTCTTGAAATATTCTAAATTTATGTAACTCACATCATAAATTAACTTGTCTGAAGTTATTAAAATGATCATTTTATTACTAATCCGGTTAATCACATCTATTTTACCATCCTTGGAATGACACATGGGTAAGTTGTTCGGGCTAGTGATCTGCCGATCTCTCTGTGTGGGCACTCAATTACTCAGTTTACTAATCTAGTTAAGTAGTTGTTATGTGGTTAATTCAGATTGCACATGGTTTGTTACGGCGTTTGCATGCAACCGCGACCAGTTCAAAGGCAGCAATTCCAAACAATTTCCTTTATGCATATTCTGGGGTAAATGCCATGTCACTCAAAGGCCTTGAGGCTGCAAACACCATGAATACAGCAGATATTTCTCCCAACATCAGTGATATATATGGCACAATTCATGGGGAATGTTCTGCAAACATCAAAACTTTTAACAGCTATCCTAAGCCCGTACTTTTTACAGAACAGGGTTTATGAGCTATCAAGTTAAATGATAGGAAAGCTTTGCTGTATGAAGAAATATCTGCTGAACAGGAATCTTAGGCCATGATTATGAGGAGTTCTGGATAACTTCAATCATTCCGCAAATCCCTCTTAATGCAGGGATACTTACTATAACTATTGGGTGCAATAAAGGTTAAACTTTGGTAGGTCAGACCCGAGGGGGATAAAATACCTGGTAATTACTAGGAGATGTGGATTTTGGAAAAGTAAGCACCAAAATCTTATTGTTTTTTCCCATTATTGAATAAAATGTTATAATAGGTGCTGTGTATTATACCCTTCTCTGGGCTACTTAAAATAAGGGCATTAGCTGCAGGAGCTGGAGTGTTCAGCTGAAGTTACACATTTAGCAGGATTTAGTAATTAGGCCTGGGCTGTAAATTTCGTTCCGTTTGCGGAATTAGCGATATGTTGACATTTTTGCGTTCTGCGGAGAGCGTGAAAATTTCAAAACTTTCGCAACCTGCGCGCGCTACAAGATGTTGGATTGTTGGTAGCCGGTCGCTCTATCCCGCAAGAGTTTGCGATCGCGAACACGTCATTGCGATCGTGAACAGGAAATAAGCATCGCGAGCAAGATGGCTGCGCCCATTAGTGACCACTTGGGCAAGTTGGAGTTATATTTCCCCGCGAGCACGCAAAAACACATCGCGAACGGGCAGGAAAAGCAATCTCCGCATCGTCGCGAAAGTTTCGCATGCTCGCGGAGATTTTGTGCAATTTCGCGATAATTTGCGAAAGTCAATTTCGCAAATTCCGCCCACCCTTAGTAGTAATGCATACACCCTGTAACATAGCAAGGTATGCAGACGAAATGGCTTAGTAGATGATTTCATGATGTAATAAATTCTCATTGTCTTTGGTGACCAAAGGGCATGCCATACAGACAGAGGTAATGATTATCATAGCCTATACTTTAAAGCTGCACTATTTCCATGGTTCATTTCAGATGCCATTCATACACAACTGGAGCAGAGACTCATCATCTCTAAAGATACTACTTCCATAGGGAAAGGGAAAAGCTTTGGAAATGTGTTCATGCAGAGTAAATCCTACATTTGTAGTAGATGTCAAAGTTTTGGGGAATTATGGAAGTATTCATGGAAATCTACACAAGCATTCACAAATGTAAAGTTTCCTCCTGAACATGCTAACTGTAGCATCCTGCCCAGCCCGGTAGTATACAAAATGAACATGCCACACACAGAGCTCATTACTGACGTCATTATTCACTAGCGTGCAACATGCAGCTGAACTTTTTATTATCTTCTAACCGTTAATGACCACACCTTAACACCTCTCCAAATGGTTACGTAACTCTCCCATTGAGTCCGCCCAGAACCACAGGGTCCTGGCGCTAATACTCTTAAGACACTGCATCTCTCCTCTTGTTAAATAAAAGGGTGTAAATAACAGCAGCATTTTATATTTCTTTGCAAAGTCATCTAGGGTCTCGCACTATTCAGCCAGATCACGTGGTCTGAGGTAGTTGAGATGCACCCAAGTGGGGCAGCCCCATCTGGAATTACAGGGGCTGATGACTGTCAAGATAGATGTCTGAAATGTGATGAATCCCTTGCGATTAATTTTCTGAGGCTTTGCACCATTATCCTATGTCCTTTGTACGTCACACTCTGAAAGGCTTGGCAGCAAACTGAGAAACTGTTTTTGTTTGACTACACAGCAGGCACCTTCATCGTTGACGAGTTCCTGAGTTCTCTTACATTAATCAGCATATGTCTTCATTGACGTTTCCGAGCAGTGTCAGTGGCATGAACCTCGCCAGCTGTGCGAGTTCATTCATTAGTCCACTGTGGTCGTTTGATTCTTACAGCTCTCCTAAACAGCAAGTTGGCAGTACTCTCACCAGTGGTGGAGTGAGGAGTCGAATGATAGGCATGAAGGTTTGACCTAAGGCCTGACTCAGCTCAATACCCTCCGTCGACGCACATTAGCTCACTCTCTTTAGGGTGCCCATAAATTGTTCCACTACACCGTTGGTTTATGGCCACAGGGTTGTACTCTAGTGATGCTTGACATTGAGTCTACTTAGAAACTCGTTGAACTTTTGAAATTCAAGATCATCATTTAGAGGTTGAACACTTTGTCTCCATGACTGCACTGAAATAATGTCTTTAAGGGCAAGCGTGTCTTCCGGGGTATTTGTAGCAGTAATCCTCTGTTCAATGGTAAGGCCACTAGCATGCTGGACCTTACAATGAAGTTGATGTACTCGTCAGCTGTTTTCGATGTCGAGGTGCACTGATGTATGGGTACTCATGAGAAGTATTCTCCAGAGTTTTCATTCTCGCCTGGCTTATGGACAATTGTATAGTCGTATTCCTGCAAACCCCACCTCTCAATGCTAGTGGGGATCATAGCTTTGGGGTTTTCAAATATAGTGAGGAGAGCTTGGTGGTCTTTCACAATCATGAAATGCTTTCCGTGAAGAAACACATGAAAGTTTTTGCAGGCCCACACCATAGTCAGGTTCTCCTTTTCTGGCTGGGAATAAGCACATTCTGTGTCAGACAGACTATGGCTAGCATACGCCGCAATGTGTCTCTGAGCATTTGGGTGTCAATTATGCTGAGCAAGGATTTCTCCCCGCTCTACTGGGCTCATAGCAACAGTAATCTCAGTGTGCAATCTAGGATCAAAGTAACTCATCTCAGTGGCATTTTCAATAGCTTACTTTATTCTTTTGAAGCTTTGGTCTCATTCAAAGGACCATTAGAATTGGGCATTTTATTGAGTCAGGTCTCTCAGTGGGGCACTCACTGTGGCAAAATCATAAATGTAAAGTGAACAATAGCTGGCCATGCCCAAGAAGGATCGTAGCATGTTGACATCTTGTGAGGGTTGGGTAGCTGACAGTGCTTGCACTTTATCTTGGTCAGGAGTCATTCCCCTATCAGAGAATATAGGCCCAAAGAACTTGAGTTTGGTTTTGTGACATTCACACTTGTCTGTATTTAGAGTGAGACCTGCATTTGTAACTGGAAGTAGAAAAGGTGTGGTGCAGTGGCCATGAAAGTTGACTCAGGAACATGGGGCTCATGGTTCGATCTCCAGTGCCGGCGGCTGGTTAGCCCTGCACCATGTAACTCTGGGCAATAGCTCTCTTAATCTTCCCGATGGTCCTCAGTGCCTTGAGACCCTTAGGGGTGATTAGTTAGCGCTTTCCAAATACCTGTTTATTGGTACACTTGTTTGAGAGGATTATGATGCTTCTTCTGAGTGGTCCCAAATACCAATATATAATCACTGGAATTTGAAAACATGCTTAACAGGTTGAATTATTCTACGTATGACATCTTGGAATATTTTTGTGAGACCAGTAGAGCGCTCAATGATGATGGGCTTCAACAGCGTTTCTAGTTCCTTTTAAACCGCTCTTTGCAGGTGAAATGCCGGATGTCTTAGTTGATGTGAAATTACGCCTTCATTTTCTTGAGATTTCCTAGGCAATGAACTAATGACGGGAACTAACTCACAATTTCAGAATGTGTATATAGGTTGTATTTGATAGATATAAGTCCATGTCAGCAGCAGTTGCAAAGCTGAGTAGACATGCGCTGGACAAAGTACCTTAAAGAAAGTGAATTGAGGCTTGCACAGACATCTTTTTATGTAGTTTGGTCACTGTGAATGATCATTATTATTATTAGTAATTTGTATAGCGTAACAGCTACCCCCAACGGGGGTGTCCAGGCGCTGTAGCAGATGGCAGCAGAAGAACCAAGGAAGGGCTGAGGGCTGGAGAAGAGCCAGCTCTTCAGAGCACATTGGAAGACAGCTTCTGACTCAATCATACGGAGGGAGAGAGGTAGACCTTTCCAGACTTTGGCGGTAATAACCGCAAAGGCTCTGCCGCCCATCCTAGAGCGTCGGAAGCGGGGGATTGTCAGAAGGCAGAGAGAGTTAGATCTAAGATTCCGACTGTGTTGTGAGTGTCTAAGGTGGGCTTGAAGGTAGGAAGGGCCACGTCCTTGGAAAACTCGAAAAGTCAGAAGGAGCGCCTTGAACTGGATGCGCTTGATCACAGGAAGCCAGTGAAGCTTTCTAAGGTGTGGGGTGATCGAATGGTGATAAGGGATCTTACATATCAACCTGGCTGCCACATTCTGGATGATCTGCAGGCGCCTAGTCAAAAAAGCTGGAGCTATGAGATAGAGGCTATTAGCATAGTCGAGCTGGGAGGTGATTAAAGCATAGATGATAGTTTTACGAGACTCCAGGGGGAGGAAGTGCAAAAATTTGCGGAGCATATGAAGTTCACCAAAACAGGAGGAGGATACCTGATTGATTTGAGATTTGCAGGACAGGATATTGTCAAACCGAAAACCAAGGTTCCTCACTGTGACCACAGGCACGGGAGGGGGATGCAGTTCAGTAGGCCACCAGGCGTCGAGGGAGGGGGGCAGGTTTGATTGAAAAAAAGAACCTCGGTTTTATCCGAGTTGAGCTTCAGAGTATTGAGGGACATCCAAGAAGAAATGCTACACAGGCTTTGTCTGAAATTGGTGAATGCGGCTTTCGAGTAATCTTCAAAGGAAAACATCAATTGGGAGACCACTCTCACCCCGTGCGATTCAACAAGCGCCGCAAGGGGGTAAAGGTACACATTAAAAAATAGATGGCTCAGTGTTGAACCCTGAGGGACTCCACAGCTCAAAGGTTTCTCATCGGAGATAAAAGGGCGGAGGGATACTTGTTGAGTCCGGTGGCTAAGGTAGGACCGAATCCAAGACAGGGGAATGCTCTGGATCCCAAGATGGGTAAGTCTCTCAAGGAGGATGGAGTGAGAGACTGTGTCAAATGCCGCGGACAAATTGAGCAACACCAACATGACTGCTTTGTCTGTGTCTATGGATTCACAGATGGTCTATGAGACCTCAAGGAGGGCGGTCTTATAGCCGGATCTGAACCTGGATTGGGAATCATGGAAGCGATGTTGGGATTCCAAATAATTAGAAAGTTGTTCCTGCACAAATTTTTCCAGGACTTTTGCTGGTGCTGGGAGAAGGGAGATGGGGCGGTAGTTTTTATAGACTTCAGGGTCGGAGCTGGACTTTTTCAAGATGGGCACTAAAAGAGCTTGCTTCCAGGAAGTGGGAAAGATGCCAGTACTAAGCAAGGTATTCCAGATCTGGTTTAAAAAAGGGTTAATGAGTGGGGCCAAGATGCTGAGGAGCTGAGCAGGACATGGATCCTTAGGGGAGCCGGATTTACAGGTGAGTAGTTTCTGAAGGGAGGAGTCAGAAGAAATGGGAAGAAAAGAAGTCATAGCCTCGTAATTGGCTACCGAGGTAACCGGGACTGAGGTGTTAGGGGGCGGAGTAAGCGTAGAATAAATATACAGAATTTTAACATGGAAGAAGTTAGATAGCCCATTACATAAGTCTTGACTTGGAGGAACTGCACTTGAAATGGCCAATGGCTTAGTGAAGTCTTTAACAATTTCAAAAATATTTTTAGTGGAGTTGCCAGCGGTGTGGATTTTGTTCATGAAATACTCTTTCATCATGGAGCATTTAAGTTTGTGGAACATTTTTAGAGCGGCTTTGTAAGCTGGTTTTGCTGTGAGATCATAAGCTGATCTCCAGCATCGTTCCAGTTTCTTGCAACGGCTTTTCTCGGCCCGCAGCTCAGGGGTAACCCAAGAAGCTGAAGGTTTTTGTCTGGCAGATATAAAGGGTTTAAGGGGGGCAACAGTGTCTAATGCACACGAGAGCCAAGAATTCAAATTCAATTAATCGGAGACAGGGTCACCTGCTCGCTGAGGGGGGCATGGGAGAGCAAAGGAGCCATTGAGTCTTAGGTGATTTTGTGCCATTGCCTTTTAAAATCCAGCTTAGTTGGGGGACTGGGGGAAAGGGAAGGACGGGTTATGCTAAAAGGAATTAGAAAGTGATCAGACCAGGTAAGAGGTAAAGGAACGGTAGTGGTGAGGTTGGGGTTGTTGGTGAAGAGTAGATCTAGTGTGTGTCCAGCTTGATAAGTAGGGCCTCTAACCAACTGCGTCAAATTAAGGCCCTCCACGGACTCTATAAGTTGATGTGCATTGGAACAGTAGCGGTAGTCTTCGTGCAAGTTGAAATCTCCAAGAATGATTAAGTGGGTATGCTTAAGCGACAGATCCGCTGCTATATTATAGAATTCTAATAAGTGATGAGGAGAGGAGTCCGGGGGTCTGTAGATCAGGACACCAGCCACTACAACGTTGGAGGCAGTTCTAATGCTGTAGAACATAGCTTCTAAAGGTCCAGTATTGGAAAGTTTTCTGAAAAAAATTTCCCAGCTGGCATGAAGGAGCACTGCGACTCCACCTACCACTCTGTTGTCAGCCCTGTTCACCCCAGCAAACCGATTTCTACTTGGGATCGCAAGGGTAAGATCGGGAAGGGAAGAGTCCCTGACCCAAGTTTTGGTCAGGAACATTATGTCCCAGGAATGCATGATCAGGGAAAGCCAGATGTCATCTGAGTGGCGGGGGAGGGAACGACAGTTGAGAAGGCATGCTTTAATGGCAGAGGGATGAGTAGTGTTACTGTTAGCATTAAACGCAGAAGATGGGGCCGAGGGATGTGGCAAGGAATAAGTAGAGAAAGTGAAATTACAAGACTCACACTTGAAAGGGGCAAGAGGCCCAGAAAGGTCAGGGGCGATCAAGGGCTTACAAGTCAAATCCTTAAGGTTAAGAAGCTGTTCTCTAGACCAATGTACTGGAACCACGGGGCCGGCAGGCAGCATGGCTGGCGCTGGCCGCGGAATGGACGCGGACGGGCTCAGACGAGCTTGCCTTTGGCACGCCCACTGCGCACGTCCACTGCTCACCGGGAATGGCATGCGGTTTATGTAGGCTGCAAGCAATGAATGCTAAAACGCTAACCGTCGGCTCCACCCCCTGTCAGGACGGAAGAGGAACCTCAATGTCACCAGCACCCTCCACATCAAGCGGGCAAGCCCATGGTGGACCGGGGTGCAGGGCAGAAGGCGCACGACAACCGTAAGAAGATGTCAAGGGCAACGTGAGGTAGGAAGAATGCTAATAGCAGTATTTTAAAAGAACTAATGAGTGAGAGATGAGGCGCGATTAAAAGCGTGATGACTAAGACAATCACAGCAGTTTTCTAGTATTCCAAGGTTGCTTAAAAACAAAATAAATAAGAAATTCGTACTAATAATAGCAAATTAAGAAGCCTTTGGTCAGAGAGCAAGTACCTTGCTTCTCTGCAACGGTTTCAAAGCAACTTATATTCACGTTTGACGTGTTGAGTTGTGATATACATTACAAATTGTGAAACTATTTTTAAGATCACTGACAAAGAGCCCTCTCGCGGAACCCGTTGGGCATTGCAATGCCGACCCCTCAAGGAGCAAAACGCCCAATGATGAAGAATGACACCCACAAGGGTGTGTGAGGGAAACACTTCCAAATATGGAAGATCGCCCTGAACCATATATACCAACCACACCTTTTCTTTAACATTATCTATACCATCTCCACATAGGAACAAGTACCCACACTGATTAGACGGCCCATAGTCTTAAGTCACTACACTAACCAATTAAGAATGCATTGATAGACTGCAAATGTAAATATGCACAGATATATTTTAAGTGTTTCTCTACAGGCAAAAGCCCCCATGACCATTCCAATATTCTCTATGGCTGTGTGTCCCCCACATTTCTACTCTTTAAACGAACATCATCTTGTCTTTTGGAAACAGCTGTTATGGATGCTACCGCAGTACAAGAAAGGCACAAAACAACCTGGGAATTGGTTGTGAGTACACACAAGTTAAGCACATTTATAGGTCTTCCTTCCATTTTAGAGAATCAACCCCACCAAATATAAAACGCTCACATTCCCTTTGTGAGCCCTAAGCATGACATTCACACAATTCTCTCCTACTCTCTGAATTCATAATTGACACCTACAAATGCATAATTCCATTGTCTCGCATAATCTAATTTGAGATTAGACTTTTACGTACATTTGTGAAAGTGTTTTGTGCCCATGTAATTTACAAAAAACAAACCACTCATTTTAGCAATCAGCGTGGTGCTGTATTTGGGGAATGTGTTACCAAAGACCCAAATATTTCTGTACTGATATCCGGAAAATTTATGATACTGCAGTGTAGATTTACAAAGTTTTCATGCAAGTTGCTGCGCTCTGTTGCATAAAAGGGAGACACAAAACTTTAGACAGGGCAAGTTGGAAACAGAGAGAGTCAATCCCCGCTCACTGTTTCTGATTTGTTCTGCTTAAAGCTCAAACTTCAACTCTGTCAAATTCTGTGCTATATTTTTTAACTTTAAACACCTCACAAACAAAAAAAAGATGCTCAGCTCATCATGATATGGCCACTGCTCTCTTCCCAAGCTCAGGTGCGCACACTGCTGCTTACCACCACGGACACCTTACGACAGTCCAAAGGTGTGTGCCTGCTGACTCAAGTATATACAAAATATGCCGAGACATACTTCAAAACTCTTTCATCATTGTATTTGCTCTGTACAGTACAGCATACATGCAATCTGGGGAAACTTTGGAGAAATAAATCATTTTTCTCCTATTTAACACCTGCCTCGAGGTAACATATATTTTGGCAGAAATTCCTCTCTACAAATGTTACTAGGTCGCATCAATACCCATGGGTGGTAGGAGCATTGGAATGCCCATGTACCATTAATGGTACGCCTCCTTGTTGGAAGGCGTTCCCCGGGGAGGCTGCGGAATGCGTTCCCGACCACCCGGAGGCCCACCTTACCCAGAGTTAGGCCGAGCAAGAGCAGGGAGGCCCTTCCTGGAAGGGTCTCGTACCTAGGATCGCACACGCTGCGCTTACTCTCTCTCTTCGGATAGAGGGACACCACACAGTAATTCGTTGTAAGACAAGATGCTTTTATCGGTAGTTGTCAGGGATCTTTATGATCCGGCAAGCAGGTGCAGAATTAAGGCCACAAGCGGCAGCGATCTCGTGAGGAGGGAAAGGGTAGCGGGACAGTCTTTGGATCAGTGTCTCTGCGAGATATCCGGCGCACAGCTCTCAATCCTCGAGCTGAGGGAATGTTGCTTCTTTCGGCAATCTCTGCCGTTTCTCTTGGAGGAGCGGGCCGCGAGTCACTCAGCAGGCACCGGAGGGTCGTAGTTCGGGGAGCCGCGACGGCGTCAGCAGGGCTCAGATGGTTCAGGGTTCGGGGAGCCGCGACGGCGTCAGCAGGGCTCAGATGGTTCAGAGTTCGGGGAGCCGCGACGGTGTCAGCAGGGCTCAGATGGTTCAGAGTTCGGGTAGCGTTCTTCTGTTCGGTGAGCGATCGAGCCGTGACCAGGTCAGCAGGCTCTCGTCAGTCCAGGTCTTCTCTACTCCCGTCCCTTCAGCACCCCTTGTTATACCTCCCCTCCTCTTTGAAGTCCGGAGTCCTCGCGGAGAGGGGTCTGGTGCCTGGGGGCCGGTGTGTCGGGGTTTCCTGTTGCTCGGTCCTTTGATCTGTTCAGGTGGGTCTGGGAGGGACTCCAGACACCCAGCAGGCGAGGCGCCCGCTCACCGGGGGCCTGGTGGTCGATCGAAACCCCCCTCGGGGGAGAGACCAGAGGTGTGACAGGGTCGGCGCCTCTCGGTCTGGGTTGGTGGGGTTTTGCTCTCCCTCGGCCGGGCATGCGTGTTGGGGATCTGGTCGGCCCTCGGGATGTTGGCCCACGGGAGCCGGAAGGCCGTGTCCACGAGGTTTGGCGTGGTCGTAGAGTAACTTGCTGGTCGGGAGGGCCCACGCCACGAGGCCGGTCTCACACGTGCCCCCCCCAGCTGAAAGGCGGGGAGAACTACCCATCCACTTGGGGGTTCTCCTCGCTGAAGCGGAAGAATCGGGACAGGCCGTCCGCGTTGGCGTGGTCCGTCCCGGGGCGATGTTCCACCGTGAAATCCATCCCTTGGAGGGAGATGGACCAGCGTAGCAACTTGGGGTTTTCTCCTCGCATCTGCATCAACCACCGCAAGGGGCGGTGATCCGTTTGTACTCGGAAGTGTGTTCCGAACAGGTAGGGCCGTAGCTTTTTGAGGGCCCAGACTACTGCGAAGGTCTCTCTCTCGATGGTGCTCCACCGCTGTTCCCGGGGCAGCAACCTTCGGCTGATGAAAGCTATGGGCCGATCTATGCCCTTGTCGTCGAACTGGGAGAGGACTGCCCCGATGCCGTGTTCCGAGGCGTCCGTCTGGTCCACAAACTCCTGGGCGTAGTCGGGTGCTTTGAGCACCGGAGCCGCGCACATGGCGGCCTTTAGGGTGTCAAACGCCTTCTGGCAGGAGGGAGTCCAGTGTATTTTCTTGGGGTGTTTTTTGGAGGTTAGTTCTGTGAGGGGGCCTGCGATGCTGCCATAGTTCTTGATAAACCTTCGGTAGTAGCCGGTGAGGCCCAGGAAGGCCCGGACTTCCGTTTGGGTTGTGGGGGGTTCCCAGGACAAGATGGCGTCGATCTTCGGCTGGAGGGGGGCGACCTGCCCACTTCCCACCTGGTGCCCCAGATAGGTTACGGAGCCGTGCCCAATCTGACATTTGCTGGCTTTGATGGTGAGGCCGGCCCGGCGCAGAGCCAGCAGGACTTGACGGAGGTGCTGGAGGTGCTCGGTCCATTGGGAGCTGAAGACCGCTATGTCGTCGAGGTATGCTGCGCTGAACCCCTCTAGTCCGGACAGGACCCTGTTCACCAGCCGCTGGAAGGTGGCTGGGGCATTCTTCATTCCAAACGGCATCACCCTAAAGCGGTAGTGCCCATCCGGGGTGGAGAAGGCGGAGCGCTCCTTGGCTCCCTCGGTGAGGGCAATCTGCCAGTATCCACTAGTCAGGTCGAAGGTGCTGAGGTAGCGAGCGGCCCCGAGGCGGTCAATGAGCTCGTCGGCACGGGGAATAGGGTGAGCGTCCGCTCGGGTGACCGCATTGAGCCCTCGGTAGTCCACGCAAAACCTCAGCTCGGGGGCAACACCCGGGGTAGTTGCTTTCGGAACCAGGACTACCGGGCTGGCCCAGGGGCTGACGGAAGGTTCAATCACCCCGAGGTCTAGCATCTTCGCTACCTCGGTCTGGATGCAGGTTCGGACCCGATCAGGGACCCGGTAGGCTCGATGTCTCACTGGCGGGCTGTCGCCGGTGTTCACGTCGTGGACGTACCAGTTGGTGACCCCAGGGGTTAGGGAGAAGAGGTCCACGAACTGCCTTAGTAGCTGGCGGCAGTCGTCGGACTGTTGGGCTGTGAGGGCGGTTGACAGTCTCACCCTCTCCACGGACCCATCGGTCTCTTTCGCCCCCAGGGGGTCTGGAAGGGGCTCGGTGTCTTCTTCGGCCCCATCGTCGGTGGCCAGGAGTAAACTCAATTCAGTCCGTACAAAGTGAGGTTTAAGGCGGTTCACGTGGAGGACCCGGAGGGGGTTCCGCGGGGACTGCACATCGACGAGATAGGTGACTTGGCTCTTCCGCTTGACCACCTTGAAGGGTCCAGTCCATTTATCTTGGAGGGCACAGGGTTTCACCGGGGCCATGACCCAGACTTGTTGGCCCGGCTGAAACTCGACCAACGTAGCATTCTGGTCATACCAGCGCTTCATTTCTTCTTGACTAGCCTCGAGGTTCGCTTCTGCGAGTTCTCTGAATTTCCGGGTCTGGTTGCGGAGCGCCAAGATGTATTGGAACACATCCGGAGGGGTCCCCCGGGGGGTGGTTTCCCACTCCTCCTTGACCAGGCTCAGGGGTCCCCGGACGGGGTGTCCATATAGCAGTTCGAATGGGCTGAATCCCAGGGATTTTTGGTGAACCTCCCGGTAGGCGAACAGGAGGCATGGAAGGAGGACGTCCCACCTCCGGCGTAGGGGTTCCTCGAGGCCCATGATCATCCCTTTCAGTGTTTTGTTAAAGCGCTCAACTAGGCCGTTTCCTTGGGGGTGGTACGGGGTGGTGAATTTGTACGATACTCCGCACTGCTGCCAGAGGGACTTCATATATCGGGAGATAAAGTTCGTACCCCGGTCACTCACGACTTCCCGGGGGAACCCCATGCGAGAGAAGATCCCCATCAAGGCCCGGCCTACCACGGGGGCCGTCACGGTGCGGAGAGGGATGGCTTCGGGGTAACGGGTGGCATGATCCACCAGGACGAGGATGAACCGGTGGCCCTGGGCGGTCTTGGGGTCCAGGGGTCCCACAATGTCGATTCCTACCCGCTCAAAAGGGGTACTGACGACGGGGAAGGGTTGTAGCAGAGCCTTGCGATTGCCCCCACTCTTTCCGCTGGCCTGGCACGTGGGGCAGGACTTGCAGTGGGCCTCCACATTTGCTCGCATCTTGGGCCAATAGAAGTGGGTGACGAGTCGTTGGTAGGTCTTATCTTGGCCTAAGTGTCCGGCCAGGGGTACATCATGGGCCAGGCCCAGGAGGAGACTTCGGAAGCCTAGGGGTACCACTAGCACTCGGGCCGATCCCAACTCGGCCGACTTCTGTTCGCTGTACAGGAGGCCGTTCTCCCAGTATACCCAGTGGGTGCCAGTCCAGTCGCCTGCTGCTTGGGCCTCGGCCTGTTGTCGGGGCCCAATGAGGGACGGGCAGGTGGATTGTTCTTGGCAGAATTCTTCACGGGAGGGGCCCCCTTCGCAGGGCCACTGGGCCAGTTCGGGCAAGTCCCCGAGTTTGGTCAGGGTTTCGGGGTCGGAAGGCACTGCCCCTTCGTCGGGAGCGGTCGGTTCGTCCAGAAGGGGGTCGTTGGCCTCTGGTGGTGTATTCTGGATCTCGGGGATGGTGGCGGTGCTTAGTGGCATGGCCTCTCCCCCCTCGGAGGAAGGCGCCCTGAGAGTCATCGAGCGCGTGGTGGCGCATACCCACTCGGGTAGGCCCATCAACTCGAGATGGGCTCTTCGTTCCACTTGTCCCCACGGGGAGTTCTCAAGGTCGTTGCCCAGGAGGCAGTCCACGGGCTGGGCGGTTCGAACCGCCACCTTTAACTTGCCGGTGACTCCCCCCCATTCGAAGGGGACTAGGGCCATCGGGCATAGGCTCTCGGAATTGTCTGATGATATGACGGGACAAAAGGCGCCAGGCAGGATCTGATCTTCGGAGATCAGGTGACTATGAACCGCCGTGACACTCGCCCCCGTGTCCCGGAGGCCCTCGATGCGGTGACCGTTGACCGTTACCTGCTGTCGGTACTTCTTCGTGTTGGCGGGCAGGGACGTTCCGGGGACCATCTCCCGGTCCCCTAGGGAGACCAAGGCCATGGCGGCTGGTTCCCATTCTTCGGAGTCTTCCATCTCTTCCCCCAGGGCTACGGAGGCCATTTGTCGAGCCGGCGGGGTTGTTGTGAAGGTGCGCTGGTACAGGGGACATTGAGGGTCGCTGGCATAGTGTCCGGTCTGTTGGCAGCGGAAACAGGTGATCCTCACTCGGGGCCCCGGCCATCCTGGTGGCCCGGTGCTGGCCAGAGGTGGAGCCGGAAAGGGCGGAGATTGCCCTCTGGGAGGGCTGAGCGGGGATCCCCCCGGGAGCTCCCTTGGCCGGCCTTGATTCCCTCCGCCCCTCTGGCGGGGGGGTCCCTGACTGTGGCGACCGTAGTCTCCCACGTGGCCCCGGGAGGCCCGGGTGTTCACCCATCGGTCAGCCTCGACGGCCAGTTTTCGAGGGTCTGTGAGTTTGCTGTCCAGGAGGTGCTGGCGCAGCTCTACGAAGCAATTAGCGGACAAGTGTTCCCAGGCGATTAGGTCGAACAGCTCCTCAAAGGTGGAGACCTTGCTGCCCTTGATCCATCCGTCCAAGGCCCGGCTGTAAAAGTTCACGTACTCCACCCAGGTGGTACCGGGTATCTTTTTGCAGTCTCTAAACCGTTGCCGGTACATTTCAGGGGTGAGCCCATACCTGGCTACCAGGGCCTCTTTCATGTGACTGTAGGAGTTCATCACCGTGGAGGGCAGGTCCAGCAGGGTATCTCTCTTCCCTCGCTCAGGAACCGGCCCCACAGCCCAGCCCCCCAGTCTTTCTGCGGGACTCGGTGGGAGGTCATGGCGACTTCGTAGGCTTTGAACCATTGCTGGATGTCGTCGTTCTTATAGTATTCTTTCACCACATCTTTGGGGATGTGGACCTTTGGTTCCACGGTGGAGGAGATGGGTTGGGTTTCTGATGGTCGGGCCTCCGCCTTCTTAGCCTGGAGCTCGATTTCCTTTAGGCTACGTTCGTGCTCTAGTTGGAGTTTCCTTTCTTCGTGTTCTCTTTGTCGTTTCTTTTCCTCTAGTTCTCCTTGTAGGCGTAACTGTTCCACCGCCAGTTTCTTTTCAGCCAGTTTTAGCTCTCCTTCGATTTTTTATTTTGCTAGTTCTAGTTCGTGGTTGCGACCTCTTTCTCGGTCCGCTAGTTCTTCTGGGGATAGGCCCCCCTCGGGGGTGCCGTTCCTTCCCGGGGTGCTTCGTGGTTCGTTGGGAGGCTCTCCTTCTGTTTGTGTCCGGGGAGTTCCCGCCTCGACCCAGGTTTTCAATGCCCCCTGGAAGTCCTCTTTCGTGCTTAGTCCGGTGGTAGCGATTCCAAAGTCTTTGCAAAATTGTTTTAGTTCTCGGTGCATATAAGATTCTAACTGGTCCTTTTGGAATGCCGTGCTCGGGTTGGTGCCTGCGGCACCTAGGGAAATTTCTCCTTCCATTTCTTCTTGGTAGTGCGTAAGCCGTCTACTGCACGATCTCTAGGTGTTGGCTCGGATCCCGTCGCCTGCCACCAAATGTTGGAAGGCGTTCCCCGGGGAGGCTGCGGAATGCGTTCCCGACCACCCGGAGGCCCACCTTACCCAGAGTTAGGCCGAGCAAGAGCAGGGAGGCCCTTCCTGGAAGGGTCTCGTACCTAGGATCGCACACGCTGCGCTTACTCTCTCTCTTCGGATAGAGGGACACCACACAGTAATTTGTTGTAAGACAAGATGCTTTTATCGGTAGTTGTCAGGGATCTTTATGATCCGGCAGGCAGGTGCAGAATTAAGGCCACAAGCGGCAGCGATCTCGTGAGGAGGGAAAGGGTAGCGGGACAGTCTTTGGATCAGTGTCTCTGCGAGATATCCGGCGCACAGCTCTCAATCCTCGAGCTGAGGGGATGTTGCTTCTCTCGGCAATCTCTGCCGTTTCTCTTGGAGGAGCGGGCCGCGAGTCACTCAGCAGGCACCGAGGGTCGTAGTTCGGTGAGCCGCGATGGCGTCAGCAGGGCTCAGATGGTTCAGGGTTCGGGGAGCCGCGACGGCGTCAGCAGGGCTCAGATGGTTCAGAGTTCGGGGAGCTGCGACGGCGTCAGCAGGGCTCACATGGTTCAGAGTTCGGGTAGCGTTCTTCTGTTCGGTGAGCGATCGAGCCGCGACCAGGTCAGCAGGCTCTCGTCAGTCCAGGTCTTCTCTACTCCCGTCCCTTCAGCACCCCTTGTTATACCTCCCCTCCTCTTTGAAGTCCGGAGTCCTCGCGGAGAGGGGTCTGGTGCCTGGGGGCCGGTGTGTCGGGGTTTCCTGTCGCTCGGTCCTTTGATCTGTTCAGGTGGGTCTGGGAGGGACTCCAGACACCCAGCAGGCGAGGCGCCCGCTCACCGGGGGCCTGGTGGTCGATCGAAACCCCCCTCGGGGGAGAGACAAGAGGTGTGACAGGGTCGGCGCCTCTCGGTCTGGTTTGGTGGGGTTTTGCTCTCCTTCGGCCGGGCATGCGTGTTGGGGATCTGGTCGGCCCTCGGGATGTTGGCCCACGGGAGCCGGAAGGCCGTGTCCACGAGGTTTGGCGTGGTCGTAGAGTAACTTGCTGGTCGGGAGGGCCCACGCCACGAGGCCGGTCTCACACTCCTTCATACAGAGCATTGCAAAGCACCGTGAGCACTACTTTGTGTTACTCTGGGGCTACTTTTTAACACCAATATCATTTTGTGCTGAAAAGAAGGGCCAGATGTACTAAGACTTTGTGCCAGATTTGCGTCAGAGCAAACCCAGTGCAAAATGCTGTGGTGGGATTTACTTTGCAACGCAAATCATGATTTGCATTGGAAAGTTACCAAAACTATGCAAAGTAGCGCTTATTTATGTCAGTGGGGGGACATTCGTGGGTGACACATGGTTTTGCCAAACAACCACCAATGGGCTTTGCTGCAGATCCTTGTCTACTAACTTTGGCAGACAGTGATTTACACCAAAAACCTACAAATCCTAAAGGTAGGAATGCGGTTTGAAAAAAGGTTTTCTTTTCTCAAACCTTTTCACACTCAGAATGTGTCCTAGCAAAGTGAGAAAAGAATTAAAGCATAGTTTTTGTACTGGAAGGGTTCCCTTACAGTACAAAACCTATGCTTCACAGGACATACGCACCCTTGTACTAGGGTGCAAGGGTGTCTGCATGGGTACCTTACTGCCAAAAGTGAGCCATTGCAGTGGGAGAGGAAAACAGAGCCATATCTTTGTGGATATGGCATTGTTTTTGTTTGTCCCATTGACGGAATCCAAGGCAGCAACTTTGGTTGCTGAACTCCATTGCACCAAAATTTCTTAGATCTGCCCCCATTTCAAAACTTTCTGTCGCTTTGCGTGTCTTTGTGCAGCACACATTTTCAGTACATCTGCCCCAAAGTTGCTTCACTGTATTCCGTGAAAAGGAGAAGCAAAACAATACCAGATCTACTAAGATAAGGCACTATTTTCCTTTCCTCCTGTGCTTGTGAACTTTAGGCTTCCATGCGCCAATGCACACACCCTTGTTCCATAATGTATGGGTGTGTGTTATGTCAAACAAATGTTTTTTTCGGCCTACATCAACATGCATTACTATACTTATTATATATAAATAGTTTATTGTGGATCAATGGTTTCAAAAAATATATGGACATTTATTTATCTAAGGCCTAGGGGTAGGATAGATAACTGCACAAGTTCGTCATGCTTATTGTGAATAGCAAAATGTATTTGCATGTTGAACCAATTTTGTTTGCCTCTCCACAAAGTAAAAAAAAGATTCTCGGGTAGAATCTCCATCCACTGTCCCCTCATCCAGCTATACTTGCTTTCTGTTGCTCCTATTTCGTTCAAGACCAGAGACCAGGGGCAGTGGCATAGCTAGGTACTTTGCCGCCCGTGGCAGGCTGTGCCTTTGGCGTCGCACTGAAGAGCACTGAGAAGTCTGCGAAACAAAAAGTAAAGACCACATTTTTTTTAATTTTAAAAATCCTTTATTGAGAATAAAGATAAACAGTATGCAATTACATCTAATAATAAGGATGAGCAATATAAGTAGAAATACAATGCAGCAACCTAAGAACCAGGAAAAGATACTGGATTGCTCAAAAATTTATCATAAAACATTACTACTATTATGAGAATACATGCCTAAAACTTGAATTGTAATATGGCAAGAATTGCATAATAAAAAAATGCATTTTAATCTTTTTATAGATAAGAGAAAAAAGAAAGAAAATAAAGAAGTAGAAAAAGAAGAAAAGAAAGAAAAGAGAGTGAAAAGGAATGCAGTATCAAATTAAAGAAGTGCGTCTTGCAAATATACAATAATATAAACAATTATAATTAAAAGCAATTATAATCTAAGGAGGTTTAAAATTACAAACAGTAGGAACTGATCTATCCATATTCCTAGATAAAAAATAAGTAAGTGGTAACCATAACAAATCCTTTTTAATTTTTAACAAAATAGATGTAGCATGAGCACGGTCTAATCGATGATGTTGACATAATAAGTTTCACCCTGTCATATACAAGATTTTACCTGTATCCTTCCAATTAGAGGTAATAATTTGAAAGGCCAAGGCGATAATTAAGTCAAGGAGTTTACCAGCCAAACATTGCGAAGCCCAAACAGAGAGAGCACTACACCAAAAAATATATTGAAAATCAAAGGGAACGGATACCAAAAGGATGTCATTGATTTTGTACCAAATTTGTAACCAAAACGTTTTAACAAGAGGGCAGTCAAAAAACATATAAAAAATATCACTCTTATCATGTGCACATGACCAACATTTAGCATTAGAGGATACTTTAAATTTGTATAAACTTTTGGGTGTAATAAACAATCTATTATAAAAATAATACAATGTTTGTAGTGCTTGCTGATGAGAATGAGGTATGAATCTTGGCCCAAATTGAGCTCCAAGTGTGAGCAGAAAATTCTTGGTGTAAGTCTAATTCCCATAAAAGTTCTATTTTGTGCTTTGATACACATTTAGAGGGGCTGATCAGTAGTTTGTATATAGTTGAAGCATTTAGTTGGTTAGAAAAGTAAATTGAGGAGGAAGGAGAGTGAGTAACCGTAGCTGGGAGAAATTCTTGAGTAATAAATGTATTAAGGAGGGGCCTAAGAAGTTCAAACTGCAAAGCATATTTATTGGATATATGAAATTCTTCTTGTATCTCAGAGAAAGACAATAAAATGGTATTTGAAACAATATGTCTGATGGTGATAATGCCATTTTTAATCCGTTCTTTCCATACAAGGATCCTATTGTTTAATTTAAGGTTAGTATTATAGCCTTATAGCCCGCCGTAGCGGGCTATACCGGCTGTTAATGGCCCGCTGCAGCGTTAAAGGCCCGAGCCGAAGGCGAGGGACTTTAACAACAGCAGCGGGCCATTAACAGCGGTATAGCCCTGCTACGAAGGGCTATAAGGCTATTAGAACATTCTGCCACTAGAGGGCAGAATGTTCTAACAAAACAAAGCCGTTCAGGGAGCGCGAGGGGATTGAAATCCCCTCAGGCTCCCTGAAGTCTTTGTTCACAGCCAGAGCTGTGAACAAAGACACATTGGAATGTTGGTGCTCCGGGCTTATACCGGCCAGTATTAGCCCGGAGCGCTCCATTGTTTTCAATGGAGCTGCCAACGTTCCAATGTTCTAATATACCATATTGGGGTTTGTAAAATAGTATCAGAGATGGTGTTAGAGGAAACAAGTGAGGGTTTACTAATGGCAATTGAATGAGTGAGTATGGGGGAAATGATGCCTCGTGGAGGTTAAGATATATGAATCACATCCCTAAAAGTAAATGGGGAAAACTGTGCATGCTCTAATTGACCCCAAACAGTGGATGGCTCTGAATAGTTGTCAGAAAGGGAAGGACAAATATGCTTCAACGTAAAAGCGGAATGATAAGTTCTGATATTGGGAAAATTAACCCCACCAAGGTCCTTGGATTGTTGAAATCGAGTCAAAGCAATGCGGGGTTTGCGTTTGTTCAATAAAAATGTAACTAAAGATTGGTTAATAACTTTAAAAAAGTTAATGGTAGAGAAATATGGAGCATTGACAAATGAAAATTGACAATGGGTAGAAGCATCATTTTAATTGTGGCTAATCTACTCCTCCTATAATTAAAAAGAGGGGACCAACCTTCTATTAATGCATTAATTTTAGACAAAATTTAATTTCTATTAATTTTGATAGTGTCCTTAATGTTATTTGTATATAAAATTCCTAGACATTTTATACCTTTTGGGCTTCATTTAAAACCGGAGTCTTTAAACATGTGAGGAAGACAAAATCTATTTAGTAGTAAAACTTCTGATTTGTTGATATTTAATTGATAACATGAAACAATCGAGTATTCAGCCAATAAGGAAAAGAATTCCGGTAAAGAGGTAGTGGGGTTGGAGACATACAATAGAATATCATCTACGTAAGCAGTGTATTTTATATTTAAGTTTTTTAATTGAAGACCTGTAAAGGTGGAGGATCTTTGAATTGTTTCTTAAAAGGGTTCCAACGCCAGGATAAATAATAAGTGAGACAAGGGGCATCCTTGTCTGGTACCTCTATACAAGGGAAAGTATCTAGACTGCTGACCATTCACCCAAATAGAAGGGGAGGGGTTGGAATATAACAATTTAATATATTGGATAAAGTGTGGACTGAAACCATGCCATTTCAAAGAAGCAAACATAGGGACCTATTAGGATGGCGGTCGGAAAACCACCCCTACTGCCATGGAAGAGGAAAACCACTGCCCGCCTGTACCATGGAAAAACCGGTGGCCAAATTAAGATCAACTGCCAAAAAACACTGACCGCGGTGGAACGGGGCCAAGAAAAAACGCCCGGAGCGGGCAGAGATGGCCAAAATCCGTCCACGGCAGTCAGAACCGCAGCGGAAAAACACCAACCCGCCGCAAGTATAGCGGAGACACCGCTCAGGAAATTAGCATATCCTTGATGGTCCCACGGTACATTCAGCTGTTTCCGACCGCACACAGGGATGAATGGGAGAGCCAGCGGAAGAGCTGCAGCATAGTCACCACTGCGGAGGATCTGTGAAAAATATGGCGGACGAATGAAAAACCCCACAATAAGGCCAAAAAGTGCACACAGCAAACTAGCCATGCCCCCCAAAAACACAAAACACACCCCAATGACACAACCACATGGCAAAAAGAAAAATACAATTCCCAGGACAACACACACAACACACTTGACAGCAATACCCCATTTGGACACACCCACATGGCTGAGTATAAAACCAGCCCCTTCCCTGACCACAATCCTTTGCAATACTCCAAGAGTGAAGGTACATACACCCCAGCTTAAAGGAGAAGCAAAGAACAACACATCACTAGCCACACCACACACGGCACCACCACCACTTTCACACCTGCACTACTAACCCCCTGCACATCACACACTATACACATCATAACCACACCCACTATTCACACCCCTGCACCCACAACCACTTTGCACACCACACACCATGTCAACACATAAAATTCCCAAATTCACAGAGAGTGAGTTGACAGTCATGGTCAATGAGATAGTCAGAGTGAAACCACAACTGTTTGGTAGCCTGGTCCAACAGACACCATCAGCCACAAGGACACAAATGTGAGCAAGGATAGTCAAAAGGGTCAATGCAGTAGGGACCACCCCGCGATCCAAAAAGGAAATCATGATGCGGTGGCATGATCTGAAGAGGGTTGTCAAAGAGAGGAGAAGCAAGAACCGTGAGCTGCCTGAGAGAACTGGTGGCGGCCGTCCCATTCCACCAAATCCATTCACACCATGAGAGGAGAAGGTGCTTGCCATACTGCATCCATAGAGTCTCACAGGAGTAGCCGGGGAGTGGAGGCTGGTAAGTACAAACAAATGACTACCACCACATTGCTATGCACTGTCTTGCACAACAACAAAGCTACACCTCCTAGGCCCAAGTACTTTCATATGCACCACACACTCCCCAACACATGTCTCACAGATCCAACATTCACACACTTACATCCACCCCAAACATAGCAAGCAACATTACCATGGGGCATGTGCACAGGCAGCCAGCACAACAACTTCCACCAGGCCCCCTTGTCCCACAGCTAAGCAAGATGGATTCCTCCCCCCACCCCACCCAGAAGCATGTGTCAGCCATTACACAACCCACATCAAACTTACAGGTAGGTAGCCATCTTCACAGTGAGGGTGTTTGGGGGTGGTAGATCTGTACCACTACTCTATCCATGCACCCTGTCCCACACCTCAGCAGGATGGAGCACTCCCCCACCCCACCCAGAAGCAGTTGGTAGCCATTGCAGTACACCAAACAAACTTACAGCTGGGTAGCCATCTTCACAGTGAGGGTGTTTGTGGGTGGGAGGCCTGCAGCACTACTCCCACCATGCCCCCTGGCTCACACCTGAGCTGGATGGAGCACTCACTCACACCCAGAAGCATGTGGCATCCATTGCATTGTTCACCTTCACCTAACAGGTAGGTATTCATCTTCCCTGGGAGGGTGTTTGTGGATGGGAGGCCTGCACTACTACTCCCACCATGCCCCTGTCCCACAGCCCAGAAAGATGGAGCCCTCTCCCACCCAGAAGCAGTAGGAATCCATTGCAGCACACCAAACAAACTTACAGGTAGGTAGCCATCTTCCCTGGGAGGGAGTTTGTGGGTGGGAGGCCTGTACCACTACTGCTACCATGCCCCCGGTCCCACAGCCTAGCAAGATGAAGCCCTCCCCCCACCCCATCCAGAAGCATGTGTCAGTCATTACATTACTCTCATCAAACTAACAGGTAGGTAGCCATCTTCCCTGGGAGGGTGTTTGTGGGTGAGAGGCCTGTACCACTACTCCCACCATGCCCCCTGACCCACACCTGAGCAGGATGGAGCACTCCCCCACCCAGAAGCCGTTGGAAGCCATTGCAGTACACCTAACAAACTTACATGTTGGTAGCCATCTTCACAGTGAGGGTGTTTGTGGGTGGGATCCTTGTACCACTACTCCCACCATGCCCCCTGGCCCACACCTGAGCTGGATGGAGCACTCACTCACACCCAGAAGCATGTGTCAGCCATTACATTACTCTCATCAAACTAACAGGTAGGTAGCCATCTTCCCTGGGAGGGTGTTTGTGGGTGAGAGGCCTGTATCACTACTCCCACCATGCCCCCTGACCCACACCTGAGCAGGATGGAGCACTCCCCCACCCAGAAGCCGTTGGGAGCCATTGCAGTACACCAAACAAACGTACAGGTAGGTAGCCATTTTCACAGTGAGGGTGTTTGGGGGTGGGAGGCCTGTACCACTACTCCCGCCATGCCCCTGTCCCACAGCCCAGGAAGATGGAACCCTTCCCCACTCAGAAGCAGTTGGAAGCCATTGCAGTACACCATACAAACTTACAGGTAGGTAGCCATCTTCACAGTGAGGGTGCTTGGGGGGTGGGAGGCCTGTACCACTACTCCCACCATGCCCCCTGTCCCACAGCCTAGCAAGGAAGATCCCTACCACCACCCCACCCCACCCAGAAGCAGTTGGGAGCCATTGCAGTACACCAAAAAAACTTACAGGTAGGTAGCCATCTTCACAGTGAGGGTGTTTGGGGGTGGGAGGCCTGTACCACTACTCCCACCATGCCCCCTGTCCCACAGCCTAGCAAGATGGACCCCTCCCCCCACCCCACCCAGAAGCATGTGTCAGCCATACATTACCCTCATCAAACTTAGGTAGCCATCTCCCCTGGGAGGGTGTTTGTGGGTGGGAGGCCTGCACTACTACTCCCACCGTGCCCCCTGTCCCACACCTCAGCAGGATGGAGCACTCCCCCACCCAGTAGCAGTTGGGAGCCATTGCAGTACACCAATCAAACTTACAGGTAGGTAGCCATCTTCAGTGGGAGGGTGTTTGGGGGTGGGAGGCCTGCCCTGCTACTCCCACCATGCACCCTGTCCCATAGCCTAGCAAGATGGATCCCTCCCCCCACCCCACCCAGAAGCAGTAGGAAGCCATTGCATTGTTCACCTCCACCCAACAGGTAGGTAGCCATCTCCCCTGGGAGGGTGTCTGGGGGTGGGAGGCCTGAACCACAACTCCCACCATGCACCCTTGTCCCCAGTACAGCAAGATGGAGCTCTCCATACCACCCAGATGCATGTGGCATATAATGGCCCACCTCAAACAAACTAACAGGTAGGTAAACATATCATTCTGTCATGTGACACCACTGAGCAAGATGTAAGCCTCCAACACGCACACACAGATGTATCACATAACAAAGCCAAATGTGAGCACATAACAGGTAAGTAGCCAGTACGTGCACCCACACATTCGTCACAAAAGAAATGGTGCCATATGACAAGACCAGCCCTCTCATTGTACAAATATGCACACCAAACCCACTGCCACACACAGTGTACACCCAAGTAAGCAAAGGAAACTGTCACAGCTACCAAAGTGTGACACACCAGTGCACATGTAGAAGAAAGTCTGGGCACAATCATGCACAGTACCTATTGACATGTGCAGTGCCATGGGGCCAGAGCAACAAGGACCATTCGAAAAATAAGAAAGCATATTTGGTGGTACAAATCAAGATATGCACATGACAGGACAAAGGTATGCAGGAGATGAAAATGGCAAGTCCATGGCCAGATGTGACGTCTGCCAGGTCAGACAAATCAACAAAGAGTCCTCAATGAAATAACATGTTGTGCCAGTCCCTAGATGTCAACAGGTTCCTGTAAACATAAATTATGCATGTGGCGCATAGTATATATTGACACCTCACACCATAGACAAGTAATGCATGTACCACTTCATCATGTCAGGAGGCACAGTAGTGCACATAGAAAACAATGTGATGATCAGTCAATTGTCTAATGTACAAACAGTGAACGACACACAGCTAACACAAAGCTTGTGGGGTGCACTACAATGACCATTTCCCATCTGACCCACAGGTGACCAAGAACTAACTGCAGAGTACAACATCAGCAACCCGGAGAGCCAGTCTCCCCCCCCCCCCGGTACATAGACTCTCGGATGTTGACTCCCAGGTTTCTCTGGGCGATGAGCTCAAAGCCGGCCCATCTGGTGTGCCAGGGAGCAACAGGTCCCAGGACCCCATCGTCCCCCCACCAAATCTGCTGCAATAACAACGTCACTGCAGACCCCTGCTGTTACGGCCTGTGTGTCCACTGCCACCACCACCACCAGTGCTGCCTGCAACACCCTCCCTGTCCCAGAGGAAGACTGATCCACACCACCGACTGAGGAGGGCAGGGAGAGGATGTGGGTGCCTACAGTGGTGAGGCAACAGGTCTGTGGCAGCAGGGTAGGTGGGAGGGGCAGGGTCACCCAGAGACACGAAGAGGCTGGGACCCAATCACTAGACCACATTACCAGAGTCCTTGGGGCATATGAACAGGTCCAGGGACAAACGGGCCGGTTGGATGAACTCTTACGCGAGCTCATCCTACTGATGAGGTCCATTGACACCCGGATGGGACAAATTGTGGACCTCTTGGGCCAGCAAGTGGCAGTACTGAGGGACAGGCCTGCGCCACAACCAACACCTCCACCTCCCTCTGGTGGGCCACAGGATGACAATTCACCATCCTCCCCTGTGCCCACAGAGAGGGGTGAGTCCTCAGACCCCACTGGCCCTGCAGCAGGGCCCCCCCTCCCAAGCGACAAAGGGGTCATCCTAAGAAAACCCTGGGAGTATCTGGAGGCAAAGCACCTGCCAAATGCCAGTCAAGGAGCCAGCCCTGATGGCAACCCTCTTCACCACTGCATTGACTTTTTGGACTGTCCTTCCCCACTCTGCCTTCTGAATGGCATCTGTCTGTTGGACTGGGTCACCACATCAATGTGGTGACTACTCGATTATCTCATTTACCATAACTGTCAACTCACTGCTCCACCAATCACCTCAATGTAAATGTACACCCCCCCCTCATATGTCACCATTGTAAATAAAACATCCTTACACACATGTTGTGGTGTCTGCTCCGTCTTTATTGCAGGATGTACAGTCTTCAACATGATCACAATGTACCAGGAGTATGGACTGTATATAGGCAAGGAAAAGTTGAAGGCACCTAGGAAAACACAACAGAACAACATTCACTGGTCTGGTTGTGGCATCACAGACATCACACAACACCTACCATCAAGATAATCCAACATGCACACGTCACAATGGGCAACAAGTGTCAACATACACATCCTGTAGATGTTCCTAAATTACCTGTCCCAGAAACTTTGCCAACCACCGCTGAGTCTACAACTGGCTGCTGTCACAATTCTCACATACCCCTTCACGACAACAGCAACATCATCAGACAATGGGTACGTTGTACATTGTCACCCACCTTGAAGTGAAGTAGCGGGTGATGAGCTGTTGACGCAGGTTAACACATTCCTCCTCTTCACTGTCCTCATCACTGGACACGGGTTGGTTTGCAGGTGGGGGCATTGGGTCCTCATCATCATCCAAGAGCAGGGGAATCTCCTTGTGAATGACTAGGTTGTGGAGCATGCAGCATGCCACTACAATCTGACCCACCTTCCCGGGCGAGTACGCCAGTGCACCTCCGGTCTTGTCCAGGCAGCGGAAATGAGACTTAAGCAGACTAAAAGTACGCTCCACCACACGACTTGTCCTCCCATGGGCATCATTGTAGCGGACTTCAGCCGGGGTCCTGGAATTCCGCAGTGGGCTCAGCAACCAGGGACAGTTGGGATATGCAGAGTCACCTAGGTATGACAAACACAAATAAACATTGCAATGTCACTGAGGCCGAGGGCAGCATGTCTCACACCCAGCACGCCATATGACTATGCATACTCACCCACAATCCATTCACGCTCGGGAAGCAGATTAGCCATCAGCTGGGGTACAATGCTGTTCCGCAGGATGTAGGAGTGATGGGCTGAGCCTGGGAATTCGGCACACACGTGGGAGATGATCATATCTGCCAGGCACACCACTTGCACATTTATGGAGTGGTAATGTTTTCGATTCCTGTAAATGTGCTCACGTGCCTGCGGTGCACAAGCCCAACATGGGTGCAATCAATGGCACCAACAACATGGTGGCTTTGTCCAAGGGGATAGATTCTCCCTTCACAGCTGCCAATTTTGGACCCCTGGGGAAATGGATATATCTGTCCTTGTATATCATCATGGTGGACAGAAAATCACGTAGCACCATGCTGAACATCGGTTGTGACATCCCACCTGCACTGGCCACCATGTGCTGGAACGATCCTGTGGCAAAAAAATGCAGGGCCGCCATCACCTTATAAGTTGGGGGAAAGCTGTGGGATATGTCCTGCGAGGCGGCAGGTGGGGCTCCAGCATATCAGGAGACAGGAGTCTGCTGGAGGAATTCCAGCCACAGACGCAAAGTACCACATCATCTGATGGCAGCGGGGATGCATCCATGTTGGCGGGCACAGGGAACGGGGTCTCTGCATCATCTTCCACCACACAGCGGCCAGTGCCCACCCTCCCAGCCACTTCCTCTGGTGCTGCCCGTGTCCGCTTCAGTAAGAGGGGAAGGGTGTCCTTCACCCCTGGCAGCGCTGCCCCTGCCCCTGTCCCCTCTGCTGCCATCAGTGCTGAGTCTGTGGACCTTTTGCACCAGCTGTGTGTAGGGCAGACAGCTCTCCTCAATGCCTTCATTGACCACAACAAAAAATTGGCACAGGTGGTTGCTTTCCTGGAGGGTTATACATTTAGATGTGGGTAGGCTGCACCGGACTGTCCAGGTTTTGTCATCCAAAGTGACGTCTGCCCTTCAACTGGCACATACTCACAGTCCAGCTCTGGTCCCTTTGTCCACCCCCCTGGCATTGGCCACGTCTGACGATAGTGACCACGGTCCACATACATCAAAGTCACGACACAGCACACAAAGCACAGAGCAGCAGCAACCCAAGTGGTCCCGGGCGTAGACACCATCCTCACAGAAGACCAAAGCCACTCCAGAGCGCTGAGAGAAAAGCCCGTCAGGCAACACCAGGGGCCAACATGCAAAGAAGCAGACCTCAGGCACGCAATGCCTCAGAGGCATCCCTATCCAAGGACTCTCCTGTCCCTAAAGCATCTTGCAAAGAGAAGCATACAGTTTCTGTGCCCACTGAGAAGGTGGTGCATGCCAAGGGTACACCTCGGAAGGGCTCCAAGGCAGATTCACCCACCACCTTGACTCCCATTCCGCTGGATCCAGCACATCACCAGAGGGAGTGCCAGCGTATGCACCTGATGCAGCTTTGGTGGTGAGTGTGCCTGTTGTTTCCACACCACTCCTCATTGATCCAAAGTCATCAAGCCAGTTATGATCCCCAAGAAGTGGAAAGGCACCGCTCCACAATCTCCCAGCCACACCGAGTCTCCCGTCTGCATGACTCCGCCTTCACGTGCCACTACACCACCTGATCCACCAGCCCTCCAGCTTGCCAAACCACTGAAAGCTCTACCTCAGCTGGTCAACTCTCTCCCCGGTCAAGTGCCCCGACAGTCCCCAAGACACAGCCAGCTCCCAGTCCAGCTGACAGCCAAGTCTGAGTGTTAGTCACCCTCACACACCTGTCTCTCACACAGGTGGGCCTGTACTGCACATTGTTAACCCCCTGACTGTGTTGCTGACCATGGAAAGGTACAGTCACACACATTCCCTGAGCAGCCTCTCCTGGACATACCCTGCACTTCGCTTTTGCCACTGGCCTTGTTGCTCTTTGCTGTGTTCAAGTATTCCCTGTGCAGCTTCTCATGGACATACTCTGCCCTTTGCTCTGGCCACTGGCCTTGTTGTTCACTGCTGTTTTGCCCTTGCCTGTGCAGCTTCTCATGGACATACTCTGCACCCTGGACTGGCCACTGGCCTAGTGGTTCACTGCTGTTTTGCCCCTGCCTGTGCAGCTTCTCATGGACATACTCTGCCCATTGCCCTGGCCACTGGCCACTGGCCTTGTTGTTCACTGCTGTTTTGCCCTTGTCTACGCAGCTTCCCATGGACATACTCTGCCCTCTGCCCTGGCTACTGGTCTTGATGCTCTTTGCTGTGTTCAAGTATTCCCTGTGCAGCTTCTCATGGACATGCTCTGCCCTTTGCCCTGGCCACTGGCATTGTTGTTCACTGCTGTTTTGCCCTTGCCTGTGCAGCTTCTCATGGACATACTCTGCCCTCTGCCCTGGCCACTGGCCTTGTTGCTCGTTGCTGTGTTCAAGTACTTCCTGTGCAGCTTCTCATGGACATACTCTGCACCCTGGACTGGCCACTGGCCTTGCTGTTTTGCCCTTGCAACTTCTCATGGCCATGCTCTGAATTTTGTGCCTTGCTCTTCTCATCTCATGGTGACTATCTGTGCAGACAGTTGCTCCTGGTGTCTGTTTTGTCAGTGTCCTTACTGAATAAGGTTATTTTGCTGTGTATATGGTTTACTGTGCCACATGCTCTGTGTGCCACTTCAACATAGCCAAAGTCTTGGCTCACTTTGCAGGGATGACAGGTACTTCAGTTCTTCCTGACCCAGATACTTGTGGGGGCAATGATGTCTGTTTTAAATGGGAAGCAGTTGTCATTTTCTTAATTTGTTCATGTTGGCTATATTGTACACATGTCAGGTTGGGGGCACTGCCAGCACAGAGTGGGATTCTATCCACAGTGTTGCAGGCAGGCTGGCCAGGGTCATCATGTATGAGTAATCTTCCTTAATGTGTGCCCAGTGGTGCATGTGTGTGGTCATCTTGTGATGGCCAGTCATCCTAGTCCCATGGCTTACTTTCACTGTGTGCTCTTGGATGGTCAGGAAGTGTGCAGTGTGAAGGGGGTGAGTTTGTCGGGAGTGTTGATGTGTGCATGCCCCTCCTTTGTCAACTACACATGTGTCACCCAGGAGTTGTATGCCTGTTGTTTTGATTGTTCAGCCCTGTGGATGTGGTTGTATGCACGTGAGAGTTGTATGTTGTGCACTGTGCAGTGTGTTGGTGTGTCCTTGCAGTTCTGGCTGACTCCTACTTGTTGTTTTTGTCACTTGTGAGTATGCAGAGTGTGTGACTGGCAAGTCAGTGTTGTATTTTGTTGATAATCCATGTGTCTTGTTACTGTTTGTGGTGACTGTGCAGACCTGCTGCTCCACACTGCCATTGTGGTTGTGGTTGTGTTTTCTCATGCATTGCTGTCACATGGTGCCTTTTGTCTCCAGTATGGCATGTTGTTTGTGGTATCATACCATCCCCTATCTGTGCTTCAGATGCCGACCCATTGTGAGTCTGCACTACCTCTATGTATGTTTGGTACACTCCTGCCATGTCCCCTACTGACATGCAGTACACTCCACTTGGATGTCAGCTGTCCCCTTGGTTTTCATTTGTGACACTGTGCTTTGTGGTGCAGTTCTTTGGCCGGGATCAATGTGTCACTCAGGGCATTTCACCAATGGGTTGTATGTGATGTTCTTGTGCTGTTTGGCAGTCATGGTTGCTCATATGCAGTTCAACTGTGTGTGCTGCCCAGTCCTTGTAGTTTCCACCTTTCTGTCCCAGACTTGTGCATC
Organism: Triturus cristatus; assembly: GCF_964204655.1. Taxonomy (NCBI): domain Eukaryota; kingdom Metazoa; phylum Chordata; class Amphibia; order Caudata; family Salamandridae; genus Triturus; species Triturus cristatus. The sequence continues at coordinate 672,394,700 of NC_140587.1, forward strand.
TGTTGGTGTTGTGTTGGATGTATGTGTGTTGAATGTAATATTGCTTCACTTCCTAGGTGTGCTGTTGTCTTTGTGCTGTGCTGATTGGTGTTGTGTGGGTTGATGTTATGTCACTCATGTCTGTGTGTGGCTGGTCTGCTTGTTGTGCACCCACTGTTTGTTGTACATGTAGTGCTGTGTGTATGTTGCCTTGTCCTTGCCTGGTGTTCATTCTCTGATGTCCTGCTGTGTTTGCTATGTGATTTATTTGCCTGTGCATCTGTGTGTTTGTTTGATGTGGCTGTGTTGTTCTTGTCTGGGTTGTGGTATGTTGTCTGTGCATTGTTCCTGAGTGATGAGGTTGTGCACTCCTATTGTGTCTGTGCTCCCACTGCCTTTCCACAGTTTAGCTGCACAGGGCATTTCTGTTCTTGTTGTGGTTCTGTGTGTGTTTCTGTTGGGTTATGTGTTTGTCTGTTGTTTTTGTGCAGACATTTGTTCTGGCATCCCTTTGTGTGTGTGATGTTTGTCTGTGTATTGACTGGCAAGTATTGCCAGCCTTCAGTGTGTTTGACACTGGTGTTGTGTGCTGCTGGTGTGAGGGGGGTATGTGTGTAGATTCCTACTGGTTTTTGGCAGTCATGGAGTGTGCCAATGGACCCTGTGTGTTGTGCTGCTGGTGTACTCCTGTGAAGTAGTTGTCTACATGTGTGGATGTTCACAGTTTGACTTCAGGGCCTTCCTTTCATCCTTGTGCCTATACATGGTTTGCCTTGCTGTCTCCCTGTGTTGTTGCACTGTGCTGTCTGTGGTTTGACTTCACTCACTGTGCCAGCCATGTGTGCTTTGATAGTCTGAGGGTGTTGTTCTATGTTCTTGTCTTGATGTGATGCACACATGCTTGTTGTTTGTCTCCATGGCCTTCCATTTGTGTGCACCCCACTGTGGGTTTCCTACTTGTTGTGCTCCATTGCTGTTGGCATGTGGTGCGTGTATGTGTTTGTGTGTCAGTATGGGGTATGTCTTTGTGTCTTGGCAGGCTGTGTGTCCAGTGGGATGTTTGATCCTTGTGTGTGTGCGTGTTCATTTGGTGCGTGTACTCATTTTTCTTGCCCTGAGTGTTGTGGTGTGTGAGTTTCCCTGGCCCTGTGCTACTGTGCTGTGTGTTCCTGTGCAGCCACTCCTGCAGTGGCTGTCTCCCTGGTTGTTTGTTGTGTGGTGCAGGATGTGGATTCACCTGGCTTGATGTTGTGCATGGGGGTGCACAGGAGGGGCACTTGGCATGTGCCTTCTGGGGATGTGGTAGTATGTGGTGTGTGGAGGTGTGGCCCTGTGCTCTTTGTGCCCTGCCCATGCCTGGCGCTGTCCCTGCCTCCTGCATTGTGCGCATGTATTCCATTGTGTTCACCGCTGCGGTGACGTAACCAGGACATTGCTACATGATCGCGGAAAATATGTGTCCAGGATACGGAGGGGTGACTTGGTGGCAGGTGGGTCATGTGTGGGTGTCCTTGTGGATGTGTTCCCTGTCCCCACCAGGGTGTCTGATGTGGATTTGGACCCTGTGTCAGCAGATGTGTTGTGTGTTGTGTTATTGCGTACCTGCTGCAGCGTCCGCAGCGGTCCATGAGTTGCTGGTGATGTAGCAGGTACAGCACCAGAAAAACATGTAGAGCTGGATCCATGGCAGTCGTGACTGGGTGGAAGGGACCGGGACTCTGGTTTCGCGCTTCGCTGTCGAGCTTCCGCCGTCTCTGGTTGGGCGGTTTCTCCGCTGCAGTGCTTGTTTGGGGCATCCTAATTTGTGGAGCGGGGCAGACGTCATTCTGCACGGCGGTGAGTCTTCATTGGCTCACACCACCTGGGTGGCGGGGGCACTTTGATGTCAGTGCGCGGCGCACCCCGGCAGACGGGAAATGGGCTATGTTTGGCCATACTAATATGGCGACCCTAAGTACCGCTGCTCGCGGGCAGAAAAATGCATTTTTCTGCACCGCCAGCACCGCAGTGGTGCCACCCCCCACCATACTAATAGACCCCATATTGTCCCAGTTGACTCGACCAAAGAGCTTCTCGGCATCTAATGTTATGGCAGCTATTGGAGGACTAAGTTTAGCTGCTAAATGTATAATATTGAGGAAGGTTTTCGAATTATCTGAAATGGATCTTCCCTTTACAAATCCGGACTGGTGTATATTTATTAAATCTGGTATGACAGAATTGACCCGGATAGCCAGCCGAAAATGTTGCAATCAGTATTGATTAAGGAAATGGGCCTATAATTGCCACACTGACACAAATATTTTTTAGGAATTAGGCACAGCATAGCCTGAGAAAAAGAACCTTGCGTACACTGAGAATTCAAAAAATGATTAATGAGCAATGAAAGTTTGGAAATTAAAAGATGTTTGAAGTGTAAATAAAAATGCACAGTGAAGCCATCGGGCCCCGGTGTTTTATCCTTAGGAATAATATTGATTCTTGTTCAGATAAAGGTGTATCAAGGGAGGATAGATCCATGTTTTTATTAGGGTCTTTGGGAATCGACTGAAAAAAAGATTCAAGGTTTTTGTAAAAATCAGTAAAGCATTCTAAAATGTTTGAGTCGCTCATATGTCGTGTACCAGAAGGATCTGTGATGGCAGTAATTTTAGATTTTTGTTTTTTAATTTTCAGGTAATTTGCCAAAGATTTACCCGCTTTATTGTGCCCGCCATACATTTTTGCGTAAAAGTTTAGTAAAGTACCACAAGTGTCAATAAGGGATTGCTTATTATACTGCAATTTACATTTGACAAGCTTAGACAAAGTATCGTCCTTATTGGAGGAAAAATGTTTGTGCTCCAAGGATTTGATCTAAATTAGGAGTTTATTGGATTCCTGAAGTTTTTTTTTCTTTTTTTTGGCCACATAGTCAATTATAAAGCCCCGAGCAGTTGCTTTGAATATGTCCCAAACAAAATTAATTTGTGTATCGGAAGGGAGACTATGAGTGAAATATTCTTGTGTGAATGTCGTAAATTTATCTGTAAACTGCTGATCTAATAAAAGGGAGTTATTAAATCTCCATCTACGGGTGGATGAAATAGGGTTGGGATAATCAAAGTCTACAAAAACAGGTGCGTGATCAGAGATGAAAATCAAACCTATTTCTACATGTGTAAGAAATTGAAGCATGTGTTGTGTGAAGAACACATAATCGATTCTAGAAAAGGACTTAGGAACAGGGGAAAAAAAGGTATTTTCCAAATCGTCAGGATGGGAAACTCTCCATACATCGGGAAGATCTCTATCTAAAATGGTTTTGCGGAAGGCCTTATGTATTGGAGATGGGACAAATCTGGCTTGTGACTTGCGATCTAAAAAGGGGTCGAGAGGTTGGTTGCAGTCTCCTCCAACTATTCAATTTTCAGAAGCATGAGAGGACAGCAAGGAAGAAATATCCTTCAATAAAGTATGATCTACTCCATTTGGACCATATATATTACAAATCATAAAATTGGTATTATTAATGGCAACTTCAAGAAGAAGCCATCTGCTGGCATCATCCTTGTACTCATTTATCAATTGAACATTCAATGATCTATGGAACAGTATAAGAACATGCTTTTTGCTTTGCACAGCAGAAGAACCAAAGACACTGCCAACCCACTGTTTTCTCAATGAATTAATATCTTTTTCCTTATGCTGTGTTTCCTGCCGTAGTGCTATTTGGCAATTCAATTTGGACAAATGGGATGAAACTCTTTGTTTTTTAATGGGGTTACGAATGCCCTTAACATTCCATGACACCAGACGTAAATTGCTCATTGGACTAATAATAAGGAAGTATATAAAAACTCAGTTATAAACCTAATAACGTGAAATAAAAAGATAACCAAATAGATGCTTAAGCTAATCAAATAAAGAGAGCTCGATAATCCACACACAAATTCAAACATTAAGAAAAGACTGACATAAGTAGAAGACAGAGATAAGCCAAGGAGTTGAGAAACAAGGAGGAAAAGAGTAGAAAAAGTAAAATGAGCTCTACAATGTCTATCAAAAACAATTGGCCAGATAAGGGAAGAAAAAAGACAACAAAAATCACCTTGAGGAGGAAAAAACTTGCGATGATGTAATGAAGTAAAAGAGGGAGAGAAAATTGAAAGACAGAAAAAGAAGAGAAAAAAGAGGGAAAACAGGAGATAGATGAGGAAAGCGAAAGGGGAGCACAGTCGCCCTATGAGTGTAAAAAGAGAAGAGATGACAGAAAGCTAAAAGACTTTAGTCATAATGAGAACAAACAAGCAGAACATTAGTAAATGGGGGGGCGAAGAGAGCAGAAGCCGCTCCAAAGGTGGACACCGAGAAAACACTAGTTTACTGAAAAACGGAAAAGAAAAATAATACAGAGAAGAACGGTAAAGACAATATGGGTAAACATATGCAACAAGATGGAAGGGAGCTTACCAAACAATGGGGAAGACAATGCAATGGAGACGATCATACATAACTAAACATATGGACAAAGCGGGTATGGACATCAGCATCGGAAATTACGAGGGGAAGACCTAGGAAACAGGAGAGAAGAAAAAAAAGTTAGATAACAATTAAGGTTTGCTCAGTTCGATAGCTTCTCCTTTGTGAACTTGAATGAATTTCCAAAGTTCGCCAGGTTCTTCAAAGGTGAAAGTTCTTTCTTTATAAGTCACTTTAAGGAAGCACGGATGAATAAGACCATAACGGGCGTTCATGGATCTCAGCGTTGGTCGAAGATCGAGAAATTCCTTACGACGATTGGCAGTCCGCTTGGAGACATCTTCACTGAAGAAAATCTTGTGGCCATACCAAAGCATCTGCTTATGTTGCTTGGCAGCATTGAGGATTGCCATAAGATCAGAGTACAGAAGAAAATAAGCAATGATACCTCTTGGTTTGGTTGAGGAAGATGCATTTTGAGGGCCAGTTCTATGTGCCCTCTGAATATTTAAATCAACGGATTTTGTTAGACCAACAATCTGAAGAACTTGAACCTTCAAGAAGGATATCATGTCTGACCCTTCGGAACACTCCGGAATTCCATAAATGCGTAGATTGTTGCGCCTATTTCGATTTTGTAAATCCTCTGTATTTTTCTTTAATTGCGCAACTTCTCTAGTGAGGATATCGACTTTGGCGACAACATCTTGGGCATCACTGATTCTTTGTTCCACATCAGAAAGCCTAGACTCCAGACCAGACCACTTCTCCTCAATTCTCTGAAGTGTTGCAATAGCATCTGTCATAAAGGGTCTGATATGAAGCAGTTCGTCCATGATGTCCTCCAACGTTAAAGGAAGAGGTGATTTTGTTGGGGATGACGGGTCTTTTTTGGCGCGCTTATTGGCTTTACCAGCTGAGTCCTTACATCGTCCAGAATTGGAAATAGCAATCACATGAGACTTGGAGTGTGAAGAGTCCATGACGGCAGCACAATACACAACGCAGCTGATTGAAATGAGAAAAAATTCTCCGCGCAATACAAGCAAAATAGTGAAAGCGCGACAAATGTTGTAAAGAACCTAACTGAAGAATGTTGCGTAGCCTTAGTGCCTCAATGGAAGAGATAAGTAAGCCAATGAATGTTCATCAGGAAAAAAACAGCCTCACCATCAAATTGAAAGAAACATAGAAGAATGGAACAAAATGAGTAGAAAAAAGAAGGAAAGTTCAGTCAATAAGGCCAAGCGGCATCGTTGTTCACTAAGGAAAATCCAAATGCTGAAGGGAGAAAATGGCAGTCGCAGCGCGAGGCTGGATGAGGCAAGAGATAAAAGGAAAAAAAAGATAGGAAAAAAGACCTGTCAAGGCCAGAATAACTTGCCCCAGCACCCAGCGCGACTTCCGACGCAAGAATCCATCGTTTGTTCTCTGCGCCGAGCAGAATGGAAAGCCTTCCATGAAGAAATGTTTCTCCATGTCGTGGAGCTGAATCAAGGAGCGGCCATTTTGTTCTCCGCCGCCGCGCGCCTTCTAAAGACTACATTTTAATAAGCAAGAAAATTCTAATAAAAATAATAAATATTAGGGGTAACTATCGCTCTACAACTATTTCAGATTTTTGAACCCCTGATACAAACAAAGGAGACAGCAGCACTGTATATAATTTAATCTGATCTGCTGTTTTTTTACCAGTAATGTTATCCTTTACATTAAGCTGCTTTTCATTTGAACTAAAGTTTCCTTTTGACAAAAACCAAAAATTCAAACATAATATTAGGGTTATTTCCAGCCAGCTAAACTGATTCACACATTTTTCTTCTTAACTAGCTGGTTTTACATTTTTCAATTTTAGAATCTTGAGAAGCTTCTTCATAATATAAAAGGAAACGTGGATTTTTCTTTTAGGGCTGCACAACAATTTAGTTTTTGTAGATAATATCTTAATCTAATTGCAGATTGTTTTAGCAATGTAGTTTATATGCTTATTCTGTATATTAGAGAATAGCAGATGTTAATATTAAAGAGTGAGGGAGTTTAAAAAAAAATTACTCGACATATCTGAGAGAATATTCAAATGGCTCTGAAACTCATAGAACCTTCTTAGACAGCATGAAATGTGTGCACAAAAAGTTTTTTTTCTGCTACAGTTCCTTAAAAAATAAGATTGCAAGGCATGTGAACAAAATCACTACCTAGGGGCCGATTTCGATCCGGTTCGGAAGGCCACCGAACGCGATCCGGCCGGAAAAACTACGAGCTGTACGCGTGTTTTCCGGCCGACTCGTACAGCTGTATGAGCGAGCAAGTACGATGCGAGCTACATGAAATTCACCGACCGAGTCGTTTCCGGGTCCGAACCGCTCCGTACGTCTCGGTCGTAAGCTAACCGTGGCGTGCAATGGATGCGATTCACTACCAAGCCAGTACGATGCACGCGTCGGACAGCCTGTGCGAGCCGGAGTGTCCGGCTTGCAAATTGTCCGGGTGGTTGCCTTTGGGTGTCCGCGTCGGAGCCCCTGTCACCCGCAGCCCTACGACTCAGACACAGGGGGAGACCCATGGGTCTCCCCAACACAGGTACGGTGCGGATGGCACCGATGCGTACCCACTGTAGGGGGCACACTTGTCCGCGACGTACCAATTCAGTCATAGAGAGCCCATGTACGCGTCATACGACTGGCTCCCATTGACTTCTATGGAAGTCTCACCGAACCGAGTCTGGCAGCATACGGCCGCATCGTACTCGCTCAGTCGGACTGCAGGACTCCGGCTCGGTTGGAAAACACTCTGGATCCGGCTCAGTCGGAGTGCTTTCCGACCCGGATAGGAATCGGCCCCCAAGCATCAAAATACTACCACTGATTAAAGGTCTTATTTAGCATTTCACGGTCATGTAAAATCCATTTATATGTGGATTGAATGCCAAATCCAGTGGGAACTCCACTAGGGGGGAAGTAAGATTGCTAGGACTTTTAGGGGTGGATGTACAGCCCAGTACCAGGCCGGGAAACCGCACTCCACCCCCTTCTTTTCAAACATCAATTCTGTGTGTCTTGTGAGCTGTCTAACCTGATAGAGCAGAGATGTTGTCTAACAATGTTAATGACAAAAGAAATGATAATGACAACTTTAACACAATAATGACAAATGTGTGTTAAGTGCCAGGTATTGAAAATGATAAACTAATATAATTCAGCTACTGCATCGTAAAAGCATGCAGATGGAAAGACAGATTGAGAAGCATCATGTGTTCAATTAAAATAGAAGTGATTATTAATCATGTATTAATGGATTTGATTTTCATGTGATAAGTGTGAAATTAATAAAACAAAAGAAAATCAAATGTGAAGTAGATTGATTTTCATGTGAAAAGTACAAAACTATTATCTCAAGTTATATCGTGTGAACCGAAAAAGACAAAAGAAAAGTTGGTGCTACATGAATATACTTAAATGTACCTTCGTGAAACTTCTTTAACATGTGTTTTATATATGAATTAGTTGAATAACACATAAACCACAAAGATTAATATGCATTTTCTTACATGTGTAGGGTTAACAATTACAAAAAATGTATGAGTACCCTTTACCTACATGTATTAATTAGGATCAGATAAGAAATGTTTAATAATATATTTTGAAGTGAAAATACTAATTTCCTCTTAGTGTGCGATTCACAATTTAACTTGGATATTGTCGTGTATTAGCTGAATTTTGTGTAGGCCTCATTTTATTTTTCCCTCCTAGTGAAGTTATGGACTAAATATTCCGAAGCGTATGGGAATATTTAGTAAACTAGCAAACTGTATTGAAACAATAACTGTTTCATTTAATCATCTTCTGGACATGAATACTTTAGTTGCAACAAATATTGTTACATTCTGGAACAGCTGTATGAGAACGAAACTTTTCCAATCCTATTGTTACCATTTAAATGTTATGTTGTTCAATGTGTCCTATGCTTACATGACCTAAGGAAGTTGCTTAATAAATTTACTTAATTTTTCTGGATTTGTATCTTATTTCCTGCTACATCACCCTCATCTCGCTTTGGACTGACCTATGTAACTGAGTGGTCTGACAATTCTGGTGAGGCCAGGAGTGTCACCCCGGGAACCTTTAGAGTATAATTGTTCAATTTTGGGAGTGAGGACAAGGTCCTATGGAGGAGGCGCCCTGCAACAAACTTGAAGGGGGGGCTCCTCCATTGGAGCAGAGAAGTGTTGCCCCCACCCCTAAATTGGAATGCAGTCATAATATCGATTTTATTATTATCGACCTACACTAATATCGAGTTTTGAATATCGTAGGGACAGAATATCGAAGTCAAGAATATCGGTGACCAGAATATCGACCTTAAGGTAAGTAATATCGTTTTTTTATATCGAAGTAAGTAATATCCAAGTAAGTAATATCGTTAGCAAAAATATCATTGTGTATAATATCAATATTTATATTAGTGTTATGTATTTTAGTATGTATTTTATATGTATGTGTTTAACATTTTTTGTAATTTTTTAAATTATTTTTAATTATATGTATTGTATGTTTAGTAATTAGTACGTTTTTTAAAGTACATTTTGGGGTCGATTCCGATCCTGTAAAAAGGCCCTACGAATAGTTGTATGGAGCGTTTTCCCCGTACGACTCATACCAGGTAAACTCATTTCACAACCTAGGAAGTACGATTCGTACAGAAAGCCTTTTTCTGTACGAATTGTACAAAAGACCGTACTGCCATAAAATACCCACGATTCCGATCCGGAAATGCTTGTACGCGACGTCCATACGTATTTCACCAGCGTTTTCCGGCCAAGCTAGTATGATTCGTACCGACGTCACTCCGTACGGCTCTTTGTTTACGGGAGCCAAACACAGCCAGAAAAGCAGAGTCCGACGCGAACGGCAACGCCACGGAGCCCCGGTACGCGACGTACAGCCATGAACCCCATCGTACGTGTCATCCCGGTCCTCTTGGCCTACAACCTGATGCACCGCACCCGACGCACACGCTGCAGAAGGTGAGAACAAGATGCGTGGGTACGGTGCGTACCACACGTACCCCTATGGCGCCATGACAACAGTGGTATGGACCGTACCCACGCATGAATGTGTGGGTACGGTGCGTACCATACGTGCCCCTACGGCACCATGCCAACAGTGGTACGGACCGCACCCACGCATGAATACGTGGGTACGGTGAGTACCCCTACCGCCCCATGAGTACTCAGGCATGGACCGTACCCACGCATCAATGCGTGGGTACGGTGCGTACCCCTACGGCCCCATAATTAATCAGGTACAGACCGTACCCCCGCATTAATACGTCGGTACGGTGTGTACCCCTACGGCCCCATAATTAATCAGGTACAGACCGTACCCATGTATGAATACGTGGGTACGGTGTGTCCCCCTACGGCCCCATCAGTCCTCAGGTACCGACCGTACCCACGCATGAATGCGTGGGTATGGTGCGTACCCCTATGGCCCCATGAGTACTCAGGTACGGACCGTACCCACGCATGAATGCGCGGGTACGGTGCATACCACACGTACCCCCTTACGGCAGCAAGAACATTTGGATACGAGGCGTACACACGCCAGGAATGTGGGCATAGAGGACTGGCCCAGCATGTTACCTACAAATTGATGTGTGTGTAGGTCCTGGCCAGCAGTGTACAGCTCCAAGGGGGTGCGTGGGTGGGTGCAGAGGCCTCCCAGCAGTGCCCAGACATATGAGGGGTTGGTGCATATCACTCTCAGCAGTGCCCAGACATATGAGGGGTGGGTGCATATCACTCCCAGCAGTGCCCAGACATATGAAGGGTGGGTGCAGAGGACTCCCAGCCGTGCCCAGACATATGAGGGGTGGGTGCATATCACTCCCGGCAGTGCCCAGACATATGAGGGGTGGGCGCAGAGGACTCCCAGCAGTGCCCAGACATATGAGTGGTGGGGGGTGGGTGCATATCACTCCCAGCAGTGCCCAGACATATGAGGGGTGGGTGCAGAGGCCTCCCAGCAGTGCCCAGACATATGAGGGGTTGGTGCATATCACTCTCAGCAGTGCCCAGACATATGAGGGGTGGGTGCATATCACTCCCAGCAGTGCCCAGACATATGAAGGGTGGGTGCAGAGGACTCCCAGCAGTGCCCAGACATATGAGGGGTGGGTGCATATCACTCCCGGCAGTGCCCAGACATATGAGGGGTGGGCGCAGAGGACTCCCAGCAGTGCCCAGACATATGAGTGGTGGGGGGTGGGTGCATATCACTCCCAGCAGTGCCCAGACATATGAGGGGTGGGTGCATATCACTCCCAGCAGTGCCCAGACATATGAGGGGTGGGTGCAGAGAACTCTCAGCAGTGCCCAGACATATGAGGGGTGGGTGCAGAGGACTCCCAGCAGTGCCCAGACATATGAGGGGTGGGTGTATATCACTCCCAGCACTGCCCAGACATATGGGGGGTAGGTGCAGAGGACTCACAGCAGTGCCCAGACATATGATGGGTGGGTGCAGAGGACTCCCAGCAGTGCCCTGACATATGAGGGGTGGGTGCAGAGGACTCCCAGAAGTGCCCAGACATATGAGGGGTGGGTGCATATCACTCCCAGCAGTGCCCAGACATATGAGGGGTGGGTGCAGAGGACTCCCAGCAGTGCCCAGACATATGAGGGGTGGGTGCAGAGGACTCCCAGCAGTGCCCAGACATATGAGAGGTGGGTGCATATCACTCCCAGCAGTGCCCAGACATATGAGGGGTGGGTGCAGAGGACTCCCAGCAGTGCCCAAACATATGAGGGGTGGGTGCAGAGGCCTCCCAGCAGTGCCCAGACATATGAGGGGTGGGTGCAGAGGACTCCCAGCAGTGCCCAGACATATGAGGGAGGGTGTAGAGGACTATCAGCAGTGCCCAGACATATGAGGGGTGGGTGCATATCACTCCCAGCAGTGCCCAGACATATGAGGGGTGGGTGCATATCACTCCCAGCAGTGCCCAGACATATGAGGGGTGGGTGCAGAGGACTCCCAGCAGTGCCCAGACATATGAGGGGTGGGTGCATATCACTCCCAGAAGTGCCCAGACATATGAGGGGTGGGTGCAGAGGACTCCCAGCAGTGCCCAGACATATGAGGGGTGGGTGCAGAGGACTCCCAGCAGTGCCCAGACATATGAGGGGTGGATGCAGAGGACTCCCAGCAGTGCCCAGACATATGAGGGGTGGGTGCATATCACTCTCAGCAGTGCCCAGACACATGAGGGGTGGGTGCAGAGGACTCCCAGCAGTGCCCAGACATATGAGGGGTGGGTGTATATCACTCCCAGCAGTGCCCAGACATATGAGGGGTGGGTGCATATCACTCCCAGCACTGCCCAGACATATGAGGGGTGGGTGCAGAGGACTCACAGCAGTGCCCAGACATATGATGGGTGGGTGCAGAGGACTCCCAGCAGTGCCCAGACATATGAGGGCGGGTGTAGAGGACTACCAGCAGTGCCCAGACATATGAGGGGTGGGTGCATATCACTCCCAGCAGTGCCCAAACATATGAGGGATGGGTGCAGAGGACTCCCAGCAGTGCCCAGACATATGAGGGGTGGGTGCAGAGGCCTCCCAGCAGTGCCCAGACATATGAGGGGTGGGTGCAGAGGACTCCCAGCAGTGCCCAGACATATGAGGGGTGGGTGCATATCACTCCCATCAGTGCCCAGACATATGAGGGGTGGGTGCATATCACTCCCAGCACTGCCCAGGCATATGAGGGGTGGGTGCAGAGGACTCACAGCAGTGGCCAGACATATGATGGGTGGGTGCAGAGGACTCCCAGCAGTGCCCAGACATATGAGGGGTGGGTGTATATCACTACCAGCGGTGCCCAGACATATGAGGGGTGGGTGCATATCACTCCCAGCAGTGCCCGGACATATGAGGGGTTGGTGCAGAGGACTCCCAGCAGTGCCCAGACGTATGAGGGGTGGGTGCAGAGGACTCCCAGCAGTGCCCAGACATATGAGGGGTGGGTGCAGAGGACTCCCAGCAGTGCCCAGACATATGAGTGGTGGGTGCATATCACTCCCAGCAGTGCCCAGACATATGAGGGGTGGGTGCAGAGGACTGCCAGCAGTGCCCAGACATATGAGGGGTGGGTGCATATCGCTCCCAGCAGTGCCCAGACATATGAGGGGTGGGTGCAGAGGACTCCCAGCTGTGCTCAGACATATGAGGGGTGGGTGCAGAGAACTCCCAGCAGTGCCCATACATATGAGGGGTGGGTGCATATCACTACCAGCAGTGCCCAGACATATGAGGGGTGGGTGCATATCACTACCAGCAGTGCCCCACTCCCAGGAGGATGGATGTCATTCACACACTGCATGACACACCACTTGTGGGTGTGAGGACATACAACACATGTATACCCACCCATGGCGGATGCCCCACAATACACACCCGGATTTAATGCCAACAGACTGTATAGTCATGAAAATGCATACTAAAATAAGTTAGCCAAGGGGACCACACACTGTCACGCACATCACAGAAGTGATAGGAATGTCCAGGTGCTGGTCCAGCCACCCAGATGATGTCTCTCATGTAAGAAATAGGGTTCACTGCTACTCACAATTGTGAGTCAGGTTCCCAAATACCCTGCATTACACGTGCCATTTGTGTGTTAGGCCGTGATTACACACATGCATAGTGCTGAAAAGGGCCAATTGCTCCCTGATGCCATTCCTACATACACAAAACACAAGTACAGTGACTGGCAAGGATGGCACAGACGAGTTAGCAGGAGACATTGGTGAGCATGCATGGCTATTGGTGAAGGGATCCGTCACCAACAAAGGATATGTTGACATAGGTCAGCACAACAATTGTGCAACTGTTTGCAGGGAACATGTCAGGTGCCACAGAAGAAGGAACACTTCCTGGGACAATGTCTCACATTCCAAAGGAACACACACTACCAATTAATATTTTCACAGACTGTTGGACAGGCCTCACAGACGGCTTGCTCCCTCCCCGCTCGACAGGGCCCGAACTCCGGCCCACCTGGCATATCCCCACGACAAGCACCTGTACTCCGTCTCCCGACGGACCCTCTGCCCTCGGACCCCTACTCATCACGGGGTCCAGCCCCACCGGCTTCCCCGGCCGGGTCAAGCCGCCATCTGGGGCCCTGCACCACGCGGCCGCATGGCCTCCCCTCGACCCTAACCCCGGGCCTGGCCGGCCCCGACATCCCGGCACCACCATCCACCCAGGAGGTGAGCGGACCACTTGGCAAGTCAATGGGAGAACGAACTGTCAAGGGCTCTCCCCCGCCAGGTGCCGATCGCCCCCAGCTCCCCCAGGCACTGGCTCCACCCCCTGCTGGGTGTCTGGACACCTTCATCCCGGACCCTCCGACCTCCAAGTGCGAGGGTCCGGACATCAAAGGGCACCAGCCCTATAACTGAGGCAGCTCCGGAGCAGGAAGGCAGTTGTATCCTGGAGTCGAGAGACACCGAGTGAACTCAACCTTGACGGTCTACTGGCGCTGCCGTAGCCCGCTCTTGTGAACCATCGTCCTGCCTGCTGGCGCTGCCGCGGCCTTCTGCAACAGTCATCTTCCTGGGACCTGCTGGCGCTGCCGTGGCCCGCTGTAACGACCATCCTCACCGGGACCTGCTGGCGCTGCCGCGGACCGTATATCTTCCGGGGACCTGCTGGCGCTGCCGCGGCCCGTTGTATCGACCATCCACACCGGGACCTGCTGGCGCTGCCGCGGCCCGTACCACCTAACCACCAAGCTCGAGGATTGTGAGCTCATCATCATCTCATCAGAACTACCTGATTGGTAAATAGACTGCCCCGCTACCCCCTTCCCTACCTTGCGAGACTCTAATCGAGGGGACCCCTGAGTCCAGACCTCCTTGTACCATTCAACCGTACCTTAAATAAGTGCTTATAAAGAACGCTGAACCTTATCCGTGTGTGATATCTGTCTGTGGGGGGGAAGTTACTTGTCTGTACGATCGCTGGAGACGGCTCTCCCCGGAGACCTCTCCTCCTGACCCCGGCCGACCCTCCCGGTCCGACTACCTTTTCTAACATTGGTGGCCAGCGGCGCGATCCGAATCAACGCGTAATCGTACAGAGAGTAGCTCACCCCACGACAAAACACGATGTCGACCAAAGATAGCAGCTCCACCGAGAAGTTCCAAATGGAGAAATTAGAAGAATACAACCACCGCGAACTGAGACAATTTTGCATAGAACTTGGCATTGCTACCACCGGCCTGAGTACCAAGGATGATCTAAAGCGCGCTCTTGAGTCATGGACAGAAACTGGGGTCGCAGGACCCTCCGACCAAAGCAGCGTCACACCAGACCAAAACAGCATCACACCAGAGGGGAACGCCACGGCTCCCGAGGAACGGGGAACGGGCCTCTCGCAGGAGGAGATACGAGAAAGAGACAGAGTCAGATTACACGAATTAGAGATGGCACGACTCAAGATGGATGGGGAACTCAAGTTAGCTGAACAGAAACTCAACCTCGAGCATATGCGGCTTCGAGAGGAACGAGAAGAAAAGCAGAGACAGAGAGAGCTGGAAGAGAAAAAAATAACGCTCGAGCACGAGCGCCGACTGGCGGAAATAGAACTGCGCAAACAGAATAAGGAACTGGGGGTGCCTGAGCGACCACACACCCCGGGGCCAATTGAGAAAAAAGTTCACATCCCCAAGGATGTGGTCCGCGAGTATGTCCGAGAAGACGACATACAACAGTGGTTTAAAGCCTATGAGATCGCAATGACCTCCCACCGGATCGACCGGAGTGATTGGGGAGCCGGACTTTGGGGGAGATTTATCAACGAGGGTCGCGATGCCCTACTACAGCTCCCCGATCACCAAATGTCGTCCTACGACCACATGAAGGCTGCCCTCCTCGCCCGCTACGGCCTCACGCCCGAGATGTACCGCCAGAGGTTCCGAGACTGCACCCGGATCCCAGGTACAACTTGGGTAGAATACGTGAACTATTTCAGCCGGGCCTTCGAGGGTTGGATCAAGGGAAGTCAGGTCACCACCTACGAACAACTCTTCAACCTTATGGTATGGGAGCACCTGTCAAACAACTGTTTCGTCGAGCTCAGGCAGCACCTACTCGACAGTAAGCTGACTGACCCCCGGCAGCTCGCCGCCGAAGCTGACCGATGGGAAAGCACCCGAGTGGGCCGGAGAGGGCCACACGAGCAGAATCGAAGCAACCAAAGCCAGCACCGTCCTCGGGGTGGAGGAGGAGGCCAGGGGCGAGGGAGAGACGCCTTGCCGGCAACCCCCGTGGCCAGCACCCCGCCTCCGGCCGGCCGGAGCAACCCCCCGTTGCGTCCTGGGTTCCGGGCCAACGTCACGTGCCACCGATGCCAGCGAGTCGGCCACTACGCCAATGACCCGAGCTGCCCGCAGAACCAAACACCCAAGCCCCGCCAGGTAGCTGCCGCTGCCCTCGGGGAAGAGCAATCATCGGAGGGACCCGAAGAGTATGAGCCGGCCCAGCAAGGGTGGGAACCGGCCGCCATGGTCCTGGCATGCTTAGGGGGAAGAGACATGGTTCCGCGGGCTCCCCTACCCGCCAACACCAGAAAATACGGTCAGTGGGTGACCATTAATGGACAGAGAGCCGAGGCCTTGCGTGACACCGGCGCCAGCGTGACGGCCGTCCGCTGTCACCTGGTAAAGCCCGAGCAGATCCTGCCGAACATTCTCTGCCCCGTCCGCTCGGCGGATAACTCTGAGAGCATGTGTAAGATGGCCTGCGTCCCGTTTGAATGGGGAGGGGTCTCCGGCCTACTGAAGGTGACGGTCCGGGACGATGCCCCCGTGGACTGCCTCCTGGGGAATGACCTCGAGAGTTCCCCGTGGGCCACCTTTGAGAGAAGAGAGCACTTGGGGATGCTGGGCCTCCCGGACTGGGCCTGCGTAACCACCCGATCCATGGCCGCCCGTGCCGCCCCCCGATCAGAAGAAACCGAATGGCCAGCACCTCCGCCCCCGGTTGCCCCCGTAGAGGACAACGGCGAGTCCGACCTCCCGGACCCGACTACCGAAGAAGACGCGCAACACCAGGACCTTCCGGATCTGGCTCAGTGGCGGCAAGAAGGGGGGCCCACCCAAGAACAGTTCCGCCAGGAACAAAAGACCTGTCCCTCCCTCGAGGGACTCCGCCAACAAGCCAGCACCCAAAACGCCGGGGACACCACCGGAACCCACTGGGTCTACTGGGTCTACTGGGATAACGACCTGCTCTACAGCGAGCAAATAATCGCCGAGCTGGGGGCCGGTCGAGTTCTGGTGGTACCGCTCCGCTTCCGAGACTTTCTGCTCAACCTGGCCCACGACGTCCCCCTGGCTGGACACCTGGGCCAGGACAAAACGTACAGTCGCCTGGTGACCCACTTTTTCTGGCCAAAAATGAGGAATGACGTCCTGAACCACTGCCGATCTTGCCCCACGTGCCAAGCCAGCGGGAAGAGTGGTCGGAAGCTGAAAGCCCCTCTGCAACCCTTCCCTGTGGTCACCACCCCGTTCGAGAGGGTGGGGATAGACATTGTGGGACCTCTGGACCCCCGCACGGCGCAAGGACACAGGTTCATCTTGGTACTAGTGGACCATGCCACCCGCTACCCCGAGGCGGTGCCCCTACGGACAGTGACCGCTCCGGTGGTTGGCCGGGCCCTGATGGGGATCTTCTCCCGGGTAGGCTTCCCCCGAGAAGTCGTCAGCGACCGAGGTACGAATTTCATATCCAAATACATGAAGTCCCTCTGGCAACAATGCGGGGTCACCTACAGATTCACGACCCCCTATCACCCCCAAGGGAACGGACTAGTGGAGCGTTTTAACCGCACTCTCAAAGGGATGATTGGGGGATTGGAAGAGCCTCTCCGTCGCCAGTGGGATGTACTGCTCCCGTGCCTCCTCTTCGCCTACCGAGAAGTTCCCCAGAAGTCCCTCGGTTTTAGCCCCTTTGAACTCCTCTACGGGCACCCTGTGCGAGGGCCCCTCAGCCTAGTCAAGGAAGGTTGGGAGATGGCCCCCCTCACGACCCCTCCAGACGTCTTCAAATACATCCTGGCCTTACGAAACCAGACCCGGCGCTTCAGGGAGATGGCCAAGGCGAACCTCGAGGCCAGCCAGGAGGACATGAAGAGGTGGTATGATCACAATGCCTCCTCCGTTGAATTCGAGCCTGGGCAGCAAGTATGGGTGATGTCCCCCACCGAACCATGTGCCTTGCAGGATAAGTGGACGGGGCCCTTCAAAGTGGTCGAGCGCAAAAGCCCCGTCACTTACCTCATCGACATGGGGTCATCCCGGAACCCCCTTCGGGTCCTCCACACCAACCGGCTCAAACCACACTTTGTGCGATCCGAACTAAGCCTCTTGATGGCTACAGACCGTGGCACGGAAGAAGACTCCGAGCCCCTCCCGGATCTCCTGAAGACTCAGGAGAATGACGGCTCCGTGGACGGGGTCCGGCTCTCTGACGCCCTCACTTCGGAGCAACGCCAGGACTGCCGGGACCTCCTGCTGCAGTTCGCTGCCCTGTTCTCCCTCACCCCCGGGGTCACCCCCTGGTGTCTGCACGACGTAGACACCGGGGACAGTCCCCCTGTCCGGCACCGGGCCTACCGCGTACCAGATCGGGTACGGGCCTGCATACAGGAGGAAGTGGCCAAGATGCTCACGATCGGGGTCATCGAGCCCTCGGACAGTCCCTGGGCCAGTCCGGTCGTATTAGTTCCCAAGGCCGCTGCCCCCGGCTCCGCCCCTGAACTGAGATTCTGCGTCGACTACCGGGGCTTGAACGCTGTCACCCGGACCGACGCTCATCCCATCCCCCGAGCAGACGAGCTGATCGACCGGCTGGGTGCCGCCCGCTACCTTAGTATCTTCGACCTAACGGCGGGCTACTGGCAGATCGGCCTCACACCCAGGGCTCAGGAACGGTCAGCCTTCTCTACCCCCGATGGCCACTATCAATTTAAGGTCATGCCCTTTGGCATGAAGAATGCCCCCGCCACGTTCCAACGCCTTGTGAACCAGGTCTTGGCGGGACTTGAAGAATTCAGCGCTGCCTACCTGGACGATATCGCTGTATACAGCCGCCACTGGTCCGACCACCTCCGTCACCTCCAGGAGGTCCTACACGCCCTCCAGCGGGCCGGCCTCACCATTAAGGCCGGCAAGTGCCAGATTGGCCAAGGGTCTGTGACCTACCTTGGGCACCAAGTGGGGAGCGGGCTGGTGGCCCCACTACAACTTAAGATTGCTGCCATCCAGTCCTGGCAGCCCCCCGTCACCCAGACCGAAGTCCGAGCCTTCCTGGGGCTCACCGGCTACTACCGGCGGTTCGTGAAGGACTACGGCAGCATCGTGGGGCCCCTCACGGGTCTCACATCCAAGAACCAACCGAAGCGGGTCAACTGGACTCCTGATTGTCAAGCGGCCTTCGAGGAGCTGAAGGCCGCCCTGTGCACCGCCCCGGTGCTCCAGGCCCCCGATTACAGTCGGGAATTTGTGGTGCAGACCGACGCCTCCGACCACGGCATCGGAGCCGTCCTCTCTCAGTTGAACCCCGAAGGTCATGACCAGCCGGTGGCCTTCATCAGTCGACGTCTCCTGGCCCGAGAACAGCGTTGGAGCACCATCGAGAGGGAGGCATTTGCAGTAGTGTGGGCCCTCAAAAAGCTCCGACCCTATCTCTTCGGTACCCACTTCCGGGTACAAACCGACCATCGACCCCTGCAATGGCTGATGCAGATGCGGGGGGAAAACCCAAAACTCTTGCGCTGGTCCATTTCCCTGCAGGGAATGGACTTCACCGTGGAGCACCGACCAGGCCAAGACCACGCCAACGCGGATGGCCTGTCCCGCTTTTTCCGCCTCGACGAAGAGAGTCCCCAAGGAGATGGGTGACCCTCCCCGCCTTCAGCTGGGGGGGACGCATGTTGGACAGGCCTCACAGACGGCTTGCTCCCTCCCCGCTCGACAGGGCCCGAACTCCGGCCCACCTGGCATATCCCCACGACAAGCACCTGTACTCCGTCTCCCGACGGACCCTCTGCCCTCGGACCCCTACTCATCACGGGGTCCAGCCCCACCGGCTTCCCCGGCCGGGTCAAGCCGCCATCTGGGGCCCTGCACCACGCGGCCGCATGGCCTCCCCTCGACCCTAACCCCGGGCCTGGCCGGCCCCGACATCCCGGCACCACCATCCACCCAGGAGGTGAGCGGACCACTTGGCAAGTCAATGGGAGAACGAACTGTCAAGGGCTCTCCCCCGCCAGGTGCCGATCGCCCCCAGCTCCCCCAGGCACTGGCTCCACCCCCTGCTGGGTGTCTGGACACCTTCATCCCGGACCCTCCGACCTCCAAGTGCGAGGGTCCGGACATCAAAGGGCACCAGCCCTATAACTGAGGCAGCTCCGGAGCAGGAAGGCAGTTGTATCCTGGAGTCGAGAGACACCGAGTGAACTCAACCTTGACGGTCTACTGGCGCTGCCGTAGCCCGCTCTTGTGAACCATCGTCCTGCCTGCTGGCGCTGCCGCGGCCTTCTGCAACAGTCATCTTCCTGGGACCTGCTGGCGCTGCCGCGGCCCGTTGTAACGACCATCCTCACCGGGACCTGCTGGCGCTGCCGCGGACCGTATATCTTCCGGGGACCTGCTGGCGCTGCCGCGGCCCGTTGTATCGACCATCCACACCGGGACCTGCTGGTGCTGCCGCGGCCCGTACCACCTAACCACCAAGCTCGAGGATTGTGAGCTCATCATCATCTCATCAGAACTACCTGATTGGTAAATAGACTGCCCCGCTACCCCCTTCCCTACCTTGCGAGACTCTAATCGAGGGGACCCCTGAGTCCAGACCTCCTTGTACCATTCAACCGTACCTTAAATAAGTGCTTATAAAGAACGCTGAACCTTATCCGTGTGTGATATCTGTCTGTGGGGGGGAAGTTACTTGTCTGTACGATCGCTGGAGACGGCTCTCCCCGGAGACCTCTCCTCCTGACCCCGGCCGACCCTCCCGGTCCGACTACCTTTTCTAACACAGACATTGAGGTGGCACACAGACACCATGGTCCACCTCATGACCATCATACTAAAACATTTCTCAGAACCCTAACACATTACCAGAACACCAACTTCATGGGCCTCATCACCAACATCAAGTACCTGAAATGCAATAGTGTGGAAACTAAAAGAAAAGGCTTTATTCAGCACACAAAAAAAAGAACTTGTAATAAAACTCTATTTACAAAGGCCAATGGCCAGTCCATAGTTTGAGTCCAAGGGTGGACGTATGCGAGTGTGTCCACCCCTACCTTGCCTGCACAAAGTCACCTCAAGGGTTGTCGACCGGGGGGGGGGGGGCATCATCAGTGGAAGTACCAGGCACCGCAGGGACAGGAGTGGGTCGGGTAGGTGTGGTGGGTGCAGGGCTGAACGTATCCACCACAGGGGGTGGTGCAGCGCCAAAGGTGGTGGTGAGCAGCTCGCTGCACACTGCAGCCAGGGCGTCCAGGGGAACCCCTGCACCGGAACAAACACCAGGGCCAACGGAGGGGGGGTGTCCGAGGGATGGGGTGCAGCGCTCTCGGGGGAGGTGGTGGACATGGGGGGGACTCAACTCCCCTGGCCGGAGACTTCCTCAACCGCTTGCAGGGTGGTGTCACAGTGGGGCTGAGGGACTGACTAGCCCTGTCGGTCACTTTGGGTGATGTCTTGGCAGGGGAGCTAAGGGGAGTGGATTTGGAGGAAGTGGGTTGTGAGGACTGCGGACTCTGACTGTGGCTGCGTGTCAGCCGTTTGCCCCCAGACCCTGTGGGTGTGACTACATTCCCCTGACTGTGCGTGCCAGGAGGTGTGCGCTGTGCCTTAGTTGGGGGTGTGCTGGATGTGTCTGTTGTGGTGTGTGCCTGTGACTGTCTGTGTGTGCTTTGGACAGGCATGGAAGAGGGCAGTGTGGATGGGTCCAGGGTAGGGGGGGACGGAGCAGCACAGGAGAGACACTGCTTCCTTCAGTGAAGAGTCCATGGACCGCAGAAACCTGCGTTGGTCAGTCATCGTTGATGACATGTCCTCCAGGAACGACACCAACTGTGTGAGCAGTCTAGTGTGTTCATGGAGGACATGCAGCATCGATGCCTGACCAACCTGCAACTGGTGCAGTGTGTCCACAGACTCTTTACTGAGGGCAGCAGGGGTGACAGGGGCAGGGGCTGCGGTGCCTGGTTTGAAGGAGACACGGTGGGACCGTGCACGGACAGAAGGGACGGGAGTAACTGGGAGGGCGGAGTTGGCAATGGAGGATGTGGGTACAGATGGTGGGATGCTGCCAGATGTTGTTGCATCCTCCGCCTCCTCAAGGATGTCAGCCTGGGACCCGTCGGTGTCGTACATGCTCTCGCCTCTGGACAGGTCCTCCGACTGACTCCCCTCGCCCTCCGTGCCACTGTCTCCTGCTGACTCCACAGCACTGGTGGCACTGTCGCTGGGTCCTTCCTCAAGGTCCATGCCGGTGTCTCCCTCGCGTGTGGATGATGATGCTGTGGCCAAGGAGAAGAAACCAGAAAGCATCAGTCACCTGTATACATCTGACACATGAGCACAAGAACAATAGGTCACAGTGCATATCAGGCAATGCATCATGAGTAACAGCTGGATTACTCCGCACATATGTAAGCCCTGTACTGCCCAGTTGGTAGACCCACCATGCCACTTTGACACAAGGAAACTCAATACACAAAAGGCCACTACTTGAATGAGCAATACACTGAGAAGCTAGTGTCTGTGAACCGGTGAGCACAGCAATACAATGAAGTCATGACACCTCTTGTTTACCCTGAAATAAACAGGAGTGGTGCACTCAAGGTAAACTAACACACCTCAATACTCAAGGTGTCACCACACTGAGAGACCTGTAAGTCACGTGGAACACAAAACAAACAAATGTTGGTACCTTGGGACTCACACAACTTCAACCAATCTACATGTTTGGGATGTGCCAATTGGCCATTTTGCTAAAAGAACACTGATGTGCCTTCATGCAAGATGTTGCACAAGGCAGTGCATACAAAAGTACATTGACACTGTCATAGAAGAAGCTGCCACCTTTTCGGAGGAGCCATTGTCAGAAATAGATTGTGTTGCAGAAAGTGCATATACATGGGCCCACGGAGGTCTGGACGTCTTGACACTCGTTAGTTTGTATCACGACAACTAATGAGTCTCACAAAATCAAGACCACCGTGGGCACATGTATATGGAGAATCTGTGACAACATTTATTTAAAACAGTGGCTTCATAGAAAATGTGCCAGCTCATTCCATGACAGTGTCAATGTACTTTTGTGTGCACTGCCTTGTGCGACATATTGCATGCAGGCACATTAGTATTCTTAACACAAATCAACGAATTTCCACATGTGAAACATGAACAACTGTTGACAAGTGCTGTGAGTGCCAAGGTACAAATCATGAAGAGTAACAACTAGAATCATGTCAGTTGTCACCAGGCCATCCATCACCTGATTACACAGTTGGCTACACATATGACCTACTGCCTGTCATCTGGAGTGGCACCCATGTCCACACCCAGGACAATGCATAAGCCAATGGGACTGCAATTGGGTGTTAAAAAAGGTCAGCTGTACTGTGGGGACACCCTCATGGCAAGCCTGAATGTACACACAGATGTCAGCACACACAGTCCAAACTGCATTGCATCAGAACCACACACGTGCCAAAAAAGTTATGAGCAGGATTCTTGCTGGTAAAAAAAAAGACACAGGCTGCAAAGCACGTACATTGAGCACTGGCCAGCAACACTTGGGCACTGCCCAGTGTATTTTAGTCCAGGCAATTCTCCCACACAAGTCAGACCTGCCACTTAAAAATCTGAGTTGCACAGGTATGCCTCTCCCGCACCCCCCTCCCCCAATACCTGAGTCTATGTGATGTATACAGATCAAGAAGTGACACCTCTTATTCAGGGTTACAACAACTGTGCTTGCAAAATTGCTTCATTGACACCACATCACCTCGTGGGGCTGACAACACATATTTGTGACAAACAACCATCAACAGATTGTTGTGAATAGCCACACAGGCACTGCCCAGTGTGAGTATGCACAAGCAAAATGTTGTATCCCTGTCCAGTGGACACATGTAGCACACATTAACCAAATCAAAGTAGGGCAGGGAACAATGCCACAGAGGCAGACCTATGCAGCACACACAGAGAATGTGCACAGTGTTGGATGACACACATAATTAGGAGGGTAGGGAGTCTCAGGGGACTGTAGTGGGCACACTGCTCCATGGTCCTGGACTGAGCTGACTCTACCATGTACAACCGTCATGGCACTATGCATATCTCACACTCATGCACATCATGTCGGAGGCCACAACATTGCACATGCATGCTGCAAGGGTGTCCAGTTGAAGGCTCACACTCCTATGTTGAGAATCAGCATCAGTGACAACAACTATGGACCCCCTACATAGTGAACAGGTCATGGCACAGGCAAGGTACCAACACAAGTCACAGACCACCCTCCCACATGATGCAGAAAGCAATGTGCACTTAGATGTATTGGCACCATAGATGACCATGTGCAAATGTGATTGCACACACACCAGGGGACACATGTAAAGGAGAGGAAGGGATGAAAAAGATGCCCAGGTGACATTTAGAAAGAGAAAATGCACTGCACATATGAACTCTGGGAGTGTATTCATGCAAAATAGCACTTCCTAAAGCTGGCGACACATAACACAACAAAAAGCCATGTACCTACCCCCTCCTTGCTGCAGTCCCTCCTCTAATGGCCTATCGAGGTCAGGGAAGACCACCGCCAGGACACATTTCATGTGGAGGGTCAGGTGTCGGCGCCCGCCGTGGCGGCGAGGTGGAGAGAGCTTCAGCTGGACCCGGGCGATCCGCCGGGTCCAGCACTGGATGTCCTGCCACCTCTTGCGGACCTGGGCCAGCTGCTGATCACGCCCCCCCACAGTCCTCACGGCCCTGACGACGTTGGTCTAGATGACCCCCTTCTCATAGGCAGTTACCTGTCAGGATGACAAAGTGACACAACATCAATACACCTGCTCCATGTCCCAGAAACACACATCAGAACATCTTTGAAATGTTGAACAGGGCAGAGGATGCTGACAGGAATAGCCTCATTCACAACATGCAAGGGGCCTGTGTGCAAGCGCCAATGCAGTACATGGCATTGAAAGTCTACAGGTGGCATGAGGGGTGCAAAACACTCAATGAACATGCCACACACTGTGCAGCACATGCAACAGCAGGCTGATGGGCAGCACGTGCCATGCAGTCACATGTCCCACTCCACTGACGCACCCTCAGCAGACTAGACAGACACACCCAGCCACTTAGCACTGGCCTGTCATTGACTACAGCGGATACAACCCTCACTCTGCACATGTGCCATTTGCCAGGGGGAAGTCACAGGGGTTGTGGCAGCTCTGCAAGTCAGACACAAAGCACGGCTCACTTATCACATCAGCTGGTTAGATCAGCAGCCTTCAACATGCAGCTGTGGTGCAACACTTCACATAGACACTCACCCACATGACAAGGAACATTCACACACGTCAATGTCCATGAGGTCGTACAGGTCATTTGGACACTCTCACTACAGGTCTACCCAACTCATACACATCTGTGGGTACAGTCACCTGTCACACCGGGGGGAACACTGAATCACCTCAGGACAACATGAAGAAAAGCCCCCAAGGATTAGCCAGGCTGAATGTCTCATGCACTATGCAGTGAAAGTCACTGTAAGCACCATGCAAGTGAGGAGTGCATACAGGAACTACATGATGCACTGCATGAGTGACATAAGCATGCCCCCCCCGGGACACACTCTGAACAACATTGCATGTCAGTCCCACCTGGACACAATATTGACAGTCACACAACAGGTGCATAGGCAAAGGTAGTGGACTCAGCACTCACCTGCTCCCCTGGTCTCCCATACAGGCTGGTGTACTGTGGGAGGAGGACGTCCAGCAGGGCCTGATTCTCCTCCAGGGTGAATGGCTGGGCCCTCTCCACAGCACGAGACATGGTCCAGGGAAGCAGAGACAGCAGCAATGTTGTCGACAGGAAAGTTGTGCAGGCAAGTGCCCTCTCATGGCTTCTGGCTGCCTTATATCTGTCTTGCTGAGGGCCATTCATTTTGAGGAGTACATAGTGATTGGTCTGAATCATTCGCATCTTACGTTTACTCCAATCCCTTTAAACATACAGCAGTGACAGCATTTGCATCGTTCAAATTTAGAGCATCATGTCAAGTCAACAACCACTTTGCAACATAGTATATTGTGGCAAACTGACTTTTCCAGGACACCTGCTGGAAAATTTTGAAGACAAAACTCGGTATCCATGGCAACCTGCATGCATTTAGGGCCTAATACCTGTCCCTTATGTGTCCCCTATGTAAATTTGAAAGCCACACACAGGTACGGTGCATTTCACACATACCCCTACGGCACCAGTTGCACAGTGCGTTTGACACGTACGTGTAGGCACTGTTAGTACACGTATGTGTAGGCACTGTTAGTACATGTACGTGTACAACTGGTGCGTACACGTACGTGTACAACTGGTGCGTACACATACGTGTACTACCAGTGCCTACACGTACGTGTACGCACCAGGTGTACACGTACGTGTATGCACCAGTTGTACACATACGTGTATGCACCAGTTGTACACGTATGTGTACTACCAGTGCCTACACGTACCTGTACACATACGTTTACGCACCAGTTGTACACGTCCGTGTACACACCAGTTGTACACGTACGTGTACTAACAGTGCCTACACGTATGTGTACGCATTTCAAACGATTACAATGGTGATACAGCTGTACACATTCCAGGAATGGAGGGCTACGAGTCGCACATGGATGTCCATCAAGTACTTATAATTTCAAACTTTCAGGTGCCGGCCCTAGGTGTGTTAGCCTGCACAGGGCCTTCCATCTTGTTGCACAATTGATGTGTTCTGACCTGTGGACACATGTCATGTGTGATGAGGCACGATGTGGCACACATCACCTTGACACGTGCCACATGTGTGTCTGTAGTCCAACTGTGTCATGCATAGCAGCAGTGGGTGGCACAGTCATCAACACCCGCACCTGTCTCCTGATGCCAGGGACAGGGACACTTATGAACTGACCTGTCACGATCAGCGTGCCCCTTTGGGACTATGTCGGCTGTGTGTCATGTGTTCCCATGAGCTTCATGTCAGTGTCCCGTCAACGGCATCTGCTGTTGGTGCATCCAACAGGGGTCTGTGTGGAGATGGGCATGTAACACATCTACGCGCACCAAGCCACATGTGGATTCCCAAGGCTGTAGGGTCTGTGTGCATGGGACATCATATATTTTCAGTCATACATGTGTTTCTCGTCTCAATGGCAGTGTCTTTGTGTTGTCACGTGTACCCCTTCATCGCACTGTGTTTGACATGTACATTTGACATTCCATGTGACCTGTGCGTGTGCCTTGCAGTCAGCTGTCTGGATGAGATGACATCCTTCAAATGCAGCTATGTGGTTGTGTGTCACTCCGGCCATATCTGTGGCTCTTCACTCAGACTGGCCCCCAAATCTTTTCAGGGCATGTCATGTTGACTTGACAATCAACAGGTGTCTCATGCATTTTGTAGGATTGCCAGCAAGCTGCCATCTGTGTCCTGGATGTATTGCACACAACAGACTCCATAGTTACCTGATGTGTATTAGCAGTGTAGCATGACATTGACATTGATGTTTGCCGACTCTCAATCTTCATTGCTCTAAACTATGTTTTGCAGGGCACCACCTGTCCCAAGACTAATGCCAGACTTCGGTGCCATGATGGAACGTTCCTGCATCCGCCGTTACAGATTCACTCAACAGTTGATTGAGGACCTGACAAACAGACTGGCACCACACCTCCAACCGCAACACAGGTATCCTACTGCGCTGACCCCCAAGATGAAGGTGATGGCAGCCTTACATTTTTTTGCAACAGGTACGTTTCAATTCACCATAGCTGATGTGGGTGGGATGTCCCAGACTATGTTCAGCCGTGTCCTGCGTGATGTTTCAGCAGCCATGTTGGAGCACCTTGATGAATTCATCAAATTTCCACGTCCAGAGGGGTTGAGGGATGTCAAGGGGGATTTCTATGCCCTGGGTGGGATGCCACATGTAATTGGGTCCATTGATGGTACACATGTGGCTTTTGTACCACCACAGGCACAGGAACAAGCCTATCACAACCGCAAATATTACCACTCGATAAATGCCCTTGTGGTGTGTCTTGCTAACATGCTGATTTCCCATGTCTGTGCACGTTTTCAGGATCAGCACACAATGCCTACATCATGAGGCGTAGCAGGGTGCCACTAATGATGCTGCGGCTTCACAACGAACGAGCATGTCTTGTTGGTGGGCATAGTCTTTTTGTCCTATGTGTTGCTGTATCTTTGTCTCTTACGGCATCTCGTGACCAACTTATTTACCTGGTGTTTCCATGTAGGGGACTCTGGCTATCCCAACATGCCATGGCTGCTGACACCTCTCCGCAACCCAAGAACAGCTGCAGATCACCGGTACAACGATGCACACGGCCACACGAGCCGGGCCTGCCGTTGTGGGCACATCGGGTCGAAGGGACCCCTGAGGGATGGCAGTGGCGGTGTTGTCTGCCTCCTCCTGGGTGCCCGCTGCACCTTGTCCCTCCAGGTCAGACGGGCTCTGTTCACTGCGGGCAGGGCTTCTGGGTGTCTCCTGTGATGTGGCAGGAATGGGGGTGGTGGTTGGCACAGATGTTCCTAAACCAGGTGCTGCAGGGGCTTGGACACCAGAGGGTCCAGGTCGGTCGGGGTCATCCGCGGAGTGTTGAGAGGCATCGCTGCTGGTGGGATCCGGTTTCTCCCGAGCATGTGACTGTGATTCTTCCCCCCCATTGTTGGGGGGATGTTCATCACGTTGCCCTGTGTGTGAGAGAGAGACAATGTTAAAGCTGTTTAATGCAACATGCATGTTTCATACACATTCAAGTTGGCACAGTTCCTCCAGGTAGTTGTATGTGCCTAGCATTCTCCTCAATGTTCACTTGTGTATGGGTATGTTACGGGGGACAGATTGATATGTTCACCTGAGTCTTTGACATGTCCATTTGTGGCTTGGATGCTTCTTCGGCTAGGTATTGGTGTTGTTGTGTTACATGTCCATTGTGGCAGTGGGTAAATCCATTGCCTGTCCTGGTGGTGTGTACTTGTGTAAGGGGTGTAGGTGACAGGGCCTGCTGGTGGGTGTAGTGTGATTTGGCCCTGGGGCTCCCAGGTGATGTAGCTGTCCCCCTATGGAGCATGCTGCCATGACAGTGAGTGTGAGTTCCTATCCTAGATATCTGACCTTGTTGTGTTGGTGTTTGTGTTTGCACTGGTCACAGGAGGGCTTTGTGCTGCCTACACCAGGGCCAAGTGTGAGCTATCTTGTCAGTACTTTCCCAATCCCTGTGCATTGCGCATGGTGCATGGGTATGTAGCTGGGCCATATGGGATGAGGGCAATTGTGTCTGATTTGGAATTCAAACATGTGTTTTGGTACACCCACCCTCCCAGCATACGGGACATCCATTCTTGAGTTGGTGCTTTGTGTAGCATGGGACATGGCATGGACTTGCTTTCTCAATGGGGCATACACATGTTATTGGCATTCGCGTTGTTTGTGACTGTGGTTCTGGCGGGTGAGGGCTTGGGGGTAGTTGCGTGCATTAGGTGTAGTTGAGGTGTGGATGCCATTACCCCATGTTACTTAAGCGGTTTGTATACTCACCAGGCTCTGGAGGTCCTTGGAGTCCATGTACTCCCACCGGCGGAAGCATGGCCATCACCTTCTCCTCCCAGGGATGGTAATGTACTGGTCTGCGTGGCGCGCCACCTCCAGTGATGTTGGTCTGGGCGTGCACTTCATTCATTTTTCTCTTGACCGCCCTCCGCAGATCGCACCACCTGGCTTGGCATTCATTCCTGGTCCTTCTGATGGGTTCGATAGCATTCACCCTCTCGACGATCCTCTGCCACAGGCGTGATTTTTCAGCTATGCTGGTCTGTCTGACCAATGTTCCAAAGAGCTGTGGCTCGACTCTGATGACTTCATTGACAAGGATGTCCAGCTCCTACCTTGTGAACTTTGGATTCTTGTCGGTGGGCATGGTGTGGGGTGAGGGTGTGGATGGTTGTGGGTGTGTGGGTCTAAATGTGACGGTGTGTGTGTGAATGTATAGAGGGGGTATGTGTGAAGGGGTGTGTGTGTAGGTGTATATGTTTAGGTGGACGGGTGCAGTGGTTTGTGTGTGCTCTGTAGCAGTGGTGAGGCTGTTGCAATGGCTCATGGTTTGTGTGTGTGGTCCCTTTTTATTGGTTCATTTGTGGATGTGGCTCAGTTTGAATTTTTGGTGGGTGTGTTATAAGGGGTGGTTGTGAGGTTGCCCCTCTGTTAGCCTGTTTGGATGTGTCCAGGTCAGTCCTTTTCATTTTTTGTGCAGTGTAGACGTGTTTTGTGGTGTTGTGCGAGTCGAATAGGCCCTCCTTGTGCTGTTTTACAGTGTCCGTGGTTCAGTACAGTACAGGGGTACGAGTCGTACAGCCACACACCCCCATGCGTTGTGTATGAACGGCACGTACATGGACATTGCTATGTACGGTGCGTACAACCCATTGCTTCTGTACGGTGCGGGTGCGTAGACCGCCAGCGCGTATGTACGGTGCGTACCCCCAGCGCATATGTACGCACCGTACCCCCATAGCGAATGTACGGTGCGTACCCGCAACATCGTGTACCCACATCATCCACCGTACATACGCGATGTTGGGGGTACGCACTGTACATTCGCGCTGGGGGTACACACCGTACATACGTGCTGGGGGTCCGGTGCGTACCTACGGGGGGGTACGGTGCGTACCTACACGCTGGGGGTACGGTGAGTACCTAAGCGCTGGGGGTATGCACCGTACATTCGCGCTGGGGGTATGGTGCGTACCTACATGCTGGGGGTACGCACCGTACATTCGCGCTGGGGGTAAGGTATGTACCTACGCACTGGGGGTACGCACCGTACATTCGCACTGGGGGTACGGTGCGTGCCTACACGCTGGGGGTATGCACCGTACATTCGCACTGGGGGTACTGTGCGTACCTACACGCTGGGGGTACGGTGCATAACTACGCGCTGGGGGTAAGCACCATACATTCGCGCTTGGGGTACGGTGCATACAAACTTCGCTGCAAAGTCATTCCCCATGTACGGGACGTTTTCCGCACGAATCGTAAATTGTAACGCCGGTCCGGATCGTACTAGTACGGTCGGACTTCATTTTTACAATTTGTACGGAGAAGTGTCCGGGTCCGTCTCGTACTAATTTTGCCGCTACGATTCGTACGGATCGAGCCGATCCGTATGTACTTTTTCCCGTATGGATCGTACTTCACGGGTCGGACGTGACTTGTACGATTCGTACGGAAAAAAATACGGTATACGAGTCGTACGGGAAAGAAAATACAGGATCGGAATCGGCCCCTTTGTGTTTTTAGTATCAGAGCGGGTTGTGGATTTATAGGGGAATAGGGTGGGAAGTATTTTAATTATAATTAATTAATTAATATTTTTTATTTATTTTGATTGATTTTGAATTTAATGTTAATTAATTATTAATTAGTAATTAATCTTTATTGATTGGTTAATTTATAATTATATAAATTATAATTAATGTATTATTTATTATTTATTGTTATTGTTAAATATTTTATTGTTAAATAAATAATAATTGGTAATTAATTTTTATTAATTTATTATTTGAAAATTTAATTAAATGTGCTATCTTTTTGTGTAGCGGGTAGTGAGTCTATAGGGGGAATAGGGTGGGAAGTAATTTAATGTTATTTAAGTAAATATTTATTTTATTGGTATTTATTATTCATATTTTTGTTAATTAATTATGTTATTTTTTTTAAAAATCATTTAATTATTAAGTATGTTAATTTAACCCCTATTCTAACCAAAACTTTCCCTACTGTTGCACTCCCTGGAGTGGGAATAGTAATTTTTACACCTACGCTATCCAACACTTTCCCTACTGTTGCACTCACTGGAGTGGGAATAGCAATATTTACCCCTACGCTATCCAGCACTTTCCTTACTGTTGCTCTTACTGGAGTAGGAATAGTAATTTTTACCCCTACGCTATCCAACACTTTCCCTACTGTTGAACTCAATGGAGTGGGAATAGTAATTTTTACCCCTATGCTATCCAACACTTTCCCTACTGTTGCACTCACTGGAGTGGGAATATTAATTTTTACCCCTACGCTATCCAACACTTTCCCTACTGTTGCACTCACTGGAGTGGGAATAGTAATTTTTACCCCTACGCTATCTAATATTTTTTGTTTTATTTTAGTTAATGTAGTATAAAATTAATTTTAAAAATACTTAAAACATTTTTTTTTAATGTATTTATTTAATTTTTATTTATATTATTATTTGATGTGTAGAGATGTATTTGTAATTTATAATATACGTTTTTACAATTTATAAGTTATTAAAATAATTATTAAAAAATATAAAATTATTAATCAAGAATAAATATCATATTTTATATGTTTATGTTTAGTTTATTTTTACATTATATACATTTGTTATAATTTTTAAACATTGTAAAATATTTTTAAATATGTTTATTTGAATTATATGTATTATTGAATTTATTTTACATTATTTTTGTAACTTAAAAAAAAACTATATTTTTTAACAACGATATTTTTGACATCGATATTATTTTTTTCGATACTTATATACTTACCATAATGTAGATAGGATGCCGATATTCTTGACTTCGATATTTTTGCGTCAATATTTCTGTAGGTCGATTTTCTGATGCTTGATATTCGGTCAGTGATTCCCCTAAATGCCCCCGAGATAAATAATAAATTGGCAATTCATTACCATTTTTTTTTTCAGCGTCCCAAACATAGAGGGTCATTAGGATGGCGGTCCCATTCCCCGACAGGATGGCAGGTGGACAAAGTCCGCCCCCGGTGCGGGGGTCCCGTTGCAGAAATTAGGATATGCCCGCCACACTGGTGGGCGCATCCTGCATTCCTAACATTGCGGCGTGTCATGCACTTCCATGCACAACATGGCAGGCACCGCACGGTGCCTGCCATGTTGTGCATGGAACTGCAGGGGGGTACCACAGGTACCCCCCATGTGCACCACCCACCCCCCAGAATCCCTGGGGGCCCGCTACGGCTCCCCAATGACAAAGACTGCCTGCCTTTCCGTGGCGGCAACACTAATATGGATGGCGTTGTCTCCCTTACACCGCCACCATGTTAGCTGCTTTTCAATCCGGTCGACTCTGCGACCGGGCGGAAAACCGGCGGACGGTCTTTTCGTCTGCCGGGGTCCCCCCCCGCCATGGTAATGTGGCGGGAGAATTTTGAAGCGAGCGGTGTTTTTTAGTGGGCGGATCGCCACTGCCATACGGGCGGTGGCGATCCCCCCATTATACTAATGGGACTCCTTGAGTCAAGACGGGCGGAGCTTAGTGAAAGCAGCAGAGTTGAGGAAGGAGGACTATATGTGTACTTTTCAAAGTGCCTATGTCCCTTCGGCCGACCATCTTATGACAGCTAGGGAGACATGCACACTTTGAAACCTCTAACCTAGCTGTCTCAAGACAGCTGTGTTTGAGCAAGTGCAGGCCTCCAGAGTGCTGTGGACTGCTGGGACAGGCTACTCCCTCCAATCTGAGTGCTGCTCTCATGCTGATGAGATCAGCACCAGGATTGGTCAAGGGAGTGGCGGGGGGCTGCACTGCAGTTGCTATGTGGTCCGGAGCGAGGAGGTCCTGTAGTGAGGCAAGTGTTTATTATATATTTTGATTTTATTTGCACACATGCAGCTGTTTATTTGCATTTTATTTTTGCATGCCTGCCCCCCCACTGTACATGCCAACTGCCTCTGAGAACTTGACCATGTCTAGAGAGCTGTTCCCATGCCCCTGAGCACCAAACAAAGTTAAAGATAAAGGCTCTGACTCTTTTTAGCTCCAGTCTGTGTGACATCAGCACGCTGTGCACGCTGTTCATCACACAGGATGAAAAAAAGTCCTAGGCTGGAAGAGAAGCTCTCCCCTTACAGTTTAAGATTTTTCCAAAAACAGAAAATCCATGTGCCGCAAGCACCAAAAGGATTATCTAACCTTAGTACAAGAATGAAAAATTCACAACCTCCACATTAGTGAGGTAGTAGAGAAAACGTGAATGTCTCATTCCCTCACTATGAAGGTTAAAATACATGTAATATTATGGTTAGTCAGAGGGGCCGATTCCGAGTCCGGTCGCAAAATGTACCGACCGACATGGACCCGGAATGGAGACCGACTGACATGAACCGGCGCCGTACGACCCATGCAGTACGATGCAACGCGTGTGAATTACAACCGGCAAGTACAGAATACAAGCCGTACGACCGAGCCGTAGGGAAAACCTTGATTCGCCCGGAAATCAGACACGATTTGCACCGACCGATACGTACCAGGAATGAACCCGACCGACACGTACCTGCGATGTCCGATCTGCGCAGTACGATGCAATGTGTGTAAACCCAGACCGACTCGCACGGAGCCCAAGCCGCATGACCGACACGCACAGAAAACAGGGACCTGAAGCAATAGAGATCTCCGCGACCGATGCGTATGAAACACAGAAGAAAGTCAGCATGAACGACCCAGAGAAACCCGCACGAGCCAACATCAGCGTCGGTCTGGGTCAGAAGAACGTCTCCTTCATGCCTAGAAAACCCAAAGGAAAAAATACAAAAAAAGGACCAAACAAGTAATGACAAAGTCAATAAATATTTTTACAAAAACTTGGAACAAAGACACACCCACAACTGCACCTATATAAAGGACATGAATCACAACCACGATCCTTTGCAAATAGAAGACAACAGCCAGCAGAAAACACCATCACACAGCAACCACAGACACACTAACAACTCACCCATCACAAAACTTACACACCATTAGCTCCTCACCAAAAGCACCCACACATACAGCTAGCAAAACTGACACTCACCCACCCTCAATTGCACCCTCACACACACATCACTTACCACCACCACCCATCACCATGCCCCCAAAGAAGAATCCAAAGTTCACAGATAGTGAGTTAGAAGTGCTGGTAGACAAGATCATCAGAGTAGAGCCACATTTGTTTGGTACATTGGTCCAAAGGACCCCCATGTCCCAGAAAACAAAGATGTGGGCGAGGATTGTGGACAAGGTGAACGCACAAGCACCAACGTTGTGCACAAAGGACGATATCCAGAACAGGTGGTATGACGTGCACAGGAGGGTCAAGAAACTCATCGAGAAAGATCACGCCTTAAGTCAGCGCACTTACGGTGGCCCTCCTGCCAAACCAGTATACTTCAGGTCCTGGGAGGAGAAGGTGCGGGACATCCTACCACCAGAGAGCGTCCATGGTCTAGCAGACATACCAGAGTCTGGTGAGTACACAACCAACATACTCAATATTGTGTGGCAAGGGGACAGTGAAACCATGCACCGTTAGCAAAGCCACAGTAACCAATAGATAATCATACCAAGATGTGTATGCTAGTCAGACAAACCCAATACCTGCTAACTCATAGTGACTTGTAACTGTGTCATGACATGTACAAACCTACCAACAAACAGAGCAAGGCAGTGGCACAAAGCCAAATAAACACTGTCAGACAGTTTGCCACCCCAAACACACTACCTCACAGTGCAGCTGACTGACAGGAAGGAATAGTGGGTATGCAGGTGAAGTGAGTGTATCCAAATGCATGATGGGATTTGTAGTCACAGATAATGCTCCCCCTCCAAATTGGCCCATCAATACCTCTCTGAACCATGCCCACATCACAGGGAGTGGAAAATGACTGACAAGATGGCTGACACTGGGTCCTGCTGTGGAGAGCACAAGGCCCTGGTAGGGGTTGTGCACAAATCAGAAGCAGGACACCACTGGAATTCGGGAGAATCTCCTGTAATGGCCTCGAATCAGCGGTCGGAAGTTGTGTCCTTAGACACTCTTACCGCTTCTTGGAACAGAGGAAAGAAGCGTCCTGCTCCCTCCAAGGCTAAGGTTCAATAATTGGCAGCGCGGTCCGGATTGCAGGGTCTTTATTTCCTGCTTCCGGAACCGTCGCTGCCTCACGCGCTTCATGCCGCGCGTGGCCTGATGGGGCTTGTGGTTCCGGTCTCTCTCTCGTGTCGCTCTGCCTTTGTTAGAGCAGCTAGCGTGATTACCTGATGCAATGCCCTGACAGAACATCCCCCTTACTGGGAGCGCAAGCTGCAATCAGGTTTTTCAGGGTGCAAGCGATGAAACCTAGCTACCAACTTGGGAGCATGCACCGCCTCCCCCGGTTCCCAGGAGTTCTCCTCAGGGCCGTACCCCTTCCAAGCCACCAAATACCACAACTTCCTTCCTACTCTCTTGGCATCCAAAATGCCCTGTACCACGTACTCAAGATCCCCCTGTACTAACACAGGAGCAGGGTGTTTCCGTGTCTCACCATGAGCTGGTTTTAGAAGGGATGTATGCGTAGATGGGAAGGTAGCTGTAGCCGAACCGCCACAGGGTTTATGTGTTTCATCACCTGGTATGGACCCATGTACTTCGGGTTAAACATGCTGTATATTTTTAACCTAATGTGTTTTGTGGATAACCAGACCCACTCACCCCTTACATACGTAGGACCTGGTCTACGCCGTTTGTCAGCCTGTGCCTTGTATCTTTCTTTGGCCTTAATCAGATTGCCGTGTATGGCCAGAAGTGTTTTGCGCATCCGCTGAAGTCGTGTACGTACCTCAGGGATGCGAGAAGAGGAGCTAGGAAGGATCAATGGCATGAATCTAGGGTGGAACCCATAGGTGCTATAAAACGGAGTGTATAGCGTGGAGGAATGTCTGGCATTGTTGTATGCCGCTTCGGCCGCCCACAACCAATCCACCCACTCGTCAGTATTGGTTTTGACATAGCACCGAAGGAACTGTTTCAGAGTTTGGTTGAGCCTTTCGGTTTGGCCGTCCGTTTGTGGGTGGTAGCTAGTGGAAAGAGAGGTTGCCATTTGCAGCTCCGAGCACCACGTTCTCCAGAATCCTGCTGTAAACTGGGCCCCTCGGTCTGAAACGATATCTTTGGGAGGCCATGGATTCGAACTATGTGGACTAACAACATCTTCGCCAGTTGGCTGGCTGTGGGAGCTTGTCTACACGCAATAAAGTGGCCCATTTTGGTCAAATAGTCTATTACCACGACGATAGCGGTGTTTCCTTGATCTCTCGGTAAACCAACTATGAAGTCCACCGAAATACGCTCCCAGGGAACTGTAGGTGTGGGCATGATTTGCAGTAGTCCTTGAGTCTGTTGGTGATCCGTTTTTGATTGAGCACACCTGTCACACTCCCGTACCCACATCAATACGTCAAGACGGACTGTTGGCCACCAGAACTGGCGCAATACCTTCTCCAATGTCTTCTTGCCCCCTAGATGTCCAGCACACGGTAGATCGTGATACCATGAAAACGCAGTTCGGCGTAGCTTGAGGGTAGGGAGCAACAACTGTTGTCCCTTCATGGGAAGCCCTTGTTTTATCCGCCATTCTGGATGTGACGTGAGCCAGCGTCTTCATGTGAAATTACGTATCCCGAGTTTGGTCTCTTGCAAAAACTCTCCGGTTTGTATGGAACATACTACTTTGGAAAGTTCAATGATGGAGTGCGTGTTTGAAATAACCTCAAGGGGGGTGTCTTCTTGTCTGGTCAAGGCTGTTCTGGCTCCCGGCCGATAGGTAACCACAAAATGGTATTCGGCAAAAAAAAGCATCCACCTAAGCTGACGTGGAGTGAGATGAAGTGCCGCCTTCATAAACTGGAGGTTCCGATGGTCGGAATACACCGTGATTTGATGGACGGCTCCCATTAACCAGTGTCTCCATTCCAGAAAGGCGTCTCTGATAGCTAATAGTTCCTTTTCTGCTATCGTATAGTTCTGTTCTGCTGCGTTGAGTTTCCGAGACAAAAAGGCTATGGGATGTAGATAACCTGTAGTTTCATGCCGTTGCGAGAGCAACGCTCCTATCACTACCTCGGAGGCATCGGCTTCCACTCTGAACGGTAGAGCTGGATTGGCGTGTGTAAGAACTGGGGCTGTTACAAAAGCGTTCTTTAACTGGTCGAAGGCTTTTTGGGTGTCCTGGCTTAGACCACAAAAACAAGGTCTTTTTTCTCGTTAACCTAGTTAACGGAGTTCCAATTTCTGATAAAAATTCGCTGAACCCAGAAGTCTCTGGATTTCTTTAACGTTGTGCAGACAAGGCCATTCAAAGATAGGCTTCACCTTCCTTTCCATCATGACTTGGCCAGAAGGGGTAAGCATAACCCCCAGGAATTCCACGGTTGTGACATGGAATTCGCAGTTCGTTATCTTGCAAAACAACCAATGTTTTCTTAAGGCTTGCAAGACCAGGCGCACGTGACCCACATGCTCTTCTTCTGTGGTGGAGTATATCAGGATATCTTCTATGTAGACCACGACGAAGAGGTCCAGATATTGTCTCAGGACCTCATTGAGAAAAAAATTAAACGCCGCTGAGGCGTTACATAACCCAAAGGGCATCACCAGATATTCGTAGAGCCCGTACCTTGTCTTGAATGCGGTCTTCCATTCGTCCCCCTCTTTTATTCGGACGAAGTGGTAGGCACCCCTCAGGTCCAACTTAGTGTAGATGCCTGCTGCTCGCACTTGTTCCAAAAGCACCGGAATCAGGGAGAGCGGATAGCGGTTTTTTATGGTGATTTCGTTCAATGCCCTGTAGTCAATGCAGCATCTTAAGTCCCCGTTGGCCTTGAGTATAAAGAAGAGGGGAGATGCCACTGGTGATCGAGAGGGTCTTTTAAAACCCAGCTCGAGGTATTTATCCAAATATTCTCGTAAAAATGTTGTCTCTGGTACCGTAAGGACGGATATTCTCCCACATGGTACTACCGATCCCGGGACCAGGTCTATGCGACATTCGTAGTCTCTGTGGGGTGGTAACTGTTCGGCCTTAGTATCACAAAACACATCGGTGTAGGGTTTATAACATGAAGGCAGTGACACATCTTTCTCGGCTGCGGTGGCTATATGTTGACTAATGGCTAAGGGTCTCAAGGGTCGGGAGAGCAATGGAGTACAGTGTTTTCTGCAATATTCGGAGTCGAAACTCAACGTCTTGTGAGTCCACCTTATCGTTGGATCATGCTTCTGGAGCCAGGGCAGGCCTAGAATCACTCCAAACTGGGGAGCGTGTATTATGCAAAACGACAAGTTCTCACTATGATGGTTATCATAGGAAAGTTTGTATTCCAGAGTGTGGTGAGTGATGGGTCCGGTTTCCAACTCTTGGCCATCTACTGCACACACCTTCTCCGGAACGGATCTGGTAATCATTCGTACTTGCAGACGATGCGCCTCTTCTTTGTCCATGAAACAACCTGTAGCTCCGGAGTCTATCATAGCCTGTATGTGTTGGTGTTTGTTGTTTACCTTGATCGCCAGAGCAATAAAAAAGTGATTAGGTTTGTCGAATCCATGAGCATCCACGGAAGGGATGGTGTATTCGCTTGAGGTCTTCCCTTCCTTTTTCCTCAAGCTCTGCCGTTTCCCTCCTCTTTTTCGGTAGTTAGGGCAGCTGTTTGCCCTACTCTTCCTTTACCATATTTGGGTTTTACCAGACATTCTCGGAGGAAATGCCCCTTTTTCCCACAATAGAGACACAAGCCTTGCTTGCGTCGATGGTCTCTTTCGCTGAGCGTTAATGACGCTCGTACCGTTCCTATTTCCATCGGTTCAGGTTGGGTAAGCGTCTTTTGTGTAAAGGAGCCCCGATCGCCGTACGCGGCGCCTTTCTCTTTCTTTTTATTTTCTCCTTGGCGTTCTCTTAGACGGTGGTCTAACCGGAGTGTGAGGTCGATAAGGGCGGTACACGTGCGAGGCTGAGGGTCGATTTGGGCTAACACGTTTTTTAGCTCCTCTGTGAGCCCCTGATTGAATATAGCTGATTGTTTTGATTCCGGCCAGTCTGTTTCTGCGACGAGTCTCCGGAAGCTATTCAAGTAACTCACCAAATCAGACGATCCTTGACGAAGTTCCAACAGGTCCCTATCTGCTGAGAACGTGTCTGCCCTTCTATCGAAGGTTTTTTCGAGACTTTCCCGGAACTCGTCCCAATTGTACAGCTTCGGGTCATCCCTCCGCACTATGGGGACTGCCCATTGTGCAGCTTCTCCTCCTAGGTACGAGATCAAAAACGCCACTCGTGCTTGATTAGTCCCGAACACCTTTGGCTTGCAGTTGAAGTGAAGGAGGACCTGGGTAAGGAACACTTGCACCTTCTTGATGCCTCCGTAAAACCTCTCCGGAGGTGCTAACTGGATTTGCGCTGGCATCTCTCCTACTACTGACGGTGGGTGTGGAGCACCCCCAATGTCAAAGGGGTTTTTCTGAAGCCTATCCCCTCGGGTATGAAGGGATGCTGTCTCCTGACGCGACACGGCCAGTTCGGCTTGAACCAGCATTAAGGCCGCGACTACGTCCTCTAAGGTGGCCATGCCTAACTCAACACAACCAAGAGGAGACCGATTCGTGGGCCAATTATTCTGTTGGGCTTTCCGGTTCTGTGTCCTCGGGGCTGTGTCAATGCTCTATGGGGGCCCACCTCTGAATCGACCCAAGTCTGGCTTGTGGGAACATACGCAGACTTTTGGGGCAATTGAGCGGGGGAAGGAAAGGGTGGGGACTGCGGGGAGGGAGACCTGTGTAAGATACAAAGAAACACAATGAGAATCTGCTATAACCCTTTACTACTCCCTTAATTCCCTGACCCTCTCAAACTCCCTTTTCCTACCTGCAAAGAAAAGAATGAGGTTCCAACACACATCAGAGGAGAGGAGAGGAGAGGAAGACGCCAACCAAGCGCGGATTCGGTACTCTACCCCTTGTGGCTCTCTTGCCTGATACTGTTCTTTTAACTCTCACTCCTGTGTGGATATCAAAAGAGAGTTGAAGAGAGAGGAAGCGCACTCGTGTTCAAATGAGGTAATTCAAGTAGAGCAGGGTATGGGTGCAGACGAGTAGATCCCCCTGAGTAGGGATGGAAATCATACAGAAGCACGTTCTAATCAAGAGCGTGTCACTCGAGTTGCACTCCGGTAAAGAAATTAATCAAGCGAGGGTAAATTCTGCAGTTCGTTAGTTTATTCAAGTACATGGGTTCAGTAGCTCCTTTGAAAAGTATAATTTTCACTGAAATTCAAACATCACAAACAAGTGTATTGAGGTTCATAACTCGATGTAGCCCAATGCATTTCGGGCCAGTGTGGCCCTTCATCAGGGGCGGCACTATAATAGGAGGATACAAGGAAGCAGCTTTAATCAATACAATAGTATCATAAATCAATCAGTCCAAAAAGCAGTGAGAGAAAACATGGATCAATACATTCAAAATATTGGGATAAATATGGATGAAAAATGCGTGAATAAAAACAGTGTTGTGGTGGTGTTTGAAAAAATGATAATGATGTTAGATAAAGAGATAGGTCCTGTTAAGTGAATGTTTAAACAGTAAAATTAAAGTCACAAGCAGGGGAAATGAATCCTAGAAAGTAAATCGAATACGGTAAAGAATGAATACATGCGAACGTGAAAAAAATGAAAAAAATACAACGTGTTTGTTAAGGTCTAGTAGCATGAAGTAGAAACATTAAGAGTGTGCATGCTCGAAAATTAAGTGCCATTGGGAGTGATAACAAGCGGACAATGCGTGAGCTGTCAAGAATGAAATCTGTGATGGAAGTTAAGTACCAGGTGAAAGGAGGGTCACGGGTGCGTTAATTTACGGAGTAAACAGAAAAACGAACGGAAAGACAACTGAACAAGTATTTAAGAGCATAGTGGTATAGGGCATGGCGCAAAACACTTACGTGACGTGAATGGTTCAAATTGGTCGAGGCTGTGCAGTCGTAAAGTTCCGGCGTATCAGCGGGTAAGTCGACTATAAAACGCGCGTAGTATTTAAAGGGTGTCATGTGATTGTCGCCACAAATCAAAATGGCTGAGGGCCTAGTAGCCAATCATAAAAGATTATGCTGGTCAATGTACCGTCAAACGTGTAAGAAGCGGATAGGTGCGTCATGAGACGGTAGAAACCAATCAGAAAGGAAGAATACAAGTCTGATACAATGTATCGGCGAGTATACAAATGTATCCGGTTGGTTACGTCAGAGGACGATAAAAGCCAATCAATGAGGGAAAGTGCAAGTCTGGTACGGAGTATCAGAAATTGTCCGGGTGTGTGTTCGGAGCGGTGAATGGGGAAAGTGCAAACAGGAAAACACGTGAAGCAGAGAACTGCAAAGAGAGTAAGGTCGTGATTTCGGGGTTAGTGATTTGGGTATGTTAATGTAACGAGCGAAAGAAAAGTGGTCTGGAATAAAAATTAATTTGGTATGTACGCGGTAACCATGGGAACAAAACGAAAAACGTGTATGAAGGTGCAAACGTGCTAAAGATGTTAATAGCATGATAATGTGATGCATTAAGACTGTAATAAGGATAACAAAAAGTGTTAAGCGAGAATCCTAAAGATGTTTCACAGAGGAGACATAAGTCTATAAGAGTATGATGTGTGAAGGTAAACAGGACATATTTGTGGTGAAATCAAATATAATAGGTAACAAGTGAGGTAAATGACAATAATATTGTATCACAATCTTTGGGATATATGTGTAGAACATCAGGAAACATAAGGTTATAGGGTCCCTGGTCTCATGGGATTATACCCTTAACAGTAGTACATAAGTGTATTCTTAAAGCTGAAAGTCAAGTGAGAATCAAAGAACATTACAAAAAACAACCTAGATGATAGCGTTCATTGAGTCCTTTAGGGTGAATCGAATCTAGTTTGTTGATCCAGAAAACTTCGCGTTGTAATAGATATTGTGTGTTATTTCGTCCTTTTATGATAGGAACTTGTTCGAGAATCAAGAAGCGCAGTTGACAAATGTTGTGTTGTAAAAGATCGAAGTGGTTGGCAATAGGAGATTTTATCTGATGAGTACGTATGTTGCTCTTGTGTTCGTTAAGTCGAATTCGTATTTTCCTCTCTGTCTTACCGACGTAAACAAGCCCACAAGGACATTTAAGCAAGTAAATGACATTCTGAGTATTGCACGTAGCTGTTACTGTTAGATTGATAGGAAAACCTTTGTGAGGGTGTGAAATCTTGTTGCCCTTAATGATAGAGTTGCAGTTTCCACAATTCAAGCAGGGGATGGTGCCTTTATAATCAGTAGTGGTAAGATTTTTGGGCGTAGACAAGAGTTGTTTCAAATTTCGAGATTTCTGGTAAGCAAATCTAGGTTGTGAATCAAAGATGTGTTGAAAGTCTGGTTCGTTACTGAGTATCGGCCAATACCTTAAAACGATTTTTTTAATTTGATGGCTTCTTGTAGAGAATTTTGAGATGAACACAGATCTGGTTTCTTGTTTTACTTGCAATTTGGGTTGAAGCAAATCCTGTTGAGTAGGGGTATCGGCTTTGATGATGGCACTTTCCAAGATAGTAAGAGGATAATTGCGTTTTCTGAATTTGTCAATACAAGCAATTTTGCTAGATTCGTAGAGGTCATCTGAGCTGGCAATTCTTTTTAGTCCTAACAATTGGGAGTATGGTAAAGTTTTTTTAGAGAGGGCTGATGAAAACTGTCGTAATGTAATAGGTTATTCCTGTCGGTCGGTTTGGTGTATACTTGTGTAGTTAATTGATCTCCAATGTTGGTAACAAGAGTGTCCAAAAAAGTAACTGAATCATGGCTGATAGTGTGGGTGAATTTGATTTGGTGATCAACTGCGTTGTGTTTCGATGAGTTGGTCCAGTAAAATGGTTGGTCCTTTCCAGATGATAAAAATGTCATCAATATATCTTTTGTAAAGGATCAGGTTGTTTGTCCAGCCCAGTTTACTGAGAATATGATCAAGTTCAAAACGGTACATGTAGAGATTGGCATACGTGGGCGCGGCACAATTGCCCATAGATGTGCCCGAACATTGCATGTAATATGTTCCAGACCATTCAAAATAACTGTGGTAGAGTGTAAAATGAATGAGTTCCATGAGAAATATGTTCAGGTTATTGGGTTTGTCTGTCTGAAGTAAGAAAGATTCAATTGCCTCGAGTCCTTTGTCATGAGGAATTGATGTATACAGTGACTTCACATCGATGGTAGCCAATGTAATGTCCGGGGTGATTTGATTTTGTATTGATTCTATGATGTTAAGAAAGTCGATGGTGTCCTTGATGTAAGTTGACATGGATTGTACTAACGGTTGCAAATGTTTATCCAGGTATCTTCCCACGGGTTCATGAATTGAGTTTATTGTCGAAACGATGGGTCTGAATGGGGATTTAGTTGCATGTTTGTGAATTTTGGGTGGCATGTATATGTATGGAATAGCCGGATCTTCTTTGATAAGATATTTTTCGTCTTCATCTTTGATGGTACCATTTTCATGAGCAGTGTTGACAATGGTCTTGAGAATATTGGTAAATTCCTTAGTTAGATCTGATGTTATGGGCATGT
This sequence comes from Triturus cristatus, assembly GCF_964204655.1. Lineage (NCBI taxonomy): Eukaryota > Metazoa > Chordata > Amphibia > Caudata > Salamandridae > Triturus > Triturus cristatus. Next base: position 672,438,981 of record NC_140587.1, read on the forward strand.
AGATATCAGAATTTTGAACATGCTCGTTGACATTATCATGGTAAAAAGTGGAGTCCATAATTACCAGGGCACCCCCTTTATCAGCTTCTCTGAAGGTGATTTCAGATTTGTTCGCAAGATGTTTTAGGGTATCGTATTCTTTGCGTGTAAGATTAGCAAAAGTACTTTTGGTGTGGTAAGTAATGTTTTTGAGATCTTTTTTGACAATTGTTTCAAAAGCGTCAAGTGCTTTGTGGCTGGAAGGAGCCATGAATGTACTCTTGTTTCTTAAACCCAGCAAAGTATTTTCTCGAGGAGTATCCGGTGTTTTGATGATATTGTGAAAAAAATGCTTTAATCTCAAGGATCTCATGAATTTGAAAAGACTAATTTCTGTTTCAAGCTAGTTAGAGTGGTAGGTAGGTACGAATGAAGTGCCTTTTTGTAAGGTTTGTATTTGAAATTGTGTGAGAGTGTAGCTGGAAATGTTGATTACGAGATTTTCTGACTGCGTGTACTTTTTGCTATGGCTTTGGACGTGGATTTTCCTCCTGGATCTCCTGGTGGTTTTGGACCTGATCCTAAAAAATGTTGTCTATTGTCACTGGTTGTAGGTTCGTCGCGGGTTGATTGTAATGTATCTGTTGATTCTGGAGTTTCCGTGACTGTTTTAGTGAATGCACTGGTAGAAGGTCTAATGTTGGTAGAAGAATCCTCAGAAGATGTAGCGTCTGACTCGAACGTACGACCTGTTTGCTTGCACTGTTGTCTTCTTGTGGCGTATACATCGGCTCAAGTATAGACCTCTCCCAATTTATAGTCCACTGTGTCACGCTTACATTTTCTAGTTTTTCTCTCATTGATTTCATTTGTGTATACGTCGAGTTGTTTATTGATGTCTGCAAGTGTCGTATTCCAATCTGTGTCAGACAGGTTCGTAGAGATATCTTGTCTTAAGTCGTCGATTTCCTTGGTCAATTCTTCCAACAATTTTGATAGCTCTTCCACAATTAAGAGTATTAAATCGAGTGAGCATTTGTTGAGAATGGCTTCCCAACGTAATGTAAACCTTGGATTATTCTTGCATAAGGTTGATTTGAGTGCTATCCTTAGACCTCTTGGGATCCGTTGGACCTTGTGATACCTGATGAGGGTGCTAGCATGTAGACGTTGATTTATAGCTCTTTTAGATGTGTATAACAATTGCTTAATGTTGGATTGAACAGAGGTTGTACTGGAGCTGGTTCCTGTGGTGTCCTCGAAAAGTGCATAGATGCGTTGCGTTTCTAAGGCGTATACAAGAAAGTCTCTGTTCTGCTTTCTTTATTAATTTCCGTGTCTTCCATGGTCAGGCGGTGCGCGATCTCTGTGGCTCAGGAATGGGTGAAAAGATTGTTGAAGAGAGAGGAAGCGCACTCGTGTTCAAACGAGGTAATTCAAGTAGAGCAGGGTATGGGTGCAGACGAGTAGATCCCCCTGAGTAGGGATGGAAATCATACAGAAGCACGTTCTAATCAAGAGCGTGTCACTTGAGTTGCACTCCGGTAGAGAAATTAATCAAGCGAGGGTAAATTCTGTAGTTCGTTTGTTTATTCAAGTACATGGGTTCAGTAGCTCCTTTGAAAAGTATAATTTTCACTGAAATTCAAACATCACAAACGAGTGTATTGAGGTTCATAACTCGATGTAGCCCAATGCATTTCGGGCCAGTGTGGCCCTTCGTCAGGGGCGGCACTATAATAGGAGGATACAAGGAAGCAGCTTTAATCAATACAATAGTATCATAAATCAATCAGTCCAAAAAGCAGTGAGAGAAAACATGGATCAATACATTCGAAATATTGGGATAAATATGGATGAAAAATACGTGAATAAAAACAGTGTTGTGGTGGTGTTGTTTGAAAAAATTATAATGATGTTAGATAAAGGGATAGGTCCTGTTAAGTGAATGTTTAAACAGTAAAATTAAAGTCACAAGCAGGGGAAATGAATCCTAGAAAGTAAATCGAATACGGTAAAGAATGAATACATGCGAACGTGAAAAAAATGAAAAAAATACAACGTGTTTGTTAAGGTCTAGTAGCATGAAGTAGAAACATTAAGAGTGTGCGTGCTCGAAAATTAAGTGCCATTGGGAGTGATAACAAGCGGACAATGCGTGAGCTGTCAAGTATGAAATCTGTGATGGAAGTTAAGTACCAGGTGAAAGGAAGGTCACGGGTGCGTTAATTTACGGAGTAAACAGAAAAACGAACGGAAAGACAACTGAACAAGTATTTAAGAGCATAGTGGTATAGGGCATGGCGCAAAACACTTACGTGATGTGAATGGTTCAAATCGGTCGAGGCTGTGCAGTCTTAAAGTTCCGGCGTATCAGCGGGTAAGTCGACTATAAAACGCGCGTAGTATTTAAAGGGTGTCATGTGATTGTCGCCACAAATCAAAATGGCTGAGGGCCTAGTAGCCAATCATAAAAGATTATGCTGGTCAATGTACCGTCAAACGTGTAAGAAGCGGATAGGTGCGTCATGAGACGGTAGAAACCAATCAGAAAGGAAGAATACAAGTCTGATACAATGTATCGGCGAGTATACGAATGTATCCGGGTGGTTACGTCAGAGGACGATAAAAGCCAATCAATGAGGGAAAGTGCAAGTCTGGTACGGAGTATCAGAAATTGTCCGGGTGTGTGTTCGGAGCGGTGAATGGGGAAAGTGCAAACAGGAAAACACGTGAAGCAGAGAACTGCAAAGAGAGTAAGGTAGTGATTTCGGGGTTAGTGATTTGGGTATGTTAATGTAACGAGCGAAAGAAAAGTGGTCTGGAATAAAAATTAATTTGGTATGTACGCGGTAACCATGGGAACAAAACGAAAAACGTGTATGAAGGTGCAAACGTGCTAAAGATGTTAATAGCATGATAATGCGATGCATTAAGACTGTAATAAGGATAACAAAAAGTGTTATGCGAGAATCCTAAAGATGTTTCACAGAGGAGACAAAAGTCTATAAGAGTATGATGTGTGAAGGTAAACAGGACATATTTGTGGTGAAATCAAATACAATAGGTAACAAGTGAGGTAAATGACAATAATATTGTATCACAATCTTTGGGATATATGTGTAGAACATCAGGAAACATAAGGTTATAGGGTCCCTGGTCTCATGGGATTATACCCTTAACAGTAGTACATAAGTGTATTCTGAAAGCTGAAAGTCAAGTGAGAATCAAAGAACATTACAAAAAACAACCTAGATCATAGCGTACAAAAGAGAAGCACAACACATACAACAAACAAGGAATGCGGTAAGACACTGAGATCAAACACTTTAGCAGATTATTGTAGTAATAATGATCATGTCTGTTTGTTGGGAAAAAGAATGTAAACGTTAGATATCACGTTCCTTCTCTACATTGCGCACTTCATATCCCAGAATGCCTTGTGGTTCCCTGTAATCCAGAACCTCCGTTGTTAACACACGATATTGGTTTCACATGATCAAGTCCTGTTTCTTCGGGTTCTATGTCTCACACGCGTTACATAACATTTAAGTACACAGTCTCGTGATGCCTGCTGAGTTAAAACCGCACTCATACATCCATACAGCGCTTTGCTCACCACGTAAATCGCGGGCGCGTATTCTCACCCCGCATGAAACCGTGCATAGTTTCGCCAACAGGGTCAGTAGCAGCCCAAGCGCCTCTAAGTGCGCATACTCTCCCCTGCACGGTGACGCGGTCACCTCCAACAGGGCAGTCACTGGAATTCTGGAGAATCTCCCGTGATGGCCTCGAATCAGCGGTCGGAAGTTCTGTTCTTAGACACTCTTACCGCTTCTTGGAACAGAGGAAAGAAGCGTCCTGCTCCCTCCAAGGCGAATGTTCAATAATCAGCAGCGCGGTCCGGATTGCAGGGTCTTTATTGCCTGCTTCCGGAACCGCCGCTGCCTCACGTGCTATGTGCTGCGCGTGGCCTGATGGGGCTTGTGGTTCCGGTCTCTCTCTCGCGTCGCTCTGCCTTTGTTAGAGCAGCTAGCGCGATTACCGGATGCAATGCCCTCACAACCACTGCCTGACATCCTGAAAGACAAATTGCACGCCCCCCAATGGAAGCACATTTCATGGTGGGATGTCTGGCCGGGTTGGAAGGAGGACTGACAGCTCTGACCATACTTACCAGCATGTAGAGACACACACACCCCTCAACACAAACTCCACACAACTCACTGGGTAGAATGCATTGACTCACACTGTGGTGAAATATCTCCCAAAGGTACACCGCACTGGGTGCTGCTGTGTGAAGCACAGGGGCTCTCTTTGGATTTGTAGCCAAACAAACACCAGGACTTCACAGTCAGCCATTTTGCCATTGCTGTCACCCCCCCTCACAGGGATGCAGAGTCAAAAGGAAGGAAGTATGGGCATGCTGGGAAGGGGGGTGTAGCCAAGAGCATGATGGGAGTTGCAGTCACAGACATTCCCCACCCACCCACATGGCCCAGCAAGCTCACACTGAAACATGTTCGCCTCACAGGGAGTGGCAACGGACTGACAAGATGTCTGACACGGGGCTCTGTTGTGGGGAGCACAAGGCCATGCGGGGTACTGGGCACCAACAAACACAAGGGCTGCACTGACTGACATACTGAAAGTTAACCTGCACCCACTGCAATGTTGGCACGCTTCATGATGGGATAACTGGCTTGGGGGAGAAGGCGGTCCTGACTTGAAAACAAATAACACCGATGCTGACCATACACACACCTTCTATGCTAAAACACATTCCACACGTGGTACCAGGCACTCACAAAGATGATGCCCGTGCAAGATGTCTGACACATGGGCCTGATAAATGATGTGGCTGAAAATCACACATATGCACTGGCCAAACCAAACACAGTCACACACACAGCCATTGCAACCATATGTTCAAACTCACTGTCTGGGGATGCAGTGTTCAGGGGTGCCCCCTGGCCTGGCTGTGGAAGTGTGTCTTGCAGATGACAAGTGTGGAGAGCCATATATAGTACATTGCACAAAACACACAGGAACTCACATATACATCATTGACAGGGGACATCTGACAGTGAATGGAATGGACACACCAATATAGCCGACACCATAGCATGTTCGCATTCACACGCGGTGCTGTTGTGAGCTGCATTCCACTCCTACATCGTGCTGAAACATTTCCATCCTTCACACAACACACCACTCACTGACATAGACACTGTAGACGCAAGGTCTAACCTGGACTGCATTGGAGGAGACATGCTACTCACAGCAGCCAAACCGCAACACACCCATCACCAGCTCTCACTGTCATGAGCATTGAAAAGCCAGAGTGCTACCTTGCCCAATCCATGTCACCATGGAGAACATTGACAAGTCAAATCACATATGCACGTACAAAACTCAGCACCAGACTCATTAACGATGGTGACATCATCACCTGTATGAAATGAGATGGGAACTAGGAACACTGTAAAAAAACACTTTCTCCCAAGAGATCACAGGCATACCGGACTGTGACCATGTCGGAACAATACACCAATGTGACACACAAAGACTAGCAAAATCTGCTACCACACATGCCCCAATCTTACAACATCTCCTCAGTGGAATTGCACGTATGTCCTTGTTAAAGCTCAAATGTGTACAGGGATGACACACCTGTGTCAGCAACGTGATGGCCCTTGAGTAGTAATGGCCATGTACAGCCAAATCTATACATTAGCTGGGCATGCACACACTTCGACATGCACATTGAAATGTTTCATTTAGGCTGGGCAATGTGCCACAACAATATCAATCATTGTCCGTGACAACCTTGGACAAAGTAGTGTACAGGCACGCATCCTGACGTACAGTAGAAAATGTCATGTATGTGAACCATTGATGCCTGTAGAAACATAACTTACATTGTGTATCTCTTCCAAACAGAGGAGTTCCTGTCCCAGACTCTGGTGGACCCTTAGCTCTCTGGTGTGAATCCGTCTCTGTCCTCTTTGGATGACGACGAACAACCTGGCACCTCCGGTGTGAGTCATCATGCAGCACCAGCAGTACCAAAATCTGCACCCCCTGTACCCACGCCTCCAGCATCTGGCAACAGACAGGGCACCCCAGCCAACACGGACAGACCAAGGCCACAGAACACCAACAGCACAGGGACACAGGACCCCCAGGAAGCTTTTGACAACACCACCAGCAACAACACCCAAGGGGGCCCAGTGTCACCTGTGCGTGACGGCGCAGGTCCTGCCTGTGTGGATAGGGGTGCTGGGAGGGGTGGTAGGCAGAGGGCGCACCTTGCAGAGGGGTCTGGACTGCAGGATGACCCCCAACTGGCACGCATCATAGATGTGTACCAGGATAGCACCGGAGGATTCGGCCAGGTAGTGGGGATCCTCAAGGACATTCAACAGGAGCAGGCTGCCCATCATGCCCGCATGGAGGCAAAGTGGGATGCACTTACTGCAGTGCATCGGGACATACTCCAATGCCTCCGCCAGATAAGCACCAATATGTCCACACCTCCCTGTGTGGCCGCAACATCTGTTGCCGCACGATCTGCCAGCGCCACAGGGACGGAGGATGTCTTTGGCGGAGAGTCCTCTGCACCACAGACGCCTGCACCTGAGGATCCCCCCCGCTTTGAAGAAGAGGGGTCGCCCGAGGAAGGACAAGTGAGACGCAGATGTCCATGCACATCCCCCAGGGCCTCTAAACCTGTTCTGGACAATGTTCTTCATGCATATCCCATTCACCTTGTCGTATCTAACACAACTCGCCTACATGACATGGAGGGTTCATGTTGGTCCAATGTAGCAGATGACTGTGGACTTTACTCTGGACATTTCAGCTACCAACACTTCCAACTCTACTGTGAACTTTGGATTCAAAACCCAATGTACAGCACCCACCATCCTGTGCACTATCCTCACACATGTTTGTAAATAAACTCACCAGTACACTATACTTGCCTCTGTTGTGATTCCAACTTGTCATGTATCATGGAGATGTTGATTTACTAAACAACACAGTGCATGCCAAAAACTACAACAATGTGATCACCGTTATGTGAGTCATGGTGATGTGACACATGTGAGGGAGACACACCACTATGGCACCACAACACATACTCACCATGGCCATGTAACTCATCCCACACAATGGTGTTGACCTGAAATACATTAGAATGCACAGACACCACACCTATCCACAGTCAGTGGTAACAATCCCACAGGTGAGGTAAGCAAATGTCAGTCAGATGTGGGAAGACAGACAACGCATCTAAGTTAGCAGTTCGACACTATTGTGGAGTACAGACCACCTGAAAGGACACATCACTGCATGCATCCAGTCAAGCGGCACACAGACACACTCAAACAGCAACAGAGCAGCCCCAACACATTTCAGGCAAACTCAATACATTGACATAACAACCCTGTAAACTCACATTCAGGTGAAGAAGTTGTTGATGAGCTGTGTGCGGACGTCACCCTCATCATCATCATCACTGGCATCGTGGCCCAGGCCTGGATCCTCCACAGGTAGCAGAGGTAGGTCATCATCATCCTGGATGAGAGGCAACTTCTTCCGCACTGCCATGTTGTGTAGCATGCAGCATACAAGGATAATTTTGCACACCTTTGCAGGGTCATATGGGAGGGCCCCTCCAGTCTTGTCCAGGCAGCGGAAGCTTTTCAGGAGACCAAATGTCTGCTCAATCACCCTCCTGCTCCGACCATGTGCCTCATTGTAGTGCATCTCGGCTGGTATCACAGGGTTCCTGAGGGGTGTCAGCAACCACGGCATGTTGGGGTATCCAGAGTCACCTACATACAAACAACTGAACTATTAGCTGAGTTTTGAAAGAGGGTGGAATACAACATAGCCAAACACACACAATGGTAAACAAGCAGTACACACCGACAAGCCAGGCATGCTGGTCTGGAGTCTGTGACATCAGCATTGCAATGTGACTACTCCTCATGATGTAGGCATCGTGTGCAGAACCGGGGAAAGGTGCACACATGTCTGCAAGACATACCACCAGAGCATTGATGGAGTGGAAATGTTTCCTGTTCCGGTATGGCTGCTCATGTGCCTGTGGAGGTACCAGGGCCACATGTTTACCATCAATAGATCCGATGACATTCGGCATCCTCCCCAGTGTATAAAAAGCATCTTTTATTTCAGTGAGTTGACCTGGGCTAGGAAACTTGATGTACAGGTCAAGGAAATGCAACATCTCCTCCAAGACATCGAGTAGCACACGACTGAACATAGTTTGCGACATACCACCAGCAGTAGTCACAGTGTACTGGAAGGTACCAGTAGCAAAGAAGTGCAGGGCCTTCACCTCTGGGGTCAGTGCTGTAGGATATGTCCAGCCAGGTAGCAGATGTGGCACCAACTGCTCTGCCAACTCCTCAATCAGTTGCCTGGTGAAGCGGTACCGTCTGATGCAGTCGCGTTCCTGCATGGTTTCAAGGTCTGGGGACAGTCTATGGACAGCTGGTGCCCTGCAGTACAGAGGTGAATAAAGGAAGATTGTCGATTTATCCACCCATGTGGCTATGACCAAGCCAAATATCACATAATACATCATGACAATACACAATGTACTGAGGTGTGTGCTGTTGGGTATGGACACATATGTCACCTACATGCACATCACCTCACATCTCAAGTCCACATGTCTTCATAAGTTCCATGTAGTGCAATGGCCAATCATTGGGCTGTGTCACAGTACCTATGTACTGCTGTCACGTTACAAAGACACACCACAGTGACAAGTGAGGCCTGATGTCTCCCAGGCATCACAGCTCTTTGACATGCAGATAACCAGGGTCCCTGTATTGCCACATGGACACTGGAATGACATGGCGTATCATGTATTGTACATGCCACTAAACAACCGTGAGTCCCACAGGTAGTGGCCACTGTTGTCTCTGCAGGCCCTACATGAAACGTCTCGTAGACACACACACACCATCAATGTTGATGCACAAACCACATGGATGTTGAGACTGTAAACCATTGGGCACATTTGATCATCCACATCTGAGACACAACATGCACACAGACTGTGGGTGTACATCAGAATTCGGGCTATAGGTCTCACTGTGACGTGCATACCATCACACCCAGGACTCGGTGTATGTGACATGTCCTAGACATATCCAACCTGCAACTGTGTCCATGACTCATGACCATAACTGTACAGTTGCACATCACAGTGGTAATGTGCACAACCCACAAAGGATTCTGTCCCCATGAACACGTGCACAGCCTGGGAGTGGCTGCACAAAAGTGCCACACAACCAACCACATTTTTGCCCACCAAAACACACACGTAATGCAGCCTAAAATGCCATGGGACACAGTGTGAGACATGCTGTAGTGTGGTAGGTGTGCACCTGAGTCCCTGGCAAGTAATTGTGTGTGGAAGCCGTCAAAAAGTAACACCAATGTCAACCGACGCGGGTGACTATGCGTACGCATTGCACAGTTCAGGACCGAGCCGTGCATATGCTTAGCCATTGACTGCAATGCGAACCGATGCGGGTGACTATGCGTATGTATTGCATAGTTCAGGACCGAGCCTTGCGTACGCTTAGCCATTGACTGCAATGCGAACCGACGCGGGTGACTATGCGTACACATTGCACAGTTCAGGACCGAGCCGTGCATACGCTTAGCCATTGACTGCAATGAGAACCAACGCGGGTGACTATGCGTACGCATTGCACAGTTCAGGACCGAGCCGTGCGTAGGCTTAGCCATTGACTGCAATGAGAACCGACGCGGGTGACCATCATGCATACGCGTCGGGCAGGCATGGACCGAGACCTGCGTACGCCTTGGCCATTGAATCGTATGGAGACGGGTGCGTGTGTATTTTCAAACGACGCATTGTACAGTCAGTTGACCGAGCCGTGCGCACCCATTGGCTCTGGACTGTCATGGAGATGGATGCAGATTCAAAACTTGTATGAGTCGTGCTCTGGAAATTCAGTTTGATGCCTACAACAATGTTGCAATTACTAGGGTTTTATGAAGGTGAAGATTTGAACGATGCGGAAGACGTTTATGAGTCGTACATTTCCATGGATTGGCCATATTCATAGAATGCAACCGTGTTGGACCTATCACTTGGGACACATGGCACAGATTCTACCTCTGCAGCACAGATATAAGGCTGGTTGGCCCCCAGGGAGCTCACTTGCCTGCACTACATGCTACTGGACCACATCTCTGCTACCACTGCTGCTGTCTCGACATCCTCTGGCTACGGCTATGGCACATACTCTGGAGAGGGCCCCAGCCTTCACTGAGGAGGAGAACCAGGCCCTGCTGGACGGGCTCCTTCCACAGTACAGCAAGCTGTATGGGAAACCAAGGGAGCAGGTGAGTGTGCAGTCCACTGCCTTCCTAATTGTGCATGTTGTCTGACTAGCAGTACTAGCAGTGTGTACATCAGTGACAAGCTTACTCACTGAGTACTTTCATCCCCCAAAGTGTGTAGGTACATGTAATGAACAGGTGTTCTGCAGCTAAAGTGCATTTGTGCAAGCTTAAACTTCCCAGGCATTGTTAACATGTCAGACATGCAGGGCATTTGTCCATTTCCATGGGTGCACTACCTGTGTAACTCATTTTCTTTTGTGATGATGACATGTATATCCAACTGTGTGCAGCACAAATATGAGCCATGTGTGCTAATGGACTTTTAACTTTGTCATCCTCACAGGTTGATGCCCACCAGAAGCAGGAGATATGGCTGACCATCGCCCGGGCAGTTGAATCGGTGGGGGTCTACATGCACCGGATCCGCAACTGCCAGATGAGGTGGCAGGACCTTCAGGGCTGGACCCAGAGGTTGCAAGGGTCCAGCTGAAGCTGTCGCCTCCTCGTAGGAGGGGCAGACACCGGACCATGACCCCCACATGCTCAGGATCCTGGCAGTGGTCTTCCCAGACCTGGATGGGCAGCTGAAGGCCAGACAGCAGCAAGGAGGGGGTAAGCCCATGCCTAGTCTGTGTACTATGTCTGACATGCTATTTACAGTCTTTTGGCCTGGTCACACTTCCACATTACGTAGGTCTTGTAGTCCAGTACTCATGTCCCTCAATTGTGTGATGCACCCTCCTCATCTGATCCACAGGTGTGGACCCTACAGTCTGTGGCTTGTGTCACTAGGGCACTGTGTCCCTGCAGTCAGCTATGCTTCAGGTTCCGGACAGCATCTGTTACCGTGACTCTGTTGTGGGTTTCATGGGTGGGTCAATTGTTTACACAATGCCTGAGATCTGACATGTGATCTGTGTGTGCCCTTGATATGTGTTACAATTGCTGGTCTGACTCGCCACATGTGCCTGGGGTATTTCAAACACACCCATGCAGCAGGGGACTCCAATTTGTGTGCCTCAGGAGTATGTATATCAAGTGTGTCACACTTGCTTAGCCACCTGACTACTGTCCAGGGCTAAACACTGTTTCACGTAGACCTGGGCAGTCATGCCTACTCAATTGCATTTAGAAACACTCTGTAATCCCACTCCTGTGTATCAAGTTACAGGTTGTGTTTAGTGACATGTGCCTTCAGGTGTCTGTCTCTGTGACATTGTGGTGTGGCTTCCTTTTCTGGACAACTGGGGTGCTCATGAGTTTGAGGGTCAGCAGGACATCTGAGATGTGACTATGAGAGACAAGACCTGTGTGACATATAGGTGTGTGATCACTTGACAGTGCATAATAGTGTATGCAACTGTGAACTTCAGGCAGCTGTGTTTCATGCAGAGCAGACAGAGATGTGCTCATGTACAGGGAGTTGTGTTCGCAGAGACTCATTTGTCTGCTTTGTATGATGTGGGGTCTTCTGGGTCCGGGATATGTTGTTTGCAGGGGATGGACAAGTGCACTTGTCAGCTGCAGAGTTTGCTTTACCCATGAGCTATGATTGTGACACAGTGCATACTGTTGTTGTCTAGATGCCCTGCCCCTGTGACAGGAGACAGTGTTGACTGACTTTCCAGGCATGCCAGTGCCATGACATTTAACTTGCTATGAGTGATCCTGCATTGAGGTCAAATGTGCTCTGTGCACCCCATTGTGGCATTGACTATCAGGACATGAGAACATCATAGTGTGTGTTGCTGGCATGCATCACAAGCATGTGAAATGAGACTCTGGCCATCCCTTCATCCTGACACCTGTACTGAGTCAGTGGCAAGAGATGTGATGTGTGTATAGTGACATACTCCTATATGTTCACTTGCATGTCCAGCAAATGTGTAGGTGGTGCATGTCGGCACATTGGGGTATTAGCATCCAACATGGAACAGACATATGGGTGCAAGTCCAGGAGGGATATGAGTGCCATGGTTGATGGTGAGACTGACAATTGGCTTATTCTAAACAGTGTGAGCACTTTGAGCAGTGTTCAGCTGATGATGCCAGGGCTTGCCCTGTGATGTGCTGTACTCACTGTGGTGTGTGCAGTCAGTGCAGGTGACTGATGTTGTTCTTTTTTTCCTAATTCTATCCGGATACATCCAGGGCCACAGGAGGGGACAGCTCCACAGACTAGGAGGAGCCACAGAGCCTGACTGGGACAGAAGGTGAGGAGTTGGAGGGACCCAGTGGCACGGAGGGCGAGTGGAGCCTCACCGAGGAGTCCTCAGCACCATCCACCCCAGCTGTGGGCCACAGCAGCTCGGAGGATGACTCCCTTGTGGAGGCGGGTGTCAGCAGCCACCAAACCACAGCTAGTGAGGCTGTCCCCGTCACCGCCCCCACCACCACCATCACCACCCTCCCATCGGCTCCCATCCCAGAGGTCCGTGGAAGCTCCTGTGTTTGGGAGCATGTCTCCTTTGTGCCAGGCACCGCACCCCCTGCCCCTGTGTCCCCTGCTGCCCTGAGTGAGGAGTCTGTGAACTTGCTTCGACAGATCCATGTAGAGCAGACATCAATGCTGAGTGTCCTCCATGCACATACCAGTCTGTTGACACAACTGGTGTCGTTCATGGAGGGCATTTCATCTGGCATGTCTGCTCTACAGAGGACCAATCAGTCCGTGGCCTCCTCCCTGACGGCAGCAGTGTCCCACCTCGAACAGTCCTGCACCCCTCCTACCCCTGCACCACCCATGATTCCTAGCACCTTACCTGTCCCAAGCACACACACACCAGCACATTCACACAAACCCAGAGACGCGGGCAGCACACAAGCACCCAAACCAAGGGCTAGACGTGCACACAAGCAACCTCAGGGGACTGATACCACACTCACAGGGGATGGTTTGCAGACACACACACAGTCATCCACAACCACTCCGCAGTCCTCCGATACCTGACCCTCCCAGCCCCCTTCCCTTACCTCAACTGCAACCCCATCACCCCAGAAGCTCTTCCTCTGTGACCTTGGCCTCTTCCCCACCGACCCAGCAGATCCAGCTTACCAGGGGAAGAGGAAGTCCCCACACACAGAGGGGAGTGCCCCTCACACCAGGACACCCTCCCCCAGGTGCAGTCAGACTGAGGCCCCCACCCGCAAGTCCCCCCGGAGCCGGAAGAGCAAGACTCCACCCCCGCCCCGCAGCTCCACAACAAATTCTCTGTCCTCCATCCCCCAGGCCACCACTCCACAGGTTCCCCCGCCACACCCTGCCCCAGGTTCCCCCACCCACAGATACACCATCCCCAAAATGCTCAGGCCCCCCCTACCACTTGCTCTTCCACCCCCACCACCCCCGGTCAGACAGTTTGTGCCACGATGTGGGGACTGTGTCCCCCCCTCTGTCCTGCCAACCTCACCTGAACCCCATTCCGCTCCCATTGAGTTAGGCACTGCAGTGGAGTCCACGACCACCCAGTCTGACTTCGGCACTGCAGTGGGGACCCAGTGCACTCGATCTGGCCTTCCCACTGCAGTTGTGCCGGCACCCACCCCATCTGACTTGTGCCCCACAGTTGTGACTGCACCCACTACTTCAGTCAGCTCCACTGCAGTTGCCAGTGACTCTCCTGCATCCACCACCCCTTCACTGCCTCCTTCTGCTGAGCCCTGATCCTGTCCCTGCGGTGCCTGGCCTGCCCCCATGTATGCCCCTCCAAGGGGATGTCCCCTGTCCTTGCCAGTGCAGGCAAGCAATGTGTGACAGTTGTCACTCAAATCACATTGTTGACATTTGGATATGGACTGGCCATTGGCCTTTGTTTGGAAAGGACTTTGCATTTAAAAATTGCTGAATAAAGCTTTTTTCTTTCTCCTTGTGAATTTGATTTAGCGGTACATTATGTTGATGATGTTTAGCATGATCTTGCAGTTGTAATGCTGGATTTCCAATGTTGAATACTGAGGTGTTGATGTGAGGAACTCCATGTGGTCCATGAGATATGTATCCTATTCTGGTCGGTATCCATGTCATTCTTTGCAGCTAACTGGGTGTGTCATGATTAACAATTTGTGAACTTCTCTGTAAACATTTCATTTGCATGGTCACATCTGTGGCTTGCACACATGCACATATGATGTGCTTCCCATTGTCCAATTTGTCTATTTCCCTGACTGTGGGCACATCTCCACTGGACATGTAGGTGTGGGCATCATTGGTGTAGGTGCAACTGGGTCCACTGTGCAACTTGCTGGACATATGTATTGAGTATGTGCAGATGACTTTAGGGACACTCCCGTACCCAGGCTGTTGTGACCAGAGCCTTCATTGTGTGGTAACTGATGGCTGACTGGCCAAGTGTTCTGCTGACATGACTGAGACCTGCTGGGACTATGTTTGGCACAGCTGAGCTTCCACCTGAGTTGAGTCCCCTCAAGTAAGTGTGTTGTTCCGTGACATTGCCTGGGCCCATGGTGTATGTTGTGTGAGCATGTGTGTGTGTGTCAACATCCCTTTTCATTTACAGACAGTGTTCCCTTGATATGTTCCTGTTGTTGATGCTTGCTGAGTTGTACTGTGTTCATCCCACATCTTCATAGAAAAAGAGCGGTGCAGTAGTAATTCAAAACACCATTGATTATGACCGCGAATGCCTACGCCTTCTGGCTTACACCAAAAATTACCAACCATTAAATAGGGATCCCTCCCAGAACTCATGACCTGCATTAAAAGCCTCGTGATGGAGGCAGAAGAAAATGGGCATATCTCGAAACATGAAGCTGCTTTCCTGACGGAGACAGACAATGCCATACCGTATTTTAATACACTGCCTAAGATACACAAAAACAAAACACCTCCACCTGGACGCCCGATTGTCTCTGGCATTGGTTTGTTACTTGAGCCATTATCACGTTTCTGTGATCATTTCCTTAAGCCATTGGTTCAACAAACACCTTCCTATCTCAAGGATACCAAAAGCCTTTTAAATCTTCTTAATACTCTGCAATGTGAGGTGAACCAAACTATACCAGTAACTCTGGACATTGAGAGCTTGTACACGAGCATTCCCCAGGACGATACGATCAGAGTCCTGGGTAAAGCTCTTGATACCATCCCGTGGGAATATAACACACCAAAGGAATTCATTCTTAAGTGCGCAACATTGGCACTTAAAAGAAACTTCTTTGAATATAAAGGGACCTTATTCCTCCAGTCAACTGGGAGTTCCATGGGCAGCACCTTTGCCCCTAGTGTGGCTGGGCTGTATGTCCTTGATTTTGAACACAAGTTCATTGAAGATGCCAGTAATCCTTTTATCTCCTCCATAGGCTTATGGAGGCGATATATTGATGATATTTTCATGATATGGCAAGGAACTAGGGAGTGCCTGCAGGATTTCTTATTTTGGATTAATACTCTTGATCCAAACCTGAAGTTCATGCACACAGTAGACAAACAAGAAGTAATCTTCTTGGATGTGGTGATATCCAAACAAAATGGGCATTTTTCCACCAAAACTACCTTTTGGAATTCACGAGCTTTCATCCAAGGCGCTTGCGGGAGAATCTCCCCTATGGGCAATATCTGTGGTTTAAGGAGAAATTGCAGCCAATTGGAAGATTTCCGTAAACAGTCATCAGATCTGACCGCTAAACTCAAGAATCGGGGCTACCCTGCCTCTGTCCTTAATAAAGGATACAAGAGAGCGAGAAATCAGCCTAGAGAAGCTCTTCTTGAAGAGCACCAAAAAGAGCCTAATGTCATTCCCTTGACATGTGTCACCACCTTCAGTTCAGCGTCCGACACAGTAAAAAAAAACATTAACAAACACTGGCGCATTGTTAATAGCAGCAATAGAAAATGGGAAAAAAACCTGTTTTCTTTCAAGAAAGGACGTAGTCTTCGTGACTCCCTGGTCAACACTTGCCCAAAAGATGTACCTATTGTGGGGCGTCCATCTATTATCGACGCTTAGGGCTTACCGAAAATTACAGGGCATTATCCCTGTTCTAATTGCAGTATTTGCCACCTTACGTCACATACAAAGACCTTGGCTCTTGAAACCGACAAAGTGTGGACGCAGAGGGTCCATACTAACTGCAATTCTGCAAACGTGGTGTACTTGATAACATGCCCTTGTGATCAACGGTATGTGGGCATGACCACCCGTAAAGTTAAATTACGTATATGTGAACATCGGAGTAACATCAGGTGTGGTCGGGCTACTACTAAATTGAGTGAACACTTCTTACAACTCAATCACACTACCAATGATTTGAGATGGACAGTAATTGAACAGGTTTCCACTCATAAAAATGCTCAGAAGATACTCTATGAAAAAGAGCAGAGATGGGTGTACAGTCTTGGGACGTACCACCATGGATTGAGCGACGATATCCCTTGGGCCACCATTCTATAGGGTTTAATCACTCTACTCTTGTTCCCGCCTGCACTAGTCTGACTACAGGCTTAGCATTATATTGTAACCAAGCATTTTATATGGATGGTTTGCCTATGTATCCAGTCTATTCTCAGCCATTTTTTGGCTGTGTCCCCTTCATTCTGTATTCAGTTTTTAATGCGGCAATTTCACCTTTTTTCACATTGTAATATTGATTGTTCTTTTCCAATTGCTTTCCGCAACCGGATCCAATTGTTGCAGTGATATACTACTGTCCTTCTTTTTGATGTAGTTTTATTTACACTATTAACTTTCTATTGCACTCTGACTGCGCAAGATGCTGCACTCTGAACCCTGGGATTTTTGATCTGCAGTACACGCATACCTCTTGTGTCCTTTCAGCACTCGGCGAGTGCACTCGTTCTTTCGTGTTTGGGTGCCTTCCCCATGACAACCAGATGGGCGTGTCCCGACTAGCATTGAGAGCCGCCACTGGCCATCTCTACCTGCGTCACCATGACGCGCCCTTCGACTTCGCTTGTTCACTGAACATGGACGGTGATTGGCCCCCGTAGCACTCCCCACGTCACCCGATTACTCGGACGTAGCGTGACGTGCCACGTGACCACGCTTCGTCAGTATCTGGCTCTATATACAACCACCGGACCGCCGATTCTCTATCGTCGGGGTCCGGTTTTACAAGGGTTTGCGCAGGTTCAGAACAGGTGCCTGGCGCCATAGGCGTGAGTCAAAATCTTCTACCAGCAGCTAAGTACTAGCCTCATTTACAACGAGCCATGTTGTTTATACCTTTCTCCTCTTTATCCCCCCTCCTGCCACCCCCTCTGTTGTTTCTTTTAGGGTGTGCCATTTCACCACCACCCCCCTCCCGTGACCCATGGTGCATTGAACTTTTGTACCAACTGTAAGAACCTTACATTTCTTAATTGACTTACTTTTTGCCCAGAAGCACATTGATGTCTGGTCGCTCATTCTTTTACCTAGTTCACTCGCTAGCAAGTAACGTTACTTGGGCATTATGAACTCTTTTTGCCCATCATTCTCTTTGTTATACAACTAGTTGTACGAACAAGACAGGGAACGCTTGTCCCCTGTTCTTTCAAAAAGGATTTCATTTGTAGTCCTCTATATGCACGAGTTCACTTATAGCAGCACCTGTGAACATGATACTGCTAATGAAGTGCACCGTGAAGAGCACACCTGCATGTTTTCTAACTGTGACAATCGTTAGAAGCATACTGACCAAAATCTGTTTGTCTTCTCTGTTTTTTATGGTTGTATGTTTTTGTTTGCCACATTTTTTTACCAGAATAAACTTGGTTCCTCTCTACTCCTGATGGAATCTACACTGCGTGTTTCCTAATATTTTTAACACTTTTAAACCCTTGGTTAGGGTGGACCTAAGCGCACCCATACTGCCAGGTTTCACTATCACATTCCTGGTCCTGATGAAAGCTTGACTAACACTCGTAAAGGCAGAAACATGTTGACCGCACCCCAAGGGATATAACAGAACTTTTAATTTTAGTTCTTTATCCCACACTTTATTTTATACATGTCTGATTGGCAAAATTAATAAAGGATTTTTTGACACAATTTGGACATTTTTAAATTTCACTACTCACTAAACACTTTTTTACCAGCTCCGCAGTAAACTGGCGTCGCAGCACACTAGGGTGGCATTCGGCCACTCCTGGTGAGGCCCAATGATAAAGCATGTCACCAACCAGGTTGGTGAGTGAGGGCTTTTCTAAAAACCTAGTGGGTTTTCTCAAAAGTAGATTCTTACTGTGACTATTTACATGCTTGCTCTTCCTTTTTTCTATAAATTTGACACACTCCTCTGTTGATTGTTTGATTGAATTTGAGGGGAGTAGGAGTGCTCCTGTATTGTTCCCTTCCTCTCCTGTTGATTTCAGCATCCCACATCTTTGCCATGGGCTACCAGATGTGTGGGTGCAGGACACACTACTGTTAATTGGTGTTTCATTATTGGGATTTGTCAGTTCTGAGTGGTGATGATGTGGTCTGATGCAGATGGGACACAGACAGGGGTCCCCAAGGCACTTCTTTGTTCGCAATATAATGTAGTTGTGCCTAGCTGGTACCTTTCAGTGATTGACACATGTGTATGTGTGTGTGACTGCTCCCACTCGTCCGGTTCAGGGCTGCAATGTTGGCAGGTGTCAGCATGTGTGCCTTGTAGTTCTCCTTGGCTTCTGCATTGTCCTGGGACTGTGGCAGGTATTCCGAAGGTTATGGGAGCTTTGACGTCATGGCCATGTACCACATACTGTGCAGTATGTCTGTCATTCACCAGGGTTGGAGACTGTCCTTGTGTGATGAGTCTGTGCACCTTAGTTCCTCCCAACATTACTGTGTTTGTCATGGGTGCATGTGCAATGTCACCTGTCCATATGGGCTTCACAGATGCACATTGGTGCAGTTCAGGGTGTGTGGTGTTGAGGGTGGACTGATATAAATGTTTACATGGATGGGCCCCTAGCTCCCGTTTGTCCATGGGACTGTGTCAGTCTCTTGCTGTGGTAGTTGCTGTTCATTCCAGCTTGTGTCACATGTATCTGTTGTGCTCCCTCTCATCTCACAATGCCTGATTGCCCACTAAGGAGGGCCCAATGATGGGTTACTTTTGTATGGCACTGTGTCCACATCTGTCTCACTGTGATTCAGCCCCCCTCATGTGTTGTGTAGTTGCCTGGGGATACTGAGACACACACACACACACGTTGTGTCAGATGTGCAGTGTGAGGTTGCTGTTTGTGTTTGTGCATCTGCACCAGTGCATTGGTATTGCTGTTGTGGGCCATTGTCTGGATATTGTTTTTGTGATTTTCCCTGCTGTCCCTGTGAGTCATATCACATCATTCTGCACATTCACACTGGTTGTTAGGTCCCATTGCTGCCATGGAATGGGAGTTTGTGAACTGAAGCCTACCGTCTACACAGGATGTTTTGATTTGTGTGTCTATTTTTTAGATGTGTGTATGCTTTGTGATGGTCACTTCTGCTTTTGTGTCATTGTACACTGTATGCAATGTCAGCCCCCATGGGTGGTGCTTGTATGCACATGGCCGAGAGTATGTTAGGGTTTCACAGCACTGATAGCCTCACCACATCTCTGTGGGTACGGGACACAACCACTACTTTGCCACAAAAGTGTTTCATGTGTTGGGAGCAGGAATCATACATGCTGTTTGGCATTTGCAGCTTTGACCTTGATGACACTTACCTTTTGGTCATTGTGATGAGGGGAATTTTAGACCCCATTACCACAATGCTCAACATTTGCTGCAGTTGGGAACCCCACACTTAACTTTTGTTCTAGACAGTGAGGGGGTGTTAGTGCACATTGACACAGTGCTATAGTGATGCTTGCCTTGTGTAGGCCACACTCAGTTTTTGGTCACACATGTGATAGTAGTTACATTGTATTTTTGAAGTCATAATCACTGTTGTTGGCATTTGTCACAGACTACATACTGTTGTAATGATGTTAGGGTGGATGTATTTTTCTGACATACCTAATGTTTGTGTATGATGGATGTGTGGTGCATCACCCATCCTATGGGTGGGGTGGCAGCAGTGCTGGGCAACAGGTCCCCTATGAGTGGGGGTGGCAGTAGTGATGGGCAACAGGTCCCCTATGGGTGGGGGTGGCAGGAGTGCTGGGCAACATAGTCACTATGGGTAGGGGTGGCAGTAGTGCTGGGCAACAGGTCCCCTATGGGTGGGTGTGGCAGGAGTGATGGGCAACATAAGCCCTATGAGTGGGGGTAGCAGTAGTGCTGGGCAACAGGTCCCCTATGGGTGGGTGTGGCAGGAGTGATGGGCAACATAAGCCCTATGAGTGGGGGTGGCAGTAGTGCTGGGCAACAGGTCCCCTATGGGTGGCGGTGGCAGGAGTGCTGGGCAACATAGTCCCTATGGGTGGGGGTGGCAGGAGTGCTGGGCAACATAAGCCCTATGAGTGGGGGTGGCAGTAGTGATTTCCAACATAAGCCCTATGAGTGGGGGTGGCAGTAGTGATGGGCAACAGGTCCCCTATGGGTGGGGGTGGCAGGAGTGCTGGGCAACATAGTCCCTATGGGTGGGGGTGGCAGGAGTGCTGGGCAACAGGTCCCCTATGGGTGGGGGTGGCAGGAGTGATGGGCAACAGGTCCCCTATGGGTGGGGGTGGAAGGAGTGATGGGAAACATAGGCCCTATGAGTGGGGGTGGCAGTAGTGCTGGGCAACAGGTCCCCTATGGGTCGGGGTGGCAGGAGTGCTGGGCAACATAGTCCCTATGGGTGTGGGGTGGCTGGAGTGCTGGACAACATAAGCCCTATGAGTGGGGGTGGCAGTAGTGATGAGCAACATAAGCCCTATGAGTGGGGGTGGCAGTAGTGATGGGTAACAGGTCCCATATGGGTGGGGGTAGCAGGAGTGCTGGGCAACATAGTCCCTGTGGGTGGGGGTGGCAGGAGTGCTGGGCAACAGGTCCCCTGTGGGTGGCAGGAGTGATGGACAACAGGTTCCCTATGGGTGGGGGTGGCAGGAGTGATGGGCAACATAAGCCCTATGAGTGGGGATGGCAGGAGTGATGGGCAACAGATCCCCTATGGGTGGGGGTGGCAGGAGTGCTGGGCAACATAGTCCCTATGGGTGGGGGTGGCAGGAGTGCTGGGCAACATAAGCCCTATTAGTGGGGGTGGCAGTAGTGATGGGAAACATAAGCCCTATGAGTGGGGGTGGCAGTAGTGATGGGCAACAGGTCCCCTATGGGTGGGGTGGCAGGAGTGCTGGACAACATAGTCACTATGGGTGGGGGTGGCAGGAGTGCAGGGCAACATAGTCCCTATGGGTGGGGGTGGCAGGAGTGCTGGGCAACATAGTCCCTATGGTTGGGGGTGGCATGAGTGCTGGGCAACAGGTCCCCTATGGGTGGAGGTGGCAGGAGTGATGGGCAACAGGTCCCCTGTGGGTGGGGGTGGCAGGATTGATGGACAACATAAGCCCTATGAGTGGGGGTGGCAGTAGTAATGGGCAACATAAGCTGTATGAGTGGGGGTGGCAGTAGTAATGGGCAACAGGTCCCCTATGGGTGGGGGTGGCAGGAGTGCTGGGCAACATAGTCACTATGGGTGGGGGTGGCAGTAGTGATGGGCAATAGGTCCACTATGGGTGGGGGTGGCAGTAGTGATGGGCAACATAAGCCCTATGAGTGGGGGTGGCAGTAGTGATGGGCAACATTGTCCCTATGAGTGGGGGTGGCAGTAGTGATGGGGAACATAAGCCCTATGGGTGGGGTGGCAGTGGTGATGAGCAACATAAGCCCTATGAGTGGGGGTGGCAGGAGTGATGAGCAACATAAGCCCTATGGGAGGGGGTGGTAGTGGTGCTGGCCGTGCAACCCCTATGGTGGCCTGTTGCTAGTGGCCAGGATATGGATCCCCTGGGTGTGTGTGACATTTTGCAGGTATGTGTTGTTTGTTTGTGTGGTGGGTGTCTGACTAACCGTCTGCACCGTCGGCGTCTGTCCCTGATCCGGTCATAGATGTACTGTACTGGTATGACCTGCGCGATGCTGAACGTGACGACCCGTCTGGCGCGTATGATCTGCGCATCGTACTTGTCCGGCCGGAAACTGCTGTGGATACTGCTTCCGGGTGACTCGGTTCGGCGTTCGGAGGTATGGCGCAGACGGAGAATGAAGCTTGAATCACAGCCTACGTGTCGGTCAAATTTTTGTGAGTTATGCGCATCGTACTTCCTCGCCCGGACGGTCCGGCTCCGGGTACGAGTCGGTCGCAAGGTAAGGCTACGAACAGCTCTCGGAGAGCTGTCCGACCTGAATCGGATTCGACCCCATAGTGTTAGATTAAGGATAATTAAAGATAAATGTTAACATCAATGTTTGGATACAATGAATTATTTAAGAATAGGATGTATAATGATTTTAAAATGTGAATAAAAGAAGGTTGGAATACTTGTAAGCTTAGAGTAGTGAGATTAAGGTAGTGGTGATCTATATTTTATTCTACCCATGTTGAGCTACTGTCCACTGATGTGGTCTCATAGATGTAGTTACGCATCAATGTACAGCCATCAGTATAGAGACGTACATCTATATCTCCATGTTGTTAGGCTTGCCAGATGAGGTTCTTGAGGTTTAAAATTTCAAATTTCATGCAGACTGATGAAGGGTCAACAGAGCCATGTGTGGTGATGTGAATGTAGCATTTTACATGTTAAGTCCAAGGAGAATGTTTGGTGTCTGCAGCATCAGAGACTGCTAAACTGAATTGCACCAAACTTTGCAAGAAGATTTTGTTTTGTAGAATAGACCCTTCTGTGGTTTGCTGTAAATCTGTTCTGTGGTCTTTGAGATATTATTATAACAGTTAAACAAATAAATTAAAATATATATGTCTTCCAATCTAATTGGACTAGTACGCTTTTTTCACATCAACGATTTCAGTATTCATGTACCTGACATGGATCCAAGGATCTGAGTCGACTTATTAGCTTACGTGACTAGAAAACATGGTTGGGGCAACAATTAATTGATGTGACGGATTTACATCTATTTCAAGACATTTCATTTCAGAAAAATAAATTTATGGATATAAGATGCCGGGATAAATCCACCAGCTTCATTAGAGAAAGTTGGCACTATCACTGAGGTGTAAAATCTTCATTCCAAAATGTTAATATGTTGTGCCATTTGTAGGCCTGGGCTAAAATTCCGTTCCGCTCGCGGAAATTGCGATAATTTGACATTTTCGCGTTCCGTGGAGAGCGCGAAAATGTCAAAGTTTCCGCAATCCGCATCATACCGGAAATTTTTTTCTTGCTTGCGCTGTAAAAAAATACATTCTCGCGTGCGCGTGATCGCCTTACCTGAATCCCCGCGTTCGCCGACAAGTTTTCCTGATCCGGTCGCTTTCTCCACGAGATGTTGGATTGTTGGTAGCTGTTAGAAATGGGGGTCTCTAGTTGACAATGGCTGGCCACTGTCCAAGTAGGGACCCTTCTTCCTAAGTCAGAGTAAGCAGCCTACACCCTTTGACAACCCCTGCTCAACCCTGTGGTAACGTAGCACGAGCAGCTAGGCTTATCTCAGAGGCAGTGTGTGAAGCATTTATGACCATACACAGTAATATAATGAGGAACACTACAAATGGACACCACTCGAGTAGTTATGAAAAATAGGTATTTTTATATAGACTTAATCACAAGACCAATAACAGTAAAAATCCACAATACTATAAAAATATAATTACTTTAGAAATGCTGCAAGAAAAAATAGTTCAGGATGCACAAAATGATGTTTAGTTCAAGGCAGGGGTCTCTGCGATCCTTTTACTCACAAAGTATCTGGTTCCTGGAGCAAAGCAACAAAAATGTCGCTAAGGAGTTGTAGCGAGAAATTTCCTCACGCTAACCAGCGATGCGTTGAATCCTTACCGCAAGGGAGGATGATTCGCTGGGTTGCGGGCAGGACAAAGCGACAAACTTCTTCACGCTGAGCCGGTGATGCGATAAAATCCTTGCCGCGAAGGGAGGATGATGCACCGAGCCTGTTGCGTGTGCATCTTGCTGCGATGACAAAGATGGCACTCCGCGAGGAAGCGACGATCCGGATGCGATGCGGGGAAAATAGCGAACGCTCTGCGTCCGCGCTGCGATGATCCTGTTGCGATGATTTGGGGTTAGCAAGCGCTTTGGGGCCCGCTAACAAGCGATGCGACGATCTTTGGATAGCGGGCATTTTCAGGCCCGCTGACAGGAGCTGCGACGATTTTCAAATAGCGGGCGTTTTCAGGCCCGCTGACAGGAGCTGCGATGATTTTCAGATAGCGAGCGCTCGGCGACAGCGGAGCGGCGATTTTTCTCACGCTCACCAGCTGCAGCGGCTCGCTAACGGGGGTTAGCGACAATTTTCAGCGCTCTCTTCTCAGCAGTAGAACTAGTGGCCCTGGAACACACAGGAGCCTCACCTGCAGATAGTAATCCTCGCTGGAAGGAAACAGGAGGCTGATGGTGGAGTCTGATGTGCCTGAGACTCCAGCAGGAGGCTAGCTCTCTTCTAGCCCTTGGCTGATTGCTGTAGCAAAAATAAAAGTCCAATCAAAGTTCTTTTCCTCTTCTTGAAGTTCAGTAGTAACAGCTGCAGGCCAGTCCCAGAAACAGCACACAAGCACAAGGACAGTCCTTCTCCTGCAGATTCTTGTAGCCACACGGACAGAGGTTCTTCTTGTTATCCAGGAGCAATACAATTTGTAGGGGTTTGTGCACAAATATTTATACCCCCAAAGTCTTTGCTCTTAGGGGTCCCAAGTCTCTGAACCCAGCCAGAACCAGTTCTGCCCAGCCCTGGAGCACTTTGTTGATCAGGCTGCATCCTTCCTTTCAGAAAGAGGGGGTCTGCCTCAGACGCACAGTGGGAGGTGGAGCCAGCATTCACCTTGCCAGGCACAGTCCTATTCAAGTGCAGGAGCTACCCCTCCCCTCACACCCAGGCAGGTCGCTCTATTCAACCCAGGTCTGACTCAGCCTGCCCTGTCCCTCCAAAACCAGACAGCCAATACACATAATAGCAGAGCAAACTGGAAGGCTTAGGCAAGAAAGTACCTATACTCTAAAAGTGGTAGTTTCAAACACAGAATATAAAAATAACCTTCACTAAAAGATGTATTTTAATATTCTGAGCTCAGGCATACTAAATTCGTTTTTCTACCATGTTCTGTGGGTCAGTTAGGACTACAGAATGTAATAGCCCCGATCTCCCATTCTGGCCTATGGAGAACAGGTAGCCTTACAGTAGTGAAAAACGAAATTGGGTGTAATTCACTACTAGGACATGCTACACACATCAGGGCATGTCCTACCTTACACATACAATGCGCCCTATCATAAGGGGGGCTTACAGGATGCCAAGGGAAGGTTTAGGGGCTGGGAAGTGGGTGCACTTCACAGCCAAGATGGCAGTTCTGGACTGCACGCAGACACCGCAGTGGCAGGTCTGAGACACACTTTACAAGCTGATTCTGTGGGTGGCACAAACCAGTGCTGCAGGCCCACCAGCAGCATTCGGTTTACCAGCCCTGGGCACACACCGGCCACATTACTAGGGACTAACAGGTAAACCAAATAAGCCAATCATGGATGTACCAATTCATATGTCATCTTTACAAAGGGAGCATTCGCGCTGTGGCACTGAATGGCAGTGGCACAGCGCCCAGAGCATCTATAACCAGCAAAAACAGAGGAGACACAGCGAAAAAAGGAAGGGAGACTCACGCCAATGGTGCCAGGTCTAACACACGTCCCCTCCAGCTGAAATGTGGGGAGAACTACCCATCCCCTGGGAGGTTCTCATCACTAAGGCGGAAAAATCTGGACAGACCATCAGCATTGGCGTGTTCTGTACCAGGGCGATGTTCCACCGTAAAGTCCATACCCTGTAGGGAAATGGACCACCTTAACAACTTGGGATTCTCACCCCTCATCTGCATCAACCATCTGAGGGGCCTGTGGTCTGTCTGAACCCGGAAGTGAGTCCCAAACAGGTATGGTCTCAGCTTCTTCAGTGCCCAGACCACAGAAAATGCCTCACGCTCAATTGCACTCCACCTCTGTTCCCGTGGAAGTAACCTCCTACTGATGAAGGCTACAGGTTGGTCTAGTCCAGTGGTTCCCAAACTGTGCGCCGTGGCTCCCAGGGGAGCCGCCAAACCTAGCCAGAGGAGCCACACACCAAGCACTTTAATGCATGTTGAAGGGTCTGTTGGCTTCAGTTAAACTAATTAGACTCAAATGCATGATGTCTATGATTTGTAAGTGACATGCCGAAAGCTGTAAAAGTAGTGCTTAATTGATGGCATATTGAGGGAGATGACCTCCATATTTCACTGTATCCCCACGTTCTAACACTCCCAAATTAAACAGAAGATGCCTGATTTATATTGTTAGACTCGTTAATAGTTTGTTTTTCCAAATGCATTTTACACCAATGAAAGTTATCAGGAAAGTACAGTTGTCCTGTCTATTAAACACTTTACGTATTATTAAGTATTGACACTTGTACTTGAAGCATAGGTACTTCCAGTACATATTCCTTTCAGTACACCAACATTTCCAGACAGACCTGCTCTCTCCTTGAGCACAGGGAAGTAAAACACCATAAACAGCATAATGCCAACATTTGGAAGCAAGAAAGAGGGACGTTTGAAAAAAAATATGAGGAATTTATTTGACTTGCATTGATTTGGAGGCAATTTTAGGGAGGAGACAGCAAAAATAAAGCTGTATGTGGTTTAAAAAATCGTGAGTCACCTGCTGAGACAGGTGCGTTGGCACGTATGACATGGGTAGAAATCTAAGTTTATGCAAAACACTTTTGCAATGGGGCCTACATGCATAGGGGTGCTATCCAGCACTGTTAGTGGGATGAAAAAATTGGAGAGGGTACTCTAAAAATAGAATGGGCAAAGAAGTGTAACTAGGAATATTTTATTAGAGGCGCCGCCTTAGTAATACAAAACACCCTGCGTATATGATTATAATAGCTTCATCCCAATTATTTTCTGGGAGAAAAATGCAAGTACTCCTGAGATGGGGCTTACATCCCCCCACCCTCCCAAAAAAGTAATAGTGGGGAGCCACGGGAAATAACCAATGGGCCAAGGGAGCCGCAGGTCGAAGAAGTTTGGGAACCACTGGTCTAGTCCCTCCAGAACAGCCCCCACCCCATGCTCTGAAGCGTCTGTCTGGACAATAAATTCCTTAGCAAAGTTGGGCGCCTGGAGTACGGGTGCTGTACACATGGCAGTCTTGAGAGCATCAAAAGCTTTCTGACAGGTGTCAGTCCAGTTCACAATCTTGGGCTGCTTCTTGGAAGTCAGCTCAGTCAAGGGGGCAACAATGCTGCCATACCCCTTGACAAACCTCCTGTAATAACCCGTGAGTCCTAAGAAGGCCCTCACCTGGGTCTGGGTCCTTGGGGGCTCCCAAGCCAGGATGGTCTCAATCTTGGGCTGTAGAGGGGCCACCTGGCCACTCCCTACCTGGTGTCCTAAGTACACCACCGAACCCTGCCCAATCTGGCACTTACTTGCATTGATTGTGAGGCCTGCTCTGCGCAGCGCCATCAACACTTCCCAGAGGTGGCGTAAGTGGTCCTCCCACGAGGAACTAAATACGGCAATGTCGTCCAGGTAGGCGGCACTGAAATCTTCCAGCCCAGCCAACACCTGGTTGACCAACCTCTGAAAGGTGGCAGGGGCATTCTTCATCCCAAAGGGCATCACACGGAACTGGTAGTGCCCATCTGGGGTGGAGAATGCGGACCTCTCCTTTGCCCCATCAGTTAAGGCGATCTGCCAGTACCCAGACGTTAGATCAAACGTGCTGAGGTACCGGGCAGCCCCTAACCGATCTATGAGCTCATCAGCTCTGGGGATGGGGTGCGCGTCGGTCCTCGTGACCGAATTGAGACCTCGGTAGTCCACACAGAACCTAAGTTCTGGAGTGTCACCAGGCGCTGCAGCCTTGGGTACCAAGACCACGGGGCTGGACCAAGGGCTGCTAGAGGACTCAATCACCCTCAGGGCAAACATTTTGGAGACCTCCTCCTTAATGCAGGCCCTTACCCTGTCGGTCACCCTGTAAGCCTTGTGCTTTACAGGAGGACTGTCCCCGGTGTCTACCTCATGGACGCACCAGTCAGTGACACCAGGTACCAGGGAAAATAAATCTGGAAATTGCCCCAACAGCTGGTGGCAATCTCTCTGCTGTTCTGGGGTCAGTGTGGTGGAGAGGACCACACCCTCCACTGACCCATCCTTCTCTCCTGCACACAGGAGGTCAGGAAGAGGCTCACTCTCCTCCTCCATCCCTGCATCTGTGGCAAGAAGCCTGCCCACTTCAGACCTCTCAAAGGGGGGCTTTAGGCGATTCACATGCAGGACCCGCAGGGGGTTCCTGGGAGATTTAAAGTCCACCAAATAGGTAACTTGACTTTTTCGCTCCACCACCTCAAATGGACCAGTCCACTTATCTTGGAGCGCACAAGGCTCCACTGGGGCCAGTACCCAAACCTTTTGACCAGGTTGAAACTCGACCAGAGTGGCATTCTGGTCGTGCCAACGTTTCATCTCCTCCTGGCTGGCTTCCAGATTTGCCTCAGCAATGTTTCTGAAACGCCGAGTTTGGTTCCTGAAGGCCAGGATGTAGCTAAACACATCCTGGGGAGGTTTCCTGGGAGATTGCTCCCAGCCTTCCTTGACCAAACTCAGAGGCCCTCTTACCGGATGGCCATAGAGCAGTTCAAAGGGGCTGAACCCTAAGGACTTCTGTGGCACTTCACGGTATGCAAACAACAGGCATGGCAAGAGGACGTCCCACTTACGCCTCAGGGGCTCCTCTAGGCCCATGATCATGCCCTTCAAGGTCCGGTTGAATCTCTCAACCAGACCGTTACCCTGGGGGTGGTAAGGAGTGGTGAACTTGTAAGTCACCCCACACTCCTTCCACAGAGACTTCATATACTGGGAGATGAAGTTGGTCCCCCTGTCGCTCACCACCTCTCTGGGGAACCCCACATGGGAGAAGATCCCCATCAGTGCACGTCCCACCACGGGGGCCGTCACTGTCCTGAGCGGGATGGCTTCAGGGTACCGGGTGGCATGGTCCACCAAGACCAGGATGTACCTGTTGCCCATGGCTGTCTTGGGGTCCAGAGGCCCCACCATGTCAATGCCCACTCGCTCGAATGGGGTGCTAACAACTGGGAAGGGTTGGAGTGGGGCTTTGATCTTCCCCCCACTCTTCCCACTTGCCTGGCAAGTCTCACAGGTCCTACAATACGTATCTGAACTCTTGCGCATCTGGGGCCAATAAAAGTGGGTGACCAGCCTTTCAAAGGTCTTGGTCTGCCCCAGATGTCCTGCCAATGGAATGTCATGAGCCAACCCCAGTAGGAAGGTTCTGAAGCACTCGGGTACCACCAGCACACGGGCTGACCCCGGCTCAGCAACCTTAGGCTCGCTATACAGGAGACTGTTCTCCCAATAAATCAGATGTGAACCGGACATATCACCTGCTGCCTGGGCTGCAGCCTGTTGCCGCATACCCTCAAGAGAGGGGCAAGTTCTCTGCTGTTCACAAAACTCCTCCCTGGTGGGCCCCCCTTCCTGCTGCTACTGGGTCAGCTCAGGCAGGTCCCCCAGGTCGGTACTCTGCTCCCCGGTAGGCTCCAGGGCATCCCCCTCAGGGTCTGCTCCCTCCTGGGCCGTGGGAACCAAGGGGGCCGGTTTCCCGCGCCCCCTGCCCCCTCCCTCTAAGGCAGGGACCTGGGCCATATTCTCAGGCTCCAGGTCTTTTTCAACACTCTCTTTGGCTGCCATGGACCGGGTGGTAGCACATGCCCACTCAGGCAGTCCCAACATTTGCAAGTGAGCTCTCCTCTCCACTGTAGCCCACGGTGAGTTCTCTAAATCATTGCTCAACAGACAGTCCACAGGCATGGCGGGCCTCACAGCCACCTGAAGAGTTCCTGAGACCCCCCCCACTCAAAGGGAACCTGAGCCACCTCACATTGGCTCTCTGTGTTGTCTGCAGACACTACTGGGTAGAATGTATGGGGCACAACCTGCTCTTTGGACACCAACCGGGAGCTGACAGCAGTTACACTGGCTCCGGTGTCCCTCAGAGCCTCCACTCTATGGCCATTGATGGTTACCCACTGCCTGTATTTTTTAGTGTTATCAGGCAGTGCAGGCTTAGGAACCATTTCAAAGTCTCCTAGTGAGACAAGGGTCAATTCTACGGGATCCCACCCACCTTGGGCACCCATCTCCTCTTCCCCCAGGGCTACACTAGCAAGCTGGCAGGGTGGTGCACGGGGTGGTGCAGGAGTATCCCTTTGGGGACACTGGGGATCAAAGTACCTGTGGCCCACCTGGCCACACTTAAAACAAGTAGGGGGCCCCCTTGGAACAGGCCTACCTGTTGGGGGCATTGGCTTCTTATCTTGGGGAGGCTGGGACACCACTGCCTGGTTCCCTAATTATCTTGGGGCCCTCGGTGGAACTCCCTTGGTTTACCCCTGTCCCCCCCACCTCTCTGCTGGGGACCCTGCCCACCTTTGGCAAAGTCTCCCACTGGACCCTTGCGAACCCGGGTGCTCACCCAGCGGTCCGCCTCCTCAGCAAGCTTCCTAGGGTTAGTCAGCTTGCAATCTATCAGATGCTGGCGTAGCTCAGGAAAACAGTTACTAGAAAAATGCTCCCATGCAATCAAGTCATACAGTTGCTCAAAAGTTTCTACTTTGCTGCCTTTTACCCAGCGCTCCATTGCTCTGCCAAAAAAAGACACATATTCAACCCACGTAGTACCCTCTATCTTCTTGCAGGTTCTAAATCTCTGCCTGTACATTTCAGGGGTCAAACCATAGCGGGTAATCAAAGCTTCCTTCATGTGGGCATCAATCATCCTACTTTCTGGGGGTAGGTCCAACAAAGTATCCCTCCCCTCACTCACAAAGCGTCCCCACAACCCCGCTCCCCAATCCTTCTCAGGGACCCGGTGGGACACCATGGCTAATTCATAAGCGGCAAACCATTGCCCAATATCCTCACTTTTATGAAAATCCTTAATAACCTCTTTAGGTATATACACTCTACTCTCAGTATGCACTACTGGTATGCTGCCACCAGAGGGGGAGATCTCAATACTCTTGGCCTTAATCTCCAACTCCCTCAAAACTCTCTCATGTTCAAATTTCATCTTCATTATCTCAACTTCCAACTTCTTATTCTCTAGGTCTCTCTGACCATCCAATTTAAGCTTAGCCATCTCCATATTATGCCGCCTATCTCTCTCCCTGTCCTCCATCTCTTCTGGAGTCAGGCCCCTTGAGGACACACTAGTGCCCAAGCTGGAAACTGCTTTATCCCCTACCAAATCTACAATTTCTTCCTGCTGCTCTCCTGCATTCTTTCCCCCTCCACAGGCCCTTCCTCATTCCTAGGGGCATCCATGGCTTCTAGCCAGGCCTTCAACGCCTTGTAATACTCTTCCCTTCTAGCGAGACCTGTGATAGGTACTGTGAAGCGTTTGCAAAAATATTTGAGCTGCTTGGCATTGTAGGTGTCTAATTTCTCTTCTTCCCAGGAGAGATCCTCAGAGGCATTGGATCTGGGCTTGCCCATTGTGGCAATAACTGGCAATAACGATCAAAAATAGAATAAAAAAATCTCAACAACGTACGTGGTTATGTTATGGTCTGCACTCACTAGTAGTGTACACTATAATTACTGTATGCAATCATAAATGCAAGTCCAGATCCTCACCGCTGACCACCAATGTTAGAAATGGGGGTCTCTAGTTGGCAATGGCTGGCCACTGTCCAAGTAGGGACCCTTCTTCCTAAGTCAGAGTAAGCAGCCTACACCCTTTGACAACCCCTGCTCAACCCTGTGGTAACGTAGCACAAGCAGCTAGGCTTATCTCAGAGGCAGTGTGTGAAGCATTTATGACCATACACAGTAATATAATGAGGAACACTACAAATGGACACCACTCGAGTAGTTATGAAAAATAGGTATTTTTATATAGACTTAATCACAAGACCAATAACAGTAAAAATCCACAATACTATAAAAATATAATTACTTTAGAAATGCTGCAAGTAAAAATAGTTCAGGATGCACGAAATGATGTTTAGTTCAAGGCAGGGGTCTCTGGGACCCTTTTACTCACAAAGTATCTGGTTCCTGGAGCAAAGCAACAAAAATGTCGCTAAGGAGTTGTAGCGAGAAATTTCCTCACGCTAACCAGCGATGCGTTGAATCCTTACCGCAAGGGAGGATGATGCACTGGGTTGCGGGCAGGACAAAGAGACAAACTTCTTCACGCTGAGCCGGTGATGCGATAAAATCCTTGCCGCGAAGGGAGGATGATGCACCGAGCCTGTTGCGTGTGCGATCTTGCTGCGATGACAAAGATGGCGCTCCACGAGGAAGCGACGATCCGGATGCGATGCGGGGAAAAAGCGAACGCTCTGTGTCTGCACTGCGATGATCCTGTTGCGATGATTTGGGGTTAACGAGCGCTTTGGGGCCCGCTAACAAGCGATGCGACGATCTTCGGATAGCGGACGTTTTCAGGCCCGCTGACAGGAGCTGCGACGATTTTCAAATAGCGGGCGTTTTCAGGCCCGCTGACAGGGGCTGCGATGATTTTCAGATAGCGAGCGCTCGGCGACAGCGGAGCAGCGATTTTTCTCACGCTCACCAGCTGCAGCGGCTCGCTAACGGGGGTTAGCGACGATTTTCAGTGCTCTCTTCTCAGCAGTAGAACTAGAGGCCCTGGAACACACAGGAGCCTCACCTGCAGATAGTAATCCTCGCTGGGAGGAAACAGGAGGCTGATGGTGGAGTCTGATGTGCCTGAGACTCCAGCAGGAGGCTAGCTCTCTTCTAGCCCTTGGGTGATTGCTGTAGCAAAAATAAAAGTCCAATCAAAGTTCTTTTCCTCTTCTTGAAGTCCAGTAGTAACAGCTGCAGGCCAGTCCCAGAAACAGCACACAAGCACAAGGACAGTCCTTCTCCTGCAGATTCTTGTAGCCACACGGACAGAGGTTCTTCTTGTTATCCAGGAGCAATACAATTTGTAGGGGTTTGTGCACAAATATTTATACCCCCAAAGTCTTTGTTCTTAGGGGTCCCAAGTCTCTGAACCCAGCCAGAACCAGTTCTGCCCAGGCCTGGAGCACTTGGTTGATCAGGCTGCATCCTTCCTTTCAGAAAGAGGGGGTCTGCCTCAGACGCACAGTGGGAGGTGGAGCCAGCATTCACCTTGCCAGGCACAGTCCTATTCAAGTGCAGGAGCTACCCCTCCCCTCACACCCAGGCAGGTTGCTCTATTCAACCCAGGTCTGACTCAGCCTGCCCTGTCCCTCCAAAACCAGACAGCCAATACACATAATAGCAGAGCAAACTGGAAGGCTTAGGCAAGAAAGTACCTATACTCTAAAAGTGGTAGTTTCAAACACAGAATATAAAAATAACCTTCCCTAAAAGATGTATTTTAATATTCTGAGCTCAGGCATACTAAATTCGTTTTTCTACCATGTTCTGTGGGTCAGTTAGGACTATAGAATGTAATAGCCCCGACCTCCCATTCTGGCCTATGGAGAACAGGTAGCCTTACAGTAGTGAAAAACGAAATTGGGTGTAATTCACTACTAGGACATGCTGCACACATCAGGGCATGTCCTACCTTACACATACAATGCGCCCTATCATAAGGGGGGCTTACAGGATGCCAAGGGAAGGTTTAGGGGCTGGGAAGTGGGTGCACTTCACAGCCAAGATGGCAGTTCTGGACAGCACGCAGACACCGCAGTGGCAGGTCTGAGACACACTTTACAAGCTGCTTCTGTGGGTGGCACAAACCAGTGCTGCAGGCCCACCAGCAGCATTCGGTTTACCAGCCCTGGGCACACACCGGCCACATTACTAGGGACTAACAGGTAAACCAAATAAGCCAATCATGGATGTACCAATTCATATGTCATCTTTACAAAGGGAGCATTCGCACTGTGGCACTGAATGGCAGTGGCACAGCGCCCAGAGCATCTATAACCAGCAAAAACAGAGTAGAAACAGCGAAAAAAGGAAGGGAGACTCACGCCAATGGTGCCAGGTCTAACAGTAGCCATTTGCGCTGTCTCGCGACAGTTCGCACCCGCATTAACGTCATTTGTCACGCGATCACGTCATTCGTCGCGCGATTACGTCTTTCTTCTCGCAATCATGCACCGTTAGAGTATGAGATGATTGAGATCTCGCACCCATGAGCAACCGCATGGTTAAGTTGGCGAGCCGCGATCACGCAGAAAATACCGCGAACGGGCGGGAAAAAAACATCCGGGTCTTCGCGATATTTCCGCGTGTTTGCGGATATTTTTAACATTTTCGTGATAGTTTGCGAAAGTGAATTTCGCAAATTCCGCCCACCCCTAGACATTTGATTCACAGATTCAAACAGAAAACCACAGATCCCTCCTAGCAACGTAAGCCCTGCTGATCCTAGAAATCATGCAAGGTAGTATCACAGATTTGCAGAATTCATCTAAGACCTTCCCATTTCAAAACTCCATTGACAATGTGCTGAAATGTTAGATGGAAGGTCTGTCCGTCAAAGGACATGGGCAGAATCCACCCTACACCTACATCCTGTTTTGCTTTGTCACATGTCATAAACAGGGAAGTACTGGGACTGTGATTACAGATCAAATGGTGAAGCTGGAAGACATATCCTGTGTCTCGTCCCCTTGATCTCAGCTTAAGGCTGAGCTCAGAGGGTTCAGTGGGCATAGGGCTAGATGATTGATATATCCAAAGACCACTCCTTATGAACAGATCCCTCTACATGTAACCAAAGGCGGGGCAGAGGACTCCGATGCATGCCCTTCATCTATAGCCGATTGCACAGAGCTGAAGGACGTTGCACAATTTCTGAACAGGGAGTTGTGATTCTTTACTTAGAGTGAAAATAACATTTGCCTTCAAAGCTTAGTCATTCCCAAGGATGTGGCTTAATGGCCAGAGCTGATGACATTGGCGCTGGGGAACAAGGTTCAAGTGTCAGGATTGGCTCAACATACTGTGATTCTGGGTAAATCACTATGGGCCTAATTATGACTTTGGCGGCTCATAGGACCACCAAACATGAGGTGGAGGTGCAGTGGGAGTCGGGGACCGGCGCAACAGTGGTCCGACTGCTGTATTACAACTACGGTGGTTGTACCGCATTAGGACTGATGAAACCGCCAGGGATCCATGATCGCTGGCGCACCAGTCTGACGCCACAATATGCTTGGTGCGGCCTCTGCTGCACCGCCAAGCATATTACGATTTTGCTGTCAGCCACACTTTTCATGGCGGTGAGACCGCAATGAAAAGGGAGGTTGAGAGGCATCAAAGGGGCCCTACAGGGCCTTCTGTGGCCTCAGGGCCTTTGAATGCATGCAGGGGGACATGCGGCCCCCTGTTTGCATGGACCCCCTGTTCCAGCATGGCCTCGACTTTACAGTCCACCCCATGCTGGAATGCGCTGTGGCTGTCCCACAGCGCTGCCTTTCTAAGGCCCTCCTATGAGCCTTTGAAAAGCAGCACCTTTGTACAGCCTCCACAGTACCGCCGACCCAGATTAAAACTTGTAATCCAGCGGTCAGTCAGCAGTGGAGTAGGGCAGTGTGGGAGTGGGACAGTGGTGTGCCACCTAGCTCGACACCACCAAACTCATAATCAGGCCCTTAATCTCCCCTTGCCTACCAAAAATGAATGTGTCCTCCTGTAATGTAAGTGGTCCTTGTGCAAAATGCTCCAATACCTTCGAGTCGAGTTCACTCTTTATAAACCTGCAAAAAAAATAAAAAATTGTTATGATTACAATCAATGCAAAACCAAAAAAGGACAGAAATGTGCATATTATTGTATGCAACTTTCCGCAATGTCAAAAATACCAAATAACACAGATGACATCAACTGTGATGTCACACACAATATCACAACTGACATCACCTATAAGATCACTCACACCAACACACCAGAGATTCTACGGAACCCCACCTATGGCCAAACCCAATGATCTGGGCTTATTGGGATTACTAACACAAATCCTCCCTGGGCAGAGGCCCAGTTCACGCAAGGGTTAGTATTTAAATCTGAAGGTGTTGCAATTGACCTACGCCGTTCTGAAGTTAACACTAGTAATTGTAGGTTGTAGGGGTATACAATAAATGTGAGTTTAGGGTGGGTGGGGTTTTAAGGGTTCAGCTATAGCTGGAATTTACATGTAGAAAGGGTTTTTAGGGTGCAGAGATGGGGGAGTTTAGGGGTGGTGAGGGATTTTAGGGGTCTTGAAAGGGTGTTTTTGAGGTGTGGTGAAGTTTTTTTAGGGTTCAGTGATGAGTGGAGTTTAGGGGTGGTGCAGGATTTTATGAGATCAGGGATGGCTGGGGGTTGTAATAAGGTGTTTTTAGGATTGAGGAATGTGTTCAGTTCAGAGGTAGTGAGGGGGATTTTGGTTTAGAAATGGGCAGACTTTAGGAGTAGAATGGGTTTTATGAGTTAAGGGATAGGTGGAGTTAGGCGTCAGAGATGGGTGGAGTTTAGATGTGGTGAGCGGTTTTCAGGGTTAATGGATTGGTGGAGTTTAGGGGTCAGGAATCGGTGGAGTTTAGGGGTCAGGGATAGGTGGAGTTTAGGGGTCAGGGATACGTGGAGTTTATGTGTGGGGAGACCTTTTTAGGGAGCAGGGGTGGATGGTATTTAGGGTAGGTGAGCATTCAGTGAATTAAAAGCATACAGAGTAATTGTTTGACAATGTAAAATATATAACTCCAAAATAATGCCCCTGACCTAAAAGATTGAAATAAACAGCTCCAGCAAAAATGTTTCTGAAAAGTAGGAAATTTCATTTAAACCTTAAATATTAAGCATCAAAAGCCAATTTTGTGAGTTATTTTGTGAATAAACTGTGTCTATTTACTTGTAAATGCATACATTTGCACGTGGCCATCTCCAGACGTGCATAGGCAATGATGTTTAGAAGCAATATTATTTTTTTTTTCATTTGGGCATTTTAGGATTATGAAAGTGTTATTTGGAGACAGAAGAGGTGTGGCGCCGCGGTCAGGGCGAC
Organism: Triturus cristatus; assembly: GCF_964204655.1. Taxonomy (NCBI): domain Eukaryota; kingdom Metazoa; phylum Chordata; class Amphibia; order Caudata; family Salamandridae; genus Triturus; species Triturus cristatus. The sequence goes on from NC_140587.1 coordinate 672,476,511, forward strand.
TGACTCTGGAATCTGGGGATCCCGGTTCGATCCCGAGCGCCGGCAGCAGATTAGCACAGCACCATGTGACTCTGGGCAATAGCTTGCTTAATCTTCCCAACGGCTCTCAAACGCCTAGAGATCCTTACGGGTGATTGTTCGCACTTTACAAATGTGGTTTATTATTTGTGGTTGCGAATCTTTATTTGGTCAAGAATTGCTCTCTGTCTGAAGTACAAGTGCAGTGCTTTGGCCATCAATGTGCTGGTAGCATGAGAAATGTCACACAGAAGGTTAATACTTTTTCTCCTTTAGAAACATCTTTTGACACTGAGCTAAATTACAAAGATGAAAGCAGCTTAGATCGGGAAGAAGATTTCATGTTTCATAGATCATTGGAAATGCAATTTAATGGTGTATTTATTCAAGTATTTTTTCGCATGCAAGCAATTGTATTATTTACAGTAAGTGAGTTTTCATTTTAGCAGACTCAAGCATAAATCAGAGATTAGGTTAGGTTAGAATCTTATAATGCACAACAGCTGCCCCAGCAAAGGGGCTTCCAGGCGCTATATATTATAACCAGTCATTTATTGATAGTAAGATGAATTAGACTGCTCCAATGTTAAAATATTTTGAACTTTAATGTTTCTTTGCAAAAAAAACTTGAACTGCAAAACAGATTTGCTTTGGTCACAACCACAGAACTTTAGGTTCACACAGTGCCACCGCGTGTAACATATGAGCTCCTTTCACACGGTCATCAGGTGAAGAGCGATATCACAAATTCTTCCAGCTTATTTTTGGTGGCTCTAAGAAGCCATTAGCCAATGTCCTTTAAGGAATGTGAAAACACCCAAGGACGTTTACGGCAGCCCCACCCAACAGACTTTTAATTTTTAGGGCGCTGGTGAGTGAAGGGCTGGAAGTGTCTCCCAAGTATTTCTCAGCATGAAGCCACACCCAGTCCCTGGCGCCGCTCCCACCTAAACAAATATTATAGCGTTTTAATTGTAATTAGAACATTGGAGTGTGTAACGTGGTGGCGTGGTGTGACCTCAACGTGACACTGCCAGTGCTTTAAATGGCCGGTACTCACCGGTACTGAGTAGCGGCACTTTTTCATTTTCTCACATCAAGTACCGGCACTTTTTCTTGTGTAAGGAGAGTACCGGTACTCACCAAGGCTTTGATACAGGTGGCGCTCCGTTCATCAATCACCTCGTACCTCGGCAGCACCTTCCACTCTTAATCACAGTGGAAGCCTGGGTTGGGCTCATACAAGAAAACAGCTGCTCTTGTCACCAGTACACAACGCAGTGATCTGCATGTACTGCTCTGGAAGCCATCAGAGCAGAGGTGTGGCTGCAGGGAGGTTCGTTCATCCTTTGTTTTTACACAGCAGGGGCAGAAACGCGGCTATTAAACTTAATGGGCGAGGGTGTGAGAGGCATTGTTCAGGGTTACACAGGACTGCAATGACGCTTCTGTAGCAGATATCACTCTATGTAAACTGCTGCCATTAGACCTTTTAACACAAATTCACTAGTACATCTATGACAAGACAAGATGTTGAGCACTGTGTAAAAGTCAAATACTTGATATGGTGCATTTACAAAACACATACAAGCATTTTTTCTAGTTACTGTTGCCTGTGGTGGGTATTTTCAATATGCCTGGACAGAACAAAAAGTTTGCGCTTACTTTCACAATCTCCAACCAACTAAATTGCCTATTTGCATGTGTAAATATAATGGGATCTCGGTATCAAACTCACTGATCCTGTGAAAAATGCGATATGCTCTTTGAACAGAGATGTTTGCAGCCAGCGCTAAACCATCTGGGCTTACATGCCACAAGGTAGTATACGGCTGTATTTTAATCAAAAACCAATATATGTAATGCATGACTAGATAAGTGCATGTAACTCATACTCATGGTTTCAATTTATTGCACACTGTGATCAGACGGCAAAAGCAGGAAAACTGAAAGCTTCATCTTTTTTGCACCCCCAGGTGGTCATTAGTACAAGCTATTTGAGTGCAAGCACAGGAAGCTTATTTTATTTGTAATAAGTCTCATCTCCTGACTGAGACTTCCTGTCAGTAGCCATATTTCAATTCAGACAGACCCTCTTGCCATTTATAACATGATGTGAATGTCTGTTGCTTTTTTAAATATTTATTTCATTGACAGTTAGAAATGCAAGAATACATTCGACATTTACTAAATTAAGTATATGAGGTATATAATATATTATCTAAATTAACATACGTGGGATTGCAATAAATACTGTAAAGTAATGTCAACAAAAGATGTTAAAGCAATTCAAATTTCCCAACAGAGACGTTTTTTCAACATCTGTGCTGTGTTACATGTATGGGTGTATATTTTAATTACACGGTGTATTCAGAGAACACAGTTAGATACCTTTATTCATCTAAAATCACATGTGCAACCTGTTTATTCTGGCCACCACTCCTTTTCAATCACATAAAATGGAATGTTGAAACGTTGAGCCACCGGCAGCAACTTCATCAGTGTCAACATTTATTTTCCAGTGGCAGCCAGAGAGCGAATATACTGCTTACTGAAGTTACACAAAGTATGTCCCTTGAAAAGCAACTCTGGTTTCCATTTTAGACAGAAACACCCAATAGTGCATAGCATGCAGCATGTAGATCAGAGATTTATTTTTTATGTAGATAGCTCAGTTGGATACTGTATTTGTTGCATAGATCATTGTCTTCCCTGTAGGTCACAAGTTAACATCGTTGGCATATATCTTAGGGAATTATGCCCCTGCAGCAAGGACCTGCATGCAACAACAAGGCATATATATAGAACCGTACTGTTTCTTTTTCACTTTTTTCATTTTTTAAGGTTGCTAAAAAAAATTACTTTGGGTTGTAATAAACACTCATTAGTAAGTGCTATATAAATGGTTATTAGTGTAAACTCTAATGTACAGATACATCCGATATTCTAACAATGCATGCAGATTTCTTGCATAAAAACCTTGAAAAGGTAAAAAACGTAGCCCCGCCCCTTGTTCTGGCTTTAGTACCGCCCTTATGCCCGCCCGAAGCTCCACCCCCTTTGATGAGTACCTGCACTTATTTTTGTCCAGTTAAAGCACTGGACACTGCCTAGTACCCGGAAGAACTTTGGACAATGAACTACACAAGTCTCAGTGCTAGTCGGTGCTGGTGTCACGAGCGACCCCGCCCCCTTTATTTATAGCCGAGGAGCTGTGTCCGGCCCCACGGATGATTACTGCTACAATCTTTGATAGTGGCCGGTTCGCTCACTACAGTGTGTTGGGAGTGCAGTGAAGACAATGAGGGCCATTAATGCCTAATATAAACATTCTGCTTTGACATGGTCAGTCGAATGTTCTAATACTTTGGGCTAAACCAATGATTAAAGTCCACCAAGTGCCTGGTATAACACTACTAACATGAAAAGTAGAGTCCTGGATGCGACCTAGAGCGTCCAACCAGTGGAGGGGAGTGAAATGTATGTTTCAAAGAGTCACTCATTGCTTTGTTGCTGCCCTTCACGTCTTTACCTGCTGTGTAAGACCGTGACGATAACCGCAGTGATGTATTAATAAAAGAAGACACGCATGGCGATTGCTTTGTTGTTTATCCCAGCTACTCTAAATACACTCTTGTCCTTATTTTCCTCTCAGCAGACAATCTTCCACAGGTTCGTGAAACATTGAAACGGAGCTGCCTCAACAAACACAATTCAATAGGTGCTGCTTAATGAAAAGCACAATAACTCGTTGTTTTCAATCCACCTCTCCAAACCAAGTGATTGGTTTGGCTTTAAGGCACATAGGAGTTCAATGAAACTCAACATACCAGGCTTGCTTTACATTGACTCCATGAATCAGTATCTGGCCTGCACTCAAAGTGAGGTGTCCTACTGATGTTAATATCTTGATCAAGAAACATAGCAAGAGCCTGCTTTGGAAGGCAGTTGTATAACGAAAATATGTGTAAACATATCTCTGCTTCAGTGTGCAAGGATTGCTCTTTGCTGTCCATCTGAAAGCTTTCTATATGGTTTTGTGGCCTGAAACAACGTTTTATGTATTTTATACTGACGGAATTAAGAGTCAAGTTGTTGCGACCACAACATTTTCGCACAGTTATAGATTTGCCGCATTTGCCACATAATTCGTCTGCTGCATAATCTGCAAATTTTAACAGAACATAAAATAGTTTCTAGCTCGAATGCTTCAAAAGTTACTAAAAAGCCAGCAATGCGTGTTACCATGCAGTGGAAGGCCGTTTGCAAAGTTTGACTGCCCACTTTTCTGTTGCTTATTGTTATATTTGGGTATTACGCCGGTACTAAGGGCGTGCAGTCAATAGCCAGGCAGTGTTAACATATGTAAAAATTACAAAATAGTGAGGTAATACTATCACAAACTGTGCAGAATTATGTTGCATACATTGCCTTGTTGTATAATTTATTAAACTCTGCTGCATAATTTTGCCCTCCCCAGCTGCATAATTCCAGAGGCCCTGCCTAAAATAATTCACAATAGCAGAAGCATAAGCAAAAGCAGCAATTATGCACACCACTGAAAGAGAAGCCCCTCAGCCTTCAGGAGCGCTATCCCTGAAAAAATGGAATAGACTAGTAAAATGGATCCTGAGTCAAAGTTACTGTGGCAGGTCCTGGCCAGAGCACAAGTCACAAAGAAGCACATTGAAGTGGCACACAATTAGTATGCCCCAAGGGCACCCCTTGAAGAAGAGCAAGAGTCATTCGGTCAACCCAAACATCATCCTGCAGGGGCTGTTGTTACTCTTTAAACCTGCCTGAATCGGGATCTTTACCTCCCTTTGAAATGCAGGCTGGGTGCTGCCTGTACAGTGAAGTGCAGCCTAGTGGCTTCAAACAGCATTCAAGTTTTCACTAATGCTATGCAGGTTCACACACCTGCACTGGAAACAGCACATTAATTTGGAAATGATGCATCGGCCGCCATCTGTGCCAGACACCCTCAGTTAAATGTAAACTCTGGCGGGTACCAGGCACTGCACCGTATCTATAATGCAGACACTGGTAAGCGTTTTGAAGGCATGTAGTTGCGGTGCAGTATTTGCATATTTAAAGTGTATATGTGTTTTTTCCAGCAGGCCTTAACAAACAGCAAAACGTCCAGCATTTGTGTGCAATGTTGTGAGTCTGGAAGCTGTTTTCCACCTCTCAAGTCAATAGCAGCCTGTCCTTGCAAATAACGAAGGCATGCTAATTAGTATGTCTTGACGCCATTTCACCAGCCGCTGGGAAGTGGTGTCTTTCACATGGCTGTGCTAATACCCTCCGAATGTACTGTACAGATACTGCCAGAAGGGAGACTGAGAACATTATACTATTATGTGCTCCGTCGGTTAAACTGCCGACATTGGTGCTGGAAACAGGGTTCGAGCCTCGGGGTCGCGTCCACATCCTGTGATTCTGGGCAAATCACTTAATCTCCCCGTGCCTGAATGTGTAATGTAAATACGGTGCTGGTGTAAGGCGCTCCAATACCTTCGCGTCGAGTTCTCGCTATGCAAATATGCAACAAAAGAAAGTGTAAGAGCACTTTAGATGCATGGCACACTGTTGGGGCTGACTGTATGAAATATGCTTTGTTCAGTGTTGTAAGGATACACCTAATCCGAACAAGAGCAGGCGCTAAAAGACGATGAATAAAGCATTGCAAAATATAAATATCCAGAGTTTTCTATCTCATCTCCACTAACCTAAGCTGAAATAGAGGAGCCATTCTCACTGCTGGAAGTTCAACAACAACTTGAGCAATTCTGCCCAGACGAAGGAGAATAGCGTGGTGGCACGGGTGTAGGTCACTTATGTTAAGCAGGTATATTATGTTTTTAATTCTGAGTTTGTGTTTCTGCAGACCAATCACCATTAAACTATGCTGCCTACTAGTATGGTTGTCATGTGACTCCTACACCTTACAGTCCTTTGTCTTATGTAACGTTTCCTACACAGTGATTTACACACATATGAATGATTGTATGTTAAGAGTGTTTCCCACTTTCTCATTAGAACTTAGAGAAAGACAATATAGAGGCATTTCATTTAAAAGTTGGAGGTTTCAAATCAAAATATGCTAGATTTCTGGGTGGTAGGGCAAAGTGGTAGATGGTGGCCTGCGCCGCCGGGGGAGGGGGGCCCCCTCCATGCGCTTTGCAGGGGGGCCCCCTCAAGTTTCGTTACGCCAGTGCCTGAAACAAATTAGTGTGCTTGTGTAATGCAGGGGCGGCTGCTGCACTTCACCCCGGTGCCCGGCATTACATCTCTCCAAAGGGCCCATCATTCCTGCGTTCCAGTAGAGGCAGGAACAAAACTAAAGGAATCTAATAAATTCCTTTCCTGCTGTTGCTGATTCTGCCTCTGCTGCTGTGTTTCACTCCGATCCTCACTGCTGGCCCGGCTCCTCTCTCCATGGGCAGATCTTCAGGAGGGTTTGTATGGGGAGACCACCCCCTCAACCCAAGTATACTTCTTTATTTGGTCCGGTTTTATGGCGTTTATTCAGGCCAGGTGTTTGTACAATTAAAACGTTTGGGCAGCAGCGACTGGTATCTGGGCTAGAAGGCCTTTAAAAAAATCAGACGTGTAATTTGCCTTTTTGATGGCCCCTGGAGTGCACTACACTGTTTTGGTCTTCAGTATTTTCCCGTTTTTATAGTTGTTGTCCTTTATACAACTCTCCAATTTACACCAGAAGTGGTGTTTAGATTTGTACCTAACAAGGTATTGGTGAATATCATTTGTTCTCACTTACATTTTTGTTAGCCTAGGATCACACAATTTGGGAAAGTGGGGAAGCCAGGATTAATCCCAGGTTTTCTGGTTTCACATTGCTCAGTTGACCAGAAATCAGAAAATCTGGGATTAATCCGGGCTTCCCCACTTTTCCAAATTGTGTGATCCTACACAATTGTTTATACTTTCCCTCCTTTTACTTCATTACCACATATATGTTTTTAAATTCACATTTGAAAACCATCACTTTTTTCTTTCAGTTTAACTGCCTCGGGCTTCGTGAGACGTTGCGGACAGGGAGAGGTTGTCGGTGTCAGGTTGCTACAGATCCTAGTTCAGTCTAGGTAGTGAAAATGAGTTTGCTGAAGTGGTTGCAAAAGGATAATGCCTCTCAAGGCACTAAAAGGAAGCAGCTTGTCGTTCACGCAACCAGGGGGGAGAAAAGTCTCCTTTTGAAGCTATGTGGACGCTTTTTTGATGAATGACAAACACTGCTGATCTTTTTATAACCTTTAATGGCAATTTCCAAGCTTCCAAATGCAGTCCCACAACATTTTCGTTTTTTTGTATTTATCCAGTACTTTAGCTCATATTTGCTGAATATGTTGGGCTTTACCTAAACTGTGTCCTGTCCTGTTAGATTAATAAACTTTATTTTTTGCAATTTATCTTGGTGGACTGAATTCCAGACTGTACTTTCATTAGACCAATGCCTCTGATAAAAAGGAAAACCCGATGGCTACCTATTCAATAATCTGTCAACTAGTATTGGTCAGTAGAAAAATTGTCTACTTTTCTTCTATAATCTGGCCATGGTCGCTGAATCTGTGCATAATAAATGTGATTCATGTGCCATTTGTGCACCGGCAATTTCATATGCAATATTTGAAAGAGAATGTTAAAAGTATTTTAATACATGCAAGGGTATCAACAATATATTACAGATTGAAGCAGTTTGTCATTATTCGCACCCCAAAAATTTCTTGCGCCTTTTAAAGTGACATTAGCCCCGCCCATTGTCCCGCCTCCTAGCCCCGCCTTCTTGCCACGCCCCCCATGTCACAGTTCAAATTGATGAGTACCTGCACTTTTTTTTTCCCATTTAAAGCACTGATATATATCAAATAATGAGCACTAAAGCATCGCATGCTCTGATCTTTATTCTCTTAAAATGTATTTGTTTAACCTACTTTTCTCATTCGATCGCACAAAAAGGGCTGCCGGGATTCGCAGCTAATGCTTGGAGAGAGCTCAAGCTCAAACTGTTTTGCAGACTGTTTTGATGCAATATTGCTGTTGATGTAACTTCAGTGGCACATGCTTTCGCTTTTATAGGCCGGCTGCAATAGATATTTTATAATCTAATTTTCACAGCAATGAAACGAATCGAAAGGACCAATTCATCTTTGAAATCTTAAGCTCACTTTCTCTGTTAGCACCACAGATGACAGTTAATGTGCTTTTAAAGTTGTTGTACTTGCGCTTGCAGATGCCAGGAAGATAGTGTGACTTTTGAAGATTGGCGTAAGGAGCCGAACCGTACTTACAGGAAAGCGCTCTACGATTTACTGCTAGATTATACATATTTTGTGCCAAAATTTGTGTACTTTATTCAGATTTAAATTTGGATCACCTTGTACACAGACATCCTTTCCTTTCCGGCCATTTCTGCATTGGTCAGCAATCGCGGCTCGCGCTCCAATACTAGAGGGGGTTAAAATAAAGCGGCAGCATTAAGCAAAATAAACTTACCTGGTCCACGCCGCCTCTGCGTCCTCCTGGGCCGGGGTCCTACTCCCGCGCTGGCGCCTTGGCAAGTACCGCCTGCGTCTCAGCCAATGCAGACGCTGCTCCAGCAGCAGCGCCAGGATTGGCTTGAGCAGTAGTGCGCATGTTCTGTTTAGGGCTTAACATTTTTGGTTCCGGCGGCCTGGGATGATTGCAACCCAAATGTGAGTCAGAGAGTCAGAGAGTCAGAGAGAGTGATGGCAATGCTCAACTCGAGTACGGTGCCGCCCTCAAATTAATTAGTGGGGCAACGCCCAAGCGCCCTATTGGACGCACAGCCCCTGCTTGTAAGAAGTCTCTCGATGTTAACTTATTTAATCAATAGAGCATGCCAAGGCTATCATAATCGTAGGCACAGTATAGTGTTAGCCTGTCCACCGATATGAGGTTATACCTTCTTTCTCACCCCCTCTAGCAGGAAGCCATTGGTTTGACCCTAGCTTCCTTTCAATGAATCAACATATTCCCAAACAGAGGAAAGATCACAGATTGCTTTTAGTCACATCAGAATGATGCCCGGGCGGCAAGCATCGCAGTACAGTGCAGAGATCCCTTGGTGCAGCATCCTTGAAGAACCACGGACATACTGAGGTCCAGGGAACACCCAGATAAGGAGACCCTACGAAGGCAGCAAAGGGCAGATTGAGAGGAGTCCGTGGACGAAAACTTTGAAGTAAAAGAGTTATCAGGCTGCATGGCGAGGGGAGAAAGGGTGGTGTTCTGTGGGACCAGCATGAAGGGCTTGCCTAATCCAGTCCATGGGCCTTGGCACAAGCGAGGAAAGTGCCCCCCTTTGGCTGCTGGTGCAAAGCACAAATACAGCATCATCAGGGTTCAATTCGCCCATCACAGCTCTGGGCCATGGTGCACTGCACCTGCTGCACCAATAGTAGCTTCACCCTTTGCCTATCCTTGGTTGAGAAATGTCCTATGTCCTGACATCTCCAGTCATTCTTTGCTTTATACCCAATAGCACTGCGAGTCTGAGCTTTGTATTCAACAGCTTTTCGTACTGTAAGTTCTACTCACATACTACCAATCCCAGAATGCAATGTGCTAAAAACCAGAACACAGTACATGTCTCTTGCCCTAGGCCCAACATGCACAATCTGTGCATTCTGGAAAGCCTCAAGATATACATAGAATAACACACGACTAACGGAAAGAACTCACAGACCCAACCCACAAAACATCCATGCTAGGGGTGTATCAAATTTGTTTTGCGTAATTATGTGAAATTACAGCAAAATTATGCTGCATTATGTGCAATTACACACAATGCTAATTCGTCTTTTTGCGCTATATTTTTATGTGAAATGCGTCTTTGCATACTTTTTTGGAGCAAGGATGCATTTAAACAAGCACATAAAACAATAGCAACTAGCGTTTTGTTCTACCCCTGTGTTTGCAGTGAAATTTTACAGCAAATTGAATGTTCGTGTTTTTTTTTTTACCACAAATAGCATGCAGTTATGCAAAGTGGTGTAATGGCATCATTTCTATAATTTCAGGTAACAATGTTACACAAGTTTCCCTAAATTACAGCGTCATATTACATTTTGCCCAGGCCTAATTCCCTGGCCCCGACCTCAGACAACAATGCACTAACTTTCTGTCTCTACACATGGGTCAAAGAAGACTCTCTTTTTCTCAAACCAGACATTGAAGAAAACTCTCGATCCAAACCCCAACCAATTTAGGCTTACCAGATGGCTTCTTCTGAACAGGGCAGATTTATTACAATTCTCACAATGCAGTACTCCATGAAAACTGGCTGCATTGCACAAACTGAAAAAATTGGCAGTGTGGCTCTTTTGAAAGTGTTGCATGATAGTAATGACTTCAACTATGCACATGGGAATAGCCACTCTTGCATAACACTAAAACCGATTTAGGCCCAGATGAATTAAAGATTTGCAGTGCTGTAAAGCTACACAAAGTCTTACAAGGGCATTAACTTTCTAACTGTATCACAAAGAGAGTTTCCTTTGGACTAAACTTGAAGACTAATTTTAAACTTTTATCTACATACACAAATGCTCACCTCAATCATAACAGTTCTAGCATACACCAATCACATAAGGGAAATATAACCATATAACCATGGTCAACAATCCGAGAAATAATTTATTTTGTTAAAAAAATATAGATCTATTTATTTGTAGCAATGTCATAAAATACAAAAATCATTTGATGTGTAAGAATTCATTTGTAACATCACTAACACAAAATCTAAAATTGATTCAGAACATTACAGACATTGTAAAAACACCATGATTAAAAAGAGAGTACACACAAAAGACAGTACAATATGTCATTAGAGGGGCACACATCCGTGATATCACAATAGTTAGAACTGGAACCTGATACTGTAGTGCTGATAAGTACTCTGTGGTTCCAGCCTCTTCACGGATTATGTTTCTTAAAAGGGGCCTCAACACGTTTCGATGGTAAACCTAATAACAGCATCTCCATAGCCAAATCAGTTATCCTGGAGACACCCTCCCCTGGGCAGACAGGTTATAGTTATCATTATGATATTCAGTTTGTCGCCTGTTAGAATTCTAGTCTGGGTAACCCTTATGTAATTGTATTTTAAACATGTCCTGAGACTCGAGTCAGGAAATAACTGAGGAGGACAGAGGTATTAGCCCTGTATCTACATTCTAATTCTTTGAATGAGGACGCCCTTTTATCCTCCCACAATCATTAAGAGGTGAGGACTAATGTCTTGACACAAGAAATACATAAGTATATAAATATAAGGACAAGGTTGTCCAGAGTGTGTGAGTTCATGTGTGTAAAAGTAGTATGGTATGCAAATGGCGATTTGAGCAAGTGAATATTATAAGACTTAAGGGAACTATAACCTGTCTGCCCAGGGGAGGGTGTCTCCAGGAAAACTGATTTGGCTACAGCCTTTTACGACATTCTGAACTTGAAGTATGGATTTGATTATGTAATATTATTATGTGTAAGCCTCTTGTTGGTGATATGCAAAGTAGAAACAGGCAACATCCTTTCAACTGTGTCCTTAGGAGTAGCTGACAGATGTGATGTTTAGTAACCTTGTAATGTATTGTCAATATAAGGTGTAATAGTGTTCTAGACACGTATGTCGACACTTGTGTTTTATTATACAGGTGCTTTTAAATGTTCCGGTCAAAACCAGTTTGTTTGAGAGTCAGAAATACAGTCTTGAGAAAAATGGTGTTATAAGGTTTACCATCGAAACGCGTCGATGCCCCTTTTTACAAACATAATGCGTGAAGAGGCTGGAACCACAGAGTACTTATCAGCACTACAGTATCGGGATCCAGTTCTAACTATTGTGATATCACGGATGTGTGTCCCTCTAATGACATATTGTACCTTCTTTTGGGTGTACTCTCTTTTTAATGATGGTGTTATTACAATGTTTATAATGTTCTGAATCAATTTTAGATTTTGTGTTAGTGATGTTACAAATTAATTCTTACACATCTAATGATTCATGTATTTTATGATATTGCCACAAAAAAATAGATCTATATTTTTTAACAAAATAAATTCTTTCTCGGATTGTTGACCTTGGGTATATGGTTATATTTCCCTTATGTGATTGGTGTATGCTAGAACTGTTATGATTGAGGTGAGCATTTGTGTATGTAGATAAAAGTCTAAAACGAGTCTTCAAGTTTAGTCTAAAGGAAACTCTCTTTGTGATACAGTTGTATTGAACCCTATTCCTTTGGTTTCAAGGGGTCCCTCTCATTTTTCTTATAAACATTAACTTTCTAACACATAAGGTATTTTGCACGAGAAAGTGCCTTTTCTCAGCGCAAATAGTGCTTTGCGTCAAGGGGACTTACTTGGGTGTAACTTGGATATCATACCACAGCAAACACAGGGGCCCACATTTACTAGAAATTCACACAGCGCAGTAGCCGCAAATGCTGCACTGCACTGCGTGAGAAGGAGAGAGCAGAAGAGTGCCACATTTACAGAAATATGGTAATCTCCCCACTCCCTTCTGCAGAAATATGCTGCCATGCGGCACAAACACACCTTTGCACCGTAGTGCAAGGTCGTCTACGTGAGACTAGCATAGGTTTTGTACTGGAAGGATACCGTTCCAGTACAAAATACTATGCTCAGACTAACCTTAATACGTTTCCTACCTTGCATTTGTGCTGTACAATGCAGCACACATGCAATGGGGGAAAAGAAAACCGAAATAAAAGCATTTCCCTTTGATAGCGCCTGTTTGAAGTGGGCTCTATTTTGTGACGCTAAACCTTCTCTACTTTTTTAAGTGAATAGAGCTTAGTGGCAGAAAACGTAACTGGTTGCATGTGAACGCCCATGCACCACCCATGGTAGGCCCCCTTGGCGCTAAATAATGCAAGCAGCACTATGTGCTGATTTGTGGTAGTTTTGAGTGATTTTCCAGTGCAAAACAAATTTAGGGCTGGAAAGCAAATTAGTAAAAAAAGATTTTGCGCTGATTTGCGTCACTTTTGTGATGCAAACATGGTGCTAAAACTTTTAAAGCAACAGGAAGAGGGTGAAGGCCATAGATACCGCACCTGACATATGAGTGGTATTTCTATTAGAAATTCATATGGTGCTACGAACTTTTTAATGCGTGTAATTGACGACATTGGGAAACACGGGCTACCATGCCCTCCGGGTGATATATCCTGCGGAGAGGATAATTTAAACATACCTTGCTCTGTAGATCGCCTAATTATTCACAAACTAACAGACTATGATTATGGGCCACCACGATACTCTGATAAAAACCATCTTATAAGAAAGTGTTTTTGAAATTGGAACTCTCAGCTAATAATCTGGAATATACAGAGAACTTATTCACATCGCTATTTGAAGCCCTGAAGAAGTCTCTGTGTAGGATACGAAACGCGTTGGCTATTTTTGGCTATTCTTCATCATGCACAAGAAAATATGAAATAAAGAAAGGAACTTTCTCAAAGAATATCTCATTCATGTCTTGGACATTTGTTTACAATTCTAAATTACTCTGTGAATGGTGCTGAACCCATTTGTGTTGTATATGGTGCTAAAACTTAGTGAATATACCCTTCAGTTTTGGACACAAAACCAGATCTACTAAGATAGGCAGACTGAACTTTGAATCAAAAAAATACTGCCTCCTTGAAGTAGGCATTGAAAAATGATAATGATTATTTTTTTAAACAATGCAATCATTGCATGTGTGTGGCAGTACACAGCACACATGCAATATGTGCGATGCTTCTGAATGTGCCTAGGCATTAGAATGTGTACTCGAAGGGTATCCTTAGAACACATCCACCTCTGCACCTTAGTGCGAAGCTGCGTGTCATGGAAGACAGCCTTTTGAGGACATCAGTATAGGGGATGAAGGCAGCAGCAGGCCATTTTTAGGTCTCGTCTGAGGCAGCACGCCTGAGCTGTCTCTTTGAAATCTATTGTATGTTAAGCAAACCTAAGAAAGGGCTTAGCGGCTACCTGTTGCTTACCGTAGGTTAGCGTCTTCATCGCTCTCACTTTGTTAGTCTTCATTGGTCAGCAGTAGCTGGGCTGGTTTCATTTTGCTGGCTGGTCTCGCTCCAGATGGCTTTGAGACACAGACACACAGACAGACACACACACTTTTCTTCTTTTAGATTTGACAGACTCCCAGAGACTGCAGCTTTGAGCTGGCACATATCGCACAAATCACTCCACACAATGCCACTCTATGCCACTTTACTCCAGTCTGTGCCACTTCACTCCACTCCAAAGTACTCTATGCCACAACACACCACTCTGCAACACTACCCCACTCTAAGCCGTTCCACTCTACAACATTTCATGACACTCTACACTACCCAATTCTATGCCACTCCAATCTACAATACTCCAATGAATGCCATTCCACACCACTTAAGTCCACTCTGTGGCACTCCACTACATGCCACGCCACTTTACTCCACCTTACGTCATTCCAGTCTACTCCACGCCACTCTACTCCACGACACTATACTCTGACCCTCTCCTCTGTGCCTTTCAATGTGTCTCTACTCTACTGTATTCCACTCCACTCTGACAATCTGCTCCACTCCACTCTAGGACACTCAACTCTATGCCAATCCACTTTAACACTCTGCTCCACTCCGTGATACTCTCAGACACTCCATTCTAAGCCACTCTATGACATTGTGCTCCACTCTATGACACTGTACTCCACTCCACTCTTGACACCCCATTCTATGCCACTCCACAAACTTTTAGCTGTGCTGAACAGCATCAACACTGTTGTACAAAATGGCCAGAGCCACTGGAAATATGCTATTGTGCGGCCGAAGTGTTTTTCGCATGATTATGGATTTGCCACATAATGCATCATCTGCTACATAATCTGTAGATAGATTTTAACAAAAAAGTTTTTTTCTAGCTTAAACGGTTCAAAAGGTACAAAAAAACACAGTGACTTATGTTGCCACCCAGTTGATTGCCCCTTGCAAAGCTTAACTGGTCACTTTTCCGTTGCTTACTGCTATATTTGGGTATTTAAACTGGTACTAATTAGGTGCAACCAATGCGCAGACAGTGTTAGCAAGTGTAACAATGGCAAAATAATAAAGTTATACAATCACAAAATGTGAGGTATTATGCTGTATATTTTGCCTTTTCTTGCTGCATAATTTACTCAACCCTGCTGAATAATCTGACCCTCTCCTGCTATATAATTCCAGTGGCCCTGAACATGGCTAAAACACAGTGGCAATACCAATAGTTCTTGCACAGACAAGACCTATCAGCTTTATTAATGCTTGTTATGGTATGCCTGCTAGGCAGCACAAGTGCTCTGGTATTGTGAGCTGAGAAAGAATTTACAGGGTTTTACAGCCTGTGCATTGCTTGCCATTGGTTAGCTTTATTGTCACTCTCAATTTCATCAGTCTTACTTGATGGCTTTCCTTGTCCCAGCATGTCTGTCTGGTGTCTGTCCCTCTCCTGGAGCATTGCTCTCTTTACCATCTCTCTAATTGGCTGGCTTGTATCCTTCCACTGCTTACTTCTAGGGAACTACTTTTTCTTTTTACTTAAGCTCTCCATTAGAATGTATGTGTCCTCCAGGTCTCTCCGTCTTTCCATATGCTCTACCCCAAAATGCCCACCCCTCACACTCCTTGCTTCTTTCTTGTGTACTTCTCCACTTGACACTCCCTGCTCCATGTTGTTTTCAGCTTCACGTGCTTCTCTCGCGCTCCCTGTGTTGCTTTTACTTTTAAGTTGTTCTTGCTCTCTTGGGTGCTCGCCACCCCACGCTCCAAGTTGTTCTCTTTGTGTAACCTCTTCTGCCCACCACCATGTTGCTCTCTAGCTCATGCAATGCCCTTCTATTCTTCGACCCTAGCTGCTCCTCCCATTAGCTCAATACTCCACCCATGAGGTTGTCTTTTAAATATTTGCGCTAAAAATATATATATTTTTTTGCCAAGCCTCACTGAATTGGAAAAAGATATGGACACAAATATGGTAGCAGAAAAATCAGTATATATTAATAGAGGGTGTCCTAGGAAATGGGTCAGGGTCTGGGGTAAATGGAATGATTCACGAGGAGGGCTATGTACTCCCCTTGCTCTCGTAGACAGGCACCAACTTGTTACTTGATCCTGGAAAAGAGATGGGGTGCGTTTACTCGAAAATTGATGTGTAGCTCAAGCGAAATAATACCAAGCTAAACAGCATGGACGAACCTGTGATGTGCATTTGAGTTTCTTTCTTTTTTGTTTTTTCGGTTTCTTTTAACCTGAATAAAAAGAGATTTTAAAAAATCTTATTTTTTTTAATTTGACCAAAAGTGTCATTTGCTATCTTGAATCAGTAAATCAAAAGTTAACGTACATGGCCAGTGATGGTCATTTCATCACACATTTTCTTTTTGCTGATGCAGTGCAGCATCAGGAAAAAGCCTGACGCAGTTGAGCATTGCTGAAACACATTGGCAGATCTAATAGTTTCCAAGGCATGACCTATTGATTTTGTCAATACTTGTTAATAAATATGGCTCGGCACTGTTTACCCCATTTTGTGTGATGAAGCACAGAGTTCTACAAAGTTGGACATCAAGCGTTATCTTGCTTGACTATTTTGTTTGAGGCAATCCCTCAACTATACGCTTCACTCTGATGACTGCCTGGGATTCTCACTACAAAGGCTTTCCACTCTCACATGTGACAAACTACATGGCCATTACTCTTTCTCCTGGCACATAACATGGGTCAGACACAGAAAAATGGCTTTGAATACAAACTGCAACATACTGTACTGGATCTCGACTCTCACCATGACACAACACCAGCCTTGGTCTAACACTCCCCAGTACACAACGCAAGCAAATGACTCCCATTCCTGCTGCTCAACCTATACCCTGAACTGTCACCCGCAGGACACAGCACAGTCACTGGACTTTCATCATCACTGTACACAGGCCCTTAACCCCCACTCTTACACACAAAACTGGTCCTGTACATCCACCCAAGCCGAAAACAAAGGACTTGTGCTCTCACCCAGGCATTAAGCAGCCTTGCTCTCTAATCTACACAGGTCATGAAGTCCCAGCCCTTCTATATAACACATGGTCTCACAATAGTAACCAGTAATTGAAATGTGATGATATTCTCCACAAACAGTTGTTGAATCATCATGGAGTAGTTAACTTAAAATCATGTCAGAGTAATTACAGCTTATTAGCGGTTATACCTAGGTTGCCCTAGAATCATCTTAGAGTAACTTGCTCTCATGCTGAAGTTGTTACAGAATCTTACTCGTACATCCAAAAGTTGCCATTGAATCATCATGGAATAATCGATACACATTCTGAAGTTGTCACAGAATCATGACAGAGTAATTCCAGCTTATTAGCGGTTATACCTAGGTTGCCCTAGAATCATCTTATAGTAACTTTCTCTCATGCTGAAGTTGTCACAGAATCGTCCAAGAGTAATCTGCACTCATGCTGAAGTTGTCACAGAATCATCCAAGAGTAATCTGCACTCGTCCTGAAGTTAACAATTGTGGTTAAGCTGGCAACACTCCCAACGGCAATAAATAACCTCCTCTCTAACATTAGGGAGGTTGTAAAAAATAAAACATTAATCGGATTTGCCCAGGTGAGAAGCCAAGCTTGGCCGTCACTGAAAGAAGGAACTCAGGTATCAACTCAGGCGACTATAAAGCCGTCACAAGAAGCACAGCAGCACAGGGAAGCCTTGGATATAACAAAGCCAGGTCCAAACAGTAGTTCAAGGATGGGAGGATGCCAATCGCCACCAAATACCGACACAGGATGCCAATTCCCACCAAATACTAACATAACGTCATTGGATGAAGCTCTGCAAAACAAAGATCCACAGGAACACCTCCGACCGACAAAACAGGGGAGAAAGCAGAGAAGGAAAGGACCCAACCAAAAGATGAAAATCCCCTCGATATTTAGGGGCAAGAACAACAGCACTGGGAATGCGACACCGGAACCAAAACAAGACACGCCTGCAGAGATGAGTAACGAAACATACATGGAACATGGCCCAAGAGAAATCCCAAACCTGGAGTTGAGGCAAAAAAGTAAAAGAAATACCACTCAAAACAGAAAACTTGCCATTAGTGCCACTCACAAAAACAAAACTGGAACCCCTTCGACGGGACCCACAAGAGGCCATAACAGCAATAACCACGACTGGTTTAGAGCTAACGCAGGCAAAAGGAAATGAGCGCACAGGGACAGGGAGAACCAACAGAGGAAATTAATGGGTCAGGGGATGATCTTATTACTATGCAGAACAGCCCAACGCTCGAGAGGGGGCCAGCAGGCAGCCCCCTAATCGTGTTTCACCCGGAGTACAAATCAAAGGGCAAAATAGACATTCTAAACAGAGGAAACATACTACACTTACTGAAATCCATCAGCAGCCTAAAAAATATATCAACCAGCGATCTAGATTCAGTAGAATTCATAGAATCATCAGAGTACCCAGGGGTAGAAGCAACAAAAACAGTATGAGCCACAGCAGAATAGCTGAGAGAGTGCTAAAGGAACAAACCAAGTTTAACACCAGGGGCATAAAGCTTCAACCACTCTCTAAACCAAGATACCCCGACCCCCTGACAATTGACAAAGAGCAATGGATAGAGAACGGACAGGCTAACACGAACCGACGATTATTCTCTGTACTACGAGGGGCACGCAGCAATACCCCTGAGATCTCAGATCGCAGAGAGCAGCGCAACAAGAGATCATCAGCGAAGAAAAGCTCAATCCTTCAAGACAGTAGCTGGCTCTCCAGAACTATAAATGCCAAAACCGAAAACCAAAGACAAAGCAAGCCCAGTGCCGGGAACATTTTTAACACCCTTAACCTGTGCTCTTGGAACATCAATGGCTTGATGGGCTCAAGGGCTCGGAACTACACACCTATTTGCGAAGATATAACATCATTGCACTCCAGGAAACGTGGTCCGACTCCCCGTCAGCTTTTGCGGGTTACAAACTGAACTTCATTCCCCCCACACCGAGTGCTTCGTTTCGTCACAAAAAGGGTGGCTTCGCCATATAGAGCTCCATAAGGAGCATCGATGTAGTAGTGTTCCTGGCACACAAGCTAGCACTGCCAAATACAATGCAAGCCCTACGAATCTCTACCCGGGAGTGGGACAAAAAGGAGGATATAATCTTGATAAACCTCTACTTACACCCGCGAGAAAAAAACAGAAGAGCCTGGCAGCTGAAGGAAGAGCGCATAAAACTACTACGGGCCGAGACAACAAACAGCCTGATTATCAGCGGGGACTTCAATCGAAACATGCTCAGTAATCGAAGTCCTATTATGAGGAGGA
Organism: Triturus cristatus; assembly: GCF_964204655.1. Taxonomy (NCBI): domain Eukaryota; kingdom Metazoa; phylum Chordata; class Amphibia; order Caudata; family Salamandridae; genus Triturus; species Triturus cristatus. Next base: position 672,495,951 of record NC_140587.1, read on the forward strand.
CCCATTTGTATGGGAACCAAGTTCTCAAGATAACACCTCTGGAGGCAGAAGCTCGAAAACAGCACCAAGACTCCTTTCCACACTAGAAGAGCTGGACTTTCGAGCACTAAATGGCAGATTTTCAGGGGACCGCCCTCAAGCAGCAATGTTCCACAGCGCAAAGGCCAGCTCTATAATTGGCTTCACATTCTTCTTGCGCAGTCTGTATCGAAGGGCAAGGGACTTCCACATTGGCTCACTTGACCACAGCAACCCCTTGCCCCAGGAAGTCACGATCGAGGCTTTCGCAATACTATGTCCACGAACTGCTAATGTGCACAGCTCAGAATACACCGCTAATGAGAGGGGGACAGAATGCAGATCAGATGATCCACAAAGTCTCCTCTCTCATGCTAAGCATGCATTAAGCGATGCACAAACAGCAACTCCAGACCCAATTGAGAGCTGGGCGATGTTTATAAAAACACTTCAAAACAACACAGGAACAAAAAAGGGATATCTCCGTCCTGATCGAGTGGTCCAAGCCCTTTACTACAGGAAACATCCAAATGTCAGAAATAGCGCTCAACTAAAAAAGTTAAAAACCCTGATTAATCAAACTTTTTGAAGAATAAGGATAGACCCCACCGCTCAACAGGAGCTGAGACGGCTAAAAGGCGACCGCAGAAAGATGATTTGGCGACTCAGACAAGAAGCAGACGAGGCTTTTTGGGCCAAACTCCTATATGACGCTAAAACCAACAACAGCGCACAGTTTTGGTAGAAGATCAACTGTCTGTACAGCGAGCAGAGCCAGGGCATCGAATCATATGCCACAGAAGAGGCCCGGACAACTTTCCTTGGCTCACACCTTAATGAAGCTCAAGACATCAGTCAAGTGACACACATTCCCAACTATGACGCCGAAGCCTGACAACTGCAGTTTAATTAAATCTAAGTGCCAGGACAGGAAATCTCAATCACGAATGCACAGATCTGAAAAAGAATTTCAAAGGGAAGACACGAGGGCGCGCCAGGACCAAATGGGATCCCTCCCATACTGTTTAAACAAAAGCCAGATTTCTGGGCCGCTGTACTCAAACCAACGTTTAAAAAACCCGCAAACGGCAACAATTCCTTCATCCTGGAGGGGAGCAATCATTTCTCCAATTTACAAAAAAGGAAACAGGAACGACCCAAGAAGTTAAAGGCTAGTAGCCCTACTTGACAAACGAGGCCAAATATTTTGCGGGCCTATTACTCCAGCAACTAACATCGTGGGCAGCAGAAGTCACAGGAATCCCATACAACCAAACCGGCTTCTGCAAAAATATGGGGACGTCCACCAACATATTAGCTCTATCGCTATTGATCCACGCTGCACTCGCAGCAAAACAACCTCTATATCTGTGTTACAGCTCTGCATTCGACCACGTTAACAGAAACCTTTTGTGGCAAAAAATGTAAAAAGCTGAACATTCCTCCACTGCTCCTAAACCAATTGATCCTCTTGCACAGTGACACAGGGGTTCAAGTTAAATTAAGGAAGATTCCAACAAGCACAGGGGTAAAACAAGGCTGTGGGCTTGCACCAACACTTTTGAACTTCTTTATGGCAGAGCTATCTACCTTGCTGAACGAAAGCAATTTGTATGCACCCAAGTTAGGACGCATCCAGTTATCAAATCTTTTCTACGTGGATAATTTGGTGCTCATCAGCCAGACCCCCGTAGGCCTAGAGCGGTTGCTGGACATCACGGTGCATTACTCTGCAATAAATATGCTAAGTATCAACCAAGAAAAATCCAAAGTTATGTGCATTAACACCCACAATAAGAAAACACCAAATAATTGGTACTTGGCACTGAGGAAGCTGGAGGCCGTTCATGAATACAGATACTTGGGGATCATCATAGACCACAAGGATAATTTCAAGCCACAATGCGAAGCCATAAATACAGAGGGCTAATTACAGCGGTTAGCTCTAAGGAATCTAAAAAACAAGATCACTGGATCAAGTCTCCTCCTTCTAATAAGGGTGATCCAGGCAAAACTAATCCCATCTATCATTTATGGCAGCGATGCAATGAGAGGTAGGGACGCTGACACTGTAGACGGCACTGTAGGAAAAGCTCTGTGAAAGATCTTCGGCTTGCCGGGGTACACATCTCTCGCACAGATGAAGCTTGAATTTTGGCTCCCGAGAGAAGAGTTGGGACGCAAAGGAACATACATAAAAAGTTGGCACAAAATAAGTAGGGGAGAACCAAAAATGCTAAATGCCCTTCTGTGGAAGGAACTACAAACGAAAGAGAACTACCCTGCAAGGCTGTACCTGGAGGCCGCTATCAACCAGCTGGGATTATGACAACTGTGGGAACTCCCAGGGACCCCGTCAGACTTAAAAAAATACAGTAAACAATATAGTCAGGAAAGACTCTCTCTTGCAGGATAAAGCCTCCCTGGCAGAGCGTGAACATGGCTGGCTCACTGTACAATCTTACATCAAACTCTCGCCCCAAGCATTTCTCCAGACCGGCTTCTCCAAAAAGACGAGAGAGAAGTTCTTGAAATTTCGCCTAGGGCTGCTGCCTTCTGCAAATCATCTGCCTCCATGGCTACACCCTATGAATCCAGCAAGGTGTTGACTACATGGCGATGGCAAAGAAAATATAGTACACCTTATTGCTGTTTGTAGGGAACTACTGCAGGAATGCTGGACCCTCCTGAGTTCGCTTTTTAACAAAATACGGTCGTGCAGGCAAGCGGTGCTGGCATGCTTCTTCGGCAACGACGTCCAACTGAGCTGCCGCATGGTAAAATTCCTTGTAGCCACCGAAGTTCTCTTTAACAAATTGAAAGAACGCACTAAAGACAACAGCGGTCTGGATGCAGAGCAGATCGTAGCACCATGATCCTTAATGAGAAGGCTCCCACTCGCATCAGTGTAGATGCAGGAAGTACATCGATGGCATCCGGCGCACTTCCCGTACTCTCGGAGGTCAAGGGAATCTGGGGGGAATGAGGGCCTAGCTTGAGAATCGTTTCTCACTGACCATCATCGAGCCAATCTCTTAAACCCGAAGAGTCAACGGCACTGATCTCAATAACCAAGCCAGCATGGCGTAGATGCTTCCCCGAAATTCCTGCTCTTGGAGCAACTGACTCTGTGCATCTTATAGAAGCTCTTAAAGGAATTCCTCTGTTTTAAAGTGCGCCCTTCTGTACCACATGTTTTAATTATTTGCCGAATGAAATGAAGCAAGCTCAAGATCTGGCGGTGGGCTATCTTATCCATCATTAGCTGTTATGCTTGCCCTTCAACCCACCCCAGGCCTAACTTGACATGAACTTTAGTTTCTAGAAATATCTGCACACTAAGCACACCACGCACTTTACTGTAACACCCAAGTATGAATTTAAACTATGCCCTGGCCCTCTTGACCACAGTTTGTAAGGCAATCCAGCTAACTGCTCCTAAGACTAGTACAACACCACAATCGCTCTGAGCAACTGCTTGCCTTTGTTCCCAGGTCGCCTGGTCCTGGCTGCCAGCCACTAGCACACGCGGTACTTTACTTTCTTGTTAAACACACCCGCTGCGAAGGCAACACAGACAGAGGACGTTAGGGCCAGCTCTTAGGTTAATTTATGTTCACAAACTATTAACCACATTTTACTAGTTTTTATCTCCTCTTTTTTAATAGTGGTTTTTCACTAGTGAACTGCTCAATACCAATGTAACTCATTCTTTTATAGTACGAAATTGTGAATACGTTTGTAATGGTTTTTATTAACTGTACAATAAAATGCACCACACTATATGCCATTCCACTCTTTGCCACTCCACTCTAGACCACTTAGTTGTCACAGAATCATCCGAGAGCAATCTGCGTTCATCCTGAAGTTGTCCTGGAGTCATCCTATTGTATTTCATACTCATTGTGAAATTTTCACAGAATAATTTAACAGTAATCTGCACTTATCCTGTAGTTGTCCTGGAGTCATCCTATTGTAATTCCCACTCATCCTGAATTTGTCACAGACTCATCCCAGAGTAATCCGTACTTATCCTGAAGTTGTCAGTTAGTATTCCTCGAGTAGTATGCAATCATCACGCATAATCAAATAAAGTAGCCAGATCATCATCCTGGAGAAGCCGTTGTGATAACTCTGGAGTCATCTCATTTAAATATTTCACCCTATACACATACTTCAGGATGGTTTTGGATGACTTCACCAGATCATTACTGAAATAGCCCTACTGGAGTCATCAGATGAATTCAGAATGACTCCAGGATGATCTTCCTTTTTGATCTGGGAATTCACCGGACCTTTCATCTGCAGTGAGCGACACCATGATCCAGGGGTGGATGTCTTTGAAAACCAAGGCGATTGACAGAATCCTTACACTTGATGAGAAAACAGAGAAGCTTGATAATATGTGGACTTAGAATAATGGGTGTTCCAATAGCATTGCCCGCTAAGGACCTACTGCAAGAAATCACAAAAGTGATACAGGAGCTCTTGGGGTCAGTGAACGAATGAGATCTGTTGGTAATGAGATCTGTGAAGAGTTTAGCTGGAAAGAAGTACATGTTCTCACAGGTGAACTCAGCTAGGGCCTTCATGTTGTGTTACGTTATGTGTCTTTGTATAGCACCCAACTCACACAGAAGGGTATCCTGGAACTAAAGAGGCTCCTAGTGAGCACTGAGTGAGCGCTTATTTTCTTTATTTCTCTCTTCACTGTGCTCCTTACATGCTTGTCTGGTGTTTTCCTGCGGCTACTGGGTGGGGTGGAGTAGGACTGTAGCTTGATGAACTGAAAATTCTCCCACGAGAGGAAGACGCAAACATTGTTAGCATGATGTAGGTTCCTTGGTTTTCTTACTGTTACTTTTGAAGTTTGTCTCTCTCAGTGGTTAATTTGTAAATAAATGAGTCCTGGGGCTCTGGTCAGAAGGCAGGTTGCACCAGCCCATTTCTCCTGTTAGCGTCGCCTAAAACAGAACCAACTAGCAACCATGAAAGAGGGGAGAGGATGTTGGCCAGAGCTGCTGGCTGAGCTGAAGAACCTGGTTCAAGTCTCGGCGCCGGCTCAACATCCTGTGACTCTGGGCAAATCGCTTAATCTGTCCGTGCTACAAGCGAATGTAAATGTGTCCTCAACTGATGCTCATGAATAGCGCCAGTGTTGATGACTAAGTGCCGCTGCTAAGCACCTGAAACCACCAGTTCAAATTAAGCACTGGACTCTCTCTGCTTCTTATTTCCCTCCTCTTTTTTGCTTAGTTGGATTCTACTTGGATCCGCTTTGTACAATACAGTGAGAATAATTTATGAGAATTATCCTATGAAATTATGTTGTTGAGATGTTATGTGGCAAGATAAGCCTGCAAAGGGTCTCATTGGTTATGTCAATGCTATCAATGATATATTGTTCGATGTACTTGTGTATAGTCAACTGTCAATTTCTCTTGCAGTAGGTCAGAGATTAGCCATTAGTTTTAAAGTACATTTGGACAAGCAGTGTTTTTATCAGGAGAGGGTTGATGACAAGATGCATCTCAGAATATAGCAGAATTCTTTTGCTCGCAAAGGATTCATTGATGACTTGTAAGGAATCTGTAAACTGAAATGTTCATGAAACTTCGGGCGACAGATATTCCTGTGGGAATACAATCCCAGATAATAGCAAGAACTTTCTATTGTCAAATTAGCTGCAGTATTAACCTTGTCTACAGCAGAGCACAGAAAAAGTAGAATTTTGCTCTGAAATTGGAAAATCACTCTCTTGACCTCTTGGAAAGAAGTCTATTTCCATCCTAAATGTTCTGGCTTTTAGGAATGTGATTAGTATGGACCTTTGTTACGATAACATTTTGAAACGTTTCGCTTTTTGACTTTGTCCTCTGTCGTCTTTTACAAAAGCCTTACTGCCTTTATTGGGGTTTTCTATGTTTTTACCTTTTCATTTAGCTATCTGCATTGCTTTTTAGATAAAAAAATGGATTTATTTTTCTCAGATCACAAAATGTATATAAAAAAGAAGTTGAAAAATTTGCACTTGCCTTGAAACCAGAGCGATTTGTGGGGATAAAAAACCCTATTCTATTGTTTGCTGACAATTCAGTACTTCCGCCTGCACTGAACTATCAATGCATGAACTTCTGGGAGCTTTTGAAGCAGGGCCGGAATGGGAACGCAAGCCTGCCCCGGCAATTGATGCTGACCGGCCTATGAGGCAGGCTGGTGGTGTAAAACACTGCTACTGTTTGTGGTACAGGGGGTGCCGTCCTTCTGCAAAACCTGCCCCCTGTACCTTAAACGGCCCCCACCCTTCCAGCCCACGGGGAAAAAGCCCGGGGCCCGCTACAGCCTGTTTTGAAGAATGCTGCACAGCAAAGAATATCACTATCAGTACCCAGAAAGTGAAGTTCATGATCCTAATCCACAGGTGTAATACAAGGAATACATTCAGGAGCAGATTTACAATAACTGGCGCATCCCTGCATATCAGCAGGGATGCGCCAGTTATTGTGCGTCACGGCTCCGCCCCCATGGATGCGCCGCATTTACAATGCGGCGCACCATGGGGCAAAAATGGACAGATGCGTGAAGCATCTGCTGCCGTAAAGGCGGCGCATTGCTGGAGTTGCGTCGCAAGCGCAGTGTTGTGCTCGAGGAATGTTTACATAGCTGCCAACATTGTGAAGAATAAATGGCTCCAACATAGGTTTCTCTGGGTGGTATACATTGCGACTGATAATGACAGAAACGTTATCTGTGCCATGCCAGAAGGTAGACGTGAGAAACTGGGTTGATGGTTGGGTGCTAACCCTGCTCAAGCAACAGCCACAGTCCCTGTCAGGGTGAACCAAAAAAGTCACCAAATTAACCTGTGCTTAACCCTCTGATAGCCTGCCCCAAAAACAGTCAGGTCTAACTTTGAGGCAATGTGTAAAGTATTTCTGCAGTACAAAAAACAGTGATACAGTAAAACACAACACAAGAACAATCCTACACCAATTTAGACAAATAGAGTTAATTTAATAAATTATTTGACACCAAAATGACAAAAATCAAATAAGTAGAACTGCAGTTATGAATTTTTAAAATGTAAAGAAAAAGATCAAAGCACCAATGGTGCACATCTAGTTGCACAAGATCAGGACAAAGTCGAACAATATGGCCAACCATGAAGGAGCACGAGTTGGATATAAGAAGTGGATTGGCCTCAATTGGCACTTACCTTCAGGCTTAGAAGAAATTTCAACAAAAAAGTTCTGAGATGGTAATAATTCAGCAAGGCAAGGCTACAGTCAGTGTCGTCCTCTGGAAGCTACCAAATGAAGTTGTAGTGAAGATTTTGTCGTTCGGACTTTGTCTTATTTTTGGATGCCCAAAATCTCCAGCAGGATGAGGCTGGAGGCTGTAGCTGACAAGGGTTGCATTAGCCAGATATCCCTTCTGTGAAGGACCGCTAAACCGGATTTGCTGCTGCGGAGAGGAACATAGCAGGAGCTACCGCGAAGTCAGCCTGACTGGCGATGAACCTTGGGCAAATAGACAAGCAGTATGGTCCCAGTCTCCTCTCGGTTCTCAGAGCAGTTTTTAGCAAAGTTCCCTAGTTTGGGAACTTTGCTATCTGAGCTCATTTACCACCACTACCAAGGATCCTGGACTGGAGGGGCACCACTTGAAGGGTCAGGACTCATTTTGGCTGGGCCCAGGAGTGGGTTTAAGATGGTGAGAGCCTTACTGTCCCAGACGCTCTGATCAGGAGGCTAGCTAACTACCCTTTGGAGTAACTCTGGTAGTCCTGGGTTCAAGAAGTGGAAGAGGGCACAAGCAGTAGAGCAGGCCTCGAGGGCTCAAGGTAGATTTAAGGCAGCAGTGTAGTCTTTCCAATTGCAACAAAGCTGTCTTTCGAAGTACACAGTAGCAGGCAGTCCTCTGAGAGTCCTTCTGCAGGTCAAGAAAGTGAAACGAAGAGTGAGTCTGACGGTCCTATTTTTATACCTGGTGCCTTATTTCAAATTAGAGACATTTCTAGAGAATTCTGTTTAAAGTGCTTGGAGTTTCCTGTTTCTCCAGCACTGGCTCGAGCCTGGCTACATGAACAGTGAAGACCTTTTGTGTGAATTTAGGCAACTGCCTGTGACGGCCCATCCAGTATTACCTGATCCCTCTATTGTGTTGATGTCTGGGAGGAATATACAAAGTCCAACTGCCAACTACACCTAGTCATGCGACTCAGGAGCAGGCTGCAGACACCAAATAGTTAGGCCAGGAAATTGCCAACTTTCTAAAAGTCAAAATTAGACTTTACTATTAAAGAGGAGTTTAAATTACAATTTCTCAGACATTAAACATGACATCTTCACCTGTACCCAATCAAAAGTTATCACTTTAGGCTTCAGGGGAGATGATGTGGCTTAACAACTAGAACGGCCGACTTTGAAGCCGGGGAACCAGGTTCAAGTCTGGGGGAGGCTCAAATGTCCTGGATTATGGGCAAATCACTTAATATTACTGTGCTTAGAAATGAATGTATTCATCTTTAATGCAACATGTGCTCAAGTAAAGTGCTCTGATACCTGAGCCAAACCAATGTTATTGTATTGGAGAGGTATGCCTCACAGTAGGTAATAACACATGTAGGCGTTCTTCACTACCAGGACATGTAAAACTTAAAAGTACATTTCCAAACCTTGAACTGCATAGCCCCCTGCCCTATGAGCTACCCAGGGCTTACCTTAGGTCTGACATATGCAATAGAAGGGTAGTTTCAGGCTTGACAAGTATCTTATCTTGCCAAGTCAAATCAGCAGTTTAAAACTGCAAGCAAGCTACAGTGGCCGGCCTGGGGCATGTTGTAAGAGACTACTTACGTGGGTGGCACAATAAGTGCTGCAGGCCCACTAATAGCATTTAATTTACAAGCCCTGGGTATATGGTAACCACTTTACTAGGGTCTCAAAAGTTAATTAAATGTGGTAATCATCTGTAAGCCAGTTTTACACTGTTTAAGAGAGTGAGTACAAGCACTTTAGCACCGGTTAGCAGTTGCAAAGTGCACAGAGTACTAAATCCAGCAAAAACAAATTAGGCAAAATAGGAGGGTGAAGGCAAAAACGTTTGCCGGTAGGCCACCCTAAGGCTGACAGGTCTGACAGCAGATATTTCAGAAAGCTCTTTTTTGCCCATTGCATGGACCTCATTGTACAGGGTACTCTTAAAAACACTGACCCTTGATATACAGCTCATCTGTTGTAGGTTTTATACTCATTTAGCAACTCAATTAAAGCTTATAAACAGCTGAAAGGGCTTTGCAGAGCTGATGGCCTTCTACATGCAGTACTTCAACTGGGAGAGTCAGACACATTGAGGAACTTCTCTACATGTTTTAACTCGTTTTTGGCAATGAGTGTCTCTGAATGGCATTGTCGTAAGGTGATGCACATTATGAGAAAAACTGGAACTTGCATGACAAAAAAGAACTGTAAAAGTACCTTCTACATCAACTTATGCAGGTGACACTAGTGGTGCTATCAGCATCACACTGACGCTACAGCAACTACAACCACTAATAGCAGCATCTCACTTTCTGTGTTTCTACCCAAAGTTTATGAAGCCCACCAGCATTAAACTCAGTAGTGTCACTCCCCCCTTTTGTTAAGCTAACAAAACATGTAGGAAAATCAGCAATTATTGCTGTGAAAGAGACTTAATGAAATCCATGGTCAAAATGAATAATCGAAAAAATGATACAGGAGTTGGGTATTTCTGTTCATTTTACTCAGATTATTCAATTAGATCCAATTACAGAAATTATCGAAATTATTTTAGTTAGAACAAACATAGAAAATAACAGCATGTTCCATTCAGAATTTAGTCCCTATTCAAAACTAAAGGACCTAGCCTATCCTAACAAGAAGCTGCATCGAGTTCCTTTTGGAAAAGAGTAAGTGAATTATGGAGCAAAGTCAGATAACAAAGAAAGGTATAACTTTCCATAAAGGGAAGTTCCAGAATCTCAGCTAAGTTCTTCAAACAGCTGCAGTAGCAACTGTTAAAACAGATAGAAGGGAAGAACCACAGCAATAGCTATGATTGACATAGGGATAGAAAGTATTCTAACTTCAAACAAGAATGATCAAAGAATATCACAGTTACCAATAGCTTATGGTATTTCAAGCGAGCACCATAAAGTGGTAAGGGGCATGGCAGGGTAGGAATGCATAGAATGCCTTGACTCTCTAGCTAGGAATACTAAACATGTTGCAAAAACAGGTGAATATATCATCAAAGTCCAATGGAGGAAGGTCCTCCGATAGTTTGTCATCTTTGTCCTCGATTCCCAGGGTAAACGTCCATGTTTTCATGAAGTCACTGAGATGTGGCTACAGCTTATTACAAAAAGATACATCTACAAAGGTTCTCATGAGAACCTTTTTGCAAGCCTACTCTATTAGCTAGATGCAAATTCAATTTCCTGAGCAAATCATATAAAGTCCAAAACATTATTCCATGCAGTAGTCGTTTTCAAGTATTCGTCCTTGATCTTTATTCTGTATCTTGTATCTTGGTAAGACTTTTTGATTTCATATTACACTTCAGTTCTTCAACGATACAACCAACAGCCACAATTCTCGTTAACACATGTTTCGTCTAATGGTAATAGCCAAAGACTTCATCAGGGCTAGAACAAACAAATATTTGACTAAGTTATAATGTAAAACATATGCATTGATATGTATCAGAGAAAACCTCCACCGTAGAAGAGTTTGAAGATATCAAACATCCAGTGCTCCACCTGTAAACTTGAAAGGTAGAATCATACACCCAGTGAAGTAAAGAAAAACAGCACTTCAGGGTGTTTTGAAAAGAAAACTTATTACTAGAAAAAGGGGAGAAAGAATCCCCTCAAAGAAAGACAGAGTCAAAATAAATATGAATAACCAACTAGGCAAGTTCACCTAAACGTGACTCATATTCAAACTACCATTGAAAAAGTCCTAATATGGACAGAGTAGAAAACCCCATACACATCCCCAATACACTATCACAACTTGTCATGAGACTCACCGTGGACTGCTATATCTATTCAACACAACAATTTTTGACTGCCTCTGTCGTGAACAGCCTTCATCTGATTTGAAGGTCAATATGAATTCTACGGCAACATGTAAAGAAACATTATGTAATTTCGACCCATACAATACTCAGATCATGGTACAAAATAATTGCGATAAATAAATATCCATATTTAAAACAAAAAAAACGACCCGCACTCACCAAGTCAAGTACTTTCAGCAGCTAACATCGGTGCGAGATCATCAATTGGCATACAATCTCAATAAGACAAGCTGGTATCCTTAAAGGTCATGTAGGTAGGCATCAGTGTCTTATCTACTAACATGTCCAGTACTGAGCTGAGTCAGTTACCAACTGCTTCAATTACATGGAAGGCATATATAACCTTATGTCATTCGCACACTGAAAATGCCTGTAATTGTTATATAGTTTAACTAAAGTACAATTTGAAAAACGTCATCCTTATTAGTCTAAAAAAAACACATTGGAACATGCCAACTCTGACATAATTCGAAATCATAAAAGCCACAGTTTATAATATATCCCAAAGGCATAGCGCCAACACAAGCGTACCAACAACATATAGAAAAAGCCGATTCTTGGTCCTTCCAGAAGTCACCTTAGTGGAGTCCTTACCTCAGAGTTAACTTCAAAATTCAGTGGCGAGTAATGCGAGTATAATCCATGGCTTGTTGCATCAATGCCATCTTGAAATGGTTATTACAGATAAACAAATATAACTAAAGTAAGTATATGTCAGAAAGCTACGGACAGATTGCCAATGTTAAAAGACTTGTTTATGTAGTAAATTGCACGCTATATTGTGTGTCATGTCTCCATTAAGAGACCTCCTAACTGAAACCTGAAACAACATAACCTTAATGCCAATGAACATTATATTGCTGATCAAAATTAATTCTATACAACTTATAATTAGATAAAAGTTCATCAAGGAATTATAAGAGATCAATTGTATTTGATACAAGAAATCGAACTCATGGCCTAGGGTTAAGCAGGCACATTGTTTAGCCACCAGAGCTAATGGTGCCTCGTAACATACAGGTCCTCGTAATAAAGATATTCCATATAAGAATACATCGAAGAATTGTTAGGAAACAAAACAATCCCAGTCATGTGTCCACGCTGAAAAGGTATTACTCTCGGGGCAAGATGGCGGCCGCGTCAGTGGCAGAGTGAGCACTGCAAATGACTGCGTCCCCGAAAACCCACAGAAATGGAGAGCTGAGGTGGCATAAGATGAACTAACCCGTGCCTATACTTTTAAAAATTCAAGTGATTAACAGTTATCTGTTGCAGCATACAATTATTGCCATTTGGAAATGCTCTGGAGTTTACTTACGAGACGAAGACAGAGACGGAGCGTTGCAGTATTAGATTCCTGGGCATCGTCTCTGCTTTTGGTGCGGTATACCTTGTGGGGGATCGGCCGAGATGCTCTGAGGATTGGGAGCGAGGTGCTAAGGGAAAAGATGCTCCCCAAGGGGAGCCAAACAACGTGCTGAAGCCCAGGCAGGGATCTCCTCGGGGAAGCAAACAGGAAACGCCCAGAAAGAGAAACAACGACAGGGAGAGGCTACAGAAGAGACACTCAGTGAGCTACGATGTGGGAGCTTTCGGACTGTGGGGCCAGGGAAGAAAAGTCCTGCCATTTTTCTTGTCGCTAGAAAAGCGAAGAGCGCTAAACTGGGAAGTTCAACAATGGAGGAGGATGCTGTGTTACTGCAATGTGATGAGGTGAGTGGTGAGAACATTGGGGGCAATACCAATGACAATGCCATTGGGTTAGAAACAGGAACAAACGAGGGAAGCTATGTAGGTCAAATGGATAGTGACTCTGTTGTATCTACCCATAGGGTTGCTGGCGGGCCAAATAAACAGCATGTCTTAACTTATGCGATAGGGGTGAGTCCCATGCTCTCCATGCCACTGGAATCAAGCTATCCTGGCTGAAGAGGGGTGAAACCCCGAAACCGGTCCTAGGATGCTTGTTTCCAGTCCAGGGAGGACCTGGCTTGGCAGTTCGGGCTGGACTGTTCCCACGAGGCACAGGGTCAAGACTGATTTGCATTTGGCTGAGTTCAAACTGGAATGGCATGGTGAGCAAAAAAACGATGGATTTAGGCCCAGATCTCTGTACTGGGGTGAATGTATGACATTGTTCTGCATTCTGTCCATCAAATGTTGTTTTTGCATTTGTCACCCCGAGTGGGACGGGTATGCTCAGACGTGAGTCCCGTGCTCTCCATGCCACTGGAATCAAGCTATCCTGGCTGAAGAGGGGTGAAACCCCAAAACCGGTCCTAGGATGCTTGTTTCCTGTCCAGGGAGGACCTGGCTTGGCAGTTCGGGCTGTACTGTTCCCATGAGGCACAGGGTCAAGACTGATTTGCATATGGCTGGGTTCAAACTGGAATGGCATGGTGAGCAAAAAACCGATGGATTGAGGCCCAGATCTCTGTACTGGGGTGAATGTATGACATTGTTCTGCATTCTGTTCATCAATTGTTGTTTTTGCATTGGTTTTGATTAAAGCAGGCAGACCCAGGATACACGCATTATTCCTGCCCACATCCAAAACTAGCAAGGCTTGATTATTTTTTGGTCACTAAAATACTTTTAGCCGATGGGCAAATAAAGACCTTCCCAAGAATAACCTCAGATCACAACCCTATATTATTAAAAATTAAAATGCTGGGAGTGGTTCGACCTCGGGGCGCTTTCTCCTTTGATCGGAAGTTACTGCTAAACGATCAGTATGTCAGCCATATAAAACAGTGGCTGAAACAATTTTTAGACATAAACCGGGACACCGCTAAAAATGCCATTTTGTGGGATGCATTAAAGGCAGCATTTAGGGGCGAAACCCTGAATTTTGGATTACATGTTCAAAAGCAGCAGAGACAGTTAACTCAGGAATTATATGAAAATCTTGAACAAGCTGAATGTGCTAATTCGGGCAGTGAGTGAATAGAGGGATAGCTCCCAAGCACAAGCAGAGGTAACACGCTATAAGACCAAGATCAATGAAATATGGGCTAAGGACAGCGCCAAAAAATACCAAATATATTGAAGGGAATGCTATGAGTTTGGGGAGACAACAGGTAGGTGCCTGGCCAAGAAAATCAGGAATAGGCAGGTAAAAGACACAATTACTGCAATATAAGATGGTAATGGAAAAGTAGTAGATACACCAGTGGAGATTTTAGAAGTATTTAAAGTGTTTTATGAGTGGTTGTACACAGAGGAATATGAAAGTCAGGATAGTGCAAGAGCATTCTATAAAGACCTATATAAGAAAACACTCAGTGCAGAGGATTCTGCATATTTGGAAGAACCCATAACTCTGGAAGAATTAGTGGAGGCGGTTGGATCCCTAGCAATGGGGAAAGCCGCTGTCGTACTTTAATCTCTTTGACCGCGTAGGGGACAGGGCCCTACCCCTGTCTATCCTGGTATTGGCGAACCGCAAATGATTAATGCGGTATGTACGAGTGCTTTATATATTGTTCTAGCTATGAATGCACTGTGTACACGTTATTCTGCTTCACTACGCGGGTTCCATTTTGGAGGCAGTGGCCATCTTGTGATTTCCCTCACATAGGCTATAATGGAGCAGATACGGGCCTTACAGTACATGTGCTTTCCCGTGACTTCTCTGTGACCTGGGCAGCTGGCTCTGCTGCCCCAGGCCAAACTGGTCTCACCAGCTCCCCTTCCTCCGTCCACTTGTGATTAGCATCAGGGTTTGACCCATCATAAAACCCTTTCATTCTACACGAGCCTCCGGCTAATCTCTTTCACACCTGACTGTTCCTGCTTTATGACTTGTTTCCCAAAACAGGAGCTGCCCGTGTTTTATTGGGGCCTATTGATATCAAATGTGGGATCTGAACCTTACTGTGTAAATCATTGTGGGCTGGCCGAACTGGAATGTGGGATGGTCATCATGACTCTGCCTTTTCTTTGTAATGTACACTTGTATATTGCCGTATCATAAAACCTAGGAATGTATGCTTGAGGCAGGGAAAAGCATATTTAAGATGAAGTCCGTTTCTATGATTTTCAGCAGTCTCCTGAGAACATACACGCTGTTGTACTTCTAGGATACCTGTAATTGGTCTGCAGCCAATAAACGATCTTTGACTTCACCCAGAAGACTCTGTGTTTCTGTAGGTCTGGAACAGGGTGAACCCAGAAGTCATAGGGTGTGTGCCCCTGCACCGCTGGGTCTAAAATACCCAGTACTTCAGTTTGGCGCCCAACTCGGGACGATTTCAGCGGTACCAGTCCAAGCCAGAGGTTCGTGAGGAGCTTCGTGTGGAAATTCCGGAGGAAGGCCGCCACTTCATCGACCCCTGCATGTCGACGTGGTCCGAAAGTCTTTTCTGCGAGGTTCTCCGCGTCCCGACGGCTACGAAGGACTGCTGCCCTGATTAATCGACCTGTTTTGGACCCTTGACGAGTTTTGAGAGAGCGAGACAATCGAGAGAGTCTTCTGGTGACGCCATCGATCAGCAATATTCAGTTAAGTATAAGTGGAGCGTCTCCCATTTGTTTTGGTATCCCTCGGGATCGTTTGATTTGGTAATTTGGAGTTTGCAAACGCCAAAGCCAGAGGACTCGTGTATTCACAAGACTATCGTAATTGATAATCCTTTGACGTTTGGATCTAGACTAGTGAGCAAAGATGCCTGGTTCTAGAATATTTGGTAGATTATTCTGTTTGGGTTGTGGAAAAGATTTCCAGCTGGAGGAATCATGCCCGGTCCCTCCGGTTGGAACTCCAACTTATGAGCTCTATGTAAAGCATGGCGTAGGCCCCATTGCATATAACGAAGTATGGATCCACTACACCAGGAAAGACGGTGTTTTAAAATGGCCCCAAAATGGTAGTTTCGATACCGATATTTTAGATAATTTAGAAATTAAATTGTTCAAAAAGAAAGCCCGGCCGGCGATGTTTGACTCTTTCCGCTTATGGCGAAAGGAAGCCAAACAGAAGGAAATTAAGCTAGCGAAAAAGAATAAAAGGGAGAGAGGTATGACAGTAATGCAAGCAGCTGTACAATTTAAAGATAATGAGGAGGAGCAGATGAATGAGCAATTGCACAGGCAGCGTAAGTTAGGGATCGACAAATGTTACCCAGCCTTACCACACTCTAAGCAGAATGAGTTAGAAGAAAAGGAGAAAGATCCCCTGATGTCACATTTGTTGAGTTCACCACCCCCGTATGCTCAAAATGCCACGGCACCTCCCCAGCTTGTGAATATGCCACCTCCAGTTAATATACTGCAAGCCTTGCCGCTACCGCCAGCTGCTGCGCAGCCGGCTCTTGTCCATATAGCGCAGCCCTCTCAAGGGCCGCCAGTTGTGTTTTCGACTGCCCCCGCGCTTCCTGCGACTTTGCCTAATTCAGCAGCTGCCTCCCCTGACACTATTCCTTCCACCACTGAAGTACCTGTTTCTGCATCCTCTTTTCTTCCCTCTGTTTTTCCCCCTGTTTTCGCCTCAGCTTCTCCTTCAGCGCGACAGCGCTTAGCTAAAGTGATTACTACATTAATGTCGCCTCTTTTTGAGTCATCTGGTGCGACTCCTGGTTTACAGCGTAAGCAACTGCGTAGTCAATTGCCTAACCCTGATGAGAAAAAGGTAATAGATAGCATGGCGCGTAGATGGATTGTTTTCCCTTCACTGTATGATGTGGAATCAATTGTCAACGTTTTCCATCAGTGGGATGCCCCAAAACAGAGATATGTGTTTGAGAAAATGTGCGAAATTCTCTGTGAAGAATTGGAGGATAGTGGTAAAGACCCGAGCCCGCAGGAGTTGTGTAGAGTGAGGTTTGACTTTGGAACTGGTATAATTGTGGATCGCGAGGTAGAGAAAGCAGTTGCGGTTGTATTGTCCTTCAGGAATGATGATTGTCAACAGTCGTTGTTTGAACCTGATGTTTCTGTGGGAAAGAGGGTAAAAGCACGTCAATATCCGATGCGTGAGGTTCCCCCAGTTTGGAGACCCGCTGATGCAAATGCTAATCCACCTGCCGTAGCACATTTCCAGCGTATTTGGGTACATGTTCCATGGAAAAGATCTGAGGTGTTAGCACTCAAGCAGTCATTGCCTGATCCCCGTAAAAACCCTACTGGTTATTATAAGGAGTTGTCACAGACTGCAGAATCTTGTGTAATGAATCTGGCTGATGTAGATATGCTGTTTGGGAATGTGGTTCCACAGCCCTTGTGGGGATCCATACGTAATACGGATCATGCTGCAGAACTAGGAGACACATGGGCTAACATCATCGCTGCTGATGCTAGACAAACTGGTGGTGCGAAACCTGAGCCTTTAGTAGCAGAACTGCCTGGTAGAATCATCACGTATATGAAGACAATAATGCCCGCGATGCGCGTAAATTGGGACAAGTTATCTGCATGCAAACAGAAGAAAGATGAGACAGTGTCAGACTTCTTTACTAGGTTTGAAGAAACGTTTGTTGACCACAGTGGGCAAGATATGAGTACTGAGGGTGGCCAACGGTTATTTGTGGATAAGTTTGTGCAGAATCTACTTCCTGACCTGTGTAAAAAGTTAAAAGATTCAGAAAGTTCTTGGGCTGTTTCCTCTTCAGCGCAAATACTGGCTACTGCACAGTATTATGAAAATAGAGATAAAGATGAAAAGGATAGAACAGAAAAGAAAACGAAGGAACTAAAGCCGAAGGTCCTTTTGCAGCAGGCCTATCCGCCACGTGGAGGTCAGAATAATTATAGGCAACCCCAAGGTGTCTATCACCAACCCCAACAATTTCAGAACAATCAGCAAATGAATGGGTATTATCAACCACGTGTCCCTGTAGGTCCCAACCAATGTTCATACTGCAAAGAGGAAGGTCATTTTAAATATAGTTGCCCTAAATTAATGCAGCGGAACGGTAATGCGTATGGCGCAAGAGGTAGGGGTGGTCAGCAAGCTCCTAGAGGCAGAGGGCGTGGAAATGCTCCCCAGAACGCGCGTCCTCTGCCGCCTCAAAATACCATCAATAGTTTTGACCAGCAAGCTAACGCGACTAGTAATACGGCTCAGTATTATAATAATGATTATTATGCAGAGGACGGTGATGCAGAAAGTAATGATTACTAGGATAGTCGTAGACAGAGAGAGGGAGTTGTTTCAGTGCCAGTGGATCAGAGTGGACCGTATGTTAAGGTAACTACAGTAAATGTAACGGAGCCCTTTCTGCTGGACACTGGTGCTGCAAAGAGTTCAATCATGCATTCAAAACTCCCTGGCGCACCTTTGTCTGGCGATATAAATGTTTCAGTAGGTTTTTCTGGTGCCCCGGTTAGGAACCCGATTTCTAGTCCCATGTCACTTTCTATTGGGCCTTGCGAGCTGAAAGCACCCCTGATTCTGACGACAGGTTGTGGTGAGAATTTGCTAGGATTAGATTTGTTGAAAAGATTGCACGCTACACTGTATTGTTCTCCTTCAGGAGTACGGCTTACATTAGGCAAGAAAGTGATTTCCCCAATGTACTTGTCTAAAAATACAATGCCACCTGAATTGTCATCCCTTCCGGATGCCCTTTGGGCTACTGGTCCCAATGATGTGGGCCTCTTGGAGATACCGCCATACGTGGTGACTTTAAAGGCTAATGTCAGACTGCCACGTATTCCCCAGTACAAGATCTCTAATGAAGGCCAGAAAGCATTGTTAGACATTGTCAGCGACTTGATTAATAAGGGTGTGATTGAAGAAACAAGAGGCAACGTTTGCAATAGTCCAATTTTACCTGTCTTAAAACGAACGGACCCTTCACAGCCACCTGTTTACAGATTTGTGATTGATCTTAGAGAGGTTAATAAGATTGTTGTGCCACAGTTTCCGGTTGTCCCTGATATAACTGCCTTGTTAACGATGATTCCAGCCTCTGCTGCATGGTTTTCAGTAATCGATTTAAAGAATGCTTTCTTTAGCATCCCAATTGCAAAGGAGAGCAGAGATATTTTTGGCTTTAGTCTGGGAGGCCGAAGCTTCCGCTTCAAACGCGCTCCCCAGGGCTACTGTGAGAGTCCATCCATATACAGTCAAGCTTTGAAAGCGCAGCTTGATGCACTTGTTTTACCTAGTGGCGCTATTCTGATTCAATACGTGGACGATTTACTAATCGCCGCGGATACTGAAAACATCTGTAAAGCAGCCACATTGTCATTGGTGCGCCATTTATCTGCTTTCCATCACAAAGTGTCTCTCTCTAAGCTGCAATATTGTCGACAAGAAGTGACCTACTTAGGTCATCTCTTGTCGAAGGAGGGAAGGAAACTGACCCCAGAAAGAATTCAAGCCATTGCACAGTTGAGTGTGCCAAGAACACAGAGAGAAGTACGTGCTTTCTTGGGCATTACCTCATACTGTAGGCATTGGATTCCTAATTTTTCCTTGTTGGCAAAACCTTTATTAGCCTTAACATGCAAAGACACACCGAATCCTATCCCATGGTCTGAAGAGTGCCAGAAAAGTTTTGTGGAATTGCGCAATGCATTGTGCTCAGCTCCTGTGTTGGGTACTCCTGACTACAGCAAACCTTTTACGTTGTATGTTCATGAGAAAGATGGATGTGCGTTGTCAGTGTTAACACAGCCCTTTGGCGACAGACCGCGCCCATGCGCATATTTTTCATCAACCTTGGACCCTGTAGCGAGGGCATTGCCAAGCTGTCTGAGAGCGACAGCTGCTGCAGCGATGTCTATCCGACAATCTGCTGGTTTGGTAATGGACAACACATTGATCGTTATGGTTCCACATGCTGTAGACACATTATTAAATAGGACCAAGACACAACACTTGACTAGTGCGCGATTATCAGGCTATGAGCTTACACTGTTAGCAAATCACATACACATAAAGAGATGCAGTACGCTGAATCCAGCTACGTTATTGCCAATTCCAGCAGACTCAGATGAGATTGAGCAACATGACTGTCTGTTCAGAACAGAAGAAGAGACAAAAGGGAGAGTAGATCTAAAAGATACTCCCCTGACTGAGTGTGATGGCACTTTATGGGTGGATGGTTCGTGTTTCAAGCTCCCTAATGGTGACACGACTGCTGCATATGCTATCACGACTTTACACACGGTCGTGGAAACTGCACGAGTGCCACATAATTCGGCCCAAGCAGCAGAATTAATCGCCCTCACAAGAGCATGCGTATTGTCTGAAGGAATGAGAGTGAATATATACACAGATAGCCAGTACGCCTTTGGCGTGGCTCATAATTTTGGGCGACTGTGGAAGGAGCGTGGGTTTCTGACGTCGCATGGAGCTAAAATTCAGAATGGCAAGTTGGTGAATGATCTCCTTGAGTCACTGACCCTACCTTTGCAAGTTGCGATCATGAAATGCAGTGCGCACAGGAAAATCACAGATGATGTTGGACGTGGGAATGCGTTTGCTGATGAGACCGCGAAAGAAACAGCACAGAATGTGAAGACTAGAATGTATGTTGCAGGCCCCGCAAGATGGGTTGATGATGTTGGAATGTGTGAGAACACAATAGAGAGTGTGAAGTCGCTTCAAGCTGAGGCCACAGAGAAAGAGCTAAGCAAGTGGAGAGAAAGTATGGGTAAGTTGGATGAGAATGGTTGTTGGATTGATCTGACAGAACATAGGCGATGGTTGTTACCTGACGCATATGTGCTCCCAGTGGTTACTATGGCACATGGAATGGCACATATCAGTACGAAAGGAATTTGTAAGTTGTTGGCTCCAGTATGGCAGAATGCTGGAATTCCCAAATGTGCAGAGAATGTGGTCAAGAATTGCATGGTATGCTTGAAATACAACCCTGGTAGGGGAACCCCAACTCCAGCTGGTCACTTTGCACCCCCATCATGTCCATTCGAAGTTTTGCAGCTGGACTTTATTCACATGGAAAGATGCAACAACCTGAAATATGTACTGGTGGTTGTTTGTGCTTTCTCAAAATGGATAGAGGCTTATCCTCTGAAAGATAACACTGCCCTATCCACAGCCAAAGCCCTTGTGAAAGAATTTTTCCCTAGGTTTGGAATGCCAAGAATGGTGTGGTGTGATAATGGAAGTGAGTTCGTGGGTAAAGTGATGAAGAATGTATGTGAAGGTTTAGGCATAAAGCAAAAGTTCCACGCTGCAAATCACCCCCAATCAGCTGGACTAGTAGAGCGCTACAATGGAGCCTTAAAGCTCAAGCTGGCCAAAATTCAGGCGAGCACCGGTCTTAAATGGCCTGATGCTCTGCCTTTAGCACTCCTGTCCACCAGAATGACCATACACTCATGAGTGGGACTTAGTCCTTACGAAGTGGTTTTTGGCCGCCCGGCCAACGTATGGGGTGTACCGAGGCCTACGAAATTTAGTGAGATTGAGCATCCAGTACTACTCGATTACCTGTATGATTTGACTGTTAAACTGCGTGTTTTGCACCAACAGGTACATGATACTCTTCCCCAAGCTTCTGAACCTCCTGGACACCCTATCAACCCTGGCTCGTGGGTCCTGGTCCGAAATTTCCAGCGCAAGAGCAACGACGAGCCTCGCTGGATCGGCCCTCACCTTGTGCTTTTATCAACGAGATCAGCGGTGCGAGTAAAAGGGAAGAAGCACTGGATCCATGGCACGCACTGCAAAGTAGTCCCCTTGCCTTTGCCATATGACCGGTGGGTTCAGGAGGGTATCGCCGACTCTGAGGCAGACATTGTACCTCGTTTTGTACCATTCAGTGACGCACGCATAAGAGGCACAGTTTCAGACCAAGAGAGTGACAATATTCTGCAAGAAGCTGTGCCACCATCAAATCGACTGGACACCACTGAGCCTGAACTTTTGTTCCAAGACCAAACAGCACCTGGCCGTCTCCGCTATAATTTGAGACAAAGGCCCATGGACAAATAAAGATTTCTTTACTATTCCCTTTTTGACATTTTCGGCTCTCCCATCTGAAGGACTTTCTTGATTTTTGTTTTTCGAACCACCATCCGGGTTCAGCCGCAGGGTCGCGGTGTCAAGACTTTGGGGTACAGGCCGAAGACGTTAGGTCAACGGTTCTGGTTGGTCTAGGGCGTTTCCCTGGACTGACAGGCGTACTCCTTAGCAGAAGAAACTCATCCGCCGCGAGCGGCCCGTTTAGAGGATGGAGTTTTTTAAGATGGAGAGACCCGTTGAGGACATAAACTCTAAAGCAAGGATGTGTAGAATTGTAAAAAGTAAATGTTTTGTATTTCTGTGCCTATTTACGCTGTGTAGTATAATAATGTTCATCGTAGGATTTGTGTTTTTCTCTTCTCAAAAGACCATTGCGCCCACTGTACAGCCTATACCTCTTTCTACTGCCTCCTCTCACTCTTTTCACCCTCTGCCTGAGCACGAACAGACCAGACGATCCGAATTTGTAAATAACTCGTTTATCCAGCTTTTGCACCAGCACCAACTAGTAATGAACACAACCAATTGCTGGGTGTGTGGGTTAATGCCACATACCATTAACAAGGGTATCCCCTATTTGATGCTGCCCTTTAGTTACAATGGATCGTCATGGGCATTCCAGACCATGTTTCTCTATGCTCTAGATACGTACTCCCCTCGCCAACCGCGTTCCATCAGACCTATCACCAATAATAAGGCTTTGATGAAAGGAGTTGCCGATATGAGTAGAGATATTGATGCATACTCATCCATTCCCAAAGAAGAATTGAGACCTTATGTAGGATGGAACGCGACGGGGTATAGTATTAGTTTGGGTGAAAGACAGCGAAAAATCTCATCTCCAATCTGGGTCGTACCCCACATAGGTCGGTTCTGCTTACAGGGTAATGGTCAGAATCCTAGAGCTCAACTGGGAAGAAGTGACTGTACTGAAACGTACACCTTCCCGTCACAGTTTTCCCCTGCATTTTTGGCTGCCAAGGCCACATATTTCATCTGTAATGACCGAGCATATACATGGTTGCCCCCTGATTTCTCGGGCACATGTTATATTGCGAACTTGCTACCGCCTACATTTACTGCTGCCTCTGATTATCACAAGACCAGAGTTGTGAGAGGTGTGATTAGTAAAGAAGATACTGCCGGTCAAGAAGCGGGAGACTTCTTTTTGGGTTTCCTGCCGTTTTGGGGACCTATGGTGAATAGTAGGAACCTGAGACAACTGACACGTGTGGTTGAATCCACTGTAAATGTAACGGCTGGTGCCCTTGGCAATCTGACCGCTGAGCTCCGAGCGGATCGCCTTATGACTTTGCAGAACCGCATGGTTCTAGACGTTATTCTTGCAGACCGCGGTGGGGTATGTAAGGTTATACAATCTAGTTGCTGCATTTTCATACCAGACAACGCTCCAACAGTCTATCAAGCCATCTCCAAACTCCATAAAATATCTGAATCCATACACGTGGATAAAGGAGATTGGTCACTGGTGGGGTGGTTCTGGGAATTGATATCTGCCTGGGGTTGGAAAGTTCTGATGGTCATTGGAATGATCTTAGCCATTCTTTTCCTGTTCTGTCTGTGCATACAGTGTGCTCCTGCGATATGTGGCCTCTGTGCTACCTTATGTGTAAGGAAACCTGTATCGAGGGATGAGCTAAGTAATAGGATGATGCTACAGCAACATCTCCATGACTTCGTGAACATCGACCTGGACTCGGATTAAGATGAGCATAATGATTGCCTATGTAAGGGCAAAAGGAGGGTCTGTCGTACTTTAATCTCTTTGACCGCGTAGGGGACAGGGCCCAACCCCTGTCTATCCTGGTATTGGCGAACCGCAAATGATTAATGCGGTATGTACGAGTGCTTTATATATCGTTCTAGCTATGAATGCACTGTGTACACGTTATTCTGCTTCACTACGCGGGTTCCATTTTGGAGGCAGTGGCCATCTTGTGATTGCCCTCACATAGGCTATAATGGAGCAGATACGGGCCTTACAGTACATGTGCTTTCCCGTGACTTCTCTGTGACCTGGGCAGCTGGCTCTGCTGCCCCAGGCCAAACTGGTCTCACCAGCTCCCCTTCCTCCGTCCACTTGTGATTAGCATCAGGGTTTGACCCATCATAAAACCCTTTCATTCTACACGAGCCTCCGGCTAATCTCTTTCACACCTGACTGTTCCTGCTTTATGACTTGTTTCCCAAAACAGGAGCTGCCCGTGTTTTATTGGGGCCTATTGATATCAAATGTGGGATCTGAACCTTACTGTGTAAATCATTGTGGGCTGGCCGAACTGGAATGTGGGATGGTCATCATGACTCTGCCTTTTCTTTGTAATGTACACTTGTATATTGCCGTATCATAAAACCTAGGAATGTATGCTTGAGGCAGGGAAAAGCGTATTTAAGATGAAGTCCGTTTCTATGATTTTCAGCAGTCTCCTGAGAACATACACGCTGTTGTACTTCTAGGATACCTGTAATTGGTCTGCAGCCAATAAACGATCTTTGACTTCACCCAGAAGACTCTGTGTTTCTGTAGGTCTGGAACAGGGTGAACCCAGAAGTCATAGGGTGTGTGCCCCTGCACCGCTGGGTCTAAAATACCCAGTACTTCACCGCTGGGCCGGATAAGTTACCGCTTGAAGTCTATAACAGTTTTTTTTAACTGAAATACAGTCATATATGTTGACAGTGTTTCGGGAGGCCCAGAAAGGGGATACACCAAAGTCATTGGATGAGGCGGGTATAGTCATTTAATAAAAAAGATAAGCCATCTATGCTACGTGGATCTTATAGACCTATTTCACTTTTAAATTGCGATGGAAAGATCTATGCCAACATTTTGGCAACACGCCTCTCACGTGTAATAACCCCTATAGTATCCGTGCAACAACATGGGTTCATCCCAAGTAGAGGCATGGTCAACCATGTCGGCAGAATAGTCCCTATGTTGGACATTGCTAATGTACAGAATACATCTTGCGGAGTAGTGCTACTTGATGCTGAGAAAGCGTTTGACCGTGTCTCCTGGGAGTTCCACTGGGCTACTATGAGGTGGCAAGGCTTTGGACCTGGGTATATTCAAGCTCTGCGAACTATGTATAAAGCACCCACAGCAAAAATATGTGCAATGGGCTGGAGTCCGATTCAGTTGTAATATCAAGAGGCACATGTCAAGGGTGCCCGTGCTCTCCTCTACTATTCGCTCTGTATTAACCCCTTTTTAGACTTACTGGAAATGCGGCTAAAGGTGCTAGGAGGTCGGCCCGGGAAGTTACTATATTAGCATATGCGGATGACATTGCTGTGATCTCACCAGATCCAGCTAAATCCATACAAGAGATTGAACAACTAGCAGTTGTATTTGGGGAAAAATGTGGATTTAAGCTAAATATCGCACAAACACAAATAATCTGTACAGAGCTAGCATGTTTTAATGACACCAGGGTTACAGAAGAGGCTACATATTTCGGCATTCGTATCAATGCATGTTTAGAAAAGATGGTAATATCCAATTGGGAACCATTAGTATCCAAAATAAGGAAGAATATGGATAGATTAGAAGGCCTGCATTTATAATTAGAAGGCAGGTGTAATGTGTTAAAAATTGATGTTTTACCCAAAGTATTGTACTATTTTAGATGTGTCCCCTTGGAGCTTACTCAGGAGCAATTGCAGAAACTACAATCTATTTGTTGTAGCTTCCTGTGGGCACAAGGAAATCCCCGTCATGCAATGAGGTATATGATGTTACCACGACACAGAGGGGGGTTGGCTGCTCCAAATATTTTGTTCTACTACTGGGTGTGTTTATTACAACAAATGAACATAGTGTTGATTGGAGAAGAGGAGGAAAAGGAAGAAGAGTACCCAAATATTTACAAGAATCTATTGGGCGCAAAAACAGAGAGGAACCTCCTTCAGAATCTGGAGCCCAGCTACTACAAGAAAACTCGCTTTAAAGTGCTTCAAGCTGCTTATAAAGCATGGTCTCAGATCCGTAAGATGTTGAAGATTGGTAAACTTAATTTTTATACACC
The DNA here is from genome assembly GCF_964204655.1 of Triturus cristatus. Lineage (NCBI taxonomy): Eukaryota > Metazoa > Chordata > Amphibia > Caudata > Salamandridae > Triturus > Triturus cristatus. The sequence continues at coordinate 672,522,063 of NC_140587.1, forward strand.
TACATCCTCTCTAGCTTTACCTCCCTTCATTTCTTCTGATGTTGGTATGGCTAGGTGGCAGAGAAAGGGTCTGGCGACCCTGGGGGATTTAATTAGTAATGGTGTTATCAAGGACTATTCCTCTTTGGTGTCTGAATACAATCTCCCTCAAGCTGATTTTTTTAAATACTTACAAATATGGGACTGCCTAACAAGAAGAGTAGATGTAATAAATTTGGTTAGGAAAAGTGACTTGCTGGAGATATTGAGAAAGCACGGCAGGATTGGTAACCTATATCAGAGTCTTATTGAACTACAAAGGGATGACCTCGAAGTACAGAATTCTAAATGGAATAATGAATTGAAGCAGGAAGGGGATATCCTGCAGGAATCAATTGTGGTGGCCGAGAAACTTCTGATATCTTCCAGCCTTAAATCACAATATTTGAAAACCATATTTAACCTGTATTATACGCCGCCTTAAATAGCACTGTGGGGGGGGGCTGAATGAGGGTAGATGCACGCGATGTGGAATAGAGCAAGCTGATAGCATCCATTTGTTTTATGACTGTCCAGAGTTGAAGCAATTGATACATAACATGGAAACCTTCCTGGCAGAAGTGGCAGGTGAACAGATTGTGATTACCCCGAAGGTGATGATGTTGGGCTTATTGGATAATTCATCGATGGAACAAGGGGTATATCAATATAGATATTTTATTTTTATCTCAGTAGCCGTAGCCAGATTATGTATTGCTTCATTATGGAAGGAGAAAGCGCCACCGTCCCTTGAAATGTGGTGGGGCAGACTCTATGCAATATACAATTTAGAATATAGTTTGTATGCCTTAAAAGTGCCCCATAAGTATAGATTAGGCATCAAAATATGGGGGACACTCTCAGATTATTTAAAATAATTATGATATAGCAAATTGGCTCGCCTTCTGTGTATTGGTTGTAATATCTGGCCTGCCTTAAGGTTTGGTGACTAGATATGTATATTATGATGGTTTTGTTCGCGGTAATGAATTTTAATTGCTTTGTGGCAGATTGATTTTACAATGATCTTCATGCTTTTTGTTCTCTTTCATTTTTCTCTTCTTTGTTAAGTATTATAAGGATATGTATATTGTGATCCCTCCTGATTTGCTTTTTTTTGTGTGAACAAAGCTTCTCTAAATGTTTATTGAATGGCTATGGCTTACTAAAATAAAAAAAAATTAAAAAGGAATTACAACCGCATTCATAACAATGCCTTCAGCAATACTTTACACTAGCCTACAGAAAATAGACCCCAGATAGTAAACTGTAGGCGGGAGTATTTATAAAGTGGAGAAGTGAAGGAAGGGAGGGTAGGCGAAGTGGGAGAAGCAGGAAAGGTAGAAACACACATTATAAGTGCATAATACATTAGATTAAAATTCTATGCAAAGAAAGCGAAGCCATTATTACGACATTATCAAAAAATATACGCATGGCAGTTACATTAATATAGCGATGACATTATCATAAGGTGCAGTAGCCTGTTAAATGATATTACTATACATTAATTCACAAAGGATTTTATACAGTTAACATCCCAAAAAATACTGCAATTCCTTATCAATATTGATGCCCCGTTCTACAGCACGCATTTTTAAGATCCATTGAGCCTCACATTGATGGACCTTAAGTTCTCTGTTACCACCTCGACTGTTACTCGGTATTGATTCAATGCCATGGAAGGTAAATGACAAATTTGTACTCTGAGTAGGGCATCCAAGGGTATGGGTAACGATAGGATATCTCAAATCAAATTTCTCGAGCGCCCTGAAATGTTCTGAGATACGTTCCTTTAGGCATCTGATAGTGCTACCTATGTAAACTTTGGTACATTTGCACCGGATAGCACATACCACATATTTTGTTGAACAATCAATATGTTGCCCAATTCTATATTTGATAGAACCATTATATTGAAAGTCAATTTTGCCATGCTCTGAAAACTTACACATGCTACAATGTCCACATCTAAATGAGCCAATATTGAGTTTATGTAGCCATGTTTGTTCGCCTGTCATCATACTGGGATAGCTGGGGCTGACTAAGCTACACAGTGTTGTACCCTTATGGTAAGAGATGCTAGGTTATTTGGTGATAAACGTACTTATTGTTTGATAAGTTAATGGTTCCGGGCAACGGCGGACACGGAGACCGCACTACCTTCTGTTGTTCCCTTGGTAATACTTAGTAATCAAAAGTCAAGAAATGCGTGCACAGAAACAAAACTCCAGCACTTGCCGTTGAGGAGTGCTAACTGCTTACGCAGACAAATGTAGAAACAGTTTGGTGGAGTGGTGCACTGCTTATTAAAATCTCGAAAATAGTCAAAGAGTCAAATATGCCTTAGTAGGTGCCTTTTATTTTCAAAGAAGATTAGCCAGCCAACGCGTTTCGTTCATAAAATGAACTTCTTCAGGGCAAAGTAAAGGCGCTCTTGTCACACTGGGTTCGAATACACCTAGGTCTAGATGGGCACAGGGTCACGCACAGGCCACCGTAATAAGGGCCTGAATGCACTATGTGCTGTACGCCGAAATAACGAGGAATTGTTCCTTCCGGGAATATCAAAGTGGGTGCTCACTTTGATATTCCCGGAAGGAACAATTCCTCGTTATTTCGGCGTACAGCACATAGTGCATTCAGGCCCTTATTACGGTGGCCTGTGCGTGACCCTGTGCCCATCTAGACCTAGGTGTATTCGAACCCAGTGTGACAAGAGCGCCTTTACTTTGCCCTGAAGAAGTTCATTTTATGAACGAAACGCGTTGGCTGGCTAATCTTCTTTGAAAATAAAAGGCACCTACTAAGGCATATTTGACTCTTTGACTATTTTCGAGATTTTAATAAGCAGTGCACCACTCCACCAAACTGTTTCTGTACTTATTGTTTGATCTGATGTTAGTAAGTGCCAATGTTTTTTCAGTATATTAAAAATCTTATGTGATCACGGATGGTAATTGGTCACCAGTCGCAATTGCTGGCAGCCGCCAATGTCTTTTTTGACTCTTGATTTTAAAGTATCACATCTCATTTGTCTCGAAGCTCTTTGCTTTGCCTAATGTATCGTACATAATCTTTAGCCAAAAAACGTGTTTCCATATCCACAGCACAGTTTGCAAAATCCTCATCATTACAGGAATTCCTACGGGCTCTATATAATTCACCATAGGGGATGGCATTGACTTGTACTTTCGGGTGGGCACTCGTCGCATGCAAAATCGAATTGCAAGATGTACTTTTGCTGTGAGATTTGCAATTGATTTTTTCATCAGCCACAAATAATTCAACATCAAGGAACCCAATTTTTTCTTTGCTAGATGACATAGTAAATGACATATTAAATTCATTATTGTTCATGTAATCAAAAAATTCCAATAGATCTTCATCACTTCCTGTCCAGATGACAAAACAATCATCGATGTACCTGCCATAATAAACCGCTCTGGGGCTTGCATTTTAGCTATGCGCAACGAAGGCCGTTGTTGATGTCTATTTTGAGTTAACGGTATAAATAACCATTTCAAGATGGCATTGATACAACACGCCATGGATTATACCAGCATTACTCGCCACTGTATTTTGAAGTTAACTCTGAGGTAAGGAATCCACTAAGGTGACTACTGGAGGGATCGAGAATCGGCTTTTTCTATATGTTGTTGGTACGGTTGTGTTGGCACTATGCCTTTGGGATATATTATAAACTGTGGCTTTTATGATTTCGAATCTTGTCAGAATTGGCATGTTCGAATGTGTTTTTGTTAGACTAATAAGGATGACGTTTTAGAAATTGTACTTTAGTTAAACTATATAACAATTACAGGCATTTTCAGTGTGCGATTGACATAAGGTTATATATGCCTTACATGTAATTGAAGCAGTTGGTAAATGACTCAGCTCAGTATTGGACGTGTTAGTAGATAAGACACTAGATACCTATATGACCTTTCAGTATACCAGCAGGTCTTATTGAGATCGTATGCCAATTGATGATCTCGCACCAATATTAGCTGCTGACAGTACTAGACTTGGTGAGTGCGGGTCGGTTTTTTCATTTTAAATATGGATATTTATTTATTGCAAGAACTGTATACCGTGACCTGAGTACTGTAGGGGTCGAAATTACATTATGTTTGTTCACATGTTGTCTTAAGATTCATATTGATCTTCAAATCAGATGAAGGCTGTTCATGACACAGGCAGTCAACACTTGTTGTGTTGAATATATATAGCAGTCCACGGTGAGTCTCATGATAAGTTGTGATAGTGCATTGGAGATGTGTATGGGGTTTTCTACTCTGTCCACATTGGGACTTTTTCAAAGGTAGTTTGAATATGAGTCACGTTTAGGTTAACTTGCCTAGTTGGTTATTCATATTTATTTTGACTTTATCTTTCTTTGTGGGGATTCTTTCTCCCTTTTTTCTAGTAATAGGGTTTCTTTTCAAAACACCCTGAAGTGCTGTTTTTCTTTACTTCACTGGGTGTTTGTACTCTGATTCTACCTTTCAAGTTTACAGGTGGAGCACTGGGTGTTTGATATCTTCAAATTCTTCTACGGTGGAGGTTTGGTCTGATACATATCAATGCTTGCGTTTTACATTATAACTTAGTCATATATTTGTTTGTTCTAGCCCTGATGAAGTCTTAGGCTATTTCCATTAGACGAAACAAGTGTTGGCAAGAATTGTGGCTGTTGGTTGTATCGTTGAAGAACTGAAGTGTAATTTGAAATCAAAAAGTCTTCCCAAGATATAAGTTACAGAATAAAGATCAAGGACGAATACTTGAAAAAGACTACTGCATGGACTAATGTTTTGGACTTTATATGATTTGCTCAGGAGATTGAATTTGAGTCTAATTACAAGTGTGTGTCGGCTTGCATACACTAACTGACAACGTGGGGTATTTGTTGTCTCAATTTCCTTTGATGCAAATGAACTTATAATTCTGATTACTTTGTCACATAACCGTGCGCATCCAATACCCCACTGCTCTTTCGTGACGTCTACTCTATTAGCTGCTTAGTGTCCCATTGTGCATTAATGAGCTGCTCTATGAAATTAAACTTTTAAATCTGGTATGTCACAAAATGTAAGCTACAGCAAGCATTTTCTTTCATTAATATGCTTGTTCATTAATAATATGTAGTAGAGGAAACAATCTGAAACACAGTGAAATCATACAGTATGAGGAAAAGAGAAATACAAATTTTAGGAAACAGCACATTTCACAAAGAAGTCAGGCTGTACAGTTCATTTATAGCATTAAATCATCTTTTGCGAAAAGCGTTCATATTCTTAACAGGATATAAAGGAATAAAAGAATATCGAGGCCTTGCAGTGCAAGAACAATAGAAATTAGAGCTTTCTGCAGAAATAAGCAGCATTTTCATGTTTGAACGTTTAATAAAGGCACATTTCCCAAAGCCTATTTTATTACACACTTTTCATGTTAACGTTAAGGCACGTTTCTATATAAATAGATGGTAAATGTTTCGGCAAATTCTCAAATTCCTCCATTTCAAAAACATTTAAAATGTTGAAACATAGACTCACATTATAAATAAATAACAATACATTGTTAAATTAAAACACAAGATAAATGCATTCACTTTACTTAATATAGTAAATAAACATCTTACTCCTGTGCATGTGCTAGTTTTGTTTCCAGTGGTGTGTGAGTAGGGGGCAATCCAGCAGATTGATAGATAGCTTTGGGTGAAAAATTGCCTTCTTTCCTCCACTAGCTCTGTCCATTCAAAAGACATATGCTCAATGAACTCCACTTGCTTCAAATAAAGCCTACACCAACAATACTCCCGAGTTACAGCTTGCCAGCTGCCTGTCAAAATTAATAGTGGGAGTTTTTCATAATGAGTAACACATGCAGCCTCATCAGTTCATGTTCCAAGAGCATAAAACAGTAAAATGAAAAACCGCAAACTACTTGCATAAGACTATTACAAAATCTGTATTGTAAATAGCCTAGAGCAGCCTTATGTGACCACTGAAATATAGTTTTATTGCATAAATACTTGTACTGAACTGTGTGAAATTATGGATCACTCAAGAAACCTCACACCGACAACCTGCATACCATCTTTGTGGCCATTTGAATCTCTAGAATCATTGACAAACCATTGCTAAAATATATAACAAACTGCCAGGTTCAGCCAATTTAATGTCAAACATGATTGCACTTAATAGCATTATCCTCCTCCATGATTATGTGGCTACCCCAGAAGCGCCAGAAACATGGAGCGGGTTTTCATACATTATAAATTCATTTCCAGATGAAATCTCTGATGATCACAAGTGGGAAATTGTTCACTAAATTTGTATTTACTGCAATGCTCATGGTAAAAATGAAATATAAAAAATAAAGAAAACTAATTTCCATTTGAAATTCCAAATAAAAACCAGACCACTTAAACTAACACTTTGTATGAGGTGCAAGTACTTTCCCCTTGATAATGATCCACAGGATCAGTTTCCTCACTGCATGCAGTACCTCAGGATGCTTCTTCCTCGCCAACATTAAGGATGCAGGTTGCTTTAGCCTCAGGTTAAAGACTTAATCAAATGTAACAATTATGTCATGCACAGCATTCCATAATTATTAGCCTCCACATTTAGAACTACCACTTACTTAACTAATTGTGTCTGCTCATTACTGTTCTTTAATTCTGTGAATGTTACCAAGGACCATCACAGGCAGGTCAAATGATGAAGAAGGAGCCACATTTGACACTTCCACTTTGTTTGCGTAGCACTTTTCCCCCTAAGTGGGATGAGTATGCCCAGTCATGGGTCCCTTGCTCACTCTGCCACTGGATTCAAGCTAGCCTGGCTGATGAAGGTTAATACCCAGAAACTGGTCCCAGGATGCTTGTTTCTGGTCCAGGGAGGGCCTGGCTTGGCAGTTCGGTCTCGGCTGTTCCCATGAGGCACAGGGTCAACACTGATTCGCATATGGGTGGGTCTAAACTGGGGTGGCATGGTGTGCAAAAGAATTACAGATTTAACCCACATCTCTTGACTGGGGGTGAATGTATGATTTACTCAGCATTCCCTCCATCATTTGTTTGCATTGCACATTTGACACTTCAACCTTGGGTTTCCATGCTCAATCTTGTCCTGTTGTAGAGTGAGATGACTGCTTGTGCTATTGGGCAGAATGTTCTAATTTGTAAAACAAAGGCCTCGCAGAGCCCGAGGGAATTGAAATCCCCTCGGGCTCCGCTAATCCTTTTATTCACAGCAATAGCTGTGAACAAACTTTGGAATGGTGGTACTCCAGGCTTCTACCGGCCATTAGAAGTCCGGAGCACTCCATTGATTCCAATGTTCTAATGTTGCTTAAGTGCTGTATGATAACTATGTTCTAATGTAAATCAATTGTTTTGTCTCAAGGCAATGAGCGCACGGTTACAGTTCCTATAGCTGTAATATCCAGCAGCATAGCATGGTCAGTAAGATGGAGGGAGGTGAGCTTTAAGTTCTTCAACAATAACGTTGGCATATAATGGTAAAATGCATTATGCAACAAGCAGGGTACATGATAGGGGCTAAAGGGCCAGTGACAGGGTGACACACGTAGTTTGGTAGGAGTACTAAGTGAGCGAAAACACAATATTTTGCAAAGTAACCAACATTTTTTAAGACATTCAAAACAGAGAGGGTGTGCATATTTGTCTGTGTGTATGCAAAAATTCCTGGTGAAATCCGACAAACACCTCAACACACCTGGCTGAAATCCCATGTACCAAACTATTAACCAGAGAATACATTTTTTAGGGTGGTGCAACACCCCAAACAAACCCCAACCCTGAAGCTATGGCCCAGGTAATATCAGAGTACGTGCTGCATGTGTGAGAGTGGTACTTCTTGTATTCAGAATTGCACACCAAAATGAGCTCCATTTTCCATGAGACATTTGTTCATTGAATACCTTTGAACTGCTAAATTACCTTGCTTCTTTATTCTTTTTTAGATAATTAAACACATTTTTAGAACAAGTCACACTTGAACTTCTTTGTGGGCCAGCACTACTCTCACTACTGATAGCAATGGGTGAATTCAGCATTTTGAAACAGCAAAATAAGTTTGCTAAACTCCTCAACTTAAAATAAAATTGCATTGCCTATTATATTAAGATAGTAGCATGTGTATCTTTTGTTTTTTGCTTCAGTAGCTCTCTTCAATTTCGTAGAAGTATCTTAGATCAGTTAAAACCCTGGCCAACAATCTTATCAGGGATAACATGTAAAAGACTAGAACACACAACACCGTGTCATGCGTACTAGGACAACACATAGGAAAAAGTGTCATATGTATGAAATAGTAGAATAGCGATGAACTATTTGCGAGCTATTCACAATTTTTACAGTAAGAAATTTGAAGGGTGTATTAGCAATTTGGTATTTATTTTGATTGCTATTTAGGGAGTCACAAACAGTGATACCCAAATAGAGAATCAGCTTGCAAATGCTAAATATGCCCCACTTTGATTATATCACATCCAGGAAGCTGTTCACCAGTAAACATTGGAAAGAATTGCTATTGGAAGAGCTGCTGAAAATTAGCTCTTAATCTCCCTGATGGCTTGCCACCCACCCCTGAAGAAGCTGAGCATGTCATGTAAGGATACCAACAAGAAAGCTGGGGTCAGAAAATGGAAGTTAAAGTTTTCAGAAAAGGAATTGGAGTATGTTGCCCACCATGATGAACTGTTTAGTAAAGCCTCCCTTGCTGTGCCTGATTACCAAACAATGAAAAAAATATGGAAGGCAAAGCAGGCAAAAAAAAATACAGTGGGAGTCACACCGAGGTCCATTGAATCCATTGAAAAGATTAGAAAAAGATGGTACAACCTAATATTGAAGACAAAGGAGAAGGCTGCAACCCGGATAACTGAGGTCAGAAGAGCTAGAGGAGGCCCCCCACTACACCCTCCTAATTCACTTGAGGCACTTGTTGAAACAAAGTTGGAGCCAGAGGCATTGGAAAGCTTCAGAACTATTGATACTGCTGAGATGCCAGGTACCTCTCAAAGTAAGCATTCTACAGGATGCTAATCACCACACCAAATATATATTAAGTACTGACCTTAAGCACATGATAGTGAAATTGTGTGTATATCAAACACCATATTCATACGTGTGGCCCACACATAAATGCCAATGTGAGGAAAATGTCATTCTACGTGAACAGTGCATCATGTGAGATGTAGTGCATTCACTAAAGGCTGCTGTGAAGTTCCAAACTTTAGTAGAACCACACCATAAAATGAAACTCTTATAACACAAACGTAATGAAGTAAATAATACTTCAATTTTTAAAAAGATATCTATGCCCATTGGACTGATGTCTCTGAATGTAAGGCCCTTGAGGATATTCCAATACAAGAGAAAGAGCCACTTGTTGATAGCGAAGACACAATTCTACAGTTGACATCTATGAGCACCACAGTGCAAGTAGTCACAGTAATCCAAAGTATTGGGTGCAGGAAGCACTCTGAGACTGAGCCAGGAACCTGTAATCAGGAAACAAGAACACTGTTACATGCTGCTTTACCACCCTGGATATATCAAGTCAAGTCAAGTCAAGTCAATAGTTTATTGTATACGATTACTTAAAATCGTTACAATTTACAATTTAAAATAATTAGACAATAACAACGAGATATGCGATTTTTAAAATCCGAACGGCATTAATGATGCGCATAAGATGTTAATTAAGAATTTAAACAATTTACGAAGGTTCTATTATTCAGATTTTTCAAGGAACTCAGGCGACAGAATTTGTCCAAGAAAATTAATTAACTAGGTCCTGTTAAGATAAAATGTGCCTAAAAAAAGATGCAGAGCTTTACATTAAAATTTAAGCAAACTACAAAATGTTCTATTATTCAAGTTATCCCATGATTGGTTCGGCTTTCTGTCCGCTTGTTACATGGGCTTGTAAAGAGCTGCCATGCTTGAACTAAACCCATGCTGACCTAATTCATGCTTTTTTAGTTTCCTCTAAATCTTCTTGCCATAAAAGTTTCCTTACTTTTGCCAGATATTTTACTCCCCGGCAGGCCAAGATTATGGAGGACCCTTCCAACCAATGTATCACTGCTTACCTGTATGTGCGAATGTTCAATTAATTAAAAATGGGTTTTAAAAGCAGTCTCATCAAATCCTTGACTGCAGGGCATGCACATAGCAGGTGAGTTAGTGTTTCATTACGAAAACCACATAGGCGGCAGTATGCTACTTATTGGTTGCTTTACCAGGATGGCTGTAGGTCTTTCGAATCGTGAATGCCCAACCGGTTATCTATAAAGCTCTTTTATAACTCAGCGCTGAAATGGGTTACTAAGTAGGACTGAGGCTTTATTGATGTGTAAGAGTTAATCACAGTCCACCCATGCCGACGTTTGGAAGATGCAATTTTATCTTCCAAGAAAGACTTCATCTTTGCTACGTTGTTTACCAATTTACCGAAATCAGCCCAGGCTGCCATGCTGTCCCATGTTGTTTGTATGTCGAGCTCCGCCAATGATTATCTCAGATGGGCTCCCCATGAATTTGGAATGTCTTGATCCATCTGGTTTTTAATTTCTTTCCAGCATAGACTATTCAATTACCCCGGCTAAGATGAGCGAAATCTATGGCATAACTTCACGAAGCCGCTCATGCCCTGGAATTTCTGATTCTGAAGGCCGAATTCCAACCGAACCTGAGCTGGAGAGGCAGACTTTGGTAGGTTGAAAACGGCCTTGTAAACCTTTGTCTGGAGTTTGTTTAACAGATCAGCCTCTTTACCGCACCAGACGACAAGGGCATAAGACAATGTGGGAAGATTAATGATTGCGTTTTTGCTTTTAAGTCCATTTTGTGTTTCTTATATGTTGAACCCCGCCCCAGTTTTAAGCCAAGATATTTGTAGGACGCTTGCTCTTCTACTATTGTCCCTTTTACAAACCATTTGAACTTGGTTTTTTTAGGGTCCCGTAGGCGTACAACCTTAGTTTTCTCTTTATTTAGTTCCAAATTTTCTTGGTCCAAATAAGTTACTAAGTTATTGATCGTTCTTTGTAATCCCATAGGGCTTTGGCTCAACACCACAATATCGTCTGCGTACTGTAAGAAGGGAATTGGCTCTTTAGAAAAGTTTGGTGGATGGCAATCAGCTGTGTGCATGTATTTAATGATGTCTGCCAGGAACAAGTTGAATGGGCTCGGGGCCAGGACACAGCCTTGTTTTAGGCCTTGTTGTGTGTAGATACTGGCGGTGGTACTACATCCATTGCCTAATTTCACTCTTGCCCAGGTTTCACTGTGTGGGGCTATTATTGCATCCAGTAATTTACTCGGCAACCCCCAAGCTCTTAGTTTTTCCCAGAGACGATTTCTATTTACTCTGTCGAATGTGGCTTTCAAGTCGACAAAACATGCAAACAAGCGAGTTTTCTTTTTTGCCACTTTTTTAGTTAAAAGTGGCAAAATTGCCAAGTTTGGTAAGGTGTCCATCCCTGGTCTAAAACCCGTTTGAAACTTGGGGATTATGTTCATTTCATGAAGATAAAGTAGTAGGCAGGATCCTTATAGTTTAGCCTCTACGTCGATCAACAATATCAATCTGTAGTTTTCAGGCTTATTATGATCTCCCTGTTTAAACATTGGGTGAATGATGTTCGCTTTCCAAGATTTTGGGACATTGTTCTGTCTGTAAATCTGATTAAAAAGTGGCGTGACGTAATCTGCCCAAAAATCCAAAGCATTTTTAAAGAGTGCATTGGGAAGCCCATCCGGGCCTGCCGCACCCTCTGTTTTTAATCGTTTTATTATTCCTCTTAATTGTTTAGTATCGATCAGGTTATTTGAATCATTGCATATTGCCTATTGTCCTAGGTCTTTATATTCTGGCTGGGGCAGTCTGGTGTTTTTTTCTACATTGGGTCTTTGATCTTGCGATGATTCTGAGGCCGCTGTCGCTATAGCGCACTGATCGTGCTTCGTACTGCTGTATCTATTTTGTACTTGCTGTATCCAGATTTTTACGCCGATTCCTGCTTCTTGTTGTAGTTTTGAACCCTTAGTCAGGTTATTTATGATGTCCGAGAATTCCCTGCTATTTGGTAATTTACTTGTCCACAATAGTTTTGTCCAGATTATTACTTTGTATGATGTTTTCGCTAGGCCTGGGCAAAAATTTCGTTCCGTTCGCGGAAATTGCGATATTTTGACATTTTTGCGTTCCGCGGAGAGCGCGAAGATGTCAAAAATTCCGGTTTCCGCAGCTTGGCGATAATTTGTTTCTTGCTCGCGCTGTAAAATGATACATTCTCGCGCGCGCGCGATCGCCTTACCTGATTCCCTGCGTTCGCCGACAAGTTTTCTTGATCCGGTCGCGTTCTCCATGAGATGTTGTATTGTTTTTAGCCATTTGCGCTGTCTCGCGACAGTTCGCGCCCGCAGTGACGTCATGCGTCGCGCGATCACGTCTTTCTTCTCGCGATCATGCACCGCGAGAACAACTCAAAACAAGATGGCCGCGCCCGCAAGCAGCCACATGGGTAAGTTGGCGACCCGCAACCATGCAGAAAATCGCGCGAACATGCCGGAAAAAACCTTCCGCATCTTCGCGATATTTCTGCTTGTTTGCGATAATTTTAAACATTCTCGCGATAATTTGCGAAGGTTAATTCCGCAAATTCCGCCCACCCCTAGTTTTCGCTTCCCTCAGCATCTTCTTGTATTTATTCCGTAATACCTTCAGTTTACCCTTGTCTGTTTTCCTACCCATTTTTGCCTCCACGGCTTGGATTCGCACCTCTCTTGCGATCCTTCTCTTTTCATCTTGTAAAGAGAGGTTAAACCATGCCTCCTTCCTGGTGTCAATTATTTTTTTGCTTCCGTTAATGGCTGGAAATTTTCAGATGAGAACAAGGCACAAATATTCCCAACTTTTTACTCAATTTTCTTCTGTCGGGGGCCCTATTTGACTCATGTATTCCTTAAGTGTGTTCAGTATTGTCGTCATATCTAATCCTCGCCATTTTAATTTCGGCAGGTTAAACTTTTCTGCATGTTGTACAAGCGTGTTTATTTTCTGGACCTGAACGAGGGTAATGTTGATGTTTGTAATATGCAGGAAGTGGTTGCTTTCTATGCGTGAGCGAACTTGGAATGACACTATTCTTGGGACAAGATTACTGCTGGTAATAGTAAAGTCTATTGTAGATCGACTTTTTCCACTTGAGTGTGTTATGGCTGCTGGCATATCCCCAGTTGTGTTACCATTCAGGATTGACAGACCATGGCTTTCTAACTCTCGCGTTATTATTTGAAATTCCCAGTCCTCCTGCCTCTTTCTTTTGTTCTGTTTATTTTTTATTAGGTTACTATTAAAGTCTCCTGAGATGATCAAAGGGCAGAGTTCATGTGATTTTTGCAGCGCATCGATCAAATTCATTAGTATTGTAAATTTGCCCTTCTGATTCTTTTTTGCCGGGTGAACGTAGACGTTAACTAGTATTAATTGCCAGTTTAATTTGTTAGAATGATTCTTTCCGGTAAGTTTTATGACTTGCAACCAGTTTATCCCAGCGTTTAGTTCTTCTGTTTGCCAACCATGTTTTTGTTATATGTATGTTGATAAACCTCCTCTTGGGTGACCAAAGATTGAAAATCTTTCTGCAAGGGTGTGATGTTCTATATAACCCGCTATTGATACTGGGTTCATGTTTCACGTTTCTTAGAGCAGTATTGGGTCTTGTTGTTCAAAAAAAGACAGAGTTTCATGGCCATGACCCATGTTCTTGAAGCCATGAACATTCCATTAACAGATCTTGATCATATCCTGGCTCCCCTCCCCAGGGACACGGTCATGCCTCAGGCCGTCTATTAAGTCCTGCCCGTAAGCCTGAGCGGGCTGCCCCCGCATTTTGTCTTCCAAGATTAACCTTGACTGTTCGTTAGGTATGCTTGTTACTTAGGGCCTCATGTAGGTAGCTAAATACCGGTCGGTAACGGCCGAAATTCGGTAAATATCCCGTTACCGACCGGTATTTAGCTATTTGAGATGTAGGAGGCATAATTTCAGGATTCGGTAAATTACCGAATTGGTAAAATTCCGATTCGGTAAATACCGAATCCTGAAATCATATGTAGGGAGCACTCTAAAGAGTGAAAATTAGTATTAAGAATTCGTTATTTACCACCAAATGCAGGTTGGTGATAAATAAGGAATACCTTGCAAAAAGTAATATTTTGCAGATTTAAGAGTGCCATGTGGCAAACATACATGCCCTTAGGGCATGTATGTGCGCTACATGTGCACACATGCAAGATTCAGGGGTGCAACAGGGTGTCAATGTGACACCCTGCCACCCTTGAATATGCTCCCCCCATTACCGAATCGGTATTTACCGAATCGGTAATGGTGAATGGCTTCCCATTGATTCCTATGGGCCTCCAGGCCCATAGGAATCAATTGGAAGGTATGCCTCATTACCGAATCGGTAAATACCGATTCATAATTACCGAATTTTTCCGATTCGGTAAAATTTACCGAATTATTACCTACATCACATTTACCGATTCATAAATACCGAATCGGTAAAACTCGGTATTTATGAGTCGGTAAATGTGATGCTACCTACATATGGCCCTTAGTGCCTTTGGCACCCAAGACCAATCCTTGCTATCACCTGCTTGGTGTTTGAAGTTTGATAGACTCGCTTTTACCTTGACCTTGATTGAATCGGATGGCCTTGGTGGCGTGGTAGAACGGGCGCCGCATAGACATGTTTTTTGATTTTTCCCAGATGTGTATTCCATTTTTTGATTTGTATGATTTGTTAGGAGGGGATAAGGGTACCTTGGGTGTTTATGGGGCCTCAGCGTAATTACCCAAGCTTCAAATATTGATCTCATTGCATATATCCTGTCCACTAGTTCCTTTGAGGACCATGTTGTCAAGGACTCTTGAATGTCTGGGATGTCTACAGTATGGTTAAATTCCACGGCTAAAAGATCTTGCGAAGATATTCCTTTTAGTTCTGGAATTTCTTTGAACAGCCTTTAACAGGTTCCCTCGGTTTAATATATCTTGCCTTCCTTTTGTGGAATATTCTGGCACAAATGTCAGTTTTGATGTGTTCTCCCTGGAGTTATTTTCAAGGCAAGTGGCGATTTCCAAAATTTAATCTTTTTCTACTTGGACATTTTGGGTGGTTGAGGTTTCATTGTCGACATGGATTTCTTGGCCTCTTTGATCTTTGATGACCTTTTCCTGTGGTGTGTCCGGCTTGCTTACTTCCTTAAAATCTTTCTCTGATTTTCCAAATTCTTTAAGTGTTAATGACCGTTTCAGCTCAATTTGCTGTTCGGTGAGGGGAAGCCTACAAGTTCTACTTTTTTTATTTATTATGACTTTTAGCGGATTCTGGATACTTTGTTCTTTGTTATTTATTTTATTGTACGCCTTATTACCTGGTGTTTTTACCCTACTTCCCGGTTTATCTCGTTTTTGGCCTTCCTCTTTCCTACTGGGAGTTTGTACCCCGTTATCTGGACTTATTCCTCTGTCGTCCCTCGGGTGTAATTCTTGCTTGGACCTGCAATGTTTTTTCTGCCCCTTCTCCCTTCTCAATTAGTTGGATTCATTCTAATCACCTCTTTTCAAGTATAGGGATTTGTACAGATTCTTTCGTCAACCGGTGGTTAGTTGTTATATGAAGAACCTGATTCATCTTCTCTTGATTAATGGCAACGAGAGGGCTCAAGGTATTTTGCTTTGTATTAAATTCATTAAAGTCTGTTGTGTGGTTTGATTGGTCTAAGACAGTTATTGAAGCATCCAGTGTGACTTCTTTCAATGATTTATTTTCTTTCCTTTGTATAGTTTGATTTGTGAAAATTGAGAAGATTTTCTCTGAATTTACGGTTGGTTGATTATTGTGTTTAGACCTACCCTTCCTGACGCGTTTTCTTTGCCTTTTTGTGGGTTTTGCAATTTGCGAGGTGTCATCGATGCTCTGTGTAACTTCGATTTGATGGTCCCTTGTGGGTTTTGCAATTTTCGAGGTGTCAATGGTGCTCTGTGTAACTTCGATTTGATGGTCACTTGTATCAGGACATCCCTCTGTTTCCACTTGTATTGCTTCTCCCTTATCATTAGTGCATGTCTCTTTGATTGTATTTTTGTCTTTAGATGGCTCATTTTTCTCTACGTCCTTTTGGGTTCCCCTTGTTTGTTTGGACTTAATTGTTGATTGAACTGCCCCTAAGATATCCATTAATATTTCGGGCAGATTTACCAATTTATCAATTATTTTTCCACAGCCGCAGTTGAGCTGCTGTTGGAGATTACTTGTTTGTGGCTCCAGGTTTCCCCTGTGAGTTAGAAGGGACGTAATTAGTTCCAGCTCGGTGTTTATGCCTGAAATGTGACCGGCAATTAAGTTTATAAGGTCTATCTGGACTTCCATTTTGTCTGATTGAAATTTCAGTACCCTAATTGCTTGTTCCAATGTGCTTATCAGTGTTTTACTCCACTGTGCAGTTTGAAAATCTTCAAGGGATTTTCCTGATGCCCCAGACCCATGATCAGTACTGCTAACAGATGAAATTGTTATTGGAGATGCCAGGTTTAATTGATTTATTTTCATTGAAAAACTTCCTTCTTCCTGTGCGTTCAATTGTTGGTCGATTCTGTGGGTTGGGTTTGATGGGGTAGATACCACCATTCCTGCTCCACCCAGTGCTCTTCCCTTCCCAATAACCAGTGACAAGGTATTCCCTTGTATTGCTTCATTCGGTGTTTCCTGTGTTTGGGTATTGGTTTCCAATATTTGTAACAGGTTGGCGTCATTGAATAGAGAAAATGAGCTTGACCAGGCACCATCCAGAAGAACTACTTGTTCAACTGGTTTGTTTGTTTTTCCTTCCATGCGCTCGTTTTTATTGTCCTCGTTTGCACATCTTCCAATTACTTTATTTTGGTTTGTTGAGGGATTGGTCTGGTGTACCTGGGCTGTTACAGTTACCAACCTACTTGCTGGAATTTCTATGATTGATTCCTGTAAAGCTGAATTTACTTTTAGCGCATTATTGAAATTTGACTGTTGCTGTATGGAAGGAGGGTATTAATGGTAATGGATGTGCACTTTTCCTGTTGGTCAGTCGTTCCTGGATTAAAACGTCCTTTATTAACCCTTGTGTCTGGCACTATTGGGCTTGGCAGTCGGACTGTCTCTAAGGTTGGTGTGTAAATGGCGGCCATTGGGTCCTTTAAAAAGAAGAATTTCTGGATCCCAGTGTTATTACCAGGACTGAGGGATGTTGTTTCCGGCGTCGGAGCTGAGATTAGCCTCTCTCTCCGTCTGGGGGCCTTTCTTTTTTGGCTTGTTACTGGCCCTTGTTCTGTTAGGTTTTTATTTTTGTTTTTAATTTTGCCTGTAGTCGCCTGACGAACTTTCCCAGATCTCATGCTCCTTATTGAATTATTGGTTTGTTTGAGTTGTTTGGATTATTCCCCCTTGGGTGCACCCAAAGCAGGGCACACTGGTGAGTCGCTAGCTGAGTCCAACCTAGTTGGACCGCTTCCGCAGCCTAGCCGGGCCTCACTTATCGTCAGCCACTAATGGCTGCCGCGCTCAATACCTGGTGCTTACCCTCTGTTGTAACTATTGCTACTATCTCTGCTGGCCCTTGATAGTCCACCGGCTCGCACTAGTGCTGGCTCCTGCCACTCTCACTGCCAGAGCCGCTGTGCTGTGCTAAGCTGGGTCTAGCTGTGGATTTGCTCAAGTTGCTCAAGTTGCTGTAATTACATTGAGTTGGTGAAGTTGCTGGAGGGTTAAATTATAACTTTCCCGCGTATTACCAGTACTGGGGGGCACTTCAAGGCAATATGGGGCAATGTTGGCAATGCTGGCGATTTACTCAATTGCTGTGGTTGCTAGAGTTGATGGGGTCGCTGGGTTGCTGGGGGTAGCATTATGGGGCAATGCTGGCAATGCTGGTGATTTACTCAATTGCTGTAGCTCCTGGATGTATAATATGTGTTGTTTTGCCCTGCACTATCAGGATAACAAGCATTGCTTCAGGCCCTGCATAATATGCACTGAAATGGTGTTTTGGGTGATGTGTGCAACATATAAGTCTTTAACGTATTGCACTAACTGTGATGTTATGACAAAGTGATTATTTGTTCATGTGGTTCTGGTCTTTGTTTATATGCAATACAGAAACGTAGTTTTATATAATACTGTGTGGAGTCTTTTTTTGGTGTATTTATTGTGTTACTGGTGTGTGAGTTTGTGTGATGTGCTAAACACTTGACACATTGCCTCTGGGATAAGCCTGACTGCTCTGCCAAGCTATCAAGGGGGCGAGCAGGCGTTCTCTTGGGTGTGGAACTCCCTTACCCTGACTAGAGTGGTGAGTTCTGCCTGGCTTAGGTGCATAGCCTAGCGAACCAGAAATCGCATTTCTAACAGGCGTCTAATACTATTACTAGTCAAATGAGCAGCTGCACCATTTTTAAATATGGAATTCACTGCTGTACATTTTTAGTTGGTAGGAAATTTCCCAGTTTTGGTTTCCTAATAGAAGAAAGGAAAACGTTGCTCAGGCCACCAGATTATTTTAAACTTTAAAATACCTGCCAATAGATTGCCAGGCACTGTCGCTCTACTTAAATTCATTGAAAGGATTGCACTTTTTGATGATTTAGATAAGAATGAATTGATTATTTCAATATTGTCCCCATTGGGGAGAGCAGTTGGCCTAATGGCTAGGGCGGTCGACCTCAAATCTGGGGAACTGTGTTTGAGTCTTGGCAATGACGCTGAACATCCTGTGATTGTGTGCAAATCACTTAATCTCCCCTTGCCTAACAAAAATGAATGTATCCTCATGTAATGCAACTGGTGCTATGTAAAGCGCTCTGATACCCGATTTGGGTCAAGTTTGCGCTGTATAAAACTCTCTAAAAAGAAAAATAAATAGGTTAACTCAGGAAGTTCACCCACAAAGCAGGTGAAAGTTCATTAGGTGAGTGACCCAGGCTTCTTCTAAAACTGTGCAAACCCGCTAAAATGGGTTTCTCGGACAACCCTTTTTTACTTAGCACCAACATTTTCTTGCATTGCCTGTTTCAATATTTCCTAATATTAAGGTACAATTCTTATAATTAGAATTCTGCTTCTTTTCTCTAATAAGTAATCTATTTTGGTATTGAACCTGTGTTATCTTGAAGTTAGACATCATATCTTACCCTTTTTTTACTCTTCAGTGCATCTTACTCAACCTGCTCTTCAGAAGTTGACAAGATCTGTGAAAACATTTGTCACAATATTTGCATTGTTTGGGCGTGACTGAGTACTACTTTTATGAGAGGTCCAAATAGGGCTTATACAGAGCTTCTAGAGATGACTCTAACATGCTTATGATTTGATTATAGAAGCTGAACTTTTCTTTGGTTGAAGAGACATCCTCCATCAAATTAAATGAATCTTGTAGGTAGAACAACTGTAGTGTTAGGGTGCAGTGCAGGACATGCCTACCTTTACCCTTCAGTCCCACGTGGAGCACAGCTACAAGGAACCTTAACATACATGTCTGCATAAGAGGATCAAACGGACACACAGAGTATGGGCACTGACAAGATCAAACCCTCATATCACAGAAAGCCACACTCTAATGAACATTTTAGAAAAGTCAAAATGGACTGCATGTTCCATGAGCCCACAGGACTCACACGAGACTTGCCAATTGTAGTGACCATTTGGAATGCGTATAGCACTGCCTAGTGGTCAATAGTGGCCTTGCTAGACAATCATTATACATAGTTGGTGCAGCAAGGAATGTCTTTTGGAATCCTTGTCAAATGTTCTTTCATGAAGTTGACCATAGACATCTTAAACTCAAAGAAATATTTGGTAACAAACTCACAAATATATGGCCTCACACTTCCTTTGTTTTAACAAAGGAGTCATCTGGTAGGATTACACATTTAGTAGAGTTTCTTTGGTTTCACAAATAGTCACCCATTAAGGTTACAAGCTTTTTCACAATTGTTTGTTCTTACAAGGAGGAGTCATTTAGAATTACAAACTTGATTGCACTTGCTAATTCTATAAGGAGTTATATGTATTAGGTTTTCAAGCTCTAACGCAATTGTTTATTCAACTTGGAGATCTACATAATTAGAAACTAATCATTTTTGTGGAATAATGCAGGCACAATTTCATTTCCGGTCAGAAGAAATTCCACAGTTTAATTTCATAATAGAGAGTGGAAAATACATTGTGTCACCAGGCATATCATTTAATGTATCATAAGTTAAATTTGAAGATACACAACATAGCGATACTAAAGATCTTCTTTTTTTAGGGTAGATATCAAAATTCCTGCAGGGGCAGATTAAGCTCAGTTGTGCATACAGACAGTGGGAAAATGTCCAGTGTCTCTCTTTCTCTCTCTTGCCCCATTCGACTTACCCCATGCTTACTGCAAATATACACATAAGTAGTGTAATGTTAGCTGTGCCTTTGGCAAGGTGTTTACACTGCCATTGCTCCTGTTAAATTATTATTTCAAGGCTAGTGTGTCTCGTGTGTTGATTTTTTACTACAGTGGTAGTCAACAGAGGCAATATCCGGTGAGCGTGGGGGGTTCCATCATACTGAGATACAGATAAACATGGGGTGGCCAATGATTGGTACCTTCTTGCTGGAGTATTTAAAACATTTTAAATACTGAAAAATGGAAAGCTGGGACAAAGCTTAAGTTAACCAGATTAATTTAGTGGCTAACTCTGGATGTCTGCCCAGCTGGTTTATCTATTATACTTTGAAAATGTAAACAAATACTCCCAAATGAGTCCATCAAATTGCACATCAAGGTTGCTCATTTGCTTCTGCTACTTGATGGCAATTGAGATAAATGGATATTATTTTATCGGAAAAAAGAAACACTGTGGAAATGACTAATTATAGATTAAAACTATCTGCAATAACAATTGGGAAGGTTCAAATTTGAGACAGGTTGGAAAAACAGATGTGAATTGCAGCCCTAAACCTTTTACACTTCTTTACTATTGAGATGATAATCTCTAGCAGAGAAATAATAGCTAGGTCAGTTCCACCAAGGTTCCTGGTAGTTCTAGTGGTGGTTGAACTTACAAAGGCAGGAATACTGGCAAGCAGATAATTTATTATAAACAAAACGTTTGCTGACTGACACAAAAACCGGAGAAACAATGAAGCCTAGAGAGCAGCAATAAAGAGAATATTACAGTCTTACAAGCTAGGCTGTGTGGAAATTAAGTTTGGTTGAAGTCTGAAACTGAAATGGAGCTAGGAACTAAAGAAGCTTGAAGATTTGTAGAAGGCTATTGTATATTGCCAGAGACAGAGGTGAATTAGCAGAAATAAGAAGGGAAAAGGTTGGAGCAGTTGCAGGCTGAAGGTAATTGTGTCTTTACTTACCGGTAATCTTCATTACTCCGATTAAGGTACTCCTCTTCACAGTCCTTGCTTAAATGAGGAGATCCCACCTCCCAACAGGCCGTCTCAAAAGCTAGTTTTGTTTTAATGTTTATTACATAAACCCCTCCCAACCGCACCCATATCTGTTATTAACAAGACCAGACACAACCATAGCAGGCGGGAGGGAGGGAGGGAGGGAACAGGAATGGGACAAGGAGGACCTTAGTCGGGGTAATAAAGATTACCATTAGGTAACGACACATCACCCCTCATATGTCCTCCTCGTCCCAGTCCTTACATAAGTGAGGACCTCACAAGCTAAAACACCATGAAAAAACATGCCACTAAGGATGCATGCAGTATACAAAGTTTAATCAAAAACAAGATTGAGACAAAACAGCATTCATAACGCCAACAGCAAAATTGTCCACAGAGGCATATAAGACATCAAGGCGATAATGCCGGATAAAAGTATGATGGGACTGCCACCTAGCCAGCCTAGAAATCTCCAGGATGGAAATACCATCTGCCTCAGCCCAGGAAGCGGATACTGATCTATTCGAATGCGCCTGTACCTGAGCTGGAGTAGCCAGACCCTCCGATTTATAGAACTGGCAAACTGCCAAAGAAGACCCACTGAGTGATGGTGGATGTAGACGCCTTCTTACCCTTAGCCACACCACCACAGGACCCAAACAGGGCAGGGGAAAGAAGAAAACCCTGGGTACACTGGAGGTGAATCTGAAGGGCATGCTGAAAATCTATGACAGAAGAAACAAGAGCACCCCCCTCCACTGGAATATCAGGGAGAACTACCTCCTTCAGCAAATTGCATTTGGAGGAGACTTTAGTTTGAAAGGGTCAAGCCTTAACACCACCCTGTCAGGCAATAACTGCAAATAGGGAAAAGAAATAAGCAAAGCCCCCAACTCACCCAACCTCCTAACTAAGGTGATGGCCAACAGGAAGGCCAACTTAGCAGACAGCAACAGTAAATCGGCCTCCAACAAAGGCTCAAAAGAGGATAATTGGAGACCCCGTAGAACAGTCGGCAAATCCTAAGAGGGCACAAGCACCAAAGTGACGGGACGACGAAGCATAAAACTCCACAAGAACTGACCCACCAAAGGAGCAACATCCTCCAAGGAAGCCCCCAAACATTTGCACCCCTGGACAGCAACTGATTGACTAGCCAAAGTAAATGAGGAAGGATTCTTCAATAAACCATCCCTGAGAAACTCAAGAATAGTGGCCCGATCACCAACCACAGGATCCACCACATGAGAGGCCCTCCAAGTGACAAAAGAACGCCAATGCTTACTGTAACAATTAAGGGGGACTATGGGAACTTCGACTATCCACAGACACCAATGAAGAACAACCTAAAGACTCCAACATCAAAAGTTCAGGAGCCAGACCATCAGATTTAATTGACGTAAATGAGGCAATGACAGAAGTAGCAATCAGGAGAACAGACACCCTCTTCACCAAAATCTTCTGCAGCACTCACAGGAGGAGGGGAGTTGGGGGAAGGCATGCAGAAGGTGGAGGGCCAAGGAATTGAGAGATCATCCACCGTCTGTCCTTGAGAACAAACCACCTCGGTACAATACCGAGGGAGGAGGGCTTTGTGATTAGAAGCAAAAAGATCAATCCTAGGCTTCCCGAACCGAAGAGAAAGGTCTTGGAACAGGGGCACAGACAGATGGTACAAAACCGAGGAAGGAAGGTTGTGGCTTAGGCTGTCCACAGAAAAGTTCAAGTGACCCTAAATGTAAACAGCCCTCCAGGCCATGAGGTGAGACTCTGCCCAGGAACAAATCAGGATAGCCAGCAGATTCACAGACTTGCACCGTGTCCCCACTTGGAGATTTAAGTAACAGGGAGTCACCTGATTGTCGGTATGAACCATCAGATTTGCCCCCTGGAGGGAAACCTGGAAGTACAGCATCCCAAGACATGGCCATGGGAGCCAGGTTCTGCTGGAAGCGCCTCAGGAGCAGACCGGCCTGTCCCCTTCCGCAGACAAATCTCCCCGCCCCAGCCAAGCACATGCGCGTGGAGCACGTCAGGAGCAGAGCAGGGACGGGACCTACTGAGACACCAGTGAGGTCAGCACACAAATAAAATCAAGTGCAGAAACATGAGGTCCGTTTAAAATACATATGAAGTGAAGAACACTTCCATCACCGTAGAATGACACAGAGGAACAAACCTAGGGCTCCGACAGAACGCTCTTCGGGCAGGGAAAAAAACAGGCATGACGTGGGTGGGAGGGGTTTATGTAGTAAACATTAAAAAAATAATTGCATTTGAGACAGCCTGTCGGAAGGCAGGAT
Source organism: Triturus cristatus (assembly GCF_964204655.1). Lineage (NCBI taxonomy): Eukaryota > Metazoa > Chordata > Amphibia > Caudata > Salamandridae > Triturus > Triturus cristatus. The sequence continues at coordinate 672,545,915 of NC_140587.1, forward strand.
CGCCTCACTTCTGTAAGGATTGGAATGAGGAGGACATATAAGGGGGTAATGAGCAGACGAGGAGCACGGACAGGAAGGCAGACTGATCTGAGCAAAGCCAAAGAAATGGGGTGGCAGAAGAAGCGGAGGTGATAAATTGACAGAAAGTAGAATCTGAGAGAAACAGGATTTTGAAGCAATTTTGAAGCAAAGGATGCGGTGGTTAACTCCCTTTTAAAGGGTGAATCTGCAGCAGAAGATAGTGTCTCTTGGCATAGGATGCGCAGATTTGCTTCTTCTGGGAGTTTGCAATAATAAATGGTATTCTATTGTGCATGCACACAACATTGCAGATGCAACATCTTTTAATGACCATATAGGAGAAGATTCAATTCTCTTTGCCACCATTATCTATCTGGATTTCTCTGCTATGATCGCTGCTACTCCATCTGATTCTCAGTGAGGTGGACTAGTGGACTACAAAAACACCCACCTTCTCCACCACATGTACACTTACAGGCTCTTCACTGTGTTCCATGTCTGGCAGTTAACATCCTTTTCCATCGTTTTAAAACAGTTAACTGCAGAATTATAAACCACAATAACAATAATAATATATACATTTATCAAAATCATATTCACAGCAGATGTTTGAAAATACAAACAAACCTTACAAGCAAGAATCCAGGGACTTACTGCTGGAGCGTATCACAGAGTTGCTTGATGACTCATGCATGCTCTTTTCTAATCCTCCACTCACTATCCTTATGTTTCTCTATCCAACTTAAATGCAACAGTCAGTTCCACATTTGGGTGCTCATTATAAATACCACTGTAAAGTGCGGACAGTGGCTTTAATGTATTTGATTTGGGCAGTATCCCTGGAAATCCTTCCCAAATGATGTTTGGTGCTCTAGACAGCCTAGCATACGATAGAAATACTGTTATTATCACTATTAGCCGAATATACAGCCTAGTCTGCCTCTTAACTTCTGCAGTGGTATATGTTTTAGGCTTCTCCTTGTATGTCATCCATTGTTTGGCAGCCATTAGCCTGTCATCCTGCTGTTTAGGCTCCACTACAGAGCTTGCGAAATTTGCATAATCCCCATGGGAGTGGGAGCTTGACCTGAAAGGTGTGTCTTTTTTTAGGTAGTTTGTGTAGTCCAATCCAATACCTGTGCCATTAGGTAGAACGGATGTGTCACCCCATGCCACTGCTGGCCGGGTCCTTTAAAATACATTTGAGGTCAGTCCTGCTGTAGAAGGCATCCAACACTATTTACTCCCTTCTGTGTACCTCAGAAAGCCATTCCAGTAGAAACAGTAGACTCTCAAGCCACCAAATGAGTATGGGAATTTCCTTTTGATTAGTTTGACTCTTGGGAGGGAGTCCACCCAAATAAGGGGCATATCAGCAACAATCGGCGATAATTATCGCTAAGCGCACTTAGCGCAAGGATAATTATCGCCGGCTAACGCGGATTTTTACCGCTGAGATAGCGTGCTATTAGCAATGCTTATCTCAAAAGCGATAAAAATCGAAGCGCTTACTGTCAAAAGTGAGATTATTGCTGGAAACCCAGCGATAATCTCACGAAGTTTGGCGTTAGCTTGATGATAGAGCCTCACATAATTAGCCATGATATCCACCTTCCATTGGATACCATGGCTAAGTCAGTCCTGAAGCAGGCATAAGGAAAATAGCGATAACAGGGGTTATCGCTACTTTTCTTGTCGCTATGCTTCATACCGTGGGGCTTGATGATAGGAGAAATGTCGCTTAGCGACATTTCTCCAGTCATGTCAGGTCAGGAACGCCCACTTTGCATCTCATTACAGATGCAAAGCTGGGCGTTAAGAATCCGGGCGCTAATGCAAGGTTTCACGCGATAGCGTGACCTTGCTAATTAGGCGATAAAATTATCGCCGCTTTTCGCCCAAAAAACGGACGCAGAAGCGGCGATAATTTATATATCGCCTCGTTGCTGATATGCCCCTAAATGTTGTCAAGACACTGTCCAATTACCGATATGTTTTTTAGAAGGAGACATATCAGCCGATGGAACATATAACATTCTAGGAAGAATGACTATTTTGATAACTGCAGCTCTGCTTACCATGGGAATGGGGAAGTAGAAGTTTTAACAAAGGCAGATGACTCTATTTTACCCCGCTTTGTTTTACATTTGCTATTATTTCCACAAGCCTTTCTAAGTGCCTTTTTAAAAAAAGAAATGCTGAGTTATAAGTAAGGGTGTGTGTAGTTCACGTAATTATGTGTAGCGCAATTATGAGGAACTACCTAAAAATTCAGCAAAATTACGCGGAACTACACGAGAAGAGTAATTCTGCATCTAGCTCTATTTTCTTAGCTCAAAAATACCCTTTCGCCTACAAAATAGACGCAAAGATGCATTTTATGACAAAACATAAACAGCACCATGAGCAGCCGCTGGTTCTCGCTTAATGGTCTTGCAATAGGATTGTTTCCCCAGGTAATCGCTTTGTGCTGCATGAAAGAGCAAAACTGAAATGACTCCGATTACTCCGGCATAATTGGAAATCTGCCCGGACCTCGTTATAAGATGCTGAGAGAAAGGATGACCCAGCCTCACCCGCTTCTTTTTAACTATCACTGGACAACAGGAAATATATAGAAGAACTGGACCATCAGAAGGAATTGCACTGTCGTTGTCCAGCACGTGTTTTTTGTTTACAGTCACTAATGCTTATGGTTATCATGAGCTTGTGGACTATGAGTTCTTCAAGCAGCTATGAATCATTCACACATATAATGCTGCCAACGCGGGGTGCGGAAGAAACAAAGGACCTGGGCCATTGCAAAGCGGAATTGATATTCTTCCTAATCCAATATAACTAGTTGGTCTCAGTTAATTAAATGATCAATACTATTTTCTTCTAAGGTGGAAGAGGGTTTTTGTTTTTCTGATTCAAAGTAGATGCAGGTATTTGAAATGTTTAGACATCCTTTTTTGCATAGGTTTGTGATGGAAAGGGACTTGTTCCTTGGGTGAAGGTTAAGCAGCTACCCCCTTTTAACCCTTCTGTTCTGCCAATCTTTCTTGATCTTTCGAGCGGAACTTTTGTTTTGGCCACTAAAGAGGAAGGCATCCTACCATTAGGTTATGGTGCAATTTAGTTGAATTAAAAAATGTGATGGAAATTGTGACCAGAATTTTAATGGGCAGAAAGAGACCTTGAGCTATAACCAGGGAAGATGTTAGTAAAAGAATACAGTACTAATGATAGCACTGAATATATAAACGACTGAAAATTGCCTTTAAAAAAAGATATAATGTATGATACATGGGGTGGGGTGGCTTTGCTTATCTCCCAGTGAAGTCAGGTAGATCAAACAATCCTTGGATACCGTTAGGAGACGTTAACAAACTGAAGTGAAAAGACGTTTGATTGTCTTACCATGTCCCAGCCTGGTTCACCTCATCACCAAGCAACTGTTGTCTATGTATTCACGGTCCGAGGGATAGATAAGACAGATGCCATCATCTCCCCATGATAACGTGCCAGCTCACCCACATGCACCACCAAAAGCGGGAGCCAGAGCCCACCACTTTCAAGATCACCGCGCTACACTTGCCTGTTTCCCATGAGGGCGAGGGCCACAGGTTTGGATAAGACACTAGGCATCCACCTAGGTGCTCCGAGGAATCCCACCGTTCCAGGCACTCCAGGGTGAGAGCAAGAAATGAGCTTGCCGCACACAGGGAGAGGGCACAAGCATGTCTAGCCGCTACTACGATGAGCATGATGAGAAGCCCTACGTGCTCAGCAACATCATCCAGACACACCTGACTAGTAATCAACAAATACACAAATGCAATAAAATCTACACTTCCCCAAATGCTATTATCTGACTTTACTTAAAAACTGCTAAAATATTTCTTAGATAAATATGCAGTTCCCATGTGGTCAGTCATTGTGTGATTTATTACATCGCAATTGACATCACTGGTCACCTTACCTATCATGTTAATACTAACAAGGACGTGACTATAAAGTATTATTTTTTTGGGATACTTTTTTATAGTTATTGTTTTTTGTTGGTAAGCCCTGTTTTTTTATTGATGGATATATTAAAAGTTTATGATCATTGAATTTTGTGATGCAAGTTATGGTTTGATCAGTTAACCATGACCTGCCAATTTCAGTGCGTTTTTTGTTTTCCTTAATAACCATAGATATACTTTAACTGTGTTTTTTCATTACATTTCTGGGTAAGATGTTAATATTTTATGAGCAAAAATAACACCTTCCATTAACGATTTTTTCCAGAGAAATGTAGGATTTTTTGATGCTATACTTCATATCCTTTTGTGGTGTTCAGTCCCCTCTGTGAATGGCCTTTTATCCCTACCTCCCACACTCCCAACCTCAGGGCACATGCCTTTGGAGATATGGAGCGGGCTTTGGCTGCAGGGACTGGCATAACACCATGCCCTTTCACACACCCTACCCCATATGCATATCTGGTCACACGGGGCCTTCAGTCAGACTCTCTGCCCATACTCCTGTGCTCCTAACTCTGGCTGCACACGGTCTCCCACATACGCAAACCCTGTGAGCTGTGCAACAGATATCTGTGCCAGTCATTCGTACCAAACTAACTGCAGGCCGTGCCCTAGCACCAGTGACAGAGCCAGCTGAATGCAACCTTTGGCAGTGCACAGCACACTCTGGGCCCAGGGCCTGCCCAGGCCTGCTTGATACGAATTTAACCTGCAATCAACTTGCTGGTATCTCACGCGAAAAGTAAACTTGGGAACACACTTCGTAGTACATATTCATGCACTTTACCAGCCAAGGAGCTGGAGATATTTTCTCCTTCTGCAAGGCATTTTCTCCTCAAAGTATAATCTCAGAATAAACTTCTGCAAAATTTCACATTTACAAAATGTGTGACATTTTGTGACTTTTACTTGTCCTAATGTTTTCGTCTATCAATTTGATTTTTCCTATAAATTTGGATCCCTAATCCTCTTTTACTATATTTTAAATGTTTTGCCTGGTCAAGCCCTGTTCTTTTAGCTAAGCTTGATTTTGACTTTTCAGTTTCTTATCTCTTAAGAAAATTTTCCCTGCGAATATCCTTGTCATTTTTGTAATATTCTGAACCTGCCAGAGGTACACAACTAAAATGAAAAGACACACTAGCCTGATCCAAGCAGGTCTAGATGGTCCCACATGTCATGTTTTAAGATTTTGTTCTGTATTTTTGGTTTTGTGAGTTTTTCACGCATGGAATATAAGGAATACAATTCAATTCATCATTTATAGTTCAGTACAGGTTAGGGCCGAGATAACCCGATTTAGCATCTGTTAGCATTAAAATAATTAAAACACTAGCATGGGTAGTAGTTAAGATCATTGAGGTAACGTGGAAAAAAAGCATTGGCAATGTTTGTAGCTCTGGCTTTTGACTGTATTGTCAAGAAAGACCAAAAATCCATGTAGGTAAATTACTGCCTTCCTCTCGCCTTTGCAATCTAGTTATTTAAGACACATTAGAAGCATTGTAATGTGTGTGCCCTGAAAGTTCAAACACAGGCAGCTGGATAAACAGACAAAATGATCAGAGCTGTGTGCAGGGCAAGCACTTAAGCAACAAGCATTTGCAATGCAAAAGGTCTCGCATTTGAGAGAGTTATTGCTATTGGCATTGTAAATGGTTTTGTCTTTTATCTTTGTGTTTATGTTTGGAGTCTTGTGGATGTGTGTGGTGTGGAGTGTAATTATGTGGTTTGGATTGGAATTGTTATTTGTGGAATTGTGTGGGGTGTTATTATGTGGTGTATAGTGTATTTTTGGAGTGGAATTATGTGGGATGGTGAATAGATAGGGGTGATAACAATAGAAAATAGATAGAAAGGAAGTTAGAGAGGTATAGGTAGTTTGCGCACAAAGTGGTGAATGAACTTCAGACAGGAGTAGAAAGAGTCTGTGAGAAAGAGTGAAAGAAGTGGACTACAGTGATGTTGGACAGACATTTTTGTAGATTAGATCGAGTTGTTTGATATTTCAGTAATCCCCTAAGCTTGTTTTGGGGATTACACAGTGGGGTAGTACCTTGTAGCGGTGTTCAGTAGGATTTTGTGTTTTTTTCTCTGTGTTAGGAAGGTGGAGACTCGCCAACTGAGGTGATTCTCATAGCGCACGTGATGGAGGGGACCATGAAGCCTCAGTCCACCTGACCATACAGTGGTATCTTGGTATTTGGGTGATGTTGACAGACATAAAATGTATAGAGACTATTTCCAGGTAGTCATTTCCAACTGATTGGGTGGATTGGGGAAAAAGCCGATAAAAGAGAGCCTACTATCTGAGAGGAGACAGTAAAGTATTAGTCTCTCACTAGAGAAAGAAGGAAAATCTTTTAGTAAAAAAATCTGCCTAATAGTAAGCTTGTCACATTTGTGCCTCTAGATTCACATGATCTTCATGCTTCTTTCATCTAGTGTTAGGCCCATATGGTTACAACTTATTTTTCTTCAAAGATGTCCAAGTCAAGGGTATACAGTCATTTTGACGATTTTCCAAAATGAGGAAAGTCAGCCTGAAATGCTAGAGAAATACCAAAATGACGTAATACCTTTTTCACAAATATAGTATGATTGCATGAAAAAGGTGTATGTCATCAAGAGAAAGGTAAAAGGGACGGGCGAATTGGATTGGGCAGAATGTTGATGGATAAGGGCAAATAATAAAAGTAAAATTAAAAAGAAGAAGAGTTGAGCGGGAAAATAGAAGTTATATGGAAAGTTAAGAAATGGATGGGGAGGTAAATAAAATAGGGACTGAAAAAGGGAAAGGTAGCAGTTGGTGGATGTATTGGATAGGGCAGCATAAATAATTTGAAGGATGTAGAAAACCTGAAAAAAAGGAGTAAAGCAGGAAGGTAAAAGATGTATGGTTTTAATGAAAAGGAAAGGGAAGTAAAAGGGGAATAGGTAGTACGGAGAGGGTATAGGATGGGGATATGAAGAAGGGGTGGGAAAGTAGTAAAAGTCAAATTAAGACAGAGTAAAGTGGGAGAGTACAAGTAATATGTTATTAAAGAAAGGGAAGGTGAGATAAAAGAACAGAAGGGAGTAAAAGGGGAAAGGTAACAGGGGACGTATATTGATGGGGAAAAGAATGCATGGGGTAGAGGGAAGCAATACAAGTTTTTTTTTAAAAGGAGTAAAACTGAAGATTTCAAGAGGTATGGGTTTTAAAGAAAGGAAAGGGGTGAGGAGAATTAAGGGGGCAACCCCCTTAAAAAAGGGTGGGTCATGGGGAGGGTAAAATCCTCTCTAAACACAATAAAAAAGTTTTAAAAAAATATTTCTTTAGAATGTTTTTCTCCAGCTTAGGTTTGTCAGTCTGGAGAAAACCATTACTACAGAAAAATGTGTCAAAAAAGATGTGACAATAAAAATTTGTGAGAACCACTTTAAGTATGTATTTTTTCAGAAACTCATACGACTGAGTCAAGACCTGTTGTGACTTCATACTTGGTCTACAGTGAACCTGCATATTGGTTCCACCTCAGATTGCTTTCTTCCGCCATCAGGCTCAAACGTCTGGGAACATTGCTCTGGGATTGACATGTTCTACACGTTTTTCTCTGGCCTAGCTATTCACCCTTCGAACTTCATGGCAAAAACAGTTGTATTGCACTGCTGAGAGCTTCCAAAGGTGTGTCCGGAACTCAAAACTGATGGTCTCCTACCATTATTCAATGCGCTTTTGAGCCTTCAACCGCGACAAAACTTGAGCCTTCTCCATATAATATACATTTTCAGAATTAATTGCAATGTTATTTTTCTTTATCTTTGTGATCCATTTAAATCAATTGATGCTCTATGTGGATGTAATAGCAGTGGCTTGAATTAAAATCAGCCTGGGTTGTCTATCTACGCGCCTTTCGGCAGATCAACTCCTTCACCAGGAAAGCCACCTTCACACACGAAAATTGTGTGAACCTGCAATCATATTGAGTAATCTATTGAGCCCAATAACTACATAATATATACTAAATTAAAAATGGTCGACGACTTGTGGTCACAAACCTTCCCCATGAGAAAACTTTCACCAAGTGACCTTTCAACCCAAATGGATCTTAATATACAAGGTGGAGAGTGACAACATGAAAGTTGTGTCCCTCTCTGTAGAGAAAGAATTCCACCACCGCAATGCTCTCAATGAGGGCAAGGAAGCTGAAGAAACTTGCTCCACATGCGACCTCATAGGGGAACTACTCAACCAATTATAATCAGAATTGTACTGACCCATATGGCACAGTTTGTTAGGTCAGAAAACAAACAAAAGAATATACAGAAATGTATGGTTGGCAAGCACAGAGGAGGGTTACTGGGGTATGGAAACGGCAACCATTAATCCAGAAATCTAAAACCAACAGAGAATGGGGATCGTGAAATCAGAGGGACTATGTACATGGTTAATGTTCATGAGCTATATGCATAGGTCGAAAATAGGCCAATTCAAAAGGTGTAAAAACAACAGTTGATGGACAGAATGCAGAACAATGTCATACATTCACCCCAGTACAGAGATCTGGACCTAAATCCATAGTTTTTTTGCTCACCATGCTGTTCCAGTTTGAACCCAGCCATATGCAAATCAGTCTTGACCCTGTGCCTCATGGGAACAGTCCAGCCCGAACTGCCAAGCCAGGTCCTCCCTGGACTGGAAACAAGCATCCTAGGACCGGTTTCGGGGTTTCACCCCTCTTCAGCCAGGATAGCTTGATTCCAGTGGCATGGTGAGCACGGGACCCACGTCTGGGCATACCCTTCCCACTCGGGGTGACAAATGAAAACTGAACAGTTGATGGACAGAATGCAGAACAATGTCATACATTCACCCCAGTACAGAGATCTGAGCCTAAATCCATCGTTTTTTTGCTCACCATGCCGTTCCAGTTTGAACCCAGCCATATGCAAATCAGTCTTGAGGTGTGGCACAAAACCTTCAATAAATGAGAGTTTCTGTAAGAGATTAGTTCCACAGTCCTAAGGAGCAAAAACCAGTCACTCAATAAGTTGTCTGTCGCTGATGCACATGTTGGGATAGCCAGTAAAGCATGGTTAAACTCTGCACAAGATTAAGACTACTTCGGAATGCTTAGGTCGGACATGTTTACTCAACAAACAAGATCTGATTCGAGAACAGTGCTTAATGCCCCAAATACTTAAAATCTTTGTGGTTCTACAAAGCTGAATCACAGCAGAATGGAGTGCAGAATTACACGTGCAGCTATTCCGGACATGGAAGTGCCCGGGGCTTGTGGATGCAAGACCATAGATTGAATTGCAGGACTCCAGAATGTAATGCCACTCAAACCTATAACGGTGTAAAGGGCTGTAGCATGTTGCCCTGGTTATGCCTCAAGACATAAATGGAGAAAGTCCCCCCGTTGGTAAACATGTGCCAGATGTGAGAAGAAAAGATGTTTTGCATCAAGCTGGTCGGGGAAAGTTTACCTGAGTACTGGATACAAAGGTGTCTCTTTCTCGACTGCGATCAAAATGAAAGTTTGCCCATTGACCTGTTTCTTCATACGGTGTCTTCCCAATAAGGACAGAGATGTGCAGGGCTCTTCTTATTGGAGTTAGAAAGGGCACAGCATACCCCGAGTGTGCATGCACACAGGATACTCATTGGAAGTTAGGCGTGCCGGCCATAGTAAACTTACTGATTGTGCAAAAATTAAAACTAAGCCCTAATGCCTACACATAAAAAAGAATGAAAATCTCATTGTGGCAGCTATCTAAGACTAGCAAGTGCAATGCAATAGGACTTGCATTTACACAAGCTCTATTGCATTGCAAACGGTAGTCATCATGGACAACGAGAGGGAGGGCAGGGGAAGGCACGGACAATGGGAGTGAGGGGGTAGAAGGCACGAACAATGGGAGTGCGGGGTGGGGAAGGGGGAGAAGGCACAGACAATAGAAGTGTGGGCGGGGGGAGGGTTAGGAGGGGGCGAGGAGGCACTGACAACGGGAGTGCAGGCAGGGGGAGGGGGTGAGAAGGCACAGACAACGGGAGGGAGGGAGAAGTAGAGAAGGCAGTAGGAGAACCTAATTAAAGAAAATAGTTCTCACAGTCTAAATAACAGGTACCATGTAACACTTGAAGTAAAGGGGCCAGTAACCGAGGGAGTGTGCAAATGACGACATGGCCATAATAAGGAGGGACTAACAAGCCTATAAACTAATCCGAAGGCACCATTTATGAAAGAGAAAGACACAAGCCAATGAAAAATATGGGCGGGGCTTCCCTCACGTACTGAACTACAGATTCACCAGAGCAGCGCTTGCGCGCTGACTCTAGGCTCGACCTAATAAATGGCTGTGAAATCTGGCCCCTTATCTTTTGGCAAGAGTGGGGCACAACTCTCCCTAACCTCTAAAGAGTCTGTAATTTTAGCCTTAAATAGCAAATAAATCCCCAAACTTTGGCAAGGCAGGAGGGTGGCCACAGGGAGGACAACACCAAAGTAAGCCTCCCAAGCAAAACTATCAAGGCAGAGGACATTTATTTGTTACAAGGTACTCTTTGGCAGGCGCGCAACACCCATTGGACTCACAGGGCTTCAGCCCCGCCCCCCCGTCGCGTGTAGCAGCCCGGGATGAAACAGCCTTTCGGCGCACACACAGCCGCACCCGAGCACTTCACAGGTCTTTAAAAGACCATTTGCATGTTAATGAGGCCTCGCTGTTGTTTCACCCCTTCTAAGAGCCCCTGCAGCTCTACTCTGCCTTAAAAGATTCAGCCCCCCCCGAAATTTTTTCTTAGCCCCCCCCGAAATTTGGCTCTAGTTGCGCCTCTGCTCTTTGGTGAGGTTGAAATGTAATGTGGCTTAGATGACAGGCTGCTGGGATATATGTGCAAGTTGGTAGCCCAGTCCCACCTGCTCATAATTAGGCACACGTAAGCACTATATAAATACAATTACAATACTGCATCTGCACTCATGATGAGCTATTTTTAAACAATTATGCTAGTGTTTTGGAACATTCAGAGTTTTTGTTTATGAAAATGGGTGTTTTACTATCATAAACAGAATATGCTATACTGCATAATCTTTTCGTATTGTGGCTTGAATTAAAAATAAATATTTCCTCCCTTTTAGCTTTGCTTTCACTTAATCAATCCACAGCAAATTTGGGAGGATAAATGTGAGACCCTTTCAATTTTCTTTCAAGGTTAGTGCAGACTGCTGAAGGTAGGGATAAAAGATTTTAACACTGCAAAAATGTTTCTTATGCAGCTAGGAGTAAGTGAGGATTATGATAAACGGTTGCTTTAACACAGGTATTGTGCTTTTAGGTGGAAAAAATGTTTTTCTGCTTTCCAGTGTTCCTGCTATGGCAGAGCTATTCAATAATTTTTTAACATTAACAAAATGTTGTGATGGAGAACCATGCTTCTTTGGGAGCCAGGCAAAAGCTCCTGAGTTCCATACTCTCCCCGCTCTCCGGACACAGCCTGCTTCTCATGCACACTCTCATGCGTTCCCTTCGACTCTTCCCCTAAGTGGCCCTCGCACAAAAAAAAGAAAAAAGGAAACAAATCAATCTGTATTAATATAATGTGAATGTAGGCACCGAAATGTACTGCAGCATGGATGCACCATAGAGAAACAGAATGTATAGTATTTTTTAGAGGTTTATTCTCACGCAATAATACAAAAGTGTTGCAACTATATCATCACTGGTGGTAAAGCGTCAATTTCAAAACTATATAGCGGCTATAAGTACCCAAGCACAAACATTGACCTACTCACCAACAAAGTATGGGTATTTGCCTAAATTCAAGAACAAAGGAGGTTTAAAACGAGGGAACTGAAATGGAACTCAGCTTAGGAGCACAGAGAGGGAGAGACCACAATGAGGCAAAGGGTTTACAATTGGATTTAGTAGTATGTTATGCATACATTTTTGCATGTCAACGAGGCTGAAGTAAAGTAGGATGTCAAAGTATTACCGTGGGTAACACTGTTGTAGATCCGCTCAGTTCTGTGTGTGAAAATGTAATAAAAAGTAGGATGTCAAAGGGCTAAAGTGTTGACAGGAAGGCCAAAAAGCTAGGCCAATAGTTTATTAAAGCCTTGTAAAATATACAGTGTAGATTTCTTGTGTGCGTTCATCCATGTGGGTCGAGGGCTCTGGAATCCACCTATAAATAATCCTACAATCTCTCACAGGACAGATCTTTGCCCAAAACATATATCGTCCATTCAGGAGCTAGGGGTGGGGTAGGGGCAATGTGATTTACAGTGGCTGAGTTTTCTCTCTCATAACTACCATTTTGGGCTCACTTGAAAGTCTACCTGGAAGCCTGACTTAAACTGTTCAATAAATTTGAACACTTAAATGCAAGGATTCAGGATCAGTGTTTTCATGTGCTTTTTTTCGGTATATACATGCTGCTGGGAACACAATTTCATTTTTATGTGGCCATGAGATAATAGCTGCCAGGTTTTGTTGTTCATGGGGTCACAACGGTTTGCTAGTACTCAGTGTGCAGAAGCCAACCTCAGCACCTTTTATTGGTCAGGGCTTGTGAAATGCTTTATTTCCCCCCAGCCTCATGTAATTCAAGGTCTCCCTTCAATAAAAAGTTAATTGTTCTAAGGATGCTGTACAACGTAGACAGATTGAGAAAAAATGCGCAATGATGCTTTAGCATTATTTGGTATACATGTTTCACTAAATATGCCCACCTACAAAATGACGAGGTCCCATTTTTTTGTATCTATTGATCCGATATGGATAGGTTAATTAACAAACATTTGCAATGCAGTCGGTCTCGCCTTTGGGACCTTATATGTATTTAGCTATGCAGTACATTAGCCTGGGTGCTGAAACATCTACTGTTCTTTAACCTGGAGGGAAAATAAACACCAAACTGCGTTACACTCCAGGTATGGGAACACATGGAGAGAAATATTGCCTTTCAGTGGGAAATGGTATGGTCCAAAGCTCTGTTTTTAATATAAAATCAGGGGCTTCGGTGGTCATATCACTGAAAATACAAGATTTAAAAAAAATGCTATTGTCTAACGGTGCTCATGTAAGACAATTTCTATGGCCTGGAATCTAGAGAATGCTAAAGTGATTCTGGTATTTTACTGACCTCTGCTTTTCGTTTTCTAGCAAGAAAGTTACATAGAGGCAGTTGCCAGAAAAATTTTAAAAAAGAAAGTCCCTCAGCTCAAAGCAATTTTGGTATTTTACTGACCTCTGCTGGTCGTTTTCTATCAAGACAGTTAAATAGAGGCAGTTGATCAGAAAGAAAGTCCCTAAGCGGAAGCAGATAAGTCCTAGGGCTGATCTCCTGGGCCCACTAAGTGCATACACATATAAGTATACACTAAAGTATATCAGTATATACTAAAGTATATACAAGAGGTCTCGAATGCTCAACCTAAAAATCATGATACAAAAAGCCACAAAAACCAAAAGTGTCAGCAGCAGTTTGCTTAAAAAATAAAATGTTAAAAATGGGGGTGGTGATGGAGCAATGGAGGAGCCAGTGGGGAGAAGCAATGGAGAGTGGGCATGGGAGGGTAAAAGCATCAGATAAGTGAAATCTACATAAGGTTGGGACGCACCACACGAAGGATAAAGCAACATGGGCCAGTTAGGGAATTATTTTGCGGTGCGGGAGGGCAAGCACGGAAGAGATTTTATAACACGAGGGAGACAGCAACAAAGAGAGTAGGGCAGCAATTTTGGCGAGGGGTTCCAATAACAAGCGATTGTCTAGCACTTGCACACATCTGCTTTCAAGGGTTATTCAGTGGCTATTCAACCCAATCGTTTCATACTATTGACCCCAATAAAAAGTCAAACTGAAAAGCTGAATATACAAGTCTTCTAAGTTTTGTTTACGATGCTGCAGAGGAATAAATAAAAAGAACACATACTGTGTATCAACAAAGTAAAGAGGCCAGTCGCCATGGGAGGATACAAATGACGACATGACCCTACTAAGGAGGTACTAACAAGCCTCATACTGAATCAGAAGACAGCATTTACAAAGGATAAACACACAAGCCAATGAAAAATGAGGGCGGGGAGTGGGCGAAGCTTCTCTCTGTACTGAGCTACCACAGTTCTTCGCAGAGCAGGGCTTGCGCGCTGGCTCACGCTCAACCTAAAAATGCAATGGGGAGCGCTACCAAAGTAATCACTGGGGCATTGTGATCATATCCATGTTAAGAACAAGAAGACAGTTCAATAATAACAAAGTCCATTCAGTTTGTCCAATACCTTCCTCCATTAGTCCAAAAAGCACACAAAAAGATACAGAGGTGAGTGTTCAAAAAGTTTATTCTTCATAAAATAGAAACACCCAGCCCAGCCAACGTGTTTCACCTTTCAACAAGGACTTCATCAGGGCTGTTTACCAAATATATACAAAAGCTATATTTAAAAACACATTAAATACTTAAAAATCAACATTCACATCAAGAACTCTCTCTATTATTATCTATACATATCATGTTACAATCCTTTTAGTATTCTGAACCCAGCTAGGAGAAACCCTCACCCATTGTGAATAAACAATATCACAAAATCTAAAGTGTTATAAAATCCATTTTCTTCTGGCTTAGTATTACATTTCCTGATAGAGAAAAAAACATCTAAATATAACATGCTCAATTTTTTTCTTCATATCAACAAATTAATTGTCAAGATGACTCAAGTACTTACAAAACACATGTATCTTGAATATTGGTGTAACCATGTACGGTTTTCTGCCTGCAGAATATATAATATTACAGCTCATTGATAATCAGTGACCCTGAGAACTTCTGTATAAATTGAGGGGGAAAACAGGAAGCTATAAGCTTACATTTCCAATTGTATGACTCACCAACAACGAACTTTTATTTAACTGTTGTCCTTCAAACATAGTTTAAACCACCATTCTATACAATGTGACATTAAGAAAATAGATCTCCTCGCAGCCTTCCTTAATCCAAGAGACCCACAAAATCGCTTACTAAAATTGCCTTTCTCCATACTGTATCAATATCTACTTCCTGACACGTCCACTCCTTCATTCACAACCAGTAAGTAAGGACACCATTATGCATTCCATTTAGATACCTCCTAATAACCATTAAGAACTCTCACATCCAGCCATCCAATCCACAGTGAATGTATTAATCTTCTGTCGCTTCTTTCAAAGTGGTCCGCGGTGTAGCAGCTGAATTCATTAATAGTATTCAGCTTGTTCTTGACACAGCTTAAGTTCTGAACATCCCTATTGGTTACTATTCTCGACCAATCAACAACCTTTTCACATCAAACCCTCTAGTCAGCAAAATAGAAGGCCTATACATGCTCTTTTTGCTTTAAGCACACAACCTCTGCCTAATCAAAACATGCACTCCTGACTCGCAACATATGGGAGATGCCAAAAACCCTCTTCTGTTCATTTTTGCACAATTGTCTGGTGACAGCTGCACTGTCAAGCAAGGCCATAATAAGCACTGGCAAAACAAATAGAACTTCGTCTATGCGATTATGGCTGCTGTTCAGTATGGCTAAAAGTTAGTGGCGTGGGGTGGGGTAGATAGGAGTTTAGTAGACTGGGGTAGAGTGGAATAGGACAGATTGGGGATAGAGTTGAGTGAGCTACATTGGCGTAGAGTGGAATGGGGTAGAGTGGGGCAGAATGGAGTGGAGTATATTGGGGTAGATTGGAGTGCAGGAGTTGGGTAGATTATCACAGTAGAAGGGAGTGGTGCAGATTGAATTGGGGTAGATTAGGGTGGAGTTAGGAAGATTGTGGTGGAGCGGGGTAGATTGGAGTAGAATGGGGTAGAGTGGAATGAAATTGGGTAGATTGAGGAAGAGTGGATTGCAGTGGATTGGGGTAGATTGGAGTGGGGTAGATTGGACGGAGTAGAGTGGATTAGGGTAGTTTGGGGTGGAGTGGGGTATATTAGACTGGAGCGAGGTGAAGTGGGGTGGATTTGGATGAAGTGGGTTAGATTGGATTGGGTAGATTTGAGTGACGTGGGAGTATGGAATGAAGTGGACTGGGGCAGATTGGGTAGAGTGGAATGGAATAGATTGTGTGGATTGGAGTGGTTAGATTTGAGTGGGTAGATTGGAGTGGGGTACATTGGGATAGAGTGGAGTGAGGTAGATTGGAGTGGAGTTGGATACATCGGAGTGGAGTGAGATAGATTGAGGAAGAGTGGAGTGTAGTGGTGGTAGATTAGGGTGGAGTGAGGTAGATTTGGTGGATTAGAGCCGCTAACTCTCCTAGAGAAATCTTCTGAATTGCCATAAAGCTACTAAAAGTCCCAGGCCCCGCGGCCCCACCGGACACTTCAGGTCTCCACTTTACTGAATTGGCCGAACATTTTTCCACTAAAGTGCAAAATATCCTTAAACATCTCCCCCAAAAAGATAGCAACATCTTAATCAAGCATATGAATAATGGCGGGCACCCAGTGGATCATGAACTGGAGATGTTCCCCACGATGACTCAGGAATCATTCCCAGCCACCCTATCATCAGTTAAAAGTGCGTCACCGCTAGACCGCGCACCCCCCAACATCTTGAACCTGGTCGGACCAACAATCACCCCTACTGCCACCTACATGATCAATGCTTCATTTGCAATGGGCGTGGTCCCTCCTGAGTGGAAAATGGCAATGGTAAAAGCGCTGTTAAAAAAACCTAACCTAGGTCCAGTTGATCTGGGTAATTATTGCCCTATTTCGCTCCTCCCTGCAATCAGCAAGATAGCGGAGAAACATGTCAACCACACTCTCTTCGAGTTTCTCGAAACCAACCATATTCTCCACCCCTCCCAAATGGGCTTCCGTCCCGGTCAAGGGACTGAAACCGCCATTATATCTGTGGTGGAAGAAACCAGAAAAATTCTTGATGCAGGAGGGGCGGCAGCCATAATCCTCCTCGACCTGAGTGCGGCCTTCGACACAGTGAATCACCGTGTCCTGGTTCACCGCCTCAGGAGTATAGAAGTGACTGTAACAGCCCTATATGGCTACAACCTTCCTAGAGGGAAGATATTTCCAGGTCTTTGAAGGCGGTGCTAAATCACAACCCATCCCCCTACAGTGCAGAGTCCCTCAGGGCTCTTCATTGAGTCCTACTCTTTTTAATGTTTATATGGCTCCGCTGGCGGATGTTATAGCCCCCTTTGGGATTCATATGGTGATGTACGCCGATGACACACAGTTGGTCATAGCATTAAGCCATCCCAACCAGCAGACCAACAATCGTCATTCCTGCCTTGAAGAAGTCATCAAGTGGATGAGTCTATCCCACTTAAAATTCAATTGGGAAAAGACCGAGCTCATGATCCTCGGTAACTCTCGAAGTCTGCCTCCAAATACCATATGGCCTTCCTCTATGGGTCCTGTGCCGGTTCCCAAGACAGAGATTAAAAGTCTGAGAATCTGGCTAGACCAGTACCTTACCTTTATAGTTCAGGCCAGGAAAACTGCTGCTATATGCTATGGCCTGCTAAGAACGATCTGCAAAATCCTCCCTCTCCTACCTTTCCAAGCAAATACATTACTGATCCAGGCCCTAATTTTGTTGCGGATCGACTACGGAAATGCCCTCTATTTGGGCGCTCTGAAATCAGTGATCGCCAAACTGTAGGTCATACAAAATTGCGCAGCGAGGCTAGTTACCGAGACCTCCTATCGATGTTCAGCAAAGCCCGCACTACGCTCTCACCACTGGCTCCCGGTGCAAAAGAGAATCAACTTTAAGGCTCTTTGCATAGCCCATAAGTCATTGATGAGCATGGACCCCCTATTAACGAAATCATGATTAGCCCCTACAGGGCAAATAGGAAACTTTGCTCTGATGATCTCCACCTTGCTGTGGTCCCTAGGATTAAGAAAGCCAGAAGTGGCGGACTACTTTTCTCATTCAATGCCTCCAGACTTTGGAATGCCCTTCCGTTAAACCTCCGTAGGGAACCAAATCACCTGAAGTTCCGTAAACAACTAAAGACCTTGCTTTTTCCCTAGGGTATCTATACTCTAGCTACGGTTTCAGAGCTGGGAGGCTCCCGGGTAGCCATGCGCTATACAAATGCCAATTCAATTCAATTCAATTCAATTCAATTAGAGTACTGTAGATTGGAATGGAGTGGGGTAGATTGGAGTGAGGTAGATTGAGAAGGATGATTGAAGTGGGGTAGATAGGAGTGGGGTAGAGTGGGGTGGGCTAGAGTGGGTGGAGTGGAGTAGATTGCAGCGGGTGGAGAAGAGGGGGTGAGATGGGGTATATTGGGGTAAATTAGATTGGAGAGAGGTTGGGGAATGGTAGATTGGGGTGGGACAAATTGGAGTGGGGTGTGTGGAGTAGAGTGGGTTATATTGGAGTGGGATAGATTAGAGTGGGGTGGAGTGGGGTAGAGTGGGGTCGATTGGGGTAGAATGGGGTAATTTGGAGTGGGGTAGATATGAATGGAGTGGGGTAGATAAGAATGGAGTGGGGTAGATTGAAAAGGGGTAGATCGGGGTAGAGTGGAGCGAGATATATTGGGATAGATTGTAGAGGAGTGGGGTAGATTAGGAAAGGGTGGAGTGCAGTGGATTGGGTACATTGGAGTGGAGTGGGGCAGATTGGAGTGGAGAGGTGTAGATTGGAGAGGAGTGGGTTAGACTGGAGTGGAGTGAGGTGGATTGGAGTGGAGACGAGTAGATTGGAGTGGCATGTGGTAGATTAGGGTAAAGCGGGAGAGGCTGGGGTGGAGTGGGCTAGATTAGGGTGAAGTGGGGAAGATTGGAGTGGGATAGATAGGGTAAATTTAGATGGGGTAGATTGGAGCAAAGTAGGGTAAACTGGAGTGGAGTGGGTAGACTGATGTGAGACAGATAGTAGTGGGATAGTTTGGAGTGGGGTAGATTGGAGTGGGGGAGATTGACATAGAATGGAGAGGGGTGGATTGGAGTTGGGTAGTTTGGGGTGGAGCGAGGTAGGATAGATTGGAGTGGGGTGGGTTAGTTTGGACTGGAGTGGGGTAGATGTGAGTGGCATGTGGTAGATTACAGTGCAGTGGAGTGGGGTAGATTGGCTAGAGTGGAATAGGGTGTACTAGTTTGAGGTAGAGTGGAGTGGGGTAGACTGGGTGGAATGGAGTGGGGTAGTTTGGAGTAGAGTGCAGTAGATTGGGGTGGGGTGGAGTGGAGCTGCATAGATTGGAGTGAAGTGAGACTGATTGAGGTACAATGCAATGGGGTCGACTGGAGTGTAGTGCTGTGGGGGAGATTATGGTGGGGTACAGTTGTGTAGATTGGTTGAATTAGAGAAGGGCACATTGGAATGGAGTGGGGTAGATTGGAGTGGGGTAGATTGAAGAGTAATGATTGAGTGAGGTAGTTTGGAGTGCCGTAAATTAGAATAGAGTGAGGTAAATTGGAATGGAGTGGGTTAGACTGGAATGCATCTGGGAAGATTGGAGTGGGATGGATTGGGGTAGATTGGAGTGTGTGAGATTGGAGTGGATTAGAGTGGAGTGAGGAAGACTGGAGTAGATCAGAACAGAGTGGGATAAATAGGAGTGGGAAGGGGTTGATTAGTTTGGATTGAGTGGACTGGTATAGTATGGAGTATGCATGGTGTGGTAGTGCATTTGCATTACAGAAACACATTTCAATTGAAATGACCATTACATTTGCACTGAAATACAGTTTGGGGGTTTAATGCAAATAAACAACAGTGTGTGCAAATGTCGTCCATTGTACATTGATGCGTTTTGATTATATTCAAATATTTGTTTCCACCAGAGTTCATAATTATGAAAAAAATATCCCTCATTTATACATATATTCTGAAAAGTCATGTGTGTTCGAAAAAAAGAACATCCCTTCTCGACTTGCAAAGCACTCAGCATGATTGTTGCATAAATGTAACAAGATAAAAACAAGATTTAAATGCCTGTTTACAGAATGCGGATTTGAGTAAGAATACAGTAGACACGGTTTAGGCAACAAGAGGAACAAACCGAACCTAGAGAGCTTAAAGCAAGTAAAGCCAGCAAATAGAAAGCCAGAAAGTGTGAGTTAAAAACCACAAAGCCAATGGTAAGTGTAGGAATCCCCACTTTTTGCTGGTGTCAGTGTGTAGTTCATTGGGATCCTGCTAATCAGGACCCCAGCACAGTGCTCTCTCCTCTAAATTCTCTGGTAAGTACTTTGTACACCTCACAATCTTCTGTTGATGGACACTGGAATTCTGCTGTTCTTCAAGCCAGGACCTACGACAAAACTGCTCCAATGGAAGGATTCCTGCTGCATCTTTGTCCCTATGTTTTTCCAAGTTCTGTAACTCCGTGGCCGTGCATCCTCTGACTCACCGAGGACTCAGTCTGCATCCCAGCTAGAAGGAATCTCCCTTGGAAATGAAGGAGTCACTTCCCTGCATCTGCAGGCACCTCTACATTGACAACTGCTTTGCTGACCCTGTTGTCCCACAGATATCGCCCAGCTCTGCAACACAGTGGTGGTTTGTTGGTTCTCCAGAGGCCTAACCAGTCTTCTCTGCAACGTTGACAACTGCAGTTTCTCTCCAGATGACATGAACTCCCTTTCTATGCAACACGTCTCTTTGCCGTTAACAAGGCCTGTTGGCTCTCTTCAAGAAAGGTCTTCAAGCTACAAAAACCCTCAGCTTCCATGCACCGCAAGAACGATGTTCTGCCTGCATAATCTGTATCGTGAGCCTTCATCTCTTGTGTGCTGTCGAGGCTTCTTCTTGACTCCCTGTGCCTGCTGCTAGAGGGTCCTCGAGGGGGCTCCATCAATTCCTGCTGGCTCTCCTGCATGCTGAGAGCCAGCCCTGACTTACCTTTGTGGGAATGAGGTTGTACTGGCACTTTGACTGTATTTGTTTCCTTTTTGTTTCTTTCACCATGTGGGTCAAAAGTGTCTGAGTCTTGCATCTCACTGTCAGACTGTCATCAAGCAGTTGGTTTTAGCATTAATTTGCCTTCTGTCTTACCTGCATCACTTCTACCTGGAGCCTTGCTTTGTGCTTCCACCAAAATGTGATGCCAAAATTGATAATGATACTGATGGCTGATCATTGCTGGTTGGAATTTGTCGGGATTTACCCATATTTCTATATTTTCTCTTCCTTTTCCCCATGGCTGTCTTCTTCTCTAGCTAATCCTTTTCTCAAGGACAGACTGGATTGTGGGGATAGACCATGAATGCTTCGTATTCTTTAGGAATTTCACTTGATCTGGGCTAATGTAGAATGTCTCCAGTTCTTCCAATGCTTCTTTTGTACGATTGAGCAAGTCTCCAGCATTTCTGCTTGGCGATGTTTTAATTTTGGGGGTGATTACACTTGTATCATCTGTGAAAACATTCTACACTGAAGGGCTGGGGCAGAAAAATAGTGCTTTTTCTGGTAACTCTCTGTAAGGTCCATTTGTAGGTCCATGTGATAGAACCTTGATATACAGGAATAGACACCTACAAGGAAAACAATATATTGTTTGAGGTTTAAAAATAGCCTAACTTTCTGATATCTTCTGACAGCTGTGGAATTTCCCTTTTTCAACAACATCCCCTACAGAAATGCTTGATTTTGATTTAGGAGAGTCATTCCCCAACCTTTGTTAGAGATGACCTTCTTTTGCGTGGTAGTCCCCGAGGTTTCTGGCTCTTTTTGCTGAACCCCTTTTTGCTAGTCTCATTTGGCTGTGAACTCAAGCCCTGCCAACCGGAGGTAAATTGCTTGTCCTCTTCCTTCTAAACAAAGGTACATTGGCATACATCTAATTGTTACATTTAATTTACTTAAAAGTCTCCACTATGGGGTCGATTCCGATCCGGGTCAGACAGCTTTCCGAGAGCTGTTCGTAGCCTTACCTTGCGACCGACCCGTACCCGGAGCCGGTCCATCCTGTTGATGAAGTACGATGCGCATAACTTCCAAAAATCTGACCGACACGTAGGCTGTGATTCAAGCTTCATTCTCCGTCCGAGCCGTAACTCCGAATGATGAACCAAGTCGCCCGGAAGCAGTATCCATAGCAGTTTCTGGCCGGACAAGTACGATGCGTACTTCCTACGTGCCGGATGGGTCGCTACGTAGGGCACGTCACAGCATTCGGAAAATAAGCATATCAGGTATGCTTCCCGCCAGAACTCCACGGCTACGAGACGGACCAGCTTGCAACAGTTACGAGACGGAGCAACAAGCAGCGTATACGAGACGAACACATCATGAATCCCATCGCGCAGGTCATACCAGTACTGTACATCTATGACCGGATCAGGAACCGATGCAGACGGCGCAGACGGTAAGTCAGACACCCACCTCACAAACAAACGACACGTAACCACAAAATGTCACACACACACAGGGGATCCATATCCTGGCCACTAGCAACAGGCCACCAAAGGGGTTGCATGGCCAGCACCACTACCACCCCCACCCATAGGGCTTATGTTGCCCATCGCAACTGGCACCCCCACCTATAGGGGACCTGTTGCCCATCACTACTGTCACCCCACCCATAGGGGACCTGTTGCCCATCACCACTGCCACCCCCACCCATAGGGGACCTGGTGCCCAGCACTCCTGCCACTCCCATCCATAGGGCTTATGTTGTCCATCACTCCTGCCACCCCCACCCATAGGGGACCTGTTGCCCATCACTTCTGCCACCCCACCCATAGGGGACCTGTTGCCCATCACTACTGCCACCCCCACCCATAGGGCTTATGTTGCCCATCACTACTGCCACCCCCACTCATAGGGCCTATGTTGCTCAGCACTACTGCCACCCCCACCCATAGAGGACCTGTTGCCCATCACTACTGCCACCCCCACCCATAGGGCCTATGTTGCTCATCACTACTGCCACCTCTACTCATAGGGCTTATGTTGCCCAGCACCCCTGCCTCCCCCACCCATAGAGCCTATGTTGCCCATCACTACTGCCACCCCCACTCATAGGGCTTATGTTGCCCAGCACTCCTGCCACCCCCACCCATAGGGGAGCTGTTGCCCATCACTACTGCCACCCCCACCCATAGGGCTTATGTTGCCCATCACTACTGCCACCCCCACCCATAAGGGACCTGTTGCCCATCACTACTGCCAACCCCACCCATAGGCCTCATGTTGCCCATAACTAATGCCACCCTCACTCATAGGATGGGTGATGTGCCACAAATCCATCACACACCAACATTAGGTATGTCAGCAAAATACATCCCCTCAACATCATGACAACAGTGTGTAGTCTGTGACAAATGCCCACAACAGTGATTATGACTTCGAACATCCAATGTAACTACCGTCACATGTGTGACCAAAAACTGAGTGTGGCCTACACAAGGCAAGCATCGCTAGCACTGTGTCAATGTAAGAATAACACCCCTCACTGTGTTAACAAAAGTTAAGTGTGTGCTTCCAAACTGCAGCAAATGTTGAGCATTGTGGTGATGAGGTCCAAAACCCCTCTCATCACAGTGACCAAAAGGTAAGTGTCATCATGGTCAAAGCTGCAAATGCCAAACAGCATGTTTGATTTCTGGTTCTAACACATGAAACACTTTTGGGGCAAAGTAGTGGTTGTGTCCCATATAGGGGTGGGCGGAATTTGCGAAATTCATTTTTGCAAATTATCGTGAAAATGTTAAAAATCTCCACAAACTCGCGGAAATATCGCGAAGATGCAGAAGTTTTTTCCCTCCCGTTCGCGGTATTTTCCGTGTGGTCGCGGCTCGCCAACTTACCCATGCGGTTGCTCAAGGACGCGGCCATCTTGTTTTCACTTGTCTCGCGGTGCATGACCGCGAGAAGAAAGACGTGATCACGCGACGAATGACGTTACTGCGGGCGCAAACTGTCGCGAGACAGCGCAAATGGCTACCAACAGTCCAACATATCGTGGAGAACGCGACCGGATCGGGAAAACTTGTCGGCAAACGCGGGGATTCAGGTAAGGCGATCGTGTGCACGTGAGAATGTATTATTTTACAGCGCGAGCAAGCAAAAAATTTCCGGTAAAATGCGGATTGCGGAAATTTGTACATTTTCGCGCTCTCTGCGGAATGCGAAAATGTCAAATTATCGCATTTCCACGAGCAGAACGGAATTTTATCCCAGGCCTAGTCCATACCCACAGAGATGTGGTGAGGCTAACAGTGCTGTGAACACCTAACATACTCTCGGCCATGTGCAGACAAGCACCACCCCTGGGGGCTGACAATGCATACAGTGTACAATGACACAAAAGCAGAAGTGACCATCACAAAGCATACACACATCTCGAAAATAGACACACAAATCAAAACAACCTGTGTAGACTGTAGGTGTCAGCTCACAAACTCCCATTCCATGCCAGCAATGGGACCTAACAACCAGGATGAATCTGCAGAATGATGTGATATGACTCACAGGGACAGCAGGGTAAATCACACAAACAACATCCAGACAGTGGCCCACAACAGCAATACCAATGCACTGGTGCAGATGCACAAACACAAACAGGCAACCTCACACTGCACATCTGACACAACATGTGTGTATGTGTGTCTCAGTATCCCCAGGCAACTACACAGCAAATGAGGGGGGCTGAACCACAGTGAGACAGATGTGGACACAGTGCCATACAAAAGTAAACCATCAATGTTTTCCCTTTAGTGGGCAATCAGGCTTTGTGAGATGAGAGGGAGCACAACAGACACATGTGACACAAGCTGGAAAGAACATCAACTAACACAGCAAGAGACTGACAAACAACAGCACTACCCCCAGGGACCAGACATTGGGGTGACACAAGCATGCATGACACGTCCACTGTGTTAAAAAAGGTAGATGTCGTACAAACTGTGAAACCCAGACATGTGTCCAGTGCCACAAACGTACATCACACATACACAAACATAAATCATTCAGCATGGCCCGTCATCCTTGGACAAACGGGAGCTAGGGTCCCATACATGCAAACATTTACATCAGTCCACCCTCAACACCACACACCCTGAACTGCACCAATGTGCATCCGTGAAGCCCACATGGACAGGTGACATTGCACATGCACCCATGACAAACACAGTAATGTTGGGAGGAACTAAGGTGCACAGACTCATCCAACAAGGACAGTTTATAACCCTGGTGAATGACAGACATACTGCACAGTATGCGGTACATGGCCATGACGTCAAAGCTCACGTAACCTTCCGAATACCTGCCACAGTCCCAGGACAATGCAGAAGCCAAGGAGAACCACAAAGCACACTTGCTGACACCTGCAAACATTGCAGCCCTGAACTGGAAAAGTGGGGGCAGTCACACACACATACACATGTCTCAATCACTGAAAGGTACCACCTAGGGACAACTACATGATATTGCGAACAAACAAGTGCCTTTGGGACCCCTGACTGTGTCCCATCTGCGTCTGAGCACATCATTACCACTCAGAACAGACAAATCCCAATGATGAAACACCAATTAACAGTAGTGTGTCATGCACCCACACATCTGGTAGCCCATGGCATAGTTGTGGGATGAACACAGTACCACTCAGCAAGCATCAACAACAGGAACATATCAAGGGAACACTGCCTGTGTATGAAAAGGGATGTGGACACACGCACACATGCCCACACAACACACAACATGGGCCCAGGCAATGTCATGGAGCAACACACTTACTTGAGGGGACTCAACTCCTGTGGAAGTTCAGCTGGGCCAAACATAGCCCCAGCAGGTCTCAGTCATGTCAACAGAACACTTGGCCAGTCAGCCATCAGTTACCACACAATGAAGGCTCTGGTCACAACAGCCTGGGTACGGGAGTGTCCCTAAAGTCATCTGCACATACTCAATACATTTGTCCAACAAGTTGCACAGAGGACCCAGTTGCTCCTACACCAATGATGCCCACACTTACATGTCCAGTGGAGATGCGCCCACAGTCAGGGAAATAGACAAATTAGACAATGGGAAGCACATCATATGTGCATGTGTGCTAGCCACAGATGTGACCATGAAATGTTTACAGAGATGTCCACAAATTGTTAATCGTGACACACCCAGTTAGCTGCAAAGGATGATATGGATAACCACCAGAATAGGATACATATTTCATGGACCACATGGAGTACCTCACATCAACACCTCAGTATTTAACGTTTTAAATCCAGCATTACAACTGCAAGGTCATGCTAAAAATCATGAACATAATGTACAGCTAAATCAAATTCACAAGGATAAAGAAAAAAGCTTTATTCAGCAAATGAAAAATGCTAAGTCCTTTCAAAACAAAGGCCAATGGCCAGTCCATATCCAAATATCAACAATGGGATTTGAGTGACAACTGTCACACGTTGCTTGCCTGCACTGGTAAGGACAGGGGACATCCCCTCGGAGGGGCATACATGGGGGCAGGTCAGGCACCGCAGGGACAGGATCAGGGCACAGCAGAAGGAGGCAGTGAAGGGGTGGTGGATGCAGGCGAGTCACTGGCAACTGCAGAGGAGCTGACTGAAGTAGTGGGTGCAGTCACAACTGTGGGGAACAAGTCAGATGGGGGTGCCGACACAACTGCAGTGGGCAGGTCAGATGGAGTGGACTGGGTCCCCACTGCAGTGCCCAAGTCAGACGGGGTAATCATGGACTCCACTGCAGTGCCTAACTCAATGGGAGCGGAATGGGGTTCAGGTGAGGTCGGCAGGACAGAGGGGGGACACGGTCCCCACATCAGTGGCACAAACTGTCTAACTGGGGGTGGAAGAGCAAGTGGTGGGGGGAGGGCCTCAGCATTTTGGGGATGGTGTATCTGTGGGTGGGGGAACCTGGGTCAGGGTGTGGCGGGGGAACCTGTGGAGTGGTGGACTGGGGGATGGAGGACGGAGACTTTGTCGTGGAGCTGCGGGGCAGGGGTGGGGTCTTGCTCTTCCGGCTCTGGGAGGACTTGCGGGTGGGGCCTCAGTCTGACTGCACCTGGGGGAGGGTGTCGGGTGTGAGGGGCACTCCCCTCTGTGTGTGGGGACTTCCTCTTCCCCTTGTAAGATGGATCTGCTGGGTCAGTGGGGAAGAGGCCAAGGTCACAGAGGAAGAACTTCTGTGGAGATGGGGTTGCAGGTGAGGCAAGGGAAGGGGGCTAGGAGGGAGAGGTATTGGAGGACTGCGGAGTGGTTGTGGATGCCTGTGTGTGTGTGTCTGCAAACCATCCCCTGTGAGTGTGGTATCAGTCCCCTGCACTTGCTTGTGTGCACGTCTTGAACTTGGTTTGGGTGTTTGTGTGCTGCCCGTGTCTGTGGCTTTGTGAGAATGTGCAGGTGTGTGTGTGCTTGGGACAGGTAGGGTGCTAGGAATTGTGGGTGGTGCAGGGGTAGGAGGGGTGCGGGTCTGTTGGAGGAAGGACACTGCCGCCGTCAGGGAGGAGGCCACGGACTAATTGGTCCTCTGTAGGGCAGACATGCCCGATGAAATGCCCTCCATGAATGACACCAGTTGTGTCAACAGATTGGTGTGTGCATGGATGACACTCACCATTGATGTCTGCCCTACATGGATCTGTCTTAGCAAGTCCACAGATTCCTCACTCCGGGCAGCAGGGGAAACAGGGGCAGGGGGTGCGGTGCCTGGCACAAGGGAGACATGCTCCCGAACACAGGAGCCTCCACGGACCTCTGGGATGGGAGCCATTGGGAGGGTGGTGATGGTGGTGGTGGGGGCGGTGGTGGGGACAGCTTCACTAGCTGGGGTTTGGTGGCTGCTAACACCCACCTCCACAAGGGAGTCATCCTCCGAGCTGCTGTGGCCCTCAGCTGAGGTGTATGGTGCTGAGGACTCCTCGGTGTGGCTCCACTCGCCCTCCATGCCACTGGGTCCCTCCGACTCCTCGCCTTCTGTCCCAGTCAGGCTCTGTGGCTCCTCCTGGTCCGTGGAGCTGTCCCCTCCTGTGGCCGTGGATGTATCTGGATAGAATTAGGAAAAAAAGAGAACAACATCAGTCACCTGCACTGACTGCACACACTACAGTGAGTACATCACATCACAGGGCAAGCCCTGGCATCATCAGGTGAACACTGCTCAAAGAGCTCACACTGTTTAGAAAAAGCCAATTGTCAACCTCACCATCAACCATGGCACTCATATCCCTCCTGGACTTGCACCCATATGGCTGTTGCATGTTGGATGCTAATACCCCGATGTGCTGACATACACCACCCACACATTTGTTGGACATGCAAGTGAACATGTAGGAGTACGTCACTATACACATATCAAATCTCTTGCCACTGACTCAGTACAGGTGTCAGGATGAAGGGATGGCCAGAGTCTCATTTCACATGCTTGTGATGCATGCCAGCAACACACACTATGATGTTCTCATGTGCTGATAGTCAATGCCACAATGGGGCGCATGGAGCACACTTGAACACAATGCAGGATCACTCATAGCAAGTTAAATGCCATGGCACTGGCATGCCTGGAAAGTCAGTCAACACTGTCTCCTGTCATAGGGGCAGGGCATCCAGACAACAACAGTATGCACTGTGTCACAATCATAGCTCAGGGGTAAAGCAAACTCTGCAGCTGACAAGTACTCTTGCCCATCCCCTGCAAACAGCATATCCCAGACCCAGAAGACCCCACATCATACAAATCAGACATATGAGTCTCTGCGAACACAACTCCCTGTACATTAGCACATCACAGTCTGCTGTGCATGTAACACAGCTGCCTGAAGTGCACAGTTGCATATACCTTTGTGCACTGTCAAGTGATCACACATCTATATGTCACACAGGTCTTGTCTATCATAGTCACATCTCAGATGTCCTGCTGACCCTCAAATACATGAACACCCCAGTTGTACGGAAAAGGAAGCCACACCTCAATGACACAGAGGCAGACACCTGAAGGCACATGTCACTAAGCACAACATGTAAATTGATACACATGAGTGGGATTACAGAGTGTTTCTAAATACCCTTGAGAGGGAATGACTGCCAAAGTCTACGTGAAATAGTGTTTAGCCCTGGACAGTAGTCAATTGACCCACCCATAAAACACTCAACAGAGTCACGGTAACAGATGCTGTCCGGAAGCTGAAGCATAGCTGAATGCAGGGACACAGTGCCCTAGTGACACAAGCAACAGACTGTAGGGTCCACACTTGTGGATCAGATGAGGAGGGTGCATCACACAATTGAGACATGAGTATTGGACTACAAGACCTACGTAATCTGGAAGTGTGACCAGGCCAAAAGACTGCAATTAGCATGTCAGACATAGTACACAGATTAGGCATGGACTTACTCCCTCCTTGCTGCTGTATGGCCTTCAGCTGCCCACCCAGGTCCGAGAAGACCACCGCCAGTATCCAGAGTATGTGAGGGGTCAGGGTCCAGTGTCCGCCCCTCCTGCGAGGAGGCGACAGCTTCTGCTGGACCCTTGCGATCCTCCGGGTCCAGCCCCAAAAGTCCTGCCACCTCTTCTGGCAGTTGCGGATCTGGCGCTTGTAGACCCCCACCGATCGAACTGCCCGGGCGATGGTCAGCCATATCTCCTGCTTCTGGTGGGCATCAACCTGTGAGGATGACAAAGTTAAAAGTCCATTAACACACATACCCCATATTTGCGCTGCACACAGTTGGATATACATGTCATCATCACAAACGAAAATGAGTTACACAGGTAGTGCTCCCATGGAAAAGGACAAATGCCCTGCATGTCTGACATGTGAACAATGCCTGTGAAGTTTAAGCTTGCACAAATGCACTTTAGCTGCATAACACCTGTTCATTACATGTACCTACACACTTTGGGGGATGAAAGTACTCAGTGAGTATGCTTGCCACTGGTGTACACACTGCTAGTACTGCTAGTCAGACAACATGCACAATTAGGAAGGCAGTGGACTGCACACTCACCTGCTCCCCTGGTTTCCCATACAGGTTGCTGTACTGTGGAAGGAGCCCGTCCAGCAGGGCCTGGTTCTCCTCCTCAGTTAAGGCTGGGGCCCTCTCCAGAGTACGTGCCATAGCAGTAGCCAGAGGATGCAGGGACAGCAGCAGTGGTAGCAGGGATGTGATCCAGTAGCATGTAGTGCAGGCAAGTGAGCTCCCTGGGGGCCAGCCAGCCTTATATCTGTGCTGCAGAGGCAGACTCTGTGCCATGTGTCTCAAGTGATAGGTCCAACAGGGTTGCATTCTATGAATCTGTCCAATCCATGGAAATGTACGACTTGTACACGTCTTCCGCATTGTTCAAATCTTCATCTTCATGACACCCTAGTAATTGCAACATTGTTGTAGGCATCCAACTGAATTTCCAGCGCACGACTCGTACAAGTTTTGAATCTGCATCCGTCTCCATGACAGTCCAGAGCCAATTGGTGTGCCCGGCTCGGTAAACTGACTGTACAGCGTGTTGTTTGAAAATACACATACACCCGCCTCCATATGATTCAATGGCCAAGGCGTACGCCGGTCTCGGACCATGCCTGCCCGACACGTATGCATGATAGTCACCCGCGTCGGGCCTCATTGCAGTCAATGGCAAAGCGTACGCACAACTCGGTCATGAACTGTGCAATGCCTACGCATTGTCACCCACGTCAGACCTCATAGCAGTCAATGGCAAAGCATACGCACGGCTCTGTGATGAACTGTGCAATGCGTACGCATTGTCACCCATGTCGGACCTCATTGCAGTCAATGGCAAAGCGTACGCACAGCTCGGTCATGAACTGTGCAATGAGTACGCATTGTCACCCGCGTCGGGCCTCATTGCAGTCAATGGCAAAGCGTACGCGCGGCTCGGCCATGAACTGTGCAATGCGTACGCATTGTCCCCCGCATCGGACCTCATTGCAGTCAATGGCAAAGCGTACGTATGGCTCGGTCATGAACTGTGCAATGCGTACGCATTGTCACCCATGTCGGGCCTCATTGCAGTCAATGGCAAAGCGTACGCACGGCTCGGTCATGAACTGTGCAATGCGTACGCAATGTCACCCGCATCAGGCCTCATTGCAGTCAATGGCAAGGCGTACACACGGCTCGGTCATGAACTGTGCAATGTGTACGCATTGTCACCCGCATCGGGCCTCATTGCAGTCAATGGCAAAGCGTATGCACGGCTCAGTCATGAACTGTGCAATGCGTACGCATTGTCACCCGCCTCGGGCCTCATTGCAGTCAATGGCAAAGCGTACGCACGGCTCTGTCATGAACTGTGCCATGCGTACGCATTGTCACCCGCCTCGGACCTCATTGCAGTCAATGGCAAAGCGAACGCACGGCTCGGTCATGAACTGTGCAATGCGTATGCATTTTCACCTGCCTCGGACCTCATTGGTGTGACTATTTGATGGCTTCAACACACAATTACTTGCCAGGGACTCAGGTGCACACCTACCACACTACAGCATTGGCCACACAGTGTCCCATGGCATGTAAGGCTGCATTCCCTGTGTGTTTGGGGGGGCAACATTTGGTTTGTTGTGTGGCACTTTGGTGCAGCCACTCCCAGGCTGTGCACGTGTTCATGGGGACAGAATCCTTTGTGTGTTGTGCACATTTCCACTGTGATGTGCAAATGTACAGTTATGGGCATGAGTCATGAACACAGTTGCAGGTTGGATATGTTTAGGACATGTCACATACACCCTGAGTCCTGGGGGTGATGGCATGTACGTCACAGTGAGACCTGTAGCCACAAATCTGATGTACACCCACAGTCTATGTGCATGTTGTATCTCAGATGTGGCTGAGAAAATGTGCCCAATGGGAGACAGTCGCTACATCCATGTGGTTTGTGCATCAACATTGATGTTGTGTGTGTGTCTAAGAGACATACATGTAGGGCCTGCAGAGACAACAGTGGCCACTATCTGTGGGACTCACGGTTGCCTTGTGGCATGTACATGATACGCCATGTCATGCCAGTGTCCATGTGGCAATACAGGGACCCTGGGTATCTGCATGTCAAAGATCTGTGATGCCTGGGCGACATCAGGCCTCACTTGTCACTGTGGTGTGTGTTTGTAACGTCACAGCAGTACATAGGTAGGGTTACACAGCCAAATGATTGGCCATTGCACTACATGGGAAATATGTGGACATGTGGACTTGAGATGTGAGGTGATGGCCATGTAGGTGACATATGTGTCCATGCCCAACAGCACACACCTCAGTACATTGTGTATAGTCATGATGTATCATGTGAAATTTTGCTTGGTCATAGCCACATGGGTGGATGAACCGACAATCTTCCTTTGTGCATCTCTGTTATGCAGGGTACCAGCTGTCCATAGACCGTTCCCAGACCTTGAAACCATGCAGGAACGTGACTGCATCCGACGGTACCGTTTCACCAGGCCACCGGAGCAGTTGGCGCCACATCTGCTACCTGGCCGGACATACCCTACAACACTGACCCCAGAGGTGAAGGTGATGGCAGCCCTGCACTTCTTTGCTACTGGTACCTTCTAGTACACTGTGGCTACTGCTGGTGGTATGTCGCAAACTATGTTTAGTCGTGTGCTATGCGATGTCTTGGAGGGGATGTTGCGTCTCCTTGACTTGTACATCAAGTTTCCTAGCCCAGGTCAACTCACTGATATCAAGAATGACATTTATACACTGGGGAGGATGCCGAACGTCATCGGATCTATTGATGGTACACATGTGGCCCTGATACCACCACAGGCACATGAGCAGGCATACCGTAACAGGAAACATTTCCACTCCATCAATGCTCTGGTGGTATGTCTTGCAGACATGTGTATCACACATGTGTGTGCACATTTCCCCGGTTCTGCGCACGATACCTACATCATGAGTAGTCGCATTGCAACGCTGATGTCACAGATGCCAGACCAGCGTGCCTGGCTTGTCAGTGTGTACTGACTGTTTACCATTTTTTGTGTTTGGCAATGTTGTATTCCGCCCTCCTTCAAAACTCTGCTAATTGTTTAATTTTTTGTGTGTAGGTGACTCCGGATACCCCAACATGCCGTGGTTGCTGACACCCCTCAGGAAACCTGTGACACCAGCTGAGATGTGCTACAATGAGGCACATGGTCTGAGCAGGAGAGTTATTGAGCGGACATTTGGTCTTCTGAAAAGCCGCTTCCGCTGCCTGGACAAGACCGGAGGGGCCCTCCCATATTAGCCTGCAAAGGTGTGTAAAATTATCCTTGTATGCTGCACGCTACACAACATTGCAGTGCGGAAGAAGTTGCCTCTCATCCAGGATGACGATGATCGCCCTCCACCACCTGTGGAGGATCCAGGCCTGGGACACGATGCCAGTGATGATGATGATGAGGGTGACGTCCGCACACAGCTCATCAACAACTTCTTCACCTGAATGTGAGTTTACAGGGTTGTTATGTCAATGTATAGAGTTCGCCTGAAATGTGTTGTGGCTGCTCTGTTGCTGTTTGAGTGTGTATGTGTGCCACTTGACTGGATGCGTGCAGTGATGTGTCCATTCAGGTGGTCTGTACTCCACAATGGTGCAGAACTGCTAACTTGTTTCTGTGTAGGTTTCTGGTGACATGTTTTGTGCATGTGTATTGCATTTCTCTCTTGTTCTGCTGTGCTTTTGACTGTAACTTGTGTCTGTCCTTCCCAGGGTACTTTGCCTGTTGTTTGGTCAACACTGACCCCCAACACCAGTGTGGGAGTTGTCAATTCCCATCAAGTGATGTGCCACACACCTCTGGACTTCAATTCTCCGACACTTTGTGACCGTGTGTCCACTGTAACGTAAAAGTACCTTGCAACTATTGTGTAATAAACATGTTGCTGGTGTGTAAGGAACCTGTGCTATGCTTTGTTAGGTGAGTTGTCTGTCTTCCCACATCTGAGTGACATTTGCTTACCTCACCTGTGGACTTGTTACCACTGACTGTGGATAGGTGTTGTGTCTGTGCATACCAATGAATTTCAGGTCAACATCATTGTGTGTGATGAGTTACATGGACATGGTGAGTATGTGTTGTGGTGCCATAGTGGTGTGTCTCCCTCACATGTGTCACATCACCATGACTCACATAACGGTGGTCACATTGTTGCAGTATTTGGCATGCACTGTGTTGTTTAGCAGATAAACATCTCCATGACACATGACAAGTTGGAATCACAACAGAGACAAGTATGGAGTACTGGTGAGTTTATTTACAAACATGTGTGAGGATAGTGCACAGGACGGTTGGTGCTGTACATTGGGTTTTGAATCCAAAGGTCATTGTGGAGTTGGAAGTGTTGGTAGCTGAAATGTCCAGAGTAAAGTCCACAGTCATCTGCTACATTGGATCAACATGAACCCTCCATGTCATGTAGGCGAGTTGTGTCAGGTACGACAAGGTGAACGGGTTGCGCACAAAGAACATTGTCCAGAACAGGTTTAGAGGCCCTGGGGGATGTGCAGGGACATCTGCGTCTCACATGCCCTTCTTTGGACGACCCCTTTTCTTCTTTTGGGGGGGGATCCGCAGGTTCAGGTGTCTGCAGTGCAGGGGACTCTCCGCCAGAGTCCTCCTCCCTCCCTGTGGCACTGGCTGATGGTGTGGCAACAGATGTTGTGGCCACACAGGGAGGTGTGGACATGTTTGTGCTGATCTGGCGGAGGCATTGGAGTATGTCCCGATGCACCGCAGTAAGTGCATCCCACTTTGCCTCCATGCGGGCATGGTGGGCAGCCTGCTCCTGTTGAATGTCCTTGAGGATCCCCACTACCTGGCCAAATCCTACGGTGCTATCCTGGTACGCATCTATGATGCGTGCCAGTTGGGGGTCATCATGCAGTCCAGACCCCTCTGCAAGGCGCGCCCTCTGCCTCCCGCCCCTCCCAGCACCCCTATCCACATGGGCAGGACCAGTGGCGGCACGCACAGGTGACACTGGGACCCCTTGGGTTGTGTTGCTGGTGGTGTTGTCTGTAGCCTCCTGGGGGTCCTGTGTCCCTGTGCTGTTGGTGTTCTGTGGCCTTGGTCTGTCCGTGTTGGTGGGGGTGCCCTATCTGTTTCCAGATGTTGGAGGCATGGGTGCAGGGGGTGCAAATGTTGGTGCTGCTGGTGCTGCATGATGACTCACACCGGAGGTGCCAGGTTGTTCGTCGTCATCCGAAGAGGACAGAGACAGATTCAAACCAGAGAGCTGAGGGTCCACCAGAGTCTGGGACCGGGACTCCTCTTCATTTGGTGCTGTGTCATCAGCACCACCTGTGTTTGGAAGAGACACTCAATGTAAGTTAGGTTTCTACAGGCATCAATGGTTCACAAGCATGACATTTTTAAACTGTACGTCCGGATGCCTGCCTGTACACTGCTTTGTCCAGGGTTGTCACAGACAGAGATTGAAATTGTTGTGGCACATTGCCCAGCCAAAATGAAACATTTCAATGTGCATGTCGAAGTGTGTGCATACCCAGCTCATGTATAGATTTGTCTGTACATGACCATTACTACTCAAGGGCCATCACGTTGCTGACACAGGTGTGTCATCCTTGTACACATGTGAGCTTTAACAAGGACATATGTGCTATTCCACTAAGGATATGCTGTACTATTGCGGCATGTGTGGTAGCAGATTTTGCTATTCTTTGTGTGCCACATTGGTGTATTGGTACCACATGGTCACAGTCCGGTATGCCTGTGATCTCTTTGGAGGAAGTGTTTTTTAACTGTGTTCCTAGTTCCCAAATCATTTCATACAAGTGATGATGTCACCATTGGTTATGAGTCTGGTGCTGAGTTTTGTACGTGCATATGTGATTTGACTTGTCAATGTTCTCCATGGTGACAAGGGTTGGGCAAGGTAGCACTCTGGCTTTTCAATGCTCATGACAGTGAGGGCCGGTGGTGTGTATGTTGCAGTTTGGCTGCTGTGAGTAGCATGTCTCCTCCAATGCAGTCCAGGTTAGACCTTGTGTCTACAGTGTCCATGTCAGTGAGTGGTGTGTTGTGTGAAGGATGCATATGTTTCAACACGATGTAGGAGTGGAATGCAGCTCACAACAGCACCGAGCGTGAATGAGAACATACTACGGTGTCGGCTATGTTGGTGTGTACATTCCATTCACTGTCAGATGTCCCCTGTCAATTATGTATATGTGAGTTACTGTGTGTTTTGTGCAATGTACCATATATGGCTCTCAACACTTGTCATCTGCACGACACACCTCCCCAGACCGGACAGGGGTCACCCCTGGAAACTGCATCCCCAGACAATGAGTTTGAACATATGGTTGCAATGGCTGTGTGTGCGACTGGGTTTTGTTTGGCCAGTGCATATATGTGATTGTCAGCCACATCATTTCTCAGGCCCAGTGTCAGACATCTTGTCAGTCCATTCCCACTCCCTGTGAGGCAAGCATGGTTCAGTGTGAGCTTGATGGGCCATGTGGGTGGGTGGGGATTGTCTGTGACTGCAACTCCCATCATGCTCTTGGCTACACCCCCCTTCCCAGCATGCCCATGATTCCTTCCTCCTGACTCTGCTACCCTGTGAGGGGGTGTGACAGCAATGGCAAGATGGCTGACTGTGAAGTCCTGGTGTTTGTTGGTACCCAGTTTCCAGCAGGGCCTTGTGCTCCCCACAACAGAGCCCAGTTTCAGACATCTTGTCAGTCCATTCCCACTCCCTGTGAGGCTAGCATGGTTCAAAGTGAGCTTGAAGGGCCATATGGGTGGGTGGGGATTGTCTGTGACTGCAACTCCCATCATGCTCTTGGCTACACCACCCTTCCCGGCATGCCCATACTTCCTTCCTCTTGACTCTGCTTCCCTGTGAGGGGGTGTGACAGCAATTGCAAGATGGCTGACTGTGAAGTCCTTGTGTTTGTTTGGCTACAAGTTCAAAGAGAGCCCCTGTGCTTCACACAGCAGCACCCAGTACGGTGTATCTTTGGGTGATATTTCACTACGGTGTGAGTCAATGCATTCTACCAGGTGAGTTGTGTGGAGTTTGTGTTGAGGGGTGTGTGTGTCTCCCCATGCTGGTAAGTATGGTCAGAGCTGTCAGTCCTCCTTCCCACCCGGCCAGACATCCCACCATGAAAAGTGCTTCCATTGGAGGGCGTGCAAGTTGTCTTTCAGGATGTCAGTCAGTGGTGTATTGCTTCTGATTGGCGCACAAACCCTACCAGGGCCTTGTGCTCCCCACAGCAGGACCCAGTGTCAGCCATCTTGTCAGTCATTTTCCACTCCCTGTGATGTGGGCATGGTTCAGAGAGGTCTTGATGGGCCAATTTGGAGGGGGAGCATTATCTGTGACTACAAACCCCATCATGCTTTTGGGTACACTTACTTCACCTGCATACCCACTATTCCTTCCTGCCAGTCAGCTGCACTGTCAGGTAGCGTGTTTGTGGTGGCAAACTGTCTGACAGTGCTTATTTGGCTTTGTGCCACTGCCTTGCTCTATTTGTTAGTAGGTTGGTACATGTCATGACACAGTTCCAAGTCACTATGAGATGGCAGGTATTGTGTTTGTCTGACTAGCATACACATCTTGGGATGATTATCTATTGGTTACTGTGGCTTTGCTAACAGTGCATGGTTTCACTGTCCCCTTGCCACACAATATAGAGTATGTTGTTGTGTACTCACCAGGCTCTGGTATGTCTGCTAGAACATGGACGCTCTCTGATGCTAGGATGTCCCGCACCTTCTCCTCCCAGGTCCTGGAGTAGACTGGTTTGGCAGGAGGGCCACCGCCGGTGCGCTGACTCAAGGCGTGATCTTTCTCGATGAGTTTGTTGACCATCCTGCACGCGTCATACCACCTGTTCTTGATATCGTCCTTTGTGCGCAACGTTGGTGCTTGTGTGTTCACCTTGTTCACAATCCTCGCCCACATCTTTGTTTTCTGTGACATGGAGGTCCTTTGGACCAATGTACCAAACAAATGTGGCTCTATTCTGATGATCTCGTCTTCCAGCACTTCTAACTCATCATCTGTGAACTTTGGATTCTTCTTTGGGGGCATGGTGATGGGTGGTGGTGGTGAGTGATGTGTGTGTGAGGGTGCAAGTGAGGGTGGGTTAGTGTTGGTTTTGCTAGCTGTATGTGTGTGTGCTTTTGGTGAGGTGCTAATGGTGTGTAAGTTGTGTGATGGGTGAGTTGTGAGTGTGTCTGTGGTTGCTGTGTGATGGTTTAGTCTGATGGCTTATTTGCAAAGGATCATGGTAGTGATTGATGGCCTTTATATAGGTGGAGTTGTGGGTGTGTCTTTGTTCCAAGCTTTTTTTTTATATTCATTGGCTTTTTCATTGCTTGTTTGGTCCTTTTTTGTATTTGTTCCTTTGGTTTTTCTAGGCATGAAGGAGACGTTCTTCTGACCGAGACGGATGCTGATGTTGGCTCGTGCAGGCTTCTCTGGCTCGTTCACGCTGACTTTCTGTGTTTGATACGCGTCGGTCGCGGAGATCTCTATTGCTTGTGGTCCCTGTTTTATGCACGTGTCGGTCATGCGGCTCGGGCTCCGTGCGAGTCGGTCTGGGTTTACACGCATTGCATCGTACTGAGCGGATCGGACATCGCGGGTACGTGTTGGTCGGGTTCATTCCGGGTACGTGTCGGTCGGTGCAACTCACGCCGGTTTTCCGGGCGAATCACTGTTTTCCCTATGGCTCGGTCGTACGGCTTGTATTCCGTATGTGTCGGTTGTCAATCTCACACGTTGCATCGTAATGCACGGGTCGTACGGCGCCGGTCCATGTCGGTCGGTCTCCGTTCTGGGTCCATGTCAGTCAGTTCGTTTTGCGGCCGGAATCGGAATTGGCCCCTATATGTTATTACATATTCTTAGGGTTGATAAATTAAATGCTACAAGTAGGCTGCAGCACTCATTGTGCCACAAACTATATTAGCACTGTAAAGGATGTGTCCAGGCCTGCCCCTGCAGCCTGTGTGTACAGATCTAAACTGCCATTTAGACCTGCCAAAATAAACCTTTTGCCGGGCCTAAACATTACTTTTTAAAACCTGTCAATCATGCAAAGATAACCCACCATGCCCATATGCCCAATGTTTCACCTTTGGCGGGAAAAGACCTCCAAAGTTGTTTTTTTACTGTGGCAAGATTGGCCCTCTCAGAGGAAAGACTGGGTCACATTTAACTAATTTATAATGCTGAACTTCAGTTTGCGAGCGGGTAGAAGCATGAATCAAGGAGTCATTTTAATAGTAATTTAAAATCCAACTTAATCGACATTACTGTTTAAGAAATGAAACTTTAAGAATGTTGTCATTTCTTTGCCTAACAAATATGTGGACTCGGAAACAGAAGCCAGTGGATGTGGCCACATGAGATTGAACAGAGCAGAGTCTCGGCATGCTGAG
Source organism: Triturus cristatus (assembly GCF_964204655.1). NCBI lineage: Eukaryota > Metazoa > Chordata > Amphibia > Caudata > Salamandridae > Triturus > Triturus cristatus. Next base: position 672,585,299 of record NC_140587.1, read on the forward strand.
GAGAGCTGCCACCGAGAGAGGGCTGAAAGAGAGCGCTGAGGCTGGACCTGGCCTCTGATAACTGCACGCTACTCCAGCACTGCACCTCTGTCTCAGCCTCTGCTTTGGCTGTGACAGAAGCTATGAGTTGTTAGAAGCATGGCTGAGGCTTGCTGACGCCCCACTAGATACCGTGAAATACTGACCCAGTAAACACTCCCAATAGTCATGTCCTGGACCACATCGGAGGGGCCATAGACCCAGGCTCAACCCCACCCCAGCCTCAGCTTTAGACCCAGCCTAATCCCCGCTGTCAGGTGTGCACACACAATGCACACAGCAGTGAGTCTGAGCATGCCATAAATACTGCAAATGCCAAAAGCAAGGGCCTGAGTGCCATAAGGGGGAGCTAGGAGGCTCAGCCAAGCGAGGCAGAGGTGAGGAGCAAAGCAGAAAAAAGAGGTGGCAGCTCGCAGCTATAGCAAAGAAACCATGGTGAGTGATTGGCATTAGGCGTCGAGCTCCCGGCTGTGGTGCGTAGGTGACTGGTGATAGGTCGCTGCGGCTTGTGTGATATAGCACTCACCGCATGTAAAGAACATAGCACCATGAACAACAACAAAGGACATAATCTGCATTGTGACCTGTAAGCATTAAGCAAGCTGCCTGAGAGAGATACACAGCCCCAGACATAACATGACACAGCATAAAATGTGGTCTCACAACAAAACTACTTCAGTCGTTGCAACCCAACTGCCAGTCACAGAACCTTGAGGAGCCTTGGAATTGGCACCTTGCAGTTTTTGAGGGTATTCAGTCAAAATATCGAGTTTAAAATGTCATGAAACAGAAATATCAACAGCAATAATATCGTGGTCAAGAATATCGACATTAAGGTAAGAAATATTGATTTTAAAAATATATAAGTCATTAATAAAATGTGCAAAATTATGGTTGCTTAAAATACCGATTTATTAATTAGTGTTATGTATTTTTTAATATATATTTGAAATGTATGTGATGTATTTTTTGTATAAGTATTGTTTATGTTTTTTAGCATTCGTGTTACATTTTTCGCAGTTATTTATTTAATTTTAATTAGACTGCATTTGTTGTAGTTCTGTAGCAGGTTGTGGGTTTATAAGGGAATTGGGTGGGCAGTAATTTAATTATAATAAATGAATAAATATATTTATTCATATTTTTTCTAATCGAGATTTTATAATGTTAATTGTGTCTTTCATTTTCTGGGGTACATTTTAGGTGCGGGTTGGTGGGTTTATAGGGGTAAAGGGTGGGAAGTAATTTATTTTTAATTAATTAATAATTCATTGTTAATTTGTACTAATTAATTGATAATTATGGCCATTGTGTAATTAATTTTAGGTGTGTGTTGTGGGGTTTATGGGGTGAAGGGTGTTAAGCAATTTATTTTTATTTAATTGATAACTAGTTGTTGATTAATATTAATGAATTAATTGAAAAAAAATTATGGTAATTTTGTAATTCATTTTAGGTGCAGGTTGTGGGGTTTATAGGTGTAATGGGTGGGAAACAATGTATTTTTAATTAATTAATTAATAATTAGTTGTTAATTAATATTAATTAATTATCTGACAATTAATTATGGTAATTCTGTAATTAATTTTAGGTGCTGGTTGTGGGGTTTATGGGTTTATAGGGTGAAGGGTGGGGAGTACATTAATTTTACCTACTTTATAATTAGTTGTAATACTATTAATTATTTCATTGAAAAGGTTTTTGAAATGTGTAAATACCTTTTTTACAGTTTATGTTTTGGTGTGGGTTGTGGGGATTATAGGTGTAAAGGGTGGGAAGTTAATAAAATGTTAGGTGTTTTAGTTTGTTTTTTAATAAATAATGTTTGTTTAATAGATAATTAATTATGTTAATTATACAAATCATTTTCTTGTATTTTCAATGTGAGTTGTGAGTTGTGTGGTGTTATAGGGTAGGAAGTAAATAGACTAAATGTATGTAATATTTAATGATTGTTAATAAATAATTTCTAAATAAAAATATGTATTTGTTTGAAAAATGTTTTTTATTTTAATTAATACAATATTTGTTGGTATTTGTGATATGTATTCAACATTATAATATGTATTTTATTTTTATTTTTAATATTAAATTAATTTCTATTTTTATTTTTAACATTTATATATTTTTACTTTACTCCTAAAAAATATAATTTTATTTTGTTGATGATATTTTGTTTGTTTTCAATTTTGAACTGACTGGAGTGAGAATAGTAAACTTTACCCCTCCGCAATCCAACACTTTCCCTATTGATGCAGTGACTGGAGTGGGAATAGTAAATGTTATCCCTCCGCTATCCAACACTTTCCCTACTGTTGCAGTCACTGGAGTGGAAAAAACATTTTATCCCTCCGCTGTCCAACGCTTTCACTACTGTTGCACTCACTGGAGTGGGAATAGTAAATTTTATCCCTCCGCTATTCAACACTTTCCCTACTGTTGCACTCACTGGAGTGGGAATAGTAAATTTTATCCCTCCGCTATTCAACACTTTCCCTACTGTTGCACTCACAGGAGTGGGAATAGTAATTCTTACCCCACCGCTATCCAACACTTTCCCTACTGTTCCACTCACTGGAATGGGAAATTTAAGTTTAAAGAATTTTAAATAGTTTAATGTTTTAATTTATAATAGAATATTTTTTAAAATAGATTCGAGTCTGGAAAATCTTCCTTAAGCTGCAAAACCAAGGACCTGACTGTGTCTGATTTTCCTATCATCTTCTTAACCTGAAAATGTATTATTCCAGATGAATTGTTTTTTATCACTTTTTTAACTTTTTAACTATTTTAACCTGTTTGTATATATTTGTGTTTGTTCTTTTATGGTGAAAAAACGAAATAAAGAAATATTGGAATGGAATGGAAACTCTGGAGCATCATCACAAAGCTGCATTTAGAAAGATATTTAACATCCCAAAAACAACTAGACGCACTTTGATTCAGCTTGAATTCAATATCATAACTATGGACATTGAAAGTATAAAGGACCTCGTCAAATACTATCATCGTGTGACAAAGGTGGAACCAGAATCAATGAGGGAAGCACTAAAGGTGATATTCCAAGATACAAAAATTAGGTGGGCAAGGCACCTGACTAGTGTCTGAGAAACATTTAGCCTGCACTCAGAAACCATAATAGATTCATCACTAGCAACAGACAGTTTAAAAAGATTGCTAAATGCACAAAGCAAGTGCCCTTCAAAGGAGCAGGACATTAAACAGATTAGAAATACCACAGGTGCAGATGGTCTTGCCCAATCATACGAAATCACCATGTGTCAACCATACCTGAATGCAGCAGTTGGAAGGCAAGCGTCACTGAACATATTGCAGAACAGGCTTTTAATCCTTCCTATATGGGACAATAGCGGTCACTGGAAAAAATGTCTTCAGGCAAAAAATACAACCACAGTTTAATGGGAACTTGCACAGATCAGTAAATTCTATGCTGAAGCTAGAAGGCGCCTGCCCACCACTTATAAACTGAGGGCAAATAACATCCAGCAAAGCCACAGGAACTTGATGTGAAGTCTTATTTGATCACGACCTGATGCAGCTGAGTTTTATCATGTAAAATTATAACAAGAGGACATGAAGTTCCTCATAGGCATTTATGTTCAATGGGCATTTTATGACCCTGCATGCGACACTAAGTTATTGGCAAAGCCCACTTCTGGGGTTTGTCTTATGACATGTGCAATCATCTTTCACTTCATGGTTTTACGCATGCTAGGCCACTTATGCATGAAAATACAATGCATCATTCATCCCTTGATATTTGGCACGATAGAGCATATGCAAATCGTGTGCACAACGGCTTTGTGCAACCACCACATGTCCCTGCAGGCTCTCTGGGCGAGTGTCATGCACTTTACAGTTTCACTCATGCTCGGCCACTCCACTTTTACCATGTACTGCATGCCTAACTAACGAATGCACGGTCCTACAGCTTCTTCTTATAATGTCGCTCATCATTTACTTTATGAGACAGGGCATGAAAGAATACAGCTCATTCTCATGCACTATGTCTCCTTGCACATAACATGTCCCGGCATATACATCTAATGTGGTCAGGTTTTAAATGTCCAGTGTTTACACTGCTATATCAGATTTTACAAAAGTCTTTCGTACGGGTTTTTAATCACCCAGTTTTAAAAGTGTAATATTTGAATTTAGCTTTTCTTAAAATTTATTCTGCGTTGCTGATGTTCTTTTGTAAACAATTTTAAGTAAATATGCAATAAAAACTATTACCCTACCCATGTGCCTTTCTGCCAGTATTCAGGGCAACCTGGCTGTTAATGGTCCTCCTGTGGAGTTATCTGAATTGTTTCTAGACAGAAAACAAAAGAATTGGTAGTGGAGAGGTATTTGTTTTCTTCCTTGAGCAGGATGGCATGGCAGTGTCAGTGGCAGATTTAGTTTTCACCAAGGTCTGCCTATTTTGTCTTCCTAGTCAGCTTGGCTCCAAACCAAGTGGGAGGGGGGAGGTATCCCAGAATTGGTTTGGAGTGACCATATGGGAGGGTTTGCCCATTATCATTGTAAAATCTCTGGGTGGGCACAGATAGCTCTGAACAGGAGAAGAAAGGTTCTGTCACATTGGATTTACGTAGAGAAGGACCCTGTGGGACAGTTTATGGTAAAACACACATGAAGTGCTGCAAAATGGGTAGAGTTGCCCCTGGGACCAATTACCCCATTGGTTGGAGCTTCCCTCACACACAGGGGGGTGCTGGGCCTTAAATGTGGCATTCCCACTACCCTCCTCAGATCACTTCTGGACCTGTGGAAAAAAACTGGACATGGTGTATATGACATGAGAGGAGCCTTGAAGACTAGACCTGCTCTCCCTCTTGTACCCAGGACAAAGGGTCATAAGGCTGACCTTTTGTTTGGGCTATCAGGACCCAACAAGCTTCAAGAAGCCTTTTTCCTCCCATACCAGCTGAACAGTTCCAGGTGGACAGGTCCAGGACCCTGCTGCTGGCCTCTGCTGAAGTAAGTCTTGACCCTAACATTATGTCCCCAAAGGTCCTGGACCCTTGGCTGGTGACAAAGTGTACTGCTGCTGAGGTTTCCTAAAACCTGGGACTTAAAAAGTGTTTGCGAACTCTAAATTAGCCTGACTGCTTTGCGCCAAGATACCAGAGGGTGAAGCAAAGGTTTATTTAATTACCTTTGCTGTTCACCCTGACATGAATTGTGATTATTATTTCAAGTGGGTTCACCCCCAAACTAATTCATCAAACCTTTACACATTCCATTGTAATCCCACTTCTTCTACTAGAGATAGCTCAAAAGAATTTCACCATCTATAGAGCCATGTCGCAAATACCATCTATAGAGCCATGTCAGTGTATTAAGTAGCAAGTCTCTAGCGCCAGCTCCTCCCCTGCCTCTGCCTCACTTGTTGCTCCCACTGCATTGCTATCACTAAGCCCTGATATTTGCACTTTCTGCTGTTGCCAATCATTTTTTAATTTTCTTTGCTGGTGTCAGTATCTGTTGTAATATTGTTACTTCTTGTCCTATGCTGTTGTCATTTATTGGTTGTAGCCTTTAGTATAATTTCATTTCAGCACTGTTATTGATGTTTTTCTCTGCCCCATCGAACACTCATATTTTTCCACCATTGAAACTCTTTCATCCCTCCCGCTTCCCATCGCTTGCTATCCCCGCCCAGCGCCCTTCTGTCCTCTGAGGACTTACTTAATGGAGGCTGCACTGCAGGTGTGCCATCGTTGCACCATAGGGAAGTCTGTCAGCACCCGCCCTTGATTGGACCATGCCCAGCACCAGGAACCCTGGTTCTCCCACCACTTGCAAATGCACCACCAGCGAGCTCCGAGCCCTGGACCCTGGACTCTGCAACAACAACTGCTGCCAACCCTCACCACGATCGATGGTGGGACATTTTTACTGTTGGCACTGTCTCTTCTCCTACAAAACCGAAGTACCCGCACACTCAACGACCACCACCACATCGACCACGAATTCATCAGAACAACTCCACTGCCTCCTGCTCAAGGCTAGATCACTCTATAAGCATGCCACCAAGATCTGGACACAATCATCTCCCTCACCCTGACCTCCTCACCTAAACTTGGCTCAACCTGCCATCCATACCCAACATAAGCTGCAGCAACTCCAGACGGCTACAAGAGCAGACCGAGCCTGCATCAATGTACACGGTGGTGAAATCATCATCATCAACAAAGACACAATACACTGCACTTGCGCCACAGTCTATACCAACCCAATAATGGAACACCTCAATTTCCAAATCCAAACCAATGGTAAAGACCACCACTAGAGGCAACCACGCCAATATGATGTCAGGACCATGCCCCAGCTTCCGCAACGTCATCCTCAAATTCATCGCCCACTCGCCATTTACTCCAAACACTACAGCTTCCTCAGAGACATCAATTTTCACCTCGAAGATCTTAATTAAACCAACACCACCACCCTCCTCGAAAGTGTTGCAGCATGAACTAATGATAATGAGTTTACGGTTACCTACCCCAATCAATACTCACCACTAATATATGTCATATTCACCTCAGCTACCATAAAACTACGATATCCCAGAGTTTGGCCCATAAAAACTCTACAACACCAAGGTCTATATATTCACAAACCATCTAGGTCCTCTGATAGATCTTTTTATCGAGCTAATAGGGACTCAGGTAATCAGAGACGGATGGCCACTACTCCTGAGGACCTGGAATGAAGAAGTGCCTTCCTAATAAGCATAATCCTTATAACATATTCAATGACTAGGTAATAAGAATAACACTCACGTGTATGATTATAACAGGCAAATCTTTAACTAAACTTCAGGTTGAATGGTCAAAGAACGAAAATACATTTAGAATCATTTCATTTCGATTATCGTTTTAGTACAGGTGAAATGACAACACATCACAATTCAGAGTTAAATACATTTCAATCTAAATACCTGGTGAGAATGAAAGAGAGAGAGAGAGAGAGAATATAAAAGCAATTTTAGAACACAGACATGAATCATACAAAGCAAGAATTGTTTGCAGATTGTCAGGAATACAAAGACTCAAGGAGAGCCCAAAGAGACACTAGAGCAAAGCGAGAAATAGACGGAATCATTTAACCCTTCAGCCAAAAGGTTTGCCTGCTCAAATTCACCAGCTGCACGTAATAAAAAAAAGATCAGTTCAGGGAAAATCAGTGTTCAGTCCTACAGCTTGTCAGGCATATAGGAAATTTTCAAAGATAGCCAGGGGGCGGCCCTTTTCTCACCAGACAGTTATACTTCCAATTATGCATAGTTCCTTCCCACAAAAGTATTCTTTATGCACTTTGCACAATTTCCATTGGTCAAAGTGTCAGGTTGTCAGTAGCACAAGATATAAACAATGCCACTAACCTTTTCCTTGCTGCCAGCAGGGACGATGGTAGCTGATATCTCCCCCAATTCCCTTGAACGCAACCCCCGACAGAGGAAGAGAACCCTGCTGCGAGAGGTCGTGCCCGTGGGAAAAGGGAAAGGGAGAAAACAATAAATTTGGCTGCAGGTGCTCTTGTCCTTCCGTGGTCTGGTCTTGGAGTCTGGAAGGCACCCTTCTGGATTATACCACTGCAGTACAGGAGACAAGACAACAGGTCTAAGGAGCCCGCACTCACTATACAGACTGGCTATCACATATTTTCTCTGCACCCACTCACCAGAAGTCCTGCAGCTAATCTCTTATCAATAAACGAGAGAGCTCTGAGTAGCATGCACAGGGTGATGTTCATAACCTGAGTATTACTAGGGGCCAGCTAGCGAGTCTCTTAGTACACAAGGTAGAGATACTATCTCCTACTGTTGAAAGTCACAGCAGCAATATATAAATCCAGCCTCGCTGCACAGCACAATGTACACCACGTAATAGTGGAATCAGAAGCATTTACCCCTGTAATTCAAGTCTTCGGTGTTGTGGAGTAAAAGATAATACAAAACAAAACAAACATCCAGCTCACAGAACTAATCAAGCTACTAGCCTTTGCAGGAAAGATACAGCGTTAATGGCAAGACGCAAAATCGTAAAATAATGAACCCTCCGGTATCTAATAGCGGTGTACTGACCGCTGTGCTAAAAACCGGGAAATATACGGGGAGGGGCTGATAGTTCTCAGCAATATGAGATCTGTGCCATAGTCGTGGAAATGGAAGAAAGCGCTCCAACGCGTCTTCGGTGAACCACCAATACGGGAATAGGAGTCGGACCCAGAGAAGCGGCAATGAAAGAAACGCTCCGGCGTTTCTCTCGTGGCCACTGCTGGCCCAGAGAAGGAGTTAAAGTTATGAAACGGAAGGAAGCTCTCCGGCGCTCCTTCCGAAAATACCTGCACCTCCGAATAAAGCTACGCCTAAGTCCAGGAGCGAGGTCGGGGTCCGACGGCGCTTCTCCATGGATAAAAGGGTCAGGAAAACGCGGCAATGCTTCAGGCTGAAATCAGGCGGGGAGCACCATCTGCCATCTGCGGATTGTCAAGCACCTTCCTCATGAGGAGGAGGTGCTTAAATACGGGGCTGCCCTTAACCTATTTCTGACTCGCCCCACTGCATGCTGGGAAATGTAGTGCTCAAGGCTCTTTCTCAATCTATGCCCAGGAGTTTGAATGCAAATGCGGCGTGGATGAGCCGGTTTGGTTATTACTGTATGAGTGAACGCTACAGTACCCCCTCTCATGGACCGTCGACTCGGCGGTCGTCCAGCTTTACCAGGGTGTACTGCATGGAACCTTTCCACTAACTCAGGGCAATGGAGATTGCCTTCAGGTTCCCACGTCCTGTCTTCTACCCCAAACCCTTTCCAATCCACTAGGTATTGAATCCGACCCCTTACCAGCCAGGAATCAAGGATCTCTTGTGCCTCATACTCTTCCTGACCGTCTATCTCTAAAGGTAGGGGTGTATCTGGTAGTCTCATGCTGGCAGGACAAGGTTGGAGTAGGGGCACATGAAAGACAGGATGGATCTGCCAAGAACGAGGTAGTGACAACCTCATGGCTACAGGGTTGATAACCTCCTCGATGCTATAGGAGCCTACGTATTTTGGTTTTAGCTTGTTTACACCCTTCAGATGCAGATCCTTTGTGGATAGGCAAACATTATCCCACACCTGGTAATCGGGTTCTTTATTTCTTTTCTTGTCTGCAAAGTGTTTCTGTGCGGATTGAGCCATCACAAGATGTTGTTTGGCATCAATCAATACAGACCTGAGATGAGCATGATGTTCGTATATGCTGGGTAGTCTGGATTTGACAGGCCATTCAAATGGGAGCATTTTAGGATGGTGACCATAGATACAAAAAAAGGAGAACATCCCAGCGTGGCATGTGTAGCGTTGTTATAGGCGAACTCCGCCATCCATAACAAAGTAGACCAGTTTAGGGTGTTTTGCACAGAAAAGCAGCGAAGATACTGTTCTAATATCTGATTTAGACGTTCTGTTTTTCCATCCGTTTGCGGATGGTAGCTAGAGGAGAGTCGAGCCTCAATGTTCATAGTCTTGCAGAGGGCTTTCCAAAAGCGTGAAGTGAATTGTGTACCCCGGTCTGTGATCATAATGCAGGGGATTCCATGGGCTCTAACTACGTGTTGAAGGAATACCAAGGTGAGTTCTGAGGACGTGGGTAGGCCTACTAAGGGAATAAAATGTTCCATCTTCGTGAGATGATCAACAACCACCAATATGACGGTATTCCCTTCACAGGGGGGCATTTCCACTATGAAGTCCATTGATATGGTATGCCAGGGTCGTGGAGGAGTAAGCAGAGTTCGGAGTAGACCCGTAGATTTAGCATGACAGGCTTTCCCCTGTACGCATACTGCACAGTTCTTAGTATTTCCTGGACGTCTTTTCTTAATGAAGTCCACCAAAAAGCACGTTCCACACAGGCGATGGTCTGGTATATTCCCATGTGTCCTCCCAATACTGAGTCATGAGCCCATGTCAGTACCTGTTGTTGCAGTGTTTCGTTTGGTACATACAGCGTGTGATAATGGTAGGCTAAATCCTCTTTTTCCACGCGGTGTTCTGGGTCTTCTTGAATCCAGGCTTGTATATCAAGGTCAGCCAAAGATACTCGCACATCCTCCAGAAAGTCTTGGGAGGTCAGAAGTGCGATGGATTGCTTTGGAAAGGCTGCTTCAGTTAGGATAAAAGGTGGTTCTGGTTTGTCTATCGAGGGCTCGTTTTCTGGTTCTTCCATACGGGAGAGGGCATCTGCTTTCCCGTTTTGTGGTCCTGGCCTGTACTTGATTACAAAGTCGTAATCGTAAAAGAACAATGTCCAACGTAACTGGCGGGGTGTCAGGGCCTTTGCATTTTTTAGGAACAGCAGGTTTCTATGATCTGTGTAGATCTCCACCGTATGAAGTGCTCCCGATAGGTAATGTCGCCATTCTTCACACGCCCTCTTTACTGCCAGTAACTCCTTGTCGGATATGGTGTAATTGACTTCACTGGGGGTGAGTTTTCTTGAGTAATAGGCCACAGGGTGCAGTTGTCCTGTTTCGGGATGTCGTTGAGATAGCACTCCTCCCACGGCATATTGGGAGGCGTCTGTTTCTAGGACAAAAGGGAGTTGAGGATCAGGATGGCGCAGGATGGGAGCTTGAGTGAATTTGTCTTTTAACAGTTGAAAAGACTGTGCAGCTTCATCTCCCCAAATGAAAGGGACATTCTTTCGCAGTAGACTGGAGATGGGATGTATCATCTTCGAGAAGTCTATGATAAAACGCCGATAGTAAATGGCAAATCCGAGGAAGCTTTGTACCCACTTGATGTTCTGTGGGGTCTTCCATTGTGTGATTGCATCAACCTTGCTTGTGTCAATCAGAAAACCCTGAGCATTGATGACATAACCCAAAAAGGCAACTTCCTGGACATGGAAAAGGCATTTCTCGAGCTTGGCATATAAGGAATGTTGTTGGAGTCGATTCAAGACTGCTTTTACGTGAGCCACGTGTTCCAGGAGTGTGGACGAATAGATTAAAATATCATCAATGTATACCACACAAAAGTCTCCAGGTAGCCGAGAAGTACCTCGTCCATAAAAAACTGGAAGGCCGCAGGGGCGTTGCAAAGCCCAAAAGGCATCACCCTCTACTCAAAAAGACCGAACTTCGTTCTGAAAGCAGTCTTCCATTCATCGCCCTCCTTTACTCGCACTAAATGATAGGCTCCTCTGAGGTCGAGTTTAGTGAAGTATCGAGCACCTTTTAGTTGGTCCAGAATCACCGGTATCAGTGGTAACGGGTATTGGTTTTTGATGGTCACCTAGTTTATGGCTCGGTAATCAATGCACGTTCTCAATTCGTCACAGTCTTTCTTCGGAATGAAGAAAAGAGGGGACGACGCTGGCGAAGAGGAGTGCCTGATAAACCCGGAGGCAAGGTTTTCGTCGAGGTATGTCTTCAAGTATTGAGTCTCTGGTTCAGTCAAGGCATACACTCTGCTACATTGTATGTCGGCTCCTGGCATCAACTCGATGAGACAGTCATACACCTGATGGGATGGTAACCCAGTCACTTTTTGTTTGTCAAAAAGGGTTGATATTCGCTGTAGGTGTCAGGCAGGATGGTGGAACAGCAATATTGATCTTGTACACAGGCCGTTGCCAGGTAAGTAGAAGGTGAAATCTCGTTATCTTTATGGTGGATCTCCCGTTTTGTGCAATGATTTCTGTAGTAGTTAGAAGCCATGGTAACTGTGCGGGCTGCCCAACTGACCACCGGATCATGTAACGTCAGCCAAGGCATGCCAAGGATGAGATGGAACTGTGGACCATCAATAAGATTGAATTGGATGTATTCATGGTGATCAAGGCCAAACTTCATCAGAAGGGGAAGAGTGCGGTACTTCACTGGACCAGAAGTCAGGGCAGTTCCATCCACTGCCTTCACATGTTCAGGGGTTTCTTTCTTTTCACAAGAACCTCCTATCTTCATGGCGAACTCTTGGTCGATGTAATTCCCGGTTGCCCCGGAATCCAGCAGGGCATCCACCTCCAAAACGTCCCTTGATGTAATCCACAGGGATACACCGGCGTTCAAGTGTGCTACGGCGGGTTGTAGGTTGTTGGCAAGTACCGACAAGATCGTTGTGCGTTGTGTACCCAAATCAGAGATCTCATCCTGACTCGGGCACTTCAGTTTTCCGCCGGTTCTCCTTGTCTTATAGTTGCTTGAACCCGTGGAAAGGAGGTTCTTCCAGGGAGTGGTGTCCGAGCACGGCATTCTCTGATGAAATGACCTCCTTTGCCACAGTAGAGGCACAGCTTCATCTTTCTTCATTTATCATTTTCTTCAGAAGTAAGAGGACCCCGGATCCCTCCTTTCTGCATGGGTTCGGGTCCTCCCAAGGCCTTGAGGTGGTCCTCGACTGAGCTCTTTGGTCTGGTATACAGATATCGAGCGTCTCCTCCGTTCTTATCCCCTTTTCTTTCCTGTAGTGTGTGGTCGAGTTGAACCGTTAAGTCTATTAACTCCTCGCAAGTCTGTGGTAACTGGACCACTTGGAAAAGGATGTCTTTGAGTTCTCCTCGTAACCCCTGGTAAAACAGAGTGGTTCTTGTTTCAGGGGGCCAGTCGGTCTCAACCATCAGTCGGTTAAACGACGTGATGTAAGTCAACAGATCTTGGGATCCTTGGCGTAAGGGGAGTAATTCTCTGTCCAAGGTCATCATGTGCTACTTCCTATTGAATAACTTCCTCATTTCTAGACAGAAATCCGTAAATCTGTGCAGGACGGTATTGTTCTTTTCAGCGGGATGGTCCAGCTGGCTGCTGTACCACCCATGTAAGACATCATAAATGCTGTCTTAGTTGCTTCATCTTGAAATACAGCGGGTTTACATAAGAAAGGAAGCCTGCATTGATTCAGTAAGGTCTCGAACTTCTCAGGATCACCATAAAAATGTTCTGGGAGTGCCAATGGTATGCCTGTGTTCTGTATCACGTGGACAGTGGGAACGGGTCTGTTGTCAGCGGAGGAGTAGGAGTGGCAGCAAAAAACCCACCCCTTGAGCAACAGGGGAAGAGGAGAGTGTAGTATGTACAGGAGTGGGTAAGGTAGCTTCCCTGATGTAGGGACACGCCCCATGTCCCTTGCGGGAGAGACCTGCGACCTCTCTGCATAATATGCCCATCTCCTTTAGGAAGTTCGGGTTTTCTAAACGGGAGGTTTGAACCTGGAGCATTCAGGCTCTCCAACAGCGAGGACAACACCGCTTTTGTATCCATCGTCCAGGCCGGGCGTTAAACTTGGGCTTGACAATCTGTCAGGTTGTCATTAGCACAAGATATAAACAATGCCACTAACCTTCTCCTTGCGGCCGGCAGGGACGATGGTCGCTGATATCTCCCCCAATTCAGTTGAACGCAACCCCTGACAGAGGAAAATAACACTGCTGCGGGAGATCGTGCCTGGGGAAAAAGGGAAAGGGAGAAAACAATAAACTTGGCTGCAGGTGCTTTTGTCCTTCCCTGGTCTGGTCTAGGAGTCTGGAAGGTGCCCTTCTGGATTATACCACTGCAGTACAGGAGAAAACACAACAGGTATAACACTCACTATACAGACAGGCGTTCACATATTTTCTCTGCACACACTCACCAGAAGTCCTGCAGCTAATCCCTTATGAATAAACCAGAGAGCTCTGAGTAGCATGCAGAGGGTGATGTTCACAACGTGAGTATAACTAGGGGCCAGCTAGCGAGTCTTTTAGTACACAAGGCAGAGATACTATCTCCTACTGTTGAAAGTCACAGCAGCAATATATAAATCCAACCTTGCTGCACAATACAATGCACACCACGTAATAGTGGAATCAGAAGCGTTTACCCCTGTAATTCAAGTCTTCGGTGTTGTGGAGCAAAAGATAATACAAAACAAAATAAACATCAAGCTCACAGAACTAATCAAGCTACTAGCCTGCGCAGGAAAGATACAGTGTTAATGGCAAGACACAAAATCATAAAATAATGAACCCTCCGGAATCTAATAGCGGTGTATTGACCGCTGTGATACAAACCGGGAAATATACGGGAAGGGGCTGATAGTTCTCAGCAATATGAGATCTGTGCCATAGTCGTGGAAATCGAAGAAAGCGCTCCAGCGCATCTTCCGTGAACCACCAAGACGGGCATAGGACCCAGAAGAGCAGCAATGAAAGAAACGCTCCGGCGTTTCTCTCGTGTGCACCGCTGGCCCAGAGAAGGAGTTAAAGTTATGAAATGGAAGCTCCGGCTCTCCTTCCGAAAATACCTGCACCTCCGAACAAAGCTCTGCCTAAGTCCAGGAGCGAGGTCGGGGTCCGACAGCGCTTCTCCACGGATTAAAAGGGTCAGGAAAACGCGGCAATGCTTCAGGCTGAAATCCGGCGGGGAGCACCATCTGCCATCTTGATTCCTCGGAAACGATTGTCAAGCACCTTGCTTAAATATGGGGCTGCCCTTAACCTATTTCTGACTCACCCCACTGCCTGCTGGGAAATGTAGTGCTCAAGGCTCTTTCTCAATCTACGCCCAGGAGGAGTTTGAATGCAAATGCGGCGTGGATGAGCCAGTTTGGTTATTACCGTATGGGTGAACGCTACACAACGTCTATGATCTGTCCATGTGGTGATCATTACTTTTACCCAAATGATGTGGAAATTATACTTAATCCCATTCATCCGATGTTCATCCTTTTATTAAAAGTACAATTTTACTTCTCCTCAGAACTAGTAATTAATTTGCATCATATGATGTCCATTCCCAAGCTCTCTCTTCTGAGCTTGCAACAAAGTCGACGCAGTTTTGTACTAGCAGAGAGAGTGTCCTTACTTCAAAACTAAAGAAAAGAAACTTTAGCAAAAGTTCTTATTACTGGTAGTGAAGTCTTCGAAGGAAAAAATGGAAATACACGTTAAGGCCTACATGAAATCCTACTAAAACATTATTATTTACTGAAAAGGTGCTAACTTTTCAAACATTTAATTGAATGTTGATGAAGCTGTTCCATTTGTGATTAATTTTCTTCATAAAATTAATAAACAAACACCATTGTGTATTCCATCAAGCATTAACTCATTTGCAAAGTCATTTATAAGTGAGCAAACACATTTTTTCTCGACATTCTGAAATGGCAGGTTTTCCTGATAGTACTGCTACATAAACAAAACATGTTTCTCATTCTCATTTTCAACAACTTATGTTAACCCACTTTTTCTTCAACATGGGTACTCTTTTTAACTTTTTATTATCATTTGGTTAAAAACGACATCATTACGTCACACATTTTAACATTAATAGGTTTTCATAGCACATATGTATTGAGAATGAATTACCTTATACATTTTTTCTCTCTCGTGAATAATTTTCATTTCGCACTTGTTTGCAACCGCACTGCATGCTTTTACGATGCAGATTGAACTCTCACGTGTTTTACAATTCACGCAGTTAGTCGTGTTTCTTAAGTATGCATTAGTATCACACTCCCCATTGAGCAGGATTTGACCAAGACAAATTACTCTAAAATAATTAGGCTCCATCAATTCTCCCTCTGATAGCAAATTAAGCCACCGCACAATATTATTTAGTGATCTGATAACAAACTGATAACTCTGAAAATGCACTTGTTTTCAATTGTTTCAGTCTAATGCCTTCCATGTCCTTTACAGCATCGTAATAAGTACTTTTCTTATCTTCTAATTCTATTTCAGTCCCTTTTCTCTTTCGACTTCTACTCTCCTTTATTTCTTATTTGCGTTTACATCATCTGTATATCAGTTCTAGTATTAATACGACATTTGCAATAGCTATTTTGGTGTTAGTATTTGCCCAACCAAGCTATTCCCCAGTGCTGCAATCCAACTTACCACTGAGGAAAATCCTCTCCCAATTTTCTCCCATGCACCATCAGCTTTTAGTTCTGTTAAATCATTGCTCAAGTTTGTTATGTTACTTATATATCCCCGCAAATCTTTACCTTTACCAGGGATATAAGTGCAACCTTGTTGAATTTTTAGCATGTGACAGACTCCGTCTTCTTTTGCTAATAATACATCTAAGGCAAGACGGTTTTGCAAAACCATAGACCTTATAGCAAATATTTCAATATCAATCACTAAGAAATCACCAGCGGTATCTGTCGATAATCAATCAACAACTGTAGACAGTTTTCTAATTTTATGCGAGTTTAATATTACCCCCATTGAGGGTATTATTGCACCAAATATACTCCCAATAATCTCTGCGGCGCTTATTCCCCTTTTGTTATGTGTTAGTTTCTTTTCATTGGTTCCCTGATGATCATTCACATGATATATTTTATGAAAAACTATTTCCTTGTATCAACATCCATACCAATATTGAGGCAATTTATAAAGAGCATTTTTCCCACACACATAATATACTCCCGGAAGTATTGGGTCAGTACCATACTTTAATACCCAACCTCCCATTATTAGGAAGGTGTTCACAGTCACTGGAACCAATAAATGTATTATTATATTCAGTCTTTTGTCTTAGTATGCAAAGCTCTTCCTTGTGCTGCCAATACAGAGACATTACAGCGTGAGTCTCACCTTTTTCTTAATCACCTACCTTATGAGCACACAGAGGTATTCTACTTTTTGGTTCAGCAGCTTTTCTTTTTATTTCTTCTTGTCTATCCTCTACGGTGTTAATGCATTCTTTTTCTACACTTTCTATGTGCATGTACAATATCTATAGCTTTTACAGTATGAAAGAATTCTCCCATTACTTCAGCATTTTTCGCACTTGCCACAATATTCAGGTTCTTCTTAATAGGAATTTTGGAAAAAACTAGGTCAATATTAGAATAATAATACTGAAACTTCTCCTTGCCATAGAAGAAACTTGTTAGTACACTATAAGAAATACCATATGTTAAAGGAAAGTCATCCCTTCAGACACAGACGTAGGTAATTGCATGCACCCATAACAATCTCTTGCATCCATTGTGTCAACAAATTCATACAATAGCTTGGTAAATACATTTAACGAAAAGTCATTCATTGAATTATCTTGTTTTAAGTCACTACTTGTTAGCTCTTAAATGTCTATATCTTCTCCAGGGACTCTTTTTAATTCAGTAGTGGCATTCACGCACACATTAGTAGGTTAAACAGAATAAACATAACAGGGTACATTTAGGACGATCAACAACCAAACAAGTATTAAGACAAGGATACACACAAAGCAAGCACATATTCACTTTCGCCTAGGTATAGCAATCTTTTTCAGATTTTCAATGTCAGAACCAGAGGCATCCATTTTAATTTGTACTTTCTATATTAATATTATGATTAGCAACAGGTTTCGTGTCTTCAATCGAACACTTATATCAGTGACTGTTCACAGCTTTATTTTCTTTCACCGTCTCTTTTAAGCACCCTTCTTTTCCCACACAGTTCATTTAGGGTGGCTTATACGGAGTGTTGTCAAATAAAATTTGATAAACTATTTCTCCCAATTGTTCGCTGCAGCTAGATATGTCCATTCAGGTGCTGCATATCTTTGATTTGGGACTGTTGCTCTTTTTGTTCTGCGCACTGTATTTTCTTCTCCATCTGTATCACTTTGTTCTGACTGACTGAAGACTTTGATTACAGTGAATGGTATTCTGCACACAGTCAGAGTGTTTTTCAATCGTTCAGTTCTTCTGGGTCATCGGTCAACTGTTTGCACTCATTTTTCTGGTACATTATTTATTTCACTTGTGTCAATACGTCGCTTAGTTGAATCCTTTCTTTCTGTTCCTTGTTACCTACAGGGCTCAACTCTCTTTCACTTTCAGCAGTGTTTTGAGTCTCAGTAGCTGACGCACACTCTATATTGTGCTCAATCTGTTCAGGCCGTCTCACTGCTGCAACCGGTTCACCTAAAACTGACTCTGCACATTCAAGTAGACATGGGACTTGACGAGTGTGAGCTGCGTGAACCCAATTAGGTAGACCACCACATTTAACTGCAGTTGATGTTATAAGAATCACTTGGTAAGGCCTAAGCCACCGAGGTTCCAAACAGCACTTTCTCGCATGTTTCTTGACAAGCACCCTATTCGTGCATGTGCTCCTGTTGAACAGTAGTAGCTACTTCTCCACCCTGGTGAGACACAGAATGCACTACATCTGCCAATTCTTTAAAATATTAGAGCACCAATTCATCAGATGTGTTCACAAGCTGATTTGCTGGGACTGTAGGCTCTCTTCTAACACTCCCCATAATTATTTCATATGGGGACAGTCCCGTTCTTTTTTCTGGAATATTTCATAAACTCATCAACACCAAAGGCAATGCATCAGGCCATTTTAGTGATGTAGACACACATACCTTTGCTAATCGTGATTTTATTGTGCCATTTGCTCAACTACGCCTGATGCCTCAGGTCAATAAGCACAATGCATTATTGAAGTGTGTTCCTCTATCTGATTCCAACGAGTCAGGAAATCCAGTCCTTGGGATGAGATCTTTAAACAGCAGTTTATCAACTGTTAGGCTGCCATTTCATGGCGTAGGGTATGCCTCAACCCAGCATGAAAACAGACACACAATCACAAGGACATATCTTAATCCATTAGAAGGAGGAATTTCTATGAAATCTAACTGCATGTGGGTAAAAAGTCATCCCGACCTTTGAATTTGACCCATGCTAACCACTGTTTTCCTTCCTGCATTCTGTTGCTGACATGTTATACATCTCTGGCACAGACTCTCTGCAATGGCTCTTAATTTTGGGTTGTACCATGACTGTCTAAAAAGTTGCATCATTGCATCTCTGCCTATATGTGTCGGTCCATGCAAGAATCTTGCTACTGGGAACAACAGACTATCTGGCAACACTAGCCTTCCATCTGTATAAACCTATACTTCATCTTCTGGTCTACATGTACATCCTGCTTTGATCCACCCTTCCCTTTCTGCCTGGGTAACTGAATCTTGCAATTCTCAAATCTCTTCTCATGTCTCAACAAGTGAAAATATTAGTCTACATTCAGAGTCATCAGATTGTTCTTTTAAGGATTATCCATTGAAAGCATATGAATTTAGGGCACAATAAAGTATGGTTTCATCAATATATCTATTGCTGACTGTCACATAATTATGCCCAGATTGATGAGCCGAATATTTTTCCACAGGAATTTGGGCTGGCAGTTGTAATGCCATCAGTAGGTGCTTTACACAATCTCCGTTTCGTATAGGTGAACCCGAAGAGTTCATAATCTCACTTTGAGACCACAACTGTCCACAACTGTCCAAAATCATGGACCATTCCAAAACTATATTGACTTTCCATAAATATGGTTACTCGTACCTGCTCCATAATGCAACACACGCTAGTGAGTGCAATCAATTCCACCACGTGTGCTGAATTTACTCCTTTCTACCATGATGCTTCAACAACACCCACCACCGTAAAGATCGCATATGCAGCTCACAAGGTACCTCCAGTGTCTTTCAAACATGATCCATCAACAACAAAACATGGTCAGATTCTGGTAACGGAGTATCCTGTATTTCTTCCACAACCACTATACAACTCGGAAGCGGCATCAAGGTAGCTGGATTCAAACTTGTACACCTTGTTACAGTCATGTTTTCCGCACCCAATATCACTTGCTCATATTTTGTTAAGCAACTGCTTGTAAGATGCTGTGTACGCGTTTGCGTTAACAAAATCTCAACTGAATGTGGCACATACACTTTCAATGGATGACCCATTACAATTGTCTCACACTGCTCCAAACTCACACAAGTTTCTGCAACAGCTTTTAATCATCCAGGAAAGGCAGCAGCCATGGGATCCAATGTGGCTGAAAAATATGCAGCAGGATGGTGTGCTGTTCCGTGCATTTGCATCTGAACAGAAAGTGCACAACCGTCTCGTTCACTGCAGAATAGAGTAAAACTCTTATTAAAGTCAGGCTTTCCCATTGCTGGAGCCTGACACAAATTGTCTTACAGTTCAAGGAATGAACGCATTCATTCTTCATCCATTTGTACAGGATCTGACAAGTCTTTGTGTGTTCGTTTCTGCAAGGGCTAGGCTACCGGTGAAAAATTTGGAATCTACTGTCTGTAATATCCAACCATTCCCAAACACATTCGAACTTCCTTTTGTGTACTCAGCTGATTCATCGGTAATTGATTCGATCTTGAGACACTTTTCTGACTTCTTTTTCAATGTGATGTCCCAAATAAGGAACTTGACTGACAAAATTTTTATTTTGCTGGTGACACTTTATGCCCACTTACTGACTAAATGATTCCGTAGATCAATCATATCAGTAACACAAGCCTTTTTTGTTCCTGATGCAACCAGCAAATCATCAATGTACTGCCCCAGCACAGAGTGATTAGGCATTTCTGCAGTTTCCAAATTTCTTTTCAAAATCTGATTGAAGATTGAGGGACTTTCAGTATTCCCTTGTGGAACTCGGCACCATGCCAAGACACAGTCTGTGAACTGGAATGCAACAAATATTGACTATCCGGATGCAAAGGAATTGAGAAAAATGCTTGACACAAATCAATCACTGAGAACCATTCTGCCTCACATGGAATCTGATATAAAATCACAGCTGGGTTCGGCACTATTGGACAACAGGGTATCACAATCTGGTGAATTTTTCGAAGGTCCTGAACTATTCTATATTTCCCATTAGGTTTTCGTATACCCATGATAAGCAAATTACATGGACTTCCTAATATTTCTTTCAAGAGGCCTTGTTCAATCATTGTTTCAATCAAAGGAGTAATTCCAGCAACTGTCTGGGGACTCAAATTATATTCTGGAGTTCTCTGGAATTCTGCATTTAGTTTTACATTGGAGCCACTCCTCTCATCAAACCAATGTCTTTACTCGAAAAATACCACACAGGCAAAACTGCATCTTCAATTCAGCTGGCAAATCATTTGCTGTAAGTAAAGGATATACACTATTTATTTCCAACTCTTGTCGGGCCATTTTAAACACCACATCTTCATCTTTTGTATGGAATTCTATCCCATTCGGTGTACAATATATGGAACACAAAATTTTACACAGCTAATCTCTTCCCACAAGTTTGACTGGGACCGGTATCACACACTACAAATTTGTGTAGATCTTTAAAACTTCCAATTTATACTTTCACTGGTTTGGTCACTGGGGTCGAGATCAATTTATTCAATACTCTTACAACTCTGATACTTTCTTCCGAGAGGGGTAGGTTGGAAATTTCCACAGTTCTCACAGCAGAACGGGAAGCACCAGTGTCTCCAAGGAACAAAATAGGCTTTCTGTCTACCTTGCCATCCACAAAGCGACGGTTCTGGTCTACCTCTAAGGATGTGCCAAGCACACATTCATCCTCTTCCCTCAGGTACCCTCATTGAGATGCATCTGAATCACTCTCATCCATCTGTAACAAATATTGTGACGCCACCTGCACATTTGAATTCATTTGATCATTTGTATGGAAACCTACATTCGGATTGTACCTTTGCACTTGACCATTCAAATTTTGATAGGAGCTTGAGGCATTCTCTGACCCTGTCCTCATCCTACCAACATCTGTTGATTCTGATTCTGATTACCCATTTGTGACTGTGTCATTCAAACTACTCCTGGGTCTATTGTCTGTACATTTCCTTTATTTGTCAAAATGTTTCTACACTTGTGCCTCCAATGCCCGAACTTGCCACAACCATGACACAAAACCATCTTCATTTCCTCTAGATTACTTCCTTGGTCTCTCCCATGTGGTATTAAATTTAGCACAGGATTCACCACCACACCTCTTATTCCAGTCATAGTCTGACCATTTCTTTGAAATGCTCCTGAAAAGTTTGTATCCATACTCATATAATCTCTTTTCTTTGCTGGTTTCATCTGGGCTAACATCAGTTTCTACTTCAACGTTTTGCGACATGAGTCAATATCATCTCCACAGTATTTTGCATAATGCAGTATTTCATCTATCGACTTACTCTGCCAACAGATCAAATGCTGCTGAATCATAGCACTTATTTCTGGTCTCAAACCGTACACAAATCGATACACAAAATGTCCTATATCTTTCTCAGAGACATTCTCAATCCCACTATACTATTTAAATGCTGGTAAAAGCCTCTCATAATATGCATGAACTGACTTCTTCAATTCCTGAGTAGTTCTATCTATTTTTACCCAATCTGTCTCTTGCAGCAAAAATGTTCCTTTCAAATAAGTAATAACCTGATTTTATTTGTTCAACACTTCATCTGACGGTGCTCCTGTTTTTGGATCTCGCAGAGATACTCTTCTTGTGGCCAGTCTATAGCAATCTTGCACTCAACCCACAAGTCAATCGGAACAACAATGTCAAACAAAGCATCCAAATCATTCCACAAAACCTTCGAAATCTGAACAATCTTTTCACTTGCTTGTACCACTCAACAGAATTTTCTCTCAACCTTGGAAATCATTTTTAAAGGACAGTATATCCTGTCTTGAACATGGAAAATGAACAACCCTTCCTCCTGGTACTTCTCTAATAGGATACACTGTTACATTTGCTTCTCCCTTTTCCACCTCCTTCACAGGAGATAGAGGTAAAGGTACTGATTCATCCTTCTTTTAGTCCCATCTGCGTTTCCATCTATCCACTTCTCTCCAACGTATTAGGATGTTGAGCAGCTCTTTATATATGTCTTTTGTAAGGCTTTTGACTTTTCTATGTTGACTACATATCTTTGTGCAATCTCAGCAAATCTCTTGTGTGTGTTTTTTGCTTTCCAGGTAATATCCTTACACATAAAGAATAGTTCTTCATCCCAATATTTGGCTAATCTTTCATTACTGATGGTTCCTAATATCATTTCCACTTTTAATTTGCTCACATCTGTGCCCAAATCTCGAGAAGAATTGCTCTGTATGCTACAACCAGGTGCAATTTCCCTTATTCATTCATCAAGTTCTTCTGGAGCGGGTCCTAAGGATGTATCCTCCCCTGATCTCTGTAATACCTCAGCAGTTCCACCCATCTTTGACCCTCCCGATGATGGTGACAGCAGTCTTTCCATCTGTAACATCCTTCTAGAATCCATTTGTGAACCTCTTTTTGGTGTTTCAGTCAACCTGTCTGAAATTTGCTAATGGCTAAACCTCTCCTTCCATATTTAAATTTCTTCTCCTATTCCCTTTCATCCCAGTCTTATTAGTTCCATTTCTTTCTGCCATTCCCTGATCTTCCACACTCACATTTCTGTACGATACAGTATGCGTTCCACCCATATTTCTATTGGGACTGTAACAGTATGAACTTGTGAAACTCCTTGTCCATTAATACACAACAGAACAATGGGACCTTTAGTCTCTGGAACAGATAAGGCATCTGGATGATTTGGCATTTTAATTTCTGGTAACCCTTCGATTTCTGGGGTCTGATTCTGATTCCAAGATGTCTTCTTTTGAGCCGGATCTAAATTTACTAGGGGGCATTTGGATGTAATCCTACAGAGGGACTTGTCTCCACATTATTCTGTTCTTCATGACCAGGTGGAGGTCTGTTCAGTAATAATTTATTCAAGAATTCATCATCTACATTGTCAACTCCTTCATCAGTTAAGCCAGTATCCCTAGACTTCAACTCCTCAACATGTTTCTTCTTTTCTTACCATTTCTACTTTGGTATCGGCTACCATTACAGGATACATTAGTTCCCCCTCAGCTACACCCTTTCTCCATCTCCACTTTTGTGCATCCCATTTCGCTTCAGCATACGGACTTACAGTATTCCTATACCTACTCTGAATGTTCTCCTTTTCTCTCTTATAAGCTTAATTTTCCCATTCCTCAAGAGCTTCATATTGCATAGGTATAGAATTTGGTCTCAAATTATTCATTTGATTCCTTAGATTTTCCAAAACTCTGGTATTAAGGGTTCCAAATGATGGAAATGCTAAGTCACCATCTCTCTCAGTATATTTCATCCAGTTCTTCAACCAAGTACACGTATGATATCCCTTTTCTAATTACATAACGGAAGAAGGTTCCTTCTGGAGCCCCAGGAATTCCTTCCCTAATTGACATTGGTTCATCTTTATGAAACAACGTTTTCAACAGTTTAAAAAACTTCACTATTCTTCAACTCTAATTCAAAAACCTTTGTGAAAAAATCTTCAACAATTTCTCTTCCGTGTTATGATTCTCTGCCACCAAATCAAAAGTTGTCCTCATCCACCAATGCCGGCTTCTCACAAAATGACCAATACCAGCGTGGCACCTGATGACGTCAGTCTAACTCCTCACTGCGACTGACCCTCCCTTTACTATGTTGTTATTCATCTTTCATAAAGTCTTTTAACAAAACAAATAATATAAAACAACTTTGTCTGCTCAATTAAAAAAAGGATAGAACCATACACTCCAAGAATGCTCTCGCTTCCAGCAAAATCTGGACCAGCGCGATTCTGTCCTCACGAAGTCAAAATCTTTGCGATTTCACCAAATGCGCCTTTCTGAAAAAACCTCAACAATTTTCACTTGTCACGCTTCAAGTTTCCCTATGTTAGCACTGGCAAGGCCTTTTGCACACTACTTACTTCCACAGCAGACAAAACATGTTTAGTGTATGCCACAATAGGAACACCCTTAGGCTTTATCCTGGGATCTTAGGCCATTGACTGACCCGTTTACTTCCATAAGGTCAACAACAGACCCTAACATGAGACACAAGCATAACAAACTTTTCCATAGTTGGCCACAAGTCCATTCTTTTTTAGGTCGAGCCTAGCGTTGCAGCGCATGCGCTGCACGCTTTGCGAGGCATACAGTATTCAGTATTGCATGGAAGCTCCACCCACTCTACGCCCATCTTTTTCATTGGCTTAGGTCCTAAATGCTGCCTTCTGATTGGTTTTGGCCTGTTAGTCCCATCCTATGACGGCCATGTCATCATTTGTATCTTTCAATGGCTACTGTCCCCTTTACTCCGAACACTATTTTCTTCCCGTCCCTCCCCCCTCCTGCAGTCCGTGACTTCTTGGGGCCCCACCCCCTCCCACACACTCCCGTTCTCCCTTCTTGCCCCACCTGCACTCCCCCACCTGCACTCCCGTTTCCAATGAATACATCCAGGTTGATCAACACGTGGAAAAACCGTACATCACACAAAAACTTTTATAATATTAAACTTTGGATATCCTTTATGCGCAACAGTTTTTGTTGGCAGTGACCGAAATTAGGCCGTCAGCTTTAAGACTAAACAGTCAACAGAGAACTCTTAACAAATACTTAAAAGCCCGAACAGCGTCTTGTGACTGCTATCTATTCTTTTATTTTGCCTGTTTTTGTTACTCGTTTTTTCTGCAACGTGTACATTTTTAATGTTCTCCTCATTAAATGTACTTGGTTCTATTGTGAAGCACTCTGACACCTTTGGGTAAAGTCCACGCTATATAAATATGCATTAAATAAATAAATAAATAAACCGCTACAAGATGGCTACCACTTACGAGTGCTCAGAGGAGGAACTTGATCTGACAGTCCTTTTTCTCTGTTTTGTGCTTCGAGCGTAAGGCGATGCCTGCAGCCTGGCCCTGAATAGACCCATCGGGCATGTCTGATGCGGCAGGATACTAAGTTGTGGGTTACACCTGCAGGCAAGTCGGTGCATTACTTCAGCTACCCTAATCTCAGCATCGGACCGGACAGTCACAAGGCCTGGTAGTAAGTAAATGGTTTGCCATTTTTAAAACAACAGATGCACTAATAGAATGTGCTGTCGACTGTAGGCAAACTTCTTTCCGTAGGCACCTCCATGTAAAAGTTTCTGTCGGTGCTTAGAAGCTTTTTCAGTGTACCGTATTTGCCTTTAAAAACTACCACAGAATATTGTGTGAGAAAAAAATCTGCAAACCGCAAATCGCATGTAAACTCCCTCACAGCTTCCCACATGGGACGGTTGATTATCATATTCATTATTAATCAGTAATGTTGTTGGTATTCTTATTCATTATTAATATCAGTAGTGTAATTTGGAAATAGTAGTAGTAATGATAGAGTAATATTATCAATACCACCAGCCTAGTTGAACTACCAAAGGGTTGAGTACGTATGTTTGCTGTTATATCACTTAATGCCGAGCATGTCCAGCCTCGAGGCACCGCCCCGGAAGTAGATGCCAAACCTGTCAGTGCATTCATGAGACGAAAATCTACAAATTAAGTTATGCGGCTGCAGTGTTTGTACATCAGGTTTCCCAAGAGAGGTGCAGCAAATGAAATGAAACATAACAGTTCTCAAAAATTATGTTTTTCTTTTTTTCTTTGAGGTTTGTGTCGGGTACCCATAACAAATCTCGAGGTTGTTTAAGGTATAAGGGAAGGATTAAGGGATTACTCAAAATTCCCATTCCAGTGTTTATCAA
Organism: Triturus cristatus; assembly: GCF_964204655.1. Taxonomy (NCBI): domain Eukaryota; kingdom Metazoa; phylum Chordata; class Amphibia; order Caudata; family Salamandridae; genus Triturus; species Triturus cristatus. The sequence continues at coordinate 672,611,771 of NC_140587.1, forward strand.
GGTAAATCATTTTTGCAGCTGCAGCACTTATTTAATTCCCCCAGTTGCTGTAAGGGCAAGAGCACCTGCTTCATTGTTAATTGTGTACAAGTGACAGGAAAAGCATTTTAGTTTTACCAGTGGGGATGATGTGAGGAGTAAGCAGAAGAGAATCGTGGGCTGCCTGGTGTCTGAGGCAAATTGGCCTGAACTCTTTGAACCCATGTGAAAATCTGCACAAGATTTACATTTTCTTAAAATAAAGACCCCCCCTCTGACTGTACCTACCCAAACCCTTTTAACTGGCAAAGGCATAATTGCAAACATATAGTGAGAGTGTCATTCTTGCAGTTACTAAAGCACTGCCTTGTCCTGAAGTTGGAAGAAAGCACTCAAAACTGTATTTAACTTAACAGGCATAAACTGTGAAACACTTTACTTGACATGGTTATTTAATATTCTTTGAAGTGTATACGTTTGCCCTAAGCCCCTTACAGACTTAACATTAAGGATATGTTGATTCTGTTAGATGCATTGTACAACAAGTTATGACTTAATCAAAGGCAAATTATGAGTCATTATTATGCCCAATGAATTGAAGAGGGGGGATCAAAAATTGTGTACACTAAAGTTGCATGAAAACAATCAGTCCCAGACTCTGAGGATTATTGAGTGTATTTATACCTTTACAGACTTAAAGTCTTTAAAAATTGCCAGCTCATCAGAACAACCCAATCTCAGTTCCATGTAATCCAATAACTCTTTTTAATGCGCAGTAAATAGGCTTGAGTCTGGCTGTGCTATTTCATTAATTTCACATCAGTTCATGTATTCAAATTTCTCTTCCTTTAAACAGCAGTAAAAATAAACTACTTGTTTGTTTGAGAGTAAGTTTCTCTCAGGGCACTCAGTATTCATCTATCTCTTCTATCCTGTCTCCCTGAAAGGGCATGCACTTACTGGTGGTACTCTCAGCTCTCTTCCCACACAGTTCTACCATTCTTCACTTTGTTTCAGTGCTACAGACATGTCAAGTGCCAAATCAGAGAAGCAAGGATAAACCCTGTAACCTCCATGCTGCCAAAATACCGAATACTGGTGGTACACCTGAGTGCAAGGTATCTGAGGGTCCACCTCTCAATTTGCAGTGCTCGAGCTGAGGAAGGGAGTGTAGTCTCCTGAAACAATTTATCGTATCAGGAACCTTGTAAATCTCTTTGGATAAGCCTGAGAGAATCCTGCTGTAGTGCTTGCTCTGTGCTTGCGGATCGCTGGCAGGTTTTCAAAATACATAAATAAAAGGTATTGCCATTTACAATGCCAATAGCTCAAACACTCCCAAAAGCGAGACCTATTACATTGCAAGTGCTTGTTTATATTGTTTCAATTGGTCAAACCTTAAACGTCACTAACTATTATCTTTAACTTCGTCTCTTCATTACCTAGTATATCTAGTCAAATAAACCATCCAATAATGCGACCAGAAAATGGATGCAGTGTGAACTAACGATAATGGGCTTACGGTTACTAACTCTAATCACTGCTCACCACTGATATATGTCATATTCATCTCAGCTACAACAAGATTGTGATATCCCAGAGTTTGGCCCATATAAACTCGACAACGCCAAGTTCTATATATTCACAAACCATCTAGGTCCTCTGATAGATCATTTAATCGAGCGAATAGGGAGATGAATGGCCACTTCTCCTGAGGACCTGGAATACAGAAGTGCCTTCCTATTAGGCATTAACCTTCTAACATATTCAATGATTAGGCAACAAGAATAGCACACACATGAATGATTATACCAGGCAAATCTTTATCTAAACTTCAGGTTAAATGGTCAAAGAACAAAAATACATTTAGAATCATTTAGTTTTGTTTATTATTTTAGTACAGGTAAAATGACAACACGTCACAGTTCAGAGTCAAATACATTTCAATCCAAATACCCGGTGAGAATGAGAGAGAGAGTGAATATAAACACAATTTCAGAATATAGATATGAATCATACAAACCAAAAATCTGTTGCAGATTGTTAGGAATACAGAGACTCAAGGTGAGCCCAAAGAGATGTTAATCACAGCGTGCAATAGCTGTAGTCATTTAACCCTTCAGCCGAAAAGTTTGAATGCTCAACTTCACCAGCTGGCAAAGTGCAGGTAATCAGGAAAGTTCAGTTCAGGAAAATCAGTGTTCAGTCCGACAGCATGCCAGGCATATAGAAAATTTTCAAAGATAGCCAGGGCGTTGCCCTTTTCTCACCGGACAGTCATACTTCCAATTATGCATAGTTCCTTCTCACAAAAGTATCCTTTATGCAGTTTGCATGATTTCTATTGTCAAAGTCTATGGTCTGTCCATGGGGTGATCATTACTTTTACCCAAATGATCCGGAACTTAATACGTAATACCATTCATTCGAAGTTCATCCTTTTATTAATAGTTCAATTTTGCTTCTCCTAGCAAATAGGAGTTCATTTGTATCATATCATGTCTGTCCCCAAGCGCTCACTTCTGAGCTTGCAACAAAGTTGACACAGTTTTGTACTAGCAGAGAGAGTGTCCTTACTTCAAAACTAAAGAAAATAAACTTTAGCAAAAGTTCTCATAACTGGTAGTGAAGTCATGTCAACACATTCTAGTCTTATTTGAAGGAAACAATGAAAATGCATGTTAAGGCCTACACGAAAACCTATTAAAACATTATTATTTACTCTAAAGGTACATAACCTTTTAAACATTCAATTGAATATTGATGAAGTTGTTTCATTTGTGATTAATTTTCTTCATAAAATTAATAATCAAACACCATTTTGTATCCCATCAAGCATTAACTCATTTGCAAAATCATTTATAAGTGAGCAAACACAGTTTCTCTCGACATTCTGAAATTGCATGTTTTCCTGATAGCACTGCTACATGAACAACAACTTATGTTAATTCACTTTTTCTACAAAATGAATACTCTTTTTAACTTTTTATTATCATTTGGTTAAAAACTACATCATTACGTCACACATTTGACAAATATAGGTTTTCATAGCACATATGTATTGTGAATACATTAACATTATAAATGTTCTCTCTCTCATGAATAATTTTCATTTCTAACTGGTTTGCAACCAAACAGCATGTCTTTACGATGCAGATTGAACTCTCATGTGTTTTTCAAGCCACGCTGTCAGTCGTGTTTCTTAAGTATGTATTATTATCACACTCCCCATTAAGCTGGATTTGATTGATACAAATTATTCTAAGATAACTACGCTCCATCAAAAGCATGAACAACATTGGCGTAACCTAACGAGTCACCGACTCCACACACAACACAGGATACACACTAGGCTCATCTTCACAGCCAGAGACAGAGTCAGGTACAGCCATGCCACCGATCTCACATGTATTTGGAAAAACAAGGGAACCCAAAAAAAGGTAATCAAGGACCTTGGGTAATAGTATTTTAAAGAAACATTGGTCCTTAGAACAGTAAGGGTATTGGAGGGATAAATATAGTCCAGAATCGATACTATATTGGGGGAATGTCCAGCCGGACAAACCCTTTTTAATTCTTCAATGCAATATTCACAAATAAAAGAACATACTTTTTGTGGGACACAGTCCTGTATCCACCAGGGAGAACTAACAACACATACAAATCAATTACATACAAATAAACAGAGAGGCATTTCAGGCAAGAAGGACAGAGCTTATGTACATTATCCAGTGTTGGAAGCTTTTGTAAAACAACAGATGCACTCTTTTAACACAATGGAGTAATGTGCACGTTGTTTGCTTAGGTCGACGACGTTTCGATCCTGTTGTGAAATACTAGGGAATGTGAGTGACTCAGATTCCCTATTCGGAAGGACCCAGGCAGCATCGAGTGCATTGCCACCCTGCCTCCATCCGGTGGTTATTCTCCCCTCGGACCTCAATCATCATCCTGTCCATTGTACAGGTCTTATTAAGCCTCCCTCGAGCTTAAATACAATTTTCTTCATCTCATTCTCCCCGTAATCCTTCCTCCAAGACCACAAGTCCACACCGGATTCAATTGGCAATTTCTTATGCTTAGGCCAGAAATATAATTCGTCCTGAAGATGATCCTAGTATTTCACAACAGGATCGAAACGTCGTCGACCTAAGCAAACAACGTGCACATTACTCCATTGTGTTAAAAGAGTGCATCTGTTGTTTTACAAAAGCTTCCAACACTGGATAATGTACATAAGCTCTGTCCTTCTTGCCTGAAATGCCTCTCTGTTTATTTGTATGTAATTGATTTGTATGTGTTGTTAGTTCTCCCTGGTGGATACAGGACTGTGTCCCACAAAAAGTATGTTCTTTTATTTGTGAATATTGCATTGAAGAATTAAAAAGGGTTTGTCCGGCTGGACATTCCCCCAATATAGTATCGATACTGGACTATATTTATCCCTCCAATACCCTTACTGTTCTAAGGACCAATGTTTCTTTAAAATACCGATCTCACATGGACAGACCATGCCATTATCCATTTACCTATCTCACAATCCCCCAGCACCTCTACCAAGCCTCCCAACACTTCACACATCAGCCGTAAATAAGTATCTGAGAGCCTATAACTGACACCCTCAACACCTTCCACTTTGACACCGCAACCAACCTGGAATGGGCTGACAAGAACTTCTCCACCTGGATCACAGATTGCGCCAGCAGAGTCACTCCCGTCAAGCCTACCAAACTCAAGAACTACACCAGACAGGCCAGTTGGTACACCATGGAACTGAGAACCACCAAACTCAACTGCAAGTGACTAAAAAGGAAATTATGCACCAGCAAGAAGCCCACAGACTGAGCAACCATCAGGACCATCTTCAACCAATACCACCAACTCCTAAAAAATACGAAAAGGAGTGCCATAACTGACCACATGTGACCGCATCCACCAGAAACATCATCACCCCTTTCCAGGAACTCTGCTACCTACTGGTGGGCTTCTTCCACAAGATCTCCGCCATCTACAAAATCTTCGAACCCCAACTCACTGTCACTGACGTCCTAAGCCCCCTCATACCCATGGAGGCTAGCCCCAACCACCTGCTCACTATCATAATCTGCAGCCTTCCTCTAAGCCCGTCCCTCAGCCCTACTCTGTTCAAAATCTACATGACTACCTTGGCCAACCTGTACAGAACCGATGGACTAAACATTATATCCTACAGTATTACATCTAGTGCGCTTTTGCTCTCTCTCGCTTCTCTCTCCTCTTAGATTCTAAGTACCCATGGGGCTGATGTAAGGACGTGACTCAGTGTTTCCTTTTCCAGGTAAACACAGTCCAGTTTTTCGAAAGCGCACTAAATGTGATACTGTTTTATATATGAGGAAGTGGTATTTTACCTCAGGCCCTCTTTTCTTTTTTTTCTTTTCATTGAATTTACAGCAACTTGATACCCTCGGGCCCACGCTGATTATTAAATGTTTCCCTGATTCAAGAGGTTTCTGACAGGCACGATCCCCTTCTACACGGCCAAAGTAAGGCAGCTGTTTTCAGACTTTTCTACCAAAATCCTGTCATCCAGGTGCCATAGATCTTGCTCTCTGGCAATTTAGAGCCTATGGGCCCATCTACAGTATACTCATCATCCAGTCAAGGGTGTCCTATGGTAATTTCAATCACTATTTTATTCTTTAACATCTTAATGGCCAACACAATAGATACTACATACCCCTTATGTTAATTTCCCAGGTGCCCCCCTTTTAGTCCTGAGGAAGACCACGCTGTGAGGACACAAGCAGCCTATTTTTATTATGGGGTCTAAACGTCGACTGCGTTACCATCTTTTGCCAGTTTGGTCAACAGTGCTTTTTCACTGTGACAGTGCATTTCAAACAATGACTATGTATTTGTTAGTATTCAATTGTTAGGCTGAGCAAAGCCGGCTCTAATTGTAAATAATGGTGTGATGTAGTGATTGTCACAACCTTTCCTTTTTCACCATCCCAATCCTCACTTAATGCACATTACCCTCTTAACCAACCTTTCTCCCCCACCACGTGGGGCACTTGTCGATACGTTGTCCCAGATCTTTTGCTGGTTTGTGAACATCATTTAGATGCTAAATATGATTAAATAATATTGAACATAGTAGTCTGTTGTACAAGTGTATCAATGCCCGCTGGCACTTTATTACGTGTGTTTCTTTGAAATGTACTACTGGGACCCACTTTACTCTGTACTGTCCTTTACCCAGGTCCCAGTGGCTTGTTTGGGTTTTCCCCCTTTTTTGCAACTAAAACTCAATACAGACAAAACAGAAGTGCTGATAATTGAGAATAACATCTCCCCATGGAACAACTCCTGGTGGCCCTCAGAACTAGGACCCTCACGCAATCTCTGACAGACCACGCCCACAACCTCAGCCTCATCCTGGACAGCAAGCTCACCATGAAAAGACAGATCCACGCAGTCTCCTCTGCCTGCTTCCTTACTTTTTGCATGCTCCGTAAGATCTTCAAATGGCTTACTGTCAACACCAGATTAACCATTGCTTGAGTCCTGGTCATCCAGCTGGCTATATTATGGTAACGCACTCTACATAGGAATCACCACGCACCTGTTAAAGAGACTACAGACCATTCATAATTCAGTGGCCAACCTGATCATCAACCTTCACAAACGGACACACTTCAATACCCACTTCAAGGAACTCCAATGGCTCCCCATCCAGGAGACTTGTCAATTCAAGATGCCGATCCATACCTTTAAGGCCCTTAACAACTAAGGACCTACATACATCGTGTCGCCTTCCACCAACCCTCCAGACACCTGTGCTTTGCCTCCCTTACCCTCTCACACTCCCCATGCTCCTCCTACCACACCTTGAAGTCATGGAACTACATCTGCCTTCACCTCAGTGCCTCATCATTTATTCTGGAATTCAGGAAATAACTCAAGACTTGGCTGTTCAACTGAACACCCTGAAGCAGTGAGGTTTCTCAGTACCTAGATAGCCTTGAGGGTGATTAGTTGTGATTTATACATCCTACTTGAATTTAACTGAATCGAAGAATGCATACTTTACAGTGCACTATGCTCAGCTTGAAGTCAACTCACAAAGTCTTTGAACTTTTGTGTTTTACTGCTGAGCAATCACAAACACACATCTACCTTTGTTCTCTATGTAAAATAGGCATCTGGCATAAAGAGAAGAGAGAGAATGATAAATATCTTGCATCAACGAAGGAGCACAGAAACAGTTACCAAAATCAGACCTCCATTGACCTGGAGGAGAATAGGGATGCAAGGAAACATGGGAGTACAAGAAAAATCTCTGGAAAAGAGCTGAATATGGGTTGGCAAAACAAACCAAAGCAAATGACAAGGCTCATAACAGAATATGAGCAACTCAACAAGGAACAAGTGTTATGGCACAAGGGTGGGGCTGGGTACAACATCGCTCATTTGCAAACAAAGACTGTGGAAATGAGCTCCAAGATTTTTCTGCAACTCAGCAACCAGACAAACATGGTGATTCCTTCTGATGCTTAAAATGATAAATCAATCCTCTGCACTGATGGCCACTGACACTCTAATACTAATGCATAACAGAGTGGCTGTGGTATTCCCAGCAGAGAAAGGTCCAAAGAGCACAGCAGAGCTGGTTCAGAAAGTGGTTTCCTCAGAAATAGCATGCGTATTGTGCCCACATATTCAAGACAGAGTGTTGAAGAAATCTTTTCTGGAGTACTGGCAGACAGTTGGTTTCAATCTTGTAGGAGGAACACTCATCTTCTGTGATCCAAGGAACACAACTCAAGGATTTTTTTAAATGAAGAACTAGCATGGCATTGGCATATGATCTTAGACCAATAGGTTCCCATACAACACACTACATTTGGATCTAGAGTGGTGTAATTTCTGCACTGAAGGTATCTCAGTTAGCTTTGTGTTCCAAAGCCCGATATGGCAAGGGACATCTGCAATTCTATAGAGCACCTTTTCCACCTTCATTAGGTACCTAACAATGAGCTCACTCACTCCTGTCTACCTCTAATCAATTCTAGTATCATTTGCAAAATAATGTTATGTAAGGATGGTTGGCTCTGTATTTCATGCTCTGTGTGAGAAGACACTTACCATGAAAATACATGGAACCTGCTCTATTCTGTCTCACATGTCTAAATAGTGCTCCCAAGCCACACCCTCTTCCCCCTTTATGACTAGTTTGTTTTCCCTTTTAAATTTGGTCACAGACACCTTCGAGTAGGACCACAAATAGAGGTAAGGTGAAGTTGAGCTCTTCAGGAAGAGGTGTGAAAAAACATGAACCAAAGTATGCACCTTAGCCCACTGTATTCCGGTTAAACACTGACTATAGCCTCTCTCCATTGATTGGAAACCTAAAATGGGTAGCTCAAATCTACAAAAACATTTGAATGGTTTAATATAAATAGCAGTTATGATATCAAATTGATGTTGATTCCATTGAACAAACATAAGATTTTATTAACAGTACATTAGGATGTTAAGCTAAAGAGAGATATGTCTGTTTGACGCTAGAGATACTACAAGGAAACAGGAAGTGGAGAGTTCCTTATCATGCAACTAGATGTAATATATGTCCCTGCTACAGCTGGGCAGGCGTGTACTGATATTTCTCATATAAAGGCTGTAAGTTATTTTGAAATGGGTCAATGGTAATCTAGAGCCAGATAATATTTCTGAAGGCCCACAGTAATGGGCGATGCACTGGGAGGTGAAAACAAACCCTTTTTATAAGGCAGTGTTGAACCTGGTTTGTACTTAGTTAGCCCACAGAAAAAGGCACAAATGAGTTTTCCCATATGAAAATAGGAGATACACACAAAGTAAAGGGGTATCCTAACATTTGACACTTGAAGAATATACACTAGAAGTCCAGCCCTAGCTGTACCTTTTACATTTCCTCTGGGAGGCCATTCAGTACTAAGTTCATCAACATAGTCTGAGCCAAAGTTCATGATTGTTGGAAATAAGTATCTTTTTGTGCCATGCCTGTTGATTTTTTGCCTTTGCTATCCTATTTTTGCTGAACCTGCTTGTGTTTGCAGTAGGATTCTGCACACTTTCCTCTGGCTAGCAAGTACTAAAGTGCTTGTGCTCTTCCTTTCAAATATGGTAAAATTGGTATATACCTAGTTGGTACATTTAATTTACTTATACGTGCTGAGTAGTTGGCACTACTAGTACCCAGGACCTGTGCATTAAACACTATAAGTAGACTGTGTCACTCATTCATGATGTGTGACATATAGTGCCAAATAAAGAACAACTAAGAGGCTCTGCAGGAACTTTTTTTTAATACATTTATCTAAGTTTATTCTCATACACCTGCTCCATATTGTGCAGTGGTGACAGCTTTTCCATTATTTGCCTTGGTATAGTGGCTATGATATTGCTGCAATTGCTTGTGATATGGTGACCGTAGCTCTTTCAACATGGTGAAGCTTTGTTAGGGTCTCAATAAATGTACTATCCAGTTAGCTAAAAGTTTAAGTTTTTCCCAAAGTCCTTCTTAAGTTTATTTTTGTATATTTCAATGTTATAGAGCGGGCAAGTACCCTGAGGTATCCTGATTCTAATCACAAAAGCAGAGAAATAGGAGAACATAGCTACAAACAAAAGAGTTGTGTTTTCAGAGCTTTGCGAAATGGCTTATAATTTGACTCAGCATGGAGAAAAAATAGCACGTTGTTCCAGTTATGGGCTGCGGTAACTGACAAAACTCAGCCATCTCTGCACTTTCTATGAAACTTTGGTTCATTGACTAGTAAAGCAGTTGAGGACCTAAGTTATCTGGCTGGGCAGCATTTGGTGAACCTGCCTGTCATATAATTTACTGGTCCTTGTGGCAAGTACACCTCTTTGTGGTAATAACACAAAACTTTGAAGGTACAACATTTAATGACAAGCAATCAGTGCAGATTGGCCACTATGAAAGATATTCTGGCTGAATTGGAAAGGCCTAATTTAAGCTTGGCTGGCACATTTTCTATCAGTTGGAGACGTTATATCAGAAAAGAGGAACAGACTAGAAAATTAATGTTGCAATAATCCAGAAGATTGGTGATCTTTGCCTTTACCAAAGTTTTCACATTGGAGTTAGGAACAAAAGGAATAATCTTTCTCAGCAGCTTTAGTAGACCAAAGCATTTTGCAGTAAGCTTCTTAATATGGGGCTCAAAAGATAACATGTAGTCAAAAATCATGGTCAAGTTCCATGCACTGTCAGTGGGCATCTGGCATGCTCCTAAATACTTCGGGAGTCGAGTAGGTGAAAAAATGGAGGGGTTGCCAAATACTAAACCTTAGTCTTGTCTGCTGTTAGCCTTATGCAGTTGGCATTTATCCAATGCACATCCAATGTGAGATAGGATTTAAATTGGTCTTGAATGAATGCGTGACCATCCTCTATCTGCAGAATTATCTAAGTGTCATCTGCATATTAACAGAATTGAAGCCCAAATGAGGCAATCAGATTAGCCAATGGCTCCAAATATATACTGGACATGATAGGGGTTAAAGAAAGCCCTGAGGGACTCCACAGTGCATTTGAGGGTAAGATGACAGGAAAGGCCAAAGATAAACTGCTTGGGACCTTTTTTGCAAAAAGGACTCAAATCAGCTCAATAGCTTCCCTTCAGACCCAACTAGGAAGATCTCATGTGAGATCATGTTGAACGTCGCTGGTAGATCAAGAAGAATGAGGGATGAAGAGCCCCCATTATACAAGATCATTCACATCACATTGCTTTCAACATCATCTGAGCGCTGAAGGTAGAGCAAAATCATGACTTGAATTTATTGAGCGCAACCCTGTCCACTACGCAGTGTGACTATTGACAGTTAACATGACTCCATCATTTTGGCCATTGCAGGCAGGAGGTAGACCAGGTGGTAATAGGCCAGTTTTTCTGCATCCAGACTGGATTTCTTTAATTATAACAGCAGCAGTTTTTTAATGTTCCAAACAAGACCCAGATCAAAAAGAGTATTGCAAACAGAGGCAAGTGCAGGGGCCACTGCAGGTGCCATAGACCTAAGATATTTGGCAGGGCGTGGATCGACAGGGGAGCCTGAGCTGATAGGCTTGAGAATAGCTGACATCAGACATATCTCAGACCGTAACACTAAAGTTAAAGAAGAGGTTCAGGAAAACATATCACCCAAGTTAGAAAACAGAGTAGCACCAGGAAAAGTCATCAGGAGTCGCTTGATCTTCTACTGGAAGAATTGGCTAACTCTGAACAAAACGTTTGAGAAGAGGAGAGTATTTCCAGAGTCACCAAAGAGTTGTAAGAGGAAAAGCAGCTTTTTAGTCGACTCTTGCCTCCACTATTTTATTGTGATAGTATTTAGTCTGAGCTGCCTTCAGGAGGGCATTGTAGTGCTTGAGCTCCTGTTTATAAATATGCTTATCCTCTGTGTTGGGCTCGTGATGCCATAGTGTTTCTAGGTTTTTACACTTCCTTTTAGCTGAGAACAAATTAGAGGAAACCCAGGGTGCTGAAGGAGTAGAACAAGTAGAAAAAAGGTTTGAAAATAGAGAATTAAATCTTAGGTGCTAGTAATCCATGTGTTAAAGACTTCCACATATGTATTTATGTTCTCATGAGGTGTAGACTTTATATGCATCAAACAGGCAAATAATTAAGCCAGATCTCATTTTGACCAAGGGTGATAGGTTACTGTGGAAAGTGTCCTAAAATTAGTTTTTTGCCATACTCTTAAAACTGATTGTGAATAAAATCATCTTATGGTCAGATCATACCTATTCCATTATTAATAGAGAAGGACGAAAAACTCCTCTTCACTTATATGTTGAGAGGCAGATTGTGAAGATTGCTGGGCCCAACGTTGTCATCGATGGGCACAGACAAATTTGCATTTCGAGTGCATTTGTTGTGTCTGTTACATGTCTGCCCTGGGCCTGAATAAAGCTTCTTCTCTAGCTGGCACATCCAAGAAGGTTCCAAAAATCTGCAGCGCTGCTCTCATTTGAACAGCATGGAACAGACAGCAGAGGTAACCGGGAAGGAATCACTCCGGGGCTGACAGATCAATCACAATGGAGACAAACATAGCCACAATGTGAAGGGAAACTAATATGGGGAGATGGAGTCATCCTCAGAGGAAAATGGCGGTGCTTTTGTGACGCTCTGTTCTAACGAACGTTTTACTGTGTCAAAAATAAGGGTGCTGGGGCAAACTATGATCTGATATCACCGTACCAGATCAGCAAATCCCAGCCTGCGACAGGTGACTCATCTCTGTCAATCTCTGGTGCAGGAACGGAGACTGGCAGTGGGAGATAGAAGGGGCCTTGGAGGCATGGGTCAGGTCAGTGAGATTGTGGTTGGCAGCACGACCCCAGGTAAGTGCATCGCAGGGACCATCGGTTGGTGTGCCAGGCCAGGGGGTCCCCATGCTTGGCCTGATGGAGCCCCAAGGGCTTTGAAGACACATCCAACTCAACACATGTGCAGGACCTACAGATCCTCGTAGTCATATGTTGTAATGATGTAATATAGTCTGCATTACAAGCCTGGGATGTAAGCATTGTGATGCAAACAGGTTCTTCCAATGTCATTTGACCAATGTGTCACCCCATGCTAGAATTTCACCGGTGACAGTTCAACTTTGGAACTGGTGGAGTTGTAATGCAATGCCGGAGGAGCAGGATGTGTCTAGGGCTGTAAGAAATAAACTTACCTCCAACCTATATAATGCTAGCAGTCATTATTGTAGAAGTAGCGATGAGCGGATTCAGCCCTAGATGCTCCACTATCTTTGGGCGCTGATCAAATTATGGTATGGGCAACCCAATTCACAGAGGAAGGCTGTTGTGCTAAATTTCCCACGTTTCTTGGAGACTGAGGGCCATGTTCACAAGGAGCTATCTCCGATTTAACAGCACTTTGGCGCAGCCAAAGTCGTGTTAAATTTACCACCCCATTCACAAGCCGGTGCAAACTGCCTACAGCACCACTTTTCCGGCGTTAGCATCAGCAAAAAACATCACCACGGATGACCCTGGCAACTATCGCAAATGAGATGCAGAGTAGGCGTTCCAGAGCAAAAAGCAGCAACAACATCACTCCGCAACATTCTCAACGACCAGCCAGATCCGCGATAAGAACACAAAACAGGCGATAAGGCACGTTATCACCAGGAAATTAACACCTGCCCAGACCTGGTGCAAAGTCAGACCACAACCTGCAGCAGACAAGGTAGCACAGCCCATAGCCACACATGAAGAACAACAGATGCCCCCGAGCAACTGAACATGCAGCACGGACACCCAAGAGGGCCACAACACCCACTGACACCACACCCAGGCCCGCAAACCCCACCTCTCGGGCCCACCACCGACCCTGGACAAAGAAACTGCACACCAACACCAGGAATCCCAAAACAAATATTTTGCCTGATGTCGCACAAGCAGGAAAATCAACATACATGCATGGCCAGAAATTGGAGTATCAGTCATACAGCAATGCAATCACCAACACAAAACATCATAAAACAAAAGCCAAAACAACCATTCGGATGAGTCCTAGCGGGTCCTCACTGGACAATCTGTAGTACACTGCCTGGAAGACAAAATCAAAGAGAAGAAGGTGTGCCATGCGCCCAACAAAGGAAAGAGAGGGAAAGAGCGAGGAAGAGAGATGTAGTGAGATTGCACAAGCAGCGTAAGGCCTCTCGGGCACCTGGCTCCACAAGCCAACATGTGTGTGTGTATCGCCATCCGTACACCATGAGCCCAAGGCCTTGTCCCAATCTCAGCGCCAAAGCCACATCACATTCCGAAAATGCAAGTAGTAGTCAGACAAACATCAGGGATGAAAGCTCCTTTGTTCCAATGCAGAAGGCGGGAGGACACCTGCACCTCTGACCTTGGTCCAGAACGCGGCTGGAACACCCTGAGAGAGATGCCATGGCAGATGGGGACGACTCCCACACCACGCATTGTGCAAATGAACTATCCAACTTATCAACACCCCACCCACAGAAGCCTCTGCCTGAGGTATCCCCGCATGGGATGCCCTTGACACTCAAGGAAACAGCAACTCATTCTCCCCAACGTTGCACACACATTTGAATCATTGCTCAGAGCTGTGGCATATCCTCCACACAACTGCCGCAGTTCAGAAGAGTGCCAGTTACAATAGATGCACCAATGCAATGGAAGGCCATCCTGGGCACATGCACAACCCTTGTCACGTGGAACAGTACTGTGCACGTATGCTGCATTTACTGAGCGCACTGCCACTGGCAGTGCTGCGGATCAGTTACTGGCTGAGCTTTCGCCTTGCCTACGTCACTTGCATCCAGCCCTGGTTCCACTGCCAAACATGCACATTCGAGTGTCCCATGGATGTCTGCCTATCCAACACAACCGTAGATGAATTAGACTATGACTTGTGTGTGCGCCCCCTGTTGGATCACAAACAGGAGTATAACTGAGACAGCCGTGCATGGGATGCCTTGACATACTGCGTATGTATTGGCAGTTGTGCATGGGAGGTTGCACAATTCCTTATGTGCAGTGGCCACATCGAGGCTCTCCCTTACCAATCTGTGTTGCAGATTGGTGAAACAGCGTGGGCTGAGCACACCTGCCCGGACCAGTTAATGGATAGACTCACGCTGGTGTTCCTTGAACATGACAATGATGTACTATGGGAACACATTGCACATGAAGCTGCACGGGCATTCATGGATGAGTAACTACGTTCCAGCAGCCACATCGGATTGTCACCCACAGCATAGGTCTCAACAACTTGTTGCATCGTGGGGAATACTCACATATCCCACCACAACAGAGGACATGTCTGCCTTTGTCAGGACTCTGGATGCATGTGCGTGGAAGTATGTGTGTGTACACACACCTGTGCAAGGTGATGCAGGTCCATGGTCGGAGCAACACAGCATCGTTTGGCAACATTACCAATTCGGACACACTGCTGGGAGGAGAGTACACACATGGCAATGTAGCACGACATGTGAACCTGCCCGACCCTTTCACCTGATCACTGTCAGCAGAGCAAACAATCGGCGCACTCTGGTGGCAGAGCACTATGCAGATCCCATGGGCAGTCAGTCCTACCCCTCACACGGGGCAATGGGCAGACGCCAAACAACATATGCCTCATCCAGCAAGGCAAAATGGGCTGAGACCATTGCCATCCGTACTGATTGTTGTCCATTTTTGCCTCACCATTTTCTGAACCTCGACATGTTCCCATGCTGCATGTGAGTGTCTTAAGCATGCCCCTGCCTGTTGTGGCCATTGCCTCGTCCGTACTGACACGCACATGCCAATAAAGTCTATGCTACTCCACTGGTGTCTAACTGTGATGTGTGTTGATTAGATTGTCCACTTGTGTGCCACAATGTGCATTGTCCCTACACAGGGAGGAACTGACTGGTGCATGTGCAATTGGGGTGGCTCCATTTTGCAAGTTCCACCTCTGTGAGCCAGACATTGTTTTGGGATAGTTGCTGGCCTACCAGTGCACTTACGTTACTTCAGAAATGTGAGTATGGTGTCCAACCTCTGACCATGTGGAGCAATGTCATATATCATACCAGAATGTGTCCACACAGATGTGTGTGAGTAGGTATGCTACGTGAAGTTCTGTAGTTACATGTGATGTAGGATACCACTCCTGACCTGCTACCGATTTGGTCATTCCTATACACAGCCCTATTCAATACACGGACGTGTGCCTACGTTGGGGAGTTGTGAGATTGTTGTTGATGTGCAATGGGGACACAGCTAGTACTCACCTTCACAGTCATCCAATTGGCCATGTGCCTCAGGGATACACATGCGCATAGATGTCAGTTACCAGGGTGTACCTTCATGTGCAATCATTGTCCCTACATCCAGCCATACTTCCATGCGTGAGTGAACAGAGTCATTATACATCTGTGTGATTTAGAATGTTTTATTCACATTCAGGTGATTGACAGAGCTGGAGCTGTACGTGGCCATCCAAGCCCACATTACATGAAAGCCCAGTGGTGGGCCAACCAGAGTCCTTTGGGGACTGATAAGTGATTAGGAAGAGGGGGGCCTGAATCAACACTTACCTGACGCCGCCGACACCGGTCACATCTTGCTGCACTCTTCCTGGGCTGCTCACGCTGTTGGTCTCTCCCGCCGCCATCGTTACCGCTGGCCGCTGTGGGGGGAGACTACAGCTCCCAGAGTTCCCGGTACCACTTCCTGGTGGCCACGAGCTGCGCGCCCGGAGGCGCATAAATTGCTGAGGCTCCCTCGGTGGAGCGGGGGCCTGAATCAACACTTACCTGACGCCGCCGACACCGGTCACATTTTGCTGCACTCTTCCTGGGCTGCTCACGCTGTTGGTCTCTCCCGCCGCCATCGTTACCGCTGGCCGCTGTGGGGGGAGACTACAGCTCCCAGAGTTCCTGGTACCACTTCCTGGTGGCCACGAGCTGCGCGCCCGGTGGCGCATAAATTGCTGAGGCTCCCTCGGTGGAGCGGGGGCCTGAATCAACACTTACCTGACGCCGCCGACACCGGTCACATCTTGCTGCACTCTTCCTGGGCTGCTCACGCTGTTGGTCTCTCCCGCCGCCATCGTTACCGCTGGCCGCTGTGGGGGGAGACTACAGCTCCCAGAGTTCCCGGTACCACTTCCTGGTGGCCACGAGCTGCGCGCCCGGAGGCGCATAAATTGCTGAGGCTCCCTCCGCGTCGCGGGACGCGCGCGGGCGGCGCCGGGCTAAGCCCGGGCAAAGGGCGGGCCGTTGTGCGACCGTTAGGAGGCCGGAAGAGGTCGGGTCGGGCCACCCCCTAAATCAAGGTTTCTGAAATTGATCGTTACTACGTTGATGACGTGAGTTGGATTAAGGTTTTATCCAGTTTAACAATCGCTGTACCAGGGTTGCTGTCCCGTTATAGTACTGTAACAACTTGCGATTGAAACGAGATAGGTATTCTTTTAACTTTTTGTGTTCTCTACTGGTGCGTAGAGATACGATTTTAAACAGTACTGATTTCTTACTATCAATACTAGAGACTAACACATTTGTATTGAGACTCAGAATGGCCACAAAGAACTCCACCTTGGACAACTATTTGGTCAAAATGGTGAGCAAGATAAACAACGACCGAAGAAAATCACTGGGGAAGGATCCTACTCCGGACCTCACCACTTCTATAGATACTGATATTGAAAGTGATCTTACTATGTTGGATTTACCCAGTATTGATACTTCTCGTACTGAAACCTTAGCTACCACTTCTTTAGATCACGAAGTATCTACTCAAGCACCGTTAGAGTTACCTAGTGAACCTGTGTCACCTCATTCCCCCTTTAAGAGACCTGTAAGGAAATGTAGGAAAACCCTAACTAAGTGGGGAAATGCTCACCCCAAGTTGAAGTTGGACCAAAGACATAGAAATATTGTGACTGCTACTGATAACATAGCTAGCAAGGGTGATGGGAACGATAACCTTTTGGGACACATTGCCAAGATTTTTGAGGCACAATTAGACCTCATAACTAAACCTCTCATGGAAAAAATTGATTCTCTATCCATGGAGGTATCTAGCCTATTTGAAGCAAAATTAGATCTGGTGACCAAACCCCTTTTGGAAAAAATTGATTTCTTATCTACGGAGGTATCTAGGTTGGGCGGTCTCTTAGAGAATAAGAGGAAAGATCAGACTGCAACAACTCCTGAGTCAGAAATATATTCAATTGATCAGGCACAACCGGCCACAATCAGAAGGAAAAGCCCATCTAAATCTTTACCCAGGGAGATATGTCATCCAGTTGGTTGTACCACTCAGTCAAATGTAGCTCCACCTAATAGTGAGAGGACCACTACTCCTGGATATAGACCAAATCATATTAATCTCCCGCCCGATTGTGAACCTTATGTTGTAGTCCTTTCAAATGTCCCACCCCTAGATCCGACAGTATCAAATCATCTGGAGGAATCCCACGATTCTCTTAAACGGAAATCAATTGCTTGGTTACATAAAAACTGTGGTTTTCCCCCACTCCTCTCTGATGACATTCTGTCTACTAGAAGGGTATCCTGGATTGGTAACACAAGAAAAAGATGTAAGGGGGATTGCATAATTATTAATTTTAGACACCCCCAGCACGCTGCGACCGTCCTTCTAAGAGCAGCATCCCGGGATATAGGGGAGTTTGAGGTGGGTGTGCATTCTTTGGGGTATTTCTATAGGCATTTGACCAGAGTACCACAATTGCCTAACAATCGCAGACCCTTGCTCAATAGCAGAGGCATAAACTTTATCATCCCAACTGAAAATAGATTCTCAGCATTGAGCATGTTAGATCAAAATGACTGACTTTTACAACTAAATGAATCAAGCACAGACACACAAATAGACAATCAGATATGGGGTTCAGGCGTGAATGTTGAACAATTGGGTTCAAAACTAACAATACCAATATGCCCCGGTGATACTGTGTTAGACAAGTTGGGAAATAAGATTTTATCTTCCTATCCTACAACGAGTGAGGCAGCTAGTTCGGAGGTCATAGATAAGTATTATATAATGTCCATGGAGGGAAAGGATGATATTGAAGTTGCTAATCAAGCTAATAAGGTAAATCCTTTAGTCATACCTGAGGTCAATACAGGGAATGACATCATATTAGTAGGCCCAGCTTCATCACACGTAAAAGAGGATCCAAGTATCAGAATGTTATCTTGGAATATAGCTGGGTTAGCTAAGAATTTAATGGATGTGATATGGTCCTCATACATAGAGGATTATGATATCATATTCTTACAGGAGACATGGATGGTGGAAACTCCCCACAGGTTGGGTTATAAAACATATTGTTCTAATGCAACACCATCTATTAGAGGTAGAGCATCAGGGGGATTGGTTATTTAGGTTAAAGTGTCTCTAGAAATAGATGCTAGCCAGATATCCATTTCCCCTCCAGACCTACTTGGCATTAAAATTCTTACCAGAAGGAAAGAAATCATTTACTTAATAAATATATAGAATTGACCATATCCATCTCATAAGGAATCTAAAACGATAGAACTCCTGGATTCCTTTTTAGATACACTGGGAGATAATGCAAAGGTATTAGTTGGCGGGGATTTTAATTGTAAATATGAGCCTGTTTCGGGCATGGAAAAAATATTCGATGAACAAGACGCCGTTAATGATATTTTACCCTTAGAGTCAGTGGGCTCAGTTAATAACACCGTAGCCGTTTTACAAATTTTGCAATTGACTGTGGCGCACGACTTAAGGGCTTGCAACGGCCGTTTCTGTTCGGATAGACCAGCAGCTCCGACTTATTTCAAGGGAACCTACAGATCACACATAGACTTTATAATGGCATCCCGGAACATATGGGAATTAATAGCAGATTTTAAGGTAGACCAAAGGACAGAGAGTGATCACTTCCCTCTGCAACTATGGTTAGATCCTCACCCATTTATTACTAGACCTGACGAAGAAATGTTACCAACATCATCAACTGGGGAGTTACAAATATCTAACAATAGACGTGCGGTAAGATGGCCATACATTTTGGGGTCGGAAAAAACATTGGAAAACATCTACAATGTCTTCTCTGAAATTATGGGAACACCCCAGCTACCTTTAGTGGGTACTCAGGGTGTTCTTGATTTACATTATAAGTTGTTGGATGCTTTAACTCCACTACTGAGTAAAACTTATAAACAAGACAGTAATAGGGAAGGGAATCTTCTCGAGATGGTGAATCCATGGTATAATAAAGATTGCCGACAAGCTAAATTAAGGCTGATTCAGGCAGTAAAATCTGGTAATCGTCTAGATATAAAAAACGGAAGATTAACTTATAACAAAACCATGGACCAAGCAAAAAAATCCTGGGATGAAAATATTTGGGAGGATCTCTTAAATGCAACTAAGCAGCGTGACCAAAGTACGTTCTGGAACTTAATTGCCAAGGGGAATAAGAAGGGTAGTTCAACTAAGGATATTTTCCTAGATGAAAATACATGGTGTGATCATTTTACCAAGCTTTACGCCAATAAAAAGAAAAGTTTGTCCCTCAAGGACCATGAGATAGACTTAGGAACGAGTAATGCTCCTTTACATTTCAGCTTAGAAGAATCCATTCAGGCCTTGCAGGCCGTGAAAACGAGCAAAGCTCCTGGTCCCGACAAAATTCCCGGCGATTTACTAAAACATGATGTAGAAGTGTGGGGACCATACATAAACTTCCTGTGTAATTCGATTGCTGCTGGTACACCAATCCCTGATTCCTGGAAAGGGGCTGAAATAATAACAATTTTTAAAAAAGGAGACCGTTATGATCCTAGTAATTACCGCCCAATTAGTTTAATTGACATTTTACAAAAGATTTTTGCCAGACATATTTTAAACAGGCTTTTAGATTGGACTGAAGAGACTAAAATATTGACTAAATATCAAGCTGGTTTTAGATCCAAAATTAGTACTATCGATCAAGTATTTAGGTTTATGTGCATCTGTTGGAAGTACATAAACCTAAGAAAGGGTAGCCTATATGTGGCGTTTGTGGATCTTAGGGCCGCCTTTGACATTGTTCCGCGTAAATTGTTGTGGTCTACACTTAAGAACATGGCGGTCCCAGGGGAATTACTTAAAGAACTCATCAGGCTTCACACGGGGAATTTTGCTAAAATCAGATGGGGAAAGAATGGTGAAATCTCAAGGGCTATTCCCGTAGACCGTGGTGTGCGCCAAGGATGCGTGTTAGCCCCAACACTCTTTTCCCTATATGTTAATGATATACCAAGTTATCTGAGTACCTGCGTGCATGATTCCCCAAAGCTAGGTGGTGAAGCGGTTACGGCATTATTATTTGCCGACGATACTATCCTTATTTCCCAAACTCCGAGAGGCTTACAAAACTTGGTTGATACATTCCAAAAATATTGTGAGGGGAAGGGGTTAGAAATAAACCCTAGCAAAACCAAGTATATGTCCATAAACCCCAAAAAATCCCTTAGGAGTAATCTGTTCCTTGAAAATAAAAAACTGGAACAGGTTGGGAGTTTTACCTATTTGGGGATTTTACTGGACAGTAACTTGTCTTGGAAAGGACAGATGGACAAAAGTTCCATATCCCTCAAACAAAATTCAATGCCTATCCTAAAAGTTCACGGAGCTAGCTACTCCAAGGCTATATCCCCGGCTCTTGAAGTATACAAAGCTAAGGCACAATCGGCTGCACTTTATGGTGCTGAGGTTTGGGGCTACTATTGTAATAATACTTTTGGAAAAATGGAAAATTACTTTGTGCGTAGTCTACCAAAGATACCAACCTGAACCCCTTTGGTTCCTGTATTTTTAGATATTAATCTCAAAAAAATAGATTACCAAGTAATATTAAGACCGTTGTTGTATTGGGTCAGACTATGGGTAACCCCGGAACTGAGTGTCTATAAAAGTGGTCTTGTCGAACTATCTCAGATTGATGGCTATTTGAATACACCATGGGTAAAGTATGTTTCAAAGTGGTATGAAAGATTAGGGCTTGCACATCTATGGGATGCTCCACAGAACATGACATTGTCTTCTAGGAAGCTTGTAAAGGATACCTTTTGGTCGTACGTCAACGGTGAACTATTGTATAGCTCATCGTCTGGCAAATTGACCATGGAATTTTTGCTTTTCAAAGATACTCCTAGTTTAGAGCAATTTATGGATGAGATCTGTCCACCATTAGCAAAATCATTATACTTACAGTTTAGGTATGGTGTTTTACAGATTAATGCATATACATCCTGTTGGGGGAAGGTAAAAGGCCCTGACTTGTGTACCCTTTGCTCTCTAGGGGCTAAAGAAGATGCTGCCCACTTACTCTTTTTCTGCCCGAAATACAAAAAACCAAGGGTTTGTTGGATCAAACCTGTTTGTAATTATGTGGGGGTTAGATCTTATAAAGAGGCAGAGCGTATATTCAAGTCAAACACCTCACAGTTAGTGGTGTTTGGAATAAGTAGATTTTTATACAGCGTGTATTTTATTCGGAAAAGATCTAGTTACAAGCTGTAAATATATTTGGACTTATGCTCTGCTCTCCCCCTTTCCCCACTTTCTGTGCTTTACTTATGTCTTATTGTCTCTCCAGCCCATGCAATCAATTGTTTTCTGGCTTTTAATTAATTTATATATTGTTATTTATGTTTTTATATGCGGTATTGTGTACTTATGGGTTACTTACAAAACAAATGTTATCGCCAATTTAATGTAATTATCTCCCATTAATATGATGAATTGTATATATGTATGTTATACTTATCTCTTGTTGACTTTTATGGCTCATTGCCGAAATAAAGTTTAAATGAATGAATAAATGATTAGGAAGAGGGGGAGTGCATTCCGCAGCAGGATTGCTGTGTAACTGTCCAGCAGTGGAGATATGGCAGTCCGTGTCGGGGTCCAGGTGAATGTCGCAGAGTGTTCCGGGGGCCAGTGGGAGGTATTGTCCCAGGGCATGATGCATAGGGCAGAACCAGGCAGGGACAGGCCATATAGCAGTGATAGATGCTACGGCCTCCTTCCTCACACACTAATTACTATCCCCATCTTACTCCCCTGATACAGGTTCTGTGTCCGGTATGTCTGGTGTGTGTGGTGGGGTAATGGTTACATCACTGTGTGCCACTGACACATCAGACTGCGTAGGTGATGGGGCTGCATCACTGTGTTCCACTGACACATCAGGGGTCGGAGCTTTGTGTGTCGATGTTCCCACTGCAGTCATCTGGGACAGGCTCAGTGGCAGCGATGGCAAGAGGATGAATTGCAGGGCATTGAAGTTCCCAGCTACTACTCCCTGGTGTCCAGCCGTGGCAGCCATACTTCCAGCCTGCATCTGCTCCATGGTATCCATTGACCTCCGCATCTGTGCCGACTCTGTGCTGTCATCGCTGCTGCCTGTCTTAACAGACAGTTCTTGTATTCGATTAATGGCCCCAGCGAGGTCAGCAAAGGTCTGTGGTGGAGCATGGTGCATACATGGGGTGTCCGATAGGGACTGTACGTGGTCCCTGATGGGACTCAGACACCCACGTATGGCATCGAGTTTGGCTGCCACGAGTTCGAAACCCACCCGCAGCTGTTCAGCCCACTCCACCTGGCAACTCCACATACGCTGTTGGAATTCCATGTATTGGTCGGGGGGTCATGGGAGACAGCCGTGGTGGGGTGTGTTTCCTGCTGTGTGGTCTGTGCAGGTGGTGGGGTCACCTCGAGGCAGCTGGCCTGCCCTGCTCCTGGGGATGGGGTGCAGAGGCTGTCCATTATCTGTTGGAGGGTGTCTTGACATATGTGCAGGTTGTCCTCTTTATCATCAATGATGGGAAGTGTGGTGTGCTCTGCAGGAGGTGTTATTTGTCCCTCTGCAATGTAAAGGGGAGATGTAGGTTAACAGAGTTACACACGTATGTTGAGGATTTGCAGATGTTTACATTCAGACTGCATGCCAATGTACATTGTGACTGTGTTGGTGGAGCTGGCTATTTGATGTCAGTCAGTGTGTTTTTCGACTACATGATGGATGTGTGGTAGTACCCGGATATTATCATCACACAGTGTCAGGCAATGCCAGATGTGAGTGGACAGTCACTACGAACGAGCAGAACCTGTTGTGTGCCCTGTCCTGTGGTGTTGGTGTTGCACTTTGTACCAAATTGCTGTCATTGCTGATGTTCTGTGATTGCTATGTGTGTGTGCTGCATTGTGGGGGAGTTGCCCCTGCAGCTCTGATTTCGTGTACCCTTCTCCCTTTGAGGTGGGGTACCTTTGAATTGTGTGCTTTTTGGGGGCTGAATTGCTTTTGACTTGGGTCATATGTGCTTTCAGACAGATTTTGTGGCCTGGTGCATTGTTCGTCTGCTGCGTGTATTGTACGGCATGGGTTGTGGGTGCATGTGGATATGTCAGAGTGTGACCTGCTCCTTTACGAATGTGATCCGCACTGGGCCACCTCCATGTCGATTCAAGGACCATGGCATGTTTTTGGGCTGCTGCCATGCTATTGGGCATGCAGTGTCAGTTGCATAGTCAGAGTGGCTCACAGAGCCGCTGCTTTGCTGGATTCAGCACATGTTCATGGGTTGGTTATGATATTGGTGATAGGGAGGGGGGCCCCTTTGTGCACATTGTGGACAGGGGCCTACTAGGTGTTTCTATGTGTGCTTCAGTGTGCCAAGGCTATCTGGGACATGTTCTATGATCATTGTGGGTGTGCAGTGTGTTACACATAATTGTGCATGTGTGCCATTGTGCCCATCTTTCCCCATCCCCCCAGTCCCTGGTGGTTACTCACCCTGTTGCTGTTGGGTCAGGTCATATCGAGCTGTGTCCAGACCCCTAATTCCTGCCACCGTCTCCACACTACTGACTGTGGCCACCATTTCCTCCAGCTCATCCAGCTCCTCCTGTGTCGCAGGACTCTCACCTCCAGTCGCCGTTGCTGCCTTCCTGTTGGCGGCGAGTTTCTGTTTGGTCTGCCTTTTGACATCATGGCAGCGCATCTTGACCTCCTCCATTGACCTCCTCGACACTCCGACTGCATTGACGTTGGTGACGATGGCCTGCCATATTTCCGTTTGGGTTGCCAGTGCCGCAGTGGAGGTGCCGAACAGTTGTTGATGGTGTTCTATCACCGCGGTGACGATGATATGGTCTTCCTGCGGACTGAACCCCGTCTTCCTCTTCCTCTTCTCTTTGCCCTTCCCCGAACACGGGGTTCCTGGCTGGTCCTCCGTGGGGCTTATGGAGTTCGGCTTGTCCTCTGCACTCGGTCCGGGTGCATCCATGGTGCTAAACAGTTTGAATTGGATTTGGTGTTTTTTTTCTTTCTTTGATAGTGCATTTTTCCACCACATGCACAGGATTTGCAGGCCTGTGGCTGGTTTTCGCAGATTTTTCTACCGCGATTGGCCTCATCGCATGATTTGTTGCGTTCGCATTTTTGCGGCGTGGTGTTGATTTTTACGCTGACGTTTGATGCGTTATCTGGTGATTATCGCATGCTACTGCCGCGATAGGCTGCTATGTTGGAAGTTGCATTAAGCTACTCTTGTGGTAGTTATCACACATTCTTGTGAAAATACCAGTAGCGGCTCCTCAAGGGAGTGCTGCGGGGTGGTGAGGCGGGCCGGGCAGGGTGGGGTGTAGTAAACTCTGGAATTGGGCTGAACGGAGTTGAGTAAAGAAATAAATAAATAAAACAAATTACATTGCACACTGCATCGCCGATTTGGCATTGCAGCCTGCGCAATGTAATTCATTTTATTTATTTATTTCTTCACTCAACTCCGTTCGGCCCAATTCTGGAGTTTAGTACCCTCCAACCTGCCCCTCCCGCGCCCTACCGCCCCGCAGCACTCCCTCGAGGAGCAGCTACTGGAATATACCCCTCAGTTTGGCACTGCTCATTAACATGTGCATTTCCGGAGGCAGCGAATGTGGAGCCTTTGTGGGCTGCAACGGCTGTTCTCCTGTATTGTATTCCCTGTGGTGCGAGGTGGCAAATAATGACCTGAGGCTGTGGGCATTCATGAGGGGATGCACTGGATGCCGTTATCCAAGCTCCTGCCCTGCTCTAACCTATGCACTTCACGTTGGCCTTACAAGCTCAATTTCCCTAAAAAGCGATGCTGCATGACTATACAGCAACCGTTTAGGAAGTGAAAATTAGCAACTTGACGGCTGCATTATGGACTCATGCTGAGGTGAGGAGTTAACACGGACGATCATTTTTGTGAATAATCGGTGAGCGAGCTATCATTGGTGTAGCTATTCTGCAGTGTCTAGATTATTTTTGGTGAATATTTATTTCTCTTTGACTCTGTGCTTACTGGATCCTTCCACTGCAGCTTTCAGCATATCAGGTAACTTGTGCATTTCAGCTGTTGTTCTGGGCATTGTTCTATGCTCCGGTGTCTGGACCTGCATTGAGTGTTTTTTGGGGAAACCTGGTGGACCACATTTGTAATATTGTTGGTTTGGTTGCATTTATCACTTAATCTTGTTACATTTGAGGTACTTTCAGTCCACTTTGAACCAGTATGTGTGCATTCAAAGTATTGTTGCACAGTGTTGACAAATGTTTATCATTCTCAAAATGTATTTTTGTGTATTTGGGTCATAGTTATGTGTGCATGTATTTAATTGAATTTGACCAATTCACAACCTTATTTCCCTTCCAAGGGTGAACCATCTATGCCTTGGAGGGAATGGAAGACTTTTGCAGTTACATTAATAGTTTTGAGGATGAAGAATTCACCCCAGAAAAAACAAGCATTGGCCATGCCAATTGGTCTCGCCATGGTGGTGTTGTATGGAAATCTGATATTAATAATACAGTCTATGTGCTATAATTTTTATAATAAATGACTGATATCGCATTGTATTATATTCTTCCAAGTATGCCTTAATGTATACAGCGATGTAGGGTGGCACTCTCCTAAAAAGTTATAATACGCTAACAGTTACACCGGAAGAACAAACCAAATATTATTGGTAAAAATATGCCATTTGTATGTGAAGACAGTTACCAATTTAGGGAAATGTTTAGGATTTTATAACACCAAGCGCCATAATTTTCAACAATGTAAAGGTAATGATTATATGTATTTGCCTAAATGTGTCAGAAATATCTATGCCTTGAACATGAAAATAATAAAAACAGTTTAAAAAAAATATATATATATGCCATTTGTATGTACTATCCTTTTCCAACTATGCCTTAATTTATACAGTGTTGTATGGTGGCACTTTTCTAAAAAGTTATAATACGCTAACAGTTACACCGGAATAACAAACAAAATATTATTGGTAAAAAGATGCCATTTGTATGTGCAAAAACTACATATACTAGAAAACTGTTTGTAATATACGCTTGATGTACATGTAAGTAAACGGACATAGCAGCAGGCTAAACAGTGAATGAAGTGAAGACAGATATTACTAAAGAGAGATTATACCTAATGTTTGTAATGCGCGCGCGTTTCACACTTAATCAATGGAGATGGCATCAAACCCAACAGTGACAAAAGAAGCCAAACGACAGATGAAAACGAGCCCACACAAAGTGTTTGTAATGTGCAGTCGATTTGCACCTAAGTAGACAGAAATAGTAGAAAGACAAATAGTGCAAAGTGAATCCATAGAATACAACAAAGAGATTGCAGACAAGATTTTTAGCAAAATAGCGGCCATATGGCGTAGTAATTTGCAGTGGACTGTTAGATGTTACCTATATAAGTGAATACAGTATGCTTGCAAGGCAACAAACAAACAAAAAAAGTTAGACAGCCTGTTTGTAACGGGAGCTTGCTGTGCATATTAGTAGAGGAGATAATAGCTGAACAAATACAATTAAGTAAGAGAATACAATAAAGAGAGCATATTGAACGTGTTTCTAATGTTCGCGTGGTTTGTTTGTAAGAAAATGTGGATACCAGCTAAAGAAATCGTGTGAACTCAATTTTAACAACAGTGTAAACACAGGGCACACAAGATAGTCATCAATCTGGCCTCCATGTGATTCAGTAATTCACAGTGTGTTGCCAGTTGCAAGCCATATAACCCAGCAGTAAAAAAGACTTACAAAAACAAGCAAACTGTGTCTGCGGATCTAAAAGGATGTTTTTTGCTCGAGCAAGGCAACATCTGTTGTTAGGTCTCGCCTGACCCAGCGCATGCGCTGGTCTGGCGAGAATTATTGAGAGGGCTCCAAAAAGTGCTACCAGGCCAGCCTAGAGCTACAGTGCATGTGCACGGGCGCGCGCGCCACGCTTTTCCGCGATTACTTTCACGGCCGCTTTGATGTTTGATCGTGATCACGATCACTTTCACTTTCCAGCCGCACGGCCGCTTTGCATAGCCAATAGGTCTCGCTTTTGGGACCTTATAAGTATTTAGTTATGCAACTGTTGCATGGCTAAACACTTATAAGGTCCCAAAGGCGAGACCTATTGGCTATGCCAATGCTTGTTTGTGTGTTACTTTGCGTCCCCCCAAAAAGTGAAAGTAAGTTGTATTTCCTCCTACAAACCTATATGCTATGGCTTAAATCCCACATGCAGGGAGCATAGCAGGAAAAAGAAGGCGCCTGCAATAGACCCGGCAGGAGGGTTGGAGCTCTTTACTTAATAGTATTTCTATGGCTTTTTGAAGCAGCCACGTTTGCCACTGCTTATGCCCCTTGTTACTTTCCATAATTTTATATAATGTGGACAGCATGGAGCCAGAAGTGCTCGCAGCACAGTTTTAAGTAACATTCATATTGTTGCTGATAGCAAATGAAAGGTAGGTAGGAAGATGTTATTTTAATACAGTAACTAGTATGTTTTTTCTAACTGTTTCCGCCTTTGCATTTGCTGTGACCGGAGTAAATGTAAACAGATTAGGCCGATTGGCATGCGGCCACCATAAATATAAAGCTTTGCACACAGCACTATGTAAAAGCATATACACTGTAAAAGGTATGCATTTTAGTTGTGCATGGGATAATAAGAAAGCGCGCCCACGGTATGCGCTGTATTTAAACAAAAGTGACCAAAACAATTTGCAAACGCTATACTTTATCCGCGCTATATAAATGTTGTGGTTGCTATTATCAAAGTTAAAGACATTAGAGAAAAGGCGAGCTGCTATATATAAAGCTTAACGTGCAGTCCAGTTACGTGGTCGTGGTAGCCTACGAACAAAGTAAACCAGCAGACTAAACACTGTGAATTAAATGAAGGCAGACAGCACCAAAAAGAGGCTATATATAATGTTTGTAATGCGCACGCGCTTTACACCTAATTACACGGAGATAGTGCTGCAGATCGGAGCATATAAATTCTCCCTACTTCCACGGACAGAGTAAATCCACAGTCATACGCACATACACTCATCATACGCTAGGGCCCATCACACTAACATTCATTCTATTACTCTATCCACACTGAATATATAGGAGAAATCCTAAACAATCTGCGTCTAAAGCGAGGTCAATGCAACCTAAAGAAATTGTCCTGAGTCATGTTTTCAAACATAGGAAATACATTTGAAACTCAATAAATGACAAAGAAATAACCACCTGACACTGGAATTCAAACAAAGGTCATCTTTTATCCAAATTAGTCCAAAGGAAAATCAATCAATAGCGAAATCATTATTCACATAGTTACCTATTCTAGCTAAGTGTCATTTGGGTCAGGACAGGTCTCTCAGTAAAGTCTCCCGAGTCGCCGTCCTTTCAATCAGCGTCGATCCTCACGAGCATAGGTTCAAGAAGAAGTGGCCTTAGACCCTCTCTAGTCTAACATATTTATAGTGAAAATAACAAATTAAAAGTAACAAACAAACTCTAAACATCCGTTGAGCCGCTGAGCAGAGCGAGCAGGAAAGGATGTTGACTTGCAACATTTAGAAAATCTCCGCTCTCGAAAATCACAAAAATAAAAACACGGAAGAAGGAAGCTCAAACTAAAAAATGAAACATCCATGAATGCTCTTCCTCGGAACCATAGTGAAGCCACCGCAAGTTTATCAGAGTTCATTGTGGCTTTATTCTTCTCCAAGGGCAACTGGCAGCATGCCTGGAGCTGCTATCCTCACGGAAACTTTTAATACAGTCAGAGGCCGAAGTCAGGTGGTTTCTAACCATGTTCAGCAAGGCCTCTCGTCGTATTTCAATCACTCAAGTGCAGGCTGTAAATATCGGCCATCTTGGATTAGGCCAAAACGGACCATCTTAATTAAAAGAAATACAAAACAACGTTACTACATCGTAATGATTAAACAGTGTTAATTCCCACTAATTCCCTTATGTGAATGTAATTATCTAGCCATCTGCGACATATAAAAGCATTAAAGCACGTTATTTTAAAGCGCAATCACGAAACAAATAGCACTGTAGCCACACATATTTAATTAATTCACTCACTGACTTAGTTCACGTATTAATAAAGCAACATATATGCATTCCCGCGTGTAATTCTTTCATTAGTAATGTTGGTTAGTCAGAAACTTGAACAAGATTAGTAATTAATAATTAATTTATCAGTAATTTTAATTATGACATATAAACATAAACTGGAGTTTAAATCTCAATACATTTTCAATAGAAAACTCTGCTCCAGCAATCCCCCCTTTGGTGATATATATCACCACAAAAACCAACCTAAAAAAAAAATGTAGTCCCCATTTTAGGAGAAATTGAAATGTCTTTTTTACGACACTACACACCAGACTCTCTTTCATCATCCCTCTTCGACTCCAAGTAAACACTCTCCCTCAATTCTTCTAATTCTATTTCTTGTGGGTCTCTCTTTGACCTCTTTTGTTTTTTTGCAGTATTTCCTCTAATTATTCTCTTTTTCCCTCCCCTGTTTTTACAACACAAACACCCTAATCTAAGCATCAATAAAGCAACAATTACACATGTCAAAGGAAATAATATCTTACCAATAATGGTACTACCTATCTTAGCAATAAAACTCTTAACAGCAAGTAGCTTATTAGCCATTTTAGTCCAGATACTTTCAGCTTCCAGTGGTACTAATTCTTCATGCAAATCAGTAATATTTTTGATATAGATCTTTAGATCTCTGCTTTCGTCAGGAATGTAAGTGCAACAATGTTGAACTTTCAGCATTCCACAGACTCCACCCTCCTTGGCCAATAGAATATCAAGGGCAAGTCGATTTTGCATAGACATGGCACGTACGGCAATCATCTCCGTATTTACCAAAAGAAACCCTCCAGCGGTACTTGTCGATAAGCGATCCACCACTGTTGACAGCTTCCGAATTCCATATGCATTTAATGAAATTCCCACTGCTGGAATCAAAGCTCCAAAAATATCTCCTACAACTTCTGACCAAGTTTCTCTCTTAAAGCGTGTTAGTAAATTAATGTGTTCTACATCTTCTATCTTATCTATATGAAAAATCTTTGAAAAGACCAGGCCAACATAACACGTGCCATACCAATGGTCAGGCAACCTGTAATAAGCCTTATTCCCACAAATATAATACACTCCCGGGAAAACTGGATCTTCTCCACCTTTAAAACCCCATCCTGCTGCAATAAAGTATGTATCATGACACTCACTAGTCCCAACAAAATACTTATCATATTGGGATTTCCTTCTGGTAATGCATAATTTACCCTTCTGTGGTGCATCTAAAGCCAAAGTTGGACTGGCCCCATTCCTCAACTCCTTTCCCATCTCAATATCCCATATTGTCTCACTCACTTCATATTTCCCTGCCTTTTCATGCATGCTCATTCTCCTTTTCTCTACCATGTCTAGAAAAGCTTTTTCTGCTTCTTTTAAACTGCAAGTTAAATTGTTTCTAAAAATGTAATCTAATGTTAATTCTTCTGTTTCAATAAAAATCTGATCAAAAATGTTAGCTTCTTTAGCTGGATTCAGCTTTCTATTCATAGGTAATTGCCCAAAAATGTTATCTTTGTTAGACATCTCATAATCTATTTTCCCTAACAAATAAAAAACACTACTTAGCACACTACATGAAATCCCATACATGGCTGGTAGATGGTGATAAGTAACACCCTCTGAAACGGATGCAGGTAATTGCATACAAACGTAGCAATCCCTAACTTCCATTGTCTTTACGTATTCGTACAACAACTTTGAAAAAACATTACTAGAAAAATCATTAATCGACCTATCTTTATGTATGTAAATGTTACTACTTCTAGTTGGAACTACCTTCTGTGAATTTTTCCCTATATTAGTCATATTCTCAGTGTGTATTCCAAAAGTGTCTATTGTAACCCTAAAGGTAACTAGTAAAGCAAGTACACCCCATAACAGCATTAATAATCCTGTACAGCAGCAGCACATTCTACACCATCTTTTCAAGAAGGCACATCTATTTTGATTATTTTCTGTGTTAGCCATTTTACTACTTTGGCAGTGTCTTTTGACTTAGCCTCTACTACTCCACTACTGAATTTTAGAACTCTAGATTATTTCAAACAGCTAATTTCAGATCTTCTTCTTTTCACTCTTCTCCAAGTGACTCCTTTTTGTTCACTCAATTCGGATTTTCATCACTTTTCACTTCTTCTTCAGCAACATCAAATTGTATTAGATCTTCAACATCCTGAGCATCTGACTCTTCTCCAATGTCAGTCAAGATAACCTTCAGGATTCCAACAGTTTTCTCCTCCTGAACCACTTCTCGTACGGTCCCCTCTGGATTTCCTTGACTTTCTGCCTCTTCACCTTCAGACAGTGCCACATACATCCATTCCGGTGACCTATACTTCTGGTTAGGTTTTCTGATTCTCTTGATCTCCTCTGGTTCTTTTGAAACCTTTTGTTTATCACCCTTTGCTTGATTCTGACTGGACACCTCGTTCACCTGTTCAGCTTTTGATGAATTTGCTCGTGTCAGTCTGTACCTTAGCCTCTTTATCCTGTTAGGCCAAAGATCTCCTCTTACACTCCTTTTCGGTCTCACTTCTTTATTATTTCTCTCTCCGATCCAAGTTCTCTTTCTCAGAACTCGACCCTCTGATTTCTCATTCTCACTTTCATCTGATTCTGTTTCATTTGCCTCTTGTTCCTCAACAATTCTCTTTTGCTCCACAGACTTCTTTCCTACCGATTGAGATTTCCCTGCTACTGTCCCTCCTCGGGTCTCCGACACGCAATCTTCTTGCTGTCTACTTGTCCCTTCACCTAGCTTATCAGGAATGTTCCCTACACCTCCTCGGGGGTCTTCCGCAATCTGTCCCTCTCTATCTTCTACTGACCCTGCTTCTTCAGAAGTAATCTCAGGTGGATGTTCAACCTCTTCATCTGATTCAGGTGTAGTCTCTGTGGAATTGCTCTTTTCTCTTCTTTCTTCTCCACTGCTTGTTGGAACTTCAGGCACTCTTACAGAATCCGATCTCTCCTCTGAGTCTCTCAATGTTTCTCTTGAAGTCTCTCTTGGAAAGAAAAAAGAATCACCTGACTCTGACTCTCTTTCTCCTTCCCCCCTTTCAGGATTCTTTTTTCTTCTCACTGGTTCAGTTTCTGCATCATCACTGGAATCTGACTCTTCAAAATACTGCTTCCCAGTCCCATCCTTTGGATTCGGAACTCTTAGAGTATGACTTGCATGAACCCAGTTTTTCACACCAGCACACTTTACTGCAGTTGTCGTAGTCAGAATAACTTGTCTTGGCCTTCCCCACCTTGGAACCAAGCAATTTCTTCTTCTGTGCACCTTTATCCTCACCCAGTCCCCTGGACTCAGATCATGGGCTTGCTTCTTTTCAAGTGTGGTGGCGTCTTCTCCAACCTGGTGAAACACAGAATGAACTGCGTCAGCCAGGCCTTTACAGTAATCCAAAATCATGTCATCAGTTATTGTCATCAACTTGTTGACAGGCACGAAAGCATGTCTCATCGCACGTCCCATCAATATTTCATGTGGACTCAACCCTGTAGTTCTATCTGGAGTAGACCTAATAGTCATTAGCACTAGAGGCAAGACATCAGGCTATTTCATTCCAGTGGATAAACACATCTTACCAATTCGGTTCTTGATTGTGCCATTCATCTGTTCAACAACACCAGAAGCCTCTGGTCTGTATGCACAATGTAGGTTCTGCTGTATGCTCAATGCTTCACAAATTAAACCCATGAGCTCATTGTAGAAGTGTCCACCTCTGTCTGACTCAATTGTCACTGGGAACCCGTACCTAGGAATCAACTCTCTTAACAGTAACTTTGCCACTGTTATTCCATCATTTCTCCTAGTCGGATAGGCCTCCACCCATCTCGAGAACAAACAGACTACCACTAGAACATACCTCAATTTATTCACTTGGGGCATTTCAATGAAATCTATTTGCATTCTGGTAAAAGGACCTCCTTCTCTGCCTATTGTTCCTAGGCTCACCACTGTCTTCTTCCCTGTATTGAACTGCTGACAAATCAAACATCTTTGACAGATGCTCTCTGCAATCAGCCTGAACTTTGCTTTGTACCAGGTTTGTTTAAAGGACCTAATCATTGCGTCCCTCCCCAGATGTCCCTGACCATGATACATTCTTGCCATCGTTGATAGCATCGAATTAGGCATGACTGGTCTTCCATCTCTATAGATCCAAACATGATCTGTCTCTCTTGGGGCACAACCTGCCTTGATCCAATCTCTCATTTCCTCATCTCCTGCTTCATCCTGCAACTGTTTCACCTCATCCCAAGTTTCTAGGACATTAGTAAACATCACAGAACAAAAAGACATCTCCCTTTCTCGTCCCCGGTTAATCGAATGATTGTTCTTTGCACAATACTGTGCTATGTCATTGGCAAAACGATTACCAAGAGTAACAAAATCATCTCCTTGTCCATGAGCAGCACATTTTACAACTGCTAGCTCTTTAGGCAGCTGTATCGCCTCAAGCAACTTCCCAATCACTTCAGCATTCTTTATTGGAGTCCCACTCGACGTCAAGAAACCTCTCTGTAGCCAAAGTTGGCCAAAATCATGAACCACTCCAAATCCATACTGACTATCAGTCATCACAGTCACTCTCAAATTCTTCCCAATCTTGCAAGCTTTTGTCAATGCCACCAATTCAGCCACTTGAGCAGATCTTACTCCTTTCAAAGACGAAGCTTCCATAACCTCTGAAACTTTGCACACTGCATATGCTGCACTCAGCACACCATCATCAGTTCTCAGACATAATCCATCCACAAACAGCACATGATCACTCTCAGGTAATGGCAAATCTCTTATGTCTGGTCTCGGTTTTGTGCAATAGTCAAGCACATCCAAACAATCATGATCAACATCATCTCCCACACTCACATTTTCAGCATCTGGCAAGAGTGTTGCTGGATTCACATTCACACATCTCTCAAGAGTCACATTTGATGCTCCCAGAATGATTTTCTCATATTTAGTCAACCGACTGTGTGACATATATTGAGTCCTGCTTCTTGTCAAAAGAATTGCCACATCATGAGGTACGAATACCCTTACAGGATATCCCATTATTATACCCTCACTCTGTTCCAAGCTTCTGCATGTAGCAGCTACTGCTTTCAGGCAACCTGGCAAACCCACAGCTACGGGGTCAAGTGTCGATGAGAAGTACCCAATTGGCCTTCTCAGTTGTCCATGTTTCTGAATTAACACTGAAAGTGCACATCCATTTCTCTCACTGCAGTACAACTCAAACTCCTTCTCATAGTCTGGCATTCCCAAAGCAGGAGCTTCACACATTCTGCTCTTTAATTCTTCAAATGCTGCCATTTGATCTGCATTCAGTTCCAATGGGTCTTTCACTTCACTTTTGGTCAATTTAATCAATGGCTTTGCTATCAGGGAGAAATTACTTATCCACTGACGACAATAACCCACCATCCCCAGAAACATCCTCACTTCTCTCTGGGTCATTGGGGCTCTCATTCCTCTGATAATTTTGATCCTGTCATCGGTCACCTTTCTCAGACCCTTTTCAATGTTGTGTCCAAGATAATGCACCTCTTTCTTGCAAAATTGCAATTTGCCTGGAGATACCTTTAACCCTCCATCTGCCAGATGATTCAGTGAAGCTATGGTATCTACTTCATAAGCTTCACGTGTCTTTGATGCCACAAGTAGGTCATCGATGTACTGCACTAGTACTGAGCTTTCAGGCATGATCAAACTCTCCAATGATTTCTTCAACAACTGATTGAATATCGAAGGACTCTCTGTATACCCCTGTGGGATACGACACCATGCCAAAATACGCTGTCCAAACCGAAATGCAAAAATCGGCTGGCTGCCATGATGCAATGGAATTGAAAAGAAAGCATGACACAAATCAATCACCGTATACCATTCAGCATCAGGAATCTGATACAAAATCACTGATGGATTTGGCACAATGGGACAACATGCCACCACAATTTTGTTAACTTTTCTCAAATCTTGTACAATCCTGAACTTTCCATTAGGTTTCTTTAGCCCCATTATCGGTGAATTACACGGGCTACTCAGTAACTCTCTCAAAACACCCTGTTGAATCATCTTGTCAATTATAGGGGTTATTCCCTCAATTATCTCTGGTGTCAGTCTGTACTGTGGAATATTAGGATAAACGATTCCCTCTTTCACTGAAATCTTGACTGGATCTACATTATTCATCAATCCCACATCTTCTCCAGTAAAATCCCAAACCGCTGTTTTTACTGTGTGTCTCAACTCCTGAGGCAAATCATCTGGATTGAACACAGCATACGTACCAACAATCTCACTCTCTCTATTATCTAGAGTCATCCGGTACAAAACATCCTCATCTGGTGTCTCAAAAGCTATTCCATCCGGAGTACAGAAAATTGTGCAATTCATCTTACACAATAAGTCCCTACCTAACAAGTTCACTGGACTAGTGTCACAGACTACAAATCTGTGCATGTCTGAAAATTTCCCTATTCTTACCCTTACTGGTTCGGTAAGACGAGTTTTAATCTGTGTATTAGCTACACCAACCACTTGGATTGCTTCGTCCGAGAGAGGAAGATTTCTCATATCTGCTGACCTGACAGTTGATCTCGTCGCTCCTGTGTCTACTAAACAAGTAACACTCTCCCCATTTATTTTCCCATCTACAAATGGTCCTGCCTGGTCTATTTCTAGAGTTGCACCAAGTATGCACTCTTCCTCCTCTCTTCGGCACCGTCAGTAGTCCCCTTCAGACTCACTCCCCTCATTCTTTAACCAGTACTGCTGTACCAGGTTAGTACGTCTTGGTTTGTTTACCTGCTCATCATTGTAGAATCCTGAGTCCTGGTTATACTTCTGGGACCCTCTATTCTGCGGCAAGGGCGGTTTTGGCTCTTGACTCTGCTGTCTGACAACCTTCTGCTGTTGCTGCTGATGATTACACCCCTCGTTCTGCACCTGTTGATTCAATTATTTATTCTCATTACTCACTAATGGTGGATTGGTACACTCGGATCTCCAATGCCCCAATTGTCCACAGTTGTGACATGGGAACTTTTTATTGGCCTCCTCTAAATTTCCCTTTCCTTTTCCTGCACCATATCTGGGCCTATTTCCTGGATTATTTGCTTGTTCCACCATCTGTGCTTCTTGTCTTTCAGCAACCTTCACCTGTGCCCACATTGCTTTCTCTTTCAGCTTTCTTTGTTTTGCCTCAATCTCATCACTGAAGTACTTTGCATGTCTCAAGATTTCATCAATCTTTTTACTCTGCCAATCAACCGTATGCTCTCTAATCCTTTCACTGATTTCAGGTCTCAGGCCATATAAAAACCTGTATACAAAATGACTCCAATCCTTATCACCCAGGTGTTCATCTCCACTGAACTGTTTAAAAGCCAGTATCAGCCTTTCATAAAAAGCATGAACTGATTCTTTTGCTTCCTGATGTGTCCGATCTATTTTAACCCAGTCTGTCTCTTTCGGGGGTACCTTATTTTTCAGGAACACAATAACCTGTTCATACTTCTTCATCACCTCTGGGTCTGGAGCTCCCGTTTTCGGATCTCTTGGGTACTCCTTAGCAGGCCAATCTACAACTATCTTACACTCTGCCCACAAGTCTGCTGGAACAATTATATCAAACAGACTATTCAGATCAATCCACAGCACTTTTGACAATTTCACAAACCTGTCTACCTGCCTATACCACTCGACGGGCTTTTCTCTCAGTCGAGGAAAATCATTTGTAAATGACAAAATATCCTGTCTAGTCCATGGGACATGTACATATCCTCCTCCAGGAATCTCTCTCATAGGATAAGCATCCACTGTCTTTTCTTTTTCTCTCATAGGGAAAGCTGAGTAAGTCCTGTCCACTGAATCTTCCCTTTTCTTGTACCACCTATCCTTCCATTTTTCCACATCACCCCATTTTCGCAATAAGGAAATCATTTCCTTAATCTGCCCTGTTCTGCCAACACCATTTAGATTTTCAATATCCTTGTCGGAGAAATCCACCCTGTAAGGCTTCTGCAAAGCTTTCACCTTATGTCAACTCCTTGTTCACTCGCTATTGCTTTTAACCTGTCATGTGTACTCTTAGCCCTCCAGGTGATACTCTTGCACATAAATAACAACTCTCCATTATGATGGTTTTTCAATATTTCTGTACGAATTGTTCCCGCAATAAGTTCCTCCAATTCTATGCGCAACCTGGCTACATCAATTGCCTGTGAATCTTTATCTTTCTTTTGGAGAACTTTCAACCAATCATTCAAATCTTCAGCTGTTATTTCAGTAGACTTTTTCACTGCACCCACTTGTTCTGTCATCCTCTGTGGTTCCAAAATCGTTCCTCCCAAACAACCAGTATTCAATCCTGAATTAGGCTGTACATCTGATCCTCCACTACATGTGTCATGTCTCAGCTGTCTCAAATTATTTTCTCCCGTCCTCATTCCTGATTCCTCCAAAGTACAAGAACCAACCAAACCATTTCCTACATAGGGAACTGTCAAACCATTTTCACCCATTCTTTGTTTATCAAAAATAGGCACAACCGGACCAATGGTTACAGGCACTGTCACAGCTTCTAGATTTTTCGTCAGCTCTCTAATTTTCTCAGTCAGCTCAGATGTCGTTCTGGCTAATTCTCTTGTTTTCTCATCACCAATTTGATTCACTCTCTCTCGGTCTCTCTCTCTCTCTCTTTCCGTGAAAGAGCTACCACTTTTCAAATCAGGTGTCACAATCTCAGTTTTAATAATTCGTAAAGTATCTCTTATGGGAGTAGCAACTGGCGTTCTCTCTTCTGGTTCTGGTCTATATGGAGGTGGTCTCTTATAAATCATGTCATCCAAGACCTCATCCTCATAATCATTAGCCCCATACCTTCTCACTTCTGTATCAGGTACCTTTTCTGCACCTTTTCTCCCTTCCGTTTCCCCAACAGTTCTCATAGAATATAATCCCTCTGACATACTAGCATCTCGCCATCTCCTCATTCGATCATGATGAGTTTCACGATCATATTTCCTCCCAAAAATATACCTATAATTGCCTCCACTCCTCTGCTTTTCTCGCTCATGCACCTCATCTTCCCATTCCACCAACGCCTCGAACTGTGTCGGCCTTGGTCTAGGCTCTAGACACATAATTTTTTCCCGTAAATTTCTCAACACGGCCAGATTAAATGAACCATGTTCCGGGAACGCTAAAACACCATCCTCCTTAGTGTACTTAGCCCAGTTGTCTAACCAAATACAGGTATGATACCCATATTTCGCAACCATAAAGGATGCAGGAGTTCTTGTCGGAGGTAGCAATTCACCTTCCCTAGTTATTATGTTCTTATCCTTGTCGAACCATCTTTTAATTTTACCGAACAAGGATTTCTTCTTCTTTTCCTCCGGTTGATAATACATTTTCGCGTTTACTACAACACTCTAGTCCTTTCCGCAACTGTACGATCTTCTGTCCAATAACAGCGTGACTCACACTAACGCACCAATCCTGGAGCGTCTACGTCACCCTGTACTCCTTCCAATCCCTGCGCGGCTCACACCAACGCACTAATCACAGCGCAAGCACTGTTCCAATCCACTGCCCAATCACAGCGCGGTCTGTATGACGTCAGTAGTCGCTGCAGTCGCTTCTACTCTGTCTTCTGTCACTCATCTACCCCTCCTTTACAAAGCCTTCTCGGTAGACTTCGTTTCAGATTCTACAAAATCTATTAGTTACAACATATAAACATCTCCATTGTCTGCTTCGCTAACCACAGAATAGTAGAGAAAATTCTTTTTCACAAGAATCCCGCTTCTCTCTAGAACAGCGCTTGCCTCTGCTCTACCACGGAATTATTACTTTCGTTGACACAGTAGCACATCCCTCTACTCTGCCCTTCTAACATGCATCCATCAACTGTTTCCTCCAGGAATGCTCCAAAGAGTCTCACAATCAACTAAATGCACAGACATTCACGCACTTTCACACCAGAAAATGTAGTACATCCACACAGAATCCTGCTTTTCCCAAGAACAGCAAACAGTCTGTACCACTAAAGAATTATAACACACGTTAACCAAGCAGCGCTTACCTCTGCCCAGTCCTTCAGACAAGCTCAGAGAATACCTATTACTTCTCCAGCAGTAAGCTTTAACGGCAAACCTTAAGGATCCCTGGGACTTAAGACCAGAGTTTCACAGATAACCTTCGCTACCATACACACTCCTCTTATACTGAAAATATGTCTCTAATAGTAATACCCGACGATGTCACTTATTCCGAACCCAGACAATGTGACGCGCAACTTCAATTGTCACACATTTTTCCCCGCATACGTACAGGGCCAACAATCCCGTCTTTCCCGAGAGCAGCACTCACTTCCCTCTGCCCTACTACGGAACCGTCACCAGCTCCCCACGTTCCAGAAGCCGTACACACTACATAGAACTCAATACGATGACTTCAACATATAGTATTAGTACATATACCAACATCAATCAATAAATCAATGAATCCAAAAGCCTATGTACAAGCAATCTAATCAGATCAAGACAATAATCTAAAGCCATCCTCTGCTACCAGGAAACTGCTGCAGATCAGAGCATATAAATTCTCTCTACTTCCACGGACAGAGTAAATCCACAGTCATACGCACATACACTCATCATACGCTTGGGCCCATCACACTAACATTCATTCTATTACTCTATCCACACTGAATATATAGGAGAAATCCTAAACAATCTGCGTCTAAAGCGAGGTCAATGCAACCTAAAGAAATTGTCCTGAGTCATGTTTTCAAACATAGGAAATACATTTGAAACTCAATAAATGACAAAGAAATAACCACCCGTCACTGGAATTCAAACAAAGGTCATCTTTTATCTAAATTAGTTCAAAGGAAAATCAATCAATAGCGAAATCATTATTCTCATAGTTACCTATTCTAGCTAAGTGTCATTTGGGTCAGGACAGGTCTCTCAGTAAAGTCTCCCGAGTCGCCGTCCTTTCAATCAGCGTCGATCCTCACGAGCATAGGTTCAAGAAGAAGTGGCCTTAGACCCTCTCTAGTCTAACATATTTATAGTGAAAATAACAAATTAAAAGTAACAAACAATCTCTAAACGTCCGTTGAGCCGCTGAGTAGAGCGAGCAGGAAAGGATGTTGACTTGCAACATTTAGAAAATCTCCGCTCTCGAAAATCACAAAAATAAAAACACGGAAGAAGGAAGCTCAAACTAAAAAATGAAACATCCATGAATGCTCTTCCTCGGAACCATAGTGAAGCCACCGCAAGTTTATCAGAGTTCATTGTGGCTTTATTCTTCTCCAAGGGCAACTGGCAGCATGCCTGGAGCTGCTATCCTCACGGAAACTTTTAATACAGTCAGAGGCCGAAGTCAGGTGGTTTCTAACCATGTTCAGCAAGGCCTCTCGTCGTATTTCAATCACTCAAGTGCAGGCTGTAAATATCGGCCATCTTGGATTAGGCCAAAACGGACCATCTTAATTAAAAGAAATACAAAACAACGTTACTACATCGTAATGATTAAACAGTGTAAATTCCCACTAATTCCCTTATGTGAATGTAATTATCTAGCCATCTGCGACATATAAAAGCATTAAAGCACGTTATTTTAAAGCGCAATCACGAAACAAATAGCACTGAAGCCACACATATTTAATTAATTCACTCACTGACTTAGTTCACGTATTAATAAAGCAACATATATGCATTCCCGCGTGTAATTCTTTCATTAGTAATGTTGGTTAGTCAGAAACTTGAACAAGATTAGTAATTAATAATTCATTTATCAGTAATTTTAATTATGACATATAAACATAAACTGGAGTTTAAATCTCAATAAATTTTCAATAGAAAACTCTGCTCCAGCAATAGCAGCAATCGCAACTATAAGAAAATAAGCTACACAACAGAGTAAAGAGAGGGCAGACAAAGTGTTTGTAATGTGCAGTTCGTTCGCACCTAAGTAGACAGAAATGTTAGGAAGGCACTGTGAAGTGAATGCATAGAACACAACAAAGAGTATGCAGACAAGATGGTTATCAACATAGCGGCCATACGACTTAGTAATTCAGAGTGGGCTGTTAAATGTTAGACATAGAAGTGAATAGAGAAAGCTTGCAAGTAAACAAACTAAACAAAAGCTAGACAACCTGTTTGTGACGGGAGCTCGCTTTGCATGTAAGTAAACGGACATGGCAGGAAAACAAATAGTGTGAATTTAAAGTGAGACACCAACGTACAAAATAAGCTAGACAGCCTGTTTGTGACGGGAGCTTGCTGTGCATATTAGTAGAGTTTGTAATGCACGCGTGGTCTGTTTGTTAAAAAATTGAGATTTTAGCCAAATAAAGAGCGTGAGCTAAATCTTAATAGCAGTGTAAACACAGGGCACACCAGATTGTTATCAATATTGCCTCCACGTGATTCACTAACTCATTGTGTTGCCAGTAACTAGCCATGCAACCCAGCAGTAAAAAAGACTTAAAAAAGCAAGCAATCCATGTCTGTGAATTGAAAAGGATGGTTATCGCTGGAGCCTGACAACATCTGTTGTATTTGATGTCAGTTTGTTTCCCCCTAAAAAAAATGCTAAGCAATTTTTAGTATCTTGCACAAACCCATATGCTTTTCTTTTAAACAACAAATACCGCGAGAACGTGTGCCGAAAATGTGCCCAAGTACGCAACATCAGAATAAGTACAAAAAACTACGCGCTGCTATTAATATAAAGCTTGGCGTGCAGCGCAGTTATGTGCTCGCGGTAACCTAAAAAAATCAAAAACTGTAAAAAGAGCACTCTCTGTTGCCATCAAATAATTTTAAAGACGCACATTGTAAAGCCCTTCACTTTCCAAACTAAAGAAACCCATTTCCAACATGCAGGCTTTTGACACTGCTTATAGCCCATGCGACTCTACATGATTTTACATAGTGTGGACAGCATGGTGCCGGCATCGCTCGTAGCAACGTTGTAAGTAATATTTTTATAGTTGCTGTTAGCAAGACAGAGATAGGTACTGAGACCTTCTTTTAATACAATAGCTAGTATGTTTTTTAACTGTTTCCGCGTTTGCATTAGCTGTAACCGAGTGGAATGTTAACAGATCAGGTACATTGATATGCGAGCACCATAAATATAAAGATTTGTGCAAGGCACTGCGTAAAAGCACATACACTTTAAAAGTAGCACATTTTTGCGGCTCGCGTAACAATAACGAAGCGTGTCCACTATATGTGCTGTGGCATGCAGCGCAGTTATGTGCTTGTGGTATCCTAAAAACTCTAAAAAGTGCACGCTCTGTTTCCATCAAATAATTTTAAAGATGTACATTGTGAAGCCCTTCGCTCCTAAACTAAAAAATCCCATTTCCAACATGTGGACTTTTGACACTGCTTATAGCCCATGCTACTCTACATGCTTTTACATAATGTGGACAGCATGGTGCCGGCATCGCTCACAGCAACGTTGTAAGTAATATTTTTATAGTTGCTGTTAGCAAAACAGAGATAGGTACGTAGATGTTCTTTTAATACAATAGCTAGTATGTTTTTTATTTTTAACTTTCCGCGTTTGCATTAGCTGTAAACGAGTGGAATGTTAACAGATCAGGCACATTGGTATGTCAGCCCCATAAATATAAAGCTTTGCACACAGCACTGTATAAAAGCACATATGTTTTAAAAGTAACGCATTTTCGTGGCGCATGCGACAATAACGAAGCGTGGCCACTATATGTGCTGTATTTATAATGATGTAATAAAAAAAAATCACAAAATATATACTTTAGCCACGCTATATAAATGTGCTGCCTGCTATTATTAAAAGTAAAGCCATTGGGGGAAAGGCGTGCAGCTATCAATATGAAAGTTAGCGTGCAGTGCAGTTATGCGCTCGCTGTAGCCTAAAAATAAAGCAAAGTCTATAATACGTGTGAGGTTGCAGTAAATAATTAGAAGAAATACGCACACCGTTATATATATATAAAGCTTGTCATTCTGTGCAGTTATGTGCTCACGGTAGCCTAAAAACAAAGTAAACTGTAGAGTGCGCGCGCTCGTTTTGTATAAAGTAATGGTAAAAAAAAACATTGCTAAGCTGTCCGCAAAAAAACCCAAAAAACTATTCCCAACATGCGCGCTCGGTTGTATTATGTCCGCTTGAATATTAGCAAAGTAAACAAAGCAATGTACTAACTTGTACTACAAAAAGTACGTGCGCTACTATTAATATAAAGCTTAGAGTGCAGTGCAGCTATGTGCTCACGGTAGCCTAAAAACAAACAAAAATGTAAAAAGACTGCGCCCTGTTGACATTAAATAATGTTAAAGACGTACATCGTAAAGCCCTTCGCTCCAAAAATAAAAAATAAACATTTCCAACATGCGGGCTTTTGTAAACACTTGATAACGTGAATGTAAAAAAAGACGAACAATGCTTTGCCATGGGCGGGAAAAGAAAGGCTTAAAGCCATTCGCTCCGAAAATAAAAAAAACAT
Organism: Triturus cristatus; assembly: GCF_964204655.1. Taxonomy (NCBI): domain Eukaryota; kingdom Metazoa; phylum Chordata; class Amphibia; order Caudata; family Salamandridae; genus Triturus; species Triturus cristatus. The sequence goes on from NC_140587.1 coordinate 672,656,310, forward strand.
TTCCGACATGCGGCTTTTGGAAACACATGATAACGTGAATGTAAAAAAAGACGAACATGCTTTGCCATGGGTGGCGAAAGAAAGCCTAAAAAAAAGTCCAACAAGGCAAACAAATCTCTTCAGACCATGAAGGAATACACGTAAAGGGGCCAATAGCTGTAGGCATGAACAATGTCCAAAAGGAGGGACTTTCTGACCGCTTGCACCAACCACAACTTGAACGGAACTCGGACGGTTTGAGTGACACACCAAAAAATGAATCAAAAGTCTGCGAAAAAAAGAGGCGGTTACCAACATCATATAGCGTATACCAGTGGTTCCCAAACTTTTGACTCCTGAGGACCCTCATTGAGTCACCACTGGAAGCCGGGGACCCCCAAGCAATTTGTATGATTTAAATTTCAAACATTAAAAGAGTAATTCCCCCAAAATAAACATACATGTGCACACTTTTTGCGACGTTACCGTGGCGATAGAGGCTTCACCTTATTTACAAGGCAGCGTTAAGCCACATAACATGGCTTAATGCTGCCTTTCAAATAAGGCCCCCTGTCACGCAATGCTTAGCGTGAAAGGGGTTGGCAGTGGGTGTTGCAGTGGGCGTTCCACCGCAACACCCATTGATTTTGACACTGCTCCCTATTTACAAGGGCAGCATAAATCGGAGGGGGTGCCAAAATAAAAACCAGGGAAAACCAGGCCTTAACTTGGCAAAACGAGGAGAAATCCTTTATTTCTCCTCGTTTTTGGTTTTTACATGTGGCTTGCCTTGTACAGTACACATGGAAAAAGAAAAACGCCTTGGATTGTTTATGTTCAGGAAGGTGACCCTTCCTGCACATAAACAATCTTATTAAAAAATGCCATTATGTAACTTCCATGTGTGCTGCATTAAGCAGCACACATAGAAGTGACAAAACGACATTTCAAGATTGTTTATGTGCAGGAAGGGGGACCTTCCTGTACTATAAAGAATCTTCCCCCTGCATGCACACACCCTTGCCATAGTGCAAGAGTGCCTGCGTTTCCCGCAGTGCTGGCGCTACACTTAGGAGTGTAGCGCCAGCCCGGGGGAAACGCAGGGCTGCACCATATTCTTGTAAATATGGTGCAGCCCTGCGTTTCTGAAGTGGCGGAGCCTATCATTAAGCCAAGGAGGCTAACGACACGCTCGGCCACTTCTGTTGTAAATATCCCCCTTAGTGTTTTATATTCAAAGAATTTGCACAAAATAAGACAATTTAATGGGAAGGTTGGTGCTGCAACTCCGTGACTAACTTTTAATTGGTTGGTTTTATTTCACAGTACGAGGCTCCTGCTCCTGCCAGGGTCAGACTGGAAACCCAAAGCAGCCCAGGCAAATGTTTTCAAACCAGTGCACACCAAGTGCAGTGAGTGAGCCTGACCACTACAAAAGGGGCTTTGGGAGGCTTTTCCCCCAAGAAAGTTAGGAAACAGTGGTGCATTCTAAAACACATTTATAATTCTATACTAAATTGTATTAGCTTTTAACGAATAGTAAATGAAGACCTTACTATGCTCCAGGATACGACAATCTTTGTTGGGGTTTTTCAATGATTCCCTTATTATCACCCTTCAACAGTGCCTCTCATCTCTCCATAGCCTCTCCGTCACATGCATTTCATTTGTTTTATACTATAGCATCTCTCATACCGTTGTAGGATGTCAGAGCACTTTACATCACAAACATATAGAGACAATGAATCATACGTGTAAATCAGTGTATAGATAATGTTACATAAGACAAAGGGTACTACAAGGTGTAGGATTCACATGTCATTCATACTGGTAGGCATTTTTAAAGAGTGCTTGTTCTGGAGAAGCACAAACTTGGGATTCAGAACATCACCCAGTGGTTAGCATTGACTTTATCAATAAAAATTTATTTTCGCCCAAATAAACCTTTTTAACAGCATCAGGATAATGAAAGATGGGGAAAAACATAAGTTACTAACTTGTACCATGCAGTTTGCAAGCAGCTCTTTGATGACGGTTTATAGGTCACTGTGCTAGATTTCGGTTGTCACTTATGAACTGCACAGTAACAAAAGAATCTCTGTGACAAAAGCAGTAACACACTCACCTATGCACATAAAATACTATTTTTTAAAATGCATGGTACACGTTCTTTGCAGTAGGCACATTAACCCTCTGTGCTACATTAGATAACTCAAGCTGGCACTGAACAAAACTCTCATCTCTCCAGCAGGTGCATTAATCACTGGCTTCATTTTGACACTTTTATTGTTGCTCAAAAACTGCTAATTAGACAAGGAGCTTTGCAGTGCTTTTAAATCTGCCTCCTGCGGACCCCCTGGGAATGTGTCACGGACCCCTAGGGGTCCGCGGTCCACAGTTTGGGAAACACTGGCGTATACAGCATCTCTCGTCGAGACAGCGCATGCGCTGCCTAGGCGAGACCTAAAAAAAGGTTTACTATATTGCTTGGGACCAAGCAGACTTAAAACGTATGACCAATAAAAAAAAAACATGTGAAGGGGTAATGTGTTTATGCATGCATAAGATGATTTAAATGCACATTTTCCACCGATTGTGTCTGTGGCTGTAGACAGATATCCATTTTTTCGATGTAAGTAAGGGAAATCAAAGAGTGTGGAAGGCTATGTGTCTACGTTACGGGCCTCAGCTTTAGCATGCAGATTTGTTGCTCTACAAGAGGAACTAATCCGGGACCAAATAACTATCAATCAATCAATCAATCAATCACTGCATTTGTAAAGCGCGCTACATACCCGAGAGGGTCTCAAGGCGCTGGGGAGGGGTGGTGCTACTGGTCGAAGAGCCAGGTCTTGAGGAGTCTTCTGAAGGCCAGCAGGTCCTGGGTCTGTCGTAGGATGGTGGGGAGAGTGTTCCAGGTCTTGGCGGCGAGGTAGGAGCAGGATCTGCCGCCGCCGGTGGTTTTTCGGATGCGAGGGACTGTGGTGAGGGCGAGGTTGGCTGAGCGGAGGCTTCGGGTGGGGGTGTGGAAGCTGAGTCGGTTGTTGAGGTAGGTGGGTCCGGTGTTGTGCAGTGCTTTGTGTGCGTGATTCAGGAGCTTGAAGGTGATCCTTTTGTTGACGGGGAGCCAGTGCAGGCCTCTCAGGTGGAGTGTGATGTGGCTGCGGCGGGGGACGTCGAGGATGAGTCGGGCCGAGGCGTTCTGGATGCGTTGGAGTCGTCTCAGGAGCTTGTTTGTAGTTCCTGAGTAGAGGGCGTTCCCGTAGTCGAGTCTGTTGGTGATGAGGGCCTGGGTAACGGTTTTTCTCGTGTCGAGGGGGATCCATTTGAAGATCCTGAGGAGCATACGGAGGGTGTTGAAGCAGGACGCGGAGACGGCGTTGACTTGCCTGGTCATGGAGAGAGTGGAGTTGAGGATGACCCCCATGTTGCGTGCGTGGTCCTTGGGTTCCGGGGCTGTGCCTAGTGACGTGGGCCACCAAGAGTCGTCCCAGGCTGATGGGGTGGGTCCGAGAATGAGGACCTCTGTTTTGTCTGAGTTCAGCTTCAGTCTGCTGTCCTTCATCCAGTCGGCTACGGCCTTCATTCCTCTGTGGAGGTTAGAGTTGGCGGTGTGGGGATCTTCGGTGAGGGATATGATCAGCTGGGTGTCGTCGGCGTAGGAGATGATGTTGAGGTTGTGTTGTCGTGCGACGTGGGCGAGGGGGGCCATGTAGATATTGAACAGCGTCGGGCTGAGGGAGGATCCCTGTGGGACGTCGCAGATGATCTCGGTGGTTTTTGAGCGGAAGGGTGGGAGGCGGACGCTCTGGGTTCTGCTGGAGAGGAAGGAAGTGGGCCAGCCCAGGGCCTTCTCTTGGATACCGGCGTCATGGAGGCGTGCTGATAGGGTGCGGTGGCAGACCATGTCAAAGGCTGCTGATAGGTCCAGGAGGATGAGGGCGGCTGTTTCTCCTTTGTCCATCAGGGTCCGGATGTCGTCAGTGGCGGCGATGAGGGCGATCTCGGTGCTGTGGTTGCTGCGAAAACCGGATTGGGAAGGGTCCAGGATGTTGTTAACTTCGAGGTAGCGGGTCAGCTGTTTGTTGACAATCTTCTCGGTCACTTTTGCCGGGAAAGGGAGCAGGGAGATGGGCCGGAAGTTCTTGAGGTCCTTGGGGGTCCACATTGGGCTTCTTCAGATGGGCGTTGATCTCGGCATGCTTCCAGCTTTCTGGGAAGGTTGCTGTCTCGAAAGAACAGTCGATTGTTTTCCGGAGGTGGCGCACGATGGTTGCTCTGGCTTTGTTGAAGACGTGGTGAGGGCAGGGGTCCGATGGGGATCCGGAGTGGATGGAGTTCATGGTTTTGATGGTGTCTTCATCGCTGACGCTGGACCAGACGGTCAGGCGACTGGTGCGAGTGGTAGTCACAGGAGTGGTGGACTCGGTGGTGGGTGCGGGGGGGTCGTGGATGTCGGTGATCTTGCGGTGGAAGAAGGTGGCCAGGGAGTCGCACAGGTCTTGAGATGGTGGGATGTCGTTGGTTTTGGAGCTGGGGTTGGAGAGTTCTTTCACAATGCTGAAGAGCTCTTTGGTGTTGTGTGCGTTGTTGTCTAGGCGGTCCTTGAAGGCGGTCTTCTTGGCGGTCCTGATGAGTTGGTGGTGTCTGCGGGTGGCGCTCTTGAGGGCTGTGTGGTTGTCTGGTGTTCGGTCGTGGAGCCATTTCTTCTCCAGCTACCGACAGGTGTGCTTGGAGATCCGGAGGTCCTCGGTGAACCAGGAGGCTTTCTTGTTGGTGTGGTTGGTTGTAGAGGACTTGAGCGGGGCGAGGGTGTTGGCACAGTCGTTGATCCACTGTGTGAGGTTGGTCGCGGCGGTGTCTGGGTCGGTGGGGTCGGTGGGTGGTCTCAGGGCGAGGGCGGTAGTCAGTTGGTCCTCGGTGACCTTGCCCCAGCAGCGGCGTGGTAGCTGTTGGGTGCGGTGGTGTGTGGTGGGTTTTCTGAAGGTGAAGTGGACGCATCTGTGGTTTGTCCAGTGTGGTTCGGTGGTGTGGTTGAAGGAGACGTGGGGGCTTGCTTAGAAGATGGGGTCAAGCGTGTGTCCAGCGGCATGAGTAGGTGTCATTACTAACTGTTTGAGTCTGAGGTTGGTGAGGTTGTCGATCAGGGCGGTGGAGTTGGCGTCGTTGTTGTTCTCGAGGTGAAAGTTCAGGTCCCCGAGGAGGATGTAGTCCGTGGAAGCGAGGGCGTGGGTGCTGATGAGGTCAGCGATGGTGTCACTGAACTGTGGGCGGGGTCCAGGAGGTCTGTAAATGAGAGTTCCTCTGAGGGTGGTGTTGGGGTCGGTGTGGATCTGGAAGTGCATGTCCTCGACGGTGGTGAGGGTGTCATCGGTGTTCGTTGAGATTTTGATTGAGTCTTTGTGGATGATGGCGATTCCTCCTCCCACTCCGTTGGTGCGGTCTCTGCGGGAGATCTTGTAGCCCTGTGGGATGGCTATGGCGATGTCTGGTGCTGAGGTGACGTTCAGCCAGGTCTCCGTCAGGAAGGCGACGTCGGGGGCGGTGGAGTCTAGGAGGTCCCAGAGTTCGATGGCGTGCTTGCGAGCGGAGCGGGTGTTGAGGAGGATGCAGCGGAGGTGGTTGGGTTCTCTGGCTGGTGGTGTGGAGGGTTGGATGCTGGTGAATCTGCAGTTCTGGCAGGTGAAAGGCCCCTGGGCGCGTTTCGGGGTGGCCCAGTAGCAGGGGTGGTCTCGTCTGGTGTTGAGTGCGTGGAGGGTGTTTGCGTCGTAGTGCAGTCTGGCGTTGCAGGGGGTGCGGGGTCCAGGGGTTCTGGTGCTGGGTGCGGTCCAGGTGCGGACGGGTGCAGACGGGATTGCCTTAGGTGCGCCTTCGGTGCGCCAGCGGCGCGCCCGCTGCGCGCTGCCGCTGCGCGGCCTCCATATGAGGACAGAGGGAGGGAGGAGCAGCTGGGAGGTGGGAGCAAGGCGGCCAATGGGAGTGAAGGGGGCGGGGCCGCAGGGGCTCAGCGGCGGGGGAAAACCCGGGGAAAAAAACAGCAGGAAAAGACGGCGGGAGAGGGACAACAGAGCACAGGCGTACAGAAAGCAAAACACAGGGTCACAGAATGAAAAAACAAAGTGGCACAGAAGCCAAACGCAGGGGTACAGAATAAAAAAGGGAGCGAGCAGTCAGGCGGCAAAAGCGGCAACGGAGGTTCAACCCACAGGGGGCTGCGTGGCGGATGGGGGGAGCGACCTGCCTGGTGACAGGGTCAAAGGTGCGTGCTAGCAATCCGAATGCTCATGACAAATTAGCGGTCAATGGTTATTCACTCTTGAAAGAAGATGTGGCTTTAGTCAACAAGCATTGGCAATGCAATAGGTCTCACATTCAAGTGAGTTTGAGCTCTTGACATTGTAAATGACAATGCCTTTTATTTATGTTTTGGGTTTTAAAACATAAATAAAAGGCATTGTCATTTACAATACTAACAAATGTGAGGCCTATTGCATTGCAATAAAGGGCCTTCGCTACTGCTTCTTAGATTGTAAATATCAGAGGAAGAGACTTGCCTGCGACATCTTCAAAGTAGTGATAAACAGCGCAGTGAAGAAGATGTGTAAGTGTTGTAAATTACTCAGACACAAAGTGTAAAGTGAGAGTTACATATGATCCGAGCTACAAACACTAACAAAGTGTTCCAACACCTTTCGCTCTGTGATAACACTGTCGCGGATCAGGAGGAAGAGCGGGAGGGGGGGGCTATTTTCTGTCCTATCAGTGATTCGAGTGTGCAATGTGGCATTGCGTAATGTCATTGCTATCTGTGGAGTAATAAAACACTTCAGCTGTAGTAGGGCCCTGGTATCACCTCCTGGTGCAGGGCAGGCTTTGCTTTATGGCAGGCATGGAGGGAGGGTGGGATGGTCTTGGCAGCAGCTCCGGCCTCGTACAGGGCCCCTGCTATTACTAGTGAGCGAGAGGCGCTGAGGTGGTGGGATTGGTGGTGGTGGTATCTGTATTAGTGGTGGTGGTGGTATTGTTGGCCCTGCGCCAAATGTATTTTGGAGCCCCTGTTCGGAACCGTTTTGATTTTATTATCCAGTTTCAGCTCTTTTATGCCCTCTGTGTGTACATCTGATATTCAGGGATAGTGACGTGTGTATTCAATATTGTAACACAGCAGCAGCTCACGAATATTACTGCAAAAATTCTCTGCGACACCCTCGCACTTCTCATATGTGAGGTCCTGTATTGATCTAAAGAACTTTTTATATGGATGTTTCATTAAGCAAACACATTTTGTCTGTGCTACAAAGCTATGTATGGGTATGATTGCAGTGCACTGTATTTAGGCATGGCACATTCATCTCAATGCAGTGGATGAATGGCATCTGCTAGTTTGCGTTTGTGTGCTATATTAGTTGATCAATAATTAACTAAGAGGATTGGAGAGTGGTTTCTAGTTTTACGGCGCAGTAATTTTGCAACAACGAACCAGGTTGCAAATGTGTCAAACATCACTTTGCATGTAAATTATTGAAAAACCAGAGAACCTGCTTGTGAGAAGGTGGCCTGGTATATGCTGTCCACTAATTAAAGTGGGCACCCTGTACCAGTCCACACGACCCTTATGATGTATGAGGTCAAAGAAAACTTTTAGAAAGCTATCCTAGTGGTAGCTGTGGAGAGCAGCCTTCAGGCTTAATCCTGAAAGAATGTAAAGCAGCTTGTTTAACCAGAATATCACCTCCTAAATCACTAAATTAAAGGAGTACCACACAGTGTTTATATAAAAATATGTATTTAGTAATATAACACTCTCTACTAGTCTCTATATGAGACTAGGGCACAATGTACACAATACTGAATCAATAGAACCTTCGTAAATAGCACAATACACAGCGGGCTCCAAGGGGAGACCGAACCATATACTAAAAAAACTGTATATCAACAACGACTTGATTAGACACAGTGCCTAGAGCACGTAGAATTGCTGGGACCCCAAGGAACCACCCAGAGGAGTGACACGGGGAGCTCACGGAGGACGGGTACAGTGAGGAAACACGGACGTGTGCTCCGTACATATCTATGGGAAAGTCGCGGTTGTCTCAGGCCAACCCACCAGTGAGTACTGAAGTATCCGTGTTACCTATCCTAGAGGAGCCTGGTGCATAGGGGTCAAGTGGTGTCGGAAACCTTCGTCGATTTCAATGGAGAGTTGCAAAGAAGTACTGCTGCCAGGAGGTTGAAGAATGTCCGGTGGAATCCAAGCTTGGATTCGAGGTGAGAAGAACCTGAAAGCAAGGGGACAGAGTCTGGGTCACTTCAGGTGACCAGGGGCTCAGTAGTCGAATGCCCACTGATGTCGAGTGCTTCAGGAGTGAAGAAGGGTTGCTTGACTCTGCAGCCACGGAGACCAGGAGATGTTGAGGACAACCAGAATCAGGAGGTGAGCAGTCCCACAAAGGATGTCGAGTGCTGAGGGGTCGATGTCCAGCTGTAGCACCAACACGCCTTGGCAAATGCAACCCATGCGGTCAGAGGAAACAGGTTACGGTGTAGACCAGCATGGTCCAGGGGACTCTCCAAGCACTGGAGAGTCAGGGCACATCAGGAGCATACAGGTAAGCCCAAGAACAAACAAGGTGACCCTCGCCAGGACCCACAGACCAATGGATCAGTGATCGTGAGGAGTCTTCAAGCAAGTTTAAAAAGTACCAGCCCACCGGACACTCGAGGAGTGGAGGCCTGGAAATCTTCAGTGCAAATGCTGCTTGGGGTCAGGACTACACAGAGTCCAATGCACAGGCTTGGAAATCATCAACAAGCATATACAATTGCAAAAGTACGCAGTGCAGAGGGGTTCGTGTTGCACGGTCCCCACAGGGGATACTGGTCTCAGAATCACTGAGAGGGCAGATCAACCTCAGGGACTTTCGGGAACCCACCTCCTGTGTTGCTGAGTTCTTCAGAGTCCTCAGGAGCTTGGGAGAAGCAAACAGGTCAGATGCGTTTAGGTGTCTGCTTTTGCAGTGGATTAACTTATTTACTCCAAGGGAGATTCTTCAGTCATCCAGCATCATGCAGGCAGTTGAAGTACTTGGTTTCTTCTTAGCAGAATCTTGTCCAGGTAAAATCTAAAGTCCTGTAGTCAGGTAACCCACTTTATACCCATGGGAAGCGGTGCAAAGCTTCTGTGGACCCTCCTAGGGGAGGGACAGGACAGAGGGGTGGCTACACCCATGTCCTTTGTCCAGTTTTGCACCAGAGCAGGAGCCAATGGCTCCCAGAACTGGTTTGAGCTGGACTATGCACAGGGACACCAAATGTGCCCCCCGTGCAGACTTTCTGGCACTCTCAGAGTGCACCCACCTAGCCCCAATACACTAAACCCTGTCTGGGAGGTGGTCACACCTCCCTGTCACAGGATGCCTATTGTCATGCCTTTCTCTGCTTGAGCTTGGCTCAGCAGCAGGAGAGTAAAATCATGTCTTTGGCTGGCAGCGTCAATTTTGTGCAGCCAGGTCGTGAAAGCTGGTACCGGGTAGACCGGTGACCCACATATGTCCCTTTGGACGGGTGGAATCATACCTCTCACACCAGTTACTGGTGTGGAGGTATGATTCCAAGGTGTTTGACACCAAACAAGACATGTATCTAAGCAGCCGTTAAAGTTAGCATTTACCCTGAGGTTATAATGCACTTAAACATATATGTCTGGCTGCATCACAGACAACCCCGGAGAATGTTCTCCGAAGGCTGCAGAGGGGCTCTGCTCATGCAGGGGCACCCTCTCACATAAAACCCAGAACCCTGCCTTCAGGTTTGATAAGGCCTGCCATAGGGGTTTTAAAGTGTAGTGATTTTAATAGATATAGTGAACCTATATCTTAAGTAAGTGGTGCAAGCACCAGCTTACGCAATCTGTTGTAGCAGGCTTGTCATGTCAATTTGAATGGCCTCTCAGGGGTGGCATATTACATGCTTGAGCCCATGGGAGGCCTCTGGGGTACCTATGCCCTGGGTACATGGTGTACCATATACTACGGACTGATAAGGGTACCTCAGTATAACCTGGAGTGAAACCTAAAGTACATGCATAGCAATTTAAGGGAGAAAGCAGATAGACTGGGCTCCTGTATAGCAGGATCCCAGTCAGACTAGACTAAAAATAGTGTGACATCTGCAAACATTGGGAGTAACCAAAAGAAGCAGATACTACTTTCCTACTCTGCTTTTTAAAAGCAAGTTAATAGGTAGTCAGTGTCTAATTTGATGCAGGTGAGGTACACATTTTTGGGGACCGACACACATTTTCCTCAACAGGCTTTAATCTAGAAGAAGAGAGAGAAATACACAGAAGGGGGAAAGAAGGAGGAAGTGAAAAGGCATGGTAGGGAGGACCCCAGCTCTACAGACACTCTCAACCACTACACAAATGGTATCATAACAATGCAGAACATGTAAATACAAAATATATACACTACTAAAAGAACTACTCACCACAGTATAATCTTTCATCAAAACTGACTTAGGGCTGCCTCACGCTTATTCAATCAAAACATAGTTACTTTGCTGAACTGCTACTGAAAGTATTAGGTCCAGTCAATAACTCAAATGCCTGGGTAAAGGTGATCTGCATGTTTGCCTCTGGTAGCGGTTCATGAAGTATCACTTCGAATTTTCAGTGTCCAAAGACGTTGCAATAGCGTGGCTTCGTGGGGTAGGATCCCTTAGATCAAGGTAGAAAGCATTTCCCAGTCCTGCTCATGCCAGTCCAGTCACTGGGAGTAGGCAGCGAGCCACTAATGCACAAGCATGCATCAAGTGCAAAACAGCTGGCTGTATTTGAAGCGAGCTATTTACATGACTTCAAAATACTGCTCGGAGGAGCACTGATTGGCCCGTAGGTAACTTAATGGATCGCTGCCACCAGATTCTGCTGTGAGTAAAACTAGGAGGAAGTATTGGACTTTAGAGAAAAGAAAGCAGCCTCAATACCTCTTCATGGTGGAAGAACAGTAAATATCATGTTGCATTGTTGCTGAAACTTAACAGTAGAAATGAACATAAAAAAGGACAATCCGTGCTGGCTCCTAACAAAACTGCGTCCATCTGAAACGCGAGCCTAACGTTTTTCTGTAGTGCTGATGTTGACAGTTAGTCTTGCAGAGTCTTGCAAAATGGTTTATCTTTTCAGCGTGAAATTTAAACAATGAAGATATCCTCCGGTAGATTTAGATGTATATGGTGCGAGATATTGCAAAAATAAAAAACAGGATGGTCTTGTGCTCATGTTTGACTAAATTAAACATATGTAAATAAAATGCTCTATAAATAAAGCACTCATCCTTTATAATTTATTTAATGGGTCTCAGCTAAATCCTTGGGATATTTAATATTTATACATCTCAGCCGCATGTTTCAAAGGGCTTAGCTCGTTCTCAAGCCCGTCTTTGCTTTCAATGCGTGACTGTCCTCCCCTCTTACTGAGCCGGGAGCTCGAAGGGTTCACGGGACGTTTGAACTGACATCTGTTCACAGGAGTGCGGGTGGGCAAGAAGGCACCAATGGGAGTGGGAGGGGTTTGGGGGGCCTGAAGTCACGGACTGAGGGAGGGGACGGGGGGAGACAGGGAAGAATATAGTGTTTGGAGTAAAGGGGCCAGTAACCATGGAAGGATACAAATGAGGACATGGCTGTCATGAGGAGGGACTAATAAGCCTAAAACCAATCGGAAGGCAGCATTTAGGACCTAAGCCAATGAAAAAGATGGGCGGAACTTCCACGAAGCTTTCACACTTTACTGAATACTGCATGCCTTGCAAAGCTAGGCTCGACCTAAAAAAGCAGAACTGACTAGGCGGTGTACCAAAGCAGTTTTAGATGAGGCACAAGAGGACAAGCAGTTGAATAAAGTGATTTCCACTAAAAACAAGATCAGTGAGAAAATAAACAAAGGGAGCTCCAATGGTCATCAGGGAAAGTTCAGTGCTGCTGGTGAAAAAGAGAGTACAAGGAAAACTAATGGCGACAAACCTAGTTCTAGGAAGAGCTACCGCTGTTGCTTAGTGGATCACCTTGCGTATTTCAAGAAATGTCCTGCTAGGAATCAAAAATGCTCTTCATGTGGCATTATTGGTCATTATTTAAAAGTTTGCAGAAGAAAACTGAGTTATACAAAAAGAGGGGTACACTGTGTGAACAAGGATAGTGAGGAAAATCGTGATGATTCAGAACACCAATAAAATTAACCATATGTTCTGTATTGATTATGACATATTGGATGTAAATCATGGTTGTGGTGAAGAGTAATATGGTAGCTGACTCTGGCTCACCCTTTAGTATTGTCAGCAAAGATGTATGGAGAACTCATTTTGTGTGCAAAGTCGGTTCACATTAGCATAAGTCAGAGGTAGCTGCCAAGAGTTACACTGGAGACAGAATAGACTTTGTGGGTTGTAGAAATCTAGAAATTCAATTGAAAAACCGGAAAGCATATTGTAAAATGTTGGTGGCAAATAAAGGGCACTCTGTATTAGGTTGGGGTGGCCAGGGGGAGTTGCCATCATTTTAAATTTCAATTGTATGGATACTATTTTTCCAGTCAATGATACTGAGAAGAATTGCACAGACATTGCAAAAGAATATCCCAAAATCTTTTCTGGCAAAGTTAGATTGTGGAATAATATCAAACACAAAATTAAATTAATATCTACCGTAGTTACATGTGTTCACAAGGTCAGACACTTACCCATATCCATCAAGGAAGAAGTACACATGGAGTTACAAAAAGTAGTTGCTGCCATAATTGAACAGGTGGTCCACAGAATGGATTTCTCCATTGATGGTAGTAAAATTCCCCAATGGAAAGGTTACGTTATGCATTGACCTTAGAAAACTAAATAAAAATATTTTGGTGGATCATTTCCCATTACCCTCCATTAATGAGATGATTGCAGTTATAAAAAGAATGTGTTGGCTCTCCACCATAGATCTTAAATCTGCCTCTTATCAGGTGCCTTTACATGCAGACAGTAAAAAACTCACAAGGTTCATCGCACCTTTTGTATGCTTTCAATTTACCAGGGTACCCTTTTGTTTAGCATTTGCTTTAGTCCTATTTCAAAGATTAATGACAAACATCTTAAAAGGGGTGATAGGTGTAATGATTTTCCAGGCTGCTATCCTGATTATGGGCAGAAACAAAATGGAACATGATGCAAGACTGAAACAGGTCCTGGAAATTCCAAGTGTGAAGGGTCAACTGTAGAATTCAGCAAGTGTAAATTTGCACAGAAGTAAGTTGTTAATGTGGGCCATAGAATTTATAAAGATGGTATCAAACCCAAACTGGTTGATGCTTTTAAAAATGTACCTAGTCCAACAGGAAAAGATGATATCAGAGTTTTCTTGAGCTTATGGAATATTATTAAAAATTAATTTAAAAATATTCTGAGAAACCTTACTACATTCGGCGATTACAGAAATGTAGGGTGAAATTTGCTTGGACTAAAGTGTGTCAAGAATCATTTGAGAGTTTAAAGAAAGAAATTTGCAATGCACATTTACTGAAAGGTTTTGATCCTGCGTGCCAAATTATAGTAACCACAGATACAAATAATAAAGGGCTAGGTGCTGTTCTTTCAGAATATGATATTGAACATAATGACTGGGTGGCTACGTTTGCTTAGTGTTCCCTTACATCTGCTGAAGAAAGATATTCTGTGATCGCGCATGAGATTTTAGCGTGGGCTTTGAATCACTTCCGTCTGTATGTGTGAGGTTTCCATGTTCTGCTATGATCGGATCATAGGCCTCTTACAAAAATATTAACTACAACTGGCTTACAAAATTCATCCCCAAGATTAAGTAGAATGACAGTAAAATTACTGGATTACACTTATGATACTGAATACTGGCCGGTAGTCAAGAACAGGGTAGCAGATTTTCTAAGTAGATTGTCTTTATCTACCACAAAGTAAGATGAAATTATGCAATATGATGACAAAGCAGCATTGCTATTTGATGGTGGTTTAGAAGGCATCTCACTTATGAATAAGGATGAGTGTTTAAAGATGATTGCAAGTTACTTGACTAAAGGCTGGCCTAACAAAGGTCATCTTAAATCAGAAGAAAGAATGTTTTGGGAAGTAAGGAATAAGCTGTGTGTTGAGAATAACATGTTATTCAGATGTGAAAAGGTGGTGCCACATGTCACCTTAAGGAAGAAGTTACTAAAATGATGCCATGAGGGACATCTTGGTGCATTTAAAACCAAACAGAGTGAAATATAATTATTGTGGCAGGGTCTTGACAAGCAAATTGAGATTTTAATTTGTGAATGTATTGAATGTAACAATTCAGATAAGTGTCTTAGGACTGTTAAACCACCTTTAAGTCCCATTGAGAGTACAAATATGTCATGGGAGAGAATTGGTGTGGTTGTTGTAGGACCTGTGTAATGGACTGATGGTGAGCTCAAGTACATTTTAGTACTTGTTGACCACTTTTCAAAATGGCCAGAGATTAAAATTGTGCGCAATGCTGATTGTGCAAGCATCATGAAATTTTGGGGCAAAATCTTCATGAGGGAATGTGTCATCACGAATAACTGCCCACAAATTTTGTCTGCTTCTTTTGAGAACATTCTGGAATATAATGGTATTGTGCACACAACTACATCTGTTCATCATCCCCAAGGAAATGATTTAGTTAAGTGCTTTAACAGGGAAGCATCCAAATGTTCAAAGGTAATACATTTAATTTGATAAGTGAGATTTGTAAACTGATTTGGGGTCACAGGATCATTCCCAGCTTGATTAATGGCAACAGTCTATTTAGGATGATGGCAGGAAGGGAGTCTTTAAGCAAGGATTTAAGTTGGATGACTTCTTTGAAACAAGCAGAATGGTCATCAGGCTTTGTAAAAAAGAAAATTGCCTTGGCCCAAAAATCTTACAAGGAATGGTATGACAAACCATATGGATCAAAAACAGGAGTGTTCAAGCGTGGTGATCAGTGGCTGCTCTCGAGGGAGTGCTGCGGGGCGTTGCGGCGTGGCGGGGGCTGGGTGGGGCATAGTAAATTCCGGCATACAGCCGAACGGAGTTAAGTAAATAAATTAATAAATAAAACAAATTTACATTGCGCGCACTGCAACGCCAACTCGTCGTTGCAGCGCGCAATGTAAATTGTTTGATTTATTTATTTATTTACTTAACTCCTTTCGGCCGTATGCCGGAGTTTACTACCCCCACCCTGCCCCTCCCCCGCCTTGCCTCACCACTTTGCAGCACTCCCTCGAGGAGCCACCACTGGTAGTGATTGGGTTAAAATAAGAAAGGAAAAGGAAAGACAAGAAAGTCAAGAAAGGAGAAAGCAGATTTTCACAACCCATGTGCATCTGTTAACGTTTTTGCAATTCAGTTTAAGTAAGTGATGGGAAGGTTTGCCACATGCGCAGAATGGCAAAATGTCATCCTAGTGATGGATTAAATGACTCCAAATCTACTAGTAATGAATGTTTGTGTTTTGATGAAGAGGGGAATGATCCGAGAGATGAGAATGGTGAATTGGATGATTATTCATGTGACGTGCCAGTTTCTATTGGTTCACCTGCTAATGGTGGTTGTCAACAAGGGAATGAGTCTGGTGTGTCTAAAGAGTTGTACAAAACTAATAGCTGCCAAATCAAAAAGGGTATGTTTGGTAGATTTATTACCAAACCGAGGAAATATGATGACTATATCATCAACGTTTCTGTTTCTGTATAATAATGTCATATGAAACTAATGCTATTTTTCTATGTACAGGGTTGTTTCTTACGTTGTGTGCAATTAATGCCAGTCTTAATGCTTTAAACGTTTATGCACAATTGTATTTATTAGGATGCAGGGCACTCATGCCACTTTAAATGTTTTTGGTATATTCAAATTTGTGATAGGAGAGGTGTTGTAATGAGTAATGTCGTTTGCATCATAAGCCTGGGGTTTAGGCATTGTGACGCAAACAGGTTCTTCCAATGTAATCTTCCCATGCTAGAGTTCCACTTCTGGCAGTTTAACTTTGGAAGTGATGAAGTTGTCATGGGATGGTGGGGGAGCAAGACGTGTAAGAAATAAAGTTACCTTGAACATATATAATGCGTGCAGTCATTATTACATCATAGAAAGAGGACTGGGCCTGCGAGTATGCAAAGGCACAAGAAGCCAATGTGAGTGACCCATGTTTTTACTGCTGGAAGGACACTGCCGACCCTGGGGGAACTCTGCACTTCCAGTGATTACCAACCACTCCTGTTGGGACGGGGGAGACGTGTATGGTCCTGTAGTGTTTAAAGAATATTGGATATGGAATTCCCCTCACTCCTATCCCACCTCCATTGGTGAGCGACTCACTATAAGGCCTTCTAGGTTCTAGCAGGTCTGGTTGCACAACAAATGACTGACCATTTGCCACATTCCCCCCAAAACTGAGTCTATATTAAGACCCTGGAGCAACAGCTTTTTGGCCTCTATTTCCACGAAAATGAGATGCCCATGCCAGAGGCCTGATTCAGTAAAATACCCTGACCTTTTGCCACAGGAGTAAGGACGGTCTGACCTGTCATGTACTCGTTAGGCACTCCACTTTGATTTGGTCATGACCAAGGGGGGATTGCTGAGGGTGCGGATAGCACAGTTCTTCACAAATTGCATACACTACTGCTCATTTGAACTATTCAGTTGGCACAGTACAGTAGAGATGCAAAGACATGGAAAGAGTTCACTCGCTGACCCATCTGCCTTACACCTCAATGTTGAAACTGGCTCTGCAGCTCCTGCTTGCGAAGGCTGTTACTGGCAAATTGCCCAAGTCCTCAAAAAAACAAAACAAGATAGTACGGGACACAGCACTGGACACCATTGTAAGGAGTTGGAGGGACTGAATGCCTCTATATCAACAACTGAAGAAAAGACTTCCAAGACCACTTCTGAAGTCTCCTCCATGACTTCCATGACCACATCTGAAGTCTACTCCATGACCTCCAAGACCACTTCTGAAGTCTCCTCCATGACTTCCAAGACCACATCTGAAGTCTACTCCATTAGAGTGGATCTCTTCTATTTCAATACATGCCTTAATTTGACGGGGAACCTACTGACCAGCATGGAGCAGGCCATTGCACAGGCCACAGACTGGGAACAACACCATTGTTATATGCAGGCCAAACTGACATATTTGAAAGATCAGAATAGGGACAGACAATTCACTATTTCTAGCATCCTGGAAAAGGCCGAGTGAAATTATGCTATGGCATTTATACTGTGACTCATACCAGACAATACCAACATGGCCTTCATTCCCCTCTTAGAACTGCATAGAGCCTCAGTAGTCCAGTCCTGTAGACAGTAAAACACAAGCTTCCCAAGACGAATGATAGTCTGTTTCTTACACCAATAACAGGCAAGAGAAGTCATCAAGAAGGCCAAACAACATGGATCATTTTCTTTTGAGTGTAATAATATACATGTGAGTCAAGACTTTTCCGTAGCAACTATGACCAAAAGGAAAGGAAAAGGAGTGAGTGTGGGGCTGCGTGCCCCAAGGTGCCCAAAACCCAGTCTCAGAGCCTGGATGGTTCTTTAAGGGTACACCAAGTGGGGAGCCTAGGCTGTCCTGATGGACCGCCCGTTGAGGGGGATCCCCTGGTGTCTGGTGAACTGGGAGTGTCGGTAAGCCGGCCTCCATCAGATCGATTGTCTGGCAGTGCCACTCCCAAGTGGAGGGTGCAGAAGTCCAGATTTAGGGGTGAGAGGGGGAAAGAGTCCCCAGTGGAAGAACCAGTGGTCCAGAGGCCAGCCAGAAGAGCTGCGTCATCAGTGAATGACCATGGTGACACCACTTCTGTCTTGGGGGATTTCCGCGCACTGTCAGATGGACAGGAGTCGGGAAATCTGTGCCAGGCAGACTGTCACACGACACCTGAGTTATGTGTCACCCTTGGGAGGGCATATGTGGTCCCAATGAAGTCCTGGTGAGTCGGGCAAGTGTTCAAGGGCGGGGGTTGGTCTCTGGGTTGGTAAGTCAGGTTCAGGTGCTGTCTGACCTGGAGGGTGAGACAACTGTAAACAGTGTCCTGACCGGTTTGTCTTCTGGGGCTACCACTCCTGATGGGAGGGTGCAGTACTCTGGAAGAGGGTGCAGAGGGAGGGAGTCCTCGCCTCTGACCCCGGTTCAACTGGAGGGTTTAGACCCCAGTTTGGAGGACCAGGTTCAGGGTGTCCCCTCTGACCTGGAAGCCCAGTTGTAGGATAGAACCCATGAACTGGTCGGCGAATTATGCAGGACACCTGCTACAGGCACCCTGGAAAATCTGGAAGGGGGTACCGCTCCAGGTGGGAAGGTACAGAGCCCCAAGGAGGAGGACCGGGTCTGAGAGAGCCCACCCCAGTCTCTTGTCCAGCCGCCGGGTACAGGCCCGGGGCTGGTGGGTTAGTGACAGGATGTCATACCTGACCTGACAGAAGGGGGAGTGGGCAAAGGGTGCCAAGCACCTGGGGCTACTGCCCCCTGCTCTCTGACACCACAAAGGTTTGAGAGCCCTGAGAGGCATAAGGCCTGGGTCTCATCACTGACTACTGTCAGTGGCCACTGTGGCTTGCTGTCTGTCTGTTGGGACACACCTGTGAGCATGCTAAGGTTAGGTGCTGCACAGATGGTGTCCACATGTGAGGAGAAGGGTTCCCTATAGATTAGCTTGGTGGGCCCTGAGAGTATGGACAGAGGGATTCCAATAGGTTCAGATTGGCGTAGAACTGGAGTATGCCCCTGCAGTTGCGGGTCAGGTCCAGGTTCTATCGCCCAAAGCAGGGAAGCCCATCAAGGTAGTGATTGGTCTACCCTGCCTTTTGGGTGGAAGGGGGTTGTGTTGGACTTGGCCCTTTTTGCAGGGTCATTCCTGCACTTTTTGCCTTTCTCCTGTATTTTTTCTGACCTGTTGTTGACTGTTTTATGACTCTGGGCACTTTTTTCCACTGCTGATCAGTACTAAAGTGCATATGTTCTCCCTATTGTAAATTGATGCATGGATTAGTGACGCCATGATTGGATCATTTGATTCACTGGTCAGACCCTAGTACAATGCACCATGGGTGCCCAGGGCTTGTAAATCAAATGCTGCTGGTGGGCTTGCAGCACTGGTTGTGCCACCCACAGAAGCAGCCTGTAAAAGTGTGTCTCAGTTCTGTCATTGCAGAGCCTGTGTGCAGTCTGGTACTGCCATGTTGACTGGGCAAGTGCACCCACTTGCCAGTCCCTAAACCTTCCCTTTTATGCATATTAATCACCCCTATGGTAGGCCCAAGGCCAGGGAGCATTGGAAGTATAAGGTAGGACATTCCCTGGTGTGTGTGGCATGTCCTAATAGGGAAATACAGCCATTTTCGTGTTTCACTACTACAAGGCTATCTGTTCTCCATAGACCAGAATAGGTAGTTTGATTATTACATCTTATAATCCTAACTGACTCAGGGAACTAGGTAGAAATTCGAGTTTAGTATGCCTGAACTCAGAATGTTAAAATGCATGTTTTAGCGAAGTTGGTTTTAACTTTATGTGTTTGAAAATCCCACTTTTAGAAAGTAGGTATTTTCTTGTCTAACCATCCAAGCCTGCCTCTGCTAGGTTGTCTTGTCTGGAGTTTGAGTGACAGGGGCTGGGGGATTCCAGGAGACAGGGTGAGTCAGCACAGGGCTGAATAGAGAGATCTGCATGTAGATGGGTGGAAGGAGTTGCACCTGAGACCTGAATAGGGCTGTGCCTTCCCTCCACAATGCTGGCTCCACCTCCTGTGGTGTGTCTGATGTCTCTGCCCTGCACTGTGAAAGGAAAGAAGGAGTCTTGTCAACAAAGTGCTCACGGACTCACCAGAACTGGGTTGGACTAGGTAAAGGCCTCTCTGCCTTCAGAGAACAAAGAGAAACTGCGTATAAAAAGGGGGACCCAGACCCCAGAACTTTAGATCACTTTGGGGAAACAAGAAGAAACCTTTGCTGAGGAGGGGAACCAGAGAGACTGAGGAGAGACTATCCCTAAGCTTGAGGGATTGGCCTGCAGTGGTTGCCTGACTGCCAAAGAGAGGAGAAAGGAACTTTGTGTGTACTTTATTCAACTTGTGAAGGATCTTCAAGGGCTTGAGAAAGAGCTTGCCTCCTGCTGAAGTCTCAGCGACAACAGACTTCAACCACCAGCTCCCCAAGAGTTCTTTGGAAGTGCCTGCAGTTGTGTTGGGCTTTCTGAGGGACTGCGTGTCGCAAGGAGCTGGAAGCGCGACTCACGAAGAAGAAGTGTGTCGCTGCCACAGCCGCTGTCGTCGCATCACTGAAGAAGGGTATCGCTGCTGCAGCTGTCGCATCGCAGAAGCATCTTGCAGCACTGAAGAAGCATGTCGCCGCAGCCGCTGTCGTCGCATCACTGAAGAAGGGTGTCGCCGTTGCAGCTGTCGCATCGCATTGCAGAAGTGCCTGGCATCACCAGAGAAGAGTGTCGCTGCTGCAGCCGCTGTCATTCCTTCACTGAAGAAGGGTGTCACCGCTGCAACTGTCGCATCGCATCGCCAAATCGTCCGGCACCACGGGAGAAGCGCGTCGCAGGGCCTGTTGTGGCTCAGACGGGCGTGCACGCATCGTGTCGCATCAAGAAGAAGATGCCATTTTTGTTTCATTGCACTGGATCTTTATCGCATCATGGCGTTGCAAGCCGCATCGCCACAGAAGCGCAGTAAGAAACTGACTCATCAATGTTCCTGCGTGTATGGAACCGACGCATCACCTTCCCTGCAACACTTTTGTTGTATAGCGTTACGCATCCAAAGGTACATTGAACTCAAAGTGTCGCATTTTAACACCTAAAGAGAACTAAGCTAATCCTACCATTTTAAGTACAGTATTGTGGATTTTTGTCGTTTATGGTCTTGTGTTAAAACTATATAAAGAATACTTCTTTTTATACTACAACTTGTGTGGTGTCCATCTGTAGTGTTGTCACTGGGTTACTGTATGTGTTCACAAATGCTTTACATACACACTGCCTCTGAGCGAAGCCTGTCTGCTTGTGCCAAGCTACCAAGGGGGTGAGCAGGGGTTATTTTAGGAGTGTACCCCCTTACCCTGACTAGACGCAAGGATCCCTATTCGGTCAAAGGTACCTACCTCTGCAAACCAGAGACTAGGGGTGGGCGGAATTTGCGAAATTCACTTTCCCAAATTATCGCGAGAATGTTAAAAATCTCAGCAAACACACGGAAATATTGCAAAGATGCAGAAGTTTTTTTCCCGCCCGTTCGCGGTATTTTCTGCGTGGTCGCGGCTCGCAAACTTACCCATGCGGTTGCTCACGGGCGCGACTATCTTGTTTTCACTTGTCTCGCGGTGCATGATCGTGAGAAGAAAGACATGATCGCGCGACGAATGACGTTACTGCGGGCGCGAACTGTCGCGAGACAGCGCAAATGGCTACCAACAATCCAACATCTCGTGGAGAACGCGACCGGATCGGGAGCGAGAATGTATTATTTTACTGCGCGAGCCAGCAAAGAATTTCCGGTAAAATGCGGATTGTGGAAATTTTTACATTTTCGCGCTCTCCGCGGAACGTGAAAATGTAAAATTATCGCAATTTCCGCGAGCAGAATGGAATTTTAGCCCAGTCCTACCAGAGACCCCCAAATCTAACAGTGTGTTTATGGAAATGTTAATATTATCCCTGTCATTAACATGTTTTTAATTTATGGGGACGACGCTGATCATCAGTCTACTACAACTGATGCATTAACCAATCAGTTGGTTGTATCCTTTTTCCACCTACCAGATTTGGTATGGTGGCAAGTTTCACTCACATACCCTCACTTTTTTCATTCGGTCCTGAAGAAAGCCACGTCACCTTTGCGGAGGGCACTTGGGCTGAAACATGTCGACTTTTTGACCCCGTTGGAACCATGCTAGGTTGAATTTTCCTGTCATGGTCCGCACACTTCTTTTAATGCTGACCCCTAGATGTTCCATTAAAATGAATTTTTAACATACCAGGGAGTTATTTTTAACCTCACTATCTTTACACACTCCCTCCACGCCCGGCTCATCTGAAGGTCTAAGTATACCTCTCTTAAATCACAATGAAAACATCCCTGAGCTCCTACCTCACAGTGAAGGGGTTGTAACCCACACTGTGAACAGGTTCGCAGTGCTAGGAGGTTATCGATGATGAAGCATGCCACCCACGGGTGGGTGAATTAATTCGTCCTATAAAAGGGATTCCCCCACACTCCGCTGTTATTTGTTTTGACCCAGGGTGGGCTTTTTGTGTTGCTAAGTTTTAATAATAGTCTTGACAAGGTTTCTATCCCTTCAAGTCCAGGACAGGACTTTATGCCATCTATGTCTGTTCTGGCCATCTTTCAACACATCTCTCTCCAGCAGTAAGAGCGAGCTCTTCTACATTGCAAATCAGGCTCCCCTTTAGACCCATGTCCTGTCATGGTCCTTAAGAAAGCTACTGAAGTTATTCATCCTGTTATTGATATTATTCTGAATGTTTACCTCTCTTCTGCTCTTGTACCAGAGTCTTGGAAGCTGGCTGTGGTCAAACCACTACTAAACAAACCTACTGCTGACCCAAAAATCCTATCCAATTTTAGACCCATATCTCTTCTTCCTGCACCAGCTAAGATTTTGGAATATTTGGTCAATGAACAGTTAATGGATTCCTTTGAAAATTCTTCCAGTTTGCACCTTTTTCAATCAGAATTAGGCCTTGGCACTCCACATGGACAGCACTGCTAGAAGTCCCTGAAACAATTAAATTTACGTTGGATAAAGGTCAGTTTTGTTTCTTTTAAATTTGTCCACAGTGTTCCAAACCCTATCTCACTCACTTCTTCTCCAACCACTCGAAGATGCTTGCATCTGTAGACAGGCTCTGGTTTGGTTATAGTCCTTTCTTGAGAACAGGAGGCAGGTTATATTTATTGGTCAGTTTTCCTCAATAGACAAAACTATGAATTACGGGTTTCCATATGATTCAGCATTGCATTTGACCTTTTTCAATGTTTACTTATCCTCTCGAATTACTCTCATTGATTCTTTTGGTATCGCGTCTATATCATATGCTGAAGATGCCCAATTGTTTTTGTATTTGGCAAGAATTCTTTACCTCTAAGCTCAATTTTAAAAAGTGATTTTTAAGCATCGTCCACTGGATGGAAATTAAATACCTGAAATGTAATACTGACAGGACGGCGATATATACTGTTTCTTGGTCAGGATAATTAATTTTCTCCTCAGTTCGAGTGGCTTGACATTCTCCCAGCCCATCCTTCTCCGGTAAAAGTGGGTCACAATCCAGGCAACAAATTTGATTACTCAGTCTATTTTTATTCTCAAGTATTTGTTTTCCCTGATCAAATTATTAAAGACGTTCTTTGAATACCTTCCCCTGACAGAGAGGGAAACAGTAGTCCTAGCACTTTTATTGCTTCACAATTAGACTACTGCAAAAGCTTGTATCTAGTGAATGCTGAACATTTATTATATAAACTTCAAAATGCTGCAGTCTGATTAGCTCTGAAACTCCCAAGCAAAAGTTCAGTTTCTCAGGAACTTAAGGAAGCTGCATTGGCTTCCAGTCCATAAACAGATTCTTTTTAAGACTCTGACTTTCATTTTCAGAGCCTTTCGCAGTTTAGTCCCTTTATGTCATTCCCATGGTTTTAAACACTACAATCCTTCAAGAACTTTTGAATTTTCACACCTCAATTTACTAGACATCCCTTTTTCAGACGCAAATGAAAGAGTGGAAAATCTCTCTCTGAACTGGGCTGCAAAATCCGGAATCAGCTCCCTGAAACTACTCAGATTTATTAACAGTGAAACGGAATACAGGAAACATCTCAAACTTGGCTTTTCTCTCGCATCTGATGATTCCTGGAGATGTTTGACTGACTGATTTCAACGTTCGCTTTACTTCTCTCTGTACTCAATATTAATTCTTCTTGTTTGGATACTGGTTTATTATGTTTGTTTCTGAGCTAGTGCCAGAATACTCAGTCTTGAGTGGTAGTGTGCTTTATAAATACCTCTCATCATATCAGATATATATATATATATATATATATATATATATATATATATACACATATATATATATGAGGATCTTTACACTTGTCTGTCCTGAGATACATGAAGAGAAGTTGAAAATGGGAATCTGCACACATGTAAAACCATTAATTATATGTTTTTTATTTTTGCCCTTTTTGTTTTTAGTGGTGAATATCTATTTTTATGGAGGTCAACACAACACAATTATCTGCTCTACTGGAAAAATATGTTTTATTTGGGGTTCAAACATTGGCAAATATGTATGTGCATGTTGTAATAATCCCTATTTGTTGCATTGAAGTGTGTAAGGTTGAAAGGAGTAAATGGGCATACATGTTTAAGCGTTGCCTAAGTTTACATAAGCACTTGCACTTTAAATTCCAGACTGTGTGATAATATTAATCACCAGGAACATTGTCTCTCCTTTAAAGTTTTTTCCATTTGATAAAATGTATAAATTATTGGGTTCTTCTTATACGTAGAAGACTATGATTTGTTGTATATATCAATTATTTGCACATGTTTTTGAACTGTGTGGAGAATGTTAACTTGTTCGTCTAATTGCAGAGCAGGGATAGTTGCATAATTTGCACAATTGCACTAGCACTTTGAATTGCCAAATGTTGCACTCAATGGAAGAAGGCACTTGCCGAATATGAATGTTGAAATTGAATTTTATTGAAATTGCTGCACTTGCACTTTAAAAAATTTGCATCTTGCTTGACATTTTTGGTAACGATCGACCATAATTGAGTAATAAGAATAAATACAAGGAATGGTATTCCTGCTAATTATAAAAATCTATACTGTTAGATCGTTAAAAAAATTCCTTTAGATGCAGAAAGTATT
This sequence comes from Triturus cristatus, assembly GCF_964204655.1. NCBI lineage: Eukaryota > Metazoa > Chordata > Amphibia > Caudata > Salamandridae > Triturus > Triturus cristatus. The sequence continues at coordinate 672,681,260 of NC_140587.1, forward strand.
ACTATATGTAAATAAGACTTTTAGAAAAACATTAAAGGTGGAAAGAAACTCTTCTAATGATAAAAAACATGTCCAATGGTAAAGAATGAACATGTTTAAAATGGCTGCCAAATTGTAAACAGTAGAGCTCGAGATGCAATGTGTTGAGTCCCTCTTTGATGTCATTCACCAATTGAGCTGTATTATATTGACAAAAAAATGGCACTCAGACATCGTGAACAAGGCAGCGTGAGTCTGCTGAAACGCATAGATGTTAAACCTCGTCCGCTAAATAAAAGAGACCGAGTGTCCAAATTTTACCTTGGAGTGCTTGATGTTCATTTTTAAATAAAAGGAATGCACATATAATTGGATATATATATATATATATATATATTCACTGAAAAAACCATAGATTTCGCACACGTTATAGTAAGGAATTAGCATTTAAAAAACCTTGCAAATTCACTTAAAAAACCATAGGTTTCACACATGTTATAGTTAGGTGGACATTTCACTCGTAAAAAACCAATGAAATTCCCCTGTTATAGTTAGTTCAGATAACTATAACTCGCGCGCCCGCAATCCACTGCTCATGACGTCACATATTACATCACTCATGACATGGTCAGTGGCATAACTCATGCCATCACTGATGACATCATCCTTTTGATAGAGTGGCGATTGCACGAGTTATAGTTATCTGAACTAACTATAACGGGGGAATTTCATTGGTTTTTTACGAGTGAAATGTCCACCTAACTATAACATGTGTGAAACCTATGGTTTTTTAAGTGAATTTGCAAGGTTTTTTAAATGCTAATTCCTAACTATAACGTGTGTGAAACCTATGGTTTTTTCAGTGAATTTGTACGTTTTTTTAAATGCTAAGTTATGTATTTATTATTATATTTTTTATATATTTATTTTACAATAAACTACGTATTAAAAAAAAAAGTTTCATGATTTTTCACCGTGCGCGCACGGTGCGCGCACGGTGCGCGCACCCCGCGATTTAAAAAATTTTTTTTTTAATGTTTTTTTCTGCCTTCGTGGTCCTTCAGGGACCCCCTGACAAAGGCTAGGGGGTCAGGAACTCTCTACCCTGCCCCCTTTTCACGTTCGCCACCTTCCTTTTTCACTCTCGCACTCAAAACAAACAAAATGGCGGCCGACACTTCCTGATTTCGACCGATTCGAACGTTGACTGACATGTAACCACCAATCAGAATTACGCTCGAGCACGTTAGGGTGCGCGCACGGTGCGCGTCTATAGATATTTATGTACTTTAATTGCAATTTTCTCAGGAACTACTGAACAGATTGACTCCATATATGCAAAAGGCACATCCCTGACCTGAGGACTACCTCTTTGCCAAATTTCAAGTAATTCTGTTCAGCCGCTCGGGCTGTACCTTCGACTAAAGGTCCTATGGGAAAATGCATGGGGAAAATGCGTTTTGGGACCCCCCTTTTTTCTCGGCCCCCTCTTGACGAATCCCCCCGAGACTTTCAGGGTAGGAGCTGAGTGGAGCGCCCCATTAGTTTAGAAAAGTTCGTGAGGATTCGTCAACCGGCGCCAAAGTTATTCAAAATAGAATTTGGAGATTTCCTATGGAAACATGGTCCTAACTATAACTATCTACTGGCGACCACCAGTAGATAATATATATATATATATATATATGCCACCAAACCTCCTCCATTCGAGAAAAGATCAGAGGACACAGCGGGGTTTTCTATGGTCGTTTAATAAAGACTGGACGGCATGACCGGTTTCGGCTGTGCACCTTCTTCAAATGCCACAGTTCAGTGCTGAGACTCCTGATAGGTGTATTTACATAGACTCCTCCCTACCAAAATAGTGAAGGGCACACCTGCATCACGTTTGCCTGCAGGGTGTTGTTACAGTCCAATGTCAAAACTGCAATTCCCAGAATGTAGCAAACTGGTAGGTATTACGATGCAGCAGGGTAGGCTCAGCAGACTTGCAGGGAATAAACGACCTTAGGCCCCCTACCTCCAACCAACCCATCAAGTCGAGCCAATGCTGGAGACATAAGGACAATGCCTGTGCCTCTCCAAGAAGTCTTGGACCTCATTTCGGCAGCAGCAACTCGATTCAGCATCCGGGTGGCGGGTCGTGGACATCCGATCCCTCGGAAAATTATCAAAGTCAGTTGCCCATGTAGTCATGACCCAAAGCGGAAAGGTCCTCTGTTGCACACCACGGGCAGCGTGCCTCATATGCCACCAAACCTCCTCCATTCGAGAAAAGATCAGAGGACACAGCGGGGTTTTCTATGGTCATTTAATAAAGACTGGACGGCATGACCGGTTTCGGCTGTGCGCCTTCTTCAAATGCCACAGTTCAGTGCTGAGACTCCTGATAGGTGTATTTACATAGACTCCTCCCTACCAAAATAGTGAAGGGCACACCTGCATCACGTTTGCCTGCAGGGCGTTGTTACAGTCCAATGTCAAAACTGCAATTCCCAGAATGCAGCAAACTGGTAGGTATTATGATGCAGCAGGGTAGGCTCAGCAGACTTGCAGGGAATAAACGACCTTAGGCCCCCTACCTCCAACCAACCCATCAAGTCGAGCCAATGCTGGAGACATAAGGACAATGCCTGTGCCTCTCCAAGAAGTCTTGGACCTCATTCCGGCAGCAGCAACTCGATTCAGCATCCGGGTGGCGGGTCGCGGACATCCGATCCCTCGGAAAATTATCAAAGTCAGTTGCCCATGTAGTCACGACCCAAAGCGGATAGGTCCTCTGTTGCACACCACGGGCAGCGTGCCTCATATGCCACCAAACCTCCTCCATTCGAGAAAAGATCAGAGGACACAGCGGGGTTTTCTATGGTCATTTAATAAAGACTGGACGGCATGACCGGTTTCGGCTGTGCGCCTTCTTCAAATGCCACAGTTCAGTGCTGAGACTCCTGATAGGTGTATTTACATAGACTCCTCCCTACCAAAATAGTGAAGGGCACACCTGCATCACGTTTGCCTGCAGGGCGTTGTTACAGTCCAATGTCAAAACTGCAATTCCCAGAATGCAGCAAACTGGTAGGTATTACGATGCAGCAGGGTAGGCTCAGCAGACTTGCAGGGAATAAACGACCTTAGGCCCCCTACCTCCAACCAACCCATCAAGTCGAGCCAATGCTGGAGACATAAGGACAATGCCTGTGCCTCTCCAAGAAGTCTTGGATCTCATTCCGGCAGCAGCAACTTGATTCAGCATCCGGGTGGCGGGTCGCGGACATCCGATCCCTCGGAAAATTATCAAAGTCAGTTGCCCATGTAGTATATATATATATATATGATAAGCGAATGCATATATAGTATGAGTATATATATCTATAGTTATCCATATAAATTCTCTCCATACAGTTGTCTCTGTGGAGCACCAACGTAGGATTTTATTCACTTAGTCTGTATCTGCCCCGCGTTAGGCAAGGATCGTTGGAAATTGTTAAGGGGGTCATTCAATACAAGAGGTATTCGCTCTTGCAGAACTACAATATTAAAATCTCTTGACCCAGAAGATCCACAGCTTAACTGTCGCTTGATCAAATTCTTAATTATAAATGAGGAAAGATCAAATTAAGACTAGTGGGCAGGCAAAATGGTTGCATGATAGAACATTAGAGACCATGCTAAGGAGACCACTTAACGCAAGAGGAATCTACTCTGGTGGAACTATTATATCAAAATGCCCCAGCAGGGAAGATCCGTAGCCTAGCCGCGGCCTGACTAACTACATAACCCAGCAAGAGGAACATCCAATATAAGGCTAGTGGCCTGGCAAAACGGTTGTATGATGTAACATTTGAGACTGTGTTTCAAATATTAGCCAATTTTATCAAATGCTTTGTTTAAATTATACAGGAAGAAGTGCAAATTTTATGATAAGAAATAGTTTTCCCCTTTAGAGAACAAAAAAAAAGGAAACATCTTTTTTATGGATATTTGTTTTTATGTTGCTATGTATAAATTATTGTGGTTTTAATTAACTGAACAATACATTTATTCTAATCTGATCTCTCTATAAAGGTATCTAGTTAGTTCTCTATATAAATTAAAGACTGCTATAGTTTATCTCTTCTTCTGTCCGATATTTCCAATTTGTAGCTACTGCAGTTAGCCAGGAAAGCAACAATTCAGGTGACCGAACAAGTTGATATGGAGTTTGTAATTACATGGTTAACATCACACCTAAGTGAAGCAGCTGTCACTTTAACACAATTATTAAAACACCTGTACCTTTCCATGTACCCATGTTTGATGATATTGAAAACCATTAGATAGTCTATATGACCCAGATACTGGTCTGCCAATGTAATTGATGCTTCCAAATTGCAACTGAAGTACATTAGATGAACGACTTCTTGTGGACAAACAACATGTTAGCTCAGATGTATTAGAGCAGAGCACTGATGTGATTGAGCCCACACAGTGACATAATGCAAATTGCCCCTGCAGAGGCTGCATGGGTCTGCCATATGCCTATAAACCTACGCAGCTCTGTCAAATACCACGCATCACGGTTTAGACTGATGCATTTTAACGTTGATGTCTGCTTTACCCGGCTAAAATGCATTAGTCATGTATTTATACTGCCTCTGATCACCACTCGAGATGAGGTGTGCTTATGCTGTCAGTCTGAGCTGCATATTTAACTAAGTGGCTTTCCAGGGAGCATGCAATCTGGCTTGCTCTGTTTGTGCCTCTGATTAATCAAAAAATGATTGTCTTGCATTATTGCATCATGTTTCTTTCTTAAATTTACTGCTGTCTCTGTGGTTTTACTCATGGCCCTTTGCCTTTGTGAGCCAGAGGGCTGGATCACATAGTCTGACTGTCAGACACTGTGAGCAAGATGAATGTGAAACATTATAACTTTAACAGCTAGCAGTGGCACATGCTGGATACGGACAACACCTTGTCTTGCTATTTTCCAGTGGTGGGTGCCACCCTATAAACACATCCAGGAGATGATGAGCCCCGCAGAGGTGGTAGATATAAAGGCTCATATTTATCATTTTTTCATGCAGCACAACACATCAAGCCACCTTGCTGCACTGCGCTGCATTAAAGGGAAAGGACAGGAATGCGCTGTATTTAACACTATACAGCACATTTCTGTCATTTCCTAAAGCTGGCACACTTTTGGCTGCCTAGTGTCAATGCAGGCACCCTTTAGCCATGGTGCAAGGGTTCCTGTGTTGTAGGCAGGATTGTTTTTGTGCAGGAGGGAACACCTTCCTGCACAAAAACTGCCCTCAGAAGCATTTTCCTCTTTTTTCTGCTGCAGAATGAAGCACAAGTAGAAAGAGTTTAAACGGAGGCGAAATGAAGATGTTTCTCTATGTTACGCCTCATCTGAGGAGCCATAGCATTTTGCTGCATTCCCTGGTCTACCACTAATGGTAAATCTGGGAATGTGCCAAAATCCATGAGTGAATGCGTGGCAATACCCACGCTCCACCCATGGAACAACTCCCTGGGGCAGAGTAACACAAGTCATTGATTTGTGGTGCTCTGTGTTACTATAAATTTATCAAGCCATGTAAGGTGGCCTTGCGTGGCTTGATAAATCTCACTTAGGTTGTGCTTCGCCCTTGTGTCGCACAAGGGCCAGGCAACATCTTGATGAATGTTGCCCAGAGTTGGCAGGCAGAAGCTTTGTCGTTTTTCCTAGCCCCATTCAACTCCAGCCATTCACCAATCCACAGTCCTTTAGCTAGTCAGCTCCAACTGACACATTCTGTCTCCGTTCCAAACGACCTCCGCGCAGACTGCACTATTTTATTTTTTCACAGTTCTGGTCTAGAGAAATAATAACTTTATAATAATTCTTTCTTTGGTCGGATGAAAAAGCGTCCATAAAAGATACAGGTATACAGTCACACAATAAAACAAAACACATCAACCGCAGGTCTGGAGTAGTTCTGTTGGCGGATGGCCAGTCCCTTGCAAGAGGGCAGGCTGACCCTATTGGAACAGAGGAGGGAATGCAGTACGGACAATCCGCTGTTATGTCACAGTAAAAGCAAGCACGGGGCGTATTTACGTACACACAGAGCACCTCCAAAACATGTTAATATAGCTCTGGCGTCGAAATAACTTGGGCAGCGGTCATTTCAAATGTCTGCGCTGCTGCCTCACATGGTGATTTTCACTCTTTCAAGTACCATTAACAAACGGTTCCAATTCTGAGCGCGTTCTTCATCTTCCGCATACCGATACATCCGTTTGTTTGGTCCCTCAGCAGGCGTTAGTACTCGTCTCAAAAACGATTTTTTTCTCATAGAACTTAGCTACAGGGTTTTCACAGATTTATATAAAGCCAGCAGCGCATTGCCTGTCTGTGTGATGTTTGGGTAATCAAAAAGAGTGTGGTTTACGTGGAATGCAGAAATAAGCAGATCAAAGTATTACTGAATCTGAGTTCACGTGATCCAGTCTGCCTTTCGAAGAATGACACTTGCACAATTTTAAAAGACTCTGAAGTATGCCAAGCAGGAGTTGCTGGTAATCTAATCCAGGCGCCGCAACATTTGAAAGATGTGGTGTTGTCCCATACACGTTTTCGTGCTCACTGCACTTAGTAAAGGGTCACTCAAAGTGCCAGACACTATAGACTTGAATGCCACTCATAAACACAGTATAATAACACATAGAAACATCACTCAGACGCATCCTGAAAGCACTGCAGCTAGGTCTACGTTTAATGAAAATATGTCACTGTACCTGCACGCTTATCCATGTGTCTTTTATTAGTTTATATATATAATAAAAAGTGAAAACTTCTACAATGCAGATGCAAGTAATTATGATGCACCGCCGCTGCCAAATGACTGGAATATTACTGCAATGGATACTCCAGGGCACGCTAGAGAGGGCACTGAAGTCCCTTTCTAATATGACTTGTCTTCCTGATGCGTGTTTCTGTTGAAACAGCCGAATAATTGAAAAAGCCGCAGGACAAGAGGGTGCGCGGGTCTGATAAATTGGTACGAGCTTGCTCTATTAATATGTATCGATAAACCTCCTAATTAGAACTTGCTATTGATCCTTTGCTGTTTTTCTCCCACTCATGCTATAGCCCTGATTGATTAGTGATGTCTGCTTTACTGAGTCTGTGCAAACCTAACGGGGCGACGAATTCTGGAACTTTGCTATTCTCATATATAATCTGACTAATGATGGATGTTAGCGCTAGAAACTCCTCGTCTCTAATATACGTCCTGTATTAGTAGGCAAGAAACGTTTATAGGGGCATATTATCAAGCACGGCGTTAATATTATCGCTGCTTTAGCGGCAGAAAACTGCCGCTAAAGCGGCGATAATGGGCTTGATAATATTCCGCAGAGAATTCCAATAGAAGCCCATGTTGACACCAGAATATGGGTTTCTATGGGAATTCTCAAGGGCATATTATCAAGCCCATTATCGCCGCTTTAGCGGCAGTTTTCTGCCGCTAAAGAGGCGATAATTTTAACTCTGTGTCTTGATAATATGCCCCATAGTTGGGAACCTAACAAGTGCGCGTGGTCGAGAACACTGAGGTCAGAACAGAAGCAGCGAAAAAACTCCAGGGGCAGATTTATCAATACTTGACGCAGTGCAATGCAGCTAGACAACTTCCTGCGCTGCACTATGTCAAATGGAGAGGTTAGGAGTGCGCCATATATACCAAGACATGGCACATTTCCTCTCTCTCCCTGCGCTAGCACGCTATGTGCTGCCTAGCACCATCTTAGGCCCCCTTGCAGCACAGTGCAAGGGGCTTGCAGGCAGGATAATTTTTGTGCAGAAAAGGACACCTTCCTGCACAAAACAATCTTTAGAGGTGTTTTCCTCTATCTACGTGTTCTGCAGAATGCAGCACACTTAGAAAGAAGAAACAATGAAGAGAAATAAAGATATTTCTCCTTGTTGTGCCTCAATCTGGAAGGCGTGCAATTTTAATGCATTCTCAGGTTTACTACTCTTAGCGAATCTGGGAATGCGACAACAAGAATAGATGGATGCATGAACACATCCATGATCCACCCATGCAATGCCTTCCCAGCTCACAGTAACGCTAGGCAACAACTTGCGCTAACGTGGCTTGGTAAATCGGATTTAAGGATTGTGCAGCTCCTATGTCATCCTGTATGATGCAAGGGCAATGCAATACTTTGATAAATAGAGGGCTCAGAGGTTTAGGTGTGAACAGTCAATGGGTGTTAGTGTAGCCTGGCGTACGAGTCTGTGAACTCACAGGAGGAATCACGCTGGCTTTTAGTAAAGGACCCTTTGCCACTGGATTCAAGATTAACAGGCTGATGAAGGGTGTTATCCAGAAACCGGTCCCAGGATGCTTGTTTCCAGTTCAGGGAAGACCTGGCTTGGCAGTTCGGGCTGGACTGTTCCCATGAGGCACAGGGTCAAGATTGATTTGCATATAGCTGGGTCTGAACTGAGGTGGCCAAGTGAGCTAAAGAATGATGATGGATTCAACCCAGATCTGTGACTGGGGGGGGTGAGTGTCTGAAAAATGTCAGCGCTCCGTCCATCATCTCCTTGAGTTTGCTTTTTTAGTGAAGGACACCGCCGTTTGTACATAGATATACCTGTCTCTCACCGAGGGAAATGAAATATGTTAACTGTAAAGGAGTACAAAATACCAGAATCACAGAATGGTAAATGAGTTGCTGGACAGAGAGTCAGAAAATAAATAGTATTCTGCTTAGATTCATGCTAAACTCACACATAGGGTGAAAATTGTTTTTAACAGTAGAACAGGCATTCCCTGAATGAATCACTGTGGCACAGGTCAAACTCTGACAAACAGTGCTATTTTTAGATCACATACTACTTTCCAATAATCACACAGTGGTGCTAATTATGAACATCTCACAACCAATCAAATGGACCAATAGACTGTATCGATCATTCAGAGGATCACACTAGAAAATGGGTGATCATGATCATTACCTGAAAAAAAGATAATGGTGTTTTTTTAATTTTTTTAATTTATTTATTTTATTGACCCTAAAATGAAGTTCATTAGAGTCGTATGTTGCTGATTGATACAAGCAGAACTTTCATTGCTTTCGCCTGGTTAAACAAGCAGGTTGCAAATGCAACCAGTCTTGCTTTATTTACAGACATTCATATTTGCTCTTGAAAAGCCACAATTTACACTTTGCTGAAGCACCTTGTAGTAGTTCCTTGAGCCAAACTGAAATGCTTGCTGTAGTATGATTGGGAAAAAGTATATGTAGTTTATTGTACTGTAGCATTTATATGGCACCTCCTTCCCTGTTGTATGGCACTGCAGAGCATTTTCGAATGGGTAGCATGTTGCACAGTGTGTGAATGCATGGTTGGCAGAGAGTTGTATTTGTTGTGATTCTATGTGGGGAATGTTTTGGTGTTGTGCATGAGCAACCCGCGAGGTGTTTGTATTCTGTACTGGGGAGCATCATCTAGCAGTGTGATGGAGGAGAATGTAAGAAGGGAATGTCTACAAATTATAATGGACATTTGCTTGCAGTTACATTTTACTCTGCACTTTTATTTTTCATGCTTTCTTTTATGTGTTCCATTTATAGCCCATGCTGACTGCAGTAGTTTGTTCAACCACTCTGTAAAAGTTAGTGAGTTTCAGAGAAGAAAAGCTAGAGAGGGGAGGAAAGCATGGAAGAGTTAGGGGATGGTCTGCATTAGAAGTAGTCCAGTTAGTGGTATCGGCAACTAAAACATATTGTCACCTAAGTAACAACTAAAATATATTGCCACCTATAAAACACCAACCTGACCAGTGGGGCAGCAGGGTGCTAAATTGGTAAACACCAAAAAAGGGAGTCAATTAGAGATAGCCCACTAATCCGTATGGCAATATGCGCAATTCACAGATGCTGTTGAATAATGCTTAATGGGAATGAATGGAAGTTGATGACAGGAGCAATTTGCCATCTATCTGTTTAAAAGTGGATGCTGTGTATAGCTGTACAAATAGACTAAATAGTGATGAAAGAAGTGGAAGAGCAGTCAGAGAGAAAAGCAGAGTCTATGCAAAAAGGCCCAGATTTCATCAACTGCTGCTAACTGAAAGCGGCCACAATTTAAGTAGGAATTCACTTACAAAGCCCCACACATTCCCCCAAAGGCTCAAAAAAGATCACGGGCACCATAGAGAGTATTAGTCAGACTTTCATTCTCCACATGCATGGTTGATAGTGCGAGAGCAGGAATCAATTTAAATAAAACTTGGTTTACCATCACACGGGCTGATGGGTTCTCTCTCCCTGGTTGATCAAACTGTTGTTTTTGAGAAGATTTGGAGCTGCACATCACAAGAATTATTATCACAATTTCTATTTCTAAGTACAGTCAATAATGAAAATTTGGTATGAGTTAAAGTGTTTTTTTTATAAATCTCTTAGTAAGTCATTTTTATTGGATCACAAGTAAATTCATAAATTTTAGTCATTAGAATCTTATTAGAAATCAATAATAAATCAAATAAAAAAATCAATAATAAAAAGTGTATTAAGCACGTTCCATTTAGGGAAAGAATTCCTATTCCAAGAATTGGTAGAAATATGGGTGTCCGTAAGTACCCATGAAGTGTTTTAATTGGAGAGAGTGTGTGAAAGCATACAGCTTTTGCATGTAAAGCAGTACAAATAATCAAAAATCAACAAAGCAGAATTTCCTCTAAAGAGAGGTTCAGTAGAGTCTCAATGCACTGTGGAATAAGAATAAAAACATATTTGCTAGGATCATCAGCAGCAGTAGCAACCACAAATGGCAATGGGGTGAAAGGAAGTGGTAATCTACTCTAGGAACACACACTATTATAAACAGTCAAAAACGATGCTGCAGGTCATGTTGATTCTTCTCCTCCTCTCTTCCAATCAACTTTCAGTGTTCTCCTGGAAAAAGGATCACTCCTCTTCTTCTCACAGAAATACAATAGTCAGCAGAGAGCAATGTTAATTTTGAAACTTAAATGTATCAGTTATTGATTCCTGTGGAACATTTTCTCATTCAAGACTCCTTTCCCACATATTACACTACATGTCTAACCGTCTAAATATTAAATTGTATGTTTCACTAACAATGATGAATCTAAAACTCAAAATAACCAGTATTAACAAAAAGAAAACATTTCGTATAAATCCATTTATTGGAAAAAAACAAGTAAGTTAAAAAGGTCTAGTTCAAGTTTACATGCTCCAATTTTTATGTGAGGTTTTTTCTACATTATTTCATAAAACAAAAATTTCTAATTAACAGTGGTCTTTGTGAAAGTAGAAACATTCTTCAGAGTTTTAGATGAAAACATTTATGAAACTTATTATTTATTAAAAAAATTATCATGGAAAGGTCAAGAATTCAACTTATTATGTGTGTTTCAGCAATTATATTCAATCAGTTTGGCAAGTAATGTTGCTTTACCCATTTGAGGCATAGCATGGGTAAATGTGACTGCAGGCTAAAACGTTTTCTATTTTTAAACTCATTTTATTTTCATTAAAGCCCGTGCATTAATATTTCTCACTTAGTATACTATATTATTTTGCGTTTATTTGAAAAACGCACCAACAATAGGCAAACACTTTATTGGGTTGCTGCCTGTTAGCACACAAACAAATGGCTTGCCCCAAGGTTACTCTTCTGTTCTCACCTGTTAGATTTGGGGGTCTCTAGTTGGAATAGGTAGGTACCTGTGACAAATAGGGACCCTTGCCTCTAGTCAGGGTAAGGGGGTACACTCCTAAAATGACCCCTGCTCACCCCCTTGGTAGCTTGGCACGAGCAGACAGGCTTATCTCAGAGGCAGTGCAGAAAGCATTTGTGAGCACATACAGTAATCAAGTGACAACACTACAGATGGGCACCACACAAGTATTATATAAAAAATAAGTATTCTTTATATAGACTTATCACAAGACCACAAACAACAAAAATCCACAATACTGTACTTAAAATGGTAGAATTAGCTTAGTTCTCTTAAGTGGGTAAATACGACACTCAGAGTTCAATGTACCTTAAGATGCGTAACACAAGGCAACGAAAGTGTTGCAAGGACGGTGATGCGTGGAAGATCTGGTGCAAAGAAACAAAGATGGCGTCTTCTTGGTGCGACACGATGCGAGCCGCGACAGGCCCTGCGACACGCATCCCGGCGATGCGGCGGCATCTGATGCGACATCGATCCTCTTCTCCAGCGATGCGAGTTGCTTTGACAACGATGCCAGCCATGACAGGCCCTGCGACACGCTTCCCGTTGATGGAGGCGGCGTCTGATGCGACATCGATCCTCTTCTCCGGCGATGCGAGTTGCTTCGATAATGATGTGAGCCGTGACAGGCCCTGCGACCCACTCCTCGGTGATGCGACGGCGTCTGATGCGACGTCGATCCTCTTCTCCGGCGATGCGAGTTGTTTCAACAATGATGCGAGCCGCAACAGGCTCTGCGACATGCTTCCCGGTGATGCGGCGGCGTCTGATGCGATGTTGATTCTCTTCTCCAGCGATGCGAGGCACTTCGAGGACCCTGCGTTGACTCAACGGTTCTTCTGGGCAGCGACAGGTCCTGCGACACGCTTCCCGGTGGTGCGGCGGCATCTGATGCAACGTCATTCCTCTTCCTCATCGATGCTAGCCACTTTCTCATTGTGTAGCTACAGCGGCTGTGCGGTGACACGCTTCTTGCTCGCGAGTCGCGCTTCCAGCTCCTTGCAACACTCAGTACCTCCAAAAGCCTCGCAAAACAGAAGGCACTTCCAACGAACTCTTGGGGAGCTGGTGGGTGAAGTCTGTTGTCCCTGAGACTTCAGCAGGAGGCAAGCTCTTTTCTCAAGCCCTTGGAGATCCTTCACAAGTTGAATAAAGTACACAAAGTTCCTTTCTCCTCTCGTTGACAGTCAGGCAACCACTGCAGGCCAATCCCTCAAGCTTAGGGATAGTCTCTCCTGTGTCTCTCTGGTTCCACTCCTCAGCAAAGGTTTCTTCTTGTTTCCCAAAGTGATCTAAAGTTCTTTGGTTTGGGTCCCAATATTTATACCCAGTTTCTCTTTGTTCTCTGAAGGCAGAGAGGCCTTTGCCTAGTCCAAGCCAGTTCTGGTCAGTCCTGGAGCACTTTGTTGACAAGACTCCTTCTTTCCTTTCACAGTGCAGGGCAGAGACATCAGACGCACCACAGGAGGTGGAGCCAGCATTGTGAATGGAAGGTACAGCCCTATTCAGGTCCCAGGAGCAACTCCTCCCACCCATCTACATGGAGCTCTCTCTATTCAGCCCTGTGCTGACTCACCCTGTCTCCTGGAATTTCCACAGCCCCGGTCACTCAAACTCCAGACAAGGAATACACAGCCTAGCAGAGGCAGGTTTGGATGGTTGGAAAAGAAAATACCTACTTTCTAAAAGTGGTATTTTCAAACACAGAATGTTAAAACCAACTTCACTAAAATATGTATTTTATCATTCTGAGTTCATGCATACTAAACTCGAATTTCTTCCATGTTCCCTGAGTCAGTTAGGATTATAAGATGTAATAATCAAAATGCCCATTCTGGCCTATGGGGAAGAGGTAGCCTTGCAATAGTGAAAAACGAAAATGGCTGTGATTCACTATTGGGACATGCCACCCACATCAGGGCTTGTCCTACCTTATACTTACAATACACACTGCCCTTGGGCCTACCATAGGGGTGTCTGATATGAAGAAAAGGGAAGGTTTAGGGACTAGCAAGTGGGTGCACTTGGCCAGTCAGGATGGCAGTACCAGGCTGCACACAGGCTCTGCAATGGCAAGCCTTAGACACAGTTTTACAGGCTGCTTCTGTGGGTGGCACAACCAGTGCTGAAAGCCCACCAGCAGCATTTGGATTACCAGCCCTGGGCACTCCTGGTGCACTGTACTAGGGTTTGACAGGTAAACCAAACCAGCGAATCATGGAATCACTAATTCATACATCAATTTACAATAGGGAGCACTTGCACTGTGGCACTTGACAGCAGCGGCACAGTGCCCAAAGCATATAACACCTTCAAAAATACAAGAAGCAACAGCAAAAAATGGAAGGGAGACCCACACCAAGGTGCCAGGTGTAACATCACCCCTCCATGCAAATGCAGTTATTTTCCTTTGATCCCAGAGATCCTTGCTCTTTTTAGCTTACATGTAGGATTCCTCTGCCCTTATAGAATTCTCTCTGAGACAACTTCCACTTCCATTATTAATAGGAAATAGCATTTCACGGTACAAAAGAGACAATCTGATGAAAGGACAGTTACCTTGCATCCATTGATTTTGCTGAGACAGCACTATGGCATAGATCCAATAGTTCTCATTTTGATCAACCTTAGCTGAGTTTACAGAATACTGTAATATGACCGACACTCACCGGCTTTGAGAAACTGCCTACAATCTGTTTTCTGCTCTGCTACCTTATTTTGCTGTAGTAGGCATGTGTGTTTACTCCCATCATATATACAGTCATTGGGCATATGTCTTTCTTCGAGGTTGGCTGGATTTGTATTTAAGCAGCATGATTGGACGGGCCAAGAAAACTTTCACAATTCAGATAACTTGATAGTTCTCACCATGCCTCTCAGCCTCTTGGTGTCGCAGTGCCTACTCCGGTGTGATTTGCTGGATATGACCAAATCCTTTCAAAGCTTTATAATGTAATAAAGCAGCAGTTTGCACACTTTAGAGAAAATAGCTTTTTTATTATTATCAGCAGCAGCAACACAAAGCCTGACACGTTTAGGCAATCACACCTTGTTCACTGGTCAGGAGGGAAAATATCAACCAATCCATTTTACATGCAAGACAGTGAAAAAAGACCACATTGAAAAAAGAACATATCTATGGGTGCCATCTTAACATGCATTCCTAAATTGAGCACTTCTACCTAATACCTGAAAAAAACCGGCATCAAAATGTAATGCTGTTTTCATTTTTTAAAAGAATTACTGTAGCATCTTAGTATATATTGCTGAATCAAGCAAACCTGCTTTATTCTTGAAAGTAAAGATTACACTTCATCAGATAATAATGTTGTTCTTTTACAGAAGGCTGTTCTATCTATCTATCTAACTATCTATCTCTATATATTCACTGAAAAAACCATAGGTTTCAGACACGTTATAATTAGAAATTAGCATTTAAAAAACCTTTGAAATTCACTGAAAAAACTACAGGTTTCAGGCACGTTATAGTTAGAAATTAGCATTTAAAAACCTTAGCAATTCACTAACAAAAACATAGGTTTTAGGGAAAGTTATAGTTAGTTGGACATTTCACTCGTATAAAACCATAGAAATTCCCCTGTTATAGTTAGTTCAGCTAACTATAACTCACGCCCCCGCAATGCACTGCTGATGTCGTCACATATTACATCACTCATGACATGGTCAGTGACATCACTGATGACATCTCAAATGACATCACTGATGACATCACTGATGACATCATCCATGTGATAATTTCATGCATCTTCTCACACTCAAATACAACTTTTGATACACCCACTCTAAATTACAGCCTTCCATTCTCAAAACCATAGACACTCCAACACCGATAACTACATATCCACTGACTGATTACTAGGTCTACACACAGTGAAGAGTATTGCAAGGAGATCATCTGAGAAAATGCATAACTGCTTGGGTACTGACAGAGGTATTGAATTAGTACATGCTAGTAGTAAATAACTTAAAAACGTCATTACTAGTAACATAGTGATTGGTGGACTGTATGGTTAGTACCTGGGGTATTTTAGACATTACTAAGCAGTGAGTGGGTGTTTAAATGTGTGTATGAATTAGGCCTGGGCGGTAAATTCCGTTCCGTTCGCGGAATTTGGGTAATTTGGGTCATTTCGCGTTCTGCGGAGAACGCGAAATCGCCCAAAATTCCGCTTTCCGCGACTTCGCGAAATTTTTTCTTGTTCGCGTTCTCAAAATGCATGTTCGCGAGATATTTCTCCCCGAGCACGCAAACAGCGATTGTGAACAGGAAAAAAGCATCGCGAACAAGCAATTCCGCGTGTTCGCGGAATTTCTGCGTGCTCGCGGAGATTTTTACCATTTTGCGGAGATTTGCGTAACGCGATTACGCAAATTCCGCCCACCCCTAGTATGAATAGTGCCTGGGTGAATGTAGTAGTGGATGGATAGTGTTTGGATTACTTAACCTTACCTTTTCAGTAGTAGATATCAAAATATTGCAAACATTTTTTGCAGTTGTTTGTTATATTTTAAAGTTTAAAAACTTTTTAACTTTAGAATTTGGATCTGTAAAAGAGAAGAAAAATACAGTTATAAAATATAAAATTCTCATTTTATAAATATAACATAATTTAAGCATAATATAAATTATTTTGTTTGCCTTTTTTGCTGTTCTCAAAATATATTGAATGTCACTATAAATAGTGATTTCAATGTTACTCATCACATAACAGCGGGCAACAAAAACAATCAAGAAGATTGTTTAAAAAAAAAAAGAAATCTGTGTCAAAAATATTTTCAACATAGTGAACTATGTCTGCACATTTTATAAAAATAACATCCTCAATAACATAGCATATAATACAAATCATAGATATATAAAATGCTTCTTTGTAAGAGAATTTTATTACTACAAGATAAAAGAAACAAAACGATAATTCAATCAACAATTCTTCATAATTTACATATACTCTAAATGATGTTCTTTAAAAATATGTGCTGCCAGAATATCCCAGAAAAAGTGCTTAATTCACATTTATATCTTTCCTCTAGGCCAAATGATATTCCTGAAATCCTTTATACTGAAATTGTTCAAAGTAATTGTATTAATAGAGTTTAACATATACCCAATAGGTCGAATTTTGTTCTTAGAACTTTGGCATTAAGAATATTAGGTATGAATTTGGTAATTCGTTTGGAAAACGATATCTAAAAACTAAATGAGAATCATTACAATATGTCCATCCTTTATTGCATTTTAAATAGACAGTGTAATGTCCCGATGTTGTAGAAGGTCCATCATGGAAAATAATTGCTACTGCTACAAAAGTTATTCCTGATATTGATAGTTGATCCATCAGCTGTACAACGTTGTATCATTAAAATTATATATTGTCCAAATTTTTGTATAAATAGTGTTGATAACATTTCTGATTTGCATTGGCTACTCTCCATGTTTTGATTTGCTGCTTTAACCAATTTGTTGAAAGACACTGTTTTACAGTCTGGTATTGCTAAATATATAAATTTCTCAGTGTCTATGTTAGTGGTAAAAGTAAACGTACAATTTTCACATTCATGTTCCCATTTATAACAAAGTCTAAATAGATTTTCAATTAGTATTCCTTCTTCTTCTAATACTGCAAGCATATACATTAGAAATTCCTGACCATCTTGTTGCACATACTGTGTAAATTGCGTAGAACCAGAACATATATCCAAAAGCTTCCTAATATCAGAAACAGTTTGGATTTTACTTTTATCAGTTATCAATTTTTCAAAAATAGAACACAACATGGAACAAAACCTTTTTTCTCTATTTTGTATAATTTGCTGTAGCAGATTTTTGAGAAAAAATACATTTACCACTACATTAGCATAGCAGTTGATACCTGAACTATTTTCTAACTGATATCCGACAATCTCTTCAATAGTGTCCTTTTTCTTTTTGCTTGGATTTTCAACATTATCCTGTTTTTTTTTCTCTTTAACTTCACTACAGATATTCTCATACCTTCTTTTTCGACTACTACACACTTTTCATATACTGGATATTCACTTAAATTAGGAGCATTAACCGATTATATTCTCTTACACAATTTACATCTGCACTAATCTTTCTCTCATCAAAAATCAATCAAATACAATCCAGGTAAAGTTCTGACTCGGGACAAAGCAACATATGCCATACCCTCTTTAAATACGGTATTTCCAATATTTACCAAAGCACTGTCTACACTTAAACCTTGAGATTTATGAATAGTCACCGCATATGCCAAAGAAAGAGGAAACTGTTTTCTACGAACATACAAATATTTAACAAGCAAAAAATGAGCAGAACAACAAGCAATTTGTTTTACTTCTTCAATCTGATCAAATTTGATTTTCAAATATTCAATTCCATCTTTTTTTGATAATTAACATAATCAACGTTTCCCATTGCTCCATTTACTACACCTTTTTCTACATCCAAATTACGCCATAAAATAACCCGATAGTTTACACATACATATACATTCTTTTCTAAACCAGCAGTTTTAGATATAGATTTTTCCAAAGAATCCAATTTTGTTTTCAGTATTTCTGTCAAAATACCAGTAATTCCTTCATGCTCTATTTTATCAATGGCTTCCATTTTTATTATTTGTTCATTTTCCAGCTGTAAAAGTTCTTCATTATATGTACAACACTCTCGCAGTGTTGGCATGAGGCCTATTATAGATTTATTTTCTGCAATTTTTTTGTATATTTTTGCAGGATCTATATTTTCATTTGGAAACAAGTTGGTAAGTATCCGACTTTGCAAAGCTTCTTTGCCATGTTCTGTCAATACTCTAAATCTTATATTTTGAAGAATGGTTCCATAAACTTCATCATTTGCTTGTCGCATATTTTTAATGAGTTCTTTGTACTCAAAATAAGACCAAATGCTAACGTTTCCAACACTTCCCAAAGACTTTCTGGTATCTTCGTGCACAAGTGTTTTAAATACTGGTTGCCCTTTTACAGGAGTAAGTTGCAGTAGATCACCAAAAACTATCACATGTTTTCCTCCAAAGAAGACATCGTATTCTGTTTTTAAAATTTGCTGCATTCTTAAATGCACAAAGGCAAGCATTAAGTTTGAGACCATGCTCACCTCATCAATAATCAGAAGTTTCATTTAATTTAGCACTCTTGAAACTTCATAACAAGGTTCTCCAGATAGCTTGTGATAGCCCAATTTATTTTCATGTTCCACAGGTAGCATTAGTAAACGATGTAATGTAATTCCTTTAATGTTGTGTGCTGCCAATCCAGTTGGAGCAATTACAACACAAGACAAATGAGAGTCAGTTATTTTCCTTAGATAAGTGTTCAAAACTTTAATCAAGAAACATTTTCCTGTACCAGCTGGACCACTGATATACATTCGGATAGGTTGAAATGATGTGCATGTGCATTCTTTCTTTTCATGATGAAAACCATGGTCGATCTGTTGTCTAACTTGCTGATATATTTCTTTCTTTTCAATATTTAGTTGTTTTTCCAAGTTTTTTAAGTCCATAATATCTTCTTGAGCTTGATGCATTGCTGTTTCCACTTCATTCATGGTGATTGCTGCTTCATTTTCAAGAATTGGTTGTCCTAGTGGATCTTGACTCAGAGGTCCAGAACTTTGACTGTCTTGAGAACTGTCTCTAGCAATCTCAGCTGCAATAGTAGCTTCTTGATCAATTTCTTCATTCAACATTTTCAGATAATTTGCAAAAACTGGGCATTCAATGCTATCTTTACATGCATTGAAAGAATCTTCATAGCACTGAAAATCTCCAAGTAATTCCAATTCCGTATGCCAAGGCTTGAACAGTTGTAAAAGTGCTAAATAGTAAAATTCTCTTTTATCAGCAGTATCACAACTCAGTTTCCTGAGATTAATTAGATTTCCTTTAGCATGTTTCACCAAACATCCTTCTGAACCAATCACTGCATATTTTCCTTCATTTATGTTTTCTGTAGTATTTTCTTAAAACTGTAAAATTGCAGCACTTCATAGAGACATATGTTCTCAAGATGATGACTTCCATTTGGATAGTATGTATCCAACATGTTTATTTTGACAATATCTGTACTTCCCAGTTCATTTACTACTAAATATTCGATTTCTTGTATAGGTTTATGTACTCGATTTCACGTTGCAGCAAGACCTAGACTCACGCAAATGATCCCTCTTGACTTTGAATATAAACTTGCAGACAACAACCGATCCAAGCATTCGTACGCTCCAATCTCTCGATGGGATAACATCTTCAAACAAACTGTACAATTTCTTACTAAGACTCTTCTCGTGGGAAATTTCTTCCCACATTTCTTTCAACTCCGTCTTTTCTGATTTTGTTATGTATGATGTTACATACCAAGCAACAGCAATGGAATTGTCCGCAACATACTAGATATCCATATCAGCATTCCACATTGAGAGAATAACTGGATTATAATCCTTGATATACTTTGATTCTTCACTTCTTCTCAAATTGTACATATTTTTGGGAGATTTTCTAGTGATGGTATGTCTCACTGCTGACATGAAACTGTTTACTCTTCCTTTGGATATTACTGGACGTGGAAATCCAAAACGACATTTGGTATAAAACTTTTCCTTCGATTTGTATTTCCGTCGACTGTATTCGCCACATCGATGACTTTGAAATCGTAACACTTGCTGCCTTAAGGTGTTTTCTTCTGGTCTTTTTGGTATAGCACATGTGACATAATCTTCAATAAAAAATAAAACAGTGTCATCCGAATCGGTACCAAATTTGGGTGCATCCTTGATCCATAAAAGTATATGTATATGAGGAGCACCTCTAGCTTGATACTCCTTTCTCCAAAAGAAATCAATAAGTTCTCCAAGAGAAGGACTCTTTTTATTGCAGATAAAAGACATCATAGCTTCAAACCTATGGTTGAAATATTTGCATACATTTACAGGATCCAAATCTCCAGGTGTCTTGTGTTCAATATTTTTAATATTTGAATTTGCCTCTCGAATAAATTCAAGTAAATCATCCCAAGCGAATTCAGCACAGTTTAGGGTAACAAACCACGTAGGAGTTCCTTAGCATGCATTTAAGTTCTCCATGACGACGATACCAATACTCATTAGTACAGCGCTGACATGCCATCAAATTAATCAGTTGAGATTCTAATTGATCGTCTCTCTGATTTACTTTATCCATGAATTCCTTTGCAGAAACATTTTTAAGATGTACTCCTGTTTTTAAGATGTGGTTGACTGAATATGAAAGTCCAGACAAGTCACTCTCGAACAAAAGATGAAATATATATCGGATACACTGTCGAAATCTTGGATCTTCTGCATACAATCTTGTTGTTCGATATTCTGATGCAGGAATCTGTACTGATCGTTCATCATAGAGTCCACCTTTTCCAGTTGGGAACAGCTGGGGAAAACAACGAGCTTCCAAACTTTTTTCCCATACACTCATGGGAGTCCCCTTCGCTTCCTTCATTTGGAATAATTCAATACTATTCCCCATCACTTCTTTTGAATGAAGTGGATGTACACTATAATGTTCATAAATATCTTCACTTTTGGACATGTCAACTTTTTCATTTTGACCACTTGACGTTTCACTATCATCTCCTAAAACTATTTCTTCTTCTTCTACATAAACATTTTTGTATCAATCGTTGTTTTTTATAAGATATAATGTTGCCTTTTGCACTTTCCTAACATCAACTAATTCCTGCCAAATTGTCTTACTCTTAGTAGGAACACCATTAACTAGAATAACTAGTGGTTCACTTTCTACATTTTCTACACCAATAGTTTCAATGTTTTTCTTTAAATCTAGAGGTAAATATACAACTCTACCTTTTAATCCTCGCTGTAAATCTGTAGGAGGCAATTTACCTGTTTTAGGCTCCATGCGAACAATAGCCTGAAATGGGTGCACACATTGAATCAGAATAGACTCATACGTGTTCAAATCGATCAGTTCTGGAGGAATAGGTACTAACTCTAGATTATTATGGACCGCTCTAGCAGGCATTTTATTATCGTCTAATTTGTTATAACAATATTTACAAATACGCTGATCTGTACCCAAATTAAAGCAATCCTCTACCAACAAATAAGTTACAAATTCCTTCCATTTATCAAAATTCCTCGTCTGATTTCTATAGTGAGTTCGTCGGCAACAAATACAAATGTAATTTGGCCTTTCGCACGAAATTACCTTAAACTTTGTAATTTGTGCTACAAACTTCTCTGTACTACTATTTTCCACATTTTCTTCAACATCTACTCCTATCAATGTCTCACTTTGTCCACTCTCTTCTTCAGGACCAAAGAAACGAAACTCTATTTCATCACAAACTTTTGTAACATCTGATACTGTTCCATGCAAAAGAGCACTGTATAAGTCATTTAAAATTAGTGCTGGACTTTTAGCATAATACAATCTTCTCACAAACTTCCGCATTTGAGAATGATATACTGCTAACATTCTAAAATGATGAAAAACACTTTGACATACTTTTTCTTGAAAGACAAGCCAGAGAATGACCTTGCAAACCAGTATTTCTTCTTACTCTGCAAGGATCTAGTCCTTGCAACATCTTAATCTTTTGTTTAACACTTTTTTTTACTAGTCTCGTAGGAAATTGCGTACAATTTCAATAGATTCCAGTCGTATACTACAAATACTACTACAATCCCAAGTATACACAGGAGCTTTAGGACATCTCCCTAGAACTTCATCAGCTACCACTTTTTCTACATCTCTGGGAACCATCTTCTCTTTCTCAATTGGACAACCATTTTTAACCTCATAAGCTCGACCACTGGTATCAACTGCAAGCAACAATGAATTGGTTTGAAAATAACTTCATTAAAAAAAGGCTCTGAACTTGAACTGTGTTTCCATTCACCCAAAATAATATCACAAAAGTTACTTCTGTTAATACCTTTCTTCTTCTTACTTTTGGCCTTCATAACATTTATTGGCTTATCAAGTTTAAAACTAAGATGAATAATTTCCTTTTTAATACAAAAGTCTTGTCAACAATAGTTTGAATCTGTTTCTTCTTTTTATAAAATGCTGATCTTCTTTTATATTTCTTGACATCTTTCAATAAATTAAAAACAACTATTGTAAAACATTTTCTTTCTAATTTCTTCAAACTGATTCTTTCTCCTTTTACCATACATTGATTCTTCAGAATGCATTTTTCTATCAACTTCTCCTTTTTTCTTTTTTTTCCTTGTTGTTGGGGCATTCTTTATACGTTCCACATTGTGCACACTGTTTTCTAATTTTTGCTGTTCTGTTTTCTTCAAATAATACTCCTTTTGTTGTTGTTTCTTTATTGTGGTATTCTAGTCATGGTAAGTTTTTTTTAATGATGATGAACATTATCTGTAAAATAAAACATTTATATATGACATTATTAAAATAAATGTATAAAATATACTATTGTATTACTAAATAAACACGTTGTATATAACGTTGTACATGGAGACTACTTCGGTAATTGCAGAAGTGAATCAGTACTCTGAATGGGGTTAGGGGACTGGCTAGATTGTGAACATTTGACTGTAGCACCGTATGTGTTAATGCCTGAGTCATTCTACAAGTGCATATACAGTGACTTGGTAGATAGAGTGCTGATATTTGAGAGCAGGGTGAGGTTATAAGTGCTTGTGTTTCAGCACAGAGATTAGATAAGGACATGGTTCTGTCAGGATGATTGCAAGAGTGGACAAAGAGTGACAGTGTGATTGGGGCACTGCATGAGTACTATCAGGGTTATAGCAGGGCTGAATCAGTAGTCTACAGTGGGTTAGGGGCCTGCATAGATTGTGCACATTTCACTGTAGCACTATATCTCTTAATGCCTGACTCAATGATTCTACAAGAGCATGGACAGTGACTAGCTAGATAGAGTGCTGGTACTTGAGAGCGGGATGAGTTCAGAAGTGCTTGTGTTTTGGCAGAGAGATTAGATAAGGACATGGTTCTGTCAGGATGATTTCAAGAGTGGACAAAGAGTGACAGCGTGATTGGGGCACTGCATAGGTACTATCAACATTATAGCAGGACTGAATCAGTAGTCTATAGGGGGTTTGGGGCCTGAATAGATTGTGCACATTTGACTGTAGCACTGTATCTCTTAATACCTAAGTCATTCTACAAGTGCATAGACAGTGTCTGGGTAGATAGAGAGCTGGTAGTTGACAGTGGGGTGAGTTTATAAGTGCTTGTACTTAGGCACAGAGATTAGATAAGGACATGGTTCTGTCAGGATGATTGCAAGAGTGGACAAAGAGTGACGGTGTGATTGGGGCACTGCATGAGTACTATCAGGATTATAGCAGGACTGAATCAGTAGTCTACAGCGAGACTGGGGCCTGCATAGATTGTGCACATTTGACTGTAGCACCGCATGTGTTAATGCCGGAGTCATTCTACAAGTGCATAGACAATGACTGGGTAGAAAGAGTGCTGGTAGTTGACAGTAGGGTGAGTTTATAAGTGCTTGTGCTTTGGCACAGAGTTTAGATAAAGATATACTTCTGTAAGGTTGATTGCAACAGTGAACAGAGAGTGACAGTGTGATAGGGGCACTGCACGAGCACTACCTAGATTATCTCAGGAGTGAATCAGTAGTCTATAGGGGGTTAGGGGCCTGCATACATTGTGCTCATTCATCTGTAGCACTATATCTCTTAATGCCACAGTCATTATACAAGTGCATACACAGTGACTGGGTAGATAGAGTGCTGGTACTTGAGAGTGGGATGAGTTTATAAGTGCTTGTGCTTTGGCACAGAGTTTAGATAAAGATATACTTCTGTAAGGTTGATTGCAACAGAGAACAGAGAGTGACAGTGTGATAGGGGCACTGCACGAGCACTACCTAGATTATCTCAGGAGTGAATCAGTAGTCTATAGGGGGTTAGGGGCCTGCATACATTGTGCTCATTCATCTGTAGCACTATATCTCTTAATGCCACAGTCTTTATACAAGTGCATACACAGTGACTGGGTAGATAGAGTGCTGGTACTTGAGAGTGGGATGAGTTTAGAAGTGCTTGCGTTTCGGCACAGAGATTAGATAAGGACATGGTTCTGTCAGGATGATTGCAAGAGTGGACAGAGAGTGACAGTGTGATTGGGACACTGCTTGAGTACTACCTGGATTATTAGATGATTGAATCGGTAGTGTACAGGGGGTTAGGGGCCTGCATAGATTGTGCATATTTCACTGTAGCAATTTATCTCTTAATGCCTGAGTCATTCTACAAGTGCATAGACAGGAACTGGGTAGATAGAGTGCTGATATATGAGAGCAGGGTGAGGTTATAAGTGCTTGTGTTTCAGCACAGAGATTAGATAAGGACATGGTTCTGTCAACATGATTGCAAGAGTGGACAGAGAGTGACAGTGTGATTGGGGCACTGCATGAGTACTATTAGGATTATAACAGGACTGAATCAGTAGTCTGTAAGGGGTTAGAGGTCTGCATAGATTGTGCACATTTGACTGTAGCACTGTATCTCTTAATGCCTAAGACATTCGACAAGTGCATACACAGTGACTGAGTAGATAGAGTGCTGGTATTCGAGAGCAGGGTGAGGTTATAAGTGCTTCTTTTTTGGCAGAGAGATTAGATAAGGACATGGTTCTGTGAGGATGATTGCAAGAGTGGACAGAGTGTGACAGTGTGATGGGGCACTGCATGAGTACTATCAGGATTATATCAGGACTAAATCAGTAGTCTACAGTGGGATAGGGGCCTGCATAGATTGTGCACATTTGACTGTAGCACTGCACATGTTAATGGCTGAGTCATTCTACAAGTGCATAGACAGTGACTGGGTAGATAGAGTACTGATAGTTGACAGTAGGGTGAGTTTAGAAGTGTTTCTGTTTCCTGAACAGAGATTAGATAAGGACATGGTTCTGTAAGGAAGATTGCAACAGTGGACAGAGAGTGACAGTGTGATTGGGGCACTGCATGAGTACAACCTAGATTTTAGCAGGACTGAAT
This sequence comes from Triturus cristatus, assembly GCF_964204655.1. Classification (NCBI taxonomy): domain Eukaryota; kingdom Metazoa; phylum Chordata; class Amphibia; order Caudata; family Salamandridae; genus Triturus; species Triturus cristatus. The sequence continues at coordinate 672,707,053 of NC_140587.1, forward strand.
CAGTAGTCTATAGGGGGTTTGGGGCCTGCATAGATTGTGCACATTTAACTGTAGTACTGTATCTCTTAATTCCTGACTCTATGATTCTACAATTGCATGGACAGTGACTGGCTAGATAGAGTGCTGGTACTTGAGAGCTGGGTGAGTTTAGAAGTGCTTCTGTTTCAGCACAAAGATTACATAAGGACATGGTTCTGTCAGGATGATTGCAAGAGTGGACAGAGAGTGATAGTGTGATTGGGTCACTGCATGAGTACTATCTGGAGTATTGCACGACTGAATCAGGAGTCAGCAGGGGGTTAGGGGACTGCATAGATTGCGCACATTTTACTGTAGCATTGTATCTCTTAATGCCTGAGTCATTCTACAAGTGCATAGACAGTAACTGGGTAGATAGAGTGGTGGTATTTGAGATCAGGGTGAGGTTATAAGTGCTTGTGTTTCAGCACAGAGATTAGATAAGGACAGGTTTCTGTCAAGATGATTGCAAGAGTAGACAGAGAGTGACAGTGTGATTGGGGCACTGCATGAGTACTATCTGGAATATTGCAGGACTGAATGAGTAGTCTACAGGGTGTTCTGGGCCAGCATACATTGTGCACATTTGTTTGTAACACTCCATCTCTTAATGCCAGAGTCATTCTACAAGTGCATACACAGTTACTGAGTAGATAGAGTGCTGGTAGTTGACAGTAGGGTGAGTTTATAACTGCTTGTGCTTTGGCACAGAGATTAGATAAGGACATGGTTCTGTCACTATGATTGCAAGAGTGGACAGAGAGTGACAGTGTGATTGGGGAACTGCATGAGTACTATCAGGATTATTGGAGGAGTGAATCAGTAGTCTATAGGGGGTTAAGGGCCTGCATAGATTTTGCACATTTGACTGTAGCACTGCGTGTGTTAAAGCGTGAGTCATTCTACAAGTGCATAGACAGTGACTGGGTAGATAGAGTGCTGGTAGTTGAAAGCAAAGTGAGTTCATAAGTGCTTGTGTTTCGGCAGAGAGATTAAATAAGGACATGGTTCTGTAAGGATGATTGCAAGAGTGGACAGAGAGTGACAATGTGATTGGGACACTACATTAGCACTATCAGGATTATAGCAGGACTTAATCAGTAGTCTACAGTGGTTTAGGGGTCTGCATAGATTGTGCGCATGTGACTGTAGCAATGTATCTCTTAATGCCTAACTCATTCTACAAGTGCATAAAAAGTGACTGGGTAGATAGAGTGCTGGTATTTGAGAGCAGGGTGAGTTTATAAGTGCTTGTGTTTTGGCACAGAGATTACATAAGGACATGGTTCGGTCAGGATGATTGCAAGAGTGGACAGAGAGTTACAGTGTGATTGAGGCACTGCATGAGTACTATCTGGAATATTGCAGGACTGAATGAGTAGTCTACAGGGTGTTATGGGCCAGCATACATTGTGCACATTTGTTTGTAACACTCCATCTATTAATGCCAGAGTCATTCTACAAGTGCATACACAGTTACTGAGTAGATAGAGTGCTGCTAGTTGAAAGCAGGGTGAGTTTATAAGTGCTTGTGTTTTGGCACAGAGATTACATAAGGACATGGTTCGGTCAGGATGATTGCAAGAGTGGACAGAGAGTTACAGTGTAATTGGGGCACTGCATGAGCACTATCTGGATTATTGCAAGACTGAATCAGTAGTCAGGAGGGGGTTAGGGAACTGCATAGATTGTGTACATTTGACTGTAGCACAGTATCTCTTCATGCCTGAGTCATTCTACAAGTGCATACACAGTGACTGAGTAGATAGAGTGCTGGTAGTTGACAGCAGGGTGAGATTATAAGTGCTTGTGTTTTGACATAGAGATTATATAAGGATATGCTTCTGTCAGGATGATAGCAGGAGTGGACAGATACTCACACTGATTACTGAACTACATTACTGAACTACATGGCTACTACTTGGATTTTTGCAGGAGTAAATCAGTAGGCTGCTGTACCTTTCAAACCTTTCAAAATAACCAATAAGAAACATGCTTGCAAAATAAAGTAAAATGCACCCTATATTAGAATGTAGTGTGTTCTTAAACAGCCAATTAATTCTCTACTTTCTTAAAAACAGCATCTTGTCCACCATTTTAGATAGATTTCATTCAACCACCTGCCTACCTGAGTTACAGACATCTTCTGATTACCTACAGAGATCTATTCAAGATGCTTTCAGTGTGGTTTGTTGGGCACAGCTATGTTTTCTGGTGCAAAAGGTATGCTGAAAGCGGAGGTATTGACAAAGACCTAGCTTTACAAAATGTAGATATTAAATGGATTGGACAGAGAGGATTGAAGTGGCACCAATTGATGCCATTGGTGAAATACTTTATGCACTTCCAACCCCCTGACCTCATGATTGTGCACTGTGGTGGCAATGACCTAGGCACATTGACTGGGGTAGGTCTGGAAATGCTAATAAAGGACACCTTTGTAGAATTGATATTGCTTTCCCCCCAAACTGCCTGAAGTGGTCCAATCAATTGAGAAAGCTAGAACAAATGTCAATAAAGCTGTTTCTGCTTATCTCAGAGACCATAGTATGGGGTCCATATACAACAACAATCTGCGTTTTAATATGGATAGCATATACAGGACAGATGGTGTACATTTCACAGATGAGGGAAACAGAGTCTTTCTCAACTACTTCAGACTCTGCATCAGCACTTACATGTAGCTACAAACATTTCCCGATAAACACAAGGGCTCTTTTTAGAGCCACCCAAGATGCTAGCATATAATATATCTTTTTAATGAAAAAAATCTTATTTTTTTGTATTAGGAGTCGTGCACCCAGCGTGATTAGGAGTCGCGCACCCCTCGCGTTCACACCAGGGGGTTGCGCCTCGAGTCGCGCACCCATTGCGTTCACACCAGGAGGCCGTGCTGGGAGTCGCGCACCCCTCGCATTCACACCAGGGGGTCACGCTGGGAATCGCGCACCCCTCATGTGCACACCAGGGGGCTGCGCTGAGCGCCACACTAGGGTTGTGACTCCAAATTTTGATTTAAAAAAATGGCTCCTACCAGTAATTTATATTCACCCCGGGGACCCCATCTCCCGGGCCTGTGCACTTCATAGGGGACCGTGGGGGAAGCCCCAATGCCCCCACAGTCCCGCCGGCTCCCCGCATCCTGCGAGAGCCGGTATTTCTTTTTCCACCAGGGGAGCAGCTAACATGCCGCTCCCCATGTGGAAAAGCAATTCTGCTTTGGATTTCACTGCTCTCTCTTCCAAAATCCAAACCAGGAGTTTGCTACGATAGGGCGGGAGACCATGCTCCCATGCTACCATAGCAAACAACAATGTCCCGGGGGTGGGCACCCCGGGACACTGTAGGAGCCGGCCCTGGGCAATCCTGGGGTGTGGCAGTCCCCAGGGCAATCACAGGCTCCAGGAGGGGGGCTACGCAGCCCCCCTCCCAACAATTCCAAAGGGGAGGGGAGGTGGTGGTTCCCGGGGCATGTGGGGGGGCTGTAGCGCCCTCACACTTTTTTTTAATTTAAAAAATATAGCCCCAGGACCTAGCCACGGGACCTGGCCCACCCGGGGGGTTAAAAGTAAAAAAGCAAGGAAGCCCTTGCTTCGGTTTTTTAAAAAGATTTTCATCCGGATCCGCGCACCCAGCACGCACTCCGCTGTTTTTTTTGGGCACTGGGGGTCCTTGTGGAAACCCCTGAGCAGGCCTAGGAGGTCAGGGTGTTTCTACCCTGCCCCCTTCTCTTCTTTGTCACCTTTGTTTCCCTGTTTCCTTCTGACTCGGTTCTACCGAGTCACAAAATGGCTGCCAACACTTCCTGGTTTGGAATATTGACAGCCAATTAGAATAAAGCTCGTGGTCGGGAGGGTGCGCGAATCCACCGCGTGGATCCGCGAACCCTCTGCGCCTCTAAATATCAAAACTTTTATTTTTGATTTTCTCAGCAACTACTGAATGGATTTACACCATTTTTAAAAAGGTCGCTTTCTGAGCCAAGCAGTACCTTTTTGCCAAATTTGGGGTAAATCCGTTCAGCAGTTTCGGCTGTATCCTTGCATAATTCTTCCTTTGTAAAATTGATTTTTTGGCTTATTTTTTGAATTTCTCAGCAACTACTGAATGGATTCACACCATTTAAAAAAAGGTCTCTTTCTGAACCAAGGGCTACCTTTTTGCAAAATTTGGTGTAATTCCGTTCAGCAGTTCGGGCAGTAGTCGTGTCTAAAGTTTCCTATGGGAAATAACATGGAGAAAACGCGCATTTGGAACCCCCTTTTTTCTTGGCCCCCGCTTGGCGAATCAACGTTTTGAAAATTTCGCGAAGATTCATCAACTGGCGCCAAAGTTATTGGGAAAAGAAAAAACACTTTTTGAATAGAGACAAGGTCCTAACTATAACTACCTACTGGGCACCGCCAGTAGGTAATATGTCTATATATCTATATATATATATATATATATATTCACTGAAAAAACCATAGGTTTCAGGGGTGTTATAGTTAGCTGGACTTTTCACTTGTACAAAACCATTGAAATTCCCCCGTTATAGTTAGTTCAGCTAACTATAACTCGCGCGCCCGCAATGCACTGCTGATGACGTCACATATTACATCACTCATGACATGGTCAGTGACATCACTCATGACATCACTGATGACATCTCAAATGACATCACTGATGACATCACTGATGACATCATCCAGTGAATGTGTGTTTTTCTGAAAATTAAATATGTTTTATATATGTATATCTCAAGGTCGATGGAAGAATAAATGGGTATATAAGTGTCTAAATGGATGATTTGTTTTTGAAAAATGGATTGTGTAACTGACTGATTAAGTGTATCATAGTGAATACATGGCTTAGTGAGTAATGTTTAAATATGTAAATATCTGTATCAGTCTCTCACTTTGTGTATAAGTGGCTGCATGGGTTGGTGAGTAGCTACATGGGTGTCTATATAGGTTATTAGTTGGTTTTTTGAGTATCAGTCTGAGTGTCTGCATGGTTCGGTGGGGGGTATTACGTAGTGCATAGGTGCACGAATGAGTGACTCACTGTTTGTATGTGTTGAACACAGCATGTGTGCAGGACTGTATGGGTGGATGAGTGTGTGTATGGGTGTGTTAGTGAGTGAATGACTGTCTCAATAGTGTCTTTATGAGTAACTACATATGTTTTAAACTAGTATATGTGACTATTGGTGTATATATGTGAGTATATGTGAGAGTGAGAAATTGAAAGAGTTCCTGTATGAATAAGTATGTGTTTCTATAAGTGATTGTTTAAAAGACTAAGTATGTGTAAGTTTCCGTAGAAGTAAGTGTGGTGGTGTGTGTATAACTGTATATGCAAGTAAATGTATGTTTGATTCTTTATTAGCATGAGTGACTATGTGTGTGAGTAACTCTATGGATGAGTGGCATTGTGTAACAGGATGTATAGGTGTATGAGTACATATGATGAGTGAGTACATGTATGAGTGACTGTATAGGACTGTTGGTGAATGAGTGGATGTGTATGTGGATCTTAGAATTACTGAAGAGGTTGTTGTAACTGGTATTGGTATGTCCATTGTTTTGAAAATTTTAGTCTCTATTTCTGAATGTGTGTATCAAAGGTTATATTAGGGTGAGAGGAGGTCTGCCACTCTATCACAAGGATGATGTCATCAGTGATGTCATCAGTGATGTCATTTGAGATGTCATCAGTGATGTCATGAGTGATGTCACTGACCATGTCATGAGTGATGTAATATGTGACGTCATCAGCAGTGCATTGCGGGCGCGCGAGTTATAGTTAGCTGAACTAACTATAACGGGGGAATTTCAATGGTTTTGTACAAGTGAAAAGTCCAGCTAACTATAACACCCCTGAAACCTATGGTTTTTTCAGTGAATTTCTGAGGTTTTTTAAATGCTAATTCCTAACTATGACGTGCCTGAAACCTATGGTTTTTTCTGTGAATTTCAAAGGTTTTTTAAATGCTAATTTCTAACTATGCCTACAGAGATAGGACATGTGAAGAAAGAAGAAAAAATGCACAGAAAGAAACAAAAGAAGTGCAGAAAGAAGCAACAGAAGTCCTCAAATACGAAGATAAGTGCAGGAAGAAGGATAACGTGCAGAAAGAACAAAAAGAAGAGCAGAAAGAAGCCTTGTTGCAAAATCATCCTGTACCCTCAACTTTTTCAGACGGATACTGGTGGTAACTGAGTCTGACTAACCAGTCCTAGAGCCAGTGCTATGTTAAAAGACACTTAGAATACAGTGAAAACACCTACATACACTAGGGAACATTATGCGTTGGGGTCCCCCTGTGATTAGCATGACCTCCTCTGTAAGCCCCTAGTATATAATAGGGCATGGGGATTAAAACTACCTCTTAAAACAGGCCACCGGGCGTTTTTGTACATGTTAACTCAGGCCCCGTCCCCTCCCTTCACCACTGTGTAAACACGCCCTGTGTCCAATTTTAGTTGGGAGATTAAGTTCATTTGAATCCTGAGGGTCCCTAGGGTCCAACTAGCCCACTAGGTACCTCCAGTAAGTGCCACAGAGCTGCGTTGCAGAGAGGTGTAAAAAGTGGCACGGCCTGGACCACCTCTTTGCAATGCAGCTCAGTGGCGCTTACTGGAAGCACTTGGTGGGCTAGTTAGCCCCCAGGGGCCCTCAGTATTGAAGGGAAATTATATCCCCAATTTAAAACGTGCCATAGTGCGTGTTTGCACACGTCACCTCAGGCCCCGTCCCCTCCCTTCACCACTGTGTAAACGCGCCCTGTGGCTGTTCTAAGTTGAGAGATTAAGTCCCCTTGAATCCTAAGGGTCCCTAGGGTCAAACTAGACCACTAGGTACCTCCAGTAAGCGCCACAGAGCTGCGTTGCAGAGAGGTGTAAATAGGGGCTTGGCCTCAGAACACCTGTCTGCAGCGCAGCTCCCTGGCGCATACTGGAGATGCCTATTGGGGGCGCGTTTGCAGAGTGCTGCACGGAGGGGGTATGGCCTCCGGCACAACGCCAGTCTTTTATTTATTTTAATTTTTTAAGAAGGGGGCTGTGTGGTTCCCCTTCTTATTCTAATTTATAGGCCCTGATGACCCCATCCCCCAGGGCCTGTCTCCTAATTATATTTTTTTTACCCCAATCCCCAGGGCCGGCCACTGTTTTTTATTATTTTTAAAAAATATATATTTATAGACACACCTAGGACATGCTGGACAAACCGTACGTACCTATCACCATGACGATTTGCGTGATATTCATTAAAAGGCGACTATGCATGCAATGAATCCCCGTGGAATGTATTTACACCACTAGTAAAGCTCTGACATGTCTGATGCCCTACTGTGCCTAATGCCGGTAGACACCCTTGTCGTTTATTTATACAAACATGGGTAGCTATTGACGGGCACATTTAATACACATGCACACCAAGCCATTCAAAGAGGATTCGACAAAAATTCGACCAAAACTATGTAAGAAACCCCCCTCACGGTTAATAAAACACACATCCACTGCCGGATGTGTAATACTTTTTATTTTACTCTCTGGAAAGGGGATGAACATCACTTGAGAGTCACAGCGCGCTCCTGACAGAGCCCAATGCTGTGTTACACCCACCATTGCCTGCCGAGTGCCACACACCTCTGTGTTGTATTCCACTAGCTAGTGCATATGCTATGACACTCTCTAGCCCATGTGCACTGTAACACCACCCCGTGAATATGTCATGCCACACTTGTCTTCGCACGGGTTATATTGCCCCATCTAACGTGCCTTCCTCGATGCCTATGTTATAACGCACAGTGCTATGTCATACATATTATAATCTGGGATCCATATCTTTGTCACAGTGCATATGCAACGTTACACTCCCCAGCACATATTTTATATTACAACTTTAGAGACTAGTTAGGTTACACAACACTGCCCTGTGCATATTACGCTCCAAGGCGCATATCGCATAGCACGCGCTAGTGCCTGTGCTATCTCGCGCTCTCCAATGAATCTGTCATTGCGCACAATGTATTGCATATTATATTTCACGCCCGGTTCATCTTATATCACACTTTTTGGTGCATAGTTTATACCATACACTATATCTAGTTTTCATTTTCAATCGTGCGCTCAGGACTATGTTCTATATAACACTGTGTTCACCTACCCTTTTCACGGGCATTACATTTTGCGATAGGGGGTGGAGGGTCAGGGGGTGTTTCTGCCAAGTGAGCCCGGAGTCACAGTCACAAACGTCCTCTTCTTCCTGAATAAAAGTGAGATTATGCTGCATACTTGTTCATATTTTAAGTAGTTCGCACAGACACAATGTTTTAAAACCAATAAAGTTCCTAATACCCGCCTTCTCTGAACAGTTAGCTTGCTGCCCCATCCCCCTCCTCCCTATCCTCTGTTGTGTGAATCCATGAACTAGCCTCCTCCCTCCTGCCATGCATGGTCTGATGTGCTGCCACTGCCCTCAATTTAGTATGATGTACCAGTCCACTCCTCCTGCCCTCCATTGCCCAATTCTATGCCCCATCATTGACCTCCTGCTTAAACTCTGTGCTTAGCTTGCTGCCCCTATTCTCCTTCCCCCTGCCCTCCGATGTCTTTGTGCATGCCCCTGCTCCATCCTTTTTGCCCACCATGTTCCATGGACCTGCCACTCCTATCTACTCTGATTGTTCTGTTGAGCTGCCACTCCCCTCCCACCTGCCTAGCATTGTCAGATGACTGTAACCTGTCCCTGCCACCTCCACCCTGCCAGTCCACATGCCATGCCCCTATCCTCTTCCTCCTGTCCTACATGGTCCATTGCACTGCCACACCCTTCTGCCCTCCCTGGTCTGTTGTGCTGCAACTGCTCCTCCTGCCTGCCCCGTGTGGTCTGTTGTGAGGTCCCTTCCCCTGAACTTTCTTGTCTGTGCACAGGTCCTGACCCTCCCTTCTATCCTCCATCGTCCTTTGTGCATGCCCCTGCACCCTCCTTCTTGCCCATCATAGCCATTGTGCTGCCACTAACCCTCCCACTTGCCATGCATGGTCTTCTGTGCTGCCATGGCCCCTCCCACCTTCCCTGGGTGGTCAGTTAGCTGCCCCTGACCCCCTCCCACCTTCCCTCCATGGTCTGTGTGAATGCCATCACAGTCTCACTGTTGCTCTTCATGGTGTGTCTTGCTTCTAGTGCCCATCCTGCCTGACCTCCATGGCTATCTTGCTGCTCCTGCCCTGCCCCCTTGCCCCCAGCCCTCTGTTTACATGTGCAGACCCCTACTCCCTCCCTCCTGGCTTGTCTGTTCCATTGTAATGCCCCTGATCCGTCCCTCCTGCCCTTTATGTTCTGTTATGCTGCAGCTTTCTCTCCTGTCTGTCCATTATGGTCAGCTAGCTACCATTGCCTCTTGCCCCTCTGTTCTCTGTTGTCCATGTGCATGGTCCTGTCCCCTCCCTCTTGCTTTCTATGGATTGTTGTGCTGCAGTCCCGTCCTGCATGCCCTGTGTGGTGTATTGTGCTGCTGCAAACCCTGATGCCTGCCCTGCAGGATCAGTTTGGTGCACCTCTCCATTTCCCTCCTGTCCTCTGTTATCCAAGTCCATGTCCCTATCCCATTTCCTTCCATGATCCAATGTACCATACTTGCAAACATTTTGAACTTGGTAAGAGGGAGATTTTGAAAAACATCTGGGGTATTGATTTTCCCCTTTGAGTTACATTGAAAAAGAGGATATTGTAGACAGGAGACAGTCAAATAAAGCCCATTTGAGCTTAAAAACATTGGACGTTTCCTGGCTGAATCGGGTCTGTTGGCATGTATGGTTGTACTACCATTGCCTCTTCCTTCTGCCCACAATGGTCTATTACATTGCCACAGCCTTGAAGGAGGGTAGATTTTGTATCACAGGGGGCCCCTGGCCCGTTCTGTCCACACCTGAAGTATGAGACCCTTGTCCTTGCCCTGCCAGCCGCATTTGTAGGCCGTATTAAATTGACCAGCGGGTCCTGTGTTGCTATATAATTATCCTGAGACATCCTTACCACTCAGCCAGCATAAAACCCCTGTGTAGGCCCTTCTGTTCAATATGTAGGCCTCTTTGTTAAATTGACCATAGCTCTGCAATTTTAGTGTATAGCAGTCTGAAGGCAGGTCAGCGAGGCCTTCTGCTCCAAACTAGTAGCCCCCACCCTACCCGAGTGCTCCGTGCTCGGTATCAAAGTTCAACATCCCCCTGAAGCTGTCGATATACAGTAGGCTGCATCCTGGACTGGTACTTGCTTCCTGGGCAGGATTCCCGCTTTTAAGGAAGTGGCAACCGCAGAGTGTCAAGTTAGGAGAACTGAGAAGATTTTATACATGAATATATTGAATTCCCGTACAATACCCATTATTTTCTGCTTGCTCTATGGAACTTACGATAAGCGATTGGCCTGAGAGACTGACCTTTTCACCCAGTCCATTGTCAGCATTAAGTGGGTAAATGACGAAATGTCTGGTAAAATCTGCAGACGAAGCTTTTGGGTAGCATACGTAGGTAGATGTAGCGTGCAAAGGAGCCCACAAAATGATATAAAAAGGGAGCACCCACAGATATCGAGGGACTACCTCGCCGTCTGTATGTAGGTTAACAGGCTGTGCAGGTTTTCCCCAAGAGCTGGGAGCTCTTGTCTTCCTCTGCTTAAAATGTCTTGCTCTGCTTTGCTTGAAGTATCTTATTCTATTTTACCTATATGAAATGTCATGTTATGTTTAACCATTGTTCTCTTTACTTTTGCATTTAAAAGATTTTGTATTGTAATTGCAGGAATGCTTGCTCTAAGAGTAAACGTGAGTGTTCCTAGGTAACATTTTCCTTGGTGTAACTTGTTTCTCATGATGCATTTATAGATGTGTTTTCTCTCTCTCTCGGTCAGTACATTAATTGAGATACAGAGAATATCATGACAGCTGTATGATTATCTGGATTCTGTATTTTGTACTTTATGTCTCTATTCTGCGGTTTCTTTGAAGTTGCATCTTCTCATTAAACTGCCATTGTATTCTGCCTCCAATTCCATGTCTCATATGTCTGTTTTCTTCATTTTTGGAGCAAGCGTTCCTAGGCACCCCGGCTCAAATTAAGGTGCCCCTTTTGTCCCTGACTCACTCTCCTGCTCAGCTCTGTGGTGGCTCCCGGGGCTCTGGGGACCGCCCCTAGCTTCCTTGACCCGTAATAGATCTTCCCTCCAACAGCCTCTCTTGCAAGTCCTGTATTGTTGGTTTGTTGCCCCTGCCCCCCTTTCCACTGCCCTCCATAGTCTGTTGTGCTTCCACGGCCCTTCCTGCCTGCTCAGTGTGGTTAAATTGTTGCCTTTGCACCCTCCTACCTGCCTTCAATTTTCAGAGTCCGTGCCCCTGGCCTCTGCCTCTCAACAGTATCCTAATGAACAACTGGATTGCTAACATTCTATATTTATTACAAAAGTGTGGAACGCCTGACATCATCTTGATGTAATCAAAACTGTAATACCTAGAGCATTTCCTTTAGAAATTACATATATGAGAAGGTCTTATTGGCATCAAAATTATGGTTAGTGCTCTAAAAGACTAAAATAAGGACATATTTTCTGAGTTTTCAAATAGCGACAAAGCACTTTTAAATTATTTGTTATCTTTATGTTTTTTTATCCAGTTGACCACTTGATTAAATGTTGCACTTAGGGGATAGGATGTGGTGTTACTTCCAGAACTGCAGACTTTGCAACTGGGGAACCAGGTTGATGTTTCTGCTTCAGCTCGACATTCTGTGATTCTGGTCAAATCACTTAGTTTCCCCATGTCTACAACCAAAATGAATTTGTTCTTGTGTGATTTAACCAATGCTCATGTAAAGCACTCCAATACCTGACAAGTCTGCACTATATAACACTGCAAAAACACAAAATAATAAGTGTTTTGCACACTTCTGTCATTGGGCTATATTTGGGCTACATCTGGGTGATTTTGGGCTACATTTGGGCTCTTTTGTCTCCGGTGGCCATCTTGGGAGATTTATTTGTTATGAAGTTTCCTAATTTCCTCATGTATTGCAGTCTCCTCAGTAGGAAATGCTTTCAGTTTTTTACTTTGATTCCATCATGAAGGTATTCAGATATGTCACACATTTGCCATACATTCTGAATGTTAGCACTCTAGTTGCTCATTAGATCACTGTAGTAAAACTACTGTTCACCATGGAAGACTGCTCCTGGTATTAAATGTGCATGTTTCAGTCTGCATGTCAGAATTTTTTAATGAAATAGAAGAGGATTTGAGAAGTCACTCAAAATGTGCCCTCATTTTCTTTCTTCAGCATTAATCATAATTTCTATGGCAAAATGAACCCCCTCATTGTGTTCCTTTTTAAATTAAATGTTTTAAGTGTTACCAGTTTATTCCAATCAAGATGGCTTCAGGTGTGCCATACTTTTGTCATAATAAAGACAGTAAGCGCTCTAGTTGTTTTTAAGAACATTCTGGGACATTCTGTCATTGGGCTATACTTGGGCTACATCTGGGTGATATTTGGGCTACATTTGGGCTCTTTTGTCTCTGGTGGCTATCTTGGGAGACTTCTTTGTTATGAAGTTTCCTAATTTCCTCATTTACTGCAGTCTCCTCAGTAGGAAATACTTTCAGTTTTTTACTTTGATTCCATCAAGAAGGCATTCAGATGTGTCACACATTTGCCATAAATTCAGAATGTTAGCACTCTTTTTGCTCATTAGATCACTGTAGTAAAGCTACTGCTCACCAGGGAAAACTGCTGCTGGTATTGAAAATGCATGTTTCAGTCTGCATGTCAGAATTTTTTAATGAAATAGAAGAGGATTTGAGAAGTCACTCAAAATGTGCCCTAATTTTTCTTTCTGCAGCACTAATCATACTTTTTATGGAAAAATGAACCCCCTCATTTTGTTCCTTTTTAAATTAAATGTTTTAAGAGTTACCACTTTAATCCAAGCAAGATGGCTTCAGGTGTGCCATACGTTTATCATAAGTAGGGCTGTTAGCGCTCTAGTAGTTCTTTGGAACACGTTGGGAAGCTACAGTAGAACACAAAGGAATCAACTGACAGTCTCTGCCCTTGTTGGATGTACATGTTTTACTGAGAATGTCAGACTTCATTCTCACATGACTGAGAAAGATAATGTGAATTTACAGAAAATAATCTCTCAGTTTAGCTTATAGATCACCTTCCAAACCTCTGTGGTAAAAGCATGAGTAAATATTTTTCTCTCAATCATGATATCCCAGCAGAAGGCTTTTTCACATGGTGAAATCACCTTAGAACATACCACAATTCCTAAAATGAGTATGGTACCATCAACAAATGATTTATAATGTAACTAAAGTCTTAAAACCTTCTATTAACTGCAATGCTTTTTAATGAGGTGCTATCATGTATATTGGTCCCAAGATGGCTGCCAACACTTCTTGGATGAAGTGCTGACAGCCAATCAGATCTCAGGACGAGATGTGTGGTTAGGCTCCGCCCACATATATATATGCTTTTAAATGCTATTTTCTCAGGAAATACTGAACAGATTTACACCAGACCTGCAAAAGGCACTTCCTTGACCTTATGGCTACCTCTCTGCCAAATTTCAAGGAATTCTGTTCAGCCGTTCGGGCTGTAGCTGTGTCTAAAGGTCCTATGGAAAAATGCATGGGAAAAACGCGTTTTGGGACCCCCCTTTTATCTCAGCCCCCGCTTGACGAATCACCCCGAGACTTTCAGGGTAGGAGCGGAGCGCAGCGCCCCACCTATTTTGAAAATTTTGCGAGGATTCGTCGACCGGCGCCAAAGTTATTCAAAATAGAATGTTGCGGTTTTCCTATGGAAACAGGGTCCTAACTATAACTACCTACTGGCGACCGCCAGTAGGTAATATATATATACACATATATATATATATATATATATATATATATATATATACACACATAAGCACTATGCTGGAATATATAACGATTGATAGATGATATGTGTTATCTATATATGCGAGGTTTTGAATCGTGAAACATTATCAATGAACACTATGTTCTAATGTAATTGTTAGATTTTCACATTCAATTCCACACTATTATGCAGTGTATGATAAGTGTTAAAGGATATGACCCAATCATGGGTAAAACAATTCATAGGAACACTATGTTCCTATTATCCTTTTTCTTTCTTTCTTTCTATCTGTACTCAGATTTATTTAAATCTACATACCTTCAATTGTGCAATACGACCGCTATGCATGCATTGACTGATAATTGTAAAATTGCTGGTAACAAAGAGCGACAATATGTTTATATGCAATGTGCAAGCTTTGTCCTATGTCTATATCCATTTGGAAACTTTATTGACAAATCTGTAAGCGGTACTGTGATTGGGCACCTTATATATAGTCACTCATTGGTCCTGCGCGTCATGTGATCAAGACTGCCGTGAGGCAGTCGAAACGCGTCTGGCTGAGCACTTGCGAGTGAATTTTAGGCACCATGCACTTTAAATCTGCAAACTAAATAAAGAAAATTTTGAACCCCACGCTGTGGTCCGTACCTGCTTTTGGGTTCTATCTAAACCCGTTCCAGGACTTTTGGTTTTCCATACAATTTAGGCGAAGTACGGCTGTCTTCGTCACTACGGACCCTCTCTCCATTTTGTGGCTGGCGGGCTTGCAGTCGGCATCACGGAAGTGAATTGGTACATAACCTGGAATGGGTATTTGCCACCCAGCCCCCTGCACTTTACATTTCAACCGGATTTGAACTTGGCTGCCGCGAGAATTTGTTCGAAAGGACCCGAGGCGTCGGAGGACACTTAAGGTACCGGACTGTTCAAACCCCGCGGTAAGCTGGTCATTGGGCTGATTAGATAAGTATAGCAGGTGGAGGAGATAGTGGAATTGATCTTGTTCATGCCACAGAAGCAAATGCTTTGAACAATTGGTTACTGCATGCAGATTAGCGAACCATGATTTCGTCAGCAGACGCGCTGAAGGACCGTGAAACAGCAGCGGACGCTCTGTTTTCAAATGTTTCAAGAATAGAAAATGTACATACCTCTCAAGACACTAACTTAAGCCATGGTGACGATGTTAAATCAATGTTAAAGAAATTAGAAAAGCTTCATCGTACTGAAATGACTAAGTGGTGGGAAAGAAAGTCATTGGAAAAGTATAAAGAGGTTGGGAGAGTGCCGCGAGGATTGAGAATAATGATTGCGCCCTCATTTGAAAACCCTAACCCAATGATGTTGAAGGAGTGGGCAACGAACAATTTAGATGCCTCTATGAACATGGTTTTGATTCTGATAAAATACGCGGAAATCGATAGAGAAACAATACTAAAAGAAATAGAGGAAGTCAACATTTTATTGGAAAAAAATGAAAACAAAGACCAAATTAAGAAGGGACGTGAAGAAATACAATCTAGATTGAACAAACATGAGGAATCTATAAAAGAAAGGAAAATCTACAAATTTGCAAGGGATAAGAAAGATTACGAGACTGGACGGGTGTTCACTTTCTCAAAAAAATTCGATAATCTGAAACGTCGAGCGTTAACAAATGTTGAAAGTGACACTATCAGAGTATCGGTTTCTCCCGAACAAATTGATGACAATCTTTCCTCAGTGAATTCAAGTAGTGTGGAGAGCAGTATTGGATCAGAGGAAAATATGGGTCGCAAAACTTCTGAAATACCTACCAATTTTGCACCAGGGGAAGAGCTTTCTTTTTTAGTGGAAGACCGCCGGCAAACTCTGAGACCACGGAATCCAACAATGGGTCAAGAAGTAGAAAGAACCAACGGAGGAAACAGAGGCGGAAAATCAAATTACAGAGGAAGAGGCAGGAAAAATTACAGCAACCGGAAATGAATAAGGTAAAGGTTAATGTTGTGGATAACACGGTGATCAACTTATCAGAAATAACTTTATCAATAGCTGAGCAACAACTGTTAGCCTTAGGTTTGTCATTTTGTCCACCCACTCGCTTTAAATATACTCAGACGAGAGTGGATGTCTTTAAATTTATTCGCAAATTGAAACTTAAAAAGCATTTCCAACTAAAAAATGCAGCGAATACTGCAGCACAGATCCGACCACCACAAGGATTACACTTAAATCTGCAAGCTTCGGATGTGGGCACGATATTAGCAGTGCACTCTTTGGCAAATGACACTAACCTTACGGGGAATTCTACACAGGAAGATCTCCGTGAAATAGATATTGCATGTAATATCCCAGCTAACAGTCCATTTAAACCTCCCTCAACGTTCATCCCCATGATGCCACGAGATGCGATCGATATTTTTAGTGATTGCATGATTGAGGACCTTAAGAAATTAAATAGCAATGTTCTCAAACAAAAAAAGGCGCTATAACTATTCTGAGTTACAATACACTAAACTCATCCACAAACTTCAGAAACATACAGAAGTTATTATCAATAAAGCAGATAAGGGCGGTAATATTGTCCTGTGGCCTAGATCTCTCTATCTGGAGGAAGCAGGGCATCATCTCAATGATGCCATGTGTTATAGGAAAGCTAACTTCCAGGAATTGCGCCAAATCAAAGACAAAGTATTTGCCGATTTATTGCAATGGAAACGAGTGGGATTATTGACTAAAAATGAATACGACTTTTTAAAGAATGACCATCCCATGACTCCCATTTTATACTTTATTCCTAAAGTGCATAAAAATATAACACCAGTTCCAGGCAGACCCATCATATCTGCGCAAAAAAGTCTACTAGAAGCTATGTCAAAATATGTAGACTACTTTTTACATCAATTTGTGGAAGATCTGCCTTCTTACATAAAGGATACTGGACACTTTTTAACCAAACTGAAAAAGGTCAAATGGGAGAATGATTGTTATCTTATAGTGATGGACATCTGTTCACTGTATACCAGTATTAACCATAGTGATGGTATAAATGCAGTCCAATTTTATCTTGACAAAAGAAGTATACATATGTATGAACATAACAAAATGATCGTAAAAATGATTACCACCTGTTTAACAAATAATTACTTTCTATTTAATAAGGAAGTTTTCCAGCAGCTTCGCGGCGTGGCCATGGGAGCATGCTTCTCCCCCAGCTACGCATGCTTGCATGTAGGCTGGTGGGAGGAGCATGTTCTAAAGGTCGCCCACAAGGTTATGTTTAAACAAAATGTTCTCCATTGGTGGCGATTTATTGATGATGTTTGTCTAATTTGGAAAGGGACAAAGGAGTCAGCTCATAACTTTGTGGAAGAAATTAACAAGAATATATTAAATCTTAAATTTACTTCAGATATTAGCAACACAAAAGTGCAATTCCTGGATGTAGAAATTTTTATTAGGGATGGCACAATAAAGACAAAACTACATAGAAAAGTAACAGCAGGGAACTCTGTATTACATGCTAAGAGTTCCCATCCTCGCCACCTCATTCGCAGCATCCCTTTTGGGGAATTTTTAAGAATTAAGCGAATCTGTAGTCATGAAGATGATCTCATTAACTGCCAAAAAGAAGCATTTGAAAGATTTTTAAGCAGAGGCTATGTGGCTTCCGATTTGCGGATAGCTCTAGAAAAAGCTAACAACATAACTTCAGTTGCCCAGAGGGAACTTGATCATGAGCCCCATAAATCATCAAGGCAGAGTACTAATGAGACCGATACAACTATTGTGGAATCTATAAACAACATTAGATTAATAACAAACTTCAGTACACAAGAGAGACAGATTCGTAGAATTTTATATAAAAATTGGCCAATAATTCGAACAGACATCACTATGTCGCAAATATTGCCAGAACTCCCCCTATTGACATTCAGAAGGGCTCCCTCCATGAGGGATGCCCTAGTAAAAAATAGTCCTGAGGTGTTGAGTTCTAGTACATGGCTAACAGCCAGACATGGTTTTTTTAAATGTAACTCATGCCGCGCGTGCAAATTTGGGAAGAATGTATCTGAATATGCCACAGCTTTCAGTTCTGATCCAGTTAAGATTAAAGGACATTTTACTTGCAGAACTGAATATGCAATTTACGTTTTAGAATGCACTTGCCAGCTATTATATGTTGGCAGTACTAAGTTGCAAGTTTTTAATAGGATTTTACAACACCTTAGAGCAGTGGTTAATTCTGATCCCACATACCCTGTAGCGCGGCATTTGAAGTTAGTTCACAACAACAATTTAAATGACCTCAGTTACTATGTCATTAGTGCGATACCTAAAAACATCAGAGGGGGCAATAGGGAAAAAAGGCTGAGACAGGTGGAGTCTGAATTCATTATGTTATTAGATACCAAAATGCCAAATGGGCTTAATAACAATGAAGATTTGCACAACTTTTTATGAATTATCTCATCTCTGATTTTATGGTGATGTTGGTGGGTGAAGTCCAGTTTTGCTTTTAGACTGGCGCTTTTATCCCTACGTTTGACAGTTTTTATCTAGGTTTTCTAGATTTTATCTGGTTTTATGAGGGATTGGTCGTTGGTTTTGGGCTCATGGATTTTGCTCATTTTAACATCATTATATTAATATTTGTGCAATTGTGTAATTTTTTGGCTGTTATTTATTGTTTTTATCTAGACCTATATGTTGATATTTGTAAAATTAACGGGTATTAACATTTTAGGTCTATAATTCTTAACATATAAAATTTGAATGTTCTTTGCCTCTTTAGATGCTACCTTTACGAAAGAACTCTGAAGAAGATGTTATGTATACATATATGAATGCTTCACTCTCAAAATTAAAACATGGGAAAACCGTTGTAAGCGTCTATCACAAGCTGCTATGTATTGTTTATTATATTGTGTGTATATATATAAGCTCACCACGATGATGCACTTTATGATTAGCACTTTATTTGCACTATTGCACTATTTTTGATAATAACCGCAGATTTTAATAATTAGTTCTTTGGACTTGTGCATGTATAAAAATATCTAATAATTACAATTATATAACAGCAAATTTTGCCAGCAACATTATATCGATATATAAGCACTATGCTGGAATATATAACGATTGATAGATGATATGTGTTATCTATATATGCGAGGTTTTGAATCGTGAAACATTATCAATGAACACTATGTTCTAATGTAATTGTTAGATTTTCACATTCAATTCCACACTATTATGCAGTGTATGATAAGTGTTAAAGGATATGACCCAATCATGGGTAAAACAA